>NW_027266271.1:21400833-22859166 GCF_022045235.1 Haliotis cracherodii | reverse complement strand
TGAATGTAGACAGGAATGGTAGATGGATGTAGACAGTAATGGTAGATGGATGTAAACAGGAATGGTAGATGGATGTAGACAGGAATGGTAGATGGATGTAGGTAGACAGGAATGGTAGATGGATGTAGACAGGAATGGTAGATGGATGTAGGTAGACAGGCATGGTAGATAGATTTAGGTAGACAGGAATGGTAGATGGATGTAGACAGGAATGGTAGATAGATGTAAACAGGAATGGTAGATGATGTAGGTAGACAGGAATGGTAGATGGATGTAGACAGGAATGGTAGATGGATGTAGACAGGAATGGTAGATAGATGTAAACAGGAATGGTAGTTGGATGTAGGTAGACAGGAATGGTAGATGGATGTAGACGGGAATGGTAGATGGATGTAGATAGACAGGAATGGTAGATGGATGTAGGTATGAATGGTAGATGGATGTAGACAGGAATGGTAGATGGATGTAGGTATGAATGGTAGATGGATGTAGGTAGGAATGGTAGATGGATGTAGGTATGAATGGTAGATGGATGTAGACAGGAATGGTAGATGGATGTAGGTATGAATGGTAGATGGATGTAGACGGGAATGGTAGATGGATGTAGGTAGACGGGAATGGTAGATGGATGTAGGTATGAATGGTAGATGGATGTAGACAGGAATGGTAGATGGATGTAGGTATGAATGGTAGATGGATGTAGGTAGGAATGGTAGATGGATGTAGGTATGAATGGTAGATGGATGTAGACAGGAATGGTAGATGGATGTAGGTATGAATGATAGATGGATGTAGACGGGAATGGTAGATGGATGTAGGTAGACAGGAATGGTAGATGGATGTAGGTATGAATGGTAGATGGATGTAGACAGGAATGGTAGATGGATGTAGGTATGAATGGTAGATGGATGTAGGTAGGAATGGTAGATGGATGTAGGTATGAATGGTAGATGGATGTAGACAGGAATGGTAGATGGGTGTAGACAGGAATGGTAGATGGATGTAGACGGGAATGGTAGATGGATGTAGACAGGCATGGTAGATGGATGTAGGTAGGAATGGTAGATGGATGTAGACTGGAATGTTAGATGGATGTAGGTAGACAGGAATGTTAGATGGATGTAGGTAGACAGGGATGGTAGATGGATGTGTAAGAATGGGTGGACAGATGGATATAGATAAGTAAGGGCGGTTGGGTAGATGGATATATATGAATAAGGATGGTTGGATAGATGGATATACATACTGTAAACAGCTTTATTTCTGCGCCGTTAAAATATTGCGAATACCACGCCAAAGACAATACTGCGACGAGATATTTTTGCGAGTTGCCGTGTTGAGATGACCCCTCGCGTACCAAACAATAGACAGCTTCTCTCCGAAGCTAGTTTTTCTGAGTTGGCCGGAAAGTTGACCGGAAGAGATTGCGACCAATTATCAAATACGATAATTGACTCATCTCAGTGTCATGTCATGTGTGGACAAAATTGCAAAGGACACTGACGCAATCAAGCGAGGTTGGAAGAAGGCAGGATTACTGTGAGGTAACAGTGACACTAAGGATGGTTGGATAGATGGATATAGTTAAGTAAGGACGGTTAGATAGATGATATATAAATAAGGATGGTTGGATAGATGGGTGGAGATAAGTAAGGATGGTTGGATAGATGGATACAGTTAAGTAAGGACGGTTAGATAGCTGGATATATATGTATAAGGATGGTTGGATAGATGGATATATATAAATAAGGATGGTTGGATAGATGTGTGGAGATAAGTAAGGATGGTTGGATAGATGGATACATATAAATAAGGATGGTTGGATAGATGGGTGGAGATAAGTGAGGATGGTTGGATAGATGGATATAGATAAGGATGGTTGGATAGATGGGTATATATAAATAAGGATGGTTGGATAGATGGGTAGAAATAAGTGAGGATGGTTGGATAGATGGATATAGATAAGGATGGTTGGATAGATGGGTATATATAAATAAGGATGGTTGGATAGATGGGTGGAGATAAGTGGGGATGGTTGGATAAATGGATATAGTAAGGGTGGTTGGATAGATGGGTAGAGATAAGTGAGGATGGTTGGATAGATGGGTAGAGATAAGTAAGGATGGTTGGATAGATGAATAGAGATAAGTGAGGATGGTTGGATAGATGGATATAGATAAGTAAGGATGGTTGGATAGATGGGTAGAGATAAGTGAGGATGGTTGGATAGATGGATATAGATAAGGATGGTTGGATAGATGGGTATATATAAATAAGGATGGTTGGATAGATGGGTGGAAATAAGTGAGGATGGTTGGATAGATGGGTGGAGATAAGTGAGGATGGTTGGATAGATGGGTATAGATGTGAGGATGGTTGGTTAGATGGGTACAGATAAGTAAGGATGGTTGGATAGATGGGTATATATAAATAAGGATGGTTGGATAGATGGGTGGAGATAAGTGAGGATGGTTGGACAGATGGATAGAGATAAGTAAGGATTGTTGGATAAATGGGTAGAGATAAGTGAGGATGGTTGGATAGATGGGTAGAGATAAGTGAGGATGGTTGGATAGATGGGTAGAGATAAGTGAGGATGGTTGGATAGATGGATAGAGATAAGTAAGGATGGTTGGATAGATGGGTAGAGATTAGTGAGGATGGTTGGATAGATGGGTTGAGATAAGTGAGGATGGTTGGATAGATGGATAGAGATAAGTGAGGATGGTTGGACAGATGGATATAGATAAGTGAGGATGGTTGGACAGATGGATATAGATTAGTGAGGATGGTTGGATAGATGGATAGAGATAAGTAAGGATGGTTGGATAGATGGATAGAGATAAGTAAGGATGGTTGGATAGATGGATAGAGATAAGTGAGGATGGTTGGATAGAGATAAGTGAGGATGGTTGGATAGATGGATAGAGATAAGATTGGATGGTCGGATAGATGGGTAGAGATAAGTGAGGATGGTTGGATAGATGGATAGAGATAAGTAAGGATGGTTGGATAGATGGATAAAGATAAGTGAGGATGGTTGGACAGATGGATAAAGATAAGTGAGGATGGTTGGACAGATGGATAGAGATAAGTGAGGATGGTTGGACAGATGGATAGAGATAAGTGAGGATGGTTGGACAGATGGATGGAGATAAGTGAGGATGGTTGGATAGATGGGTAAAGATCGTTATAAATAATTTAATGGATGGACTGTAGATAATTATTCCCTGAGTGAAAAAAATGGATCTACATATCTAAACATTCAAAGCCTCTGTAAAGCTTTCTTAATGTTCCATGGCAGACATGTGGAGGACACTTCCAAAGTTGAACCGGGGAAAGGAAAGGATTTTGGTGCTACTATACTACATGTATTACTTTGATATCAATCAGTAGGCTGGTTTACAGCATAATGATGATGTGACTTCAGTTTACTATCTGCATGATCAAGAATCATTTAAACAATTCTTGTACTCAGCAATATATTAGTTATACGATGTCAGACTTTAAATAATGGTGCCTCTACCACAACACAGCCTATGATTGACCAATTGAGAAATGTCCCATGCCAATGGGGAACGATGACACGCAGATATATGTATCTTGTGTATGCGCTGGTGATGCGCTTCATTCCAATTCGCTTTATAGACGGGATTCATAAATTAGCATCAATTTTAAAGGCTTGTAGAGGGGGGTCATCTTATTGATGCTCTTTCAGTTCAGACACTTTTTCTTCATATATACACAAACAAATGATTAATTAATATTCAGTTTATTCCATGGAGTGCTGTCAATATATACAAAAATAGATTTAAATACATGATTGTGTTTATACTTACATCAGTCTATATACAAATATCACATGTGCTTCACTCATCAGTAACTGTGAAACCATTCATACTTCATCTATACTACTCAACATTTGCTAAGGACCCTTGCCTAAAGATGACGATTTGGTCCTTAGCAAATGTTGAATAGTATATAACACTGCCTAGGAAACATCAAATGAATTCGTGCAATATCACAGCTGGTTGGAACACCCTCTGTCCCTTCCACAGCCTAATAATGCAGAGGGATATTGGGATATGAAGGTCAGAGGGATCTCAGACATGTATTTCTGAATAGTATGTGTTAATACTCTCCAAGCGAATCCTTTCTTATAGAACATCTTCAAGAGCTACCCACCTGATTAGATACAACACAGTGGCTTTCAAGAGTTTAGAGTGGGTGAGTGAGTGAGTGAGTGAGTGAGTGAGTGAGTAAGTATGGTTTTACGCCGCTTTTAGCAATATTCCAGCAATATCACGGCGGGGGACACCAGAAATGGGCTTCACACATTGTACCCATGTTGGGAATCGAACCCGTGTGTTAGGCGTGACGAGCGAATGCTTAAACCACTAGGCTACCCAACCGCCCCTCAAGAATTTAGATGGAATTGTATTAAAAAACATGTCTTATTGTATTAAACTTATTAAAGAATGAGATTCTATTGATTGTTAAATAAACAAAAGGACAGACATACATTTTTATTCCCACTGGGTTCAAAAGTCATCTCGATTCTGAGTTTGACACAATATGACACAATATATGACATAATATTTGGGGTTGGGTAAAAATCATGACATATGATTTGTTCACTGCTAGTCATGTACCTTTTATCAATATCCTTCTCAAAGAGTAGAATGCAATAGATGAATCTGGAATGAAGAAACAGAAACGTTAATCTCATTCAAGTCAGACCTTAGTTGTCACTACCGCTAAACAAAGATCAGATGACATTCCATTACAGACAGGGCTCGATTTAGCTATATAAAACATGCACAAGTGCAACCTATTATTGAAAAATGCAACCGAATATTCATGTCTACATGCACCATGTAAAAAAATTCGAATTTGTGTCTGACATACCCTTATTTTTCCCCTCCAGAAAATCAATCTTTGAACGAACTCAGTATCTGTAAGGTGTACCATACTACATCACTCGTCCCCGTATCATGTGCAGTGTGTCGCTCTTTATTGGGCTTGACATCGTCAAACTTGTGGTACAAGATTATTTGCACATGTTCCTATTATGTTTTACAGCAAAGCATCGATAATTAAAGTGACGCTGGCAGCTGACTGACCTATGTTTCAACTTTGATAACTTTATGTGACCACGGTGCAACCTGGTTTTGTTCGGTGCAACTTGGTTTTCAAAACAACATGCACCTGGTGCAAGCTAAATCAATTCCTTAAATTGAGCCCTGAGGGGTCATGTCAGACCGACCTTTTATCAGACCAATCAGAGTTGCTGACCAGAGCAGGAAAATGAAAGTTGGAATGTGTTTTCTGATCATGCAAACTATCCGGTGAACACTTACAGGCTTACAACTGATTCCGTCAAAATTATCTCTCTCACATCAATGGGATAAACATTTGTAATGGAAGAATGGGCTATGGAAAGTACGGCCATATGATCTCATTTCAGCAATTTTGAAAGTGAAGGATGGAATGAAAGTTGCTAGTTTGAAACTAGTTCTGTAAAGCTCCCGAAAGCTTCAGTCTGATTGGCTATTGTTGACTGCTTTTTAGTCATTTCATTGGTCAGTCAAAGTTTGCAGAAGGTCGCTCTGATGTGACCTGTAATGGGATGGCCTCAGATCTTTGTGTACAGAGCACTAAGATCTGATCATAATGGGGGCACGGGTGGCCCAGTTGTTTTAGGCGCTGTGATTCGCTGTGCAGAGTTGCTTCCTTTGGGCACGACAGAAACCTATGAGATCCCTGTTCAACCCGATTATGTTTCTAGGTTTGTCAGCATCATACCCATGCTCATGCATTTCATCGAAGTGGTAAATGTCGGACACCTGCATCACTTTGGCCTTTCTTTCCTCATTAAGTTGACACGCCGTGATATAACTGGAATACTGTTAAAAGCGGTCTTAAACCCAACTCACTCACACTGATCATAATGAGACTGCAGAAAAGTTGGCCTAAACCAGTTAGAAGAATTGACTTGTTAAACACAGTTAAGCCACAACAGTCATATTTCTAAGGTTGTTTACTTAAATACTAACATGAGAATGTTATCTGGATGAAAACAACAATGAATCTGCCTCTGAAAGTTCATGTTTCATGGTTTCTTGGGTATCATTTCCAGACGTGGAGGGTTGCAGAATGCCAGCTAATCAGTTGCAAAGCAGTCACTCCACATGAGACAGCAAGAAAAATTACGATAGAAATGCATGCTGATTTAAGTAATGCTCCACCATGTTCGGTGGCCATGACAGCACCCAGCATGTCCCGCAGTAAATACAAGGGCATTAACTGATTAATACTCATGGCAACAAGCATATTGAAAGCTGTAGATATTGGAAGATATTAGGAAATTGGTCATTCTACCATGAATTTGTCAGTTCCTTGATGTTGATTGGTCAATTAGAGGTTTCAAATCACAATAACCACCTTTGGTTGAAACAGACAATTTCATGGCTCCATCAATGTTAAAGTTACTATATAGAGCAACAGTACTTCTTTCTCACTCATTGTTGGTAGGTATTTTTAAACAATTATATTTACACTTAGAAATCCACTAAGAGAGTGAAAATAAAATTTTAGAAACAACAGAGAGCTTGAGTTTTGGCTCTTTTTCACATTAAGTTGCTCACTTCTAAATTAAAATAAGACGTTTCTAATCTAGGCTGAGACTACCCTAGATATCTAAACACAGTTGGGATATCTCCTAATTGGGTAAGGAACCGATATGCATGTTGATCACACAAATTCAGTTCCATAGATCTGTATGAAAATTTCTTACACCTGAAAATAATTCCCACTTGAAGCATGAAATACATTTCACGCAACAAATCTTTTACAGTTTCAACAAAACAACCTTCTAAACTTAAGAAACGCACAATCAACAAACTGTATTAAAAGTCCCATGCTGGAACTACATCACAAGAGCTCAAATGAACAGAAAGTCTGATGTTACACATATATGGTAATGAGAATCTGAATACATTGGTCCCCTGGTTATTCTTAAACCATTTTTAACTTCAGAAAATCACAGGATAATAATGTCTGAAATACAAAAACACAATACATTCACTTCAACTTTTAAACTTCAGTTTACAAACCTTTCAAATCCAAAGTTCTAGTTAACGCCAAATATGAAATAGAAACAGCATCCTCTTCTCTCACACACAAAATGTACACATCATTTTATTTGTTCATGTCATATTCATCTTAAATATTCTTTGGACATCAAGTGTATGTACAAAAAAGGTGCATAGATCATATAGATAAATGCCAACATCGGAATAAAAAAGAAGAAAAAAACCCCACCTGTTTCTGGAAGCCAAACTGACCCGCCATATAATTTACAATGCCCTATACCAAGCATTGCAGGTATGGGGTCACATGAAATTACTAGTACTGAAAAAGTGCATCTTCATTTCTTTCTGCTAAGAAAATATCTATCAAAATTTAGACTTTCAACACATAAACTACCACACAAAAGAAAGTATACACCCATATAAGGGTATTTGATGGTGATGTATTTCAGATGGGTATTACAAGGATGTTTGGGACCTTAAAGTTGCATATGCTTCATCGACTGTTTTCAGCCTAGTAACATTTTGATGTTTGCATTTTTGGGTCAAATCCAATTTCAAGTGTACACTTTCTTTTCCCAAGCAGTTTAGTTAGTTCCACAAATTAATTTAGTTAGATCAGGTTTACACAGGCCAGACCACTGTTTTTACTTGTAAGTAATGAGCATATCCTAAATACTCCCAAGAAAATAGGAGAGGATTAAATTGTGCACCTGCTGCCTAATGTTATGTAATGTTCATAATTTGAAGCTATTTGTGGAAAATAAAACATTTTAATGTTAAATATAAATGACCCCAACCTACTCATGCCAAACAAACTCAGTATTCTTCATATGTTATTAAAATATAGGAAAACCTTTAAAACACAGGAAAGAGCAATTTGACCTTGAGTGTACTTTCTAAGGGCCCGATGGCTGCATGGCCTTGAGAACGTACACACGCATGTATCCCCATGTGACATGTTTTTGAGCCCCTAAACAAAACATAACCATGCGATGTTGAAGTGTTCACAACTTGTCGCTGTAGTTATGCTACAAATTAAGCTTAACGGGTAAGACATTCAATAAGTAATGAAAACATAGCTCAAAACTTATTTTTTCACTCAGCACATTTTAATCAAACTTGATCTCATGATAATTTTGCATCAGAACAATTGTATGCACCGATGATGTATCGACTGCTGTTGGTGAACATTCTGTCTTTAATGTCATGTGGCTGATCAAGTTGTGCATCTATTCTTAACCTGACTGTGATGGAGGGGGTTGAAATCATGTGACGGTAACAAGATGCTGCTTGATCAACTCGTCTCGCTTGGCAAGGCATTATCACGATTAACAAAGATCTGAGGACATCCCATTATGGGTCACGTCAGAACAACTTTTCGCAAACTTTGACAGACCACTGAAATGACTAACAAGAAGTCGACATCAGCCAGTTAGAAAGCAGCTTTCTCGAGCTTTACGGTACTCGTTTCAACCAGGTGACTTCCATTTCAGACTACGCTTGAAATATATGTTGACACAGTTCTCGATTAAAATTTTGAAAACAGAATGAACGAACATTCAGGAATGTCTGATATAGGTTTCTGACTGTATGGCAGTGCTTTCCACGTACTGTGTTCAAATGTTTATCCCCCAGGAAGCGAGTGATAGACGATAATTTTGATGGAATCAGTCGTACGGGCCGTAACTGACGTTCGGAATACCCTGTGTTAACATTTTTGAGGTTTCATGATCAGAAACACATTCTGACTTTCACTTTTATGATCTAGTAAGCGACACTTTGATTGGTCGGATGAAAGGTCGATCTGATGTGACCCATAATGGGATGTCTTCATATCTTTGTTTAGTGATAGCAAGAACTAAGTTATATATATACGTGAGTTGGGTTTAACGCCACTTTTAACAGTATTCCTGTTATATCCCGGCGTGTCACCTTAACGTGGGAGGAAAGCCCGAAGTGATGCAGGTTTCAGACGTTTACCACTTCAATAACCCACAAGCACGGGTATGGTGCTGACAAACCTAGAAACATAATTGGGGCGAACCGGGATTCGAAACCACAATCATAGACGACAATCATAGACGACTGGGCCACCCATGCCCCCTGCAAGAACTAAGATCTGATTTTAAAGAGATTGGGATATGATAAGTACACTTGGATCAACACTTGGGTGGAGGGCTGCTGTATAACTCCTTGTGTATTTTATACAGATCCTCAGGTTTGTAGTCATGTCCAGTTACTGCTTGCACAAACGCACATCCAGTGGGATGCCTATGCAAAAACGAAAAGCCACCATCATGAAACTGTTGAACTCCAGCTTTTCGTGCACACAATCCTGTGATGTAAATGTCCTCAAGCCAAAACAGCTTAACTTGCTGTGAAGCGATATACAAGTCTGGCACTGCTTTCACAGACATGGAATAAGACGTCCCTGACGTATATCGAGGGTAGGTTTTCTCATTGAAGTCACTCACTGGTGTATACCATTTAGATCTTTTGTCCTGAACAGGTCTTGCACCAACAAAAATACATCCAAGAATAAATTTTTCTTCTTTCCTTTTCCGAAGTGATGTCAATAGATTTGGAATATTTATATACATATCATCATCAGCTTTTAGTAAATACTTTGCTGAAATGCAGTACGTCTTTACCCATTTCAGCATAGCAACAGATTTTAAACTAAGGTTCCTGTAACTATCGTGGAAATTTTCTTGCACTATGTCTCCATATGTATTGCTTTCATCAAGAAGATTTTTCTGCATATCTTTGGAATCTGTTGCACCTAACAAAAACACAACTTTAGTTTTATGTAAAGGGTCTTTAACATATGATCCCCAAGTATCTCGAATTGCAAGTCTTTCTTTGACGTTTTTCACCCCGGTGCACACCACTATGATAAGTTCAGGCGCTTCCTTGCACATGTCAGCTTCATTAATTAGGTATGAAAAGTCATGAGGATTCACAATTTGGATGGTTGATTTTGTTGAAGTATCAATCTTGACTTCAGTGACGTTTTTGTCATCCTTTGTCTTGCTTTCAGTCACAGGAGGTTTGGATGTTCTGCTTTGGCCATCATAGTCATTTGAACTCTGTTGTAATGTTCGAAAGCTTTGGATATTTGACTGAAACTTTGGTACCGTGCTGGCAGTGTTGGCTGCGATCAGGTCTGGACTGTATCCATTGATTCGGAGCACAAAGATGAGGCCATTGACCAAGAGACACAGAAACAATATGGCCGCCAACAACTGGCCGAACCGGGACATCTTGACCATGTTGGACCAGCTGAGTGCCCTGAAAAAAATAAATGTATTGTTAGTGGATTTGAAAGTTTGACAATAATATTTACGGCGACTGAAACACAAAAACAAACCCAAGTAGTTTTCTGCTCAAAGAAGTTTAAGAACATAAAATTCTTTCATATTAATTAAGTTAGTCTCTCATGCCATGACAGAATAACTGTAGCAATATGAAAGGCAGTGTATAACATTTCTAAAAGACAGGAAAAAAATAACAGTCATCAGCCTCTTGGTATGAAAATATTCCTTGAGAAGAGAAGCCGTGAAAGGAAGTCTGTTTTCTTATATGTAACACAAGATGATATATTTTATGAGAGCTTCAGTTAGTTTTTGTAAGATTATGGCTTGAGAAGGAGATGCTGTGTTTTTGTGTCAAGCTTTGTCTCACAAAACTGAATGAAGCTCTCATAAAATATATCATCTTGCATTACACATAGAAAGCAGACTTTGTTTAAAAGTGAAATATAATTTGACAAACAATAACTCAGAGAGGACATAGAGAAATTATGGATGTGAATGTATGAAACTGTATGTATATGCATGGTGTATTAGTGTAATGATTTATATAGATCCATTGCACATCCATGGCAGTACTTTGATGACAAGTTCCGACATTACAGTTGACATTGATGCCTGTCAATAAGTGAGCTAGACATCATGAAAAAGTAAAAATACTTAGAAGAAACGCAGAAATTAATACAGAATAAAAATATACGGAAATAATATTTGTAATTCCGGTAGTATCGCAAAAGTGTACTTAAATAGTTGCACAATGGCCTCAATAATGCCCCTCTAAAATATGAGGTTATAAAAGAATCATTATTATCCAACCATGTTCCTGTATATACAGGATTTTACAAGCTAAATGTGACACTTCCCGAGATAAAAGTTTCATACGATCGATTTTACGAGCTGAAAAGTCTAACATGACCTGAGAGTGAAGTTACACAAGATTTAGCGAGCTCAAGGATTGACCTAGGCCACAATTCGCCGATATTCTTGCATAGTGGTCATCGCATCAACATTCATTCAGTGCATATCAATCATGCACACCCAACAAATCTGTCCATAAAGATTGAAAAATGTGACTTAATCATTCAAATGTAACTCCTAAACATTGTGAATGTCAACAGTCTTTTCAACTTCCGGTTCTCATTAACATTTTCTGGCTGCTACTCATGGCAAACACACCGCCTTCTGCGGGAAATAAATGACTTAATTGTTGCTAATTACACAAAAGAGTGAACCAGGAACTATATTCATTGTGTAATGAACGTATGATGAAGTGCCACTACTAATTAATTGAAACTTTAATAGTAGTTCCTTCAATATGGTGGGCTACACACTACAGAAGGAAATAGATAGTGAAATTGATGAATGTAAATAAAACTTGAACACCAATTACAACAGTCACTATTTCATAATTTTTTACTTTGAATATTTTCAATTATGATCTGAACATGGGAAGAAGTTGTAAGGCATTGTTTGAGCTGAATGCTTTGCATGTCCTTGGACTGAAGTTGTAAGGCATAATCCACAACTACCACAACAACTACAAGTATCCATATTCAAATAACACTCAAATCCACAAAAAATATATTTATTCACTGGGAAGGCCTCTGCAAATTTCCATGTCTGAACACAACTGTAAATGCTAAACTAACAAAGGGAAACTGCCTCAAACACATAAAACTCTGGTATGGTTGTTCCACATGCTGTTGGTTGGAACATAGCCTTGCTCCAAGGCTGTAAAGAAAAGTCCATCGATGTGTAGTAATTCTATCCTCCTAATAGGCAAGTCTAGATATGTGAATACTACAGACTCCAGTCTCTTATAGGGACCACTTGTTCTTATTATTTACATAATCTAGAACTTATGATTTAAACTAATGATTAGATTAGAGACTTGTGCAAGTCTACTTGGAACACTCCAGGAACTATTCCTTCCTGCTTGGCGCCACCTGGTAGGACCCTGGTCATGGAACTGTCAAGCAAGCGCTTGTTTAGAAAGTAAATAATACACGCATTCTTCAAGAAACATGACCTTTCATCAATATTATGCCACTGTTCCCATCTCTTCAACTGGCAATTCCGGACATAAATCGGGCCTTGTTTTACTGAGGCCAATCTCAATAATTCCCCTGCTAATTCTCCCACCTGGCGCTCAATGACAGGCATCAAAGAGGGTGGTAAAGAGGGAATGACAAAACTGCACAACAATATCTCAAGCTTCGTGGGTATCCATGATGGCTGGATCGTATTACTGGGTGCTATAGAGGAAGTTGTTATCCAGGAAGAGTTTTATGTCTGCTCATTTTTCCATTTTCTAAATCTGAAGACTATCAAATGATTATCTATGAATACTGTACCATCAATCATTCTGTAACTCACGTACTTATTTGTAGTTTTCCTCCAAAGTCACACCAGTGGGATTCCCACTGGTGGGGTTCTCACACAACTTCTAGTTAGAGACGAAGTACTGATCAGAAATTGTTAGGCTTGGTGACATTGTAAGTTATCCTTGACTGCTCTTTAAATAAATCACCTGCTTGACAAGATTATTTATAGCCCCGTGTGATACACATGCTGCAGAAAAAATACAAACAAACATACCTGCATACTGTTTCACCTTATAAATATCTGTCAACGTGTATACACTAAATGGAGGTGTGATACTATTTATAACACTGTTGCCATGGCAACCTTGTGAGGCATATCATAATCCTAATGAGGAAGTGTCATGAAACTATCTAACATATCTTAATGATGACCTCATAATTCTAGGTCACATTTCATAAGTTTTCAAGTTGATCTCCTGACTTCAACAATAATTACATAAACCACCGTCAGTGTGACAGCAAACCTAACATTCAGTGGAGGACACTTTTGCGGCCATTTTAACCATTATATAATTTTTAAACTATATCATGGAGAAACATTTATACCAAGTTTTCATGTAATAATTAGATCCACAGCAAGTGCTTTCATAAGTTGTCATGGTGTAACATTTATACAAATTTTCACATAATTATAGAACTACAATATATTAGCATCCAGTGAAAATGCAGAAAGACAATATTAGTTTCAGTTATAGCTTTGAGATGAATACTAGCCTGAGGTAACAGGAACCCATCTCCCAGACATACTATTCAATAAGACAAAATTTATGTCTACATAGTTTAATAGATTGTTACGAGTTATGTCCCTTCTATGCCGCTCCTATAGACCAATCAGATTCTACCTCTCGTACCACTTGCATTTGCTTCAAACAAAATGGCGACGCCCAGTCAAGACCAAGTGTACCCAATCATGTGAGCACCTTAATTAAAAAAAATGAAATGATTTGCAAATCCTGCAATCAACCAATATCTGCTGGACAGTTTACAAACCGGATTTAGATTTTGTGATTGTGATTGGACTATGCATAGAATCAGCCAAAATGTAACTCCATAATACCAGCCAAGTTTGGCAAGGGTGGAAGCTTGACTTTTATAGTCAGTTAACTCTCTTGCCTCGGGAAGATGAACAACCAATGGTGTATATGTAACACTTACCTTTGGCTTTGATGATTATTTAAATATTCCAAAATACAAAAGATTGGTGTGCTGATTTAAATTGATAAGAACTCGATAGTCTGCAGTACAGTCGTGCCCCGCTTATACGGACTTCAGATATCTTGAAACCTCGGTTCCCGGACGATTTTCATTCAAAACGAAATAATTACTATATAAATTTACCCGTATATACGGAAATTCAGTTTCCGGAACCGGACGGTCATTTTCATACACAAAACACTGAAACGCACACAAAATTGTCTCACTTATCCGGACAATACACTTCCGCTGGTGGTAATTCTTTGATTCGTGAGAAGTCAATTAACCAAGTGACACATTATTGTTTAAAATTCAAACCTCAAAATGTGGTAAAGTTAAAACTTCCATGACAGACTTTTTGAAACGTGTATGAATAAAGATTGAGTGGATGTATCTGTTTGTTCTGTCATCTGTCATGAGTTGAATAATTGAAGGGAAGTAACTCTTCCAGTAAGAAGCTGGTTTCAGTTATACGGAAATTCGTTTATACAGACGAATTGTGAAATGACGCAAGTGTCCGTATAAACGAGGCACGACTGTATATATTTTACTTTATACAGGTAGATACTACCACTTATACTGGACCAGTGTATACTACAAGGTCACATGAGGATAGATTAAAAACAGTAGTAATAATTAGGAGTGACATAGCTATCTGGTTTAATTAGGGTTGCCATCAGAACACTGCAAATGCAACTAATCCTAAATCTGTATGTGGAGATTTATTATCAGTTCTTAACAAGTATAACCCACAGAATAAACTTTGTACGTGTGTAAGCTGTGGTGTATTTCCTACTAAGATAAACTGGAAGCAACTGGTTAATAAAACCATTTATGAATATGAAGAAAATATGTGGCGCAGAAAAGTTTCTGTTAATACAGGTCTTTAACAAATGTGAATAAAGATTTTTTAAAATTTTTTTTTAAATACAAAAAATACAGGTCTTTCACGCTTCATTGCTAATACACACAAAGCTTACTCACCATATATTATGGCAACTAGCATATCTGTACCCAGAACAGAGGACAAGTTTAAAATTTTGTGTTAGAGTTTCATCACGAAACAAAACTTCCAGGGAGTGTATATTGTGTAACAAGCATGCCTTTGATTATGATAGTCACATCATATTACATTGTGAAGCTCTACTGCAGGAAAGAAATGAACTGTTTTCAACTTATCTGCTTGATGTTGAAACCTATGTCCAGTTGGAATTACAAGATGAAGAAGATATGTTGTCCTTTATCTTTGGTGCTGATACTCACTTCTCACAATGTATTGATATAGTTACATGGGAATCTGTTATACTGATATTTTCTGCTTATGTACTTACACTAAAGCCTTACCTTGACTATGTCATCTGATCTAACCTTTTGTACTGTGTGAATGGCATAACACTGGTGCTACTCTCTTGTATTGTATATATGTACAAGTAATATGAGTTTGTGTGAAAACATTTGATTAATTATGTATAATCTTCGGATTAACTTCTGGTGGAAAATTTTTTTTTTTTAAATTTGGTTTTCTGATGAACAGTTTTCCTGAGTTTTGTGCCACGGTTAACATTAGGATCTATTGTGATCTTGACCTTGGATGGATGTCAAATTCCAATATCCACTCTCTCTCTCTCGCTCTCTCTCATGATAATTCTGACAAACGTTGTCATGACCAGGTCATGACAACAATAGGACAGATTGGCTTTCAGTAATGTGTACCACTGGCACTTGCAAAGGAACAGGTGTGACATTTGTAATCTAGAAAGTTTGCCTTCTCCAATTTCATTGAGATTGATTACATAGCATTCTATCATTGTATTATAATCAAATTTCCCTTGTGTACATTGTTATTCCTGCATTCTGATTACATGAATTGGTCACATATGTTATTACATTTATTCGCGGATTCATACAGTTTGCACATCAGTTTTTTCGATTCATACCTCAATCAGAGATCCAGATAAGCTGCGTATCTGCGTAAAATACGAATCAGAAATGCAGAAATACGCAGTAAAATAAAATCCACGCATATCAAATACGTAATGAACATTACAGATACGCTACAAAATAAAACTTGTGCGTATCATCAAAATATTGTGAAGTAACCCTGCGTATTCGATTGGCAAATCAGCAACTTATTTTGAAATTATAAATGGGCATTCCGTCAACCTTGCCAAACTCCACGATGACAGTTACATCATGATCATTTGCCATCACACTTTCTTGTGGAAGTATCGTGGCATTTTTGAGTCCTATAAAGCTCTCGAACCCACACAACACCAGTTTGCGGGGACTAGATGAATAGTGTTTTTAAATATTTAACTTAAATACCCACATGTGTAAAAACTAGTGGGTAACAGAAATTTGAATACCCAGATAGAATAGCTGATACGCAGTGATTTTAAAATGCATGGGTAAAATACCCACAACACCAAAAGCTTATCTGGAGCTCTGTCAATGAACCAAAAAGATCCAGTCAATCCTTAAGTATTTATGAATCCAAATGTACTGTGCATTAAGCATGTTTGTAAATTCATTTTACCTGTTTGTACAGATTACTTTTACAAAATAGCATTAATCACTACCACATTTACAATAATTAAATAATTATTTTTTTGTCAAGCCAACACATGCTTAATACTAGAATGATATCCACCAACCGAAACACAACCATTGTAACTCAATTATTAGCCTACATGTTGTGAGTGCGACTGCCTCCATTATTTACAATAAATACTGATAACACTGAATTATCTGAGAATACTCAGGATATCCTGTGTAGGAAAAATCCCTTCACTTACTTAGATAAATATGCTGTTCATTCTGGCTGCATATGCTTAATGCCTGGTATATAGGAATAATAACATCCTCACTGTAAGGCTTGGAACATATAAACAGAATCAGCTAGCAAGATTACATGTATGAAAAACCTGTCAAACATTTGTCTGCATATTGTGGACTTTTCAATTGATTCATTGGGGTAGGAGTGGGGCTAGCCTTGCTCTAAGGCTGCACTGAAATATAAGTCCATGGATGTGTAGGGATTGTTTCGTTAGAATAGGCAAGTCCATATAAAGAAACAGTATTCTAAGGGTGCCAATCTTTTATGGGGACTTATTAATACAATCTAGAATTTATTATTTAAACTGATAACTATTGCCTAGGAGACTTGTGCAAGTCTAAAGTGGGGCCTCCTCAAGGATAGTTTATGCTTTTTTTAAAAAATAGGACATTTGTTTGTTTGATCTCAATATTTGAATGGTAAAAAAACCCTTTTTTTCCTCCCCACATTGTGTACCAGGTATTTGGTGGATGCCGTGATTCAAAAAGGAGCCCAACATGACCTTAACTAAATTTGAAAAAGAAACAAATTCGGGAAAAAGATTCACCAATCCGACTTACCCCTTGGCATCCATGTGCTTCAGTCCGTCTATCATAGAAATCGTGATCATCGTTATTTATATACAGTTTGTCTAACCATTCACATGTCTTCTCACCAGGCCCACAAAAGTACAATGCCAATTGTTTTATACAACAATGTAACAGTCAACCATTTGCCAACTTGGTGAGATAAATTGTCTTTTCATATCATATCATGTGTTCATTGTTGACATACATCTCAATGGATGAATTATTCTGTGTTTCAGGTGATTGTGACTTGAGTTCTGAAGTCTGTAGATAGTGTGCACGTAACATAACACAAAAATCATCCACATGAATTCTCACACCCAGAAAGCATGATGTAATGCTTGTAAACAAACTTTGCTTGGTTAGACCGTTAGCTGAAGGCAGGGCAGTGCAACATGTTGCTATTTTAAACAGCACAAGTAAATATGACCGGTCGAGGCCATAGATCACATTCTCATGTTGTTTAGACTGAGCTAAACACCGAACTCACAGTTCAGTCTGACAGGCCGAAATGAAATTCAGAATGTAAACATGGAAACGCTGTCCAAATTAAGCTCTACACAAACACTGGCACGACACGCTGGCAAAGTTCTGTAACCGAGATTCACAACTAGTTATGCTCTGCATCTGATTGTCCATCATGTGATTGACACATTTACTTAACGCCTAATCACTAGAATGGCGTCAGTGTCACAAATAAGGTATGTCATCATCAGGCATGGCTGTCGTCACTCATTTTAGGAGAAAATGACGAAATACAAATAGTTTCAAAATATCAGTAAATAAGAGTTATCACACGCAGGTGTTTTCACTGGCTGATGAATATTGATAATGCTGTCCTGGCTTATGCAATCATGAGTTATGTCCCTTGTTGATTAGTCCAAACTTTTGGGTAACTCGACTCTTACGACAAACCAAAACACGGAGATCTTTCCTCTAAAAGATATTCCAGTCACACTGATCAAAGCTTGAATCTAGATCCATCTTAATCTCCCAATAACACCACCACACAAGACGTCAATATCGGCAGCGTTGTCACACAACATTTGGGCTACTGACATTCATTCGAAGAATGCTGACACAAGATGACACAGACTCTCACAATGGTGTACAGAATAGCAGTACCCTCTGTCCCGTTACAACAAGGCATGCTAGTCTCCATATTCAGTCCTATGATTCATGGGCATCAGAAGTGTCTGTAATACCATGGGCCGATCAATATCTCACTTCTCCAATTACTAAATGCATGCCTGGCTTCCAGTCCATTCCAGACAAGCTATATTCCACACAACTCTATTCTGTGTTCATCTTCGAGGTTAAATTAACCAACTTCCATCCAGTTGGGGATCCTGATGTTACGAGACTCACAGTATCCGACTCACAGTATCAACTCTCCCACCAACTCACACAACTTCCTCTCTCGCTTTCCTTCTCCTCCCCCAACTAACGATTGCATGAAACCAGGTCACTAACTTGTGCCAAACGCACTGTGTTTATGCTAGAACACTGGAAATTCTGTGGCAGCATCGCTGCCCAGATGACCCAAGTGTGTTCCCAGCTTGTTGACATATTTTACAGCCTCCATGATTCCGATGTGGGGTCAGAGACCATACAACAGACATGGTCTCTGGTGGGATACAATTACCAAGATCACTGTCCACTGTTTAATACAGCCAGGATTCAACAGAGTATTTGATGTGTTGTCGTTGAGCCTACTGGGATGGGATTTTCAAATTTAAAAAAATATATTTTTGTATGATACTTTAAAAAACAGCCACAATCTTGATACACTGATAACCTTGGTATTCATGTTCAAAATAAAATTGAGAAACTATAATTACATAAGACGAATCAAGAATCCAATGACACATTTAAATAGGCTTTGCTTGAAAGACCCTCAGTAAGAGAATCTATAGACTGACATTTAGTACCCGCAATAAAGTTATCTTTTTTGAAAGTATCTATCTACAAAATAAAAAATATATAATCCAAATGGAGCCCAGAATAGCCTACAACTGAGGCAATCTAGACATACGAAATCATTCTACGCTTGAGTTGGACTTTTTTCAATTACTCTCTAGGGCCTAGGTGAGGTGAGGTGAAATCAGGTTTAACATCGCGTCAAAGATTATTGCACTTATATAGCGACATGCATGCACCATTGTGTGTTAGTGTGTATGTGTGTTAGTGTGTGTGTGTGTGTGTGGCTGCTTGTACTAGTCCAGACTAATGCCGATTTATAGTGCTAGCTCACTGAAATACCATGCCGCAGTTTAACATGAATACCCCACTCAGACAAAGTATACTGACTCCGAGCCAGTCAGTTCTTTTTTGACAGTTTTTATGCCGAGCACACACACGGTAAACACTGCTGGGAGAATAAACCTCTTGGGCACATGCCAAGGGCTCCAGCACAATATAGTCTAGAAGGTAAATTTAAGGTACCGACATTTACTACAATATCTGAAATATCTGTGTCATATGACACAGTTGAACCAATCAACTCAACTCGAATGGGTGCATGGGAACCACGCACATTGAGACGCCCAACGCTAACACCGTATTCAAGCGTGCGTGATTCCCGTGCAACCTTTCGAGTTGAGTTGATTGGTTCAACTGTGTCATATGGCCTTGTGACGCAGGGGTAGCATTATGCAGATGGCTGTTTCAATGAATGCTCGTTCCACCCGTGACAAACAGGTCTGGTTGTTGATGAAATATAGTGATAGCTAAATAGACAGATTTTGTATTCATGCACCGATTGTTTTAAATGTAATGTCCAGTTATGTATGACTGTTTAATAATCTCATACCAACTTTGACTGGTGTAGATCCGATAGTTTTTCAGATATTGTAGTAAACGTCGCTACCTTAAATTACCTTCCAGACTATAGACCTGAGTGTCTCCTTAAGATAACCCCTAAACAATGTCACACATTGATATCAGCTGACCTATCTGGGTGACAGCAAATCTCAATGTGTAGAGTCAATAGATGAATGTGAAAAATGTGAACTGCTGTTAAAATTTGCAAGTTTCCTTGAAAACTTTCTCATTGCATGCTTCAAGTGTGCCTTACAAAAAGTAAAAACTATTTGCTTTGAAAGGAAAAATACAATGGATTCATTGTGTATCTTGAACAGGATATACCGATCTCGTCAGGGTACATCACACCACATGCCCCAAGGGAATTTATCACACTGACATTCATTCATACAGACCCGGAATACATGTCCGAAGTTTCACAAAGTAAAATACTTTAATTCAGCCATTTCGACAGCTAGCAGACGACGCAAACTGAATTATTCTTTACCCAGTGCATTTGGATAAACATTGGTTCATTTCATCTCAATGATACAAGATTGATCTCTCAGAGGGGTATATGAGCGGGCTACATGGAAAATAATTATCCGCTCCTTAACCAATAAGAAGCTAGCATTTTAATGTAAGGTGAGATAATGAATATTGTCGTTCACTCTCTCTTTTCTTTGTACATCATATCGAGAAATCACTTCGTCCCAGAAATAAAGTCATCTTATTTCAAATATATATATCTACAAAATATGAAATATAAATCCAAGTGGAGCCTAGATCAATGCTTAATTTCCTAGAGCTGAAGCGATCTAGACCTGCCAAATCATTCAGATATGAAACACTAAAATTCAAAGCCTTTCTCAGGATTTTAAGGGCTGTCAACAGTCATTTTCATAGGGTTTTTTAGACCTAAACAAACAGTATGAACACCCAAAATATTCCAACAAGATCTATTTTCACAACCTAAAAATAGAATAAGACTGTTATGAATGCTTCATGAACTGGCACACAAATCTATCACTGTGACAAATCACACTCAAACAGTATATGTCATTTTGAACAAATTCAAGGCTTTTCAAGCTATTTTGGTGAATTTTCAAGGCCTTTCAAAGACCTTTTCAAGATTGACACAAAAACATCAAGGATTTTCAAGAGGATCCTTAAACTATGAATCAAGTCCTTTTCAAGCCTGTATGAACATTGACTTCAGCAGAAGTCATTTCTTATTTCATTCTCTAGGGTTTAGGAGAAAGACGATGGTAAGAGCACCAACATCGTGATTTACTAGCTAAAGTTTCAAGTCACTAAACCTAATCCTGGAGATTAGGATGTAAGATAAATCTTCGTAGACAGAGATTGCTCCGCATGTGGGCAGGATGCAGATATTTACCAGCTTGTAATAGCAAATCACTAAGGATGTAGTGCAAGCTAGGTACAATGACCTGCAAGCTGGATTGTTGACTTCATGTTAGCACTTCTACTTCAGCTTGTTTGTATTCACACCCCACTCAAAAAGGACATTCATGACCATCGCAAAAAATAAGTGTAATAGCGAAAACATGTTCAAACAGATTTATACTTACATGATCCAGTGAATTCTCCTCAAACTTAACAGAGTGAATTAAATATGTGCTTGATGTTTATAGAGAATAAATCTGATAAATCATGCATTATGCTAGTCAATCTATCAACATATCTGTATCAAAGGCAGACTACTGCAGTCACACAACAAACATTTCTGTTCAAACAATATTCTGGCTCTCACCGTCACGTCCAAGTCATGTCAATACATGTGCAGATTTATAAAACTCACCCATTGTCATGGCTCCTCAAAATAGACATACACCTGCGAAGGCATTTTGAAAAGATGTTTTTGTTCTGTGAAGTAGTTTAAGAAATAAATAAATCTGTCTCTATTTGAACGAATAAACATCATCCTATGTGGTGTTCTCAAACATCTTGATAATTTTTAAGGCAGAATTAGAAATATATTTGAGCAACATAAAGTAAAACACTCAGGTTTTATTCCCACATGGCTACAATGTTTCCAGTAAAATATGTTTGTAACAAACACATGTATATCGAACTGATGGATATAGAACTGACAAATATAATAGACTGTTTTTTTTGGTCTTGGCCATTTGCTATGTATCTTATATAAAATGATATATAATGACCACACTTACAATGAAATAACGGACAAAAGCGAACTTACTTTGTGGTCCGAGGTGTACAATGTTTAAAATGGACAGTTAATTTCTGAGCTGCTCACATGTCTCCAATCAGCCTAACAAAACATCTGTTGCAACACTTGATTGATTAAACAATTGATTAACTGCATTGTGTACTCCACACCCCTAATTAAAAATAGCAAAACTGTGATAAGGCGTTTGAAGTGGATATATTCTGTCTAGAAAATGTAATGACTAGAAAATGTGAAATGCTTATAATGAACTACGGTTATAACAGATTAAAATTAGTGGTCCCTTTGAGTTCGTTTTAACTGTAGTTTACTGTACCTGTCATACTGTCTACATAGACCTCATTCTCATAAAGTTTGTTGGTTGGATCAAAACATTTTCAACAAATCAAATCTACAATGTAAAAACTTAAGAATATAAATACACATTTTAGACCACCTAAAGTTTAGCTTCGTGTCTGGAAATAATGACAGATTTCCAGATGTTGTCATGAATAAGTTGATAAAAGTGTGACAAAAGTGCACAAGTCATACAACAACAGCCTGTTAGATTGTTCTTTATAATTATAATCAGGTCAAGAATGACCAAAGATTGACTATCGCAACAGCCCCACATGTTACAGATAACCATGTCAGAAAGGGGATATCGATACAATTGAAAATGGGGCTCAATTTTCCTTTTTGCAGTCTACAGTTATGGAACTCTTTGCCTTTGAATCTGAGAAACACTGCTTCTAAGGAAACGTTTAAGTCTCTCCTCAAACCCCACTTCTTCACTTCAGCTTTTCAATAGATCTCCTGATTGTTGGCATATGTACATAGATATTACCTTTAAACTTTGTCACAGAGCCAGTGAGCAACTATCGGTGGATATTAGGTGCTTCACAAATCAATTATTATTATTATTATTATTATTATTATTATATAAAAATATACTACATCTAGAATACATTCCTGACTATAAAACACACTTTTTTCATGTTTATTACTATTTTAAATGCTTGATGTTCAACTCAGATGCCAGCATGCAACAGAGAATACCATTCTTACACTGAACTTACTTTTCATATTTCAAACGAAAACTTGATCCAAAGATTTATAAAATTTCAATTTTAAATTTTATAACATTTTAATCCTTCAAGAAATACCAGTTTAAGTATAACAAGTATTGGAACAAGCAAATATGATGGGTCTGGGCTGTCAGACGAGTTTGGTTGCTGCAGGTTATATTGACAGACTACATGTTTTATTGACAGATTACAGACCGTGTCATTCAGCTGCTACATAACAGATAGCGAGAATGGTTGCACCCTCAAGCAAACAGTATTGCAAAAAAAAAACAAATATGACTTTTAACGTGTAAAAGTATGGCATTTATGATATATGTATCCATTCTCTGTCAACTACAGTTTGTTTCAAGGCCTCAATAGCGGTAATCTGACCGTGGTTGCTGTTAATAACGGTACTTCAGTATGGATTTGTTGACATGGTATTTCCGGTGTTATGTGTAATGTCTTTCCATGGGGCAAAAAAAACATCAAAACTCATAATTCGTGTATAATGCTCACACGCTTCTACACAGCTGTTTTGGGGGAAAAAAAGTGTGCACTATACTCCAGAAAATATGGTCGCTATCAACATAACTGATGTAACAGCAGAACCAGAACCGAGTGACTACCCTCCAATCTTGTGGTAGAGTTATTGCAAGCCTTAGAAATTGTTTTTTCAAGATGAGTCCAGAAACTATTTTAAAACTTCTGTCACCAAGCACTGAGTTTTTAGGCTGGTCCTGTTTATATGTACTAAAATCACAGCATGTGAACTCATTGACGTAATTTTATAGTCATTAATGAGAACCATCATCAGCAAATACAGGTATGCAAGCTGAAAACATTACATTACCCACAGCGTTCTTGTACATTTGGGTTTCTGACATTATTAATGAGCATCTGTATGCAACAAACTAAGAAACTGAGAGGGTAATGGCGATTTTCTTCGCCTATTTTATGCCTGTTTGCAGCTGATCAACAATCTCATTTAAAAATCAGATCTTAGGACTCACTACTGTTGAGATCACTACTCACTGAGATCTGAGTACATCCCATTATAGACCATGTCAGACCGACCTTTTGTGAACTTTGACTGACCAATGGAAGAACAAGAAGTCAACATTAGCCAATCAGGAGGCAGATTTCTTGTGCTTTACAGCACTAGTTTCAAACTGGAGACTACACTTTGAAACATATTTTTACAAAATCTTGACTAAAAATTTGAAAACTGAACAAAAGAAGACACTGGAATGGCTAATAGATTGCCTAGATTGTTCAGTCATAAAGCCTATAACTGTCGTTCGGAATACCCTGTGTTAAATATTTCGTGGTTGCATGATTAGAAAACACATTCCATCTGTAACTTTCCTGATCTGATCTGACCAACAAACCAGAAAATAGAATCATCAGTCACCTGATACGCTGTACCGCATCACAAACAGTTATCACAATGACACTCCAATAAACTGCGGAAACAGCTGGTTAGTACTCAGTCTATGAAAAACCTATCACACCAATTACAAGTATACCATCTGTATTTTAAGCATTAGAAACTTATCTTGTGAAATTCAACAGCTTGCAGAAAAAGAAACAACAGATAAAAAAAATTCACTCAGAAGGACAGCAAAACATGTTGAAGTACAATTAGTTGAAAGACAAGAACACACAAGATTTTATCAACGTTGTTCATAAGAAAGGGTGAAGAATATGTATTAAAAAATCAATCATCTATCGGCATTGTTTCCCAATCGTGCTTCCGTGATGGTCTAACCCACAAGTTGGTTTACATTCATTAGTATAAGTACAAATCTGGAAGTTGAAAAACATTCTAAATTTCCCCTTCCTCTGACCAACTACATTGAACTTTAGCCTCAACATTTTGAAACCAACTAATAAAATACAGGTTCAGTCGGGAATCGGAGCAAAAACAATCCCATGTTATTGGTTTTAATATGACCCTCAGCCATCCTTAGAGTGAGTGAGTGGTTTTTCGCCTCTCTTTAGCAATATTCCAGCAATATCATGGCGGGGGACACAAGAAATGGGCTTCAAACATTGTACCAATGTCGGGAATCAAACCAAGGAAGTGAGAGGTGACTAACGAGATCAGGTGGTCAGGCCCTCCGACTTGGTTGATGCATGGCATCATATCCCAATTTATGTATCCCAACGTATGTTTTGTTTGTTAAGAATTGGCGAGTTGCCATTGATGGTAAATTTAGGTAGAAGATGCGGTATAGAGTACTGTAATAGGCAGTGCAGATATTGTAATTTACAGGAAATTGAAGATGAGTTTCATTTTATGCTTGTCTGCCCATGTTACAGATATTTAAGAAATAAGTATTTACCTATTTATTACTCTTCCAATCCTACCTTATTTAAATATAATACTCTATTATCTTGTAACCGCACTAGTATTGTAACTAATTGTGTTAAGTATATACTGGAAGCACTTGCAATCCGAAATACTCTCACTTAATACCCTCTGTCATCTGCCTCATACTGTATTTTTCAATGAGTATTTGTACGTGGGCCTATGGCCTTTATACTGAAATAAAGAATTGAATGAATATCCCAATTTCACGGATCAAAGCACATGATGTCATTCACCGGATTGTCTGGACCAGACCTGATTATTTACAGACCACTGTCATATAGCTGGAATATTGCTGAGAGCGGCGTTAAGCAACAAACAAAACATACATAAAATTACTGGTATTATGGGAACATAGTCTGACGACTCACACAACCTTTAGTGAATCCGCACCCCTGCATTACATGTGCCGGAAGTCAAGAGAATAGCATTTAACAGCTCAGAAAAACGACGAAGGAGGGAAGTAGCTCTGAAAACATGTAACATGCAGGACGAGATTATACTGCTACCAGGAAACTCCAACATGCACCACATCATTTCCCCGAGGCAAGAAAGTTAACTGACTTTAAAAGTCCAGTTTCCACCCTTGCCGAACTAGGCTGGAATTACTGGGTCGAGCGTAGTGCCACCAGTGACTATTACGAGTTATGTCCCTTCTACGCCTCTCCTATGGACCAATCGGATTCCACCCCTCGTATCACTTGCATTTGCCTCAAACAAACTGGTGGTGCCCAGTCAAGATGATCTGAGCGATAATCAAGATGTATATTGTGATAAAACGGATCTTACATTGCAAAGTGCATCATATCACGTGAGCTCCTTGATTAAAAACATGAAATGATTTGGAAAATATCTGTTGTCACCGAGTTGGCAGTGCACATGCTTTGCAAATCATGCAATCGATCGAAATCTGCATGACAGTTTACGAACCGGATTTAAGTTTCATTGCACAATTTTGATTGGACTATGCATAGTCTCCAGCCAAAATCTAACTCGATAATACCAGCCTAGTACGGCAAGGGTAGAAACTGGTCTTAGGCGTTTACCTCTTTGGGGAAACCCATGAGCATGGGTTTGGTGCTGACAAACTTGTAACATAATCAGGGCGAATCTGGGATTTGAACCCATGATTATATGTCTGTGGCAAGCCTATGTGAACCACCTCTGTACAGTGGATGCAGCATTTTAGAAAATTGCGACACGCTTGCCCAAAAAACACCTAGCAATATATTGGGAATAAAGTTCAACTGTCGTATATCATGTGTTTGTTTTTTGTTTAATGCTGCACTCAGCAATATTCCAGTTATACGATGGCAGTCTGTTACCAAACAAGTCTGGACTAGACAATCCAGTGATTGATGATGGGCACCAATCCAAGCAGTTGGAATACGATGACATGCATCAACCAAGTCAGCGAGCCTGACCACCTGATCCCGTTAGTCTCCTCTTACAACAAGCATAGTCAGTCGCCTTCTACGTCAAGCATGGGTTGCAGAAGACCTATTCTAAACCGGATCTTCACGGGTCTCGTCTATCATCATAACATAACTCATTATGACATCCAGGTACCGGACTTGTTAGTCGTATACATGGAATGTGCCAACATATAGAGATGATAACAACCGTTGAGACACAAAAATTAGTCTGTCTTACAGTCCCTGAACCATATCATTTTCTCTTTCGCTCAGCCCTTACTGTAGTGCTACAGCCTTAAAGCAAGTCATGCTTCAGGGTCTGTTACGGTACCATCTCATTGGGGCTCCTCCTCAATCATATGTAGTTTCTATCAAAATTATATATTTTCAGAGACTAAGTGTGAGTCTACACAACCTTCAGCAATTTGAACGCTTGTCTACAAACTTGGCAATTAGCATTAGGTGTCAGGACTGACATTCTATAATTATCCAGGGACAGCTCATGCTAGTTTATGATAAGCAAATATTTATAGATCATATATAAAAATATGATCATGAAATTTTGTGTTCTCCCCAATAATTATAACTACACAATACTGTTGCTCTATCAGTATATGAACCTTTTCTAACACCTCTGTGAACTGGGGGCACAGGTGGCCCAGTCGTCTAAGGTGCCGCGATTCGCTGTGCAGAGTTATGAAACCTATGATTGTGGGTTTGAATCCCAGTTCGCCCTGATTATGTTTCTAGGTTTGTCAGCAACATACCCTTGCTTGTGGGTTTCACCGAAGTGGTAAACGGCCTGCATCACTTCGGACTTTCCTCCCATATTAAGCTGACACACTGTGATATAACTGGAATACTGTTAAAAGCGGCGTTAAACCCAACTCACTCTGTCAACATGATCAATGTATTCTATTGAAGGAGTGCAATATATATTAATATTATGTTTTACACATCAAAGTAAGGGAGGTGGGCTCATGGACATATATATAATTATGTTGTTACATTTAAACAATTTGGAAGCCATAGTGTACAAAAAAATGTCTTCATCCAAACCTTTTCCTATTGAAAACAAAAGTGGACGTAATACCCTTGTAGACCATATGGTACAATAATCAATTCCATGATTTCTGAAATCATTTCTTATTCTAATAATGTTTTATTATGTATACTGTAAACAGGGAATTTTTTGCGACCGTTTTATTATTGCGAGTTTTGCGAACGAGACTCAATCGCAAAAATTAAAAACGCAAAAATAAGTATAAATAGTACATACATACTTTATTCATTGTAACACGTCATCAAATTTTGAAATCATCAACCTAAACCACAAGTTACTCAATCAGTTATGAATCACACAAATGAATGCAGAATGGTCACACAATACATCACAAATGACAGTGTAAACAGACCAATTAGTGTCACTGTTACCTCACAGTAATCCTGCCTTCTTCCAACCTCGCTTGATTGCATCAGTCACAGTCTCACAGTCCTGACACAGAGTTGAGTCAATAGTCGAATTTGATAATTGGTCATCTCAACACGACAACTCGCAAAAATATCTCGTCGCAGTATTGTCTTTGGCGTGGTATTCGCAATATTTTAACGGCGCAGAAATAAAGTTGTTTACAGTAGTCATATCTTTGAATGGTTACATACAAGTTTTAAGTACAGATCCGTTATTTAACAGCCCATATTGTGAACAGGTTTCTCTATAATCTAAATGTAGTTATAATTAATGTACAAGTTCGGTTCTACTCACTGGATGTCTGAAACACTGGCGATGTGACTTTAAATTTTAACTCACTCACCCCAAATTGCCACGCAGACTCAATAAACGTTCAGATCTTGTTTATGTATTTCAAATGGCAATAAAGCACCAAAATTTTCATTTAATTTCCTTTTATGGGCGCAATCCACATGCAGGTTGTTGAATCCCTGGTAAAACATGTCAGCCATGGTCAATAAAGGCCAGTTAACAGGGAGTGGTGCAGTGAACTTTTGTAATCAAATGGACAGGGTAAGGATGAAAATCCCACATATAAATATATTGTGGCCTTAACATTATCCATAACCATGAACCTCCTCCATATTGCCATGTAAAACTGATAGCATTAACCATGTACTTTTGCAATTATGTTTGCAATAGAATACATTTAACAAGATGTTCAAATTGGTTGATTTACTATGCTTGTTTATACCTTGTCCCATGTGGACGTTAAAAATAAACATTACACACACACACACACACACACACACACACACACACACACACATATATATATATATATATATCAACACATATAAATATATATATATATTACATGTAACATATATATATACGCACACGAGTGTATTGTTAACATCATCCATTTTGACGTCATTCGAATCATATTGTGATGTCAGGTCAGAATGATATCACAAACGAAATGGCGTCATGGCTGAAATTTATTGACGTTATTCTACAATTGTGTTTTTCTGACATGGCGGTTGTGATCAGTTCATTTTTTAAAGGGGAGCTGAAAGAATTAAGAAAACGTGGGTAATGAGGAAATTATTACAATCACATGTGTGTCAAACTGTTTCTACAAAACGTGGGTAAGAATTCATGTATTACTCTCGCTGTCGCTTTGTAAATACAAGAATTATGACTCTACTATCTTTCTGTCCCTTCTCCTTTGTATATATATATATGGACTGAATTGTGCATTGAGCATGTCCATCATTGATGTGGATTTTGTGCTATATAAACTTATTATCATTATTATTATTATTATTAAACTTGCTTCGTAAAAATCAATATGATACACATGCTTGTATAATAACCTCTATAAATGTACATATACATGTATATACATATATTTTATGTAAAATATACCCATATACCCACATAAACCCATATAAATATATACATGACTATGCTTGTAACCTGTCCTGTAAGGACATTCTGTACAATAAACTGCTATTCTGTTGTAGAGAATCATAGAATGATGAACACACAGGTGCTCAACCATTGATGTAGTTAGCTCCCAATGTACACTAATCAGAGGGCACTGTTAGGCTTCACTAGTGGCCCCAAAGCTGCAAGGGAACATATATGCCAGTAATCAATAATGTTGGATTGCCAGTAATAGCTCCAGTTACAGTTTTCAGACTATACATCCATGGTAGTGGAAATCACAACATTTGAGTGAGTCCTATGCTGAAATCTTAGGACAGACTTGTCCCTTCTCATTTCCATGGTATTATGAGCAATCAAATACATACCTATTTTCGATTTCACTCAAATTAGATTTCATGGCTCTGTTTCCTTGGCATGCACAGATTCCCAATGAAAACCACACAAAATATTCCCCCTCGAAAAGTCCTCATTGTTTACGTTGATCCAAATACATTCAAGCATTCACTCTTGGTCCAACATGGTGAAGAAATAAGGCTGTGATACCCTATGATATTCAGGACATGCAATGTTTCCATGACAACTGACATCCATTTACATCAGCAAAATCTGTTGTCTTGATATAATTTCATCCTGCTCCTCCCACAGTCCAGTCCCACCTGTGTAGCTCGTTACAGGTGTAACACATAACAGGGAGAGGAGATCCCCAAACACGGTCACAGCTCTGCAGTTATTTCAGTTATGTTGTCCACAGAACAATAGGCTGGATGAAGTGGAAGCCTGATCAGGTAGACTTGTCCAGGGCTCCTGACCACCTAGACTTGCTTGGGGCTCTTGGGTCATTGTTTGGTAAATTGGTAATAACAAGTACAGATAGTATTTTTCTAATGGGCTTATTTTGCTGTTGTTACAGAATGTGCTTACACATCTCACACTGTAATATTTCTAAACAGGAAGCAAATATCTCAGGATACTCATTGAACTGTTATGTTTCTTATTCTTTTCAGGACTTAACTAGCAGTTCTCTGAGGCTAATATTCTACCCCTTGTCTATAGCCAACAATTTCCAAATTGGATATGAACATATTTAACAGAAAACACAGTTGTTAAATCATAGTTATAAAATATAACAAAAAGGAGCCCAGAGACCTTCTTCATTTTCACTTTCCAGATACTGCAGTTATCTAGACTTGCCAAACATTATAGACTTGCATGAGCTGTATTGGATATATTTGTTTCAGGGTCTGTATGCCAATCTACCACACTGCCAAACCAAGTGGAAATTTACCTACCGGTAGTCATGAATAAATGGCTACGAAAATAAGCGGAAATTGGGGAATAAGTGACAGACACTTACAAAGGTTATGTGAAGTCATGGTCGACAGACATTATGAGTGATCACAATATCTATTGTCACACTCATCGCAGCCCATGATCTGCAAGAGTTCAAGTGGTGAGGAATGAGCCGATAGGCCTTCAGATGAAAATGGCTCCAGGCATCAGACGTTGAATACACAAGTACGCATGACTGATGGGTATTTTGTACTTTATTGGCTGATTTTGTGACAGAAAGGTGTGGGAGGGAACACTGTAATGATAATGTGGATTATAGCAAGGAACGAGAAGGCTACTGAGTGAGTGAGTGAGTGAGTGAGTGAGTGAGTGAGTGAGTGGGATTTTGAAGCATTACAGAGCAAATTTAGCAAACCTGGCTTGAGTGGAAGTTTCATGAGTCTTCTTCAGCCAAATATTTCGATACAATACCACCTAATCCAGATGTTTTTATGTGAAGTCAAAATGAAGCTGACAATTTGAAAGCAAAAATTTGACATGAATACCCTCACAAATCCACTATGTCCATGCTTCAGCTCCCATACTGTAAAATGCATGATACGGTGGTGCAACACCCAGATCGCCTGCCAGAGTCAAGTCGGATATTGTGTAATATAAGATTTCAGAGACTAAATGTTAGTCTATCCTGTGGGCAACCAGATCCTACTCTCGATCCACTTGGACACTTCCTACTTCACTTGAGTAAACCAAATAAAGCAAAATTCATACATTTCCTACTCAAACCAGGACCTGAATTATCAGGAAAACACAGGAGATGCATCCGTAGAAGCACATATAGGATGATTAGTTAATATGTTTTAAAAGTATCGGTATAAAGGACCAGTCATTTATTACAGAGGTGGGTGGGGCAGAGGTTTCAGATGCATGTCAAGTGTCACCGAGATAAACAGGGAAAGGACTTATTTAGTAGGGCTGCAACAAATACACTATCAGACGAATACGATACGCATCACGAATATAGGGTACCTAATACAATTTTTTATTTACTCGCTACAACGCTACCTTTGGGGTCCTAAACATCTGATGAGCGTTGACAATCAGCCATTTAACTGAGGTGGAGCTGTAGATAAGCCACACAACAGACTACTGCATGGCTTGTATACATTCCATTTTGCATATCTTGCTTTGATAAATAACAGACGACTACAAGTAAAAACTCTTTTAAATAATTTTTTTTGTAAATATTCGATTCTAGTGACCATGAATAATGAATTCAGTTCATGGAAGGATATGGTTCGATTCACTGATTCCGCAAGTGAATCATAATTGCTCGATTATTTAGGATTCCTAACTAAGTGCCCTTGCACTAAGTGCACTCAAAATGGACAAAACAAACTTGTTTGTTCAAAAATCGAAACAAATATTTTTCATTCTTCTTAATTTCAGTGGTATTTTAACATTGCAATGAAATATTGTCAAACTAAGCATAAAAGCCTTTTACTCTTTATAAGCCCTGTTATCAGTGAATACAAATCATCTTATCAAAGAAAATAACAATACATAGCTGGAATCCTACAAAGGACTTATCTTTTTCAGAGATTTCATATGATTATGGAAAAGGTTTTGTTCGCTTTTTGTTAATAGCAATAACAACATGAATTGGGAAATATTAGTTCTAAGTTTTCTCTGCCACACCCTGCCTTGGGCCGCCATATCAGCCTCCGAGCAGGTCTAAATACATCCCTGACTGCATAATCCACATCATGATAAACTGGAAGACTGTTCAGTTCTGTCGTTACTTTCCCAGCCCAAACAATGATAGTTGTGTATAGCACAATGTACATTTCACTAGAACTACTATACTCTAATATCATTGTGGTTAAAAGCATTTAATACCATAAAACACCTCATTCATTTGAATTTATGTAAAGTTTCATCAATATAACCAACAAATGTATTTCGATATATTTTATAACATGGATGTCTAATCTTTATTAAGAACATTTAACATTTTATTAGATTGACATCTTAAAATTTGTAATGTAACTAAACCGGACTATGCAAATAAATGGCATGGATATCTTGCCAAATAGGCCAAACTGACACTTGGCTTATTATAGAGGCATATGGAGGATTATCCCAGATACAGCGCACTGCGTCCACATTCGTACCATAATGTGGTATATCACCCTTGCATGTTGAAACAAGCTTCTTGTGCAACTTTCAGAGAGAATTTGAAAATATTGTATTTTACCAAATGATTGAAAATGAGTTTAATTTTTTTAGATCATTTGCCTTTCAATCTTTTTAATGCAGCATATGAAAATAACCCTTGGTTATATAACTTTAATGACGAAGGTAAATTTGTATATATAATGAACCAAAGCCTTTTACCCCCAACAATTTTTAAAATGTTTAAAAGAAAGCAAATGCATATGTTGAAATCCTTTTTTAATACAACCAAGTATTTTTTTTAAATATTTATTTTTCAGAATTTCATTTTAGTGTTACCCCGGTATATTACACTGGATCATTGACATCTGTGACGTCATTCCATTGTTTGAACGCTCCATTATTTTTCAGGAATGGAGAGTTGCTTGTCAACTGTACATTATCTTGAAGCAACATTTGAATTAATTTCCACTTGGAACAGACGGAACTTTTTTAAAATTTTTATTTACAAGTGAATATTTCTATTTTTTCCGAAAACAAAGTTTAAAAGTAGGGATGAGTTTTAAGTAGGGGAATATCCTCGTAACTCTCCATTCCTTAAAAATAATGGTCCTCGGCCCCTGCGGGGCCTCTGCTCCATTATTTTTAAGGAATGGAGAGTTACTCGGACATTCCCCTCTACTTAATGATTTATCAGTAGTGTAAGGTAACAGATGTTGTTCAGGCATGTCTAATCCATATAGGTTGATTTGCACAGTGAACGCCTGTCAACTGACATCAATTATAAGTTATGCAATGTCACAGGCTTTGGTTGTCCTGGTCCTGGCTAGCTGACTACATATCGTGTTACATGGGCCACAACAATGACTCCATGGCTGCAATTCTGGGGCGGTATTCATAAAGAAACTAAGATTTTTCTTAAGTGTAAACTTAAGTTTTAGAAATCTGACTTAGCTAAGTCTGAGACTTAAGTTGATAATCATAAAGATGCTAAGTCCGAAACTTAGCTAAGTCTCAAAAGAAAAACTAAGTCAGTTTCGTAGTACGTACGCGCGTGATCACTAGGGTGAATCCCGGCTATTTTTAAACTTCCGGTGGAACTCTTTAAAAAAAAGGTGTGAACGTCTTTTTCGGTGGGATTTCCCGGTTGCTATTTACGGCAGACGACACACACAGCGAAACTTTGTCCACATTGCCAACGTCATGTCAGAGGTCGATATGAAGAAGAGGAAGCCTAACTGGACGAAAGAGGAGGTTTTACTGTTGACGGAACTAGTGAAAGCAAATGTACATGTGTTGGAAGGAAAGTTTGGTCCGGGCGTGACATCGGCGAGGCGTCAAGAGGCGTGGCAGGTACAGTGACACTTGTTGTCAGTCACTCAGGCAGTCGTTGTACACAAATGTAGTATTTACACCAGACATGAGTTTTATGAAGTTATATTTTAGCAGTGTTCATCTACTAATTTAACTTATTCGAGATATATTAGTACGCCAATCAAGCGATTATAAATGCATGATTAAGGGACTTGCAATTTGTTGTGGGGTAGGGGTGGAGAGGGAGCCTGCTGGAGGAAATAATATTTTTTTTAAATCGATTAAATCTAACGTTATTTAAATATTAGTATAACAAATACCTCACACCCCCATAATAAATCACCTGTCCAACTTGTAATCAACTTGCTGATTTTCAGTAACAATATTTTCACTAGTATTTACCACTGCATGTAGATTTAATGCAACATTCTACCACTGAGCATGAAATCATCACTATTGGTGATTGGTTCTGTTATCAGTGGAATTTAAGTCACCTCTACTTTTGCCATAACATATTCTATTACTATGATAAACTGGGACATTTGTTATTTCCAATTTGAGGTTTATTTTACTGACAGTGCCCTTGCAGCAGACTTGGGGCTAAATATGAAATCTTGAAGTGATATCCAAAATATTAACATCTTAATTGTCGGCTGAATAAATTAACTTGAGAAAAATATTTTTTATATATATTTGGGATCAGACTACTTTTTTAATATAATCTCAGCACCCTCACAAACTGTTTAGCCCCTTATTATCTTCATATTTCCACAATTGTAAGACACTTACTACTTTCCCTTAACTCTACAGGTTATTACAGCTACCCTCAATTCCTCTTGTTCACACCCGAGAACAAAGGAAGAGGTGGAAAAAAAATGGAAGAACGTGAAAAGCCAGGCAAAACACAAGTACTCCGAATTTGGGAAACTGACAAAAGGAACTGGCAAGTACTTTTCTTCCCTTCATACATACTGTATACAAGTCAGGGTTATTGCATGACAACTCTTCTATCAATGGTCATTATAAATACGGTATTACCAATAGATCAATTATCAATCATAATGTTCTGTGTATTTTTGTATGAAGAATATCATTTCCAAAATACATTTAGATAATGATGATGATTAGAAATTTTATTGTCTTATCCCTTCCATTAACGAACATATATAATAAAATTTTAAACGATATAAAAAATTACAGTTTGTAATTAAATGTTTATACAGGAGGTGGACCAGCACCAGCACCAATCAGCCCAGTGACCAATGCAGTCATTGATATCTTAGGCCAGGACAACGTGACCCTAACTGGTGTGCCAGGTTCAATTGACACGACAATGCTGCAGGTGCTGGATCTGATGCCACCTACTGACAGGTACATCAATGATATGAGATACCTTTCGGGTTAGAAAATTATCATGGTTCTGTTCTGACATAAATACTGGGTGCTTGGAAAGGGATTATGGTATCACTATAGACGAGCTTGTATATGGCTTATCCTTAATGAGTCCAAATTGAAGTATTTTCTGAATGTTATTCTAGTATAGGTGATGACAGATTTGCTTAATTAAAATAGTTCAAGGCAATCTATAACACTATCTTTTGTCTTATTAGATATTATGTCTGGGAGATGGGATCTTGTTACCTTTGGCTAGTTTTTATCTAAAAGCTTTGAATCTATAAAACCATGTATACATAACTTTTGTCTTGTTGAATAGTATGTCTGGGAGATAGGTTCATGTTACCTTAGCTAGGCTAGCATCTATCTAAAAAGCTTTAACTGAAACTACTAATATTTGGTATTTGCATTTTCCCTGGATCCTAATATGTATAACTTGCTGTTCTGTAATCACATGAAATTTTTTATAAATGTTACACCAAGAATAACTTATAAAACCACTTGCTGTGGACCTAATTATTATTTGAAAACTTAGTATAAATGTATATTTTTTTATAATATCAACACCTCAATTGTGCACAAATTAAGTCAATTGTTATTTAAACAATTAAGATATGATTATAAATGTAAATGTTCTCATTATAATAACACAAAACAACAGGCTTGTTGAAATTGAAAAGAACATTTATGTGAAAATTACAATTAAAACTTTAATATTTTCTGTTTCAGGGAGATTTATGACACTGCCATGTCAGATCCACATCCTCAACCAGAAGGAGCCAACATGTATTCCAAGGAGCCAGATGTCACAGGGACCCTCACTTCACCAACCGTGGAAACTCTGTTGAAGCAAAAATTAAAGCTTGAAATCGAATGCCTCACTTTGAAAAAGGAATACCTTAAATTGAAAATCACGAAACTGAATTAGCTAAAAGTATCATCCATGTTGTTTGGGCATTAAAGAATTATTTATATATTTGAATATTTAATGTCACAATACATACTACCGGTAAGCCCAATGTTATGATACAACAGATTCTGGTAGAAAGACCATTGTGGAACATTTTTGAGAAATAGTACATTCACTACATTGCATTTAGAATATTGTATATTTAAGAGGGTGAGGGCTAATTAAGATGATTAAAAACTAAAGATACTTTGCAAAGAATGTACTGCTGATACAAATTGGATTTGTTATGAGGAAATGTTGAAAATTAAAATAAAATAATCTTACATGGAAAGTTGGTATTGGCAAAGTGCTCCCGGTATCGGAGTGCAGCTACTGGTGGAGCAGTCACTGCTTGAGCTCCATTCTGCCCATCAAGCCTGCCAAGTCCATCATGCCCATCAGTGGGTGGAACTGGGATATTTCTGTCCTTGCAAATATTGTGTAGGACAGCACATGCTATTATCACCTAAAATATGAAATCATTAATGATAAATTAACATCATTACACTTAACATTTAGGCTTTTACCTGGCCTCAGTTGAACATACAAATATTACTGTAAATAACGAATAAGTTCATACAACCCCATCATTTCCCTTATCTGCTCCTAGTCATTACCAATCTACAACTGCCCTGTTATTGCCTTAAATACCAAACTGTATATATATATTCACTATATATTCACTTGATTTAGATACAAGTCAATCTGAACATGTTCATGTCCATGTACAAACTTTAATAGATGATGAGCCACTGCATTGTTCTTTTCATATTCTCAATGGCATTTGTTAACATAAATTCAAACAACCATGTTTGAAATAATTATGTAACTCAATAAAATCTTGTTGCTTTTTTCAATCATTGCTTTCCTCTCTAGGAATTGTTATTTTATATATCTATTGTCATTTAGCCTTGTTACATTTTTGTTCTGTTTAACTTATTTGTGTGGCAAATAAATAGTGCACACAAATTAACATTTGTTGATCATAATTTTTACCTTGCAAGCCTTCTCAGGTTTTAACCTGATTTCCCCATGGAGAACAGGAAATCTGCGTTTGAGTTGACCGATGGCCCTCTCAACGGTGCTCCTGGTTCTTTTGTGTGACCTGAAAATAACATAACATATCAGAGTGTAACCTGTAACATTAATCTTCAACAGGGTTTAAGAAATATATATTTATCTTTTTATTGATAAATGTCACTTGTTGAAGAAATAATTTTGATCATGTGAAAACAATAATTTACACTTCGGATTATGTAGGCAATTCATACCGGTAATGTTTAAAAAAAAATATTCCTAATTACCACCAATATTCAGCATATTTACCAAAGCAGCACATGATTACTTGTACATTTAGAACAACTAACAAAGACATAATAATAGATGTTGAAATAAAAACATATGGTTATGGTGTGAATAATATTCCGTATTTTATTAAGAATGTTTTAGTAATTTTTGTAATTGCTTCGATTATCCAGACCAAATATTGCGTTTGTGCTCTATGAAAAAAGAGGGGCAAATATGTAATCGAGGCAAATATAAGGGACATCACTCTAAGTTGTTGATTACGCTCGGCAACGTAACATGAAACTTTACATACCTGTTGTAGTTTGTTTGTGGTCCCGGCAATGGTCTTAGGAAAGGGGTAAGTAGCCACTTCTTGCAGGGATAACCACTGTCACCGAGGAGGTGACATCCGATGGGGAGAACATTGCGCTCGAAAAGCTGGTAGAGCCCGCTGTTTGTCAACATACGTGAATCGTGTGTCGATCCCGGCCAACGAGCAACAACGTCAATGACTCTGTCGTCGCTGTCAAAAGCGATCTGCGTATTTATGCTATGATAGTGATGACGGTTTACGTATTCATTTTCGTTTACTGTTGGTGCCTGGATTTGTACGTGGGTTCCATCGATCACCCCGACAACTCCGGGAAAGTTCGCAATGTGATAGAAGTTTGTTTGGTGACGCCTAATGTCCCCGAGTTGCAGTGGGAAGCGGACAAACTGTTTCACAATCCTTTCAGATGACAAACTGGTGATACACTGATTTACAACTCTGGAAATGGTGGGCTGGGTGACACCTTGATCATCTGCATTACACAACTGAAACTTTCCCGTTGCAAAGTACCTTAATGTGATCAGCGTCTTTTGTACCTCGTCAAGTGCGTGGTTACGGTTGGTTGCAGGCTCCACGTCAGCTGCTATTAAATTAGCTACGTACCTAATGCCATTTCCATCTAAACGGTATCGCCGTATCAACTCCTCATCGTTGTATTCAACAAGACTTTGTCTTCTTTGATGAAACGAACGACGACCTAGCGGTACGGCAGCCATTTTGTTTACTGACTTAAGTCAAACACCTTGTAGTTAAGCCTACCCCTACCCAGTCTTAAGATTTAAGACAGAAATTGGTAAAACTTAAGCCTAAGTCGCTTCATGAATATGACTTAAGTAAAATCTTAAAAATTAAGTCAGATAAGGTAAAAAACTTAGTTATTTTCAAGATTTAAGGTTTTTTTCAGACTTAAGTTCTTTTATGAATACCGCCCCTGGTTACCACCTAGCCTTACTCCAAGTCTGCAATGAAAACAAAATCCATGGATGTGTAGTAATTCTATCCTGCAAATAGGCAAGAGTCGATAAGGATTCCAGTTTCTTAAAGGGACAACTTGTTCTTATTATTTACATAATCTAGAACTTACTATTTAAACTAATGATTATTGCCTTAGAGACTTGTACAAGTCTAGTTACCACCATGCACACACACTGGTAGAAGAAGGTAGAAGATGAAAAACACTTCCTTCTGAACTGTCTGAATTAAAGTTATGAAAGACAGTTACTTCTTCAAACACTAGATTTATTAAACTGCCAAAATGATAACAAAATGTTTGTTTGCAAGTATATTGAGCCCCTGTTCTGTAAAGGAAAATATGTAAGAAGAATTATCTCTTTATAAATAGAACCTATCTTGTAGACGACTTTTAGATATGACATTAAATCTTTACAACAATTGACTTATCAATACAGTATCTACACTAAGTTTTGTTTTGTTTTGTTTGTTTGTTTAATGCTGCACTCAGCCATGTTCCACCTATATGACGGCGGTCTGTAAATAATCAAGTCTGTACCAGACAATCCAGTGATTGACATCCTGAACATCAATCCACTCAATTGGGATACAACGACATGCATCAACCAAGTCAGTGAGTCTGACAACCCGATCCTGTTAGTCAACCCTTACAACAAGCATGAGGTGTAGGCTGTCAGCCACCTTATGATATATATAATTGTTTATGTGCCGTGAATGAAAATAATAGATAATATCTCTAGACATTTCATGTCTTTAATTATATTTATTCCCAAATATAGATAGTTTGTACCCTGCCTTGTCCTGCACCATGACTGTGGAATATATTTATTTTATGAAAAAAACCCACCCAATCTCGATATGCAAACAAAAGCAAGCCTAGCCAGCTCTATTCCATGAAATCAGCATCAGAAAAATTATTTGTTTTATTTTAAGAGCAAGAATGTTGGTATTGTGTAACATAAGATTTCTGGGTCTAACTGTCAGTCCATACCCTGCCCTACGAAGGTGTTCGGTACAATAACATTCTTGATGCTTGATTCTTGATACTGTTACTGGGTAACTCTACCTATAGAAAGCCAGCTAACCCCAGTTTCCGAAAGCTTAAAGCATGAACTTTGACATAACCTAAATTTGAATTAAATGAGTATTCTCATAGATTCAAGATAATGTACAAAACACTCCAAGGATCCGGGTACAGAATATATACTTCAAATATAACATATTTCTCATAACTGAACATTCATAAATGCACACAGAAGATAATATGGGACTAATAACAGCATTCAATAGAATTATGTGAGAACAAGTGATGAGTCGATGGAGGCACTCACGCACACACATATTTGAAATTTCAACTTGTTTTGTATCATGTTGTTTGTATATATTATTAAAAACCTGAGGGGCGGTGGGGGTGGCCTAATGGTTAAAACATCCACTCGTCATGACGAGGGCCTGGGTTCAATTCCCCAAATGGGTACAAGCCCATTTCTGGTGTACCTCGCTGTGATATTGCTGGAATATTGCTAAAAAAAGTGGCATAAAACCACACTCACTATTAAAAAAACAAATCTCTATATATTTCACAAACAGCATCAGAAAAGGAAGAGCATATACAGAAAGTGTCAATTTGGGAAGTGTTTGTCAAAAATCCCAAAATGGGATGTGCTGGTAAAAAATCTTTATACACGGGACTTGTCCTGGTCAAACTATATTAATCTGCTACAAAACTACGAACAAACATTTGTACCATATCCTACCATTCAACATGCAAGAAACATGACATAAACAAAATAGCTTACCTCACAAGCCGCACCTTAAGGCAATTCATAAAGCTGACATACTCCTATTCTCTGAGACCACACCCTTATCCAGCTACACTCCCTGTAACCTGAATCCTGCTTACATTGTCACAAACAACATAAGCACACGGCATCGGGGATCACTTTCAGAATGTGACATGAACAAGGGGTTATAACTATAACGTTTCTTCACACAGGCTGAGATTTAGCTCCGCAATGTCCAGTGTCCTGGATTGAAGTAGAGAATTTGACCCGCACTGTTATCTGTAGGCTGCTATGAAGAAAGGGAGTTAACTTGTGTTTGACATTTGTTGTATGAGCCTCTCGGATGTAATAATGCCACTTGGTTGAAACAAACATTAAAATGACATCACTCCTACTTTTGGGGAATAAGTGTTCAGAGAACATGACATATTTATATATTAATCTACAAATGTCTACCTCTTTAATATATTTTCTTGTTCTCTATGCAAAATTGCAAGAGCACTTTCGGGCTAAATACGTTATTAGGTTTGATTTTAGCATTATTTTTTATGATTTAAATGTCTAAACAATATGTTCAAAGCATATAAATATGTGATGTTGTATTTTCCGGATTTTTTTTGCCAGGATGTTCACCGGATGTAGCCCGTGAGCAATGGCCTTTACACATTACCACAATGAAATGCAGGAAATGAAAGTTATGAAGCTCGAATGTTTTTCTTTGAAGTGAAAACAAGTTTAATCTGTGCCATCCAGACTGTTCATGGTGGTGACGAAGATTTTGGTGGTTGTGAGTGTGTTGTGCATCTTTGCGACTTTGAAGTTTTTTTTAAAAATATTGGATTTATATGACCAAACGGTGGCGACTTTGAACTCGTATGTTTCTTCTCGTGTAAATGTTCTGTTTAAACGTCACATGTTCAGGTTCACATTCCGATACATCATGTGTACCACACGTGACACTTCATAAAAATGTTATTATTATGCTCATTCTTCATGTCACTAATTGACACGGTAATCGCATGACACATAAAACTTTTGATGTTGGCTGCCAGGAATTTAATTGCAAAACAAACATCATCAAGTGTTGTAGCTGTCTGGTCAGTGAAACACAAAATAGTGTGTAACTTGCACTGTTGGTAACTGAATTTCACTATCCAGATTTGGTAACAGAATGTCTGGATAAAAGAAGAATGTTAAGGTGTATATATTTCATTTGACATAAATATTGTCCAGTATGTGAGGTTTCCAATTATCTGGGGAGTGGAGTTCCACTGTACCGTCTTTTAACATCTTTTGGTATGAAGTGTGTCCGGAGATCAACCACTAATGTTACGCTCTACGCTCTAGCCACTACGCCAAGGAGGTGTGCCACAGTTTAGAGTAGGAGTGTCACAATGCACTGACGTAGCAATTCATCACAAACGTACCCTTTATTAATCTTATAGAATAAAAGTCTTGAGTCATGTTTTACTTTTGTGTTCTTTTTCAAAAAGTAATATTTACGAAGTCTTACAATAACCCAGCCTGTGAACTAAAGGGCCTAACATTGCCTTTTGGCTTGTCATGAAACAGAATGTTTGTTTGTTGTTTAACGCAGCACTCAGCAATATTCCACCTATGTGACGGCGGTCTGTAAATAATTGAGTCTGGACCAGACAAGCCAGTGATTGACATCATGAGCATCGATCCAGGCAATTGGGATAAGATTACATGCATCGACCAAGTCAGCGAGCCTGACCACCCGATCCCGTTAGTCGCTTCTTACGACAAGCATAGTCACCTTTTATGGCAAGCATGGGTTGCTGAAGACCTACTCTACCCCGGATTTTCATGTGTCTGAAACAGAATACTCTGTTTGTTCACAAGATGATGATTAGAATCAGCCCCAATTAACCTCATGCTGTTAAGGTCATTGATAACAACATCCCCTGGCCAGCCAGCCACATGGAACATGGAGAATGTCACACAAATACAGTACAAATTAAGTATCGTGGTACATATCTTGACTCAAGTACCATTTAATGTATCGACGACTGCCTTCATGGTCAAGTGGAAAGAGCATCTACCCCGAGAGAGGAAGACTGTTTCATTAACGGCCACAAGTTACTAAAAGATGGTACTTGTTGTTGCTCTGCCTGGTGCTCGGCATTTAAGGGATAGAACAAAGGCTGGTTGGTTCAGGATCATAGTAACGGCCATGTCTTACTAGAAGATGGTACTTGTTTTTGCACTGCCTGGTGCTCAGCATGAAGGGGATAGAACAAGGACTGGTCAGCTCAGGGTAATAATAACAGCCATGTCTAACTAAAAGATGGTACATGTTGTTGCCCTGCCTGGAGCTTGACATTAAGGGGATAAAATAAGGACTTAGTATCGGAGTTAGTATTCTGTGTCTGAGTGGGGTATCCATACTAAAACTGTGGTATAGAATCTCAGTGGGCTAGCACTACAAAACTGGCATTAGTCCGAATGAGTACAAGCAGCCACACTTCCACACATGTCGCTATGTAAGTAATGGCCGCGATAATCTTGAGACGACGTTAAACCCCATTCCACCTCACCTTATGTACTGACACAAATAGCAGCATATCATGACAAAGAATGGAGTTCATTACAAATCTGAGTCTTCAGTGCTGGTAGAGACAACTGTTCTCATCCAAACCAGAAACCCAAGACCACTCAAATTAAAGGAGGCATGCTTTTGTCTTGCACAGGTTCTCCATCAAAGCAAGAACACCAGCACCTTCGTCTCTGTTCCTGCATACCATCAGCTGGCAGTGATCCCTGCAACCCTAACCTCTGTCTCATTGTACACTACACACATACAACACGCACATTCTGCTGTTAATAACACTGCCACATTTATCAAGCTGTCCTGACAAACAGGGATGAAGTATAGGGCTGTAGAAGTTGTCGGACAAGCAGTCTCATTCTCTCACCTGGCATAACTAACACTTCAGAAAGACATAATACTCTTCCTTTGGCTTTGAGGTGAAAGTTTTGACAGATTTATTTCAATACATGTGGTGAAAGGAATTTGATGGTGTATTTAATGGATTGAAATGAATGGAAATTATTTTGAGGGAAATGCTTCAATGTGTCCAGCATAGTTTATTTCACAAAGTTATCTCAGTGCTACGACTATTTTACATGTATGTTAGAGTATAGGAGTTGCAATAAATGTAGTGGCTTTTGTTTAATGTCCTGTGGAAAGATCTCTTTGTGAAATGGGCCCCTGGACTATTAATCACAATAATTTGTAATTTTCATGTTGTTGAAAGATGGACAAATCAGTAGCCTATGGTTAAAAGGATCGCATATCATGCCGAAGACCCGGGCTCGATTCTCGACATGGGTACAATGTGTGAAGCCCATTTCTGGTGTCCCCCGCCATGATATTGCTGAAATATTGCTAAAGCAGTGAAAAACCACTCACTCACTCTAAGGATGGCTGAGGGTCATATTAAAACCAATAACATGGGATTGTCTTTGCTCAGATTCCTGACTGAACCTGTATTTTATTTGTTGGTTTCAAAATGTTGAGGCTAAAGTTCAATGTAGTTTGGTCAGGGGAGGGGGAAATTTAGAATGTTTTTCAACTTCCAGTTTTTTACTTATGCGAATGAAGTAAACCAACTTGTGGGTTAGACCATCACGGAAGCACGATTGGGAAACAATGCCGATAGATAATTGATTTTTTAATACATATTCTTTACCCTTTCTTACGAACAATGTTGATAAAATCTTGTGTGTTCTTGTCTTTCAACTAATTGTATTTCAACATGTTTAGCTGTGAATTTGCAGTGAATTGTTTTTTCAACGTGTGAAGCCCTTTCTGGTGTCCATGCAGTGATACTGCTGAAATATTGCTAAAACCATACTCACTCACTCTTTTGACAACTGGGGGCATGGGTGGCTGAATCATCTTGGCACCACAATTCGCAGTGGAGAGCTGCGTTCCTTGGAAACCTATGATTGTGGGTACAAATCCAGATTCACCCCGATTATGTTCCTAGGTTTGTCAGCACCATACCCATGCTCCTGTGTTTTCACTTGAGGCTTTCCTCCCACATTAAGCTGACACACCATGACATAACCGAAATAAAGGTTAAAACAGGTTAAACCCAACTCACTTACTTTTGTGGCAATTGAGTTCATTGTTTTAAATAGGGGGCTCTAATTAGAATATTATTTTGGTGAAATAAAACAGAGTTGAAAGATCGTAAATTTTGTGGTTTATGCTGACAGCCTGAAATGTTTATATGACTGATATATTTTCCAGAATTTAATTACCCATAATTAAGGGTGCATATAACACATGACTGCGTATTATAGACGAATAATAAAAGTCTTGTGTACATTGATCAATCGGAAAGGGTGCTAATTGGGATTGTTCACTAGCCAATATATTATTAAATATTGCCATGGGCGCTTATTAGAGCGGGGCGCTTATTACGCTGAATACGGTATTTTATATTGATGCCAAATAATGGACTGCAAATCTTCATGCTGATGCGACCTAACATTTTAACTCCCTCAGAGAGTTTCAGCTCCCTGGGAGTTATTCTTTGACATTTAAGTGTTGTTTGTTTTCTGGCAAAAAGAAATCTTAGTCCCACTGTGCTGCTATGACACATACCAACATTTCACATTCCGAGACCTTGTGGTTTCTTTGAAGAAGATTCAAAAAGATTTTACACCATTTTGTTTTTGTAATAGATTTTTCTAAAACAAAATTGTTTTCATTATATCGCTACAAGACAAATCTGGATCCTTTGATGGTGCTAGATATACGTCTGAAGTATAATGCTGAGCCCTGAGCCTGTGCAGAGAAGTTAATAGATGGATGTTCCATATACCACAAGGAGATAAACTCACTTGACCTTCAGTCTTGTTGACCCACCTGCATAATTGTGAACCCATGGAATATATCGTATTCACTGTAATGAACACCCTTGACAAATGGGAATGCTTATTAAAATCATAAATGGGTTAAATCTATATTCAGAGATTGGGCGGTTTTCGATAAGACTTACAAAAACTTTGATGTTTCTTGTCCTTAACAAGCAAAATTGCACAAAGTATAAACAATGTTTGCATAAGGAAGTTAATGTTATAAATATCATGAATCTTAAATCAACAAACATCCTAATTTACTGAGATATACAACATATCTTCTGCCCTCTACCCCCAGAAGCAATCTTATGTCTTTTGTATAGACTGAAAATAAATTTGTGATCACAGTCCTCATACTATGGCTGGGACGAGTCCAAATTTACTCCACAGGTACCCACACCCCTATTACCTGACCCTACCCGCGTACCCTGTTGGTGTCAAGAGATGGGTCTAAAATGTCCGGAATAGTTTGACAGCAGCCCTGGCAGAATATATTTCGATACTCGTATAAAAAGATGTGGTCATGCATTCACTGAAGTTGACTGAAGTTTTAGCTTTGTTCAAACTTATATAAGTCAGAAGAAACGTGTTCATAGTTATAAAGAAATGCAAACATTAGAGACTTAAAACTGTCGTGTAACCATGTATTTATGTAGTGCATTTTTGTCATGAAACAATTTATCTCTTGACTAATGAACAACGGGTCCGGGTAGTCCTGATGGTACGCTGCTTTTAGCAATATTACAGTAATATCACAGTGGGGGACAACAGAAACGTCGTTCACACATTGTACCCATGGGAATCGAACCCGGGTCTTCGGCGTGACGAGCAAACGCTTTTACCACTAGGCTACCCGACCGCCCTTCCAAGCTAAAGTGTGGCATGGTATATCGGTGGGCTAAGACTATAAAACCATTATTAGTTTTGATATGCAAGCACACATGCAAGCACACATGCAAGCACACATGCACACACCACTATATAAGCGCAATAATCTTGAACGCAGCTTTAAAACCCACATCATCTCATACCTCCCTACATCACTTGTGGGTTCCACCAAATCAGTAAGCACTTCTCCTTCCACATGGGTTTCCTTTGAAATTACTCTTGAACTCCCTGACATCAATGAAATAACTTTAAACCCAACTCACTCCTCAAATGAAACATTTTAACAAATTTGAAACACAAAATGACCCGTATAACAGCACTAGAAGAGAAGTAAGCTTGTTCAGACTGCATAAGACATCATCATGATTGATTGGCTAGTTAACAGTTTGATTGACAGTTTGACAGGTCATCAGTCAAGCCTGTGACATGGACAACCCCCTCTGTTCCTTCACCATCAGTGTTGAGGGATGTACCTAGTCAAAGGTAATGTGGCTTACAAGGAGCTACACACAGTCAATCTGTTTTTTACATTTACTTTTGACTCACAAAAGGTTTTGCATCTACATACTCTCATAGTTTGCCATGATCCCTCTGGTGTATTAATCCAAGCATCACTTTGAGGTTTTTTTGGTGTTTTTTAAGGTTCCCTAATCATGCGTAGAAACTTCTTGTGATATCCTCAATAGTTCTTGGGTTTCGCCAACGTGGTCTAATGGTAGAGCATCCACCCTGAGAGCGGAAGGTCGGGGGTTTGATACCCGGCCGCGCCATACCAAAAGATGTTGTTGTTATCCTGCCTGGCGCTCGGCATTAAGGGGCTAAAACAAAGATTGGTCAGCTCAGAGTCAGTATACTGTGCCTGAGTTGGGTATTCAGGTTAAACTGCGGCATGGTATCTCAGTGAGCTAGCGTAACGTTCTGTAGGTATCTCATTGTAACCTTGTGTGAGGTACTTCTTTCATGTAAGGCATGCTGAGTGGTTTTACATTTGAATTTTAGGACCTGCTTGGAGGTTTAACATTTCAATTGTAAGACTTGACTTTTACAGTTGAAGTGTATAAACAGACTTTTATTGTTGATTTTTTACTGGTCAACACAGCTGAAAGTCCCAACTTTTCCCTTACTTGAGATTTCAAATTTTTTTTCAAACAAAACTCCAGTGGTGTTTAAACTATACCATATAGGTAGTTCCCTTTTAATTATTAACAATGATAGCTATTGTTTGAAAACTGTTACGAATATAAACCTCTATAACATCATTGCCAGAATATTCTCAAGAGATCGGTGGGTTCTGACATCTAGAAATACCCTGGATAGTTAACAGTCTACTGAATTCAAAGAGAAAATTTAACCCCAAACTGAGGTTTAGTACCATTACTAATTCACTTATTAGTTTTAAATAGGGATTAAAGTTAACTTTTGTAGCTCATAACCAGGTACATTTTAAATATGGGATTAAATCATAGATTAAGCATATAAAAAACAAGTATCTTGAAGAAAAAACATTCTGAAGTCAATACTAGTAGCAAAAGAAAAGTTAAAAACCTACATGTATTCCGGAAATTACCGAGAGTTAATGAGCAGAGGTGTCATCATGTGACGAGACTTCATATTGGAGAGTTGACTTTTAGACGACCACTCTTTCTGTAGTGTTTGGCAGATTACTAGATTTCACCATACACCACCAGACAATGAAATCCATGAAAACGTAGAATTGTCCCTCAATGACCTTACACATATTCACCTGTATCAATATGAGCTTGTTGTTAGTCAAAATAGTCTTGACAGCAGTGAGGTAGATTTTTTGTCCTTTTGGTGTAAACATGTAGTTTGTAAGACTATTTAACGTTCTATAAAAAGTTTTGATTCAATAGATCCCCTTAAACATGTTAAACTGAGAACTTATAGATAGGCCTTACAACCACAAGCCTGTGAAACTGGAGTCAGAATCAGGTACTAACCAGTCTCTTTGGATTAGCAATTTTCCAGATATATCTCAACCTGTCAGTGATAATTTCCCTTGTTGACAGAAGGTATAAAGGTTTTCATATTTCACCAGCGCCCTCTACAGACTGAGAGTAATCACAACTGCCAACAAGGATTTCTTTGCCGTTACTGTGGAGTTTATGGCACCCAAGTCCCACCGCCTACCATTAAGAACCACTGCGTCAGCATGTTTCCTCAATGACCTGTTGACAGAAGGAGTAGTAACAGCAGAGATAAACATGTAATGTCTGCTGGTTGTACATAACCACACACTGCATCCTCCTGTTTGTTGATGGTCTCTGACAGAAATATGCCTGGTCTGATGCACGTGGACAAATCCACTAGAGAGTGACTTACAGCTTCACCTGGGTTCTGCATTACCTGCCCCTTCATACACGTCAACATAAGCACTCCTTCACTTTGGGCATTACTGACCAGAGCCTGGCCGCCAAGAAAGATACCTTCATAATTTGATCTGTCTTCAAAGGGGTCAGCATGCTAAAAAACAATGACCCCACAACTAATCCTTCACTTGCAACCATCTTTTGACACCACAAGCATTCCTTCACTCGGAACCACTTTTCACCCAACCAATCATTCCTCTACTCTAAACCATCTTCCAAACCACCATTTGTCCACTCTGAACTGTTTTTCAACAGAACCATTTTCAACTTGGAACTCAATTCTCAGACATTCCAGCTTGTAAGCCATATCTGCATACTAACACTATGCTGCTTCTGCTGCTGCTGACTGCCTCCATGGTCTAATGGTAGAGCGTCCGCCCGGAGAGCGGAAGATCCGTGGTTCGATCCCAGCCGTGTCATACCAAAAGACGTTAAAAGATGGTACTTGTTGTTACCCTGTCTGGCGCTCGGCATTAAGGGGCTAAAACAAGGAATGGTCGGCTCGGAGTCAGTATACTGTGTCTGAGTGGGGTATTCATGTTAAAATGCGGCATGGTATCTCATTGTGCTAGCACTATAAATCGGCATCAGTCCTGACTAGTACAAGCAGCCACAAACACACACACGTGCATGCACGTCGCTATATAAGTGCAATAATCTTGGACGCGACGTTAAACCCCATTTAAACTTATGTCTGCTTCTGCTGCTGCTGCTGAGAGAAGTAAAGGGCCATGCTGAACCACATAGAGCCTTCAAGGGATTCGGCTGGGACCAGAAAGTTACACTAACCAGATTTTTAGACTTCTTGGCCGACAGATATTTTTATGAAAAATCCTACACTGCAGTGAAAAAAATTAAGGTTTTGTTAATGTCCAAGAAGTAAGCTGGTCTTGTCTGACTTTCAGTTTAACAGAACAAAAGTTTGTTTTGGTAATTTGTGTGTAAATTTGTAATAGATGGTAACAAAATATTGTGATTTTAGATTTTGTTACTATTCCTTTTTTTCTTTCATTAGGGGCACAGATTCATAAACCTTTAATTTTTAAGTCTCACATGACCATATACGAGTATATGATTGCGTTGAAGTTAGCAAGGTATTCACTGTCTGTCTCTCATTTCTTGATACATCAAGAAAATGATTGAGGTAAAAAGATGGTCGATCACTTAACTCATTATTTTGGTCAGCTGCACAAACTGCTTGTTTACTTTTCACAGACAACGACTACTAAGCTAATTTGATTGGTCCATTCAATGATTCATGCACTCATTCCATGTATCACTGTATTAACATGTAATGAATTTACTGGATGTGAAATATTATGTTCTATATGCATACAAAATAAGAATTGACACAAATAATATCGACTACCGATTCCCATGGGATAGAAAATATTATCTGCAGTACAACACCATGTTTTGTACTTGTCCTGCAAGACAACACCATGTTTTGTACTTGTCCTGCAAGACAAAACCATGACGTTGTACTCGGCCTGCTAGACAACACCATCATGTTGTACTCGGCCTGCAAGACAACACTATCATGTTGTACTCAGCCTGCAAGACAACACTATCACGTTGTACTCGGCCTGCTAGACAACACCATCATGTTGTACTCGGCCTGCAAGAAAACACTATCATGTTGTACTCAGCCTGCAAGAAAACACTATCACGTTGTACTCGGCCTGCAAGACAACACCGTCACGTTGTACTCGGCCTGCAAGACAACACCATCATGTTGTACTCGGCCTGCGAGACAACACCATCACGTTGTACTCGGACTGCGAGACAACACCATCACGTTGTACTCGGCCTGCAAGACAACACCATCATGTTGTACTCGGCCTGCGAGACAACACCATCACGTTGTACTCGGCCTGCAAGACAACACCATCATGTTGTATTCAGCCTGCAGTACAACACCATCACGTTGTACTCGGCCTGCAAGACAACACCATCATGTTGTATTCAGCCTGCAGTACAACACCATCACGTTGTACTCGGCCTGCAAGACAACACCATCATGTATTCAGCCTGCAAGACAACACCATCACGTTGTATTCGGCCTGCAGTACAACACCATCACGTTGTATTCAGCCTGCAAGACAACACCATCACATTGTACTCGGCCTGCAGTACAACACCATCACGTTGTACTCGGACTGCGAGACAACACCATCACGTTGTACTCGGCCTGCAGTACAACACCATCACATTGTACTCGGCCTGCAAGACAACACCATCCATGGACATCTGGGCTCTCCACACAACCGAGGCCAATTCCTTGCTATCTTGCTGTCTGTGAAGACATACAACACTACTTGATATCCTGACCTGTGGAAAATGTTTTTGTAGTAAATGATGATTTTCTATTCCTGTCGATGTTTGTTTTTGTCCTGGCAGTGCGGCATGCCGATGTGGCCCTTGAGGTGGCCTGGTGAGTCAGTTTACACTCTGTGATGCTCCGCAGCATCAACTTTTTCAGATGCTCAGATCTTTTTCTGATTAAACAATAAAAGTGCCACTGCCACTCCAGAACACCTGATTCTATCACACAAACCTGAATAATGTTGACATATTGCGTAAAACAACAGATAAAAATGTCTGCTGACATGGCAGATCTGCTACAAGAAAATAGTTCCATGAACTGTAGCTCACCTGAATATAAAAATAAAAAAGTAAGTAAGTTTGGTTTAAAGCTGATTTACAAAGTTCTTTAGTTATATTGGGGCAGTGGTGAAGCATTCGCTCATCTTGCTGAAGACCCGGGTTTGATTCCCTACATGGGTACAATGTGTGAAGCCCATTTCTGGTGTCCCAACTGTGATATTGCTGGAATATGGCTAAAAGTGGTGTAAAAAACATACTTACGCATTCACTTCATATATATCGCAGCATGATGACTTTGATGTTGGAGAAAAGCCCAAAGTGATGCTTGGAGTACCACTTTGATGAAACCAATGAACAAGGGCAAGGTGATGACAAAAATAATCCCGGGATCTGAGATTTGAACCCCATATCACTAGTTTCAGTCATGTCCAAAGGACAACTGCACTGCACATTAAGGCACCTTACCCCACTGGAACACCAATACCACCTTCTCCATTAACAGTGATATACCCACTGCATGTACATTACATTACACTTCTTATGCCACGTCAATCTTATGCAACAAAATAGCATTCCCACATTTTGGAAAAAAAATACTGTATTCGACATAATAAGCGCCCAGGGGGCTCTTATTAGAATATTATTTTGGTGAAAAACAACAGAGTTGAAAGATCATAAATTTCGTGGTTTATGCTGATAGCCTGAAATGTTTATATACGACAGATATATTTTTCCAGAATTTAATTTCCCATAATTAAGGGTGCATATTACAAACAATATGCACGAATAAATAGTCTTGTGTACATTTATCAATCAGCAGGGGTGCTAATTGGGATTGTTCACTAGCCAGTATATTAGCAAATATCGCCGTGGACGCTTATTAGGTTGAATATGGTAAATAACTTATGTGCACATGTGAAGTGCCAAATTTGTTTCCCACTGACTAGTTTACCATGCCCACTTGGAAAGGAACATGAGTACAGTGTGTACCGTTATTAAACATGATTGTACGGCTTGTCTCTAACTAGGGCTAGGACGGGTAACTTGGGTATACGGGTCGGGTGGGTACTGACTAGGACCCGGGTTCCTGAAGGTCACGTGATATATTGTTTAAGACAAAAATTATCTAGAACTCTATGGTTACACTACAAGTTACTAATGTTCACATTTCTTTCTCATTATGCACCATTCCTTCTGATTTTTCATATGGTTGAATAAAGATATAACTTAAGTCAACTTCAGTGTATGAATGAGCAGATTGTTTAATACATGTATCTTAATACGTTTTGCCAGGGCAATGCTAAACATGTTCCCAATTGGACATTTTGAAACATCTCTTGAGACCTACAGTGGGTAATATGGGGGGGGGGGGGGGAGGTATCGGGTTGGTAAATCTGGACTCATCCCAGCCCTATCTCTAGCCTTGCTCCAAGGCAGTACTGAATGATAATTCTATCCTTAAGATAGGCAAGTCTGGATAAGCGGACATTTCTAAAGATGCCAGTCTGTATAGGGACAACTTGTTCTCATAATTCATATAGTTTAGAGGTTATGATTAAAACTAATAATTATTGCCTTATAGACTTGTTCAAATCCAGTCCATTCCTAAATGAATGTTTTTGGCTGGAAAATATTGAATTTTGTCAGATAGATGTTGGTTCCTGGAATTGTGTAAGAATAGTATTTAGAAGGTAAAGCGTATCTAACAGTTTACCCAAATCTGGGTCAGTATTGGTACGACTGTTGTAAGGTATAAGGGCCTGGGATGGCTTTGTGAAATGGGGCCATGGGTCCTTGTACCAATAGCCCTAGTCTCCTAGGAGGTATGTTGTAGTCATTGTTCCTGTAGATTGCCTCCATGGATTAAGTAACAGAAGATTTGGCCAAATACCAGAGCATCCTACCATCTACTGCACCGCTGGATATAACCCAGATTGTGAAAACAGGATCAACTTCAAGTGATCTGGAACTGGTTAGCACTGAACTGGAACCAGTTTGTTTCCAGAGAAGAGAAAATGAGTACTGTTTGTCACTGATCTGGAACAAGTTAGCATGGCCGATCCAGGTGTTATGGCACTTGAGGAGGAGTCTGTCTGTATCAGGAAGGGCGATGGAATTTTAATCTGATACTGTGGATTTGTGATCACAGGTGGCTGCAGCAGCATCTCTGCTCCGGATTCAACAGTGATGCTGTGTAGTCACAAATTCAGAAGTTTGGTAAAGTTTTACTTTGAGAGTCAATTATGACTGTAACAGTGTCTCCCCACAAACCTGATAATGCTCAAGCATATTATTATACCATGGCCCATGGTGGCATACACAGTCATATACCACACAGGCTAGATGATAGTCACATTATCATACCATGGCCCATGGTGGCATACACAGTCATATACCACACAGGTAAGATGATAGTCACATTATTATACCATGGCCAATGGTGGCATTCACAGTCATATACCACACAGGCTAGATGATAGTCACATTATCATACCATGGCCCATGGTGGCATACACAGTCATATACCACACAGGCTAGATGATAGTCACATTATCATACCATGGCCCATGGTGGCATACACAGTCATATACCACACAGGCTAGATGATAGTCACATTATTATACCATGGCCAATGGTGGCATACACAGTCATATACCACACAGGTAAGATGATAGTCACATTATTATACCATGGCCCATTGTGGTATACACAGTCATATACACACAGGTAAGATGATAGTCACATTATTATACCATGGCCAATGGTGGCATACACAGTCATATACCACACAGGTAAGATGATAGTCACATTATTATACCATGGCCAATGGTGGCATACACAGTCATATACCACACAGGTAAGATGATAGTCACATTATTATACCATGGCCAATGGTGGCATACACAGTCATATACCACACAGGTAAGATGATAGTCACATTATTATACCATGGCCAATGGTGGCATATACAGTCATATACCACACAGGCCAGATAATATTCATGCAAGTCATATTATCCTGGTCCATGGTGGAAAATAGTCATATACCACACAGGCAGATGTAGACAAATGCTTTGTCTCTGAAAATATATAATAATGATAGAAATAAGCAGCTACATTTACATTGAAAAGGAACTCAAGTGAGATGGGAGATTAAGAAACGGAGGACGAAAATCTAGACTTGCTTCATTTACGGCTATAGCATTACAGTAAGTGCTGTTCTGAAGAGAAAATAGTATGGTTCAGGGACTGAGACAGATAGCAAATTATTATTCCTTGGCCCATAATGGTCTGAATGTAGCAGCAGGCAAAATGAAAATGAAAATGCTGTCCTGGCTCATTTGAGGATAAATTCCCGAATCAAACACTTTTGAAGCAATAACTTCCAACAAAATAAAAATAGAGCCACTAGGTTCTGCAGCTCACCAGAAATATGAAGAAATATCATGAACAGATCGGTATTCTGTGAGCACTTTTTATTGACACCATAGCTGGGACCATTCATACAAAATTTCAGCTCAATAGGCCCTGTAGTTTCAGGGGAGATGTCAGTTAATGACAGACTCGCGACTTATGCTTACTTGACTTTTATTTCCAATCTAACAGCTCCTTTTTTGCATAACTTCATCGCGAATATATTGGTCTACAATAAAAATTACAGAAGCTCACCTTATCAGCAGTTTTTCCAGTTTACAGCACATTCTCGACTCGTTCATAGTTCCATTAAAATTAGGAGGCAAGTCTGAAACAGAATATGATTATTATTAGTCTTTCTGCAAGTAGTACCTTCATCAATGCCAACTGATACAGAATTGTACAATGGCTGAGTTGTTTTTTAACACTATCCCTTGTCTGTCTCCCAGACCCCAGAAACATGAGAATATATTGCCTCAGCTCAACCATAAGCCTTTGCACTTTCGTCCAGTTGGTTTCATCTATAGTTGGTTTCATCTATAGTGTTATCAAACGCCAGTGATTAGAGGTATTATAAGCTGACCCCTTCTGAAACATAGTAGACTAACCTGTGTAAGTTATTACAAAGAAAGATAAAAGAGAGTTGAATATATTTATTCTCATATATCCCCGTCTATAAAGCGATCCCCCTGTAAAAGCCTTCAAACTCGATGTTTATTTACATTTCCCGTCTATAAAGCGATCCGGAATGAAGCGCATCACCAGCGCATACATAGTCCCTACATTTGTAATAAAAACAATTTTGTCTTCTCTTCTGCAGACATTTTTGACATTGTCTCCCTTCAGTGAATTCAGGTGATAACAATTAAACTTGGTCAATACAAATTTGAAATCTGAGATGAAATATCACGAGACATGAGGATTTACTGTTTAAATTGTACTTCCTGTTCTGCTAGGCATTGTATTATGTGCAGAGATAAAGATTACCGTGTGTATTTTCTCGTAAACTAAGCCAGTGTACAAGCACATCATAATACCCTAGTCCATGGTGGTATACACAGTCATACTCCCAACAGACCAGTTAACACTCTCAAGCACATCATAATACCCTAGTCCATGGTGGTATGCACAGTCATACTCCCCACAGACCAGTTAACACTCTTAAGCACATCATAATACTCTAGTCCATAGTGGTATGCAGTCATACTCCCTACAGGCCAGTTAACACTCTTAAGCACATCATAATACCCTAGTCCATGGTGGTATGCAGTCATACTCCCCACAGGCCAGTTAACACTTAAGCACATCATAATACCCTAGTCCATGGTGGTTTGCAAAGTCATACTCCCCAGACCAGTTAACACTCTCAAGCACATCATAATACCCTAGTCCATGGTGGTATACACAGTCATACTCCTCACAGACCAGTTAACATTCTCAAGCACATCATAATACCCTAGTCCATGGTGGTATGCACAGTCATACTCCTCATAGACCAGTTAACACTCTTAAGCACATCATAATACTCTATTCCATGGTGGTATGCAGTCATACTCCCCACAGGCCAGTTAACACTCTTAAGCACATCATAATACTCTAGTCCATGGTGGTATGCAAAGTCATACTCCCCAGACCAGTTAACACTCTCAAGCACATCATAATACCCTAGTCCATGATGGTATGCACAGTCATACTCCCCACAGACCAGTTAACACTCTTAAGCACATCATAAAACCCTAGTCCATGGTGGTATGCACAGTCATACTCCCCAGACCAGTTAACACTCTCAAGCACATCATAATACCCTAGTCCATGGTGGTATGCAAAGTCATACTCCTCACAGACCAGTTAACACTCTTAAGCACATCATAATACTCTAGTCCATGGTGGTATGCAAAGTCATACTCCCCACAGGCCAGTTAACACTTAAGCACATCATAATACCCTAGTCCATGGTGGTATGCAAAGTCATACTCCCCAGACCAGTTAACACTCTCAAGCACATCATAATACCCTAGTCCATGATGGTATGCACAGTCATACTCCCCACAGACCAGTTAACAGTCTCAAGCACATCATAATACCCTAGTCCATGATGGTATGCACAGTCATACTCCCCACAGACCAGTTAACACTCTCAAGCACATCATAATACCCTAGTCCATGGTGGTATGCAAAGTCATACTCCCCAGACCAGTTAACACTCTTAAGCACATCATAATACCCTAGTCCATGGTGGTATGCAGTCATACTCCCCACAGACCAGTTAACACTCTCAAGCACATCATAATACCCTAGTCCATGGTGGTTTGCAAAGTCATACTCCCCAGACCAGTTAACACTCTCAAGCACATCATAATACCCTAGTCCATGGTGGTATACACAGTCATACTCCTCACAGACCAGTTAACATTCTCAAGCACATCATAATACCCTAGTCCATGGTGGTATACACGGTCATACTCCCCATACCAGATACCACTCAAGCACATCATCATACCATGGTGGTATGCACAGTCATACTCCCCACAGACCAAATAATACTCAAGCACAATTTCATACCCTGGTCCACAGTGCCATATGGTCATACTTCCCAGAAACCAGACAGTACTCAAGCACATCCTTACTCCATGGCCCATGGTGGTATACAGTGATACTCCCAATAGACCAGACAATGGTTCCATATGGCAACAATACATCATTGTTGGCCTCACTGAGAGTTCCTCTGCTCCACAAACACACAGTGTGATAAATGGAATTGTTGTAACCTTTTCAGCCCAAGATGTGCTGTCTCCCTTGCTACACCTCACATTACAAGAATGTGTTCCAGGTCTCGGCACCTGTACCCATCCTGCACTTGTTCACGACTACCCTGACACCAGCCTCTGCCCGGGCTGTTTGCTTGTACAACCGAGGAAACATGGAGGAAACATGGAGGAAACATGGAGGAAACATCAAACAACATTTCTGCCAACAGCCATCTGTGTGCCTGAGCACCAATACCAAAGGGTATTCGTGATAATGTTCTGATGTCTAAAAGATATGTTACGTCAAAACTGAAAAATCAGTTAAATTTATAAAAAGAATTCTAAATACATACACAGATACAGATAACACTATTATACTGGAAAATGATTAACAAACAAGATGATTTTTTTTTTTTAAATGACTCAAATAGAAGCAATGAGATTATCTGTCTGCTGCATCAGCATCCTCGAACACACAAACAAACTTTTTATTTCATCTCACCAAACAAATGCATGGAAGCTGATGTGATTGCTTTGCCATTTCGTCTGTCTCACATACAAAACTTGCAAATGATACAAACACAAATACAAATCTAGGCCCACCCTTGTACAATTATACACAAGAGAAGCGATAAATTCTATTTGTAATGTGTTCAAAAGGTGCCATTTCGCATGTTCTACCAGAACCTAGCGTCAAATCTAATCACCGAGGTAATGTTCCACATGATGCAGTAAGAACAGAGTAGCTTACTTACACAAAAAGTCAACACTTGATTGTCGGACTATACCTAGTTGTGAGGAATGTAATACAATTAACACATGTCTCATGTGATGCATCAGTGTTTCAGGGCCAAAGGTTTTGTCCTAATTGGAGTCTTCATATGGTCATTATAACATCCACATGTGCATGACATTGAGAAGTGCAAGTCATGTGTGTGATTATGAAGCTCCACGATAACATGTAACAGCGACAAGCAATGATGTAAGCAGGTGTTGCGTTGGACACCATTTTCCAAGATGGCAGTTTATCATGAAATTGCATTATCATTCTGATTTTGACACTGATCAGTTAACAAAATCTGAATCTACTGTATTTGACATTTCTAAAACCATGCTATAAACTGCATTTTGATATACTTATACATTACTAGGAAACATTGGGACAAAGATAGAACTGTATATGCCGCAAATCACATGCCATACACGATACAAGCTTCATATCACAGGACCACAGGCCATACACGATACAAGCTTCATATCACAGGACCACAGGCCATACATGAAACAAGCTTCATATCACAGGACCACAGGCCATACATGATACAAGCTTCATATCACAGGACCACAGCCAATAAATGATACAAGCTTCAGATCACAGGACCACAGGCCATACATGATACAAGCTTCATATCACAGGACCACAGACCATACATGATACAAGCTTCATATCACAGGCCATACATGATACAAGCTTCATATCACAGGACCACAGGCCATACATAATACAAGCTTCATATCACAGGACGACAGGCCATACATGATACAAGCTTCATATCACAGGACCACAGGCCATACATAATACAAGCTTCATATCACAGGACCACAGGCCATACATGGTACAAGCTTCATATCACAGGACCACAGGCCATACATGATACAAGCTTCATATCACAGGACCACAGACCATACATGATACAAGCTTCATATCACAGGACCACAGGCCATACATGATACAAGCTTCATATCACAGGACCACAGGCCATACAAGATACAAGCTTCATATCACAGGACCACAGACCATACATAATACAAGCTTCATATCACAGGACCACAGACCATACATGATACAAGCTTCATATCACAGGACCACAGACCATACATGATACAAGCTTCATATCACAGGACCACAGACCATACATGATACAAGCTTCATATCACAGGACCACAGGCCATACATGATACAAGCTTCATATCACAGGACCACAGACCATACATGATACAAGCTTCATATCACAGGACCACAGACCATACACTATACAAGCTTCATATCACAGGACCACAGACCATACATGATACAAGCTTCATATCACAGGACCACAGACCATACACGATACAAGCTTCATATCACAGGACCACAGACCATACATGATACAAGCTTCATATCACAGGACCACAGGCCATACATGATACAAGCTTCATATCACAGGACCACAGACCATACATGATACAAGCTTCATATCGAAGGACCACAGGCCATACATGATACAAGCTTCATATCACAGGACCACAGGCCATACACGATACAAGCTTCATATCACAGGACCACAGACCATACATGATACAAGCTTCATATCACAGGACCACAGACCATACATGATACAAGCTTCATATCACAGGACCACAGGCCATACATGATACAAGCTTCATATCACAGGACCACAGACCATACATGATACAAGCTTCATATCACAGGACCACAGACCATACATGATACAAGCTTCATATCACAGGACCACAGCCATACATGATGACAACTGTCATTAATTGATTCTATCTTGTAACTCCTGCTGATGTAATAACTGATGACATGTAGGATAAACATTTTGATTTTAAGCTTGACAAGGTGTGAGTGAATTACCAATCTGCAAACTCTCGGAACACTTACTACCAGTTGTTAAATGGATGCTAGTTTCTGTCCGTTGTTTGGATGCTAGTTTCTGTCCGTTGTTTGGATGCTAGTTTCTGTCCGTTGTTTGGATGCTAGTTTCTGTCCGTTGTTTGGATGCTAGTTTCTATCCGAGGTTTGGATGCTAGTTTCTATCCAAGGTTTGGATGCTAGTTTCTATCCGAGGTTTGGATGCTAGTTTCTGTCTGTTGTTTGGTTGCTAGTTTCTGTCAGGTGTTTGAATGCTAGTATCGGTGAGGTGTTTGGGTGCTAGTATCTGTGTGGTGTTTGGATGCTAGTTTCTATCCGAGGTTTGGGTGCTAGTTTCTATCTGAGGTTTGGATGCTAGTTTCTATCCGAGGTTTGGGTGCTAGTTTCTATCTGAGGTTTGGATGCTAGTTTCTATCCGAGGTTTGGATGCTAGTTTCCATCAGGCGTTTGAATTCAAGTTGCTGTCCTTTGTTTGGAAGCTAGTTTCTGTCCTTTGTTTGGATGCTAGTTTCCGTCAGGCATTTGAAATCAAGTTTCTGTCCTTTGGTTGGAGGCTAGTTTCTGTCCGTTGTTTGGATGCTAGTTTCTGTCAGTTGTTTGGATGCTAGTGGTAGACTTATGATATTTGCACAGCCTTGTCTAAATATATATTCAGCTTTCTTTGTAAAATCATGTCTTTACCTCACTGAGTGATCTGCCAAATAAGATAAAGACTGCCCAGGGGAGCCAAATGGTCTAACTAATTTGTTATACTTACTGATCTTGGTCTGAGCAACAAATTATTTTCCATAAGTATATTATGTCAAAGCCAGAGACATCCTGATTATCCAACAAAACATAGTAGATCATGAATAAATATAGTAGATAAACAAGACAATCAAATTCGTGTTTTGATTGGGATTAATCCACTTTAAATACGTACCTTACACGCCTTTTCTACAGCTTCAACTGGCATATGCTTGCTCTACAGCTAATTGTCACCACATGACTTATAACATCCAATCAGCTGGCTTGTACCATGTACATGTTGTAACTACTTTTTAGTATGGCAGAGGAAAACAGAGAATTAATATTTTCAGGTCTGTATTTGTCAAAACCCTAAAAAGCATTAACGTGAAGGTGTGGCTGAATAAGCAAAGCTGGTTAGGCCTGCAAGCTGATTGGGTATCACCCTCAGTCGGGTACAGAATATATGCGATTGTTTCATTAGTTGTGGGGAGACCTGTGTTGAATATATAATACCGGTTATTCAATTTTAGTGCCGTTTTAAAGATAAACATTGAATTATCTTTGTAGGCAATTAGTGCTAATAAACCAGAACAGTATTTGTCTCACCTACCGCTTATCTGCGGGTCATATCATTTTCTTTCGTATTTCAATGGTCAAGTTAATACCTCGGCTTATCTACGGGGTCTGCTTACCTGCGGTCATATACAGTATATATAAATGGGGTATCACTGAATTTCAGCCTTTGAAATTGATAGACAGGACAAAAGCGCAATTAACATTATTTACATGCTGCATTTGATGTTTTAGATACTGTATTTGCATTAAAGATGATACAGTCGATCCAATATACATACCTATGAGACTAGCACTTTAACATCAGTTTTGTTTACTGCATTCTAATTTGTCTACATGGCCTGTGCCCATCTTTTACACAAATGGAAATAAGCTACGCATGGAGACGATGTTGAAAAGGACTTGTCAACTCAACAGCTCATCACTATCATAAAGCAAGGTGGTTGGGTAGCCTAGTGGTTAAAGCGTTCCATCGTCATGCCGAAGACCCAGGTTCGATTTCCGATATGGGTACAATGTGTGAAGCCCATTTCTGGTGTTGATATTGCTGGAATATTGCTAGAAATGGTGTATAACCAAACTCGCTCACTCACTCAACATAAAAGCCTTCTTCAAATAGAAACATAAAGCTTACCTACAGCTATTGGTTGGTTGGTTGGTTTGTTGTTTAATGCCACACTCATCAAATTCCAGCTATATGACAGCGGACTGTAAATAATCGAATCTGGACAAGACAATCCAGTGATTGATATCATGAGCATCGATCAGCCTTAATGGGATTGATGACATGCATCGACCAAGTCAGCGAGCCTGACCACCCGATCCTGTAAGTCGCCTTTTACGAAAAGCAGTCGCATTGAAGTTGGTTGACTTGTTTATTCAAGTCACATATCCTGGCTTGTAGAAGAAAATTATGGCATCCCACAGGCATAAAAAGTTACAATGGATGCAGTCATTACGCACAGTGCCATGGGATGCACAGAGCATGTCTGAATCGACGACCTCATTTCAAATGTAGCATGCACATTAGATTTAAGTGATATATCATTGTTCAGAGTCTCAGCATTTCAAACCGTTAAGTTTTTCTTCAAGGAAAAAACATTTATTATTAGGCAAAGCTTGACCCTGTGACCCCCATGCTTTTCAAGCTTGATCCTAAAAACTATTACTGATTCTGAAAATCTCCATGATTCACACACAGATGAAGGCAAATCCCTGCTCATTCTTCTTGATAACAGACTATATCAGCTCTTAAAGCACAGACAATAACGTTGTTCAGTGGATGGTCGCTATTTTAGTCAGGTGGGGTACAGTTACATGCTGATAAAGTACAGTAAAGTACGGTTATAACGAACTTAAAGGGACTACTTATTTTAGTTCGTTATAACCGTAATTCATTATAAGCATATATACAGCATGACTACAGCAAATAGTCGGGACCAAAAAAGTAATTTCGTTATATCCGTCAGTTCGATATAAGCGTGTTCATTATAACCTTAGTTTACTGTACTGTAAAATATACAGCTGTGCGAAACTTGTACATTCAGCAGGAGAGGCCTTAAACAAAGAACACTTGACACCTCGAGCTGTACAGTTTATATGAAATTATGCACCCTGCTCTGATAGTGGAACTTGTGTAATCTGCGGGGTAAGCTCGTGAAACTTGAGTATTTGCCTGTGCTCTGAGATAGATTAAGAACTTGCCAGTACTTCATCACGTTGTAAAGTAAGTGAGAAAGGTTTTACACCCCTTTAAGAATTATTCCAGCAATATCATGGCAGGGGACACCAGAAATAGGCTTCACACATTGTACCCATGTGCAGGGAATGGAACCCGGATCTTTGGTGTGACGGTCGAATGCTTTAACTGGGTTGTCTGGTCCAGGCTCAAGTATTTACAGACTGCTATCATACAGCTGGAATATTGCTGAGTGCACTACAATGATAACGATGTAGGCACTAGAGAGTGAGTGAGTGAGTGAGTGAGTATGGTTTTACGCCGCTTTTAGCAATATTCCAGCAATATCACGGCGGGGGACACCAGAAATGGGCTTCACATATTGTACCCATGTCGGGAATCGAACCAGGGTCTTCGGCGTGACGAGCGAACACTTTAACCACTAGGCTACCCGACCGCCCCGTAGGCACTAGAGAGCATATGCAGGGATTAACCGTGACCTTTACAGCCCCAAGTCTTTCAGTATAGGTCCATCATTAGACTAACATATAGTCTCTGAAATGAACATATCATACAGAAAATAAAAATCTAATAAAAAGGGAGCCCAGTGATTCTCTTCATTTTCAGATACTGCAGTAATCTAGACTTGCCAAACATTATAGACTTGCATGGGCTGTAGTTGATATAAATGTATCAGGGTCTGTAAGACAGACTAGTCCATCATACACTCAAACACTGTTGTGTTGAACTTTGACGTACCGAATTTACGGTTGTTTCGATGTGAAAGCTAGGTCCCTGCATATTCTTCTTTATTTACTATTATTCAACTTTTGATGTGTCAAATCGATTGGGTTGAAGTTACGTCTGTCTGGAAGTCCTTTCCAGTCTGCCATGTACTTCCAGCACAAATGTACTAAAAGACAATCTCGCTACGACTCATGGATCATCACAGTTCAATTAACGGCATAACAAGCCGGAAAATTCCACTTCATTGGGTGTGTCCTGTTGTCTTGTTAGTTCCACTCAGTCACACCTAACTTCAAAGAAACGTTTAATTGATTTGTCTATCAAGGATTAAAAAGTCATCTATCAACACCACACGCAGAAGTCAAAGGAGGCATGTGAAATTATCTCGAGTTAATGATCAATCATAAAAATAATGTTGGACATGTACTTCATTTTCCCCTTGTTTGTCGGATATGTTTTGTGTTAATCAATCTTTATGCCAATCGGTATTTCAGTAAAATTCCCTCTACTCAATTCATGTTAATATAATTCAGTTTAGTGATAACTAAAGCATTGGCCTCTGGAGACCTGTATCCTCTTGAGGCAAGGGAGATAACTGACTATTACATTTATTCCCCCTCTATGTCCCTCCTATTGACCAATCAGATTCCACCTCTCATATCACTTGCTTTTGCTTCAAATAAAATGGCATTGCCGAGTATAGAAGATCTGATGGATAATCAAGATCTGTATTGTAATCAAGTCGGTCTTACATCGTGAAATGCATCAATTCATTGAATGCACATTGATTAAAAACATGAAAAGATTTGGAAAATATGTTGGTACCCATGCTTGGCAAATCCTTCAATTGACCAAAATCTGCACGGCAGTTTACGAACCATATGTTGATTTCGTAAGACGATTTTGATTGGACTATACATTGACTGGTTAGTCCACCCAAAATATAACAGCCTAGTTCAGCAAGGGTGGAAACTGGACTTTTAGGGTAGTTTACGCCCTTGCCTCAAGAAGATGGGAGACTTGTGCTTCTTGGTAACATGGCCAGTAATCATAGTAATGAGGACAAGGTCCTATACCATGGCTGTGGAATAATGTATTTTATGATTTTTATCATAAAAACGCAAGACTTGTCAGCTCAATTTCATTTTAGAGGAGATAAATGTAAAAGATTTCATTGACTATAGGTGGTGAGGTGAAATGGGGTCGCGTCCAAGATTATTACTCTGTGTATGTCTGCTTGTACTAGTCTGGAGTCCACTGGCGTCTACTCTGGACTGATGCCGATTTACAGTACGCTATGCTAGCCCACTGAGATACCATGCCACAGTTTAACATGAATACCCCACTCAGTCACAGTATACTGACTCCGAGCCGACCAGTCCTTGCTTTAGTCCCTTTATGCCGAGTACCAGACAGGGTAACAACAAGTACCATCTTTTAACATCTTTTGGTGTGACGCGGCCAGGGATTGAACCCCGGACCTTCCGCTCTCTGGGTGGACTCTCTATCCCTTGACCACAGAGGCGGTCTGACTATAAGTAAGTCTAAGGTATTGGCTTTGATAGTCAGCTGAAGCACATTGCATTGAATGCAACGTTGAGAAGACATTGGTAAAATACCTCTGAATTTAAAAAATAAAGAAAATCCAAATCGAGCAAAATAATTATTTTTTTACCAAACTTGCCTGCCAAAGGCACTTAGTTTGGAATGCAAGATAAATCCCTGACTTGGCTGAAGCATTTCTCACAGGGCATGAGAGGGTTGTAGAAAGTGTGTAAGCATTGTTTCTAGCCATGCATCAACCATCACTACCACTGCCATTATGTAAGTGTGTGTAAGTGTGACTTCAAATAGAGAATACAGAGCACCTGGTGGTAACTTCAGTCGCAGGGCATGAGAAGGTTGTAGAATGTTTCGACAGAGGACAAACTAAGACCTTAGTCTGCAGGCTGTTATGTCAGTGCATCTTGATATAAAGCATCCACAGTAATTGGATCAGGGAGGGACTTTAAAGCTTTCAAGAACTCCTCTTCAGGCAAGATGGTCTGTAGTCCTCGTTTGATCCCTGCCTAGTTCTTATCTCCGAGGTAAATCATCATGAAAGCTGGAATCTTACACATACTCCAGACACAGAGCAATAGACTACTTTCAGTCTTCAGGCCAATAAACAGGTGCATGGGTCGTATTGTACCGCATCTCACTGTCAAGAGTTACATCACTTCGGATAGCCAACAGGATCCTGTGGTTGGGGAGTCTACCGGTAATCCATTTTGCCCAGAGTTTATGGTAATCGGAACCATATAAGCTACATTTATGGATTTCAACAAAAGTGGTCAATGTCTAAAAGTTACTGTTACTTCAAGTGAAAGAGGTGGAAGGCCACAGAACAAAAAAATTGTCTGTTTCCACAACCACGTCTGCATTCCAGGGTAGAATTGGTCCCCAGCAACCTATGCTTGTTGTCAGAAGCAACTTCATAGATCAGATGGTCAGTCTAAGTGATAAAGTTCATTGCTTGTCATAATTGCTTGCTTGCTCATAATATTAATCATGGGTTTGTCTGGTCTAGGTTATTTACGATAAAATATCTGGAATGTTAATGAGTGCAGCCTTAAACAATATACAAACCTGTTTTTTATAAGGTTAGTATGTCCCAGATATCAGGGGAGATGAGGTGAAATGGGGTTTAACGTCGCGTCCAAGATTATTGCACTTATATAGCGACGTGCATGTAGCATGTATGTGTATGTGTTTGTGTGGCTGCTTGTACTAGTCCGGACTGATGCCGATTTATAGTGCTAGCTCACTGACATACCATGCCGCAGTTTAACATGAATATCCCACTCAGACACAGTATACTGACTCCGAGCCAACCAGTCCTTGTTTTAGCCCCTTAATGCCGAGTGCCAGACAGGGTAACAACAAGTACCATCTTTTAACGTCTTTTGGTATGACGCGGCTGGGAATCGAACCCCGGACCTCCCGCTCCCCGGGCAGACACTCTACCACTAGACCACGGAGGCGGTCCCCAGAGATCAGGGGATGGTCACCAAAAAATATGACAGTCTCAAGGGGAGGGTCCTAAAAAATTAAGCACCTGTTCAGGGAGGGTCATCCAAAACAATGACAAGCATGAGGGGAGGGTCATTATTTTCAGTACATTAGTGCATCAAAACCTCTTCCCCCCCCCTCTCTGTAATAGATGACCAGTCCCTAAGAACATTTCATAAGCAGCCATTTCATTAAGAAAAAGTGAAACTATGGTAACAGACTAACTAGATTAAATATGATTACCGGAGAGTATCGACACCAAACAAAAGAGGTATAATATCAATATGAATCAATATAAGGCTAAATGGAATTAGAGACTGACTAATTGAAGGATTGCAAAGTAAATGGAACAAGGGCAAAAGTAAGCGTGGCTCACTAATACCCCCGACCCGCCTAGTGTGTCAGCAGTTTCAAATTAAATAATGGACAGGGTTAGGTTATGAAAAATTCATAAAAAATGGAAAATTAATAAAAACAATTTTTTTCTTTTGACTGCACCCTTCCATATGACACAGATCATATGTACTAATTTTGAGATGAATCCACTGAATAGTTTAAGAAAAATCGCGGGGACAAAGTTTTCGGACGGACGGACGGAACTTTGGTATAACTATATTGGTTGTTATGTGGTATAAACATGATAAATATGTGACTAAACAGGAATAAGAAGAAAACTTAGCATTGAAAGATAGTTGCTGCATTTTTAAATGACCATTCATTTGAATATTCCGTAGCCATCTGCAAGCAGACGAGTTTTAGTACATATGCTTCTCTGATATGGTGGAAGTTGGCTCTCCTTGTCTGGGGCATGTTGTGAGGGCCCACGAGAGGGTACTTCTACAGCAGCACATCATAGCCACAAGATGGATGAAGTTCCTGTCTCCTCAGGATGAGGATGGAGAGACTTTGGATAAGAGCACTTCACATGGCACGAAGTTGTTCCATTTCTTACCCACTAACAATGTAGAGCTGCTATAAACTGGAGACTTTTTCCTGCAGGATATTTTGAAACGGGAAGTTAGACCTTGATCGTGGAGTGCAAATATATTATTTCGTCCAAGCAACTGAAATGTAGATGTGAAGTGATTGTTTGTTTTGAGGGTTTTATTGCCGACTAGATACAGAACACGGTGTGTGATGATGATGATTGAAGTCGGGACAAACAGAGTTGACACTGAATAATGACCAACAAACACCATCAAGAACAGAACAAGAAGTGAAAAAGGACAAAAACCTAGGTCTTCCTGTTTGTTTGGACAACTTGTAAAGAAAACTCCATTAAACATAATGAGAAATATTGCACCTAAACAAAACCTAATCATCAAGTTTCCTGTACATCGCACAATGTGTTTAGAAATTATTATGTTCATATTACATGTATTGAAAACATATATTCATGAATTAGACATAGAAAATATGGAAAATTGCTAATATGAAAATTATGGTGAGAAAGCCCTTTCCATAGCCATTAGAAATCTCTGCTATAACCTGACTTGATTGTACGATTCTGACTGTATCATGAGCATGATGAGCATGTCTTTATGAATCTCTACCAAATAGTGATGATACCAGGTGAGTGAGCATACCCTGACCCGTCGGTGATACACATCACAAATACATGCAAAGGCAAGTCAATTAGTCAGCTGAAAAAAACATGGGAAAATATGGTACAAGTCAAAATAGGGCATTGCATCGGCCAGGAAGTTGTGTTCCACTCTATGTAAACATGACACTACAATGTCTACAAGGATATTAGAACCAGATATGAAAGTGTATCCTAACTAAAGACAAATCATTTTATGGAATTGTTCTGACCAACTGAATCACAGCCTCACTCCAAATTCTAAACTACCAATCCCTTCAGATAAGGACATTAGCTTTTGGTTTGTCAAACTATTACACAATTTATATATACAAATTTTCAACTACAATGCAGTTAAGCTTATTCAGCATCTTACATGAGCAATGAAGTATAACCTCCGGCAAGAAAGTGTTATCCCAAGTATAACATTTGTTACAATTGAAAGAAAGGCCCCCTGAATGCAATATTAGTGGAGAGTGAGTGAGTACGGTTTTACGCCACTTTTAGCAATATTCCAGCAATATCACGGCGGGGGACACCAGAAATGGGCTTCACACATTGTACCCATGTCGGGAATCGAACCCGGGTCTTCGGCGTGACGAGCGAACGCTTTAACCACTAGGCTACCCGACCGCCCCGAATGCAATATTAGACAAATGTTAGAAAGTATTAGATATTATTGATAAATGAATAATGAACTCAAAATACAAACCTTACTTAAAGGCATTGTGTATTCATTTATTTCAATTTCTCTATTGTTTATCAAATGGCTGTCCATATATAGCCTATAACTGAATCTATTTACTTAGGGGACATAAAACAATATTATCTATATACAATAGTCTACGTATGACTCAGTGTTCACCATCTGGTTCAGGAAAACTCCACATCGTCCACACACCAAAGGCAACTTAAAAACGCATTCACCTGACCGAAATCTGGATCGAATTGTCACAGCCTTTGCCTGTTCTCCCCCCATGGAAAGTGAATGTTTTTCCCATTTAGCGCATGGCCGAGATTTCATCTGACATTCTTGCCTGTGTGGGCAACTCCCGCGGAATTCAGCAGCATTATTAGATCTAGATTATCTCCACAGTTCAACTCATTTCATCATACATCTATTCACAAACATCATGTCTGATGCTTATTGAAACATATCATGCATACCACATAAACAAATCAGTAAAAATTCTGCAAGATCTTCTACAAAAAGTCTTACAGAACTATCTTACAATCCTATGTGAATTATCAAAGAAATCTGATTTACGATTCAGACTGAAACACATTCCTCTATCTTTGTACTTTATAAACCTCCAAGGAACTGCACATTCTCATTTTCACTTCATTTACTGCATCTGTTATCTAATGCCAGACGACCATTGATTTTTAATGTGTTACGGATAAGAGAAAATCGTCCATATGTCATAATGGCACACATACCCCCATCTGTTGTCAGCAGGATTTATCCCTCCGTCTTTTATGGGCCATGATTATTTTCATAGAGAGTTATATTTATTTTCCCAGAACAGCAAATGTTCCCTTATCAGAGCTGGTATTTCTCTTCCATATGGCCACTATCTGCCAATTCCATGTAAGAACACACCGACTCTGATAAGCTGAGAATAGGTACAAACAATTTGTACATTCATTCATTGATTCCATCAGATAACTCCCCGATGCCTGATAAGGTGTGGCCTTTGTGCTAAAGTGTCAGAGAAACGTTCCTTTATGTTTTCTGATTAATATCATTTGCTATTTTCTTGATGCTGGCCCCTGGGTGGCAAACACATAAACTACATTAGAGCACATGACATGATATGCTGGTGCAATAACACATCAAACAGCTGGTACATAAATGATTCATATCCGTCATATCTTTCATATCTATATCATAACCATGAAAATAAATTACAAAAAAAAAATTGTGGATAAGAATAAAGTTGGGAATTTTTTTCTATTTTTTTGTAATGTTAATAAACATAAATCCAAATTAGATTTAGGTTTCATATTTCATCTGCAAATATATTTTACAGCTACTAAACATGATAAATCTGAAATAGTTGAGGTTCTCTGCTCCATCAAGTTTGTGGCCTCTATTAATTCTCAGTGACACTAAGACGGCTTGGAAGGTATAATCCATTATCAACATTGATCAGTAGGATCGTGTGAGCACATGAACGTGATGTACAAGTGATAATACGCATATAAAGTCCACAGGAGATCACACAGACTAATGGAATGACACTGATATGAACCAACTTATATTTACAGTCATAAGCCCTATGTGGTGAGAGACCAGAGTGCCGGGGTCGGTTCTACAATTTCAACTATCCAGCCTTCGAAATTCACACTAGTCTGCTAGCCCGAGACTACTAAACTGTGCTGAAGACAAGTACAAGTGCAGTGATGGTAGTCCTCATTGACTAGAAGCATTTGAGAGTTATTATTCTGAACCAGTTCTCAATGCTTCAATTTTAGCTCCAAATTGGAACTGAATAAAACTGACAGAAAATGTAAACAGTAATTTGTTAATCTTATTCAAGTAGGACTAGCTACAAACTCTAAGGATGAGCAAAATAAGGTTTACACTAGTCTTAAACACACCCACAAGGTAGTCCAAAAAGATGATGATGATGATGATGATGATGATGATACACTTGTAAAGCACATAGCTCCATTCGTAATGTATGCATGAAGCGCACAAGGATAGATTCAGTTTGAGTCAACGCAGGTATGCTTCTGAAGGTGAGTCTTTAATCAATGCTTAATGATCTGGAAAGTTGGGGAAACTAGTCCGAGTGGGAGAATTTTTTTTAACTCATTTGCAATGATGAAGGAAAAGGAGAGTTAGCCATAGCTGACAGTCTTTAGCTGTGCCACATAGAGGAGATGGAGAGATTCAGTTCTGAGGGTAAGTGCTAGTGTGTACCATAGGGCACTGAACTGGAGTGGAGGCGGGTGAGGTGAAATAACGTCACTCTCAAGATTACTGCACCTAGATTGCGTGTGTACATGCGTGTGTGGTTGTACTAGTCTCGACTAATGCAGATTTTATTGTACTAGCCCACTGAGATACCATGCCACAGTTTTACATGAATACCCCACTCAGACACAGTGCACTGTCTCTGATCCGACCAGTCCTTGTTTTAGCCCCTTAATCACGTTAATGCCGATCTCTAGGAAGGGTAACAACAAGTACCACCTTTTAATGTCTTTTGGTATTACACGGCTGGGGATTGAACCCTGACCTTTCGTCCTCTGTGCAGATGCTTTACCACTAGATCGCAGAGGTGGTCAACAATGGTCAAGTAGAGAGGAGAATCACCAAACAAGTTGGTAAGGCAGAGAAGTTTCAAAGTGAGTCTGAAGCCTACAGGAAGCTAGTGTCAACTGGAGAGTTTGTTTGTTTGACACACTGTGGTCAACGAGGCATGAACAAAATGAATAAATGAGTTGTGTTCCTTGGCGTTGTGTTTGTTTGTTTGTTTAACCCAACTCAGCCATATTCCACTATATGACGGCGGTTTGTAAGTAATCGAGTCTGGACCAGACAATCCAGAGATTGACATCATGAACATTGATCCACGCAATTGGGACACGATGACATGCATCAACCAAGTTGCAGAGTCAGACCACCGAATCCCGTTAATCACCTCTTACGACAAGCATAGTCACCTTTTACGACAAGCATAGTAACCTCTTACGACAGGCATAGTAACCTCTTATGACAAGCATGGGTTGCTGAGACCTATTCTAACCCCGATCTTCTCATAGGATTACACTGTAGATTACAGGAGTAATGTTCACATGCAATAAAACTTATAAACCACAATTGTCTCTTTGATTTGTCGTTGCCTGATCCAGACAAACTGGTTAATAGTACAAGCATCAATGCATACACTTCGGTACCACCATAATCTACTGGTGAAAACAACCAGTTCTCCCATTGTAACCACCCAAATCTCCATTTGATCATTTCCAACTGCAGTCCATTGTGCAGTTGTGTCCCTTGGGCACGCCAGAAAACTATAATCTTGGATTCGTCCCAATTATGTTTCCAGGTTTGCCTCACCAAAGTGGTAAACGTCTCAGACCTGCAGCGCTTTGGGCTTTCATCCACATCAAGCTGAAGCGCTGTGATATGACTGGAATGTTTGTTTGTTTGTTTAACGCCGCAGTCACCAATATTCCAGCTATATGATGGCGGTCTGTAAATAATCAAGTCTGGACCAGACAATCCAGTGATTGACGTCATGAACATCGATCCACGCAATTAGGATACGATGACATGCATCAACCAAGTCAGCAAGCTGGACCACCCAATCCTGTTAGCATGGTTAGTCACCTGGGTTTTCTGGTTCAGACTCAATTATATTTACAGACTGACGTCATATAGCAGGAACATTGCTTAGTGCAGCTTTTAACAACAAACAAACAAACAAACAAACTAACAGGTAACCATTGGTCTTACAAGTGGCCATGGTCTAAGTGACCATGATGGTCTGGAGAGTCAGGACTCCTCCACCTAACAGTGGCTGGTGTCAGGCAGGCCTTCCACTGTATCAATAGATGATGAACTTGAACTGACCCTTCATGTTACAATCGGCAGTCTCACTTGAAGCCCATCCAAAGGTTTCAATTGCTTCTAAGATAGGGGTGATTTACACATTTGTTTCCAAGCTTTCCAAACGTTTTTGATACACATCGGATGAGATGAACACATTTCAGAAAAGGTATGAGCTGATAGAAATGTAATTCTATATTCATTGAGCATGTGGAACAGGAATAATTCAATGGATCCAAACTCAAGTGTGTACTGGTCAAGTACCGGTATCTGGTGTCATAATGAAGTTTGACTTTACATGTAAACAACAGTAAACACCTTTGAAGATGTAACTTCACTAAGAATCTGAAATGGAATTTTTCCAATCAAGTTTGCCACTTGGCGAGTGTTGCTGTGTGGCACTGGGCAACTAACAAACATTAATGTTTTCAACATTTAATGTTTTATATCAAATTTCATACTTTCATTGACAAAAAGTTTGTTATGCCTGTTTATTCACATGAAGTCGGTGAAGGGATACAATAACGCTCATCAATTATTTGGACCCCGAAGGTAGCGCTGTTTATTTTTTAAAATGTCCAGACAGAAAAATGTAAATGTCCGGTAAGCAATTTTTTAAACCGGACATTTGAGATTCCCAATTGGACATGTCCGGCGTATATAACCGTTTCCGGACCCTGGATTTCATGCAAATATGTGAGATGCAAGTACCACTGATGCATCAGAAACTACTTATCCTTTTTGCAAACACCTTGTGTCATCACTTATTTATATTATCTTCATCACTATTTTGCCTTTTATGCTTAATGGAATCTGATATTGGAGACTGATTATTCTCTGGCATTGATGTTTTATTTTCACATAAGGCCACACTGTTACATATTTATGTTTTATGGATTTGTTCCAGCTTTGTCAATCATTTATTTATGTAGTGGAGTAAAAACTGAAGGCTTCTTGACCCCTTGTATAAGTGGGTTAATATTACTAGCGGGAGACATAATAAAAATAAATCTTTTCTTATAATTTATTTCTTTTCCAGTTGTATTTCAGCATGTTCAGTAGGGTCGGCAGGTCCGTGAAACGAAAAATAAAAGATGTGAGGCCTAGGGGTTTGAATCAAAAGTCTTTGCAGCTTATGAACATGTTGAATGATAACACACAGCTGATATCAATTTCAGGTATTTTAATAATCACAGGACATAAGCGATAAATGTATATTTGAGGAAGGGATAAAAAGAAATTTCGCTTCACTCTGTCCAAAATAAATAAAATTCTGATATAAAAACATCCCAATACGAATGTATTATCAGACAAGTAAACAGTCTGTATGCTAAATGCGTCACTGCTTCTGTGAATTTTCTTTGCATATGTTGCAAACACGAGGAAACAGATTATTTGTCTGAAACAGAAAACTCGGTTGACGTAACGAGACAGTATCCTTCAAACTTGCACTGCTGCGGAAGCAGATTGGCTTGTGCTGGGTCACAATGTTATATTGGAGAGCATCTGGCAGCTACCACATCAAGGTTCTCCATAGTTTGTTTCTATATCATGTATATGTCACAGATACGTTATGTTTTAATCATCGAAGTAAATACACGACCGATCTGATTGCCTCTGTTAAATATATCCTTGTTGTTTTTGCATCATAGTTGAGAAATATATCCACTACACTTCATTTCTTAGTATTATGTTTGTTTGTTTGTTGTTTAACGCCGCACTCAGCAATATTCCAGCTGTATGAATTGTAAATAATCAAGTCTTGACCAGTGATTGACATCATGAGCATCGATCCATGCAATCGGGATGAATCAATGACATGCATCAACCAAGACTGTTATAACAATAAACTTAACTCAAAATGAAATCCAGGCCTTTAACATGACAAGCGAATGCTTTAACAATTAGGCTATCCCACCACCCCCACGGTGTAGAACAGACAGACAGACAGACAGACAGACAAATGTATTCAGTAATAAAGGCCATTGGCACACAATACAATAACATGAAAATTTACATATCCTGCATACAAGGGTATAAGCGTTTTCTCATTGTAAAATTTGTAGTTGAATAGACCTATGTTAAATATAGCAGATATAGCAAGTCTCTCTGTAGATTTCATAAGATGGATACATTTTTCAGTTGTTGTATAATCTGTTTAATAGAATATATGTCTAGAATAATGTCCCTATGATCATGGATTTAAATTACAGATTTCCCTGATCATAATTCTGGGATTGTTAGCATTCTCACCGTGTTTGTGAGTTACACCAAAGTGGCAAACATCTATGGCCTGTATCAATCTGTGTTTTCTTCCCTAACTGATTAACCTAACAAGCCAGGGCTCGATTAAAGGAACTTGATGTAACTTGCACCAGGTGCATGTTGACGTGAAAACCAAGTTGCTTCAGACAAAACCAGGTTGCACCAGATCCCTAAAACATATCAAAGCTGAAATACGTGCACATCATCTTGATGTGCCCACATTTGGATGACGTCAACCCAAAAAGCAAGACAAATTACACATAAACAATACATAAAAAGGGGTTATTGATTTAGTAAGGTAAATAAGCTGACAGGTGTTGATTGTGTTCAAAGATCGATGTTGTGTGGACATGTAAGGGTTAGCCACAATTTTGAAAGATTTGGACATGCACTTGGCGCACTAGGCGTAAATATTTGGTTGCATTTTGTGATAATAGGTTGCACTGGTGCATGTTAAATACATCTAAATCAAGCCCTGAAACCCAACTCACTCACTCACATCACGTTTTGTGCATACAAACACCTCCTATATCTGCACATTATTTTTTACAATCTGCTTGTGTAAAACTGGATATAATTTCAAAATGCAGGATAATAAATGTAATATTTTCGATTTAATTCTCTCATATAAAATAGAAATGTGATTATATATGAATAACAGGATTTAAATCTGACCTTGCACATGTAACACTTAAAACAATAATTTCTTATCTCAATATGATCCTGACGATGTGACATTTTAACAGTTCGTCAAAAATGGCAAACTCATCAAATTACCTCAAATCCTTGGGTTTGTTGCGTAGTCATACGAGGAAAAGATAAGATAAATAATGATAATTGTACTTTGTACATAGGTGGCCCATTAGTCTAAAGCTGTGGGCTTAAGTTGACACGCCAGATCACTCCATTAATGTTCAAAGCCGCATCAAACCCACCTCACTCACTCACTCACTGCTAATTGCACTGCCTCACATCATTTCAATGTGAAACTACTTTCCCGAAGCCACAGGTATGTTAATGTTGTCTGATGGAGTATACAAATTCTTCATTAATGTTGCCACTGAATAGACATCACAGTAAGTTGAGTAACCGCAGTAATAAGTATTTGTCGGTAGAAGCACTCAGCCTTCCTAATCCTCAGTGTAAACTATATACATAGCGGCAATCATATTACATGCATGCTTCCCCCACGTCAGATGTCGGAAACAGGTTAATCTGCCCAACAAATGGAAGAAGGCCGCATGTTTTTAATTTTATGTTTCACGGATTTATTCCAGCTTTTCATACAAGGTTGGTCCAAATAAAAATAAATCAGCTATGTCCCTCAATTATTTATCTATGTGCAAGTCCTTCTTCAGTTTAGTTAAAACAGCAGCTGGCTTCTTGAATCACTGTTTGTTTGTTGTTTAATGCCACATCCAGCAATATTCCAGCTATTTGTAAGTAATCGAGTCTGTATCAGAAAATCCAGTGATTGATATCATGAGCATCGATCCACGTTATTGGGATACGATGACATGCATCAACCAAGTCAGCGAGCCTGACCACCTGATCCCGTTAGTCGCCTCTTACCATGCTTACGACAAGCATAGTTGCCTTTTACGACAAGCATGGGTTGCTGAAGACCCGATCCCGTTAGTCGCCTCGTACCATGCTTATGACAAGCATTCTTGAATCACTGATAGGGATGTAGACATGGAATTAATAAATAACATATTATGTTGTATAGGAGGGTCTTGTTTACTATCAGGAGACAAAATAAAAATAAAAATAAATTTATTTCTTTTCCAGCTGCTTTTCAGTAGGGGGGGGGGGGGGGGGGGGGGTGGGCCCGTGAAACGAAAAAAAAAATGTGTGGCCTAAGTCTTTAATCATGGCAAAGAAAACAGATGCACAATGATTTCTGCCCATGTTGTAATATCAGGGTAAAACATTCCTTGTCTATGATTGCCAGAGGCATGGTTGAAATAAGTTCCATTTAGAATTCTTTTATAATACCTTGCATCAATGTTTATTATACAAAGTCAGTGAAGAATATACTTTAACTCAAGCAAACTGCACAACACATGGAAAATAATCAAATCAATATGCTTGATGCACAGTAGGATTCACCCAAAAACAACGATGCAGATCGAAAAACTTGAAAGTGTCTTATCAGTCTCAATGATGAAGGGCAAACTTTCAAAACTATGACTGCTTGTTATCTACTACAAGGGGAAACGGCATCCACCGAGTTTAATGATGGTCACAAGTATTCCTGTTGACACACTGAATTGCAAAGAGCACACTTAAACCTCCTTAAGAATGCCCCCCCCCCCCCTTCCAACTGCTTAGAAAACAATTCTATCCCTGAAAATATCTCAAAATGCTTAGAAAACAATTCTATCCCTGAAAATACCGTCAACTCTTTAGATAACTCCCAACAGATTGCAAACATTAGCTGTGAGAATATAAAAAGATGATAATACAATTCTCTCTCACACACACAGTACAGGATGTCTGCATCACCTGTGCACAGCATGGAGGAGTGGGACTTCATACTTGCCCGACAACCCTCAGGGAACAATGGGTGCACCATTGTATTGACATTAAAAGCAACAAAACCCTTTCCATAATGCTAAGAAATCGTTGCTAAAAGTCCATTGTATGGTTCTGACCATCTTCCTGAGGCAAGAGAGTTAACTGACTGAAAAAGTCCAGTTTCCACCCTTGCTGAACTAGGCTGGTATTACGGAGTTACATTTTGGCTGGACTAAAGAGTCAACATGGTCAATGCATAGTCCAATCAAAATCGCGCAACAAAATCAAAATCCAGTTTGTAAACTGTCCTGCAGATTTCGGTTGATTGCAGGATTTGCAAAGTATGTGTCAACAGATTTCCAAATATTTTCATGTTCTTAATGAAGGTGCTCACATGATTTGATGCATTTCGTGATGTAAGACCCATTTTATCACAATAAAGATCTTGATTATCGATCAGATCGTCCTGACTGGGCCCCGCCATTTTGTTTGATGCAAATGCAAGTGATACAAGAGGAGAGGGCGCTACGATCGAGCCCAGGAATTCCAACATAGTTCGTGAAGGGTGGAAACTGAACTTTAAAAGTCAGTTAACTCTCTTGCCTCGGGAAGATAGGTTCTGACTATATCATAAGCATACATTTATGAATCCTTATAAATTACTGATGATACCAGGTGTTCTTGAAAAGGTGAACTATCTTTCACCACTGATGGCACTCATAGCAAACACATGCAAAGCCAAGTCAATTGTTCACCTGAAAGAACATGGGCACTTTTGGTACAAGTGAAAATACGGAATTGCATCAGACATCATTTTGGTGATTGAATTGTCAAATTTGGAAATGTCCTCCACATGTCTACCATACAACTTTTGAAGTAAGTGTTTAGGAAGCAAGGTCTAGTTTTTTAGAGACCTTGTGATTCTCGGTAATACATTTTGGGGGTCCCCGGCATTGAAATGGGGGTCCGGAGTGACCACTGTACTAACAGCATAAAAAGTGTACCAAGTGCTTATCATCGTTAGGTATTCCAATTCATAAATCGAAACTTAGTGATTGAGGGAATTATATCTAACATGGACTGTCCGAACATTGGTTCTATTTCTTATCAAAACAGAGAAATCAGAAAAAAACGTATGCCCATGCCACAATGTAAGAAATGCATATTAATCTAACAAATCTACTACACATACAATTAAAATGATCATAAAATGATCAATGGAGCCCTCTCTTTTGTAACATACAGTGCATATTTTCTGCATCTCTTCAAATCATATTCATACAAGACGCAATATTTTCTACCTGTGCTAGGTGATATTACTTAGGATGAGTATTGCCAGTTATATATTTGTATAAACTCATTGTCTGGTGCTTGAGATGCATATTCAATAACTGGCTTATATTATACAAGTCTGCAAAACTTTTCACGATGTTTAGTCTTTGGGCTTTGATATATAAATATCACAAGGCCGAACTTTCTGCAATAAGTTCTAACTCCAGAAAATACAAATATTCCTTTAATCTCCTTCCAGGATGAGAATCCTGTTTCCTGAGGGAGTTAATTTGTGTAAACACTTCAATAAATAAACCACTTTACACCGTCTTATTAAACTGTTAGACCTTGCACCCATCACCAAAGTTCATCCAGATGTTTAATTACTCACACACACACACACACACACACACCTAACCCTAATAACTGAAAATCACCATCAGCTCCCAGAAACTCCATCTCGATGATGGAAGCCATATTGAAGGCAGATGGGCAGAGATGTGGGTCACAGTTGCCGGGTTATGGTAATATAGAAGTTGTGTCAGCTTTTCACAAGTGTCTGTGTTTGTTTGTTTTGTACTTGTAGAACAATATGTGGCTCCCCTGTGGTCTGGCTATCACCTCCGCCATCAACATAAATCTGTCTGAAACAGCCGATGGAAGCAAAGTTGTTCTCTGGAAAATCTTGATTTGTTTTTTGTCCAGATTTTGGTTTTCTGTTTCACCGAGACGTAATATTTATGTTCCCCCAAAAAATGTTTTAAAAAAAGCAACAATGGGAAATCATACAGAAAATATGTCTTATGGCTTTTCAGGCAAACATGGAGGAATTGAATTGCGTTTAGGTCTTTATGTGGTGCTACACTGCAAACATGAAAACGTTGTTTCTCCCCATATATGGGAATTGGACGAAAAAACGTTTTTTGAACGCTTTCTAACATTCGTTTTTCCGTCGAGATTCTGTCATTATTTGACATTGGAATTTACGATGAACTTACAACAGAAAGATTTAATCAAGCTCCTCCCTTTGCTTGATTGACATTGTCAATCGAGCTTCAGCGTGCTCTGGCATTTCTATTTGTCAAGCTTTTATTGGCCAGCTCTCGCGTGTTAGATTACAGGTCTGAGTTTGGCACGGTGTTCTTTGCTCCTCGTGAAAGCAATGACTTCTACCAGTAGAGTTCTTCGCAGATTGTTTTCAAATTTGCCATTCCACGCTCATGTGACTTCGCAGTTTGTTCACAGCACGTAACTGACAAAGAGACAGTCGCATCTGTCAAAATTATTAGAATGTGAAGTGAATGTTGAAGAAACAGTCACACATACTTTCCGTTTCGTGGTCAAATGTAACCAATAAATACGTAAACAAAAATCTGTAAACTGCAACTGAATAACTTGCAAGTCGCCTCTTACGACAAGCATAATCACCTCTTACAACAACCATGGTTTAATGAAGACCTATTCTAACCAGGATCTGCGCGGGTTGTCCAAATTATGTGTAGCATTGTGATGTAATATGTACAAGAAATGGTATTCAATTATCCAGCTGAACTGATTACAATATTCTAGCATCGGTGTGAATTTTATTAACGCCCCCAAACCATATTTTTAAACACAGATTATTACAGGTCATATACATGCATGGTACCAGAATTGAATTACTACTGTATCCTCCAGTGTTGGGAATTTGGTGGGATCAGAGCAGATATTGTGACGCTGAAGTTACCAGAGTACGTCCCATTTACACGCCCTGTTCTCGCACTTATGCAAGACCACGGCAGATGGTGACAGCTGATGATTGATATCCTTCAGATGACAAGCAGACGACGCATTAATAATTCCACAAAAAGAGAGAAATACAAACACAAACAACTCTACTCATCTTTTAATTATAAGAGTTTCAAGACAACAAGCTGCTCTTAAGCTTATCACGTAATTGTATTGTACTTAAACATGTATTGTCCTTGTTTCAAACTATAATTTTGGTGTTCATTTTCCATCACATCTACAATATATCTATAAGCAATCATCCAAATTATTCTAGCATGTTTTTGTAGCTCTATGTGGTTACAGATTAGGTCTACTTTCGCCTACAGGAAAGTTCGCCAACAGTCATATAATTACACCCCTTTGTTTGTAATGGATCAGTCCCAACAGCAACCATGTATAACAAAAAACAATAACAAAGACAATGTTGAGTGTAAGTAACTAAAGTAAAATTACTTAAGTAATAATAGTCCATTCTAATCGCTCTAGGCAACAACTCATACATTTACTGTTTTTACCAAATAATAGGCAACCAAGTGTCTGATAGAGCTAACTGTGCATGGCAGAGGGATATGTGATGTCAATAAACTTGGTAACATGGTTTAGTTTGTCTTGGCGCATGTCTGAATTCCATTGACAGTTTGAATATCCTAAAACTGACTTATGAGCAAATCTTGCTGCCCTGCGAGGGACAGCTACGAGAGAAAAGCACGCCACCACAGCCAGAAATATGAAACCTACTGCATCCTAACGGAAGCCTTGGGCATCTGCTGCATTAGGGGACCATCGTAATGTAATTGGTCGTTAACATTTGTACAAGATGGAGCAAAAACATTGTTTTTCCATCTATTTTAAGCCTGAAAAACTCGATGTTTTTCCGTACACTTTCTGCATGTTCTGGACGCTCACCAATTAATCAATTTAATTAATTTTTAGTCGTTTTTCCATCCATTGCCCATATATGAAAAACAACGTTTCGTGTTTGCAGTGTCTATCAGCTTCACTGTTTACAAGATTATTTCCCTTCCACACAAGTTTTATTTTCATCATGTTCATACTTTTTTCAGGATGCAAACTATCATTTTCACAGATGCCACTTCTCAAAATATTTTTCTTCTTTGTAGGTTTCTTTGTCAAAAAAAAAGAAGACCTATCCTTCCTACAACAACAAACTAACGCAGATCCTGCCTCTAGAAACAAATTGAAACAACAAATAAAGACGATCCAGTCTCATAAAATGTATATGAGTAATTCTCCAATGTTGGGACCTTAAACGTCATCTTTATTTCCAATTTTGAGAGGGCGATCATCACATTTCAAATCTTCCCGAGGCAAGAGAGTTAACTGACTTTAAAAGTCCAGTTTCCACCCTTGCCAAACTTGGCTGGAATTCCTGGGCTCGATCGTAGCGCCGCCACTTGCTATTATGAGTTATTTCCCTTCTAAGCCTCTCCTATGGACCAATCAGATTCCGCCTCTCGTATCACTCGCATTTACTTCAAACAAACACAGCGGCACCCAGTCAAGACGATCTGATCGATAATCAAGGTCTATATTGTGATAAAACGGGTCTTACGTCGCGAAACGCATCAAATCACGTGAGCACCTTGATTAAAAACATCAAAAGATTAAAAAAATATCTGTGGACCACGAATTGGCGGTGCACTTGCACATGTCTGCACGACATTTTACGAATCGGATTTCGATGCGCGATTTTGATTAGACTTTGCATAGACTTGTCAGTCCAGCCAAAATGTAACTCCATAATACCAGCCTAGTTCGGCAAGGGTGGAAACTGGACTTTTATAGTCAGTTTACTCTCTTGCTACGGGAAGATGCACATTTCATGACTTATTTTATCAAAATTGCAATAAAATGATACACCCTTAACAGTGTATAATATCAGTTTGTAGACACAAAACTTTCGGCAACATGAATTGTATATATTTAACAACTCCATGTCCAAACATATGCTTTACTCATAACAAACTTAAAATAGTCGTTGGTTGGTTGGTTTGTAGTTGTTTAACGCCGCACTCAGCAATATTCCAGCTATATGATGGCGGTCTGTAAATAATCAATTCTGGACCAGAAAATCCAGTGATTTATATCATGCGCATCGATACACACAATTGGGATCAATGACATGCATCAACCAAGTCAGCAAGAATGGCCACCCGATCCCTTTAGTCACTTCTTATGACAAGCACAGTCACCTTTTACGACAAGCATGGGTTGCTGCAGACCTATTCTACCCCGGATCTTCACAGGTTTTAAGATCGTCAATAAATGATACAGTTGGACGAGTAAGTCATGTTTTTTTTCCTACTTGAACATGAAATATAAATATTACAGAAAAAAGCTAACGCTTTTTTTGGCATTTAATTTTTTTTGGGGGGGGACATCATTACTTACATAATGATTGATATGTTGCACTTAAAAGGATATTACAAAATACTGATAAAAGGGTTTGTGTTTCCAAAAGAACACCATAGGCATGTTGAGCGAGTGAGTGAGTATGGTTTTTATGCCGCTCTTAGCAATATTCCAGCAATATCACGGCTGGGGACACCAGGAATGGGCTTTGCACACTGTACCCATGTGGGGAATCAAATCCGGGTCTTCAGCTTGACAAGCAAACGCTTTAACCACTTGGCCAACCCACCACCCCTGGACATGATGAACGAAGGTAGGTACACCCCTCAGATGAAGAAGACATTTTACATACTGACATTGTATATCTAAAACTGATCAACAAGTACATGTGAAACATAGACACAAGTGAAACATTAACACGAGTGAAAATTAAATGTGAAAAATGCGAGTGGTCTTCGCTCGCATTAATTCACTTTGCATTTATGTCTCCAAATGACTATCACAAATAAGACAACCTCACTGCACACTTTGGAAAGCGGAAGTACCAACTTGAATATAAACACCATTGTTTTTTGAGTAGCAGTTGTAACAAATATATAACAATGCCATTAAAAAAAATAGGAATTACACAATCGGTATCTGGTGAGTTATCACTGCTGGTGTCAAGAGTTCTACCCACTCGTCATCCCATATTATGTTCTATAATATAGCTATTTGTAATTAAGTGACCTCCGTTGTATGCCTTTTTACTAATAAAGTCACGAACATGGTTTCCTTAAACATGATAAACATTAATATCTTTGCACATCACAATGATATTAAAACACAAAACAATGTCAAATAACGAATTTCTGTACCCAAATTTTCATGTGAAATATGTGAGGTGGGTGTTGCAAAATCCAAAATGGGTGCTACTGATGGTATACGGTCTCATAACAACCATCTTGGATTTTTATTGACATTATTCAGGCTCATATTGGGTTAGTAGTTCTGCTCTCTGATTGGTCAATCTCACTTTGAGACATAATAAATACATACATGCTCTAAATCATCTCTCTAATGCTCTATATCACATTTCAATAAAAAACATAAAAAAATTTGACACGTTCGGTTACCCCAAGAAAACAGCGTGCATTTGGCTTGTGTGGTAACAAGTGCAACATGCATATCACAATTCACCTGACAACTGTTTTCCTTTCAAGAGGGACATTAGACTACTAGACTTTTCAAATTACTGAAGATATGAAAAGAGAAATACATTAACCATGTTAACACAGGCCAGTACTCATCTTAATAACATCCCCCAAGCACACTACAAAAACTGTCATACACCATGCATGCCAAAACATGTGTTCAACTTATGCAATAAATTTAACATTTTTGCCCAAACACCCAAATCAGATTTGTTTTCTTCACAACTCTTAAACAGTTAAAAATGATAGATACTTATCATGTGTAAACATCTTCAAAAGACTGCAACATATCTTACAGGAGGTAACCTCAAATGACGCATATCCGCATCAATTAATTATGTTCTGACAAAATAAAGCAGTAGTTTTAAGAGAACCTAATAACTAATTTGGCAAAAAACTGTGTTTCTTGAGCAGGCAAATTCCCCCTATTCTCAGGTGCATCCAAACATTCCTCTGTGCACACAAACACACCTAACATGTGGCGAGGACCATAGCTTATTTCTAAAAGACGAAGATACCTGTGGGAAATTGACACAGCTGTTGGTTGGATGGCGCTTCCTTTTGATACCAAACTTGACGTTTTCTTTTATATTTTAACAGAAAAATTTAGATTTGATCTTGAGGACAGTTTCTGAGGCTTAATGTGCTGAGTAAAGATTGGTGTTAGTTTTAGGGGGATGACATATGTGGGTATGACACTAAGGCTAAATATGCTGAGTAAAGATTGGTGTTAGTTTTAGGGGGATGACATATGCAGGTATGACACTGAGGCTAAGTATGCTGAGTAAAGATTGGTGTTAGTTTTAGGGGGATGACATATGCGGGTATGACACTGAGGCTAAATATGCTGAGTAAAGATTGGTGTTAGTTTTAGGGGGATGACATATGCAGGTATGACACTGAGGCTAAGTATGCTGAGTAAAGATTGGTGTTAGTTTTAGGGGGATGACATATGCAGGTATGACACTGAGGCTAAGTATGCTGAGTAAAGATTGGTGTTAGTTTTAGGGGGATGACATATGCAGGTATGACACTGAGGCTAAATGTGCTGAGTAAAGATTGGTGTTAGTTTTAGGGGGATGACATATGCGGGTATGACACTAAGGCTAAATGTGCTGAGTAAAGATTGGTGTTAGTTTTAGGGGGATGACATATGCGGGTATGACACTGAGGCTAAATATGCTGAGTAAAGATTGGTGTTAGCATGGTTAGTTTTAGGGGGATGACATATGCGGGTATGACACTGAGGCTAAATATGCTGAGTAAAGATTGGTGTTAGCATGGTTAATTTTAGGGGGATGACATATGCGGGTATGACACTGAGGCTAAATGTGCTGAGTAAAGATTGGTGTTAGTTTTAGGGGGATGACATATGCGGGTATGACACTGAGGCTAAATGTGCTGAGTAAAGATTGGTGTTAGTTTTAGGGGGATGACATATGCAGGTATGACACTGAGGCTAAATGTGCTGAGTAAAGATTGGTGTTAGTTTTAGGGGGATGACATATGCAGGTATGACACTGAGGCTAAATGTGCTGAGTAAAGATTGGTGTTAGTTTTAGGGGGATGACATATGCGGGTATGACACTGAGGCTAAATGTGCTGAGTAAAGATTGGTGTTAGTTTTAGGGGGATGACATATGCAGGTATGACACTGAGGCTAAATGTGCTGAGTAAAGATTGGTGTTAGTTTTAGGGGGATGACATATGCGGGTATGACACTGAGGCTAAATGTGCTGAGTAAAGATTGGTGTTAGTTTTAGGGGGATGACATATGCAGGTATGACACTGAGGCTAAATATGCTGAGTAAAGATTGGTGTTAGTTTTAGGGGGATGACATATGCAGGTATGACACTGAGGCTAAATGTGCTGAGTAAAGATTGGTGTTAGTTTTAGGGGGATGACATATGCGGGTATGACACTGAGGCTAAGTATGCTGAGTAAAGATTGGTGTTAGTTTTAGGGGGATGACATATGCGGGTATGACACTGAGGCTAAATGTGCTGAGTAAAGATTGGTGTTAGTTTTAGGGGGATGACATATGCAGGTATGACACTGAGGCTTAATGTGCTGAGTAAAGATTGGTGTTAGTTTTAGGGGGATGACATATGCAGGTATGACACTGAGGCTAAATGTGCTGAGTAAAGATTGGTGTTAGTTTTAGGGGGATGACATATGCAGGTATGACACTGAGGCTAAATGTGCTGAGTAAAGATTGGTGTTGGTTTTAGGGGGATGACATATGCGGGTATGACACTGAGGCTGAATATGCTGAGTAAAGATTGGTGTTAGTTTTAGGGGGATGACATATGCGGGTATGACACTGAGGCTAAATATGCTGAGTAAAGATTGGTGTTAGTTTTAGGGGGGATGACATATGCGGATATGACACTGAGGCTAAATGTGCTGAGTAAAGGACTGGTGTTAGTTTTAGGGGGATGACATATGCAGGTATGACACTGAGGCTAAATGTGCTGAGTAAAGATTGGTGTTAGTTTTAGAGGGATGACATATGCAGGTATGACACTAAGGCTAAATGTGCTGAGTAAAGATTGGTGTTAGTTTTAGGGGGATGACATATGCAGGTATGACACTGAGGCTAAAACAAAAAACTTCTCATTACACTTTTAATATGTTGTGATTGCATGATGTTTAAACTTTTAACAAGATCATGGTCAAAAACAACTAAAATAGCTCGAATACTATTCTAATGACACATGCTTGTGATTCTGGCCTGAACATGTGGAGGTATTTCCGTTCATTTGGTACAATGTTTGGTTCAAGGATAACAAACACAAACTAAAAACATGACTTTACTGAAAGAAACGTTTTCATAACAGGTTACCAAGCATATCAGTTATAACAATGTGTATTTCCAGAAATATTGAAATATGTATACAAATACCGTCATAGTTCAATATTATTGAGAAACAGAAAGTTCTAACAGGTTCTTATTTCAAACAACCTATTCAGACAATAATAATTTTTTTTCAAATATGTATATTTTGATACAAACTTATTGATATCATTATTATTTTGTTTCCAATCCTTTGTGATACCAACGCTAATGATATAGTTAATATCCATGGTCATATTCTCATGTATGAAGTATATCTTTTGAGGAGATAAACCTTTAAAATTGAGTGTTATTGGTATTTGGTGCCTAGAAAATTCGTTTGAAACAGACAGCACCAGCTGCAGGTTCAAAACAATACCATGAATACACAATACCAATGTTTTTCTAATTAACTATCAAAAGCTAGAAGTGTTTTCATGTATACTTGCTAAAACAAGCAGCCCTTCACTTCTATTTCCTCAAAGTTCTAAAAATTGTTTCGCGAAGATGTAACCACAAACATTTAAGTAAGATTTTTCTATCTTGTGACCTTGATCTTTGATCTTCTCGGGGGCCCATGCCCATGCCAACATAATTTCCAAGGTCGTGTGAAATAAGGCCATCGTCAGGTACTCTCTGTTGCCAACAATCTGGGCACAATGGTCAGAAGAAAGTAAGAAACAAACACCTGAGGCCTGTTAATTATTCCATGAGCCAGTCTGGGACCCGATATGAACTAGTTGGCATATATCATGATGATATATAATCTGTAGGGATTTTCTCTATATCTATAAAGAAAATCCACTTGGGTCAAAGACTTGCTCGTGTTCAAATATCAGAAAAAACAATTCACAAATGCAGCCTGTTTCACCTACACCAAGTACACATTATGTGTCTAAATATGTCCAAAACATTCATGGGCTGAAAATAAAGTCTATAACTCATCTATATCATCACATCTGATAACTTTCATAATAATTTGTAAAAGTTTTCCTCATTCCGTAAATTATACATATCCAATGCACAGATGCAGGCCTCAAAGTTGTGACTAAAACGGTCGCCAAAGTGACCTCAATTTCAATTTGTCTACTTTCAAATATTCAGAGGTAGCCATGGCTACCTTGAAAAATATCTTGTGGCAACTAAATTCTATTGCTACACATCTGTAGACCATGGTAGACACAAAAATAAATAACAGCTGATCTTGGAAAACATGTCTGCTAATAATTGTACTTCGAATAATTCCTCCTAAAGTTGACAATGAAGTACATAAATATTAACGTAATTAGTATTATATTTCAGTTGACAATGCTCATTGGATAAGCATGGATATACCTACATAATCTAGTCCCAAATCATGTACATTGCATCATTATTTGAGTCACAAATAACAAAAATCAAGTACAGTTTCCACTTATATACAATCCCAAGACTGGTGCTATGACTTGTACATATTATAATAGCTTTTTGATGAAAGATACTTTTAACATGTTTAAATGCTTTTGGCTACTGACAATATAGGCTTGACTTCCTCATTTTCCCACTGGCTACCTGAAAAAAATACTAGTAGCCATATGGCTAGTTGGTAAAAAGTTAGAAGAGGCCCTTATCATATCTCCTTTGTATACTTGTCAGGAAAATATTCATCATAGCCTATGAACAGTCATCTTTGTTAATCAAATCCTTTTTATCAACATTTATCAACCAAACAGCCTGTGTCACACACTTTTGTGTTTGATAAGTTACCATTAAATTACCAATCACACAAAGTGAACCCTCCTCAAGTTACTGTGTTATTCATTGGAAAGGACGGAATCGGTTCCCTCCACACTTCCAGGAACTGGGTTCACAACATGAGATGGATACAACACCAAGCTAACAAGTTCTTCCACAGTTAATAAGATTACCAGAATTGTGAAAAAAGCTGGAAAGCATCTCAATTATTTGTAATGAAAACAAGGGTTTTGTGAAGCAGCTCTCCTCTCTGACATGAAAAGTCATTATATACCAATTAGAGCATCGTTGAAGAACGGCATGTCAGGTCAGGGATAGATTACTTTAATAAAGTCAGAGAAGAATGAACATTAGCTAGAGGGGTTTCCAGCTTACCTAGCTGTTAGTGCAACTGTCAAGATGATTTCGGGTTAATGTTGGGGCTGCTCGTAATTGTATTTTACGAGCTCCAGGCTCATCTTCTGTGTGTTACTTCCTTCAACATGTTCATAGTCAGACGATGAATGAAACCACATTTAATCACACAGATTTATGATAATTGTAATTTGTATTTGTTGCCATAATTATCATGAGATCAAGCTTACATACATAGGCCTATGTTTGGTCAAGATATGAAATGTGGGCAGTCAATCTTTTTAAAAAAATTTACAAATGTAGTTTGAACCTGTTGAGCTTAGTAAATGTAGATATCATAATACTTCAGAACGCTTTTACAGAAAGTACATATTTGGTTAAAAAAAACCCGATTAGGATGGGTTTCCCAGCTCAATCTATTCTTAGGAAAACACAATTTGAGTATTTCAGCTTTCCTATCACCAATATTCAAAGAGACAATCAAATCTAAATTCAACTCCCTCTTCAAGGAATCTCTTCAAGATGTAAATACAACAAGAGGCACAGGAAATAAACTTAGGACATATAGGATAGTTAAAAATGAAATAAAATTAGAACCCTATCTCAGTCACTGTAAAGTAACAAAATATCGAGTTCACTTTTCTAAACTAAGATTAAGTAACCATAAATTAAATATTGAACTTGGAAGACACACAAAGCCACCAACCCCACTACATCAGAGGCTATGCTCTACATGTCCAACCATTGATGTTGAAAAACACCACTTACTTCACTGTATTAAACACACTCCAGAAAGAAATTATACTCTTTGAAAAATTACCCAGACAAAATGTAAATCTAAATGTCCACAGTCATGAAGATAAATTATTTCACTACATCCTGTCAAATAATGAAGCAGTCAATATCAACTGCATTTGTTTCCATATCTATAATTTCAAACAATAAATACCCCTTCATAATCAACCGTTGACATTTTATGTATAAAAATATCATCAAATATGTAATATTGATTGTTTTGTTTTTGTATGTGTCTACAGGAATGTAAATTATGTATGTCTGTATATATGTATATATGAATCATAATGTCTTGTCTTTTTAAAATTGCATCTGTTCCGTAATGGAACGTTTCTGCAATAAATATTATCTTATCTTATCTTAACTATCAACATAGACTCGCTTCCAATAAAGCAAAATTGAAGCTAGAAGTTTTGTAGCTAGTCCTGCTCAGCTGGAATGAGACAAAAATGATTACTGTGTATATTATTATATATTCAGTTTTATTCTGTTTGAATTTGCAGCAAAATCAAGGCATTACAAACCGGTTCAGAATTATAGGCCATAATTGCTTCTAGTTAATGAGGACTACCATCACTGGATATTGACTTGTCCTGAGCTCAATTTAGTAGTCTCGGGCTAGTGGACTAGTATGAAATTATAAAGCAGGCTACGATTTTATTCTGTTTTTCACCCTGCACAAGGTGCAACCAAGTCAATTTGTCTGGTTGCACCACCAAAATATTGGCTGCACCATTTTATCATAAATGAAACACTGTATTTTCATTTATTTTGAATATTATGTAAATTAAAAGAGAAAATAAACTTGAGAATGTGCTCCAGTAGTTTATTTAGAAGAAATCTGTATATGGCTTTTCACATCTTGATATCAAGTGAACAACCTTAAACAGAAGTTTCAAAGTCTCTGTTTGATGTGATGTAACCCCATGAGTGACTGTTCAAATGGTAATTGTGAAGAATTAGTTCACAGCATTGAGAACTGTGTATTTCTTATTTTCATGAACTTTTGTTTCCTGGATTCTAGGGCTGGGAAGAGTCCAAATGATAATACCCAGGTACCCACCCCCCTATTACCTGACACTACCCAGGTACCTACCCCCCTATTACCCGACCCTACCCAGGTACCCACCCCCCTATTACCCGACCCTACCCAGTTACCCGCTGTAGGTCTCAAGAGAGAGGTACAAAATATCCGATTGGGAAATGTTTGACCGTACTCCTGTCAAAATATATTTAGATACAAGTATAAAATGATCTAGTCATGCATACACTTAAGTTCACTGAAGTTTTATCTTTATGCAAGCCTATAAAGTCAGAAGGAAAGTGTGCATAGTCGGAAAGAAATGTGAATATTTGTCACTTATAGTGTAACCATAGAGTTCTAGATAGTTTTTGCCATTAAACAATATAATCACGTGACTAGCAACGGGTCCGGGTAGTCCTGTGGGTACCCGGGGCCTACTCAGTACCCACCCGACCCGAGTACCTGACTACCCGAGTTACCCGTCCCAGCCCTAGTGGATTCTAAAAGATTTGCAGCTAGTACTTAATTCAGTTTTCCACTCTTATCAAACATAACTGCTACCATGCACTTGTGGTGGGAAATATAACCTGCACTGGGTGCATCCTGACAATAAAACTTGCCTGCACTAGCAATGTGTTACCTGCACTGGTGCACCTTGGATATCGCGAAATTAATTCCTGTAAGGCTGTATCATGTATGGAAGTAGGTCATATGCTTTGTTTGTTTGTTGTTTAACACCACACTCAGCAATACTCCAGTGATATGAAGGAGGCATGTAAATAATTGAGTCTGGACCAGTCAATCCAGTGATTTACATTATTAGCATCGATCTAAACAATTGGGATATGATGACATATGCATCAACCAAGTCGCATCAGTCGCCTCTCAGGACAAGCATGGGTTGCTGAAGACCAATTCTAACCTGGAGCTTCATGGGTCTGCTATATACATGATACACAAGAATTGTAAAATACTATATCGTAAGTGTGTACAAGAATTCTCTAGCAATTATTAACTTAACTGCCTCAAGCTTACCCTACTTACTGTTACTGTTAATACTGACCCGTGAAGATGCGGGTGGAATAGGTCTTCAGCAACCCATGCTGCCCGTGAAAGGCAACTATGTTTGTAATAAGAGGCGACTATCGGGATCGGGTGGTCAAGCTCGCTGACTTGGTTGATGCATGTCATTGTATCCAAATTGCATGGATCTATGCTCATGATGTCAATCACTGGATTGTCTGGTCCAGACTCTATTTTTGTACAGACCGCCGTCATATAGCTGGAATATTGCTGAGTGTGGTGTTAAACAACAAACAAACAATAATACTAAACTGAAGTTTTCACTTAAGTCACTCACATTGAGGACAGAAATGAGAAAATGGCTTGTAAATGTAATACTTAGTATTCATACATCAATCACAGTACACCTATATGTATTGATAAAGCCCTTGACAATACAAACTACAATTTCAATGTTGAAGCATTCTTCATAAATATTCCAACATAATTACAATTGAGTTTCCTTTCAGGACTTCACTTGCTTTAGGCAGTTTAGGCAGTTTGGAGATTATTTTAAAACAATTCTTGAAATTGATGTTTTATAAAATGTACAAACAAAAAGATGCTCAAAAAATATGTTCCAATGAACCTAAGTTGTCTTATTTTTATGAAAATTAATCAAAATTTAATATCAACTTATCTGTAATTTGGTGTAAAATGAAAATAAATTGGTCTGGCAACACTAACTGATATTTCCAAACTTTATGAAGAAAAATAACTGACGAACCAAGTCCTAGACTAACATCTAGTCTCTGAAATGAACATATTATACAGAAAAAAACAGTTGTTCAATTATCTTAATAAAAATATAATAAAAGGGAGCCAGTGACTCTCTTCATTTTCAGATACTGCAGTAATCTAGACTTGCCAAACATTATAGACTTGCATGGGCTGTATTTGATATATGTTTGTATCAGGGTCTGTAAGACAGACTAACCAAGTCCCAACAATTCTATTTTTCGGTTTCCATGGCAACTGGGACATCTGTCAAAGAGTAATTAAAAAGGAACACTTCTGAGAGAAGTGCTACAAATCCCAGCTACTTTTATTTCCAGGGGGAACTCTGTGTCACGGCTCAGCAGGGCGGGAGGTAAGTGTCAGGACCATTTCAATAAAACACTTTGATGGTTTTGGGGCAAACTGACTGTTCCTACCCTGAGCCTACGCTTGAGAAGTATTTATGCTTGTCTTCACCTCCTGCAGACAAAACAGGGAATAATGACGTTCAGCTTGGGTTATTGATGCAGTAAAACAGCAATTTGTCAGTGGCTTGTATGCAGATGAAGAAGCTTTGATGAAGATGAAGTTTGCATTGATGAACAATAATTTGAAGCCTTAAAAGATAAAGGATTTTGGTCCAAGTGGAATTTGGGGGACTTTGTGTGACCAATTTGTACCATGCAGACAACGCATGGGCAATATTGGGTGAAGTAACACTAACATTTGTCATTGAATGTTGTTGGTTAACCTCTTTGATGATGGCTTAATTAACAGTTTAAGATTTTAGAGAATATGGTATTTGTTCGTTGCACACTCAGCAATATTCAAGCTTTATGACGGCGGTCCATAAATAATCGAGTCTGGACCAGACAATACAGTGATTGGCATCATGAGTATCGACCCATCCAATTGGGATACGATGACATGCATCAAACCAAGTCAGTGAGTCTGACCACCCGATCCTGTTAGTTACGTAAGCATAGTCGCCTGTTACGTCAACCATGGGTTGCTGAAGACCAATTCTACCCCGTATCTTCACGGGTCGAGTGTATGGTAGAATTTCAAGCACAAGAAACCACCATTTAATGGCCATGTATTTTACAACAGGGCCAATGAAACAACAAGACTTTACAAGGAAAAGCAAGTGATTCTTTCAAGCTTTAATTTCTCCTGAAATCTTCGCTTAAAATCAACATGTTGATAAAAATATATATTGTCTATTTATAAAACTATTTATACATACAGTAGAAGTAAAATGTTACTCAACTCAGCCTCATACCAAAGATGTTAAAGGTGGGGACTGGTAGTTATCCTGCCTGCACTTGGCGTTTAGGGGATAAAGCAAAGACTGCCTGACTTGGAGTACGTATAAAGTGTTGGAGTGGGTTGGTTATTCATGTTACATTGCTGCACGGTATCTCAGTGGGTTCAACCCCTAAAACCAGCATTAGTCCAGACTAGTACAAGCTCCCCACCCCCCCCCCCCCCCCCCCCCCCCCCACACACACACACATTGCTATGTAGAGCAGCAATTTTGAATGCAACTATAAACTCCACAATAAACCAACTAATTGATTCTTTTAAATTAAGTGGTAAGAACTTGAGCAAGGATTTTAACAATCCTTTAGAACATATGCACAAATGACTTACCATGCTTACAGGTAAACACGGAAGCCTTCAACCTCTGTACTTGCATAAAAGTTTTGTCACATCTAAAAGGTCTGAGACTTGGTAAACCAGTTGTCTGCCAGTGTGCATGTTCTGAAACAGGCAGTTCCACCCTGCCCTGAGAGTTCACACACTGATGCTGAATATAATCTGGAATTCCATGGGCCATGGCCATTAAACCTTATCTTATCAAAAGTTATCAGCTAAATTGAGGTGACTAGTTCGCAAGCAGACAGCCCGTGTGCCGATGGATCTGGGAGGTTTCAGGGAAAAGAACTACCAGTGACTCACTTCTATTGGTAGAGGAAAACTTAGTCTGTGATTTTCTTAAAAATAATTGTTTTTGTTTTTTTCAAAAGAATGTGGAACCAAGGAAACAAGACTTGGTTCAGTTTGATCGGGACAAATATATTAAACTTTTAATTCTGGCAATACAAATTGTATATTTCTTGTATACAAACATTAACTGATAGATGAATATAGCCATGACTTATTCTCCCCCCCCCTCCCCAATAAACTTCACCATATATATATATATATATATATATATACAAAAATGAGGTAAATGTTCACTAGGTGTACATGTAATATATAATAAAATAATAAAGTCCACGTTAGTCCATCATCTTCTTTATATCAGTTTCATATACATAGTACTTTCGCTGTCTCATGACAGCTCTTCAGCACTGAAGACAGCGAAAGTACTATGTATATGAAACTGATATAAAGAAGATGATGGACTAACGTGGACTTTATTATTTTATTATATATATATATATATATATATATATATATATATATATATATATATATATATATATATATATCAGAATAATAATACATAGAAATATATTAAACAAACCAAAATGGAAAAAAAAAGATTTTCATCTTTTTCGTAGAATGGGGATGTGGTTGAGAGAGAGCTGATTGTGGTTGGGTACAAAATATACATTTATGTCTTAAATCACAAGTCCAAAATGAGTTGGATTTGACTCATGTCTACCTAGTTCTGTATTAGATAGAAGGCTAGTCTTCATTCTACATTAATTTATCACACGTGAAAAGTTTATTAAACCCTTTAGCCAGATGTAGTTCCTGGAATATGATGAATGATATGTTTTCATTTCTCTAAAAGACCGCTTTACAGTTCATTTACTTGTAATATCAGTCAGTAATTCAAACATAAATCTGTTCACACACGACAAAACATATCGATCAAACGGAACAACAACTGCCCGTCGAACATCAAGTATTGAGGAGAATGTAATGTTCATTAAGCATATTTCGCCGACACACTAGTACAGGGACGTGACAATAATTGAAATAAACAAGCCACAAATGCCGAAACAAATACTCACATATTGCCTTCAAAGTCCAGCCGCCAGTAAATATATATCCCGGGGGAAAACTTTATGTTTCTCCGATGTCAACACCTCCACAAGTAGCTAGCACTGTGGGCGCTCGCCGATTCTCGTATCTTTCACCTCAACGTTCGGCCCATTCCATTCGGGCATCGGTTCGCCTCGCGCGCGCTCTATCAAAGCAGTGTTTATGGAGTCTCGTATAACGTGTCTCGCGCAGGCTGTGCGTTTTTCGTTCTAAGCTGTCTTAGGTTAAAAGTTTGAAGTTTGAAAATTGAGAATGTTTTTATATTTCTTCTCAAGAGCGGCGGAATTTAAGGAAGTGGTTTATTACGATCACAGACAAAGAACGACTTGTAACATGCCCCATGCCTTCCTTCGGCGTTATGTAATCTCTCAGTGTGGGACTTAAGGGTTTAAAGGAAAGGAAGCGGTCGGTGGGGTGTTTTTGAAAGATTGCGTAACGGTTGTTACAGTCCTGGTTTTGAGGTCTGTTCCTACGAGAGTCGTGGAAAACAGATTTGGCTGCCCGCTGTTATCTCTTCGATTTGTCTAGACTGATATTTAGTCCCAGAAATAAAATTATCTTACATATATATATATATATATATATATATATATATATATATATATATATATATATATATAATTTAACAAAATAAAATCCAAAAGGAGCCCAGAACAATCCTTAAAACATCCTAGAGCTGAGGCAATCTAGACTTGCCAAATCATTCTAGACTTGACTCCTTTTTCAATTTATTCTTTAGTGTCTGGAAGATCGACAACGGTTTATCTTGAAAGGCTGGACCGGACTTGGCACCGAAACCAATGTTCTTTGGAAGGAAATGGGAATTCGAATGGGGCTGGATGGGAGAAGATTAAGATAATCAACAACTATTGACATCTTGGGTCTTCTTTGTTCCTAAATAGTCATATTAAAAACATCATCTAGATACAATCAATTTGCGAATGAGCGAAATATGCATATATATTTTCATACTGACTATTAAATATATGCTGTTGAGAATACCATTTTTTATGTGATAAATTTGAAATTCATCCAAATATTCATCAAATTTTCTTTTTTTGATGAACGAAGATGGGAACCAGCACAAATCTTTACAATGCATCATGGTACATGTCACTTAACATCTTTTTGTTTGTTATTGTTTGGTTTAATGCCGCACTCAACAATTGCAATACTCGATCTATATGACGGCAGTCTATGAATAATCGAGTTTGGATCAGACAATCCAGTGATAAACATCACGCAATTAGTGACGTTTCTCGAGTTGAAAGGGTTAATTGATACGTGAAATGAACATAAAGGCACCCTGCCCTGTGATAAAACTGATAACATCACCCTTCAACAGATGTTTCAATGTTAGAGCAGGGTCGGTCTTGTTTGGTCTTGCTTTGGCTCAGCTGATAATCACAGCATAAGTCACAGTTCATGATGTTTGGTTTGAGATTGTAAAGTTTCGTTAAACCGCAGCTTATGATACAGCCAGAATCGTACAATGTACTCAGTAGCGATTTCTTATGGTTGTGAAAATGTGTGAACATTCGTTGAAGTTTATTTCATGACGTAAATTATTTATAAAAAAACACATTTGTTACATATTAGTGAAGGTTTGGGAGCACAGAACCTCGGACCAAGTATTTAGAAAGGTCTCATTTCAAGGACACAGGAATGCATTATTTGAAACAAAGGACACCAATTATCTGTTGACGTATCGTGTTAATTGAGAATTAAGGTTTGCAGATGTTACACAGTAGATAGTTTGGGTGAATTAAAAATAGAAACGCATCAATGCTTCCTGAATTAAGTTTATCAATTTTATAGTCAAGCTCTACATTTACATCGATATGAAAATTATGTCCCAAAAAACGCCAATATGCACACGTAGACAATGTTCAGCTATACTACAGTGTACCTGCCAACAACTTGTGTCGCCTTGGCACAGCTGTTCAAACGCTCCAGGTTCCGTTCTGTCCATGGCAACAGGGGTCGCGATTTCGAGGTTGCCGCAATTCGCTGTGCAAACTTTCGTGACAGTGGATTCGATTCCAAAATCACCCACTGTGATCGTGTGCAGCAGGAAATCTTTCCACTCGGAACAGCTGCTGGCATTTATACTCAACTCTTGAGAAATTTTGGAAAATGATTCACTGAAACGATGTTTGCAAGCTTACCTCTCGCAGGGGAAACGGGTACACTTACTTCCCTTTCGGAAAGATCGCAAGGATCGATCGCATGGGTGCACATTCGCCCAACTGTTGTCTCAGTGTGTTGAAACGTGTTAAAGTAAGTGATTGGTTGGTTGGTCTGGTTGGTTGGTTGGCGGTCTGTAAATAATCGAGTCTGGACCAGACAATCCAGTGATTAATATCATGAACATCGATCCACGCAATTGGGATCGATGACATGCATTAACCAAGTCAGCGAGTCTGACCACCCGATCCCGTTAGTCGCCTTTTACGACAAGCATAGTCACGGCAAGCATGGGTTGCTGAAGACCTATTCTACCCGGAATCTTCACGGGTCGTTTGTAAGGTGCTTCCTCTGCCTCTTCCTATCACATGAAGTGAAACAGTATTTGCGACCATCAAGAGAAATATACATTGGTCTTGTACCAACCTTTCATCAAATAGACCCGCATCAGACTGAGGTGAGTTGAAATGTGGTTTAACGTCGTGTATGAGATTATTGCTCTTATATAGCGACGTGCATGCACGTGTGTGGCTGCTTGTACTAGTCCGGAGTGATGCCGATTTTATAGTGTTAGCCCGCTGAGATACCATGCCGAAGTTTAAAATGGATACCCCACTCAGAAACAGTAAACTGACTCCGAATCGACCAGTCCCTGTTTAGCCCCTTAATGCCGGGCGCCAGACAGGGTAAAAAACAAGTACCCCCCTTTTAACGTCTTTAGGTATGACGCGGCCGGGGATTGAACCCCGGACCTTCCGCTCTCCATGCGGACGCTCTACCACTAGCTAACGGAGTTTGTCGCATCAGACTGAGGTGGATATCATATGTAGAAATTCCTAGAGGAACATAGTTCGAAACATTGCATAGAAACACGGAGTGGTGCTTACCCTTTTCCTAGGTGCATATTTCCGATGGTCCTAAGGTAAGGTGAGGTGAGGTGAAATGGGGTTTAACGTCGCGTCCAAGATTATTGCACTTATATAGCGACGTACATGTACGTGTATGTGTGTGTGTGGCTGCTTGTACTAGTCCGGACTGATGCCGATTTATAGTGCTAGCTCACTGAGATGCCATGCCGCAGTTAAACATGAATGTCCCACTCAGACACAGTAAACTGACTCCGAGCCGACCAGTCCTTGTTTTGGCCCCTTAATGCCGAGCGCCAGACAGGGTAACAACAAGTACCATCTTTTAACGTCTTTTGGTATGACGGTATGGTATGGTTTTGGGGATCGAACCCCGGACCTTCCGCTCTCCGGGCGGACGCTCTACCATTAGACCACGGATGCGGTCTCGATGGTCCTAAGGACTAACAAAACGATGATATTGGAGATTTAACGAGTGCCATTTCTGTCTATAACATTGCAGTATACGACTTACCTAAGAGACGTTTTTCCGGAGTTTGCCGGGTGTTGGTCCCTGGCGTCAACAACGTAAATGTGCAGCTATATCTACAAGCCAATACAAGCACGATGGTTGAGATTAATAATATTGATATGTTTCAGCGACCACACCCACGACAAACAATGAAAGTGTGGACAGAATCGACTAAATTGCCTTAAATAATTCAAACTGTCTGGCAGACAAACAAAGAAAGACATTTCGGAAATGATGGAGGTGAAATTACAGGACGCGTCACATGTGTATTTCACAATAAATAACTTTGTACTAACACGGACATATTTGAAAGGTTCCAATGGTTAGAAGGTTTGACATGAAGTATATTACGAATCTTTTGTATGTATATATTGCTGTAACTGTGTATCTTTTTATAAACTATAAGGTGTTTCACCTGTACAGTAATGTTTATATGACACAACCCTTTACATATTCATATATCACGTTTGATCTCGTAATAATGCCCCGTTTGATTGTCAGGCTTATTTAAATGTAAATTGTTTGTTTGTCGTTTAACGCTGCACTCAGCAATATTCCAGCTATGTGACGGCGGTATGTACATAAATGAGTCTGAACCAGACAATCCAGTGACTGACATCATGAGCATCGATCTACGCAATTGGGATACGATGACATGCATCAACCAAGTGAGCGAGTCTGACCACCCGATCCCGTTAGTCGCCTCTTAGGACAAGCACGGGTTGCTAAAATAATTATATTTTATTTTCAAAAGAACCTTTTTGTTTGTGGGATCAAGGAAACTAGACTTGGTTTAGATTTAAATAGACTTGCCTAGGTTTTTAGTATAAAAAACAAACCATATATAAATTCCACAGTCATGGCGCAGAACAAGAGTCCTATAGTCTTACCCAGAATCCCCATGGCTTACCTTTCATATGTAAGTAATGTGAGCTGATGACACCTTTGTAATTCTTGTCGTAGGCATGTCAATTGTTGCATAACATCGTCAACCTCTCGTAATATACAATAAAATTTAAATTCAAAGTTTGGGCACAGGTGATCTGTACCCAACTCACTCACTCACTCATTGCTATACATCAACAACCAACAGTTCCTTTCATGTGTAGCATTAACGCCTGAAAACTGTCTTGGTCTTCTTCGGTTATTTTCATCCGTGCCGTAAAATTCACATTATTCATATTCTTCAAAGATAAAAAATAAACTTCCTTCTCATCCATGAAATTGTTATGTTTTGGTGCTTATTCTTGTCAGTTACTGTGGTATGAGCATACACAGATAGTTGAATCTCACGGACCCTGGACCATATTCTTCTCCATACTGTAATGCTATAGCTCTAAATGAAGCAAGTCTAGATTTTCCACAGTTCAGAAACTCCCATCTAGCTGGGGATACTTTTAAATGTTACATGTAATGGTTTGTTCCTATCTAAATTATATAATTTCAGAGACTTAGCATTAGTCTAGAGTGGGGCCTACTCTAACAGATATGCTGAAAGACATAAGCCTCGTTTATTGGTTCAGGGAATTGGCTTGAACTCAGTAAAGAAGGTCGTTATCTTATCTGATGAAGGGACCGAGAAGGGGCCCTGTAAAGGATTCAAGCATTCAAAAACATAAGTGGGACTTTGTATCAGTCATTCAAGTTCATCTTTTCGACGCTTGATATAAATTGTATCTTTCAAATAAGCGAGGATTATTTGTTTACAGCTTGCACGTGTGTTAACTTGTCACAAATGCATCAGTCATTTTCCAGAAAGCTGTATCTTTGCTTGTTCCCACGCTGAATCAGTTAAGGTTAACGAAAGCATATGGTTTACGTCAGGTTTTGTAATTGTAACCGTCTTATACGAGTGTTCGATTAGAATCTTGAGATTGTTGGCAAATACAGATTGTGTTGAAGGGATAATGTCATAACATTAATCAGTGGGCCTGCTGCACATTGCCCATTTGCTCCTGTGTTGTTTAACGCCGCACTCAGCAATATTCCAGCTGTATGACGGCGGTCTGTAAATAATCGAGTCTATCCCAGACAATCCAGTGATTGACATCATGGGCATCATGACCACCCGATCCTGTTAGTCGCCTCTTACGACAAGCATAGTCACCTTTTACGGCAAGCATGGGTTGCTGAAGACCTATTCTACCCCGGATCTTCACGGGTCCCCAGCTATATGAAACAACAAGTTCAACGCAATTGGGATACGATGACATGCATCAATTAAGTCAGCGAGCCCGAACACCCGATCCCGTAAGTAGCCTTTTACGGCAATCATGGTCGCAAGCATGAGTTGCTGAAGATCTATTCTTAAAGGATCTTCACGGGTTGCTGCACAATTTACATTATCGGCACATATCATTAGGCATCCTGAAGCATTGCTGACCTGTCAGTTATATACCCTTATATGGACTCAACCCAAGAATAACTTTCTTGAAAATTATCAGTCCGTGACTACTTACTTGCATAGATACTTGATTCACTCTCAAAATAACTCCGCGCTTTCATTTTAACGATAAGAGTGAGTGAGTGTTGTTTTACGCCGATTTTAGCAATATTCCAGCAATATCACGGCGGAGGACACCAGAAATGGGCTTTACACATTGTACCCATGTCGGTAATCGAACCCGGGTCTTCGGCGTGACGAGCGAACGCTTTAACCACTAGGCTACCCGACCGATTATTAACGATTAGAAACCAGGGTTCAGAGTGCTTAAACATATAATTTAAACATTGCTAACACTCATATGATCTAGATACAAAATACGCTTAAACATTGTTTTGACAGCCGTCTTTTAAAAAAATATATTCCAGAATTCTATGTTCAACTGTGAGAGTGCTGTCAGCCTTGTTCCCTGGTATGCTGTAGTGTAGCGCAAGCGCAGCATACCCAGAGAACCAGGCTGGAACACTGTGCGGCTCACCCCACGTAATGCACGTAAAATCTGGTTCAAGTGCATTTCGCAACGTGCGCTTCGATGTTTGTGCGTCTCGGGGCACTTCATGTTGGCCCAAATTCAGAACATGTATCTATCACCAGAAGATTACGTGCAATTTTGGTGAGCCAATTTTGAGCAAACACACCCTCCGCCAAAGAAATGGGTTTCTTTTAACAAAAGCTACCAAACCAAACGTTCGTTCGATGTATAGATTAACACGCTGAATAAATATCCCCTTTCATTTACGAAATAAGTGTTAGTAAGATATAAGTTAATATTTGATTTCTTGCATGGCGTCTTGACCAGGAGACAATATTTCGCCAGCCTTCGCTAGTTCGAATACCGCTGGAAACACCCATCTTTCGTTATATTGTTCTTTCATCAAATTAAACGACAAAAGTACAATTTTCAAGTGGTTAACTATGAATTCAGTTGGTACGTATCCGACCAAAGACAGGAACAAGGTTTACAGCAGATGACAAAAGGAACGAGTTTGGTTTGTGCTTTCGGCTAGCCGCAAAGTACGAAACCTTAAATGGGCCTCGCACCGATGACACACAAGACTGATAGATGTTTCGCACCAGGTCAGATAAAGCATGCGTTGGCCACTGAAGTATTCAGCAAGCAGTCTTATCGTGCATTTCCCAGATAAGCTCGCGCAGGTAGACGTCTTGGAGATGGATAGCTCAACAGAGTTTTGTTTCTAAGGAAAATATTGTGAATACCGTGTGTCCCCGGGCAGTATGAGAACCTTTAACTTCAACCAATTTCAAAGCTTTCGCTGAAAGTTGATGGAGCCATTTAAAGCATGGACTGATGGTTGATATTTCATGGAACTGAGAGCTTTAAGACTTTAAGAATGCTGAACCATTATCTTTTGAATAACCTTTCAAAATTCAAAATTCAAACAGTCTAGAATCTCTTGTAAAAAAAGGACCCACGAACATATGTGCTTTCTTCCAGCCCGTGAAGATCCGGGGTAGAATAGGTCTTCAGCAACCCATGCTTGCCGTAAAAGGCGACTTTGCTTGTCGTAAGAGGCGACTAAAAGGATCGGGTGGTCAGGCTCGCTGACTTAGTTGATGCATTTCATCGTATCCCAATTGCGTGGATCGATGCACATGATGTCTTTCACTGGATTGTCTGGTCCAGACTCAATTATTTACAGACCGTCGTCAAATAGCTGGAATATTGCTGAGTGGAATAATCATGAACGCGACGTTAAACCCTATTTCACCCCCTCTTCCTCAGTGACAGACTTAACAAGAAAATTTACAGATATGTTCCACTGATCTCTTTCTGATAAAGCAAACAAATTAAATTCAAGAAGCAAACCTAAAACGTAAAGAAAATTTAAATCAGAAAACCGAACCATATGTAGAACTACGACCATTTATTTTCTTATTTTTTTCTCTTAAAATTTCAAGATACTAACTTGACATTTCAAGATACTAACTTGACATTTCAAGATACTAACTTGAAATTTCAAGATAATATGCAACCTCGGAATGTGTTAATATCTTAAAGTTTTAACTTATTATCTTGACATTTCAACATAGCATCTTGAAATTTCAAGCTAGTTTCTTGATATCCTAAGTTAATATCTTGAAGTTTCAACTTATTATCTTGAGTTTCAACATAGCATCTTGAAATTATAAGTTAGTATCTTGAAATTTCAAAAGAAAAAAACAAAATAAACAAATGGCTCTAAAAGGCTTACGTAGTAGAACACTGCAAGATACAAAAAACCACCAAGTTAAAACTGAGTGATAACTGACCTGAAAATACACTGGGGAGAAGACTAAGACCATCTACAACTTAATATGAACGTCCCTGTGATCACTGCACGCAGTCCTCGAAGATGAAGAACACTATTTCATGTCTTGTGTTTTATATTCACATGCACTCCCTACTTATTTATATTTCTCTTTCCTCAAAACATAAATATTTTGAAAGCCTTACCATCTAAAAAATGTCACACAGCTTCACATAAATCTGAAATACTAATTGATAATCTTAGGTTATAACACATATTATTTTTGTGTGTATTCTTGTTATCTTGAATACTTTATGTATATGTTTATATAGTTTATAGAATGTTGTCACTGTTTCAGCAATGGACGTTTGCACAATAAATATATCTATCTGTCTGTTTGTCATCTTGTGAGGTACCGAAGGTCCTTCCTAACGATGTAAACCTTTTCAATACATGTATTGACAAAGATCAACAGTAAAGAAATATCAAACAAATAGAAGCGACAAAACCCCTTCCACATTCATAAGAAATCTTAATAAGAGTCCATTGTTCATTCCGACCGTACAACATGTGGTCATTGACAACACAGCAACAAGGACCCATACTGAGACACAACTTGGCCATTGATGGCGAATCTCGCTCTTCTATGTTGACAACGTTGCTATGAGTAAAATGTTTCTCCTTGCTAAGCTCACTGATCCGTCTGGTGTGGCAGGTGTGAGATAACATATATATCTCCCGCTTTCAGCCCAACTTATCTTCTCAAGGTATGAACACAATGCACTTGTCTCAACAGGCAGTTCGTCAGTGCACTGCCACTACTTTACATCGTTCGGTAATGTACGTTTCCTCACAATGTGAAAGTGGATGTAAACGCTGTCGGCGAGGCACCTAACACTCCGACATAACGTAAATACAACATTGACTGATACGCTCGCTGTATGTAAACTTTGACCGGTTTTGAAATAGGTTGGTATGAAGGCTATGAGATTAAAGCTCGCACATAGTAACACGTTTCGCGTATATTGGATAGTATTACCATTCATGTACGTACTGTATAAGGTTTATCGAGATAAATTTATGGTTTCTTGTGACCTTCTGACCCTAAAATTGACCCCGTCACATGATAATTTTAAACATTTTTAAGCCCTTTGACTGTCAAGATAACGACCTTTTCGACTCAATTTTCGTTTTTGCATCTGATTCCGACATTTTGCACATCGAGCTGAAGGTGACTTGGCCATTTAAGGCCAGGTGGTGATAAAAATCGGGTTTGCTGTTAAGGAAGAGAATTTATGGATGTCAACGTCTTTATTATAATAAAGAAGTTGACATTCATACATTCTCTTCCTTATCATGTCTTTTAAAGACTTGAGGTTTACTTTTATTGATTTCAAATCTACTAAAGCGCAATTTAAAACTTCTCACCGTTTACCCGTCTCGGAGTATCGTCAATGCACTGACTGCAGTAAAGAGAAACATCTTTGTCAATAGCATTGCATGTGCTATGCGTTAAACCAGTGTCCGAGATGAAGCCTTGATTTCCTCGACTTTCATTCGTCGACGAATGTTCCTATTTGATTTAACAGAAGGGAAAACTGAATACAAATATCGGCGGGACGTACCACCATTTCATGAATTCATTTTTTTGTGTATGGGTCTCGGATATTGTTAACTGAGGGTTTGTACTCCGGATTTTCAAGTTTATCTGCAATTTCATTTCCACGTAGTCCAACATGAGCTGGAATCCACTCTATATTATATGGAATATACTTGAGTATATGTACGATATGAGTGAGTGAGTTGGGTTTAACGCCGCTTTTAACAGTATTCCAGTTATATCGCGGCGTGTCAGCTTAATGTGGGAGGAAAGCCAGAAGTGATGCAGGTCTCAGACGTTTACCACTTCGGTGAAACCCACGAGCACGGGTATGGTTCTGACAAACCTAAAAACATAATCGGGGCGAACCGGGATTCGAACCCACAATCATAGGTTTCTGGCGTGCCCAAGGGATTCAACTCTGCACAGCGAATCGCGGCGCCTTAGACGACTGGGCCACCCGTGCCCCCTAATACTATATGACCAACTTCAACATGTCACTTACAATGTCGTGACTGGATCCATTATTAACAGATTCTATTACATCAACAGCTGCCATTGAGTCAGTACATACTACTGCATCATGGTCATTTCCTAACTTAAAAGCTTGTAGAATGGCAATATGTTCAGCTGCATACACCGAGCTGTATTGATTTCGTTAAACCTGAACACTCACGAGAAAAATAGGAAATCCAAACTGCCACAGCTTTACGGACTCCATGTTGTGAAACATGTTTCTAAACACTCACTACAAAAGGGTCATGACCATGAGACCAATCACAAATGACATATTCAGAACAATCAGTTTTGTTTTAGCCTTTCAGAGGCATTTCTGAGCATTCAACTTGGAGAGCTGAAACTTGGGAAGCTCCATGAAAAGCCTCTGCCTAAATGTGGTCAAATTGTGAAAGATGAGATTTTGATACACACATAAACACCTGTCAACACTCCCGCCTGGATAAGAAAATATAAAGCAAAAACACTGAATGTTTATCTGCCCCCTATACTTTGTGTCAGCGATGTGCTTCAACATATTTATTACTTTGTTACTTTTGTTAACTAGAAAATGTCAATCTCTGATCAAAATAAACACGTAGAAATTTAAACTCGTGTACATGCTCTAGTTTCTGGTCATCGAGTATTTTCCAAGGATGTTCGCCTCGAGTGAATTTGAATTGGATACGTGGAAATCCCACTTGAACACCACTTTATAGGGATGTCTGAACATATCTGTACTGATTCTGAAATGACAAACTGGAGGTTGCCAATTGTGTCTTGAGGCTGGGTCTTGAATCTGGAGATTTCAGTCTGGAGTCCGGAGTCCGGAGTCTGGAGATTTTAGTCTTGAGTCCGAAGTCCGGAATTTTCTGTCCAGAATCTTCCCTCTGGAGTCTTCAGTCCGGATTCTTCATTCTGGAGTCTCCAGTCTAGAATCTTCAGTCCGGAGTCTCCAGTCTTGAATCTTCAGTGTGGAGTCTCCAGTCTAGAATCTTCAGTCTGGAGTCTTCAGTTTAGAATCTTCAGTCTGGAGTCTTCAGTTTAGAATCTTCAGTCTGGAGTCTTCAGTTTAGAATCTTCAGTCTGGAGTCTCCAGTCTAGAATCTTCAGTCTGGAGTCTGCAGTCCGGAATTTTCAGTCTGGAGTCTTCAGTCCGGAGTCTTCGTACTGTCCGGAGTCTTCAGTCTGGGGTTCCCAGCACTTCATTCCTCGTCGAAATAGATACTAGATTAAATCATACCCAGTGTGTATCCCCAATGGCGTGGATCGTTACACACGTTTTAGTTGAATGTTTATTGTCGGTACTAATCATTGGTGTCACTGGTACAGGCTCTATTACATACCGGCCGCCAGGGCATATACCTGACTGCATATAGCTTCCGCGCACACATTCAAGACCAAATAATAATTGTCCCCTATATTCCGTTGTGATATATGGTTCTTATGCTTTTACTTCCGGTTAGTCCAAACGTGATTGCTGCGCACCGAAGGCGGAATTGCTGACATTGCTGCCTGCTGTGGATAACCCAGTCACGCACTCCCACGACAAATGATACCGCCATTAAAACAGCATGTGCTACATTGTGTACATATACTTCAAAGCGTATCCACAGAAATGTTTCTCTATTGTGTACTGAGGAAAATTCCTTCACAATTGCCTGTCAAGAATTGTTTGTAAAACTAAGTGTGTCTGTTGAAATATGGCTAAAAAGTCGACAGAATACATTCCAACGATCAGAACGGGCCACGTGCCATCTTTTATCGCACACGCTTCCCAGCGTGCTTTCCTGTATGCATATGCATTGCCTCGACCTTGGGTGCACATGTCGATAATGAGGCGAGGTGAAATGGGGCTTAAAGTTGCGTCCAAGATTATTGCATTTATATTGCGACGTCCATGCACGTGTGTGTGGCTGCTTGTACTTGTCCGGACTGATGCCGATTTTATTGTGCTAGTTCACTGAGAAACCATGCCGCAGTATGCTGACTCCGCGTCGACCAGTCCTTGTTTTAGACCCTTAATACCCAGCGCCAGACAGGGTAACAACAAGAACCATATTTTAAACGTCTTTTGGTATGACCCGCCCGTGATTGAACATCCGACCTTCCTCACTCCGGGCGGACGCTCTACCGCTAGACCACGGAGGCGGTCTGTCGATAATGAAAACACTTGTTGCATGCAACCGTCTCCTGCCCGTTGCTTTTGTTAGGCAATGATGGAAATTTAACTTGAAAGGAGACTCAACTTGTCACAACCCGCTGATATTCCGGAAATATTATTTTGCAGATTTAGCCTTACTATTCAGTGTAACGATGAGGAAATCTAGAGCCACGAGGCTCTGTAGCTCACCAAAATTATGAAGAAATAATTCTTATAGTTACAAGCATCTATAGTGAGTTAAATCCAATCTCATTAAAATCAAATCTTAGTTCTCGCTACCGCTTAACAAAGATATGAGGACATCTCATGATGGGCCACGTCAGAACCACCTTTCATCCGACCAACAAGAGCGTCGCTTACCAGATTGGGAAAGTGACAGTCGGAATGTGTTTTCTAATCATGTAACCTCGGAAATGTTGACACGGGGTATTCCGAACGACAGTTCCGGGCCTTACGACTGATTCCATCAAAATCATCGTCTATCTCTCGCTTCCGATGGATATAAACATTTTGAACAGATGACACAAGCCCGTGGGCCATCTATCACACATTCCAGAATTTCCTTTTGTTCAGTTTTCAAATTTAGTATTTCGAACTTTGTCAAAATAGGTTTTTAAAGCATAGTCTGGAACGGAAGTCGTCAGTTTTAAATGGTGCCGTAAACCTAGAGAAATCTGCTCTCTGTTTGGCTTTTGACCTCATTTCATTGGTCGGTCAAAGGTCGTTCTAACATGACCCGTAATGGGATGTCCTCAGATGTTTGTTTAAAGGTAGCACAACCAAAAATCTGATTTTAATAAGATTGAGTAAAATCAAAATGGGTAAAATAGATTGTAGGAGAGAAAAAAAACGAAACGTATTTTTGCAGCGTTTACGACAATAAGGTTGAGTACAAACAATGATGCCTTGAAAAAACTTAAATCTTCTTTAGCCACTATCATTTACAAAAAACGCCCAGCTGTCAGCCCCTTTGCAGACGGACGGACAGACGACGCATAACGCATAACGCGCCAGAAAATAATCTCACTTCAATTTCAGTTAGGTGAGCTAATAATGATGGCAGGTGTAATGGAGACAATCCAGGCAACATTAAATATATCATAACAAACAAATGTTTCAACAACATACATACTATTGATGGAGCGAGTGAGTTTGGTTTAACGCCGCTTTGGACAGTATTTCAGTAATACTCCTGACAAAAGGTTAAGCAACAAGTATTATTTTCCGTGCAACATTCTCACCAGTGTTGAATGCCATCCATTGAGAACAAATTCAGGCAGGAGAATTACCTACGAATACTCGACTTAAAACCTTTTCCATGTAGATTTTCCTGATAACACTGATAACATCGCCTGAACACAACCACCCTCAAAACACACATGCAAAATGCACGACATGCATGTTTTACACACTTCACCCATGCATCCTGATTGCTTAAAAACTGCCAGCAAGGGCAATTTGTCGACATTAACACTTTAGACATGGCTAGGCGTCACTTAACACCAACTGAGGTTGCTCAGATTGTTGGAATGGTACAGGGGGGTCTCACCGCTGTTGCCAATAATTTTAATGTTCACCGCAGTGTCATCTCAAGACCGATAACTCGATACCATCAAACTGGACTGATGAGAGAGAGACCACGCACAGGTCGTCCAAGGGTGACAACTCCTCGTGAGGACCGGTATTTAGCCACCCTAGCCCGGAGAAACAGGTTTACTGCGGCCAGATCTCTCCAGAAAGACCTTCAGAGAGTTGCAGGAAACAGTCTCATTACAGACAGTAGGAAACAGACTTCACGCTCAGGATCTGAGGTCCAGACGACCAGTACGATGTATCCCACTGCCTGCACACCATCGACAACAGAGACTTGCTTGGGCCAATCAACGCTGTAACTGGAGGGTCAATCGCTGGCATAACGTTCTCTTCACAGACGAGTCAAGATTCTGCCTTGACTTCAACGATGGTAGGGCACGTGTGTGGAGAAACCGTAATGAACGATACGCCAACTGTACAATTGCTGAACACGACCAGTACGGAGGTGGAAGTTTGATGATCTGGGCTGGCATCAGGGTTGGACACAGAACTGATCTTGTGGTCATCAGACGTGGTACCATGACTGGAGTACGGTACAGGGACGAGATTGTCACACCTGTGATCATTCCCCTGGCACAACAAGCAGGCCCTAACTTCATCTTTATGGATGATAATGCTCGTCCACATCGAGCAAGAGTTGTCACTGATCTTCTTCAGACCAACAACATCACGCATATGGATTGGCCTGCAAGGTCTCCGGATCTTAATCCCATTGAACATGCATGGGACATTCTTGGAAGGCGTGTTTATGGTCTTCATGTTCGTCCTCAGAATCTGGATCAACTAGAACAGGCCTTGAGGAGAGAATGGCAGAATATTCCACAACAGACACTTGATAGGTTTATCTGGTCAATGCCAAGACGTGTAGAAGCTTGCATTCCAGCCAATGGTGGACATACACGTTACTGAACATTGAATCATTGTTTCAAAATGACTGAAACTCAAATTTAAAGATTTTCATCTTTCAGTGCAGCACATTTTGCACGACTGTTTTCATGATACTGTTTTTGATCATTTGTAAACCTAATAGGCATAAACGCTTTTCAGTTCCCTTTGAGGACAATGTGTGTTTGTGCTCTTTCTTTGTATTGCTTTAGTCAGTTTTTAGGTATTGGAATATATGAACATGGACTGACACATAATAGATTTGTTGCTTAACTTTTTGTGAGGACTATATATCACGGCGTGTCAGCTTAATGTAGGAGGAAAGCCCGAAGAACGGGTATGGTGCAGACAAACCTAGAAACCTAATCAGGGCGAACCAGGATTCGAACCCACACTAATAGGTTTCTGGCGTGCCCAAGAGACGCAACTCTGCAAAGCGCATGTCAAGCATGCGTGACACATATAGTCGATGTGAGGTTTACCTGTCACAGATGGTCCATGTGAGGTATACGCGTCACAGAGAGTCCATGCAAGGTATATGTGTTAGAAAGAGCCCATGAAAGGTATACGTACCACAGAGATTCCATATACGTGTCACAAAGAGTTCATGTGAGGTGTACGTGTCAAAAAGAGTCCATATGTGGTATACGTGTCACAAAGAGTCCATGTGTTATATACGTGTCAAAAAGAGTCCATGTGTGGTATACGTGTCACAAAGAGTCCATGTGTGGTATACGTGTCACAAAGAGTCCATGTGTGGTATACGTGTCACAAAGAGTCCATGTGTGGTATACGTGTCACAGAGAGTCCATGTGAGGTATACGTGTCCCAGATGGTCCATCTGTGGTATACGTGTCACAAAGAGTCCATGCATGGTATACGCGTCACAGAGATTCCATATGTGGTATACGTGTCACAAAGAGTCCATATAAGGTATATGTGTCACAAAGAGTCCATATGAGGTATACGTGTCACAAAGAGTCCATGAAAGGTATACGTGATACAGATAGTTCATGTGTGGTATACGTGTCACAAAGAGTCCATGTAAGCTGTGGTCAGGCTCTCTGACTTGGTTGAAGCATGTCATCGTTCCCGATTGCATGGATCGATGCTCATGATATCAATCACTGGATTATCTGGTCCAGACTCCATTATTTACAGACCGCCGTCATCTAGCTGGAATATCGCTGAGTGCGGCGTAAATCAACCAACCAACCCACCATGTCAGGCATTTGTGTCCCAAAGAGTCCATGAAAGGTATATGTGTCCCAAAGAGTCCATGAAAAGTATACGTGTCACAGAGAGTCCATATGAGTTATGCGTGTCACAGAGAGTCCATATTAGGTGTTCGTATCACAGATAGTCAATGTGTGGTATACCTATCACACATGCTCCATCTGAGGTACATGTGTGGAGCTTCAATGCCGAAAGCCTTGCCGGACCCCTGTCTGCGTCATTTGTTAACTCGTCCTCCTAATGGTTTATGAAAAAGTGGAGCTGATGAGAGTGCGATGTGTGATGGCACGTCTTCAGCTTCAATAAAACAGCAGGGACTATGCGAACATGGCGTCCTCATGAAAGTTGGATCTTTTTGACAAGGGAGTTCAATCTGGAAGAAATTAAACACCCCGTCGCTGGGAGGTAACGCTTGCTTCATAATCCAGCCCGCTCATTGAAATTGCTTTACGACTTTACCTCATGAAAACATTATTTTTGCTTTGAGCAACAGATTCTGTGTAATATTTAAAAATAAACGCAGCATAACTAATTTTCGAGACATATGACTTAGCACGATTACAGTATATCACGGTGACCTGCAAATGTTCATGGATCAGACAAACCTGCCTCGGTGGTCTAGTGGATATGTTATAGTGCAAACCAGTTCAATACTTTTATTTAAAATAGTGCAAACCATTTCAATAATTATTTAACATTTCATTTATCTAAATACCTAACTGGTTCAATATGTTTCCAAGTGCACCGAAATTCTATGACCTTTGTCTTTTTAATATATTCAGCAAACATTCGGCGTATCCCCTCTTATCATAAGCCCCTCCGGGCAGGACCCTCAATATCTAGCGATATCTATAAATTTCAATTAACACCTCCCTACGTCGCCGGATCTTACGTATATATACTCACACGCAAAAGAAACGCAAGTGTTTTCAGCAAATAGGTAACAAACACGGAACCATAAATTGATACGAGTTTTAGCATGTAGTGAAGCCTGATGGTGTTATCAATATTTTTGGTTGCATTTTGGAAGCCCCGAGTAAAAACGCAGCATATAAAACGAATCGCCAAAACGCACCATTTCAGTGAATATGTGGGTATCATGCACCCATTTCTCGCGAAATCGAAATTGCACGAACTGTCACGAACTGTCAGGAACTGTAGTGGGTATAAAACTGTGGCCGATGCTTGGACCTATCACTCCTTGGTCAACAATGCCACGGCTAACTCAAATTCAGAGAAACCAGGCTATCGGACGTTTGGAAGCTGGGGAGTCTGTCCAAGATGTTGCCCTTCATTTCAACGTTAACATAACCACACTTTACCGTCTCCTGCATCGATACAATGCTACACAGACCACAGATGACCTTCCTCGGAGCGGTCGTCCTAGGGTCACCACACCTCGACAAGATCGGCAGATTATCCGTCAACAACAGCGACATCCGTTCCAACAAGTGAAAGTGCTCGACAGACCATAGGAACACATAATCGACACATTAGCCGGGACACTGATCCGACGTCTCCTATCCAACAAACTCAGATGTCGCCGACCAGCACGTCGTCCTTTTCTCCAACCACGGCATCGACAGGCACGACTTCAGTGGGCACAGGGTCATCGCAATTGGCGTCATCGTGAGTGGAGGCGTGTCATCTTCTCTGATGAAAGTCGCTTTTGTGTCTTCCATGCAGACGGAAGAGTCAGAATTTAGCGGCGTCGAGGTGATCGTTTCTCTGACGGAAACGTTGTGGAAAGGGATCCATGGGGTGGACCTAGCGTCATGATATGGGAAGGGATTGAACTTAATGGGAGACTTGGACCCATGTGCTTTCTGAATGTTGGTGAAGGTCGGGGACACGGCGTTACTGCTCAGCGGTCTATCGACCAAGTGATCAGACCCCACGTTGTTCCATTTTTTTGCACAACATCAACAACACATTTTCCAGCAGGACAACGCTCGTCCCCATGTTGACACGAAACTGTGTAAGCCCTTAACATTTGAAAAAAACCAATTATGTCATCTGCCTTTTAATCCATTGTACTGTCTTCAGTCAAATGTTTGTCAATCTTGCCCCATTAGTATTTCTTGTCTTTACTGTTGAAAATAAATAACATGTATACTGCATACTCGACTTGCGTTTCTTTTGCGTGTGAGTATACATACACGTGGGACAATGACCTTGCCACACGTTACTTAATACCTCGCTCTACAAAATCCGACTGACATGGTCAGTCAGGGAGACAGCCAGAAGGTAAGAGACAGAGCGAGTCTCAACCCGGGAAGATTGGCCACTCGGTCCCGGTGTGCGTTCTGTCACGTTATTATCAACATGTACCTTTTTGACTTATTCCAAACCATCAACAATAAACATGGCTGCTGTCGTCTTAAACTTCAGCCCTGAGTTTTGTCATCCGTCATCACACTGAGCTACCATCATATATAGATATATAGAGCGTCTTCGCGTAGAGCCGAATGTCGGTGGTTCGCGAAGACCTTAAAAGATGGTACTATTTGTTACCTTGCCTGGCGCTCGGCAATAAGTTGACATAACAAGTCCTGAATTACACCGGTTTTGTAGTGCTAACCCACCATGCTACAGTTTAACATGGATACCCCACTCAGACACGGAATACTGATTCCGAGCAGACCACACCTTGTTTTATCCCCTATGTGTCGAGCGTCAGGCAGGGTAAGTACCATCTTTTATCAGGTTTTGGTATGACGCAGCCAGGCATCGAACAAACGACCTTCCGTCAGGGGCGGTCGGGTAGCCTTGTGGTTAAAGCGTTCGCTCGTCACGCCGAAGACCCGGGTTCGATTCCCGACATGGGTACAATTTGTGAAGCCTATTTCTGTTGTTCCCCACCGTGATATTGCTGAAATATTGCTAAAAACGGCTTAAAACCAAACTCACCCACTCCACTAAACAACGGAAATCGGGTTCAGGAGCAGGGTAAAAGCGTATGTATTCGTGTTTGAGCGTGTCTGAGTTTCCATGCGTCGTTGTGTGTACGTGCGTTCGTGTTAGATTTCCATCGACAGTTCATCAATCCTCGGGGGTCCCTGGGTTAGCCTGCCCACGGGCGAGCCCCCAATCACAGTCCCAGCTGCTCCCTAGCAGGTAGCGTAATGATAATAGCGTTCAGATATCACGTGTCTTTCTGCAAAGGAGAACTAAAGATGAGGTGAAAACCCGAGCTCTTCATGGTTTTTACTTTCTGTGTTGTCTTGCATGAAAGCGGAGATCAGTGGACCTTCAATTATTTACAGATACGCCTTCCGCATTGAAGTTAGAAAGTAAAGGTGCCATTAAATAAGTCAAGTCTCGTATATCTATTTTAGCACTTTTAGTGTTGCTGTAAAACGCACCTTGCTGTTTTAGATCGTTATATTAACCGCCGTGAAACTTAAATGACAATGTTGTAAATTGTGCCACCGAGTATATTGACAAAGCGTTAAGTAATATGGCAAAGATTCTATATGCTCAGTGGGACTAAGTCTGTCTGCAGACCCTGAAGCAAATATTTCCAATATAGTCATTGCAAGTCTATACGAGTCCAGATTACTGTAGTTTCCTCAAGTGAGAAGAATCTAAGGGCTCATTTTTATTACATATTATTAAGATAATTTAACAACTGTTTTTTCCTGTAAAACATTTCGTTTCAAAGAAAGGGTTGATGGAACAGTTTCAGAGACCGAGCTGGTCGTTTGGTGGAGTGAGTGATTTTGGTCATGGTCTTGGGTGAGGTGAGGTGAGGGGAGGTGAAATGGGTTTTAACGTCGCGTCCAAGATTATTGCACTTATATAGCGACGTGCATGCACGTGTGTGTGTTTGTGTGGCTGCTTGTACTAGTCCGGGCTGATGCCGATTTATAGTGCTAGCTTACTGAGATACCATGCCGCATTTTAACATAAATACCCCACTCAGACACAGTATACTGACTCCAAGCCGACCAGTCCTTGTTTTAGCCTCTTAATGCCTATCGCCAGACAGGGTAACAACTTTTAACGTCTTTTGGATCGAACCCCGGACCTTCCGCTCTCCGGGCGGACGCTCTACTACTAGACCACGGGGGCGGTCTGGTCTTGGGCGAGGCGAAATGGGTTTAAATGTTGCGATTATTGCCCTTATAGCGATGTTCATGTCATTGTGTGTGCGGTTGCTTCTACTAGTCCGGAGTAATGTCGATTTTATAGTGCTAACCCACTGAGATACCATGCCGCAGTAAAACCATCTTCCCGAGGCAGTTAACTCTCTTGCCTCGGGAAGATGCAGTAAAACATAGATATCCGACTTATTTTACTGACTTCGACAAGGGAGAAAATATTGTAAATAATTCACTTTACAACGAAACATCTGTAACACAGAATTTGAAAATAACACACACACACAATTTATTTTGATTGGGGAAGTATATAGTTTGGCCTACCGAATGGACTTAACCTACAGGCTTTAATATACAGAGCCGTGAGGTTGGTTCGAAGCACTCCTTTTTTGTTTTTTTAATGACCAGAGTGAATGAGTGAGTTGGGTTAACGCCGCTTTTTACAGTATTCCAGTTATATCGCAGCGTGTAAGCTTAATGTGGGCGGAAAGCTCGAAGTGATGCAGGTCTGAGACGTTTATCACTTCGATGAAACCCACGAGCACGGTGCTGACAAACCTAGAAACATAATCGGGGCGAACCGGGATTCGAACCCCAAATCATAGTTGTCTGGCGTGCCCAAGGGACGCAACTCTGCACATCGAATCGCGGCGCCTCAGACATTCATGTTCACTCAAGCATAACTTTCTGATCATCAGACCGTATCATTTCGCGATTTTACTGTAGGCAGATTGGGATTGTAGGCATATTGGGAAGACATCGGATTTGTGACCTTGCCGGTTGTATGTGGTTGTAAAGTCACCCATTTATCTCCAAGAAAACTCAATTATTTACAGACAGTCGTCACATAGCTGTAATGTTTACCGACTGCGGTGTAAACATAATTAATTCTCTCTCTCATCACTGCAGAACAAATCGAGAGCTGCTTTGCGCACCGTGCCCATTGTAGAGAGCAAGCCTGAATCTACGCGGCAAACAAATGAACAACCCAAACCTGCCCATCGACTCTTGCACCAACAGAATAGACCCCATCAGTACATCAGGTCCGCATCATCCGCCTATCCCAGAGGCGGATACAGCTTTTTTGAAAAGGGGGGGGGGGGGGGGGGGTGCACAACTAAGATCTATTTATTGTCTTTGGTGGTAATTTATACAGAAATATAGATTTTTTTCGAAATAAAAAAAAAGGGGGGGGGGGGGGGGGGGGGGTGCGCACCCCTCCTCTGTATCCGCCCATGTATCCAATATGCTTGTCGCAAGAGGCGACTAACGGAATCGGGTGGTCAGGCTCGCTGACTTGGTTGAAGCATTTCATCGTATTCCAATTGCGTGGGTCGATGATCATGATATCAATCACTGGATTGTCTGGTTCAGACTCGATTATTGGCAGACCATGCACCGTCATATAGGTGGAATATTGCTGAGTGCGGCGTTAAAGAACAAAGCAACCAACCGCCTATCCAAGCAGGCTCTGTTATTCCCCCCAAAGAACGAAACCCTTGTCTAAAGACGTATACATGTCTTTGCCTTGTCACATCACATCACCAGCATTTTATGACGCCCGCTTTGATGTGAGGGATTCTGCACGTGCACGGAACCAAATCTTGTAGTGAAAGCATCACATGTATATGTGTTGACGAATGGGTTATAAAACGAGGGTCCATGTGATACGGCTGATATTTTCACGCACCTGTTGTCTACAAGTTTATTGTGATAGTTAGATGTAGCTTGAGAGTGCAAACTGCCAATAAGGATTTTCGGGGATGTTGCAATTTCTCCTCAGCTGTTGCAGATGCGTTTTGGCGACGAATTAAGCGTTTAAAAACACCGGGAAAACGTTTCGGGACGTGTTCAAGCACAGTCAGTGTTTCCAAACACTGAGTCCAAGTATGTAACTTTGCTATCAGCCAGACCTCTGCCGTAAGGTATAATACCTGTGCTTCAAATTATCATATATTACATTGCTTCTTCCAAATGGCATGATGCCTTTCTTGCATATAATAAAATATCAACCCTATAATGTATATCACAATGTCGACTGCATACCACAAGTTCATGATACTGTTTCAACAAATTCTTCGAACTGAATCGCATCTGCACGTCACACTGTTTAACCATCGAGTTTCTATTGTTACATTTATCCAGCATAACATTGCCTTTATCTATACTTCGTTTGTTGTTTAACGCAGCACTCAGCAATATTCCAGCAAAATGGCGGCGGTTTGTAAATAATCGAGTCTGGACCAGACAATCCATTGATTGACATCATATGCATCAATCCACGCAGTTGGGATACGATGACATGCATCCATCAAGTCAGCGAGTCTGACCACCCGATCCCGTTAGTCGCCTGCATGGGTCCCTTTATCTACAAGGGCGATAAGACCCACAGGACGATGTTATCGTTGAAGTTCAGAGAGATTATCACAGTAAATGGCAGCGATACGTTTGTTTTGTGGCAAAAGCCATTTTGCTGGAAGGCATAATAACGGGAATAAGGAATGCACCTCACCGCCCATATTCTCCACGGATATAATTTGTCCCCAAATTATCAACCACTTAATAGCATTTTCAGACAAGATAATTAAGTCGAGGTTCCTTGTGATATAAACACAGGTTATTTGTAGTATATGATCCATTTCAATGTTTCGTTGCGTTGTGCACGCATGTGTCTGATTGTTCGACATAAGTTGTCTCCCTTTTAATCGTAGAAGTGAAGCTCCTCACATGTAAAAAGGGATTCTACTTTCCTAAAATTCGTTTATCTGCACACTATTTGAGAAAAGGCAAGTGTTTCGATAAACGGGGTTCAACTGTACAATTATGCAAAATTTTATCGCCAAACTACCCCATACTTACTGATGGAGTTATACTTGTGCTTTGAACAATACTTTAGTAATATCACTCAGGGTCTGCTGTATGTGGGAGGAGAGCCCAGATATTTAATGTTTTTTTAACAATTAACCTGACCACCTGATCCATTCTGCCTATCTTCAAGAAATGTTTCTCCAATACAAATCTACCAGAAATCTCCGATCAAAAGACCAACTTCTCTTGTCTGTACCAAAATACCTTTGGTGCTGGATCCTTCTCTGGTGCCTCTCTATGGAACTCCGCAGCCTCAAAAGTGCATCCAGTATAACTGTGTTTAATACCTTTTGGAATGCTAAAATTGAAAAATTATGTATATTTTTACTATCGTACTGTTGCTTCTTTGTTGTATATGCGATGTACATATGCTGAATTTGCGCGCTGAGCACTTCTTATCCATCTTATCCATTAAGCATAGATGGCTGAGGATAATCTTTTTCAGGTGAAAAGAACCAAGGATGATAATCTGACGATCTGATCTTGCCACATCCTGGGGATGCCCAAAAGACCATCTGATGATAAACGCCCCTTAAAAGACTTGGAGTGAGTATAATAAGGAGAAATTTATTCTCGGTACTTGGGGTGTACATATTGTGAGAATATGATTAAACAAAACAGAAACAAGAGCATCTGTCAAGGGAAATACATGTTTACATCAATATGTGACACATTGGGAGAGATACATGACACAGTGTGTCTGAAATTGGTATCAGTATGTAAGAATATGGGAAATACCACATCAATACTGTATTCGACGTAATAAGCGCCCAGAGCCCCAGGGCTGGGAGGAGTCCAAATTTACTACCCGGGTACCCACCCCCCTATTACCCGACCTAACCCGAGTACCCACTGTAGGCCTAAAGAGATACAAAATGTCCCATTGCAATTTTCTTTTTACCACAGCAATTGCAAAACATATTAGATACATGTATTAAACGATCTGGTCATGCATACACTGAATTTGACTTAAGTTATGTCTTTATTCAACCATATGAAAAGTCAGAAGGAATGGGTGCATTGTCAGAAAGAAATGCAAACATTAGTGACTTGTCATGCAACATACAGTTCTAGATAATTTTTGTCATTGAACTATATATCACATGACTAACCACGGGTAGTCCTGTGGGTACCCGGGTCCTACTCCGTAACCACCCATCCTAACCCGGGTACCTGAGTTACCCGTCCCAGCCCTACAGGGCGCTCTCCAAATTTGAAATAGGGTCTCTTATTAGAAAGTTATTTTGGTGAAAAAAAGAGTTGAGAGATCGTAAATTTCATGGTTTATGCTGACAGCCTGAAATGTCTATATACGACAGATATATTTTTCCAGAATTTAATTGCCCATAATTAAGGGTGCATATGAGACACGAGTTATTATATTATATCTGCAAATCTCTCTGTGGGCGCTTATAAGAGCGGGGAGCTATTACGTCGAATATGGTATGGTTGTTATTAATAAGTGAGAATAGATACAGGAATCACTTTACCATATTTAACCGTAGGTGAGAATAGGAAGATGAGGGACCGACCATTTCATAATCTCGGGGGGGGGGGGGGGGGGAGGAGAAGAAGGATATAATCTGAAGCATAATAATTTTTTGCCATATTTTTCTGGGGCAACATATTTTCTTTGAAAAAATCTCCGGTCCCCCAGCCCCCAAACGGTTGGTCCCACAGGAAAAACTTTACCATAAGGTGATATCACTATGTGAGCATGTCTGTCAGTCATAACACTTTTACTACACAGACTCCTCCAGGTTGGTGATAACATACACATCATCTATTCAGGCTGGAACAGTACACCCCTGTCATGATATGATGGGCATCTTATCAAGATAATATTTATGGTGCAAAAGTGAATCCTTTCACCCACAGTATCCTTATTTTTAGTGAATCAGTGAGCGAGTTTGGTTTTACGCCGCTTTTAGCAATATTCCAGCAATATCCCAGTAGGGGACACCAGAAATGGGCTTCACACATTGTACCCTTGTCGGGAATTGAACCCGGGTCTATGGCGTGATGAGCGAACACTTTAACCACTAGGCTACCCGACTGCTTCACCTCCCCCCTTATTTTCAGTCAAAACATTAAGGTACACTACTCCACTTTTGATAGGGATTATCAGATACCGTATTCGACGTTATAAGTGCACCGCTCTAAAAAGCGTCCATGGCGATATTTGCTAATATATTAGCAGTGGTAGTGAACAATCTCAATTAGCCCCCTTTCCGATTGATCAATGCACACAAGACATTGATTTGTGTATAATACGCACTCATGTGTTATATGCACCCTTAATTGTGGGCAATTAAATTCTGGAAAATATATCTGTTGTGTATGATACGCACATACTTTTCTTTTGTATCATTTTAGGCTGTCAGCATAAACTACGAAATTTACAATTTTTCAACTCGGTTTTTGTTCTCACCAAAATTATGATTTAATAAGAGCCCACTATTTCCAATTTTGAGAGCGCCCGGGCGCTTATTACGTCAAATATGGTATGTCATTTTACATTAATATTCACCAGACATATAAGAATAAGTTTTGTGTCTCATGGACAGATAAAAATATCCTTATCAAAGGTGGAGTAGTACGCCATATCTTTATTGTCAGTTGTAAGGTGACAGTTTTGTTTGAAGGGAATCTGATGTGACCAGCCATGTCTAAAATAAGTACTTAATACAGTGAATGCCAAAGGTCTGGACATTTTATTGATCATGACTTATCATAATAGTTGCTGGACTGTGAACAACTATTATACTATAATTTTGGTTTGTTGTTTGTTGTTTAACACCACACTCTGCAATATTCCAGCTGAGTGAAGGTGGTCTGTAAATAATCGAGTCTGGACCAGACAATCCAGTGATTGATATCATGAGCATTGCTCCAAACAATTGGGATAAAATGACATGCATTTTTATATTGGTAACTGCATCTTACAAATAAAGTAAAAACACACAAATGTAATTTCATTTAACAGTGTATGACAAAGAATAGTTAAGGCAATATTCAAAGCACCACATTCATGTACAAAAAACATTTCTGGTGAGACTTTAATTATTTAGCTGATACACATCCAAACAAAACAGAAATTTCAGCCATGGCATCTTTTCAGTGTAAATTTGTATCGATTTTACGTTTCATACAAGGTGCTCTCTCTAACATCTTGAGAGAATCACTTTCAACAACTGCAAAATGAACTCTACAGCATGTCTCAATTATTAATTGAGCAGCTGTTTCCTAGCTGATGCATCTCAGTCAATTAGTAAAACATTCACAACTTCACCCTGTCCTGACATAGAATCCTCGACTCATCCTCAAACACCCATACAAGATATGTACAATATATTTACATACATTTACGGTAGGATTACTTGGACATGTTATGGATATGCAAATGGGTCTGGTTAGTGTCTGTATAAGGTTTACATCTTTGAAAACTTTACATCATTGTACAGCAGACTGAAATACCTGCATGCATACATGTAACCATAGCAACTGTGCAGATGTTACTATATTTGAACACACAAAGAGCAATTATTTCATCAGTTTTTTTAATCTGTGTACATTTGGGGAACTCTCTTGAAGAAAGAACATTTTCTAAATTTGAAGAAAATAATTAGCCTGACTAATATTGTTTTTATTTCAAAGGCGTTTTTACTTTACAATTTGTAAGAGTGAAAAAAAATGATTTAAACATCTTTTGGTTTATATTTTTGCTAAAGTTTGTATTTGCTTAAGTCAGGCATGACAACATTTCTTTTGATCATATTTTCAGGAACATCATAGCCATTCCCATTAAACCATTACCACAAAATATTTAAGAATGAACATTTTTTGAAAGATAATCTTGAAGACAGTATTTAGCAGAGACTGGTCTCTGAGATCAACAAAAGTCACAGGGTAAACGGCATGCGCTGTGTGTATTGCAGAAAGTAGAACCTTGTCTATCATGCCTACAGTGAAACTTTGTCAACTCTAAAGACCTTGGGACCATAAACAATATATCAAGTTAGCTGTGTGCACCCCCTTGGAGATGCAAGACTAAATTGGATCACACAGTCAAAATGATTTCATTGGCTAATTGCATTAATTATATCTCTATGGCACAGGATGTTGCTTATAATATCAACCACTGGTTCATCTGACTGAGATTATTTACTGCTGCGTAAATAAAAAGTCCATGCTGAGTATTCAGATCATGAGTCTAAAATTTGTTTTTAAATATCATTCTTATCACTTTATTGGGGGTTTTGTGCACACCCAGCTTTGGATAACAGTCCATTTCAAATGAACTTTAATTATACAGACTATATATTATTACATACAGTTGGACCAGATATTATTCGAAATTTTTCATAGAACTTAGTCTGACTTAAATTCAAGGGAGACAACTCCACATGTCATAACAAAACCACTGGCATCTTTGGAAAAAAGAAAGATTATTTCTGAATTATACAATCAAGGAATCAGATAAGGAAATATACCAATATACCAAAATAGTGCCGTGTCATATTCTAATGAAACTTTTCATACCAAAATAAAAATACAGCACTAACTTTATCCATGTACCTATTCATAAAAAAAGCATGGCCCGAACATTGTTGTTTTCGAAATGAAAGAGGCTGCTATTTGAGGATAGTGAGTGAGTGAGAATAGGTTTTATGCCGCTTTTAGCAATATTCCAGCAATATCACGGCTGAGGACACCAGAAATGGGCTTCACACATTGTACCCATGTCGGGAATCGAACCCGGGTCTTCGGCGTGACGAGCGAACGCTTTAACCACTAGGCTACCCGACCGCCCCAATTTGAAGATAGAATAAGGTGCAGAAAAAAAGATTCTGGAAAGATGAAGATTGAAAATAACCAACACCAAGCAACAATGCATTATATTATGAAACAACACCAACAACTGTCACATCAAAACATAAATATTGACACATACTGAAAGATACTAACACAAACTTCAGTGTCACACACTGACACGGCAGGAATCGGTGGTACAGTATTTGATGTATATATGTCTCATGTGTTCTAGACAGAGCCACCAGTAGTCTTTATCATAAATGTACATCATAATTATTGTATTGAGAAAACAAAACAGTAAATACATTTCATATCCTGAAACTCACCAGAGACATGCCTACTGGTTGGCAAGTCAAAGACTAGTCACAGTTGGATGGACTAGTAGTTTTCTCCAAAAGGTAAAACGTTTACATAAACAGCTAGTCGGAAATGAATTATGGACTAGGATATATCTCATGGAGTCTATGCTGGAAACCCAAATGAATATATTTCTTCCTTCTTATCACCCTCACCCCACAAAGAAACGTAAAAAAATATTAATGTGCCTGATGGGATTTTTCTTCCCAAACATCGTCAATACTTTACAGGTTTGTATGCACCATGCTCCTCCATCACCCATCAATATATGCAGGTGCTTTGTGGTGTAGTGGTGACCTGTGTCTATTTGTATTCAACTAAAGAAATAAGGCCATTAATAACTCACCGAAATAAAATAAGTACAACTCTGTGAATGAATTTTGAGCGAACCTGACCATTCCCTTATACAGAAGTGGTGTGGGAACAGATGAAGAAGTATGAGAAGTATTTTGTTTGTTTGTTTGTTGTTTAACAGCGCACTCAGCAATATTCCAGCTATGTGACGGCGGTCTGTAAATAAACGAGTCTCGACCAGACAATCCAGAGATTGACATCATGAGCATCGATCCACACAATTGGGAAACGATGACATGCTTCAACCAAGTCGGCAAGCATGACCACCCTATCCCATTAGTCACCTCTTACGACAAGCATAGTTGCCTTTTACAGCAAGCATGGGTTGCTGAAGACCTATTATACACCAGATCTTCATGGGTGTATAAGAAGTATTGATATTTATGTGATGTAACCTGGGTGCTCATTGGCCAGAGCACTCGATGGTTTGCCCCTCACTGGAACCAGGCTGTGCTTTGATTCGTTGGTTAAAAATAGCGCCTGCACTGAAAATGGGCCATATGTATTTACAGGTGATGGAATGCGGAGTACATCAAATCCATGAAGAATTGCTGATGTTTTAGGAACAAATCAGGAACCTCCTTAAAAAAAAAGTTAATCCTTTTCCATTGGAGTGATAGGCAAATTCTTCAAACCGTATAGATAAATTAATATTCATCTTTCTTTGGATACGAAAGTGTGCACAGACTAATGACTGTAGTGTAGTGTATATCATGTATATGGCATATGTGTATAGTGATGATTATTGCACATACAGTTTTATATTGCAGGTCTTGAAGAACAATAATTTGGATGATCATCATCATCAACAATAAAGCCGATCTTGCTCAAGGACAAATAATGGACAAATAATGGAAATTGCAGTAGTAGAAATGAGGGAAATAATAACAAAAATGATAATAATGATAAGGAACCTGTGTTGAGGTTATTACAGAACTATTTCACTAGTGACACAAAGAAATGAGACAGCATCTGAGACAACAGAATTACATGTACTGAGAATTACAAACCTAGAACTCGGTCATAACAATTGTACAAATGAACCTGAAATATTTCCCCGAGTGAAAAATTTGATTTTAATACTCTGATCACAATACATTATTTGATTGATGGACATTGATTTGACTTAATATTTTGACTAGCTGCTACAAGTGTGATACAAATGGAAACAAAAAGACAAGTCAAGGGAAGCAACTCTAGCTCTACTGAACGCCTTGTATAATAGATCTCACTTGGACAAGGCCGTTTAACCAGACATTTGGACATGGCAGTTTAACTACAAATTTAGACATGGCAGTTTAACTACAAATTTAGACATGGCAGTTTAACTAGACATTGTGACTTAGTCTACACCGGTATAAAGCAATGATGATGAGTGAGTGAGTGAGTGAGTGAGTGATTGAGTGAGTGAGTGAGTTGGGTTTCTTCACTGCTTTTAGAATATTCCAGCAATATCATGGGAGGGAACACCAGAAATGGGTTCCATGCACTCTACACATGTGGGGATTCAAACCTAGACCTTTGGCATAACAAGGAATGCTTGAACTACTTGACTACCCAACCACCCTTAAAGGAATCATATAACACTACAAGGAGTAACATGAACCACAAATATTGCAACAACTACGGTAGTACTTGTAACGACTGAGGAAAAGGGTTGACTGCTTTGAGGAATCATGAGTATTAACAACGTAATGAACACAAGGCTGACATGGGTGTGGGACTTTGTTGTACACATAGTAAACATGTCAAACACTGAGGAATGGAAAGATCTCATCAGAGATGATCAGTCTTTGGAATCTGGTGTTTGTTTTGGTACCATCTTAACTTCTGGATTTTCATTCTTCAGTAACATATGGTCCCTATCACTATCTATCCACTGTGTTATATCTCCATTTAGATGTACTACCTGCATTCAGTTGCTGCCACAGTTTTATTCCGAATCAAGTGACACAATGCTGAAAAATAGCCATTAAATAAAATTATACTGATAACAGGGATAAGAGGCCGGTAATTTTTTTCAGTGGGTGGGAGTGCCAGAGGAAATTAGAGGAGAAAAAAAACGAGTCTCTAGGGAAGGGTCATAATAACAAAAACATATATTTGCGGAAGGTCATGCAAAAACCGTACAAAAGGACATGGGGAGGGTCATCTAAAAATATGTCAAGCATTAGGGGAGTGTTATTATATTTGTACATCAGTGCATCAATAACCTCTGCCCCCCCCCCCCCCCCCCCACCCCCACCCCCCCTGTACTAAATGACTGGTCCCTAGGTATGAAAAATTCATACTCACTTCGAAAACATACTATAGAAGTGAATGGTCCCAGGGGTCATAACAATACAATGGAGATATAATACCCTGGATAACTGAGGATGCTAACACAAATCAAAACATCTTTTTGTCATTCAGTAGAAATATACTACGTTAACTGGTTAGTAAAGGGCATTACTTAAATCATTAATAAAATTAATAAGGTTAGGGATATTAATCTCCCAGGGTGATTGAGTGACCTGTTTTATGCCGGATGTGGCATTGCTTTAACCAAGTCGAATATGGTTTAATAGTATCCATGGGAGCACAGATATAGGCAACATTGTTTTCAGTAAATCTCATGGAACATTACTGTTTTCTTCATTTGAGAACAGGCCCAGCATGACATCATATGAACGCATTGTCGCACATAATGGAAGATTGTTCATGACATTCTTATGCGAAATCCTTCTGCATTTTTCTACATTTTCTAAGAAAAAAGACTATGGGTAAGGCTTGGAACTTGCAAAATATATTCACTTTGGACAGGTAATATATCATTGATCCTCAGGTGGATCCTTATAGCACCATTACAGCAACATTGGTATGGATTGGCTTGCTCCAATCCACATTCTAAACAAGTTGGGTAAGGATTTTCCTCAATCCACGTTCTAAGCACGTTCTAATCAAGTTGGGTAAGGATTTTCCTCAATCCACATTCTAACCACGTTCTAAAAAAGTCGGGTAAGGATTTTCCTCAATCTACTTGAACATGAAAGGATACACTTTTTCACCATGGAATTCATATCGCAAAAGAACGACACCTGTTACTTAAACCAACCATATTCCATCACGCAATATTAAAAGATATTCGAAAACGTTTTTTCCTATTCAGGCCATACTACATGTCATCCAAACATACATATGTAACAGTGTGTATAGATACTTTGGAACTGGGAACTGATTCAGCCTCAAGCCCCCTTGTGCGCCATATATACAGGGAAAAACTGATAAGCAGGGTTCAACAAACAACATGGGGAGCTAGCAAAAAGGACCACACCCATAAGAAAGCTGCTAGACAACTATAAACACCCTTCTAACCAATTTCATAATCTCGTGAATACAAACATTCTGTCATTTACTGACATTTCATTCTTTTTTTATGCTTTTAAGTCAGACTTGTATTATACTACTCAAAATAAGTTAAGCACCACCTGACTCCTTCATATTAATATAGTTACCGTATTCGACGTAATAAGCGCCCAGGGCGCTTTCAAAATTAGAAATGGGGGCTCTTATTAGAATATTATTTTGGTGGAAAAAACAGAGTTGAAAGATAAATTTTGTGGTTTATGCTGACGGCCTGAAATGTTAATATATGACAGATATATTTTTTCAGAATTTAATTGCCCATAATTAAGGGTGCATATAACACATGAGTGCGTATTATACGCGAATAAAAAAGTCTTGTGTACATTGATCAATCGGAATGGGTGCTAATTGGGATTGTTCACTAGCCAATATATGAGCAATTATTGCCGCTTAATAGAGCAAGGCGCTTATTACGTCGAATATGGTAATATGTTATGCAATGTAGTTAAGGACCACCCAATAAGGGGGCAATGACAGATTAACTAGAGTAATCAGAAAGAATTTGGTGGTCCTTAATTTCTTTTGAGTAGCATAATAGACTCAAGTCTTGTTAATCCAACTATCGGCCTAATCCAACACTTATGATGAGAACTGACTAAATCAGTGCTATTTAGACATGTAAATCCGACAGTCCCGCATTTCGACTTTGACACATGAATTCCGACTTGCAACGAATGACCGAAATCACTCATTAATCAGTCTCATTAAACCAACACTGTGATCAATGACAGATTAACTATAGTAATATCAAAGAATAAGGTGGTCCTTAATTATGATATACTATAAGACATGTAATTTGTTGTTGTCCTGACTATTGTTTACTGGTGATTGTTTGTGGACCAATGTACATGTACTTGTCAAACCCTGCGGGGTCAAATAATTTGCATGGGTAAAGAAATAAATAACAGGAAAATATCAACACAAACTCCATACTGCGAAGGATGAGGTAAAAGTGGGAAAACATAAGCACTGTTCAATAAATACTTAAGTAGGGCATCTCTATACAATCACCACCATCTAGGATGAGGTGCAAATATTTAATACATCTCATGGCACAACTCATTCGATACAATTCCAAATCCTAAACACACAAGAATTCAAAACAAGCAACTTCATATTTACAAAATATTTGGTTTGAAGATTAATGATAGTGTTTCTACTTGGAAGTATGGGTCATTCTGTCCTGGTCTCTGCTTTCACTGTCACGTCTTGCTTGTGGTCTTCATCTGCTTGTTTTGCTTCAGTTTGAATTACCTCCCTTGGCTCTCCTTCAACATTGTCTTCATCAGCAAATTTCAAGTTTTTGTCCAAGACTTCTGCCCCTTGTTTGGAAGAGGCAGTGCTTGCCGATGAAGTGCCAACTGTTGGCTTCTGTGTTTCTATATTTTCAGTTTTTAGATGACTACCTTCTTTATTTTTATCACCACTGCTTTCTGATTCCTCGCTATCATTTTCATCATCGTATTCACTATCCTCCTCCTCCTCATCCTCATTAACCTCAGCAACTTTCTGCTGACCTACAAAATGAAACAATTTGAAATATAATATCAAAGAGTCAAACAGTAAATAACGAATATGGTATCTGTCTTCATCATACCATATATTCCTGGAAATCCATTGAAGCAATCGTCCAAACTTACTCATGCGTGATCCATAACTGTCAGTACACTTAAGAAGTATTTGTTATCATGAATAATTAAACTACACACCACTATGACTTTGACAAGAGTGAGTGAATGTGCGTTTATCAGGCTTATGCACAAGTCAACAATATACTAGCTATATCAAAGCAGCTCGTAAATAACCCAGTTTTAGCTTGGCAAACCAGTAGGTGATGTCATACACATTGACCCATGATGACACATGCGTGTGTGATCATTTAAAAAAACCATGATAATAACAGACAAGGTGAGTGAGTGAGTGAGTGAGTGAGTGAGTGAGTGAGTGAGTGAGAGTGATTTTACGCAGCTTTTAGGAATATTCTAGCAATATCACGGCAGGGGACAGCAGAAATGGACTTCACACATTGTACCCATGAGGGGAACCAAACCCAGGCCTTCAGAGTGACGAGCGAACGTTTGAACCCCTAGGTTACCCCACCACCCCTCTTTACGCGAATGTGGATCGTCAGTCTGTCTGTAGGGAAACATTGGGACATCTGGTTCTGCTTTCATGACATTTCTGCAATTCATGTTTTTCAAATAGCAAACACAGACTGGTTTTGTGGTGTGGTTAGATCTAGTTATATGGCTATTCACAAGATTTTACCATGATTACGACAAACAACAAAAGTTTGAATTAATAAGAAGCACTTTATTGTGGACATTTAACGTTAATCGTTTACGATAAAATTTCATTGTAAGTTTACGATAGTTCTTAGTTGTTTTATGCTAAACAGAATACCCCTCAGGACCCTCACAAAGGTATGTGGAAAATTTGCCTACACAAGCAGCCATTATGTTCTCGGAATCTGTTATAACATCAAAGAATAAAAGATCATCTTACCTTGGGGTGCAGCTCGCTTTGCTGGTGAGGGAGGAGCAGGAAACTCCAGTTTGGGAGCATGTGGCCGCTGCTTCCTGGCTGGGTTCATTGCATAGCAGTAGCAACAGCGAAAACCTGTTTATAGTGAGACACATTAACATTGGTGCATTACTGTCATTTGAAGCTGCTTAGCGTGGACTCATTTTTCCCCCCTTCTTATGAACACATTATTGAATGAGTGTGTTGGGTTTACACTGCTTTGAAAAAGATTTCAGCAATAATTACATCACAGTGTGACCCAGATCATTAGTTTACCACCTCGTTAAACTTATGAGGACATGTATGGTAAGGTTGTTGGTTGTTTGTTGTTAAACATCGCACTCAGCAATATTCCAGCTATACGACGGCAGTCTGTAAATAATCTGGACCAGACAATCCAGTGCATGAGCATCGCGATGGGACACGATGACATGCATCAACCAAGTCAGTGAGTCTGACCACCCGATCCCGATTACGACAAGCATGGTTTGGTGGTGACCCAATTCTACCCTGGATCTTCACGGGCCAGGTATGGTAAGGACAGATTTGGGATCCTATTTGGGGAGAATCTGGGATCTGTACCATGAGCAGTTTATCCTGGCTTGGCTAAGGGAGGTAACTCACAGCAGACGGTCTCAGATTAAGACACGGCACATTAACACACTACACATGCAAAATAATTTCTTCCTGACAGCACTTATCCGCATCCTTAATGAAAGAACTAATTCTCCATGTCCTCTTCTTGATGAACATGCTAATCTTCTGATTCAAAACTATCCATGTTGAAGACTCTTACACCCATTTCTAAAAAACACTTAATTCCCCATTGATGAGTGAGTGAGTTGGATTTTAATGCCACTTTGGACAGTATTCCACCCATGCCCCATCCCCATTGATGAACACTAATCACATAAGAATGCTTACTGAGGTATTCAAACTCTTCTTTCAGGGCCATTCCATTGTGAGAATGGCAATATTTACAGATGAGAGCATAGCGGTTCTGCGGTCCATCTCCAACAAGATACTCGACAACCTTGTCAAAGTTGCCCCTCTCTCTGGGCAGCACCGGTCTCGGCAGTGGGGGCCCAGGGGGACTTCCTTCAATACAATACACAAACACCCATAACACTGTGCTTCGTTCATTCAAGTTAGCCGAGAGGAAACAAATTTCATTAAGAAAATTCAAATTGTTTGGGAGTTCAAGACTAAACAATAAGGTTGGCATGTGTTTCGTACACTACGTCCACATGTAATAATTTCTAAATGTCTGAATAATCTAACTTCAGATACTTAGTCCAACTTTCAATACAAGATTTACGGTGTTCATGGAGATGAAACAAACATGATCACTGCAAAATATTCAGTGAAGATGTAATAGTGACACAAGATGCAACTCAACTTTTGATAGAGATATTCAGATATGTCATTCTATTTATATATACACTTGACATATTATGAAAATCAGTTTTGTGTATCAATGAAATTAAAGCCCACGGTAATGTCTAACATAATAGAAGAGTGCTTTACTGTTGAGACAAAATGTCGAGGAATGTCAGATTTGTCAAACTGCTTGACCCAACAACTGTCGCTAATACTAACAAAAATGGTGCCAAAATACATTGGCCCTTAGCACATGTACAAAAACAAGAGCAACCATACATGACTTATGATTAACCTGAACGGAGTAATCTCCCTTGAAACATAAGGGGGCTTAGACGGTCTAAAATCAAAAGTCATTTCTGCTACGATACAAATATCCCCCTAAAAATTGGAGAAGTATAGACCAAACAGAAATGGGTAAGTCTATGAGGATCTTTCTATCCCCATTCTATCCCATGATCTCCACATGCTTCTGAGCTGAGTTAGGCAGTCAATGCTTACCGTATCCAGGCACGAACTGACCATTGGCCGACATCCTCATCCTCTGTCCTGACATTGCACCTGACTGAGGCAGGTCTGGTGTCGTCATCGGTGTCCGGATACCAGGCCGAATTGGGGTAGCCATCCTTGGAGCTACACGTTGTCGGAGAGCTACAACATGAATGGTCATGTCAGAGTGGTAATTTGTAGCTGTAAACTTATCCAGTTCTTAAGAATTTGGAAATTACTCGATTCTGATTAGTCAAGCAGAGGTTTCCAATCACAACAATCACTACTGATTGAAACCGTTGATTCAACGACCCCAGAAGCTATTATTTACAGAGATGAACATCTTTCTCAATCTTGTCGCTAGCCATTTTAAAATAATGCCATGTTCAATTATAGGTTAGAAAACACAGAGTTTACAACAATATTTATGTATGTGTGGCAATGGAGGTTGGAAAGAAAACATGAAGAAATTGACTGAGAGAGGGTATTTCAAGTGTTGGGAATAACAATGAACTCGTAATTTGGTGCCTCTCTATATCTATATTCAGTTCCAATTTGTAGCAACATTAAGTGAGTGAGTTTCGTTTTACATCACTTTTAGCAATATTCCAGCAATATCACGGCGGAGGACACCAGAAATGGGCTTTACACATTGTACCCATCTGGGGAATCGAACCTGGGTCTTCGTCGTGACGAGTGAACGTTTTAACCACTAGGCTACCCAACTGCTACTGCAGCAACAATGAAACACTGACAACTGGTTCAGAACTATAACCCAAATGCTACCAGTCAATGAGGGTCGTCCTCATCTTTGGATTGTTACTTGTCCTCAGCTCACTTCAGTAGTTCTGGGCCTTAGGATGCTAAGCATAATACGACAAATACATGGTGGGTATTCATGCAGAGTTTGAACATTTTTCAGTTGATTTATTTTAACAAATCCTTCACATAATCCCTAACTATAAACACAAGCTGAACATCACAATCAAGGTAATCGGAAATGTGGATCTTCAATAAGAAATGTTTGCCAGCATATTATCCTGATGATTTGAACATAGATAATCCAAAGCTTACCTGACCCCTGGGAGGGTGTGACTAGTCGAGGGGAAGGTTGCGCTGGCTTCTGTTCAACAGAAAATTTATAACTTGACCACATAGTATGAATTACATGTGGCGTGATCAGGGTGTAAAAGGTTTTAAGAGCTCAGTTGCCTTGTACATCACGAGACCAAAGGTGACACATAATTTACCTTTACATGTTCACAAGTACAGTTACATATTATTGGTAAAATACAGTCCTTTAATCTGACACTCGTTAATCCGACATAATCCATCTTCCTGAGGCAAGGGAGTTAACTGACTGTAACAGTCCAGTTTCCAGCCCTGGAATATCTGGGCTTGATCGTAGCACCACCAGTGGCTATTACGAGGTATGTCCTTTCTATGTCCTTCCTATCCTTTCTATGTCCTTGCTCTTAACCAATCAGATTCCACCTCTCATATCACTTGCATTTGCTTCAAACAAAATGGCAGCGCCTAGTCAAGACAATTTGAAAAATAATCAATATCTATATCGTGATAAAAGGGTCTTACTTCGCGAAGTGCATCAAATCATGTAAGCACCTTGAATAAAATCATGAAACGATTTGGAAAATATCTGTTGATGCCAAGTTGGCAGTACACACGCTTTGCAAATCCTGCAATCAACCGAAATATGTATGGCAGTTTATGAATCAGATGTTGATTTTGTTACACGATTTTGACTGGACTATGCATAGACTGGTTAGTCCAGCCAAAATTTACCTCCATAAGTCCAGCTAGATCGGCAAAGGTGGTAACTGGTCTTTTCTAGTCAGTTAAAGCTCTTGCCTCGGAAAGATGGACAAAATCATATGCAACCAACCATGTGAGACTAACGGGACTTGACTGTATGTTGGTGTGAGTTTAGAGTGAACAGGGTCAATAATGACATGACAAGCTGATGAAGTCATGGTGTCCATACAGGCCATCCGGCCGACCGAACTGATTGAGTGTTTACACATGGCAGCTAGCCAATCAGAGAGCTGGATTTTATTATGAGTGTAAGCAAAACATAATGCCAGTTTTCAAAATATTTTCTTAGATTTAACAAAATAATCTGATGCTTCTCAGGCAAAGACTTTTGAACGTTGTCCCTGGCACACTACCAGTGTGTCAGGATCAACTTGGAGATATAGCTATACTTTAGTTAAAGTGAGTTTAGTTTAATGCCGGTGATAACAGTATTTCAGTTATATCATGGCATGTCAGCTTGATGTAGGAGGAAAACCAAAAGTGATGTTGGTCTTCGATGTTTACCACTTTGGTGAAGCCCATTTACAAGGGGATGGTGCTGACAAACCTAGAAACATTCTCAGGGCGTGCCAGTATTGGTATTGGTATCCTGCACACCCAAGGGATGCAACTCTGCACATTGAATTGTGGCATCTCATGATCCTCTTTAAATTAAATATAAATGTCAATCCATGAAAGCCTAACATCTATCTAGCGCTAGGACAGTCTACTGATCATCTTCTGATCTGACTTGACACGGCGTTCTACGTTCAACATTCTACAGTTTCTAACCTCAAGCTGCTTGAACCTGGCAGGGTCGAACTTCTCGAGGATTTCCTTCGCCTTCTTGTACGTCTCCTTCTCCATCACATCCTCCAGCTACAACACACACAGGTACATCGGGGTTCAGCAGCAGGAACAAACTCATCTTACTAGACCTTATGATGTAACAAAATACATGCCAAAATCCACGAAAATGATGTGAAATGAGGTTTAATGTTACATTCAAGATTATTGCCCCTCTCATGTTTACATGGTAATTTGCATGTCTGTGTGTGTGGTTGCTTGTACTTGTCCAGACTGATGACAGATTTATAGTGCTAAACCGCTGAGATACCATGTAACAGTTTAACATGAATGTGCCATCAAACACAGAACACTGACTCCAAGCCGACCAGTCCTCGGTTTTTTTATCCCCTAATACCGAGCGTCAGACAGGGTAACAACAAGTGGCATCTTTTAACGTCTTTTGGTATCAAAATCTGGTAATTTCTACTAGTCCAATGGATATGTCCCTGATGGTAACTACTATAAAAATGTGCTGGTATGGAGAGAATTAGCGATGACTAGCAGCGCACATTCAGGAATTATAACAGGTCTGGGCATTGATAGGCCAATACGGCCCTGGAACCAGTGTCCATAGTCATGACATTAGACTGACTAAAGTTTACCAAAATCCTTGTGTGATTATCATGGGCTTTTTAAATAATAAATCTGTATGAAAAAGGTTGATCTCATTCTCTGAATAGGGGCACTTTTTAATATTTTTTATGGGCCAGATCCAAAAATAGATCTCAAAAGTTGACAAATGTGTAAAGTGTATTTTCCGTGTGTCCTCTCCCCATATTTTCATATGTAGGTGACATGAAGTACTATCTAGTTAGGCTATATTGCATCACCTTCTTGCCAAACAATACAAATCCTAGGGAAGAGAATATATGGATGTCAGACATCCATATATTCTCTTCCTTATGTTAATTACTTCTAAATGCCTTTCAAAGACCTAATACAAATCCTGATCCCAAGTATTTATCATGTTTATATTAACAAGCATGAAATACTCAGAGTCATATCCCCTACCAATGGTATGTTCTACTATGTGCCAGACTCAAGCCCCTGACCACACAAGCTGCCTGGGACTTGTTATTACACTTAATAACTATCATGACACTTAATAATTAACTGTGGGATGGTGTTACTGTGAGAACATCACTGGGAGCAGTGGTTATCATTTGATGCAACAGCGTTTTTCATTTGTTTCGATGGAATTAGAAATACCGGTGTGTAAAAAATTAAAAAACATGCAAGTAAGCAGTTGATGACTTGATTGATTAGTGAGGAAATACAAATGGTTGTAGTCATGAAAAACAAAAAATTAAAATTTCCAAAATATCTAAATAGTAAAAGGCACCAGGTCATGGCTAGACTGAAATGCGTCCACAGTTCGATCAAGAAATACTGAACGTCCAGAAACAAATGATCAAGAAACCAAATGAGACAGACGGACTGCCAGCAACAATTCCCGCGTCCAACTTCGTGGCAGGGGAAAATATAAATAACAAACAAACACACTTAATATTATAGTCATAACAACCTTATGAGTTTTTTTCAGACAATACGAGCAATAAATAGGTTAAAAAAAGGGCCTTACGATTTGCTTTTTCTTTTCCCTAAGCTCTCCAAGAGACACATCTGAAACATAGATGAAACTCAAAACATTGAAGTAAAACACACAGTAGTTTCATAGCATAAACATTACAACTTTCAAAATATCCTGGATAACCTCACATTTATCTGGATGATTCAAAGGATATGGTCAAGAACAACCCCCTCACAGCCAGAGCCCATTGATGGAGCTCACTATGCACCCCACAACCAAAGCCCATTGATGGAGCTCTCTATGCACCTCACAACCAAAGCCCATTGATGGAGCTCTCTATGCACCCCACAACCAAAGCCCATTGATGGAGCTCTCTATGCACCTCACAACCAAAGCCCATTGATGGAGCTCTCTATGCACCTCACAGCCAAAGCCCATTGATGGAGCTCTCTATGCACCTCACAACCAAAGCCCATTGATGGAGCTCTCTATGCACCTCACAAGCAAAGCCCATTGATGGAGCTCTCTATGCACCTCACAACCAAAGCCCATTGATGGAGCTCTCTATGCACCTCACAAGCAAAGCCCATTGATGGAGCTCACTATGCACCTCACAAGCAAAGCCCATTGATGGAGCTCACTATGCAGCTCACAGACAAAGACCATTGATGGAGCTCTCTATGCACCTCACAGCCACAGCCCATTGATGGAGCTCTCTATGCACCTCACAAGCAAAGCCCATTGATGGAGCTCTCTATGCACCCCACAACCAAAGCCCATTGATGGAGCTCACTATGCAGCTCACAGACAAAGACCATTGATGGAGCTCTCTATGCACCTCACAGCCACAGCCCATTGATGGAGCTCTCTATGCACCCCACAACCAAAGCCCATTGATGGAGCTCACTATGCAGCTCACAGACAAAGACCATTGATGGAGCTCTCTATGCACCTCACAGCCACAGCCCATTGATGGAGCTCTCTATGCACCCCACAACCAAAGACCATTGATGGAGCTCTCTATGCACCTCACAGCCAAAGCCCATTGATGGAGCTCTCTATGCACCTCACAGCCAAAGCCCATTGATGGAGCTCTCTATGCACCCCACAACCAAAGCCCATTGATGGAGCTCTCTATGCACCTCACAACCAAAGCCCATTGATGGAGCTCTCTATGCACCTCACAACCAAAGGCCATTGATGGAGCTCTCTATGCACCTCACAAGCAAGGCCCATTGATGGAGCTTTCTATGCACCTCACAAGCAAAGCCCATTGATGGAGCTCTCTATGCACCTCACAAGCAAAGCCCATTGATGGAGCTCTCTATGCACCCCACAACCAAAGCCCATTGATGGAGCTCTCTATGCTGCTCACAGACAAAGACATTGATGGAGCTCTCTATGCACCCCACAAACAAAGCCCATTGATGGAGCTCTCTATGCACCTCACAAGCAAAGCCCATTGATGGAGCTCTCTATGCACCTCACAACCAAAGACCATTGATGGAGCTCTCTATGCACCTCACAGCCACAGCCCATTGATGGAGCTCTCTATGCACCCCACAGCCAAAGCTTTTGATGGAGCTCTCTATGCACCTCACAGCCAAAGCCCATTGATGGAGCTTTCTATACACCTCACAGTGATAGTCCCCCTCAATTTTTGTCAGTCCCACTCAGAACAAATAAGAAATGTGTGAAAATTTCCTAGTTTTCATTCTTTCAACATCATGTTCAACGCAGTGTACGTTCATGGCTGACAAATTCAATGACGTCATCTCTGAAGTAGCTTAGTTAGATCTACTCATCATTCACACAAAGTTCAGTCGCAGTTTTCTCCCTTTTTTTGGAACATTTCAGTGGTTCAAGACTAAGTCGTTACATAGTCATATCTAACCTTGAAGCAAAGCTAAATGTTATTTCCTTGCACTGAAAATAGACAATGGGAAACCCTGATGATAAAAGACAAGCTTACTTCGTTAAAAAAATATACTTCATTGATTATTGCCAATGTTTTGTTCAACAACAAAGATTTATAAGGAAATTATCTCCTCGTCCACTAGGAATGTCAGTCACGTGAATTACCGGTCAAAGCCTAAGTTAATCAGTAAATGAGAACATCATTGCATGGAGTTGAACTCTCAGCTGACTGACCGTTATGTTTACAAACAAGAAATGATGATGAATACTCTACTGTCATGTTATTAGCTCAGTGAGAATGAAAAGGGGAAATGGGTACTTTTTCCTTAGTCTGCAATTTCAAACCATCCTGATTAAACCAACAAACCAAAGTAAATTCATCTGGCACATAGTCAGTCAGTCGTCAATCTCATTAAAATCAGACATCAGTTCTCGCTACCCCCAAACAAAGATCTAAGACATTCCATTAGGGGTCACGTCAGAACGACCTTTCATCCTACCAATCAGTGCGTCACTTATGAAAGTGACAGTCGGAATGTGATTTCTAATCATACAATCTTGAAAACTTTAACATGGTGTATTCCGACCGTAGTTACAGGTTTAACAATCTAGACCATATATTAGCCATTCCAGAATGTTTTTTTGTTCAGGTTTCAAATTTGTAATCGAGAATTTGTCAAAATATTTTTCGAAGCGTAGTCGCCAATTTGAAATTTGTGCCATAAAGCAAGAGAGAGCTGCCTTCTCATTGGTCATTCCATTGGTTGGCCAAAGTTTGCGCAAGGTCGGTCTGATGTGACCCGTAATGGGATGTCCTCAGATCTTTGTTTAGCGGTAGCGAGAACTAAGATTTGATTTTAATGAGATTGGTCAGTCGTAAACCATTTCCCAGTTCATTTCCCAGAATGACATTCCCAAAGATATGCACAAGAATATAAATGTCACCACATTTAGGGCTAGAAGGAATTTTTTTCAATATTCTTGTAATGGCTGCTTGCACAGTAGTGGCAATATGATACCGGGAGGGTATCGAAGGAATCATGAGCTGGGAAAGAGCTTAGGACTAGCACATCAAAGGGAGACAATCATCAATAAAGGTCCAAAATGTTTCCCTGGCATGATGGTCGTAAACCTTGTGTGAAAGGTAATGTTAATAGGTTGCACCAAAGGTTAGTTTGGACCCTTGGTACTTTCAAAATCTTGTGCAACAATGGAGTGAGTGAGTGAGTATGGTTTTACGCCGCTTTTAGCAATATTCCAGCAATATCACGGCGGGGGACACCAGAAATGGGCTTCACACATTGTACCCATGTCGGGAATCGAACCCGGGTCTTTGGCGTGACAAGCGAACACTTTAACCACTAGGCTACCCGACCACCCCTGCAACATTGGACATAGATACATAATGACAGCACATTTTGAAGGAAATTGTCTAAAAAATTAACCAGAAAAACTAGGGGTCAATAGTGTGAGTAACAATTCTTGATGCGGAATGATGACACCCGAACAGCAAGGTCTGTGTGTTTACTTATGCCTTTTTTCTATTCACACCATTGTAGTCATCCTGTTTCCTAAAAAATAAATAAAGTCATCCTTTTCACTTCTTATCCAATTTCCACTTAATGAGATTCAGCTACAAAAACAAAAACAATCCTTTAACAGGGCTTACCATTGCTTGCTATCCTCTTTACAAAGTACCAATGGAGGGTTTTCTTGATCCCCCAAATTCTGAAATAATAACGTAAGGAAAAGGTATAGTAGGAAATGGAAGAGTGAGATAATATACTTTTTAATTGTTTTCAATACAAGATGATACAAATGAATCAGTTCAAGAAACTTAAACCACAGCATGACAAGACCATATTGAAATTAATAGCTCTGTGTTTCTGTTTCATAAATATCATATATAGGTAATAAAATTGTATCATGTGAGTACAATATACATATTTTTTGTTCCTAATATGTTATGTTTAATTATTGTTTAAAATACGGAAAAAGACAAGGGTAACAATTTCTTTATTATATAATGTTGGTCTAAAAATAATGGATGTCTAAGACATAATTTCACTCAATTATGAAGCTTTAGAAATCGTGTATGAATACATCTTTTTGAGTGAATCGCCCAATGTATCATATAGTTCCAAATTACTTCCAGCCATGGTTGTCCCCTGTTTTGCCAACACACTGGGAAATACCCGTCCAAGCATATGGGGAATGTTAGTCAATAGCTCACTAAGAAAGATAGCATCACACTGATGTTTGGAGCTTGAAAGTAGTTCCTGCAAGACATCCTCATTTGCATATTTATTGGATCATGATACCACATTCATTGGATTGTTTTTATTGCAGCGGGTAACACAAGCCTTTATATGATAAACATGTATAAGGCTGGTACTGTCACAACTACTTGCATATTCGGTGAATCGAACCTTATCCATTCATGAATTGAATTTGTTATTCGTGGCCACTATATTCAAATATTTATGAATATGCAATCATGTGCATTTAAATACCCTGTACCTACAAATATCCATAAGAACAACATATGCATAGATTTCTTCAAAGACAAAACTCTTTTAATACTCAATTTGACAGTATTGTGGTTGATGGTCATTGTTGCATTTGAGCAGATACTAGTACCTGGATAAGTGCAGTATATAAATGTATAATATATTAATAGTTAACAAACCATGTCAAATAATTTATGTTGTTATTGTTTCACTGAATATAACAAATAATATATCAGCTGCTAACTTGTTATTGTATTTGTGAATTAATATCAATATTTGTATTTATTACCCTATATTCATGATAGCCCTACTATATGTTGCGTGATACTCATACACAAATCATAATACAGGATATCATGTGAATGGTTAACTCAAAGAAAGATATCTGTTGATCATTTTGGTAGAATGACAACCCGGACACCATTTTGTAATGTTTACAACAATATTTTTATTTGCTCCTAAAAAATTTCAGAGCCCCACATGATGCATGTCATCGCATCCCAGATCTATGCTTATGATATCAATCACTGGATTGTCTGACCAGACTCTATTATTTACCATCTTCCCGAGGCAAGAGAGTTAACTGACTGTAACAGTCCAGTTTCCACCCTTGCCGAACTTGGCTGGAATTCCTTGGCTCGATCGTAGCGCCACCAGTGGCTATTACGAGTTATGTCCTTCCTATGCCTTTCCTATTGACCAATCAGATTCAACCTCTCGTATCACTTGCATTTGCTTCAAATAAAACGGTGGCGCCCAGTCAAGACGATCTGATTGTTAATCAAGATCTGTATTGTTATAAAACGAGTCTTACATCGCGAAGAGCATCAAATCATGGATTTTGATTTCGGTGTGCGATTTTGATTGGACTATGAGGAGACTCGTTAGTCCAGCCAAAATGTAACTCCATAATACCAGCCTTGTTCAGCAAACTTTTATAGCCAGTTAACTCACTTGCCACGGGAAGATGTTCATTACTGACTGCCGCCATATAGCTGGAGTACTGTTAAATGCTGTATTTCAACAAACAAACTAAGCTAAGACACCAGGTGATACTCACATGAAGGGGAAGGCCAACAAGGGCAGTGAGTAGATGAAGCGCTCCTTCCATGTGTCGGGGAAGTACCAGAAGTAGAACACAACGGCACAGATGATGTACAGGAGGATGGAGTACAGGATGAGACTGGCGATGAACTTCTTCTGCAGCTCCTGGTTGTGGCGCCGAAACCGCTGTAGCTTGGTGATGTCCTGTTAGTGGAGGAATTAAATTAAGTTTCAAGATGCATCCAGATTAATTTGTCAACCTTAACAAAAATTGATCCTAGCTCTAATCTCTCAAATTGTTTTATGGGCAAAATCATCACTACATCAATGACCAACTGTTATGATTTGATTATGATAGTTAAATTAGATCGGTGTCTAATGATAATAATGTTTCTACTTAAATGTATTTAATGTACTGTGACAACAACAAACTGAAAATGCCCAGTGAAGATTCTGGGGTAGAATAGGTCTTCAGCAACCCATGCTTGCCGTAAAAGGCGACTATGCTTGTCACAAGAGGCGACTAACGGGATCGGGTGATCAGGCTCGCTGACTTGGTTGATACATGTCATCGATCCCAATTGCGTGGATCGATGCTCATGATATCAATCACTGGATTGTCTGGTCCAGACTTGATTATTTACAGACCGCCATCATATAGCTGGAATATTGCTGAGTGCGGCGTTAAACAACAAACCAACCAACCAACCAACAACCAACCAACAACCAACCAACCAAACTGAAAACCTGAAAGAAGTGAGCAATGAAGAAGCTGAAAAACACAGACAGTGATTTATGGGTTTGTGGAATAAAACACATGTTCCTCCATCACCTGTAAACACACACAGCCTCTACACAGTGTAGTTGCTATGTGTAACCAACAAATCAAGCAAAGGTCTGTTTACAGCAAAAAAACAAAAAACTAGAGAACAGAAAACAGAATGCATTCAGCTTTGCTAAGAAACATACGTGTTTCCTATTACATCAATTGAAAAGACTGGTTTTTTTCAAAATAAATAATTTTAAGATACATATGTATCTGTCCATCACAGAAGAGGTATGATGAACATCATATATGTGATAAAATATCACTAGAGATGATGATGTACTGTTTCAATTGCATTTCCTGCAGATTAGATTACCATGCATATGTCTGGTAAACTAAGCAAGTTCAAGTTAGATCAGTCAGGTATCCAGAAACACATGAAACACAGTTATTTTGGTGTGTGTGTGGTGTGTGTGGTGTGTGTGGTGTGTGTGGTGTGTGTGGTGTGTGGTGTGTGGGTGTGTGTGTGTGTGTGTGTGTGTGTGTGTGTGTGCGTGCGCGTGTGCGCGTGTACGCGTGTGCGCGACATTACACCATGTTACACATCTACATCACATAGTTGCCCAATATGTTTTTTATTAAGGACTAAGGAGTAATAAGTGGGTACTAGATGGGTGCAGTCTCTATTTTATTATACTATCATACAAATACTGTATCAAATAACTATTTACAAACCAAAAGCAACCAGAAAAAAACATAAAAATTGAAACACTGTTCCAAAATAAATGCTGGAGCAACTCTTCCCAAAGGTTTTCATCCATTCAGAACCCACCAGGGAGTAGGCAGAAAATAAGATCTTTTATTATTACTTTCTAAATTCATTAGGGCTGGCTAAAAAGATTGATAATCGGAATTATCATCGATGGAAAGAAATATTGATTATTATCTATATAAAAATTGTGTCATTGATAATACCTTACATAAACTTTTGTGACGAAATAAAGTTTAGATTTACCAAAAGAGACTTGTCATTGTCAATAATGTTAATTGCTGAAGATGTTAAGTAACTGATTTGGTTATATCTCAAAGTCCACAAAGTAATCCCTGAATAAATGGACAACCACTCACCAGTGGACTGAAACATGTTGATTTCTTTAGGAATTTTTATTTGCGGATTTGCTCAAAGATACTTCTCCGATATTCATTGATAACTGATCAACATTTATTAACGATCTCTATGATCTGTATTGATAGCCAGCCCTAAAATTCATATAGGAAACAGGAAGTGCTTCCAGTCTAAGTTTCTACAAGATCATAATGTATCAAAAAGACATATGAAATAAGCTGATATTTCAAAGCCACTTCATCATAACTAATAGTCCAGAGTTTTACCTATTTCACCAACATCAGCAATGAAAAACAGACAGACTAGGAAGAGAATCCTTAACTTGTAATCCGCTTTTAAAAATATTCCAGTTGTATCACAGTGTGTCAGCTTAATGTGGAGAAAAGCCCAAGGTGATGCAGGCTTCAAACATTTAACACTTAGGTGAAAACCATGAGCTTGGGTATGGTGCTGACAAACCTAGAAACAATCGTGGCGAAGCAGGATTCGAACCCACAATCGACAGAAAGAGAAGTTAGATGAACTGCAGGAGTCATCTAAGTAGCACCACATCGGCCAGATCAGGGCAGCCTGGTGGAAGTGGTCCAGAACCCCTAACATCTATACTACTTATCAATGCTTATTGGGATTTAACTGATTACTGACGAAGACATCTGAAACAATTACTATGATGCCAGTGATGACTGACACTGACAATGAGGACATTTTGGCCACCACATCCCCATTACACATAAAGTCTGCCCTACCACATGTGTTGTGTTATAAAGTATAGATTTGCCCTGAACTACACGCGTCCTTACTTACTTATATTGGAGATTTAACGTGCGTTTTCGACTGCAAGCGTATGTCGCACACGGTACACACACGTCCTCGTGCTGTGATGTTTTTATAGTCCAGGACAAACTATGCTTTACTATACTTGACATGGGTCAGAGCCAACTGTATTACTGTTCTTAGATGCCAAATTTAAAACCATGTATTATTGGAGATGTGATTAAAATCAAATCTGGAATATGAAATATCCTCAAACTAGGATAACCGACAGGTTGTTATTAAAATGTTAATTGCCTCCACCTTTAGCTTAAGAGATAAAATAATATTATTTAAAATAAAACGCACAAAAACGTGAAGTTTAGCAGTAAATATGTCATATTTTTTATTTCTGTACTGTGTGAGATTAGCTAAAGTCCCTGGCAGCAATAAGCTGGGTTCGTATTAATGTTTCAATGGTTTCAGTTTGGTTCATGTGACACTAAACATTCCACAATGTATTGTGGGGACAGGCAAACATATGGAAACAAAGCCAAAGTTTTGCGTTGCTGGTTGTGGTGAGTTTGGGTGTTTTCTGTCAATAAGTTGTAACTAATGTTCCCACCCCTAATGTAAGAAGACTGCAGTAACTGCAGGCCATGAGTGCCTACCGAGTTGGTTGAACTATACCTACTGAGCAACTGGCCTGAATTGACGGCTTGGGGCAAAGTGACTTGATGTAAAATGGAGTAGACGTGGGACAAACATGGCGGAGTGCAGAATGTTGCTGAAAGTTGTATGCAGAGCAACAAATGTGTGACTGTGTAAAGTTTCAAGGAGTGATCATTCCTGAGGCCAGTGACAGACATAATTCACTGGACACCACTCCCCGCCTTGGACAGCTTTGTCATGTGTGTGGCGGCTGTGGCACAGGCACAGTGGTTTGTGTATGGTTAGGGTAACCCAGCACCATGGCATTTGGTGGAAGTTTTACTTCATAAAAGTTGATATTCTTTCTTTTTGCAGGTGAATCACAAACCTGAATAATTGTTTTTAAATTCCAAGATCAAAGATGGGATATTGTAGAGCCAAACATTCAGGTAATAGTAGGGCTGGGACGGGTAACTCGGGTACCCGGGTCGGGTGGGTACCGAGTAGGACCCGGGTACCCACAGGAAGACCCTGACCCGTGGTTAGTCATGTGATATGTTGTTTAATGACAAAAATATCTAGAACTCTATGGTTACACTACAAGTCACAAATGTTCGTATTTCTTTCTGACTATGCATCCATTTCTTCTGACTTTTCACATCTTTGAATGAAGATATAATTTGAGTCAAGTTCTGTGTATGCATGACCAGATTGTTTAATACATGTATCTAAATACGCTTTGCCAGTGCTATGGTAAAAAAATGCCCAATTGGACAGTTTGTACCTATCTCTTAAGACCTACAGTGGGAACCCGGGTAGGGTCAGGTAATAGGGGGGTGGGTACCCGGGTAGGAAATTCGGACTCGTCCCAGCTCTAGGTAATAGAACACTGTCATTGTTGTGCTGTTAATATTTTATAGCCAACCCAACCCAGAAATAGCACAGAATCTGCGTACACTGGTTGTTTAACAGTTTCATTCAGCATTTTAAATCTGTTATTATTCACGTTTTACACCTACGTCCCTTGTAATATATCGCATGTATCGTGATAAAGGGGCAGTGAATCAACGTACTGTATCGTGGACCTGATATCAGGATACAATACTGTATTGCCCTATCATTAAACCACTATAAAACTTATTACATATGATTAATGCTTCACTTTATAATCTTTACAACACCAACTGTGTTTGTGAGGATATTCAGGAAGGTTAAGAGGGATGTTGATAATGACAGGAATTATCTTACCTTGTCAATGCCTTCTAAGATTTCAACAGTGGTCTTCTTTTTCTGCAAGAAAATAACATAATAAAAATGACATGACATCATTATTAGTAAAAAACTAAAAGGCTGTAATACAAGAGCAATGTTGAGCTTTCCATTTTTTGGGGTGTCAAATCAAATCATACAGAGACCAGTGTAATTTTATAAAATTAAGTATTTGTGTTTGGTAGGTGTGATCATGCTTAAATGAATTTAACATTGCAAAACAGCAAAATGACACAAAGTGATTAATTTTGAGAATTGATCAAATCCAATGATCAAATGATAATTTTACAAGCAATGCCCTAGCTGCGATATAGAAGCTCTGCATGACCCTGTTTTTACTTTCTGACATCCAAAGCTCGCTATTACATGCACAGCGATAAATGGTAGTTACAATTCATAACCTTCTCTGATTCATGCCTTCATAACGTTCCACTTAAAATGCTTAAGTAGACAAGGACTCTATTGTGGACATTTTTTTACCCCCTTGTTTCCATGTATGTTATATGTGACACTCAAACAAACAATTCATGCACTCATTAACTACCCCCTTGTTTCCATGTATGTTATATGTGACACTCAAACAAACAATTCATGCACTCATTAACTACCCCCTTTGTTTCCATGTATGTTATATGTGACACTCAAACAAACAATTCATGCACTCATTAACTACCCCCTTTGTTTCCATGTATGTTATATGTGACACTCAAACAAACAGTTCATGCACTCATTAACTGAGATGGTTACAGGCCGGCAAAGCCACATTTCGAAAATAGATAGCCCAAATTGATGTGGCTCTCGCGGCAATGGTTATGGTTGCGTGATTGTATAATGTGGCTCTCGCGGCTATGCTTTCAAAACATGCTTTGTGATTCTAACAGGTTACCGTATATAACAAAACAAGTCTTGTTTTCTCATTTTTTATTCAACAAGGATAACATATTCATCAAAACTTTACATTGATGAATATGAATAGCATATGAATATCATAATGGATTTAATGGCATTACTGCAGATGAAGGAGGTCGCCCACGTGGTCAGCATATTCCATCTCACTCAGGTGTTGGTTCAGGAGCTGGATCTTGAGGGACGCAATACGTGCATCGATTGCCTTGTACTTCTTTCTTCGTGAAGGTTCTGATCACTGGTGTGCCACCCTTCCAGGTGATTGTTGGTAGGGTGGCCTTGGTTTTCGAAATGGTTCCAAATCTCTGGCATGAAGGCCCCTCCATGAACTGGTTGTCATGTAGTCCATGAAGGCAGTCACTTTAGGGCCAGCAGGAGAGTCAGCAATGGAATCAAGCCACACATCATCCACTTTGTCACGAGGTACTAGAGGGAGGGCAGCAGCTCTTCTCACCAGCTTCTTCACCTCCTCATCTTCCTTATAGTCCATCACCAGACCTTCTTTCATCACCACGCTTTGTAATTTAAATGTGGGACACTCATTTAAAGGTATCTCTAAAGAACACCACGCTTAGTAATTTAAATGTTGGACACTCATATAAAGGTATCGGTAATCGGATTAATTAATTACCTGCTAGAATAGGTGAAATGCACTCAGCTGAAAATGTGGCTCTACCGGCAATAGCCATTTCTGAAATGTGGCTCTCCCGGCTAGACACCACTGAGATCCATGACAGTTGTAGATAGTGCTAAGATAGCTGCACAGGGGCATGTGGCCCTGTTGAGTGAAGACATGATGTAGGCCTACATCGCCCATTTGACTGTCTGTATGGTTGGGTCAGTCATTGACACTGAATATATATTTTGCGTCCATGGTTCAGGTATGGCCTTCTAGACATAAACGCAAATGTATAACATCATGATCTGGATAAGGTAAATTATGACATATACTAACACAATGTTTAAAGTTAAGATTGGGTTATGAACACGCACGCACACGCACACACACGCCAAATTACTTATAAAGTCACGCACACATTCAAACACGTAGCCCCCCCAACCACCCCCCCCCCCCCCCCAAAGAGCAATGTTGAGCTTTCTTTTTTGGGGGTGTCAAATTGATAAATGGTAGTTACAATTCATAACCTTCTCTGATTCATGCCTTCATAACGTTCCACTTAAAATGCTTAAGTAGAGAAGGACTATATTGTGGACATTTTTATATCCCCTTGTTTCCATGTATGTTAGATGTGACACTCAAACAGTTCATGCACTCATTAAGTGAGATCCATGACAGTTGTAGATAGTGCTAAGATAGCTGCATAGGGGCATGTGGCCCTGTTGAGCGAAGACATGATCTAGGCCTACAAGTTTACAAGAATGGAGAAAGTCTATTAACAAATGTTACAATCATTTACCGAGAACCATTTGTTAAAAATATATTAATAATTTCTGATTCTGAACTGATGCTAACATGTGAAGTGTGCAGGATCAACCGTCTAAAGATGACGGAAATTGAAAGTGTTTGAAAGATGTTTGATGCAATTTAAAATGAAATCAAACAGAACAAAATAAACTGATAATGTTGTCAATCCAAAATTTTACTCATAACGAGAACATGTTAAAAAACAACAGCTTAATATCTCAATACATGCTTGACAAAGAGCCATATTTCACTTCCATACCTTAAACTTTTATCAAAATATTGAAATGTGTGCTTTGGAGTCGGACAGTGTTTTTGCGCAACAAACGATGGAGAAGTGAGTCATAACCTTGTGGATCGCATCTAATCACCTGATGGTGTGAACTTACTCTAAATTTCCCAATTATCATGCCCATCTTGACCAATCAAAGGGCTAACAGACAAATCAGATTGTTGGTATCAGTGGATCTGTCGCTCACGCTGTCACGTCGACTTGTTTTCAACTTTCGAGGACTTCCGTGGATCACCCGACGCCTGGCGGTAAATGACAGTCATTTAGAGTTGTTTCCCTTTGACCAAACCACGTCGCCCATTTGACTGTATGTATGGTTGGGTCAGTCATTGACACTGAATATATATTTTGCGTCCATGGTTCAGTTAAATCGATAAATTCAGCGTCAAAAAATTACCATAAGAGAACTGATTTATGTGTACCAATCATAGTCCCCACTTTAATACTTCTATTAATCGTGCTGTTCTTTTCACATTTATTTATTAAATACAGTGAAATGACCATGTGAGTTGGTGTGTCATTGATAATGTGTTGGCTCGTCACGCCGAAGGCTTGGGTTCGATTCCCAGATGGGTAAAAGGCGACTGAACAATTTTATTGAAATGTGACTTCATTAACTGTTGCAGTTTTTAGAACACAAAAAATAATAAAAGGTTCTGATTTCATGTGTTTTCATTATGAAATGCTGTTGAGCCATAGTATAACAGGTGGTCTAGTTAATAGAGCCTCCGCCCGGAGAGCGGAAGGTCGGTGGTTCGATCCCCGGCCGCGACATACGAAAAGACGTTAAAAGAAGGTATTTATTGTTACCCTGCCTGGCGCTTGGCAAGGGTTGGTCGGCTCTGAGTGGGGTTGGCATGTCAAACTGCAGCATGGTATCTCAGTGGACTTACACTATAAAAACGGCATTTGTCCGGACTAGTACACGCACACAGGCACACACACCACACACCACACACCACACCACACAGAGATGTTTACATGTTGTATACACTTCATACTAAAACACGTACACAAACAATAAATTATAACACCCGAGCAGTTATGGCCTTCGAGACACTAGACATAAAAGCAAATGTATAACGTCATGATCTGGATAAGGTAAACTAAGACATATACTAACACAATGTTTAAAGTTAAGATTGGGTTATGAACACACACGCACACACGCACACACATACGCCACATTATTCATAAAGTCACGCACACATTCATACACAAACACGGAGACACCAACACACGCACACAAGCCCCTCACACGCCCCCCCCCCCCCCCCCCCCCAACACACACACCCCCAACACAGAGGTGCATTTATCCTCACCGACACTCAACATAAACATTACAAGTATAATACTGATCACAAGCAGAAATACTACTATTCGCAAGCATAATAACATACACGTAGAAAAGCGCACACAGAATTAAATGAGTGTCAAGCGTCCTTGGAACATTTGATCAATTAACTTTCAAAGAGTATAACACCCGTGTTCACATCTGAGTAATGTAATAAATTTCTCGGTTGAAGATAAGTTTAAGAACACACACAAACGTCGTTTCACCTTACCTCACCTCGTTACCTCATCTTCTGTGCATGTAACTCCTACTCTGAACTTAGGTACAAGTTCATTGTAAACTATTGATCATTTTATCACTGACATTATCAGAAATGTAAATTTCTAAAACAGGGAAAAAACACCGAATTTCAACATCTACCATCAAAATTTAAACCGGTTCTCTGCAGCCCGTCTGAAAGCAAGACGTCCTGTGAAGGATGTGACCCCAAAAAAATTAGCATAGGCGGTAAAGAATGCGAATGGTTAGGCAACACCAGGGGCGGGCCGCGCATTAAATGCGTTGCACCATGTTTACTTAGAAGTAAATGTTTTGCCTCCGATGCATAGATGGTAGGAAACGTTGTTGACGACGTAGCTGTGAGCGGCATGCCAGGGCAACAACTCTTGACCATGTTCGGTATGGGGGTGGTAGTGTCATGGTGTGGGGCGGAATCACATGACCGGCGAACTAATTTGGTTAATGTCAATGGACATTTGACTGGCGAGCGATATGCTGACCAAATTTTGTGTCCAGTTGTTCTCTTCACCAGAATTATCGGCAGACCACGTCCTGCCCAGGTCGTCACCGATTATCTCCGACGTTAAGGCATACGGACATTGGACTGACCCCAACATAATTGACACGTCAGCTATTGGTCTCCACGCCCGAAATATATTTTACAGATATTTATCCTCATTACTCCTTCACTATCATTTCATCAGTTTTCCTACTTTTTGTCGGAGGTATATATACTCTCCAAAAAATTTAAGTTAACGCACTGCCGATTGCATGACAATGAATATTGTTTTTTTCACCTAAATGGCTTCAGTGTTTTTGAAATACTCCATGGATCATCTACATATTCGGATGTGAGGATTTGGTACAGGAAATTGTGCCATTTGGTTTGAAGTTTTCACTTTGGCTGCATTGTTCACAACGTTCTAAAACATGTCGCCCAAACGCGACCTTAACGGAAAAGTACAGGCTCTACTTGGCTAAATAAGTGAACATCTGTCTACAAATTTGTTATGTGGTTTTGCAAATTTGAACGAACTTAACATTGCCACGACTTGTCTCTGCTACACGCAATATCGCCATAGGCCGACATCAAGCTGGAGAGTTTCAGACATCAGTTTCCCGTCGTTGAAATGTCGACCAGATTACAATTTCACGTCTCGTCGTACGATTCCCAAATTCTGGGCCAACCAATGACCGTCCACGTTCAGGCCGACGACGAGTCACCACACCCGCCCAAGATCATTACATCCGGGTGCTGCATTTACGTGATCGGACTGTCACGGCCGAAACCACAAGCCAACGTACCAGGACTATTCAGCTATAGAAAATGAAATTCATTTTACTTTTGTATGTCCTTATTATTGCGATCTAAGAAACAAGTTTATACCAGAACGCTATCTGGCAAATTATCCTGTACCTGCTTTTATTTCTCTTCTTTCTTCAAACGATGATGCTGTCATATTAAAACTGACTATATATGTTAAAAATGCAATTTCCCTCAGAAACAAATTGTTAAACATGAGCATATATCCAAATATGTAACTACTTATTTGTAACTGTTTTGTATATGGTCCGGAGGCATTACATGCAATAAATATCTTTGACTTTGACTTTGACTACGAAGGATATCCGTACAGAATCAATCTCATTAAAATGAGATCTTAGTTCTCGCTATCGCTAAACAAAGATCTGAGGACATCCCATTAAGGGTCACGTCAGAACGACCTTTCACCAACCAATCAGAGCGTCGCTTACCAGATCATGAAAGTGACTGTCGGAATATGTCTTCTAATCATGCAACCACGAAACATTTAACACGGGGTATTACGAACGACAGTTACGTATTTTATGATTATATCCATACAATCTAGGCCATCTATAAGCCATTCCAGATTGTTCTTCTTATCAGTTTTAATTTTTTTAAATCGAGAATACGTCATAATATGTTTCGAAGCGTAGTCGCCAGTTTGAAACTAGTGTCGTAAAGCTCGAGAAAGCTGCCTTCTGATTGGCTAATGTCGATTTCTTGTCAGTTATTTCATTGGTCGATCAAAATTCGCGAAAGGTCGTTCTTCGCTTGGATTGAGTGCCAGGCGGCCGTACTTGGGCTTCGTCTGACGACGTCATCAAACCTTCAACGCGTTCGTTTGGCACACTGACGTTCATATCTGAAATCTGCGACGCCAGAGACGAAGATGGTTTAGTGATGAATCACGTTTTCTCTTACAAAGACGTAATGGACGAATTCGTGTGTACATAGGAATTAACGAACGTTTTGCCCGTAATTGTGTACGTTGAGTGGACAGATTTTGGTGGAGGAAGTTTACGTTACATGGACGAAATTTTGCAGCACCACGTCCTTCCTGCCACTGACGTCCAACGTGAGATTTTCCAACATGATAACGCCAGGCCGCATGCGGCTTGCGTCATGGAAGCCCTTCTAGCCATTAACAACCTAAATGTGCTTCCTTGGCCATCCAGGTCGCCAGGTCATGAACCCAATGGAAGCATGTAGAGTCCATAACATATATTGAACCTGACGTCACCACTGACCATCTGCACGACATCCGTGTATTATGAAATACGAAACATCATATCGACAAACTTTGCTGCTCCTGTTATGTGCAATTTCATGTTTTACAGAACAGTTGCTCTTTCCTTATCATGCTGTGAAATAAACCCATTAACGGTTAATGTTTTTGGCAATGCGTTTCTTTTTTTTGGAGAGTATATGGTAATCTATACCGACAGGTACACAAGACTGACGCAAGATAATGTCACAGTGTCATCGGACGTCTGGAGCAGGGCTAACTCGGCGGGATGCTGGGACCATGGATTTGTCCTGGGGGACCATCAAGATACATCAGCACTGGAAGTGTGGCCTTCTCTGACAGGCCTAGCGCAGGAAGACCATGTGTAACCGCGCAAGTGTAACCCAGTGTAACGGAGGACCGATACATTAGACTCCTGGCATGCCACACTTTTCCGACCAAACACTGCATAACCGCCCAGGAGAGCTTGGATTGGTGCTCGTCTTGTCAGATGCAACACGCTGAACGTTTGCAGTGGTGTAATCCAAACCTTGTTAGGCCATTGCTGTGGTGGAGGAGAGTGGGGTTCAGTGATGTAACCCCTACCTTGTTAGACCCTTGCTGTGGTGGAGGAGAGTGGGGTTCAGTTGTGTAATCCACACCTTGTAAGGCCATTGCTGTGGTGGAGGAGAGTGGGGTTCAGTGATGTAATCCACACCTTGTTAGACCCTTGCCGTGGTGGAGGAGAGTGGGGTTCAGTAATGTAATCCACACCTTGTTAGACCATTGCTGTGGTGGAGGAGAGTGGGGTTCAGAGATGTAACCCCTACCTTGTTAGACCATTGCTGTGATGGAGGAGAGTGGGGCTCAGTGATGTAATCCACACCTTGTTAGACCATTGCTGTGATGGAGGAGAGTGGGGCTCAGTGATGTAATCCACACCTTGTTAGACCATTGCTGTGGTGGAGGAGAGTGGGGCTCAGTGATGTAATCCACACCTTGTTAGACCATTGCTGTGGTGGAGGAGAGTGGGGCTCAGTGATGTAATCCACACCTTGTTAGACCATTGCTGTGGTGGAGGAGAGGGGGGTTCAGTGATGTAATCCACACCTTGTTAGACCATTGCTGTGGGTGAGGAGTGTGGGGTTCAGTGATGTAATCCACACCTTGTTAGACTATTGCTGTGGTGGAGGAGAGGGGGGTTCAGTGATGTAATCCACACCTTGTTAGACCATTGCTGTTGTGGAGGAGAGTGGGGCTCAGTGATGTAATCCACACCTTGTTAGACCATTGCTGTTGTGGAGGAGAGTGGGGCTCAGTGATGTAATCCACACCTTGTTAGACCATTGCTGTGGTGGAGGAGAGTGGGGTTCAGTGATGTAACCCCTACCTTGTTAGACCCTTGCTGTGGTGGAGGAGAGTGGGGTTCAGTGATGTAACCCCTACCTTGTTAGACCCTTGCTGTGGTGGAGGAGAGTGGGGTTCAGTGATGTAACCCCTACCTTGTAAGGCCATTGCTGTGGGTGAGGAGAGTGGGGTTCAGTGATGTAATCCACACCTTGTTAGGCCATTGCTGTGGGTGAGGAGTGTGGGGTTCAGTGATGTAATCCACACCTTGTTAGACCATTGATGGTGGAGGAGAGTGGGGTTCATGAGACGTGATCACTTTTGTGTGTATACGATCTGTTGATGTCAGAAGAAGGTGGCACGGTATAGTGAAAACTACTTATAGTGTAGAAGTCGTGACAGATGTTGACATATTGTTCTGTTATTTCTTTTGTGATGTACACCCGGGCGGTATAATTGATGTGAAAGAACCGCTGTGAGACATCAACGTCCAAATAACGTTTTGTAGAACGGCTCGTGAGGTGAGGAAGTGAAGAAGTGAGTCGACCAACCGCATCGTGGCGGTTTTTGAATAATAGAGTTTTGGTCAGGGAAACCAGTGTCCCAGGGTGAACAATGATCCACGCCATCTAACCCAAACCCCACCCTCGCCAATAAAAGAGAAGACACATTATTTTTAGAAAATATAACGGTCAGCCCACGAATTATTTACTTACTTGGTTACTTCAGCACATGGTATCTTCAGCTCTTGGTTACTTCATCTCTTGGTTTCTTCAGCACATGGTATCTTCAGCTCTTGGTTACTTTGACACTTGGTTACTTCAGCACTTTGTCACTTGTTTCTTCAGCACATGGTTACTTCAGCACATGGTTACTTCAGCACATTGGTTACTTCAGCACATGGTTACTTCAGCACATGGTCACTTCAGCACATGGTTACTTCAGCACATTGGTTACTTCAGCACATGGTTACTTCAGCACATGGTTACTTCAGCACATGGTTACTTCAGCACATTGATTACTTCAGCACATAGTTACTTCAGCCCTTGGTTTCTTCAGCTCTTGGTTTCTTCATCACATGGTATCTTCAGCCCTTGGTTACTTTAACACTTGGTTACTTCAGCACTTTGTCACTGGTTTCTTCAGCACATGGTTACTTCAGCACATGGTTACTTCAGCACATTGGTTACTTCAGCACATGGTTACTTCAGTTCTTGGTTACTTCAGCTCTTGGTTACTTCAGCACTTGGTTACTTCAGCACTAGGTACCTTCACCACTTTGTTCCGCTTCAAAACTTTGTTCCCACAACACTTGTTTATTTATCAGGTGGCATATTGTCTGACAGATTGGACGTTTCGGAAAATAACACGGGAACATGGGACATCATTGGTCACTGATGCGTCCAATTTGGGAATGTCTCCATAAAAAGTTTAGAAAATTTTTTTTAGGCTTTGAATAATGTAATTTTTATCAACTTTAGTCAAGAGTCCAAAGATGACCTTTGTAATCTTCCTAGAAAGAGCATGCTCGATTGTACTTAAAAAGTTTATAAATGCAGAAACCAACTGGAGCAGCTGCTATATTGGAAAAGGGCAAGTTTACTGTCATGAAGTTGAATTCATCCCTCTCGTATTACGGTCTTGTGGATGTTGTTTTGTCACTGAATCTATGTACAGATCTAAATATGAGCGAGTGAGTGAGTTGGTGATCTAAATATGAAACACAAACCCGTGTTTTGATTTTGTTTTTGATTTGAGTGAGTGAGTGAGTGAGAATGATTTTACGCCGCTTTTAGCACTATTTCAGTAATATCAGGGTGGGGGACATCAGATATGGGCTTCACAGATTGTACCCATGTGTGGAATCGAACCCGGGTCTTTGGCGTGACGAGCAAGCGCTTTAACCATTAAACTACCCCACCGCACCTTGCAACTTCGAGCAAAACTTCCGATTCCCATGCATAGAGAAGGGGATCAGCAAGGAGGTGAGTACAGTGTGCGCCCATGGAGATGCCTTCTTCTTCTCCGAATGTCCCCAAATTTCAAGTTGATGTTATCCATGAGGAAGTTCAGCATTTCACATATTGATTTCTCAGTAAACTTCACATGACATTTGCTTTCATTTTTGACAAATTTCCCTGAAGCTTTGAAGAAAGATATGCAACTAAACTATGGCCACCACCCATTCACAACTGTTTGTGACAAATGCCCCGTGGAACAAGGAATGCAGGCTTTCATTACGTATGTGGTGTAGGGTAGTGGTGTATAGACTGAAAACGTCAATGTTTCTACAGAACTGATCTTGATTCTTTTCTGAGATTGCAAAAGTTCAAGCAAATCCTGAAGTGTTTAATAATCCACATGGAATTAATCCACTTGTCTCAAATAAGTTCTAATTGTTCATTGATTGTATTCAGGATTGTGGTAAATCTTTGAGACAGGAATTGGTGGTACGTTGCTGGACCATGCACTATATGTATCTTTGTGAGTGAGTGAGTGAGTATGGTTTGACGCCGCTTTTAGCAATATTCCAGCAATATCACGGCGGGGGACACCAGAAATGGGCTTCACACATTGTATCCATGTCGGGAATCGAACACGGGTCTTCTGCGTGACGAGCGAACGCTTTAAACACTAGGCTACCCGACCGCCCCATGTTTCTCTGTACCGAGTGTCTCTTTAGAAACAACACTTTTAGATAGACCCGTTGGATTCCGAGGCGTAAACGGTACTAGATATCGACTAATGGAGATGGTCGACATGATTGATTGTGAAGCATCATGTCCCTTTGACGCGAATCGTTACTCATGACATCATCTACATGTTTACATTGCCAAGGATTCACAATAAAGATTGGTACATTCTTGGTGTCTAATGACCCGCCCGCTCATACCATTGTCCTCGACCTCATATTTGTAATTTCTAAGCACTCTTCAGAAGCAATTCAAGAAATTATTTTGCACCAGATTCCAATTATTGAAACCGCAATGCCATGTATAGTATGTCAGATTCGCAGAGGAAGCTCCCTCTTGTCACCATGGCTTCATGCCCGCCCCTTCTTCACTGGGAGCCGCTGGGTGCGTGACCAAATGATGTCACATGGTGCATGGAATTAAATTTACTTGCATAGATTTGTACCCAAATGGAAACAAATCCTAACTTCCTATCCAGTCAGTTTTGAAAATAAGTCCCGTGAAACAAGCATATTTAATAACTGGTCTTAACATGCCGGAGTAAAGCTAAAATGCTGCTGAGAACAGCGTTAAATGTCATTCCCTCGATCACTTCGAGTTCCCACACCAATACATAACCTTTGCCAAGTACATGTACACAAAACAAACAACGACGTCTAAATGACTATTTTTACACTCGTATGTTGAAGGTAAAGTGTTCAATGCGTTTGATAAATGTTGCCCAGTTAAAATGTATTGATCTTGAAAAAGCTTGACTGCAGCCTTTTCAAAGACTAAACAGTACAGTTCTCTTAAAATTTAATAGCCCCGTTCTCACAGTGTAATACAAGTGCGGCCGACTTCCAGATGAAAGCTTTGCCACCAGTGAACGATTCAGAAAGACACGCGATGTTGCTCCGCTTTGTGTTGGTCACATTGGTCTCATGGAAAAAAGCATGAAATGGTCAAATGTTCCGCATTTGTCGACGTAATTTTGTACTTTTGTAACACTGTCTAGTATGTTTTGTTTTGTTTGTTTGTTGTTTAACGCCGCACTCAGCAATATTCCAGCTATTCCGGCGGTCTGTAAATAATCAAGTCTGGACCAGACAATCCAGTGATTGATATCATGAGCATCGATCCACACAATTGGGATCGATGACATGCATCAACCAAGTCAGCGAGCCTGACCACCCAATCCCGTTAGTCGCCTTTTACGACAAGCATAGTCGCCTTTTACGGCAAGCATGGGTGGCTGAAGACCTATTCTACCCTGGAATGTAGGCTGGCTGTATAGGTAACAATGCAGCAGAGCCAACTGAAGGATCAAACGTTTATGTGAAGAGGAAGTAATACGGGCCTTTTTCGTTTTCCACAAAATATATTACTTACCAATGTGAATGTAGTGAAATTTTATTGGTACATATACAAAATAGAAAATATGTTTTTGCTCCTAAACTGGTGCAAAATTATCGTTTTGAAGACAGCTGGGTGCCGTTGTACAAAGCGATCTTAGCGCCAAGGTGATCGTAACTCCCATACCTTAACATAGACTTACGACAGTTATAGCGCTAAGGATGTTTTGTACAACGTCACCCAGGGCAATAACCCTATCTCGAATAAAGCAGATTTAAGGCCTGTAGTGACCTAACATTTGATATTGTGTGCGTGCGTGCGTGCGTATGCGTGCGTGTGCGTGCGTGCGTGCGTGCGTGCGTGTGTGTGTGTGTGTGTGTGTGTGTGTGCGCGCGTGCGTGCGTGTGTATGCGTGCGTGCGAGTGTGCATGTGTGAATTTTTTTTCAAAGGTCTGAAGCATAGTTATTACTTTCAAGAATTTTCAGGGACAATTTATTTGAATGACCTTCCACCCGACCGCGACCCCTGAAGCTGAATACATGTGAAGCACACAATCTTTCAATATTCCAACAATACCAAGCCGGGAGATACCATCAATGGGCTCCACACATCATATCCATGTAGGGAATCCAACCCGGGCCATCAGCGTGACGATCTAACGCTGTAACAACTGGGCTACCCAAGCGACCCACAAGGAATGGTTTAAGGTGAGACAATTCATGAATATGTGAAAAGGGACTTTCTGGAACAGCGGCAACCTGATCTTTTCTCAGTTTCTCCAACAAGGTATTTCCTGCAGCGCCGTTAGTCGTTCTGTCAAAGGCAACTCTATAAGGAACCAGGGGGCACGATTTGCTTTGCAGAGTTGCGTCCCTTTGGCACGCCAGAAACTTATGATTGTTGGTTCGAATCCCGATTCGCTCCGACTATGTTTCTAGGTTTGTCAGCACCATACCGTGCTCGTGGGTTTCACCGAAGTGGTAAACGTCTAAGACCTGCATCACTTCGGGCTTTCCTCCCACATTAAGCTGACACGCCGCGATATAACTGTAATATTGTTAAAAGCGGCGTTAAGCCCAACTCACTGTCACTATAAGGAACCACTGGTTAGCAGCCTCTGATTGAAAAGGCCGCCAGTGGGGTTTGTACAATGGAATCACGTTATCGTTATCATAAAGTGAGTGAGTGAGTTGGGTTAAAAGCGGCTTACTTACTTACTTACTTAGCTTTCCGACATATGAGGATTTTGTGCACATTTAGTGATGTGGTCGAGAAGGGTATGTCGTAAGGAAACCTGGAGAGGCTTTATTGTGGCTAAATTAATTTTGGCGGAAATTTGGAATTTTGGAATATGCCATGCTAATAAGGTGGGGGAACCATAGGAGTTTGTGAGGTTGTGTTTTTTTTTAATAGATTTCTGATTTCTGTTTTATTGGTAGCTTGTTTTTTTGTTTGTTTTTTTAAATGCGGCCGAGTAGGCAAACGCGGCTTGTGACAGTAGTCCAGTTATATCACGGCGTGCAAGGTAATGTGGTGGGAAAGCCCCAGGTTATCCAGGCGTCAGACGTTTACCACTTCTCTTTCAGCCCTCGGACTTTTCCCCTCAACATTGTTGTGTACACCTTCAACCAAAACCTCGGAGGTGTGTTTTCTCAACAAGGCTGTTAGATCACCTAGCGTTCTGAAATCTGCTTTAACCTTGATATCTAGCTATGGAGGACATACTCGAATTATATATCTGTTTTTGGAAGGGTCGTCAGTTTGAGTATTGTCATCAAGGTCTAAGTGAAAGCACACACATGGCCATGTCCGCAAACAAAATAGAGCTTTTTATTATATACATATGAATGAAATACTGGAATTTATCCGTGACGATAGATCAAGTTATCAGTCACTAGTGACTGATATAAAAAGTTATATCAGTCACTAGTGACTGATATAAACAAGGTGCCGGAACTACTTTCTCCTGAATCAAAACATTAAAGAGTTATCCATTTTAAACAGGAATGTTTAATTATGACAAACAAAAATGTCCACGGAACTTAATACTCGATATGAAATAATATATTTCGCATAACATATATTAACAGGGCTAGTTTTATTCACAAACTATATTCTTTACGCAAACCCCCGTTATACGGCGGTGGTAACAGGGCGACAGGGAGAACTTAGTAATTTATCAGACACTGTTCTCGAAAAAATATATAAATTGCAAGTAATAAAAATAAAACATGTATATAATAAATAGAAAATTCAATGTGTTTTCTCAAATACCACTTTTGTCTCATCTCGTGAATAGGGGAGAGTCTAATATTTTCACTCGTGAAAATATTACACTCTCCCACTTCACTCGATGAGATAATTTGAATTTGTGTATTTGAGAATACACATTAAATATCCTCTATATATTGTTAAAGCGGCTTAACAGCCCACTCACTCACTGGCTCACAGACTCACTCACTCACTGTTCTTCCAACTAACTCACACTCATATTGTTAGCTCAGGAAAATACCAGAAGTCTTAATGGTTACGCATTTGTCATACCGAACTGGCCTCCACTGGATATCCCTTGGATGAAATCAACCTATCACTAAGGAGATATCGCAATCTGCCAATAGAGGGCGCTGGCATATCTTGACTTGAAGGAAAGAGCCGAACGTGAGATTCGAGATATCCCCGCAATGAAATTGCATCACAATGCTTTGCAGACCATTATGACGTCATCATTACCATAACGTCACATTAAATGGCTTTACCAATCTCGGCCATTGAAGCTGGCTATTATATTCCAGGCAGCGGTTAGTACACAAACTGAAAATATTGACGTTGGATGATAATTTGAATCTCACCCTAGTGTCTTTAGAGATACATAATATCAACGCTCGCCGAAAAAAGTTTAAAACTCTTCGGCGAGCCTCGGAGTTTCGAACTTGCATCGACACGTGAGATTCTTTAAAAGTATGTATTTCTATTTTCTTGAAGTGTAAGCCATCCTTCTCAGCCACGGATTCTGTTTTCAAGATTATATTTGGTTTTACCATTAATTATCTGGTACAGACACTGTTCGGATATCAAACTCTCCTTGCGTAACAGGGAAATACGCAGCTGCACGAGGATAATGTGTACCTACAGAAAGGTCATTGTATGTAGCAATGTTGGGTCGTATATCATCCTGTTACTCATGTTTGGCTTTTTCCGTTGATCGACTAAAATGTCACTATTGGATTACAGCCCATCTTTAGTGATGTGCTTCATGTTCCTTTCCCCGCTTTCATGTGTACAGTTCCTTTCACCACTTTCACGTGTTCTGTTCCTTTCCCCACTTTCACGTGTACAGTTCCTTTCCCTGCATTCACGTGTACAGTTCCTTTCCCTGCATTCACGTGTACAGTTCCTTTCACCGCTTTCACGCGTTCAGTTCATTTCCCCGCTTTCACGCGTTCAGTTCATTTCACCGCTTTCACGTGTTCAGTTCCTTTCCCCGCTTTCACGTGTACAGTTCCTTTCACCGCTTTCACGTGTACAGTTCCTTTCACCGCTTTCACGTGTTCAGTTCATTTCCCCGGATTCACGTGTACAGTTCCTTTCCCCGCTTTCACGTGTACAGTTCCTTTCCCCGCTTTCACGTGTACAGTTCCTTTCTCCGCTTTCACGCGTTCAGTTCCTTTCCCCGCTTTCACGCGTTCAGGTCCTTTCACCGCTTTCACGTGTTCAGGTCCTTCCCCGCTTTCACGTGTACAGTTCCTTTCCCCACTTTCACGTGTACAGTTCCTTTCCCCGGATTCACGTGTACAGTTCCTTTCCCCGCTTTCACGTGTACAGTTCCTTTCTCCGCTTTCACGCGTTCAGTTCCTTTCCCCGCTTTCACGCGTTCAGGTCCTTTCACCGCTTTCACGTGTTCAGGTCCTTCCCCGCTTTCACGTGTACAGTTCCTTTCCCCACTTTCACGTGTACAGTTCCTTTCCCCACTTTCACGTGTACAGTTCCTTTCCCCACTTTCACGTGTACAGTTCCTTTCCCCGCTTTCACGTGTACAGTTCCTTTCACCGCTTTCACGTGTAGAGTAAACTCCGTTTGTCCGCGTTAGAATAGGTCTTCAGCAACCCATGCTTGTCGTAAGAGGCGACTGACGGATCGGGTGGTCAGACTCGTTGACTTGGTTTATGACATGTCAATGTATGGGTACGATGTCAATCACTGGATTATTAACATGCCTGGAATATAGTGCAGCGTTAAAAGAAAAACCCTAACAAACCTGTACAGCAGACCCCATTAACCCTGGCATCAAACGTATTGGAGGATTTGTGAAAGTCTACAAAGAGTAACTTCTTAATGTATTCATTAGAGGTCACTGCGCATGTCCAAGAGGGACACGGGTGACACAGTCGTCTATGCAGAGTTGTGTCCCTTGATCGCGGGTTCGATTTCCAGATTCGCCCTGATTATGTTTCAAGGTTTGTCATATCCATGCTCGAGGGTGATAATTGTCAAAGAACTGCATCCATCTCTCTTGTACATGGTTACAATGTGTCAGGCTGTTTCTTGTAACCCCGTTGTGATATTGCTGGAATATTGCTAATGCGGCGTAAATATGCTGATTCACACGCTATTAATGTATGTGCTTCACACATGACCAGCTTCTGGGGGAGCAGTCTGGAGAAAAACACACACAAAAAAACAACAAAACGACTGCTTTGGTTGGACTACAACTAATAACTTTTCTGTTATGTAAAAGTCAGTGAGTATGGTTTTATGCCGCTTTTAGCAATATTCCAGCAATATCACGGCGGAGGACACCAGAAATGGGCTTCACACATTGTACCCGTGTCGGAATCGCCCCTGTTATAAAAAATATGTATAAATTTTTTTAACGCTTTACCGTCACACTCAACATACATAAACTCACGGCATGGCTACTGTGCTAGCAACGATTGCAGTATCGATATTGAAGGTTCAAAGGCAGAAAAAGTGGAGAGCTTTTTTAAGAATTGACAATATGTTTTGCGTTTATGAAGGTAAAAACGTAAAAAAGGTGAGCAAACAGTGTAAATCCGCGTGTGGATGCAAAAACGCAAATATGATGGATGGTTTTCCAATTAAATGCCACGGAATAACTTATAGTTTGTATAATAGACGAAAAAACAAAGCAGTCGGCCGAGCTATTTCCCTGCTTCGAACGTCCTTCTGATCAAATACAGCGCCGATGTGTTTCAGACTTGTAATTCGATTTTGTTTTACAGATACGGATGAGAGGAGCGAGTATGGTTTTTATATTTTAGCAATATTCCAGCAATACCACGGCGGGGGACACCAGAAATTGGCTTCACACATTGTACCCATGTGGAGCAACATCGGATTATATCGTTGCGTGTCTGCTAGGTCGGGAAGGAAAGCTCGAAAGGACGTAGATCTTGGACACTTACCACTTTGGTGAAATACACGAGTACGGGAATGGTGCTGACAGACCTTGACACATGATCAGGGTGTATCTGGGATTCGAGCCCATGACCATTAGAGTCTGGTACGCCTGAAGGACGCGTTGAATTGTGGCGGTTTTAGACAACTGGACCAGAAGTCGTCGCTATTGGATAATAAATACAAAAGGTCTTATAAACCTTACCCCAGAGATACAATATCAAAGTTTATTGGAAATCTGGGGGTGATCCTAAACTATGACCCAATCCGCACCTATCTATTTAGCAATGTTACCATGGCAACTGAGGGGGAGTAACTGTAGTTAAACCTGGAGATATATGGGAAAGATTCTTGGCGTAGTGGTTAAAGTCTTAGATTAATGTTTGCTGCAGTTGATACCGACAGCCCACCCTGGTGATTCCAGATTAATACATCATAATTGGCGCAAGAGGCGACAAAATGGATGGGTTTGTAAATGACTTGGTTGATTGTGTGTCATTCCCCCTTTTCACCTGTGGGGATTCCGGAAGATTCCGGATGATTCCGGAAGAAGAGAAAGAAGAAGAGATATCTCAACCTTATTGTTGCTTACAGTTGGTAAAAGGCAACAAAAATCCTAAATCTCTGTCTGTTTGATAAAATCGCAACGCAGAACAAATCGCAAACCGGCACAAAAACGTAATCACATTGACGCTGTCAGTGAGTTCAATACAGCATAATACCACTTGATGCTTAAAAGCGCAGCCGCACACAATATTCGCAAACACAGACGCAGGCAAAAACGGCGACAGGGAGTTCAGGCCTTTACACTAGCGATGTACAGTGACTCTGCTTTAACTATAAATTCTTATGATTACAGAAATTGGTCTCGTCGCTTTTATTTACATTAAACATACTCTGCGTCCATAACTAACTTATTAAATCATTGAAAATGTAAACGAAATGTTCCTCTGGATATATAAAAAAATCAGTCCACGAACAATCTGTTAATCTGATATTGTATTGTTTAAAGTTAACACACTTATTAGTGAGTGAGTGAGTTGTGTTTAACGCCGCTTTTAACAGTATTCCAGTTATATCACGGCGTGTCAGCTTAATGTGGGAGGAAAGCCCAAAGTGATGCCGGTCTCAGACGTTTACCACTTCGGTGAAACCCACGAGCACGTGAATGGTGCTGACAAACCTAGAAACATAATCGGGGCGAACCGGGATTCGAACCCACATTCATTGGTTTCTGGGGTTCCCAAGGGACGCAACTCTGCACAGCGAATCGCGGCGCCTAAGACGACTGGGCCACCCGTGCCCTCTAACACACTTATTAACATATGATTTCCTTCGTGGTACTAAACGTAAAAACATGTCAATATCAGAGGCACATGCCATGTACACCATCCAATGTACTTGCATATTATACATTGATTTTATTACATACTATACTGGGAAAAAACCCTTTGTCAGTAACTTCATTGTGAAATATCACTTTTGAAGGAGAGGGGCATCCCGCATGTAGACCCTCTCTGTCACTCAGTCCTCGAGGACACTGCCCTCATCATTTGGACACATTTCAGGTATCGCCCTGTTTGTGTCAGACTGGTTTGTTTGTTTGCCTCAGACACGACCGGTGAAGGATTTTACTTACACTGACGATCATGTAAGAAGTAATCCAAGAATATAGATAAGGTTAGATTTAATTATGATTTCATTTTTTCCCGTTTTTTCACTTCATCCTTTTCACATACATGCATGTACATACAATTGGAATCGCCAATGCATGTTATTTAAAAAATATCATGATGTAAAAACGCCCATATCCATCTGTTCGTCAACATGAAAATATGCAGGCAGACTTGCTGGCCGAGCTACAAAGTATTGAGGTTAATCGGATGATCATAAATACTGGTATTAACTGCGTGAAGAGCTGTATTAACAGACACTATATCTTCTTTAACACGTCGTATATCGTACTTCATTCTGACAGAGAAGAGAAAGGTACTGATGTTTGTTGAATGCAGACTTTGAGTTAGGACAAAGAATATCAACTTATTCTATATACAGCTATATGCATTACATTGGTCATAGGGCAGTTCGGTATTTCGAAAGGTTTGTTTGTTTGTTTGTTTCATGTTGTTTAACGCCGCAATATCATATAACACTCAGCAATATTTCAGCTTTATGAAAGCGGTCTGAAAATATTCGAGTCTGGGCCGGACAATCCAGTGATTGACATCATGAGCATCGATCCACGCAGTTGGGATACGATGGCGTGCATCAACCAAGTCAGCGAGCCTGACCACCCGATCCAATTAGTCGCCTCTAACGACAAGCATGGTCGCCTTTTACGGTCAGCATAGACGCCTTTTACGACAAGCATGGGTTGCTGAAGACCCCGGATCTTCACGCTTAGTATTGGGAAGGGATGACTTTTGATTGAAGGATGGATAGTTGTTAAGAGCCAATCCTAAATGGTAGAATGAATACTACTATCAAGGATTCGTCCCACGTGTAGTACACATAGTTGGTAAAGACTGGTCCTTGATGGTGCTGCAGATAGTTGGTAAAGACTGGTCCTTGATGGTACTGCAGATAGTTGGTAAAGACTTGTCCTTGATGGTACTGCAGATAGTTGGTAAAGACTGGTCCTTGATGGTACTGCAGATAGATGGTAAAGACTGGTCCTTGATGGTACTGCAAATAGTTGGTAAAGACTGGTCCTTGATGGTACTGCATATGGTTGGTAAAGACTGGTTCTTGATGGTGCTGCAGATAGTTGGTAAAGACTGGTCCTTGATGGTACTGCAGATAGTTGGTAAAGACTGGTCCTTGATGGTACTGCAGATAGTTGGTAAAGACTGGTCGTTGATGGTACTGCAGATAGTTGGTAAAGAGTGGTCCTTGATGGTACTGCAGATGGTTGATAAAGACTGGTCCTTGATGGTACTGCAAATAGTTGGTAAAGACTGGTTCTTGATGTTACTGCAGATAGTTGGTAAAGACTAGTTCTTGATGTTACTACAGATAGTTGGTAAAGACTGATCCTTGATGGTACTGCAGATAGTTGGTAAAGGCTGGTCCTACAAGGAACTGGGAAGGGCTGGTTTAAGGTGACTTATTGCCACGGTTAATTTGTACAGGCTTCTCCTTGAGGGAAGAACATATAGTGTGTGAACACTGGACCGAAGGGAGAACACGCATTGCTGGACAGGTGCTAACCAGTACGACGAAGTAGTATCAAGGGTTTTGAGCCTAGCATACACAGAACATATATTGTCGTGAGGTTTAATTATTGTTCAACATTGTCCCCTTTCAATACGATTGTTGCCTCTCTTCTCGTCAGTTTTCCCTATTTTGTAGGAGGTCAAATTGCACGGGGGGGTGGGGGTGGGTGGGGTGTGTGGGTGGGTGGGTGGTGACTTCGGAACCCATTTCATTTAGAAGATGAATATTTCAGGGCGATTTTGTTAGTACCTTGCTTTTAGGTTTGTCACTAAATCCTTTAAGCTTTTTGCTCAGCAAAGAGGAAGGTTATCATCCTGGAACCCCCTGGATGAAGTGGACTGGCTTAAAAACTGAAACAGAAAGCTTTCGGTTTGCTGCTCAAGACTAGTCACTTTCCCCTCGAAACTGTGTTATTTTGCATCGAAATGTAAACATGAAATGTAGATTATGCAATAAATTTAATGGGACTGCCTAACACATTGTCAGTGGATGCCCAGCTTTGGCACAAACAAAGTATGTTAAGCGACAAGATGGACTGGCTCCATCCTTTTATTACCGTCTTCGATATGCTTGTGCTTTTGATACAGAGGCCCATCCATGGTACGACCAAAAATAATATAGAGGGCATCCTGGAAAATGATAAATACAAAATTCTTTACACAGCCTCAGACCTATCCAGGCCAACAAACCCGATCATGTATGGAATACTACAAAATCATGACCTTTTTGATAAATCCAGTGAAATGATTGATATCATTGAATTTTCTGTCCCTTTTGACATTAATATGATTGTCAAGATTCAGGAAAAAACAAGGCAAATATGCGGACCTAGCCTAGACTCCCCCTTGTTGTCGGTGCCTTAAGCTTGCTACCTACCAATCAGTGGGAGGAATACAACCCTACTTTTTATCTGGGTAATGCAGAAGGCTGCAGTGCTGGAGAGTCTTCACATTCTCTGAAAAGTTATGGGTGGGTTAGACCAGACAGCGCTTCCTTGGACAAGTTCCCTTAGCTGTCTGGGCTGCGTGTAGAGGGGACAAGTGCCCTGCGCTGATGATTAGCCTAACCAGCCTGACTGTGCCACGATCACCCAAACCCTCTTTGCTGCATTTATTATCATAACCTGTATATAATAACAATAATAGTTCGCTTGTAAAACACATAACTCCATCTGCAAGGTATACTCGAAGCATTATTATTACCCCGGTCAAGGGATAAGTGTGCATTCGAGTTTACATTCTGAGCTTCCTGGGGAGGATTACAACCCAACTGCCTGTGATGTTCATGGTTAACAGTCACTTTACTATCTCATCCTACCGGGTACCCATTCAGAGCTGGTTGAAAAAGAGGCACATTTAGAACAAAGTGTCAAAGTCCAGGGAGACACAAGTACATGTGCTTCAGTGTGGGCATTAAAATGATGATGATAATGATGATTATCATTATTATTGTTGTTGTTATTATTATTATTATTATTATTATTATTATTATTATTATTATTGAAGGTGTCTGTTGTACATTTTCTAGCCCAGTCCCAACCCGGGTTAGAATAAGTGTTCTACACGTCCCTTGTTGATCGACTGCTACAACATTGGACCGTGTGGCTAGGCTCGGTGACTAGAGACCCGAGGGCGGTGTGGTAGCCTTGTGGTTAAGGCATTCGCTCCTCACGCCGAAGTACACATGGGTACAATGTGTGAAGCCGATTTCTTGTGTTCCCAGCCTTGATATTGCTGTATATTGATGAAAGCAGCGTAAAACCATACTGACTCACTTGGAGACCCGATTGTTAAGATCGTTGCCCCAGCTTAAACGTTCAGTCACCCAGATACCTTTTTTACACGCACTACCACCTTTAAATTTATGCTGAATGATAGTTCAACCAGGCGTTTGTACACCAGATGGCAGTTATTGTATAGCTTTGTTCTGTTTGCTGTTTAACACACGACAATCAAGTGATTGATATCATGAGCACCGATCCACGCAATTGAGATCGATGACCTGCATCAAGCACATCAGCGAGCCTGGTCACCCGATCCCGTTAGTCGCCTCTTACGACAAGCATAGTCGCCTTTTACGGCAAGCATGGGTTGCTGAAGACCATTCTACCCCGGATCAGAGTATAGAAGAACGTGGGATGCTGGTGATGATATACCTTGCCCTTCCGATGGTGCTTTGTAAGTAGTAATAACGAGAGGAAAGAAAGCATCGCTCCAGCGACTCAATACAAAGCGTCCTAATGTTTGTGACATGTTAACGATATATTGACTTATTAATGTCAAGCGAAACGCGTGGCTCGTCTGTCCTGGATTACCATGGCGTGTCATGTTGCATTTGATTGATAAGGCTCCAGGCATAGCTGGAGACAGGATCTGGGGAACAATTCGCTAATACCCATCACGTTTCTTGTGCGTGTCATCACGTGTCTGTCTGTCTGTCTGTCTGCGAATTTAAAATGCCAGTGACAGAGAATAATCAGGGGCGGAAAGGTATATGAATGGACCACTGAAAATCAATGATGACACCAGGTGTCGGGAAAATTGTAATCATGTCCTGCCCTACCGCTAGCACCCGCAACTCACACAGTTTTCACAACAAAAGTAAGGGTTTGTTTGTTGCCTTGACGTAAAGACACGAAATTGCAACACAAAGTCTATTCTAAATATTCCAGCCATCTTCGTTTATTAAGTCGTTCATATTTCCATTCTATTATGATAAATAGCCTGAATTCATTCGCTGCCATAGCTTTGTTTTAATTTCATTCGAATGACACTTAGAACAGCAGTCCAATCAAATGCCACCTACAAAAACGTATTTTTTCTGTTGTACGTTATTGATGAGAAACATAGCTATGTCACCTTCCTGACAGTATGGTGGTATGGCGGCACGGAAGAGATACCAGACTTGATAATTGGGGATGAGGTACAACGACCCGCAGTATCTAGCAGGTTAACCGGATCACATCAGCTTTGATCAAAATAGATGTAATCCAAGAGAGTTTTAAGCCTACACACAACAGCATCCTCGTGTTGGCAGTACGCACGTGTTATCGAAGCTGAAAGAGGGTCCTTTATTAGACCGTAGGAACTTTGATGTTTTCTATTTATTGCGTACCGACCCAGTATGGGTGTTTCCTTACAATGCGCACTGTTTGATAGTCATTCATAAACACCTGTTCATGATATAGTCGGAATCGTACATCGACTCATGATTCTCATGATTATGAAATGAATTGTGTCGCATTATTTCACAAAGCGGTCATGTAGACAATTGTCGTAGAGCTTTGTCCAACGAGCTAAGGATTAAAGCTGTATTTGTTGACGTTCATCAGCTGATGAAGACAGTGCCCCCGTAAGTACATTTACCATGAAGCGCTGCGCTTCAAAATTTGCTCACGTGAGGCACATTCGTGACCAACTCGTGTTATTCCTGGACAAGCCGAATAGCGACTCGTGCCCCAAACTCCTTCGCAGCGCGTGACACCTTCGTTACACTCTCGGTAACACCAGTGTGGGCGCGGCCATTAGAAGAATCTTGAAATTTGCCCTCTTACCCCACATGTAGGAACGTTCATACTTTTCTTTATGTCTTTGGGAATGCCATCATATTTCATTTTGAAAAGGTTTACGACTGACCATGTTTTCCAGATGAATTTACTTTGTTGTTTTAATAATCAGATTGGTTCGAGATTGCAGATTAACGGAAAACCAACCAACTTCTCCCTTACATTCTTACTATATCAATTAAAGATGATACTTTTAATGCAATAGAAATTCAAATTGACAAACAAAGTAAGTAATTTATCAGCGGTAAGTGTATTCGGCGTCAAGACAGTCGTCACTTGTTTGTAAACAAAACGGTCATTCGGGTGCGAGTTCAACTCCAAGCATGGTTTGGGCGATCTATCACAGTGGGGAGTTTTGACTGGTGGCAGCGATAGTTTAGAGAGCTCCGGGAACGGACTATCGCACTGAGGAGCTTGCTCGTGCCCCTCTCATGGTCATCTTTGCGACCGGCTTCCGTCTTAGCGCAAACGGGCAAACCTAAAACAATTGTTAACTTGTTGCGTAATGGTTCACATATATTTCCCCACATATTATATATATTTCAGATGCAATTATACAGTATGATTGAACACATTAAACTGTGTCTTGGGTTTATTTTGAATGCAAGACATGTAAAATAAAAACAATTGTTTCTGAGGGATTCATTGACGAAGAAATTGAAATCATACCGCGCATTCTGATTTCTGTGACGGAATTCCTTCTATGTGAGGCTAAGAACATGTAAGTCAATTCTCGTACTAACGTACATCATAATGTTTCCAGCTTTGATATACGTAGTAGCTGCCGTTCATCGTCTTATATGTTTTTATGTAAAATATGAAGATTGACCCGTAAACAGAAAGCAGATCGGGTTTTGGAAGGCCAAATACACACGCAAACACACACACACATATGCACAAACACAGACACACACACACATTCTCGCATGCACACACACTCTCGCACGACGAGTATTATGGGTCTAACACACACACACACACACACACACACACACACACACACACACACACACACACACACACACATTCGCACATACATAAACACACATATACACACATACACAAACACGCACATACACTCACACACATACACAAACACACACACACACATACACACACTCTCATGCGCGCACAAACACATAGAAAGATTCAATCTAGAGACATTAAAATGATTCAATCCCCCTCCACATTGATGTTGGATGATTCTATCCCAGTCTCGTATAAATCCTTCTCTTGGGTCATCGTTCGAGTCGAATTGGGTTCCGGCTAGATGTTTCTTCATGTTTGGGAACAGAGGGAAGTCTGAAGACGCCAGGTGAGCTAGTGCTGAATGAGTTCAAAGCTACACTCGTGGATTTGCAGCCATATCAACGGCTGCTTTGTGCACTGGCGCATTGTCACGATGGAAAAACACACCTTTCCTCATCCGCTACGTCTTTCAGTCATAATTTCATCCAGTTATTGCCTCAAAACTGCAGCATAATATGCCCTGTATATTGTCAAACCTTTGGGAAGTTTGTCCTCTGTGTGGACACCCTCGGAATCCCAGAACACGAAATCCAAAACCTTGCCAGGAGATGTGGCAATCTTTGCATTCTTTGTTGGTGCTGATGTCTACGGCTTCCACTGTGTTGATGTTGTTTGAACTCAGGCTGGACGTAGTGAAACCAGATTGCATCCATAGTTACAAGTCATTGCGACAACCTTTCTGGATGAGTTTCAAACAGAGCTAGATTATAACGAGATATGTCAGAAACTTTGGCACCCAATTAGCAGATGCTTTCTTCATAGCCAAAGTGTCTGCGATTGTGGAATGTCCTCTCTGTTGGGAAATGCCTTATTAAATAGCAATATGTCACTTAGTCATTTGCTGGTCGGTCATCACCACATCTTGGATTCCCTGCATCATTTCTGGTGTTGCTTCCGTCACAACCATCCAGGACGGATGCTGTCTCTTGACCCGTGAAGATCAGGGTTAGAATAGGTTATTTGCAGACCGCCGCCATATAGCTGGAATGTTGCTGAGTGCGGCGTTAAAAACAAACAAACAAACTCTGCCACTCTTAAAACTCTACAGCCCACCTCTTTACGGTGACATAGGATGAGGTATATCTTCATTGGTGGCTTTTGGCTCTTAATCTGCAGGAACCTGATCACTGCACGTTACTCAAGTTTGTCCACTTTAAAAAGATCACAGACGCCTACTTATTTCAAAGACATGTCACAGCGAAACAATTTGCTCAAATGACGCAATGGTTTGTGAAATTACCTCAATGACATCATATCATAAGCAAACGATTTCACTTTTACGTAATTCCTTCTATGTGAGGCTAAGAACATGTAAGTCAACCCTCGTACTGACGTACGTCATAATGTATCTAGCTTTGTCACTAGCTGCGGAGCCGTGAAGATCCGGGGTAGAATAGGTCTTCAGCAACCCATACTTGCCGTAAAAGGCGACAATGCTTGTCGTAAGTGGCGACTAACGGGATCGGGTGGTCAGGCTCGCTGATTTGCTTGATGCATGTCATCGATCCCAATTGCATGGATCGATGCTCATGATATCAACCACTGGATTGACTGGTCCAGACTCGTTTATTTACATACCGACGTCATATAGCGGGAATATTGCTGAGTGTGGTGAAAAACAACCAACCAACCAACCAACCAACCACTAGCTGCGCTTATCCGTTTATTCGTACATCGTTTAGTATGTTTTTTATGTAAAGGATGAAAATCGTCCCGTAAACAGAAAACAGTTCGGGTTTTGGAAGGCGACATAGTTGTCCCCTCGGAAATACCGTTGTCGTGTTCCATCTGACATCCTTACGATGAAGGAAAGTATACGTATTTGGGGGAAAGTAATTAAGAAGAGATTGCATGTGTTCGTGAAACACTATCAAATAATTCCAGATGTTCGCGAAATGGTAAGCGGACCCTGCCCTACCGGGTGACCAATCAGAAACACGCACAATGGAAGTCAAATATCAATCTTAATAAAAACACGGGAACATACATGTATGTTACAAATCAAAATTGGGAATTTCCTCACTTTTGTCAAAATTAGATATGTCCTTGACATGTCTACCATTAAAATGAGTGAGTGAGTTAAGAATTAACGACACATCGGCAGTATTTCATCCAAATCGTGACGAGAATAATACATAGATTTCTACCATTAAACCTATTGAAAGCTCCTCTAAGGCCTTCAATGTTGGAACGGGGGCACGGGTGACCCAGTCGTCTAAGGCGCCGCGATTCGCTGTGCAGAGTTGCGTCCCTTGGGCACGCCAGAAACCTATGATTGTGGGTTCGAATCCCGGTTCGCCCCGATTATGTTTCTAGGTTTGTCAGCACCATACCCTTGCTCTTGGGTTTCATTGAAGTGGTAAACGTCTGAGACCGGCATCACTTTGGGCTTTCCTCCCACATTAAGCTGACACGCCGCGATATAACTGTAATACTGTTAAAGGCGGCGTTAAAACCAACTCACTCACTCACTCACTCAATGTTGGAACATTGATCAAACAACGCTGAGAATGGTCGTATGATGTAGAAAGACAAGTTCTATGTATGAACAACTTCTTTATTACAAGCACTTGCTGGATAAAGGTGTTAGGATCTACACCGAAACGTCGCACTTATTGTAATAAAGAAGTTGTTCATCCATAGAACTTGTCTTTCTTCATCACACCAACTTCTAAATGCCACTGAAAGAAGTGGTTGTATGACCTTCTTTGAAATCGTAAGCCAAAGAAAGCCATGCTCGATCATACCCAAAATGTTGAGAAATATTGACAGCGAAGGCTGGAGCTGCAAAAATATTTCCTCACTATCTTGAGGATTTTTGTTGTTGTCACTAAATATGAAACAGGGGAGGCGGTTTCTCTGGTCTCGTTAATCAGTTGAAGGTAATTGGCTATTTGACCATTGGTGAACGACACCAGATCATCGACATACATCTTTGTATTACATGTGCTGGTGATGTATGATCATACGTTAGGGAGGGACAAAACAGTCAGAATTATTGACACCAAAGGGTGATTATCTGATCCGAATGGATTATCAGCCTTCATGTCCGGTGGCAATTTGCTTGATTAGAAAACAAATTTGATCTAAAACGGGACACTAGCGGCTCAGTGTCATGATATGGTGTATACCATGTCAAATACCAATGATGACAACACTGTTTATAACAAAAGTGGATGAGTTTTGCAAACCATATAAGGTGAACTTGGGGGTTGATTATTATTACTGCAGTCTCCTTTGCAGGGAGGGACCATAAACTACTGTTCATGTTCATTATGAAACGTTGACTGGGCTCCTTTCTACGCAACGACAGGTGGGGTCGTTTTCTCGTCGGCTGCGATGGATAACATCAATTACCTTGAACAAAAACAAATAGCGGACTATGTAAATTTTCTTTATGAATATGAAATGCTTTCCCACAATAAGCACCAGTAGAGCAACTTGCTGTAGCTGTTATCGCTGGAAACAAAAGTGTAGACGTATTTCAATTTTTAATACAATAAATGTACTGCCTATAAATAGATATGGCATATGTTTGTACGACATCTTCTGGTCTCCGCCTGTTGGGTAAAAGTTTGCACGCATAACAGTTGAACCATATTATCATGGTGCCATGTGTGAAACCAATACGTTGTATCTGTGGAATTAAGGAAAATATCAACTGAGAAGGGTAGCATTGAAATTATTAATATTACATGAATTAATAAAACTTTCTAATTGATAGAAACGTAACATACGTACTATCCGACGTAGCAAAAGAAAGGGGAACGTTATGTGAATGACCTGCTCTAGGCATCAGGACAATTTTTGTGAGTTGTGTAATAGATTTAATGTAAAAGCGAATTATTTAGAAGATGGAGGGACAATAATCTCAATCATTTGTGTTCTGCAAATAATACAAAATGAAAACCTGAAAACACAAGAGAATCCTGTCCAACCTTACAATTTAAAGTGTCTTTTTAAACAGTCAAAAGCTGGTCAGTTTTACTGTGGCCTTGAGTAATATATACAGTTAGTAATCAGCACTTGTAACTAGAAAATGATATACGAATTTAAACACATCAACTGTATAACCATATACAGTTTCGATGTTCAAGAGACACTGATCTTCAATGGTTGCAATATATACTGATGGAACACTTAGTTTTAGACACAGTAAGATTATATGCTTTCATAGGTTCCCAGTCTTGTCTACCAAATACACATTGGAATCAATGCACTTAAAGGGCAAGTTCACACGGAAATGAACCATTTTTTCTTGTACTTTTTCCACATTAAAAGTGTTAACATAGAAGTATCATAAACAAAAATATAAAAACATCATATTTAATTAACATATTTATTGCACTAAAACGATATATATTTTTCACATTTACCAAGTGTTCTATTTCCATAACAAAAACACCATGGCTTATGCCCCTTGCAATATGACGTCATTGGTGCCAATTGATAAACATTATGACGTCATCATGCTTGGTTAGAGCCGCTTCACGTGGTGTAGGTACAGTTTTGTGATTCTAGCATCTCAGATGCCAGCCAGAATTGTGTTATGCTGAGTCACCACTGCGCCGGAGTGTGTCGTAGACCATGTTGTTTTACCGCAAACTGGTCCTTGATATCTTTTGCGTTGAGAATAGACAGGGACCCAGTTGAATTGGCACCAATGACGTCATAATCTAAGGGGGATAACTCAGGCCTATTTCGCTCGTAAAACGAAGGCCTCATAACGGCATATCACTTTCACACTATTGTGAGCTTCCTACTTTCACTGTGAAAAAAAATGAGTGTATATTTTCAAACACAGATACTAACTAATTCTAAAATTGCGTTTTGTTTAGAAAAAGAAAGAAAGTGATTTTTGCGTGTACACTTCCCCTTTAAAGACACCTATATGTTTCATCATTGTTCCCTTATTCGTTTCCATCAGTATATATAAATCTATACTGTATGTTGGTACAATTTTGTGTGGGGTTTATATATATATACAACTCAACCCAACATTGTACCAACGTTTTAAAATGGGAAACGTGGATTACGACGTTTGTAGTTATTGCACAGGTTCTGATGAAAGTGTTTCACACATTTTGTCAGACTGTAAGACCTGTCTGACAAGAGCTTCAAAGTTGGCCTCAAGATAACCTAAATTAACACTTAATTTTCCAGGCAGTAAATTGATCTTGGTCGTTGTCACAGAAATAACGATCCTATAAATGTAATTAATGTTAATGTGATACAAAATGTAAATGTAATACAAGTTATCATAATCAAGTATAAAATCCACAAACCGTACATCACCTTTTCGGTTGTTGCAGCAGGATCTCTACAAAAGTCCCTACTTATATTAAGCCATCATATGTTCCAGATTGACGACTGTTATAAATTCTGGTAATTGTGTCAGAATCAATTTACTATCTAAGATCATGTTAAAGCTTTGTGTTATTTTTGCAACCTAAGGCAGGTTGCATCAGGCCATACCGAACATCGGCATGAGAATGTGCTCAACAACAAACCAGGCTCTGAACATAGCATTATGAGGAGTTTACAGAGGTCTATTGTTTAATGACATGGCGGATATGTTTCCCCTGATAGCAATGTTCACTAGATACACCTAGTTCTTTTTGCAGATCATCCTTGGTAGAACGCTGTATCATCAGCCTGAAGCAAAGCGAATAACTTCAGATAGATATTAATGTCATCGTAGACTACAGTCTCATCCACGGTGTTGTATTTGTTTCCACGTGAGTACAATGTCTTTACAACAGTGTTCAAAATATACATTTCAATATCCACAAGGTGATATTTGTTGAGAAGCAATATCTAAATATTCAGATAATACAATTCAATATTCACAAGGTGATATTTGTTGAGAAGCAACATCTAAAACTTCAGACATTCCAATTCAATATTCACAAGGTGATATTTGTTGAGAAGCAATATCTAAAAATTCAGATAATCCAATTCAATAATCACAAGGTTATATTTGTTGGATAGCAGCATCTACATATCAAGAAAAGACAATTCAACATCCATAGGGTGATATTTGTTGAGAAGCAACATCTAAAAATAATACAATTCAATATTCACAAGGTGATATTTGTTGGGTAGCTTCATCTACATGTTCTCAATAATACAATTGCACTATTCCATCAATGGGCGGGGGACACCAGATATGGGTTTCACACTCTGTACCAAGGTGTGCTATCGAACCCATTCTTTGGCGTAACGAGCGATCTCCTTAACGACAAGGCTATCCTACCGCCTCTTTAATGTTCGGGTCTATTATGTAAATGCGTATGGTAACTATTGCAGGAACCATTTCTCACTGTTGTCTTAGTGATAGAGTATTTTTGAACGTGCTGTACACTAGTGTAAAGTTTAAAAACACAATGTCTTAAATGTGTCTTGGTGCTTGTCATCTGTCACCAATGTCCCATGACACACGACTAAGACCGTCATGCGCATAGTACATACATACATTTACACGCAAACACGAGGAGAGAGAATGCATATTCCCACCAACTAATTCCCTCAACCAAACAACTCTATTGACGCCACTGGTTTACAGCTTATGAATGCCAGTCTTTGACTGTCAATGAATAAACAATGCAGTTTTAATGAAGAGAGACTTTTGGAGTGAAACTTTGTAGCGTGTCTGGAGAAGGACAATAGACAACGAATGCGCATCCAGGTGAGACACACTACCTTTGTTCGTCGCATCTGATGCTCATCCTGAGATGGTTGTCTTGTTTTGAAGTCATGACTGATCATACAAAAGATCTATGTCAGGTAGTGTAGAACCAAGACGACAATTATACTGATGTTCACAAACGTTGAAATTAACGAGACTGTCTTCAGGATATCTGTTTTGAGGAACATGTCTTGGTTATGCCTATACATCTCATTAGTTTGCCCATGGCATAACATGGCTCATTACGAAACAACAGAATGGTAAAGTGTGTTGAAAATAGCTGCCTTTAACACTGTCCCCTGTGGTTATGACGTTTAAATTGTACATGCAATATTACCGTAGAAATGATCATAGGAACAAGTAACCACTGCATTATACATGACTTTGATGTGTATCCTGAAGTCGTTTCGGCATTTCAAATATGAAACTCTCTGGTTGATATTGGTGGATATGATATGTGTACGTGTGTTGTAAATAACGAGGTGTTCGCATGCGTTTCTTGTCTAATCCTATTGGTTTAAAGGATCGTTTGCTATTGATTGTATGCTATTCTCACAACTAAGCCAGGTCAGCAGGTGATGCCAAAACGTGCAGGAAATGCTCACATGGCAGTGAACAGGTGACTTGACTAAAACATATTGACACAGCAAAGATCTGGTTATCAGTCAAGGTTATGGGTTCCTTATGAAGACCACGAGATGTATAATTGTATTCGAAATCAAGTTCCTTATCCGAGCTTTATTATGTAAATAAATATACCATTTTGTCGTAACACTGAAAATCTCCGTGATGTCTATTGTAAGGGAAGTTTGCAGAGGCATTATTTGGATATTTATCTACATGCAAAATGTCAACAGATGTAGAAACCTTTTCCTCTTGTGGTATGTCTTATGTTGTGTAAGTTATCTAGGCATTATGTGGATACTCATCTTTATGTAAAATGTCAACAGTTCTAGAAACCTTTTCCTCTTTTGGGATGTGTCAAGTTTTGTAAATTGTGTAAGCATTTTTTGGATATTCAACCAAATATATAACGTCAACAGAAACCTTTCCCCTTGTAGTAAGTCTTGTATTTGTTGTTTAACGCCATACTCAGCAATATTCCTGCCATATGACGGCGGTCCGTAAAAAAATCGAATCTCGACCAGGCAATCTAGTGACATCATGAGCATCGGTCAATTCGGATACGATGACATGAATCAACCAAGTCAGCGAGTCTAACCACCCAATACCGTTAGTCGCCTCTTACGACAAACATAGTAGCCTTTTACGGCAAGCATTGGTTGCTGAAGACCTATTCTACCCCGGATCTTCACGGGTCCCTTGTAGTACACTCTTCAAAAATAGAAACGCACAGATAGAATTTTAGTAAATTTATTGGGCCTAATAAAGTCGATATATTTAATTTAATATCATAGATACAAATGTGACGTTTTGGAGCTCGATAGTCACGTGTTATCTTTGTACAAAGGCATTAAAAACTGTTCATTGTCATGTAACATAGGCCACAGGATTGCGCTGAACTCAGTATCTCGTGTGACCTTCACGGGCAGCAATCACGGCTCTGCATCTCCTCGGCACTGACTGGATAAGTGTACGAATTCTGTCCTGTGGGAGTGTCTGCGGCGTGTTCTGACGTTGACGTACGTTGACGTATCGAGTTCATCCCAGAGGTGTTCGATTGGCTTGAGAACTGGAGATCTCGACGGCCAGGGCAAGGCGTTGATGTTGGCATTATGAAAGTAGTCTGCCGTGACACGAGCTGTCACGGAGCGTTGGAGCGTTGTCCTGTTGCAACAGTCACTCTGGCGGTCAATGATTGGAAGAAGGTGGGGTTGAAGAATTTGATTCAATGTAGCGATTTGCTGTCAAATTTCCAAAAACACAACCAAGTTAGATATCCTTGTGTAGGATATGGACCCCCACACCATGACACTACCGCCACCGAATTTGTCGGATTCACATACACAATGTGTGGCAAAACGTTCATTTCGACGACGATAAACACCTTGTCTACCTTCTCGCCGGTGAATAAGAAATCGTGATTTATCGCTATCCAATACTCGTCTCCTGTTTCTCAAATTCCAAGGCTGGAAGGTATGGCACCAACACAAGCGTCGCTGTCAATGGATCTGTTGCAAAACTGGGACGATAACTGGTCTTCTGGGTCTGATTCCAGCATCGCGAAGATGGTTCCTGACATTCTGGTCCGAAATCCTCCTCAAACCAGGGGGGTGCGTCCTGCAGTCTCCGTAGCTGTGGCATTACAATGACGTGGGTGGAACAGTCGAATGTAGCAATCATGTGCAGGGGTGGTAACTCTTGGTCGTCCGGTTCTGGGACGGTCTGCAGTGGAATTGAACTGTGTGTATCGGTCCCAAAAGCGACAAATGGTGCTGTGGTGGACGTTGAAGTGGCGTGCAACAGAAGACTGCGATTCCCCTCTTTGGATACGTCCTATGGCGATATTCCGATCGGGAGCGCTGTCTCGGCATTTTCGAACTTAAAAAATGTTGACTATTTAATGACAAATTATTGGCTTATGCTTGCCTTTTTATAACCACTACCACGAGTTACGAATGCCATTATTTGCACGTGCATTTTGCTTTACTGTTTTCCGCCATGACATTTTTGAACAAGTGTGAAAACAATGCCGTTTAAGACATTGCAAATCGACAATGGCTTAGTTTTTATAAACCGTTTGTTGAATATCAGGCCGCCAACATTTTCCAATAACATATATCCAATTTATATACCGTTTTTTTGTGTAGTCTGGTTCAATGAACTACATACTACCTGTGCGTTTTTTATACTTGTAGGTTACCTAAACATTATTTGGATACTCACCTAAGATAGTTCTAGAAACTTGTTTTCATATTAATATCTCTTTTGAGATATTTAGGCGATACATGCCCTATTTGCATGTTTATAAGACAGTTCTAGAAAAGACGTTGTTGGTGCCTTAAGATATGATGTTAAACAGTCTTAATATATGATGTAAAACAGTCAATTGTTAAACTTTACACTATAATGTTGGATCAATATATCATTGTCTTAGAGCAATTAGTCGAGCCTTGATTATATGATCTAGACCTTCTAAACTATCATCTTAAAAGTGAATGTCCATGGTCGTCCTCGAAAGGTGAGTGAGTGTATGTTCGAGTGTTAAAGAAGGGATGTATGCCACCTGTAACAATATCCCTGTTATATCGCGACATGATTTTCACACATTTTACCGAGGCTGGGAATAAAACCTAATTCTTCAGCGTGACGAGCAACGACTTTAACCACAAGGCTACTCCCAAAAAGGACGTTATCTTAGGGCGGCCATGTTTGATTTTAAAAGAGAAGCGTAAACTGTGGCGCGAGGGAAGGTAATCGGATATCAGCACTAGTGAGTTATGGCTATGTTTTGAAATTTCCCTGGGCGTTTGTTAAAATACCTGTGTATACAAAACACTAGAGGTAGATAAGATCTGGCGTCGACATACGGGTAACTGAATGTCGGAGGTCGAATCATACACACAATGTTGGTGCAATGCTGATAGACGAGTTCATTCTGTAGAGGGGGGTTTGGAAAACATCCCAATGGTGAAATGCACTGCGTCAAGGGTGTATTAGTGTCTGTGTCACTTTGATAGCTACGTGGATAACATTTGATAACCTGCTCCCCTGTGAGCAATAATAGTTTCCCCATTAATGTGAATATAATATGATACTGACCCAAAGGGCCGAGCTGTAGGTACAGTGTAACCTCGTCTCAACACATCTGATTACCCAGATCGATAGTCGGAAATAACGTGTGATCTGAGACGCGCCCAGTACGCTACAGTATAACGCTACCTGTGTAATTGAATCTGTCTCTTCTGGCGGCATAGCTTTGATGTTACAGGTGTAACGTGATGTTGTAATAACTGTGTTGGACCAGGTTCTGACATTACCATATCAAGAATGGCTGACATGATGGACTTTGTCACCTAAATGGTAAGTATCTTCATGTAAGTTACTCTGAAGTAGTTATATCAGCACGTCGTGGGGGTTATTGCCCAGGTAAAATTAGTAACTGTTCAGGTGTGGGTATAGGAGTTGCGTCATGAACCATGTTGACATGGGTATTTTGGGAAGAACATGAAATAAATTCATATCGTAATGCCCAATTGTTCTTACGTTTACATGTATCTAACCCAGTTTCAGAGTGTCGGTTTGTATCAAATTGTTCATTTCATGACGTCATTATATTCTCATTGAGCGAATGTTATAAATGACTAGGCAGGGTTCTCTCTTTTTAAAGACAAATTACATACTAGATTATTTTTAACTTTTTCGAATTACAAACATTTGGGATAAAGCAAATAAAATGACAGAACTTATTGTTATAACATAATGAATTTACATCGGTCACTGTTCTGATAGTATTTGATTCGGAAGCTGTAAAATTCAATTCTGTTATCTGCAGCTGAGATGCTGTGCTCAAGAAGCAGCCAGTAGTCCTGCCATAGAAGAAAAATATACATTTTATTTCATTCCTAATTGATTTCTTGTACAGGCATGGGTACGATGTTTTGTTATTGTTTTCAGACAATCTGCGGTTGTAAAGGTGTATGAATACTTCAGTAGCGTACTGATCGTGTATGCCCACTACAGTAGCCTTCTGACTGTGTATGTCAACTACATTAGCGAACTAATCGTGTATGTCCACTACAGTAGCGCACTGATCGTGTATGTCTACTACATAGTGTACTGATCGTGTATGTCTACTACAGTAGCGTACTGATCGTGTATGTCTACTACAGTAGCGTACTGATCGTGTAAGTCCACTACAGTAGCGTACTGATCGTGTATGTCTACTACAGTAGCGTACTGATCGTGTAAGTCCACTACAGTAGCCTTCTGATTGTGTATGTCCACTACAGTAGCGTACTGATCGTGTATGTCCACTACAGTAGCGCACTGATCGTGTATGTCCACTACAGTAGCGCACTGATCGTGTATGTCCCCTACAGTAGCCTACTGATTGTGTATGTCCCCTACAGTAGCCTACTGATTGTGTATGTCCCCTACAGTAGCCTACTGATTGTGTATGTCTACTACATAAGGTACTGATCGTGTATGTCCACTACAGTAGCGTACTGATCGTGTATGTCTACTACAGTAGCGCACTGATCGTGTATGCCTACTACAGTAGCGTACTGATCGTGTATGTCTACTACATAGGGTACTGATCGTGTATGTCTACCACAGTAGCGTACAGATCGTGTATGTCTACTACAGTAGCGTACTGATTGTGTATGTCTACTACAGTAGCGTACTGATTGTGTATGTCTGCTACATAGGGTACTGATCGTGTATGTCTACTACAGTAGTCTACTGATAGTGTATGTCTACTACAGTAGCGTACTGATCGTGTATGTCTACTACAGTAGCGCACTGATCGTGTATGTCTACTACATAGGGTACTGATCGTGTATGTCTACTACAGTAGTCTACTGATAGTGTATGTCTACTACAGTAGCCTACTGATTGTGTATGTCTACTACATAGGGTACTGATCGTGTAAGTCTACTACAGTAGTCTACTGATTGTGTTGTCTACTACAGTAGCCTACTGATAGTGTCTGTCTACTACATAGGGTACTGATCGTGTAAGTCTACTAAAGTAGTCTACTGATTGTGTTGTCTACTACAGTAGCCTACTGATTGTGTATGTGTACTACATAGGGTACTGATGGTGTATGAATACTACAGCAGCTTACTGATGGTGTATGAATACTACAGCAGCTTACTGATCGTGTACATTGGATTCTGATCTACTACATAGGGTACTGATCGTGTATGTCTACTACATAGGGTACTGATTGTGTATGTCTACTACATAGGGTACTGATCGTGTATGTCTACTACATGGGTACTGATTGTGTATGTCTACTACATGGGTACTGATTGTGTATGTCTACTACATAGGGTGCTCGTCATTTATGTCTACTACAGTTGCGTACTGATCGTGTATGTCTACTACAGTAGTGTACCGATCATTTATGCCAGCTACTGTGGCGTACGTTATTTTTGACAGGGAAGTGTCCACAGATAAACGCAGTGGTCGAACGATTGCATCCAAAAGTGGGAGAGATATGACATTCTGTAATGGGAGAAAAGGTAAAGGTAGTCGACGTGAGGATAGTGAGAATATGCGGGAAATACCAAACTCAACCCACCTGTTCATAAAATGAACTTGTCCGACATAACCGTATTCTTTTCAGGGAGTCATCATTATTTAAACACGGGTAAGATGTTTTTAAGGTTGTACATTTTATCAACATCCTAAAAGGGGCTGTACAAAATGTTGATATCTCATATCGCCCGTCATTGTTTATTCTCCCTGCAGTGTTTTATTGTACGATAACGACCACGAGTCGATTATTTCTTAGATAAAGTACAGTTTATAATAGTTCAGGGCAAAAGTGTACTTTATAACACTATACATGGAGGTAGAGCAAACTTTGTTACTTTGCTAAGATTAATCTTATGTTTTATTGGAGATGCGTTTAAAAAGAAACCTGTAATGGGCGGTGCCTTAAATTGAAAATCCACGAACAGGGCTAAGTGACGAGTTGTTCCATCTATTTGCTTGCACCCTTACATTTAGAGACAAAAGGCGTTTTGAACATAATAAACTTGGTAGTTTTTGGTTTCACATTTTATTATTATTCGTGATTATCCATAACCCTATGCAGCAATAAGATGGATTTATGTTTACATTTTCATAATTATTTGCTTTAGTGTAATCACGTGACTGGAAACATTCCACAAGTGCATTGTGGGGCCGAGCTAACTCGTGTCAACACAGTCGGTGTCGCCGGTTATTGTGTGTTCATGTGTTTTCTGTCGTCAAAGTTGCAACTTTGTTTCCACGACTAATGTTAGCAGACTGACGTAACTGCAAGCCTTGAAATGCTGCGTTTACCGAGTTGCTTGCACTACATGAAACCGTGAATCAACGGTCGTGATATGTCGTGATATGTCATCGCTGTGGGATTAACAGCGGTCGTTCAGTTTGACTGCAGTATCTTGCTAAATACCCCACATTGAGCAAGAGCAAGAGTATACTACAGTAGCGTACTGAGCGTGTGTGTATACTACAGTAGCGTTCTGAGCGTCATTGTATACTACAGTAGCGTTCTGAGCGTCATTGTATACTACAGTAGCGTTCTGAGCGTGTGTGTATACTACAGTAGCGTTCTGAGCGTGTGTGTATACTGCAGTAGCGTACTGAGCGTCATTGTATACTGCAGTAGCGTACTGAGCGTCATTGTATACTACAGTAGCGTTCTGAGCGTGTGTGTATACTACAGTAGCGTTCTGAGCGTGTGTGTATACTACAGTAGCGTTCTGAGCGTGTGTGTATACTACAGTAGCGTTCTGAGCGTGTGTGTATACTACAGTAGCGTTCTGAGCGTGTGTGTATACTACAGTAGCGTTCTGAGCGTCATTGTATACTACAGTAGCGTTCTGAGCGTGTGTGTATACTACAGTAGCGTTCTGAGCGTGTGTGTATACTGCAGTAGCGTTCTGAGCGTCATTGTATACTACAGTAGCGTTCTGAGCGTCATTGTATACTACAGTAGCGTTCTGAGCGTCATTGTATACTACAGTAGCGTTCTGAGCGTCATTGTATACTACAGTAGCGTTCTGAGCGTCATTGTATACTACAGTAGCGTTCTGAGCGTGTGTGTATACTACAGTAGCGTTCTGAGCGTGTGTGTATACTGCAGTAGCGTTCTGAGCGTCATTGTATACTACAGTAGCGTTCTGAGCGTGTGTGTATACTACAGTAGCGTTCTGAGCGTGTGTGTATACTGCAGTAGCGTTCTGAGCGTCATTGTATACTACAGTAGCGTTCTGAGCGTGTGTGTATACTACAGTAGCGTTCTGAGCGTGTGTGTATACTGCAGTAGCGTTCTGAGCGTCATTGTATACTACAGTAGCGTACTGAGCGTGTGTGCATACAACAGTAGCGTTCTGAGCGTCATTGTATACTATAGTAGCGTACTGAGCGTGTGTGTATACTACAGTAGCGTACTGAGCGTGTGTGTATACTACAGTAGCGTTCTGAGCGTGTGTGTATACTACAGTAGCGTTCTGAGCGTGTGTGTATACTACAGTAGCGTACTGAGCGTGTGTGTATACTACAGTAGCGTTCTGAGCGTGTGTGTATACTACAGTAGCGTACTGAGCGTCTGTGTATACTGCAGTAGCGTTCTGAGCGTCATTGTATACTACAGTAGCGTACTGAGCGTGTGTGCATACAACAGTAGCGTTCTGAGCGTCATTGTATACTATAGTAGCGTACTGAGCGTGTGTGTATACTACAGTAGCGTTCTGAGCGTGTGTGTATACTACAGTAGCGTTCTGAGCGTGTGTGTATACTACAGTAGCGTACTGAGCGTGTGTGTATACTACAGTAGCGTTCTGAGCGTCATTGTATACTATAGTAGCGTACTGAGCGTGTGTGTATACTACAGTAGCGTACTGAGCGTGTGTGTATACTACAGTAGCGTTCTGAGCGTCAATGTATACTACAGTAGCGTACTGAGCGTGTGTGTATACTGCAGTAGCGTTCTGAGCGTCATTGTATACTACAGTAGCGTACTGAGCGTGTGTGTCTACTACAGTAGCGTTCTGAGCGTGCGTGTATACTACAGTTGCGTACTGAGCGTCAATGTATACTACAGTAGCGTACTGAGCGTCATTGTATACTACAGTAGCGTTCTGAGCGTCATTGTATACTACAGTAGCGTACTGAGCGTGTGTGTATACTACAGTAGCGTTCTGAGCGTCATTGTATACTACAGTAGCGTTCTGAGCGTGTGTGTATACTACAGTAGCGTTCTGAGCGTCATTGTATACTACAGTAGCGTTCTGAGCGTGTGTGTATACTGCAGTAGCGTTCTGAGCGTCATTGTATACTACAGTAGCGTACTGAGCGTGTGTGTATACTACAGTAGCGTTCTGAGCGTCATTGTATACTACAGTAGCGTACTGAGCGTGTGTGTATACTGCAGTAGCGTTCTGAGCGTGTGTGTATACTACAGTAGCGTACTGAGCGTCATTGTATACTACAGTAGCGTTCTGAGCGTCATTGTATACTACAGTAGCGTACTGAGCGTGTGTGTATACTACAGTAGCGTTCTGAGCGTGCGTGTATACTACAGTTGCGTACTGAGCGTCAATGTATACTACAGTAGCGTACTGAGCGTGTGTGTATACTACAGTAGCGTTCTGAGCGTCATTGTATACTACAGTAGCGTTCTGAGCGTGCGTGTATGCTACAGTTGCGTACTGAGCGTCATTGTATACTACAGTAGCGTTCTGAGCGTGTGTGTATACTACAGTAGCGTTCTGAGCGTCATTGTATACTACAGTAGCGTACTGAGCGTGTGTGTATACTACAGTAGCGTTCTGAGCGTCATTGTATACTATAGTAGCGTACTGAGCGTGTGTGTATACTACAGTAGCGTTCTGAGCGTCAATGTATACTACAGTAGCGTACTGAGCGTGTGTGTATACTACAGTAGCGTTCTGAGCGTGTGTGTATACTACAGTAGCGTTCTGAGCGTCATTGTATACTATAGTAGCGTACTGAGCGTGTGTGTATACTACAGTAGCGTTCTGAGCGTCAATGTATACTACAGTAGCGTTCTGAGCGTGTGTGTATACTACAGTAGCGTTCTGAGCGTCAATGTATATTACAGTAGCGTTCTGAGCGTGTGTGTATACTACAGTAGCGTTCTGAGCGTCATTGTATACTATAGTAGCGTACTGAGCGTGTGTGTATACTACAGTAGCGTTCTGAGCGTGTACGTATACTACAGTAGCGTTCTGAGCGTGTGTGTATACTACAGTAGCGTTCTGAGCGTCATTGTATACTACAGTTGCGTACTGAGCGTCAATGTATATTACAGTAGCGTTCTGAGCGGGTGTGTGATTATCCATAACCCTATGCAGCAATAAGATGGATTTATGTTTACATTTTCATAATTATTTGCTTTAGTGTAATCACGTGACTGGAAACATTCCACAAGTGCATTGTGGGGCCGAGCTAACTCGTGTCAACACAGTCGGTGTCGCCGGTTATTGTGTGTTCATGTGTTTTCTGTCGTCAAAGTTGCAACTTTGTTTCCACGACTAATGTTAGCAGACTGACGTAACTGCAAGCCGTGAAATGCTGCGTTTACCGAGTTGCTTGCACTACATGAAACCGTGAATCAACGGTCGTGATATGTCGTGATATGTCATCGCTGTGGGATTAACAGCGGTCGTTCAGTTTGACTGCAGTATCTTGCTAAATACCCCACATTGAGCAAGAGCAAGAGTATACTACAGTAGCGTACTGAGCGTGTGTGTATACTACAGTAGCGTTCTGAGCGTCATTGTATACTACAGTAGCGTTCTGAGCGTCATTGTATACTACAGTAGCGTTCTGAGCGTCATTGTATACTACAGTAGCGTACTGAGCGTGTGTGTATACTACAGTAGCGTTCTGAGCGTGTGTGTATACTGCAGTAGCGTACTGAGCGTCATTGTATACTGCAGTAGCGTACTGAGCGTCATTGTATACTACAGTAGCGTTCTGAGCGTGTGTGTATACTACAGTAGCGTTCTGAGCGTGTGTGTATACTACAGTAGCGTTCTGAGCGTGTGTGTATACTACAGTAGCGTTCTGAGCGTGTGTGTATACTACAGTAGCGTTCTGAGCGTCATTGTATACTACAGTAGCGTTCTGAGCGTCATTGTATACTATAGTGGCGTACTGAGCGTGTGTGTATACTACAGTAGCGTTCTGAGCGTGTGTGTATACTACAGTAGCGTTCTGAGCGTCATTGTATACTATAGTAGCGTACTGAGCGTGTGTGCATACAACAGTAGCGTACTGAGCGTGTGTGTATACTACAGTAGCTTACTGAGCGTGTGTGTATACTACAGTAGCTTACTGAGCGTGTGTGTATACTACAGTAGCGTTCCGAGCGTGCGTAAATACAACAGTAGCGTACTGAGCGTCTGTGAGACTTGACACTTCCTTGTTTCCTTCTTCCCCTCGTTGTAAACAAGTCACGGAGTGATATTAGACTTATATAACAATATAACTCGACTCTATGTACAAAGCCAACATCGTATGAACAATTTTCCGATTCTATGATTAATCTGTTTGTTCATATTAAAACGTTTCGTAATAGCGTTTCATGAAAAGACACGTTTCATTACCACAATGTTTATTGGAATGAAACCATATCCTTCCAAACCACCCAGATCCCATTGAAACGAGGTGAGGTGAGGTGAGGTGAGGTGAGGTGAGGTGAAATTGTGTTTAACGTCGCGTCCAAGATTATTGCACTTATATTGCGACGTGCATGCATGTGTGTGGTTGCTTGTACTAGTCCGGACTGATGCCGATTTATAGTGCTAGCACACTGAGATACCATGCCGCAGTTTAACATGAATACCCCACTAACACAGTATACTGACACCGAGCCGACCAGTCCATGTTTTAGCCCCTTAATGCAGAGCTCCAGACAGGGTAACAACAAGTACCATCTTTTAACGCATCTTGGTATGACGCGGCCGGGGATCGAACCCACGGCTTTGCGCTCCCCGGGCGGACGCTATGCCACAAGACTACGGAGGCGGTCCTCATTGAAACGAGAAAGAAGACATTACCTGTACATGGAACACATTTAAAGCTTTGCCATGGCAATCTCCATGACGCGAGTGATATATTTTTATTGTTGTCCATTGTCACGTAATGGATCAACCTTGATGGGTACAATTATTTATTTTATCACAGTTCGTTTTGTTCACCCTCAAAGCCATGAGGATGACGGGTACTTACGATATTAAAATGATTTGATTTTTTAGTTTGCATTTCGAAACAAAGATCGTTACAACATCTCCGATTAATTCGTTTAAAGATCGGTTAAGATTTTAACGTAAACCTAATGACATGACACCTAAAAAATATTCACAGTTCATGTCCTCCCGAGCAGTATCGTACACTGTTTGGCGCTACCTTGTTTGCAGAACGACATCCTTTTCCAGATTCCAGTGATTGTATACTGGTCGCCGTTGTGTGGAAAGAGTATTGCGGGGTGCGGTCTATGGTAACAAACAAACACTTACTTATTTCTAAAAAATCTGTGATTGGCGGGTGCTGGTGGTAGAACAGGCCATGCTTACTCTTTTCGCGAACACCTGGTGTCATCACTGATTTCCAGTAATACATCTGAGTGCCGTTCATCACTGTTTGCCTATTACGTCGAATGGAATCTATTTCGGTAAGATATTATTTTCCGGCGTTGACCTTTTGAATTTCTATCATAATTCAAAATATCATGAAGTCTACCTTTGTTAAATACAATTGGAAAGGAATTCAGTATCAACAAAGAGCACCCACTAACTAACAATATAAAATCTTATCCTGTATATATCTTCTGACGAAACTTAATTTTGATGATAATAAAGACATTCTCATGTTGAAATACAGAAACCAATTTTCATTATGTAATGCCATATTTTGATAGATCCACGGAAATAGTTATTTGAATAGCCTTTCAACCGATTCCTCTTTTTCTTCGGATAATATGTTATGACAATGTCCTTATGGCCTTATGGGGGAGAAGAGACTGTTCTTACAGTATATCAAGTTTTCATCAGGTGTCAGTGGCATCTTAGTCATGCAACAAAATGAGGTCGATATCACATTTTCCTAGAGATAGATGTAGGCCTAATATTGTGATCTCTATTACGATAGGTTTACTTTTACTTTTTATTTTATTGCAGTTTCTAGATAGAGACTGGGTTCCTTTTCTGCTTTTTGAATCCTTAAGGATTGAATGACGCTTCAAGAATTCTTTTCTGGTCTGTCATTTGACTTTGATGTGATATTGAGTTGTTTGGAAACAGTGCTCTTAACCATGTGTGTTCTTATCAAGATGGTCTCACAATGTTCTGTAATTCAAGCCGGAACTTTAAGAACAGCATAATCAAATACCAGACGTATGGTAGGCATTCCGATTAACGATACTTTTTGTAATTTTAATTGCTACGGATCATTGTTGAGCCAACGAATATGCCATGCAGTTTGGAACTCTTTGGAACAAAGTTTGGTAGTTTCAGTCTGCTACTTTTAGGCAGCTTTTAGGAACTATCTATATACAATCTGTTCATGCTAGACAGAAGCAAAGACATTTAATATCAGTTAACAATTACCATCTGTCTAGTACGTTATTAAGTTCTTTCTTTCAACATAAATAATGACAACCGTAACCGTTTCCGAAAGACAAAAACAAATATTTTTAAGAAACCAAAAGATTTTGTATGGTAAATTTTTAACAAACTGATTTGGCAGTCTAGGGTTTATACGCGTACATATTGGTGTGTGGTAAAGGTGTTTGGTGCAGTAGTCGTAGAATGTATCTAATCCCTGTGTACCATGACGTACCACGCTCTGTATGGCGTCTTCGTCTTTCGTCTACAAGTGTTATCAAAACAAAGTTATGCACTAGTGATTAGAAGGGTAATAAGCTGACCCCTTCAGAAACATAGTAGACCTGCCTGTGTAGGATACGAGAGTGAGAGAGAGAGAGAGAGAGAGAGAGAGAGAAAGAGAGAGAGAGAGAGAGAGAGAGAGAGAGAGAGAGAGAGAGAGAGAGAGAGAGAGAGAGAGAGAGAGTTGAATGCATCTATTATATACAATGACAAAATCTAACATATCATAATAGAGTCATCAAGCAATATTCCTAATATTCAGCAAACTATTTGTCAGAAATAACCGTTCTATACTCCAGATGAACAAGTAATATAAATGTCTGAAACCTAACACTCAGTGTTCTGTACCGTTTTAACAGTTCTAGTTGACAACGGTGTAATGATCTATACCGAAACGTCCCTGAATTGTGGTCGAAAGATGGCTGCACCATTGCGGTGTGTACATACATCTATTGGTTTACGGAGCAGTACATGTATGATGCACAACGGAGTTCCCACAGTGATTGATTTGTGGTGAAACAAGCGATAATTATGACATAGTGTTCTGTACATCAGTTCATAATTTAATAAAATTTGGATTACCGTTTCTCTGGCAATCCGAAGCAAGTGAGTTAAACTGATTTCCGGAAAACTGCAATAAAATCACACATTTTACCAATCTCGTGATTCGGACCTGCGTTTTAGGTGTGGCTGACTCTCTACTTTACCCATGCTGTAGACAAGAGTTTATTAAAGGTATCTGAATCTTATTGTTGTAGATTTACCCATCATTTCAAATTGTGTTTTGTGCGAGTCGCGGATGCAACCGGCTGGGTAGGACAAGCTTACCTTAACAGGTGGCGTCATCACTGATTGTCAGTGATCCATTCATGTTATTGTCACAGCTATCTTGCTTTTTAGTGAGATAATCGAGACTGGATATTCTCTGGCATTGGCGCTTTATATAATATTAAGTTCAAATTATGAAGAGAAACGAAGTGAGTGAGCTGCGTTGAGAACCAAAGTAGCAGTGAGTGAGGCTTCGAAACACCACCGCAGGGATTCCGGGTTACAATAGTCCCTAGCAACCTATACAGATTGCAATAGACGACTAAATGGATTGATCGTGGAGGATCGGTGTCTGATTGTGTGTCATCGTACACCGACGGCGGGGATGGTTCCTCTTAATATCAATCACTGGATTATCTGGTCCAGAGTCGATCGTCATATTGTTGAATGCAAGTTAAACAACAATCAAAAGCAAACAAAACTCAACTTAAGCAATACTGCAGAACTATTGGCCGAGGCTCAAGGAACGAACTGCACTTATATTGACCATTGAGAGAATAGAAATAGGATATTTGACGTGGTATGCATGACCCTTAACCCTTAGTTTTCGCCGCTGACCCAGATAACATTTAGAGTTTAGGGGCTTCTTTCGTTCCTCTTAACTCTTATCAGGTTCTTATCTAATATGAAATTTACACCTTTCATCTTTAACCTGGAAACCGATAGCAGAGTGTCTTGATTAAATATACCTGTATACCGTCGGCAGTTATGCCTGTTAGCTAGACCACCCGACCGAACACACCTGTAAGCCCACGATCTAAACTTGCCAATTTGCTATGGTTGCTGTGTCTGCTAACAATTTTATTGTAATCACTTGATATGCTGTGCAAGCGGACTAAAACACCGCCACATTTATCACATTGTCTCTCCTTCTAAATATGTAGAGATATTTTAATTACTCTTCAATCAGCAGAAACATGACTCAATCTTTACCTCAGCTTGATTTGGTTTCATTACTTATCATCCAACCGAAAAGGCCACTACATAACGACCGCAATACGTGTCTGATTCCCGTCAACATGATTGACACGTGTATTCGCTGACGTTGAAAAAGAAGGTGAACAGTCCCCATTCCTTTGCGTAAATCCTGTTCCTGACTTGTGCTATGACGCACGATTCATTATGTATAAAATGTGTTTACGTTACCTGCAACTGATGCAAGAATATTTCGAGTTCCAAGCATGCCGTACGTTATCTCCAACGGGAGTAAGTGGTAAGACGGGAAGATGGATATTTAGGTGCGATTTTAAAATGTTAATTATCAAAACCGTTTTGGTCAATATAACACGTTAAATATGATGATAAGCTCTGTATGTAGTTCAGTTAGACTTTGTTCGTTGGGGTAGCCCAGTTGATTAAGCATTGGTTTGTCTGCAGACCAGGGTTTGATTCCCATCAATGATATAATATTTGAAGCCCCTTCCTGGTGCCCTTCCGTGATATTGGTAGACCCTTCTCATTCATTTAACTTAAATAGTCATAATATTGCTGAAATACTGCCGACGTGACTTTTCGCGAACATCTGGTATCATCAGTATTAGATAGTGATTCATAAGCACATGCTAGATATAGCTAGAATCGTACACTGTCTCTGTATTTAATAGAGCTTTCTTATAACTAAGTATCTTTTTAGTTGGTCCCAAAATATGTTTTGGAAATACGACAAAACGGTCTTACATCAAGCCTTTACTTATCTCGAACAACGGATCACTCGATTTATTTCCGATCGTCCCCGTGACTTCGTGTTACCGCATATGAGCAAACACATGTTTTAATACGTATGGAAAATACCGATTTTATGCAATATTTCATGCAAAATTCCCATAGTACAGGCTGGTGAATTTGTAGAAACATGATTACCTTACAGACATTTCATGTCTGAAAACAGCTTTAGATTTTATTACATGAATGTTTTCTGAATTGAGAGATGTATCATCATTTATGTATCATCAATCGCTTACCATTATGCTGTTTACACAACCTATTCTAAGATATTGATAACTATCACAAATGAAATAATACATGAAATTCATCTTCGACATAACCACAACATTTTGTACATGTATACTTCAGTCTACCTTGACAATGAAGGATGATCTATTTCTGACTGGTTAAGTTTACTAAAGATGAAGTGCTTAATGACCCATAATGATCACGCGAAAGATAAAATAATCAATTTTAGTCATGGTAGATGAACCTATTCTGTTATAAATTTTGCGGAGGTTCATCGTTGATTAAACCGCTAAATTTGACATTTAAAACCTCAACAATGAACCACCTCAAAAGAAAAAAACCAGAATAGGATTATCTCCTATTCAACAGATTCAATATCCATTGACCTGCGAATCAGGTCAATAATCAATAAAAGAGGAAATTACCCTGTGAGATTATGCATACAAGATCACGTGTAACCGATACACGTGACCCTCTCCGATCATTGACCCAATCTATTAAGGACAATCCACCAGTCTGTGTGACAGAGGGAAAACATATGATCCCCACATATTCACTAACGTCATAATCCAAAATCTAGCGAAGGCTAGAACTTTTATTGGATATAAGCTATTGCGAAGATATAAAATGGCATCGAAATGTTTGAAATATCTCATCTGTTGTTCCTCGTTTATTCCTATCATATGATCTATACTAAAAAAACATTGAGGATTACGAATATTTTGGAGGGTATTATTATAAAATTGTGTGCTCAATGTTCACTGTAAAAAAATATCCCCAAAAATATTCATGGTCCCTGATTTTGTTTTCAGTTTATAAAGAAGGGAAGTTCATATGTGGTTCTTCGAGATAGCTTTTCTGTATTATAAACAACCACTGGCTTCTAAAGCTATACATGTTTATGACGTGCTTTTATTTATGCTTTTATCGCCCTTGTCAGTACATCATGTAAACGTGGCAAGGTCTCGCGGTACACATCCTTCAACTCATCATACATAATTTTGAAACCATTAGTTTATATTAGATATCAGTAAATATGATTATTTTCTTTTTGATGGAATATCGATAATGTTGGATTGTCAAAGTGTTGCAACAAATAACCTCTGCCATTCAGTGAAAATCGTACAAAAAATGTAATTTAATAAATCCAAGTTGTGGCATGTAAACTGAATAGTGAAAGACAAGGAATGATATTATACAGATTTGTCTTCCAGGAGACCTATCCTTGCAGTAATATGATATTATCATGTGAATGACTGAGTTTCGTTGTCTATTGATTAAACCATTAATAAGTCATTGGGGAGGACACTACAATACTGCTCATAAATAAGTTGCACTGTTATGCTGCATTTTCATGAAACAGTGTAACATTTAATTTTGTACATAAATATTGTGTTTATTATGTATTTAATGGGAAATACTGTATTCATCTAAACATATAAAATTGACATTTAACTCGATTGAAAAATAAGACTTTATGCTGGAACTACTTCCAGTCTGCCTAAAAGACACTATTGTTCAGATTATTGTTATAGCTTAGTCAGAAAATGCATAATAAATATTTGTCTTTTCTTTTCAAATGACATCTTTATCTCCCGAGTGACCGACAAAGTCGATATTTTCATGAGTGGCGCAATATTAGTATATCCACTTTTTAATTAGATTTTGGCATTAATTCGTAATTGATAACGCAAAAAAACCTTGTATGTTGATGGCTGGACTCAAACAGTATGTGGGGAATACACAGAATGCTGTATAGAATAAATCTCAACTAGTCAATGTTAAGATAAAGTGAGTGAGTGAGCAAGTATTGTTTTACGCCGCTTTTAGCAATATTCCAGCAATATCACGGCGGGGGACACCAGAAATGGGCTTCACACATAGTACCCATGTCGGGAATCGAACCCGGGTGTTAGGCGTGACGAGCGAACGCTTTAACCACTAGGCTACCCGACCGCCCCTAAGATAAAGTAAATGGTAATAACGTGACGTACTATTCCTCCTCATCAACATCTACGTATGAAATACTTCGTCTAAGGTTAAAAAATGTACACAGCCAAAAACAAAGAAATAATACATTTTTTTTGTGTGAAAAGATATATAGATTTAAAACGTCAACGCCAGAGAATAAAATCTCGATTATTACAGGGAACAGATCACACTTGTCGTGAAAGGCAAAATACCAGTGAAATTTATATGAGCAAATCTCTGAAAATCAGTGATGACACCAGGTGTTTCCGAAAAGGAGGTTCGCATATAAAAATAAAGCAACAAAACCCTTTCCATATCCAATAGAAATCTCAGCGAATAAAATCTAGATTATTACAGGGAACAGGTTACACTGGGCGTAAAAGGCAATATACTAGTGAAAATTATGTGAGCAAATCTCGCATATAAAAAAAAGTACCAAAAACCTTTCCATATCCAATAGAAATCTCTGCAAAAAACAGAGTCGATTGTACTATTCCGACAATATCATAAGCCTGTGTTTATGAATAACCATCAAATAGTAATGGTACAAGGTGTTCGCGAAAAGGTGAGGGTATCCTCTTTACCTTTGTTTCAAATTGTTTATGTTACAGTATCTTTTAACTGAAAATGTAATGTGTAGTCATTATAACAAAATTTATCTGATCTCAACAAATACTTTCTTCAAATAAGCCACGTTTACTCAGGGACATGAATCATTGAAGGGATTGGACTAGGGATTGGACTTCATGGTAAAGCGCAGCGGGCTTAATGTAGTGGGGATTATGTGATAAAGTAGGAGCATGCTGATTGCACCGTCGTGACTCAGTTGTTCTCGTTGCAAGAGCTCTGCGACCCAGCGATAAGGCGACATGATAACGCCAGGATGATAAATGGCCATATCGCTGGGAGAGGGTACGTGCGCGCGGCTACAATGTAACTGTGATGTGCATGCACCCAGTTTGGTTTCCCGACGCCGGCCGGTGTGGTGTGGTGTGGTGTGGTGTGGTAGTTACAAATGTACATGTTGACGCGTCATGTTTCCAATGGCTTACAATACGTTGCAAAAACCATTTTGTAATCGTTGGAACAATAAAATGAAGTAATATAGTGCGAGTTGGATTTAATGGCGCTTTGACCTGTATTTGAGATATATAACGGCGTATTAGTTTGTTTTGAGAGGAAGGCCCACGAATTACGTAGATATTTACCACTGCTTGTGAGTGAGTGAGTGACTGACTGACTGCGTGACTGAGTGACGTTTAAAGCCCTTTTAAACAGTATTTCACAGCGTGTCGTCTTGATGCAAAAGGAACGGATTCAACTCAAGATGAGGATATAATATAAATTGAGTTCAACAACGTATGGTTAAAGTAATAGATACATGTGAATTCTTACAGGTCTGATCAAGTTTTAAGTTCCATCGATTTTTGCATGAAATTAAAGTCCTAAAGCTGACAAACAAAACCCCATCTCATTTTCTTGCTTATACTTTGATTCCAAGCTGTAAAAACGATATTATTAAACAAGTCAGTAGTTCAAATAACTTTGTTATCAGTATTTCAGTCAATGCTCCTTGGGGCGATTTACGATTTACGGCAATCTTGTGAAGTCACTCATACTACTCATGTGTGTGTGTGTGTGTGTGTGTGTGTGTGTGTGTGTGTGTGTGTGTGTGTGTGTGTGTGTGTGTGTGTGTGTGTGTGTAGTTTAATGACGCATAAATTATTGCAGCGTGTATACTGTGATTCCCATACCCCCTGTATCATGGGATTCAAGACCAAGCAGAAACACACATACATATATGTTTTGTTACATTTCAGATAACTAAACAAAACAATCAAATACGTTTTTGTGTATGTCGTTTCAAGATTGAATAATGTTAGAACGCTAGAAGTATTAAAGAAACATTTTGAAATCAAATGCTCTCAACAGTTTACCTGTTGTTATTTGGGTGATTGCTGCAGTTAATCTACTTCCTGGACAAGTGTACTTGTTTCTCAATTAAACATTGTCCTGGCTATATGATTCATATATATTTTTTGTGAGACAATCTGCAAATCGGAAGCAGTAAAAAAACTCAACTAAAATCTAAAGTACAGAAAAAATGAATATATAATTCAATCCCAAATTCGCTCCTGTTATAATTCTAGAATAGGTCTTCAGCAACCCATCCTTGCCGTAAAAGGCGAATATGCTTGTCGTAAGAGGCGACTAACGGGATCAGGTGGTCAGGCGCGCTGACTTGGTTGATGCATGTCATCGATCCCAATTGTGTGGATCGATGTTCATGATATTAATCACTGGATTGTCTGGTCCAGACTCGATTATTTAGAGACCGCCGTCATATAGCTGGAATATTGCTGAGTGCGGCGTTAAACAACAAACCAACCAACCAAAGATTCTAATTCTTGGTTCACCAGAGGCATATCCGTGTATGGTTTCACCATTCTTGTCACAGCGGCATTAAACTCAACTCATTCACTGTTACTACATTGTTCGTCTCCAACGAACGAAATACCTATTGGTTGTTGACCGGACAACATATTGTAAACTTACACTGTCAACACATTATAACAAACAAACACCAGCATCAAGTCTACGGCTTTTAGTGATCAGATTTGGCCATCGTTAATTTAAAATTTCTTATAAATTGCCAAATACAATTTTAACTGTGACCACATTGAAAAAACACGATCCGAAAACATATCGGGCCATATGATATGCATTTTACAATCGTAAGTATCCAAACTCAATTTGGATGTTAGTCTTGAAGTATTAGAGCTTACTGATAAACAGTTAAAAATCACCAATTTGTTTTTTCATACCTTCAAATGGCTTTAAAGTCATAATTTGGTAATTTTGATGATACTGCCAAATGACTATTTCCAAGAGCTTACTTTATACCTATAACACATGTACATGGTATGGTTTCAAAAAAGGTTCACATAGGGGTCCAAAAAGGCCTAATGCAGTATGGTTTGAAATTACGTTTGAACCCGGTCAGGAGGACAGGGATGTTTTCACTTATCTCAACAAAGAGGTTTACTAATAACAAAATTATCTGAAAATGATGTATATTAAGAAAAGTGCTCGCACTCAAGGTGAGTGAGTGAGTGAGTGAGTGTGGTTTTACGCCGCTCTTATCAATATTCCAGCAATATCACGGCGAGGAACACCAGAAAGGGGCTCCACACATTCTACCCATTTGGAGAATCGAACCCGGGTCTTCAGCGTGACGACCGAACGCTTTAACCACTAGGCTACCCCACCGCCACCGTACCCAAGGCTGAGTCGCGAGGATGTCTGTGTCTTGAATCCAATATTACACCGTATATTAACCAATCAACTACGATACACCCTCACATTGGTTTTACATTCCTTCAATTTAATTCCAGGGTAGAGGCGGTGGGGTAGCCGGGCGGTCGGGTAGCCTAGTGGTTAAAGCGTTGGCTGGTCACGCCGAAGACCCGGGTTTGATTCCCAACAGTACAATGTGTGAAGCCCATTTCTGGTTTCCCCCGACGTGATATTGCTTGAACATAGTTAAATCGGGATATAACCATACAACTCACTCACTACTAATTCCAAGGTCAACTAATCCATTACTGGATCATTTTGAATCACCAAGCTGGAAGTCGGCCATGTATTTCAAAACAGCTGATTCACCGTCACTACATGAAGGGTCAAGTTCAATAGAAATGACAGGACTCATCCTGTCTGTGTGTTGCGTATCAGATAATAGCCATTGATCGATGCAAAGTTCAACTGTAGTAATAACAAATATAGGTACACTTTGGATGACACACAGCCACGAATACTTTTTTATGACTTTTAAGCCTGTGATCTACCAGATATCTTGTTATTGAACGTCGCTTGCAATTCATCTTACGATACGTTATCTTCCTCATAAGTATTTATATATATCAGTGAAGGGGTACAATTCTCGTCTCGTATCATACTCTATATTCAATATATGTCAAGATAACGAATCTTGGGTCGACGGCTGCATGTCTACTGGCTTTTAAAGAATGGCACACAAGGGGATTGACCATATGGAAACCACTTTATCAAAAGTAAATATATTGAAGTACTGATAAATGTTTCTGGTAGACATGTGGAGGACATTTCCAGATTTGACGCACCAGTGACAAGAATGATGTCCGATGCAATTCCTTATTTTGACTTCTACCAATTGTTCCCGTATTTTTTTTAGATGAACAATTGACTTGCTTTTGCGGCTGGTATCATTAATATTTTAATAGTGATTCATAAATACATGCTCATGATGTAGTCGGAATCGTACAATCGTATCACGTGTGTGATAACATAGATGTATTTATAGAAATTGCATGACACGAATTCTAAATTTACCACGTCAACACCAGAGAACAACCAGTCTCGATTATATACCGAAACATATTTCATTGGGCGTAAAAGGCCAATTTATGGAAATCATATGAAAGGCTCACTGAAAATCATTATGACGCCAGGTGTTCGTAAAAAGGTGAAGCATGTCCTGCCAAATCGGTAGCTACCAGCAAATGTGCAACCACAAAATGTGCATAAAAAGTATGTGCTTGTTGCTTTTATCACACAGCAGTACTCCTGCCATGTGCGGCGTCATTTAAACACACCAGGCAATCGAGTGATGGACCAAAAATCCAGTTTGGACCAGAAATCCAGTTTGGAACTGAAAACGATACCTTAATTTCGAATGTCGTCTGCCGTAAACAAGTGCAGAGTTTTTGCTGTTTATAAGTAAAGAAACAACCTGACTCCTCTGTGTTACTTTTTTACCACCTAACAAACTCAATCATACTTTTATCCACCGCACCAACAGACTTCTCCCCCACTCCTTCCCATTTCTGTCTTTCAACTTAAACAGGAACTTGCTCACGCCTACCATTCACGCAATCCTGACACAAATTCATTCACTGAATCACAAAGCTCCTCTCTGACTGGTTCCTCCTGATGTCGCCCAATCCTAAATGCGTCTGATGCTGATGTACTTGTATTACATCGAGCAGTGTTAGCTGTGACGACAGTCACTTTCCGGCTCTGTTGCGTGTACTTGTCAAGCAGAGGCGCATGGTATCCGATTTGATGGCGAAATCCGAGATGAATCAATACAGGCAGTGGACAGAGCACACACACTGCAGGCCTACCAGGAAAATGCAGTTCCTAAAGCAAATTACTACTTAGTGGGAAACGTTACAATTACTAAAAGTTAGAAGGCGGGATTTTAGTTCTCTATGTCATGCCAAGAATTTGAAAAATCGCCTTCTGAATCCTCATCACAAAGTCTCTTTTTAGAAGCTGTTTTTAAGTCGCATGAAGAAGCAGTGGTATCACTTTAAGGTAGTTATCGAGTTTTTGTGCTGTTTTTGAGAGGTTCGTGTAAATATCAAACGTTAAAGTCAGATAATAATCAGTCACGATTTTTTGCCAAAAAATATTCCATTTGGCGTAGAGGCAAATTTTATAAAGGGATCTGTGAAAACCAGTGATGACACTAGGTGTTTGCTGCCGAAGACCCGGGTTGGATTCCCGACATGGGTACAATGTGTGACGCCCATTTCTGGTGTCCCCCGCCGTGATATTCCTGCAATATTGCTAAAAGCGGCGTAAAACCAAACTCACTCACTCACTAGGGGGGCGGTCGGGTAGCCTAGTGGTTAAAGCGTTCGCTCGTCACGCCGGACCCGGTTTCGATTCCCGACATGGGTACAATGTGTGAAGCCCATTTGTGGTGTCCCCCGCCGTGATATTGCTGGAATATTGCTAAAAGCCTCGTAAAACCATACTCACTCACTCACTCACTCACTCACTCACTCACTCACTAGGTGTTTGTGAAAAGGGTAAGCATGTCCTGTCCCACCGGTAGCACCAGCCGCCAGTGTTTGTTTGTTTGTTGCCTGACGCTGCACAACAACGCTCCTGCCATACGCAGGCGGCCTGTAACAACCGAGCCTTGATCAGACAACAAATGCTCAACGCCCCGCACTGTAAATCAATAAATCGTTTGTTTTGCGGACGTGTGTGGACTGGAATTGTCAAACATATTTCTATATAGTACTAGCTATATGGGGTTAACTCATAAGACTCACAAGAAGATTAACTAACCATCCTCATGATAGAAGGCGTAATTCGATAATGCCCCTCATAAAAAAATGGATAGTATTAACGATGTGTTTTGCCAATCCAATAAACTTGGTATCATAATCCGTTAAATATGTAAATGAATTGTCCAAAAACTAGTCCAGTCACGGTCTCGTGACCGCCCCGCTTCCTCTTCCCTTGATTTGGTTTCCGTCACCATTCGTCAAAGTCCGGCGGTCGTCCTGGTCAAGTGAGTTCACGTTCGTTGTTCGAGTATTAGTGACCCGTAAATCTTATTCTCAAGCAGTTTAATCTCATACTTTTATAATGTATGGATTTCATGTATGTTATTCAAATACGTGTGCTACCTTATTCAAGCAGGGAACATGTTTTAGTAACTTTAAGACCTCACTTTCTCGTCCATAATTACGGCCGCGAGAAAGGGATAAAACGATAACACGAGACGAGTGAGTGAGTGAGTGAGTTTGGTTTAACGCCGCTTTTAACAGTATTCCAGTTATATCGCGGCGTGTCAGCTTAATGTGGGAGGAAAGACCGAGGTGATGCAGGTCTCAGACGTTTACCACTTCAGTGAAACCCACGTTTCTGGCGTGCCCAAGGGACGCAACTCTGCACAGCGAATCGCGGCGCCTTAGACGACTGGGCCACCCGTGCCCCCGACACGAGACGAGAAAGCGATAACACGGGGCGAGAAAGTGATTCCACACGACAAGAAAGCGATATGTATATCGCTTTCTTTTCTCGTGTAATCGCTTTATCGCTTTCTCGCGGGCGTAATTGAGATCGAGAAAGCGATCGGCCCCCTCGGCCGCCATACAAACATGATGTCTAAGTAATTCCCTAGTTTGATTTCTACCATACGTTCTCATGCTGTATCTATGTGAACATTTGAATTTACCTGTGATTGTGACGGGTGCAACCTTAGGGGCAGGATGTGCACACCTTTTGACGAACACCTGGTATCATTACTATTTGATAGTGATTCATAGACACGTGCTCAAGATACAGTCCGAATCGTAAATCGACTCAGCAATATGCAGAGATTTCAATTGGATATGGAAAAGGTTTTGGTTGTTATTTTTATATGCGAGCACCCTTTTCGCAAACACCTGGTGTCATCACTGATTTTCAGTGATTTGCTCACATAATTTTCACTAGTATATTGCCATTTACGCCCAGTGTAACCTGTTCACTGTGATAATCTAGATTTTATTCGCTGGCGTTGATGTATTACATCTCTATGCTTTTTTACACACAAAAATGAATTCTTTCTTTGTTTTTGGCTGTCGCTTTTTTTTCTGTGAGTGACATTATGTCTTAAAGTTAAAACTTCGATTCTTTTACCCTCGCATTGTAAATAAGAGCCAAAGGTGCACATAATACCATTTTTTATTTATGATAGTGACGATACAGAACACACTCAGCTAATAATCTCGTTTTTTCCATAAAACACAAATGATAATAAACCTAATGAAAGGCAATAAATCCTCTGTTTGTTGAAACAATTAACCGATATGAAAACTGATTAAATCCGACTTACCACAAATTAAGCTGAACACAAAAACCTTGGATAAATCAATGTTGACAGCGATTTTCTGACCAGTTCTGCTGTTTGTGTGTTTATTTAATGGACAATTATGGGAAAGATGTATAAATGTGTTACGCTTTAAATGCTGTTGGGCGTATAAGTCTAAATTGATACGATTACCTAACAGTGTATTTACTGTAGGATTTCAACATCCATCACGTTTAGGGGTCATTTACACGTTAGAAATAAACAACAGTCATGTTTCTGTGCCTTTCACTCCTTAGATTGCTGAATTATTTTGCAGATCTAGAACGCCATGAAGTTAAGTGCAACAGTTAACTAATTAATTTTTTTTAAATTGTGATAAACGTCTGTCTCCTAAGATCTATTTGATTTTTATAAATTTGAATTAAATCTGTAACATGTACCTATTTTTACAATTTTGTCAAGCTATTGCTTAATAATCATCCCTAAAGATTATTACATCTTATAAAACGTCAGTCCATTCGTCTTAAACCAATATATAACAATCACACAATGTCCATAACATGTTTGCTTTGAATTTTCACGATTTAACATGACTTGAGTTTTTCAATAATCATTAATATAAATACCACCTGAATGTTACATCCCAAAATGATCATCTAAATTGTGTTTATCGTGAAATGAGTTTTTAGACAATCAAACTAATAAACCATCAGATAAATGGCGTGTCATGTACGAAAATGCATCAAATGAAAAATGTGATATAAGTACATCAAAATAAGTTATTTTACTACATTATATTTTTCTTCGTGTTCAGTTAATTTTGCAGAGCTCACATTAGATCGCCACACGATCTGGCATCGGCTGTAGAAGGCGGATTGCGCAACCCCCAACACAATAGCTTGAATAAAAATGTTTTCGTAAGTGAATGTAAAAATATTTATTTTCAAAGTTAATAAAAATAACCACGTGTTCGTTGAAATGTGGCCCCGATTGATGTCACTGATGAGGTCATCGCACGCACATACATATCAATGTAAATGACATTACCTTTCAGTTGACAGTTGCTCGATGTACAGTTATACATACATAGTTTTATATATTAGCGATGAAAATTTCAATTGATTTGTATGACCATTTTGTCAAATATTTAAAAAAATCGATGTTACAAAATATTTGAGTATTCATTCATATTATATAACCTAAGCCGCGCAGAATACTACATAACAAGATCAAATTGATTGTAGTATCTAAATAAAACGTATACGGACGAGAATAATCAGTCTGGATTATCCGCCCAAACAGATTCCATTGGGCGTAAAGGTAAAATAGCTGTGAAAATTGTATGAATAATGCACTGAAATGACACAATGTTCACAAAAAGGGTAAGCTCGTCCTGCACAACTGGTAGTAGACACAACTCGCACAATTTGCATGAAAAGTAAGTGTTTGTTTATTGGCTTACACGTACAGCAGTCCCCCTGCCATACAACGGCGGCCTGTAAACAACCGAGTCTTGACAAGACAATCAAGTGAGGACCAGACAATCCAGTAAATACCAACCCTTAGAACCATCACTCTTCCCAAAGAATGGTTTCAGACCCTCTACATACATATGAAATCAAATAGATTTTGTTTTTCATTTCGAAACCGACAACCCGTTGTACATTTCTTTGCAGATGTGCATTCTGGTGACTAAATCAAGTAGATACAAAGGTAGTTACAAACATTGAATCACAGCGTTAAATTGTTAAGTAGCCGCTTGAGAGGTTCATTGTGAAGAACCATGTCTCCAGATACCTGATGACGTCAGTCTCCTACCAAATAACAATGGAACGGTTTTATTGATAGTCTCGTGTAATTTATATTCCTGACTTCCCATCGGATAAGGGCAGGTAGGTTAGTATTTACGTAAGAGAGATTTTGATGAATAGAAAAAAGGGGAGCGTCACATACATTTTTTACAATCATCAGACTGTACATTGAATGCAGGTTCTATACCTTCACTGTGATAACCGATTTCGCACATGGCCTGTGTGCATGCACGACTCACTCGCTCACCGGGTAGCCCATTCGTCAAAGGCGCAGCAATTCGCAGTGCAAAGTTTCGTCCCTTGGGCACACCAGAAATCTGTGATTGTGGGTTCGAATCCCTGTTCGCCCCGATTATGTTTCCAGTTTTGTCAGCACCATACCCATGCTCGTGGGTTTCACTGAAGTGGTAAACGTCTGAGACCTGGATCACTCCGGGCTTTTCTCCCACATTAAGCTGACACGCCGTGATGTAACTGGAATACTGTTAAAAGCGGCGTTAACCCCAACTCACTCACTCACTCGCTCACAAATATGTACACAGAGAGACAGACTGCAGACAGAATGCAGACACACAGGCACACATTGTTTCCTTATACAATATCAAAACCAAAGCTTGTAAACAACAACAATCCATTACGAAAGGACACGAATATCCTTATGGTGTTATTTTGGGGGTTAAAAGAATCAAAATGCGCACACCTGAACCCAAAATGCTAAGAATATACCTAACTTGAAGGAGGCAGTCAATCCCCTTTTGTTGGATTTCGGGGATCTTTTAGAGTGTACTTGGTGTCAGTGTGGTAGATTCAACATTTAAAAGAATATGTTGAACATTAAATATCCTTTGTATAATTGATTTCGTCGATATTTCCCCCGTAATTTAACCTCAGATTGTGCCCTCTCTCGATGAATTGTTTGATAGGCATCACGTAGATGTTGACCAATGTAGATACAATTTATGGATAACAACTTTTTTAATACTATAAAAGCGACATTTCGGTATATATCCTTATACCGTTGTCAAACAAGTGATGCTTTTGATATTTGTGTAGTATTCGGGTTTCGGGGGTGAGCAATGAGAGTGAAAAATTAGATAGTATTCAGGATTCCAGGAAGTGGGGGAGTGGTTGCACACTCTTGAGGAGGAAGACCAGCACATCTCACTGGAAAGAGTAATTAAATGAATCACATTAAGGCACATGACAGTTATGCGGACATTGATTTGTTATCTTTGTTTGTTTGAGAGAAGCCCTTTATACCCTAAGTGTTCCAAATATAGTTTCGTTATCATTTACCACACGGTAAGGAGATAACAAGGAGATTAAAGTCTAAAATTATACAAATGATAGGGGAAGGATGAGACCTCCTTGTTGTCGTGCCTACTGTGACCCGCCTTAAGCTACTGTACACTGCACTGCTCACCACTCAAGTAAAATACACTCTATCGCGGTCGTGTGTGCAAGGTAAGCTGTCCAAAGAGTTCATTTTGTTAGTTTATCATCTTTCTTGGACATTCGTTCATTTGTTAACAAACGCTTTTCTAAGCAAAACATATTATTGATAATCACCAAACCATGTATTATCAAGTCATGCATAATTGTTTAGCACATTACGCTATTGGTTTAAGTGTATTTCTGAAACATATTGGTATGATTTTGTTCCAATGATTCCGAATGAGTTTGTCTCAATTCATAATTTTAATCTTTGTTCTGGCATCATTTGAATATTAATGTTCATAACATTTCGTAAATAAGACATATGATACATTTTAGGATACCTCAACATCTCAGTACGCGTTTTTCAAAATACTGAGGGTGAATGTTTCAATTTCGAATGATGGTTAACACGCTTAAGTTTATACACGAAGTTTCACCACACGTTTGTTGATATACAACGGCTGAAACAACACACACACACACACACACACACACACACACACACACACACACACACACACACACACACACACACACACACACACACACACACACACTTCTTTTTAATTTTTTTATTAAGATAATTTACCACTGTGTTTTTCCTGTAACATATGTTCATTCCAGAGACGAGATGTTAGTCCAACACACACGCAAACAGAAGCACAATCACACTCACCCCCACAGACACACACACACTCACACTCGCAGACACACACACACACACATTCGCAGACACACCCATACTCGTAGACATACACCAAATCACACTCTCAGACACACACACACACTTGCACACACAGACGCACACATACTCGCAGACACACACACTTCCACAAACATACACAAACACACACACATTCGAACACATAACACATACACACGCACACACATACATAGACATACACAAATACACACACACAAACACACATTCACATACACACACATGCACAAACACACACCGACACACACACACAGAGACACACATACACTCTCACAAACACACAGACACACACCCACGTTTAGGGGGTCGTGAAAGGGGATATATAATGAAAATAATAAATGTGTTACGATCATCTCAAAATATATAAACAAAAGTAAAAACTATACATTTCCTATAATTAACCCGTTCTAAAAGAGACATCCTTAAATTTCGTTCTATTCATGTAGACAGGGGCGTTATTTTCGTTCCCTCTATTCATAACATTGTGGTATCTTTTCCCCTAATGATAACAGGCTGGGCCTCTGATACCTTAGTACAAATAGGTCGTTTGACTTTGAACTGAGATTTGTTTGAGGTTAGAATATACTGTTTTTTCTTAACTTGTATAAATCTAGACAAATAGTTAATATCCTGTTCGTTATAAGCAAGTTCACAGCAAAAACGTCAATGTGTTAGTCCTGCAAAACCTGGAAATATTTCATTATAAAACGAATATGGACTTATACTTATTGTCTGTAAGAAATTCTGACTTATTTGTTTCAGATTTTCCCTGTTTTTGTCTGAGGGTTCTTGTCATCAGCGAAGGGTACAACTAGGCTGGTTCGCATCGAAGCTCAGTTTTGATACGGTGACGGAGCGCACATACTGTTAATTTCTACTGACATATTCGTTGAACAGAGGACGGACTTGTTTGTTAAGCCTACGAATGAATATATCAAACTGACCAATGGCCATTTAACTGCACCGGATTTCCTCTTCATCCAATCAGCTGCCACTGTTTAGATATGCGTGATCAAGTCATGGCGTGTTTTGGAGGTTGTGTAGACGACACGAATCCATTCTATCCCACTGCCGAGGAACACAAAGAAGCCCGCCTGCGCGACAAACAGTTGACCAAGATGTTGTCAAAATACCACAAAGATGAAATGAAAAGACTAAAGCTTCTTATGCTTGGTAAGGTTTTTCACATTCAAACATAACCCAGACACAAAGACCATACTGTACATAGAGGCACTGGTATCAAAGTTTTCAATTTTCAATTCAAACAGCTTTTCGTTCAAAGCAAACGTTAAGTTTACTTTCGAAATCAAACTTGAAATGTCTATTGGTTTTGTTTCTTGTTTAACGCCGCGCACAGCACTATTTCAGTTAATGACGGCAGTCTGTATGTAATCAATTCTGTCTGGACCACACAATCCAGTGATTGATATCATGAGCATCGATCCACGCAATTGGGATATTTGCTTGAGAACTGTTTGTAGAATCTGATAATGCTTGCCATTAGATAATAGAACGCCAACAGTCGATACCAATTCACTTCATTGTAAACTCATATTCGTTAAATATAAACTTTGCAATGTAACTAAAAGCAAATGTATAGACGTCAGTTCAACTGTTCGGAACCTGTTTATTCGGACGGGAAGTTGCAAAGTGAAATCGTCCGGATTAACAAGTGTCCGGATTATCGAATCCTAGATACAGATAACGTGCCGTATATACATATAAGCGTCCGAAGAAGTAATCACCAAGAAGCTGGTGGTTCCGTATACACGGTATTAACTGTATGTGAGCGCTTCCGTTTACACTACTTTGTAAATAGACTCAACGCACTCAAGCAGAATTCTCCAAGCAAATGTTCTGCGATAATAAATCACTGAACTGCATTAAACTGATTCCAGAGAAGTTAGCCTTATGCAAACACTCCAGGTTGCCCCACATCCAAAGGGTTGTCAAGAAACATTGCCCAATAATTGACCCTCTGAAGTTTGGATTAATAAATAACTCGCCCACCTTATATGTTCACAGCAACGAGCAGTTAACTGCATCTTGATATATTTATGATGTACTCTAGAAGCCACAAATAAATGTCCTTATTCAACCATGAGTCGTAAACTCGAGCTGTTTATTATTCGCGATAGAATGTTTGTATTTTCAGATGTGTTTTTATGATACGTTTTATGATATCTTTCATTCATCTATGAAACATTTAGGGAAGCATACGAATAAATGAAACTACTTGATATATGTGCGAATGAAATCAATTTAACGCTTAGGTTAACTTGAGTGTGATTGTAATGACATATCGAATTCTTGTTTCAAGTTTCATCATATTTATGTGTTTTTTTATGCAAAACAATGGATGTATTTAATATCTTCATCAAAGAGCAATACCCTCTGAATCCATATCCTTGTTTATCTACGAATGTCAGATACAAGATATGTCAACGTGTGTATATGTTAATAAAACAAATATTTACGTTATGACACTTACATTTTGTAATAGTTCAGATAAACATTTGTGAGTTTTTCTTTGAATTTCCAGGAACTGGCGAATCCGGGAAAAGTACAATCACGAAACAAATGAGAATTATTCATATCAATGGTTTTGACAACAGGTGAGCATAAACCACTGGTTCCATCAAATCTTCTACATATAACAAGTCAACACTTCTCTTACTATGTCCTAGAAGATACTTGCTTAAAAGATACATCCCGCATAACAACAGATACTGTCCTCACATGTTTACTTGGGCACGCCAGAAACCTATGATTGTGGGTTCGAATCCCGGTTCGCCCCGATTATGTTTCTAGGTTTGTCAGCACCATACCCGTGCTCGTGGGTTTCACTGAAGTGGTAAACGTCTGAGACCTGCATCTCCTCGGGCGTTCCTCCCACATTAAGCTGACACCCCGTGATATAACTGGAATACTGTTAAAAGCGGCGTTAACCCCAAATCACTCACTCACTCACATGTTTACTACAGTTTGTGTTCCCCGATGATCTTAGTTATTCGTTTTATTCAGGTAATTATGGTATATTTGTTTCTTTTAGGGAGAGAATGTCAAAAATAGTTGACATCAAGAGGAATATCAGGGACTCCATTCTGGTATGTACCAACACTATTTTTATCCCATGACTAATTGAAACATATTTTGTTCACAAAATGAACAAGTATCACAATTGTGGTAGACCATCTTCAGGCATCTCATACTCATAACATATAATAATGAGATTGACAGAACCTGCTCATTGAATAATACAGCTTAGAATGGCATGTCCATTTTATTTCGTTAAAATATTTTAGTGTCTATAACTTTGTTCACTCGCACAGACGAGCACAGGTGTGGTGTTGATACTGGGTGGCTCAAGTCTAGGTCCGAGGCAGTTAGTCTTGCAACGCCTTATTCCTCGGAATCAGGGAGAGAATTTATGGATGTCAACTTCTTTATTATGAGGAACACGTTTCGTAGTATATGCTTACTCCTTCATTAGGTGAATGTCCAAATGAAGGAGTAAGCATATACCCCGAAATGTTGTGCTCCCCATAATAAAGAAGTTATCATCAATTAATTCTCTCTCGTATGTGTATCACTTCCAAATTCCTCTCCAGTTATTCCAGTAATCGAGTTATATATCGACAGGTCAGCTTGTGGGCGGAAAATCCGAAATGATGCAGGTCAAGTGCATCATGCACACTTAGAAACATATTTTGGGAGAACCTTGGTTTTCTGACACGCTTTGGGAAATTCATGTATTATTTCTTTTATGACATGAATTTAACAAAGCCCTCTTTTCAGAGAAAATTTTCTGTTATGAAATTAAAACTTACTTTATATATTGCAGGCAGTACTAATGGCTATGCCACAATTGGATATATCTTTACATGACGAAGAAAACCAGAAGAGTATTGATCTGCTGTTGGAGGAGGCACAGGATGCAGATAGGCCGGTTTCACACGTAAGTAGATTGTTTTCTTTGTCTCATTTCAGTGACTGACATAATGAGCATCGACTAACGCAATTGGGACACCAACCAAGTCAGCGAGCCTGACCACTCGATAGTTGCCCCTAACGACACGCATAGGGCCCTGGGCACATCCCGGAATGCCCACACTCTATTTGTGGAATTGATAAAGTAAAACACCAGTATGGAGGTTTGAATTCTGTTTCCAGGACTTCCTGACACACACAGAACGGCTGTGGAAAGACAAGGGTGTCCAGGAAAGCTACAGTCGTTGTAACGAATACCAGTTGTTGGACTGTGCAAAATAGTGAGTGAAGTTTAAATAAATTGCTTCTTATTTTCATTTTGTGAACTAATATGTTCATGTATAATTTTCAATTGGTGGTCAAAATATAATTTACCCCATGTATTTCATTTATAAGCAGGAATAATACCCTTGGTTGTTGATCATTAAAACATAACATTTATAACGGTACACATAAAATACTTCAACATTTATTTATTTATACTTTCAGTTTTTTAGACAAAGTCAACGAAATACGCAGTCCTGATTACCTCCCTTCTGATCAGGTGAGTTAAAAAAGTACATGCTTTATTACTGACGGGGACATGAGTAGCTCATTGGGTAGGGTGACCAATGCAGTTGCAGTGTTGCGTCCCTTTACATGTAGTATTTCCGCTTAGCACCAACCCGCGCTCATTTGCTTTCATCATAGTGGAAACAAATACAAACCTGAGTGAGTGCGTGCGTGCGTGCGTGAGTGCGTGCGTGAGACGCCTATTTTAACAGTATTTCATTAATATATCTCTGTATTTTCTTACTGTAACGACGATAAATACATTATTAACAACTAAATATACTCAGTGTAATTCATTCAATGTACTATGTACTAAACCTTGTTTATTTGCTCCAGGATATCCTCCGCTGTCGTGTCGTCACAACATGCATACAACACATAGACTTTGCAGTTAATGATTCCGGACAACAAGTTCAGTTCAGGTATGGCCCTTTTGCTGTTTATATTTTACAAAGAAGGGAAATATATTTCATTTTCAGTGTTTCATTACCACATACATAATTTGATTTGGGGTATTCATATTTTAATATAGATTCAGCGTATATGTAGTCAAAGGAGAGTTGGGTGGCCTTGTGGTTAATGGGTTCGCTCGTCACACTGAAACCTAGTTCGATTCTCCTCATGGGTACATGGGTTGCTTAAAGAGGCGTTCCACCATGTTCACTCACTCACTATATAGTCTTAATAGCTCATGTGATACTTTAAGTTGACTATGAAATCGTAATGACGCTCTGTTCGGGGCGGTCGGATAGCCTAGTGGTTAAAGTGTTCGCTCGTCACGCCGAAGACCCAGGTTCTATTCCCGACATGGGTACAATGTGTGAAGCCCCTTTCTGGTGTCCCCCGCCGTGATATTGCTGCAATTTTGCTTAAAGCCTCGTTAAACCATACTCACTCACTTTCCTATATGTTACAGTGTTTACGACGTTGGGGGACAGCGAGGAGAGAGGAAGAAGTGGATTCAGATGTTCGACAGTGTCGTTGCCAACGTCTTTGTGGCCGACGTCAGCAGTTTTGACGTTACGTTGAGGGAAGATCCAGAGAAGAACAGATTGTTGGAGGCGCTGGAGATCTTTGAACAGGTCTGGAACAATAGGTAAGTGAGAATTGGAACTGTGTTAGTTGGTGATAATAAACGAGTCTGAACTAGACATTACCGTTATTGATATTATGAGCAAAGATCCAGACGTTGCGTATTTTTTATAGAAAAAGAAATGCTTGATAATTTCATTAGTTTATAGACATGATGGAAATGAATTCATTGATAGGTAAATAGTTTACACAGCAATTTGCAATTAAGTCTTTGAGTGGTATTTAGAAGTGATACACATAAGGAAGAGAATTTATGGAAGACAACTTATTTATTATGAGGAACACAACGTTATGAGTGTACACACATAACAAAGAAGTTGACATCCGTAAATTCTCTTTCTTATTTGCAATTAGTTTACATAGGGGATTGTTACGAGTGTTGGTACTTATTCATAGTATTGTTAAAAAAAACTATGGCATTAAGTCACGTGTGTGTACAAAAGCTGTTTAGTCTAAACAATTTCCTTGTCTTGTTGGTGTCCGTCAGGGAGAAAATTTGTCCCCAATATTGTTTTCATTGTCCCATTGATCTGGAACCATTTTTATATTATCAAAACTGCCAAAGTACATTTATTCAATCTAACTCACTTAATGGTCTGTTTTGTTCGCATTTCTATATGCAGAGAATGCTGTTTTGTTTTTAATCATCCAAATTTACAAAATATGTTCGATCTTTTCAGTTTGCTGTAAAAGTTGCATGTCAATTCTAATAAAAAAAAAAAATGTAGGTTTTTCTGGTACAAAAAGAGACAAGAGTAAAATATATTATTAAATAGCTCACCAATCGAATATGTTAACGATTATAAATATCTTGGAATTCACTTTACAAACAATAACGTTTTCAAAACCTATATGAAAGCAAAAAATTGTGAATCTGCCACTAAGGCCATACTGATTTTACTTATATTGTTTCACATTTTCATTGTATATGCATTTTATGTTTCAGGTTTCTGAGGCACGTTTCTTGTCTTCTGTTTTTGAACAAAATCGACATTTTGGCGGAAAAATTATCCCGCAACCACACACCCCTTGAACTCACAAGCAAATATCCGCATGTATTTCCAGACTATGAAAAATTCGAACCTACAGGTAAGTTGAAGTGTTAGATGCTGTTGGTTGGTATAATTTTAATCTCATCTATAAAAACAACAACTTGTCAGTTTTGAAAATATGAAGGTAATCATGCAATCTAAATATGACCTGCCCTACAATTCTACTTTACACTGTACTCCTTTAAATTCTATATTGTCGTTCTTGTTCTGGCATATAATATCAATTCTCACGCTTCACCATTTCCTTAACCGTTGGTTGATTGGTGGCTCGTAACGCGGAAAGGTCGGGCTCAGTTCCCAGCGTGTGAAGCCATTTTCTTGTGCCCCCCTTCCTTATATTGCAGGAATATTGCTTAAAGCGGCGTAAAACCAAACTTCCTCACCCATTTGTTTTTGTCTCATCGATTCATTTTGCCAAATTACAATGAAATGATGGCGACTTACCATACTAATTTTACTACTCTCTTTTTTTCAGCCAATGAACGACTGGACTTTATTAACTCTTTCCCAGGCAATGACGAAGTGCCGAAAAAAAGGAGCAAGAAAACGTCTCGTACTGACGTCGACCCAGGCACCATCAAAGCAGCAGTGTATATCCGCAACATTTTCATGGTGAGTGGACGTCTATTTTACAATCATACATTAATGGCGAAATACTGAAACAGAGTGTCATTTATGATGACGGGTAAGAGGTTCGATAAGTTTCAATAGACAGGTGAGTATCTGTGAGTTGTTTGCTTCAAAGTTTGTTTGAGCTGTATCACGGCTATGCTACTCAAAAGAAGTTAAATAAGACTAGATTCTTTCATATTACTATAACTAATCTGTCCTCCAATGACAGATTGACTATAAGAATATGAAAGTATCGGGTTTTCTTTTGCGTACTATATATCAGGGCGTGTTAGCCTTATTTGAAAGGAAAGCCCCCAAAAAGAGGCTGTCCGTTGACGTTAACAACTTAAGGGAACCCAAGAGTAGGATCATGGTTTTAATACGTCATCGATCAATTTCAAAAATAAAGGAATTGTGTAAAGCATCACCGTGCCTGCTTTCTTAAAACAAATCATAAAATGAACGAAATTGAAATAACGATATGCAAGAAATTACATTCAAAGGTTGATGAAGTCTCCGGCAGCAAACCATTGTGGGTTGAACACGCACATAGTTATCTCCCCTGTTGTGGATATATAAATGTCGTCCAGCCATCAGGTGATTACTGGCCTAGGCTTGTATCAATGGGCACGTGTATAAACGTATGCAACATTTCGTCGCGTGTTGGTAATGCATGTGAATGCTGATTTAATACAAAGATGCTTTACCTTATGAAGTACAGGTCATGTGTCTACAAATCTTCTTATGTGTGCAATCTGCTGACACGCAGTGAATACAACGTTCCTAGCTTTCCGGTCACGTAAGGACGAACAGAAAGTATACTGTGTAGGATTAATAAACAAATTTTGTTATTGTACGGACACGTACAGCTTACTCTCTATGATGATTACTTTACCTGCCTGTGAGCTTTAAGAAGACGTGTAACAGAAGCTACGAAAGGAAATCGATAATATTTACATATCGTGCACAAAAGAAATCAATCTACGCTTTGTATCATCAACAGCTTCAACACGAAGAACCGTTTTAGAACGGAGAATAATACAATGATTGTTCTTACAATACTGACAGGTGATACCCTCAAAGCAGGACATGCTCATCAGTTTGGCGAACACCAGGCGTCATCACTATAAACGTACACGTTTATATTGTTGTTGTACTACATTTCGTGCCTCGTGTGATTAATTATGAAGAAAGCCTTTTTGACAAAAGGATCAACATTTCACAATAGGCAAATGGATGAACAATTTATTCGAAACACAAAAATGGATTTTACACACACAAATGGCTACTTTTCATTTGAGTTCCATGAATGTTCTGATTCAGTGTTCGCTCGGTGTTCTGGGGACCAGACGAATTTGCCCTGTTATCCATACCTCCAGACTAGAATTATTATTTTATTATTTTTTTATTATTTTTATTTTTAGAAAAAAGGTCGATAAAGATTCTCTACGGATCATGAAATTCTGCACAAGCAAAATGATTTTCTGAAAAAAAGATGTTTCGCACTAAATGAGAAGTGTAATGTATTTGCTGGTTATAGTTCATGATGGACGTTTAGTCATCTTCTAACGTTCATTAGGACGCGAGTGGCCCAGTCGTTTAAGGCGCCGCAATTCGCTGTGCAGAGTTGCTTCCCAAGGGCGTGTCAGAAACTTATCATTTTGGTTTCGAATCCAGTTTCGATTATGTTTCTAGGTTTGTCAGCACCCTACCTGTGCTCGTTTTTTTCACCAAAGTAGTAAACGTCTAAGACCTGGATAACTTCGGGCTTTTATCCAACATCATACTGGCACGCCGTTTTATAAATAGAATACTGTTGAAAGCGGCACTGACTATAACGTTCATAAATCTTCTTGTTCTGAACTCTGTATTTTCTATTCTAGAGAATCGTAACGGGGGACCTGAAGTTACGCCAATGTCTTCAAGACCAAGATCCAGACTGGCACCAGTTCCATACCTGCCAGTACTACTACACATGTGCCGTCGATACAAAAAACATTACAAAGGTCCTCGAGGGTTGTCGTTCTTTGATCATACGGAAGCACCTGGAGCGGTTTGGTATCATATAGACTCCACGCACAGGAGATTCACCATCACCTTCACTAAAAGCTCTTAACTCATGGACACCATCGAACACCTATCGAGTTATACGGTGTTCGAGATAAGCGGATTGTACAATAAAGACCATATTGGGTCCATAAGATCATCATCTTCAATGATGTATGGAATGGTTAAAGTTCGAGATACCCAGGTATTGTACAACGTACTGCCTTTATTCAAGTAACCCATATGTATCTGCATGTGTCGAAGTTGTGCATATGCTTTGACCATACAGTCAACAAACTTGTGGAATATGTGACTGAAGCGAAACGACTTTCAAGTGATAAATCCAGTTTGTGTGGCAAAAGATGAACACTTTGGCAGACTATTCGTATCCTGATGGATGACAGATGTAGATGTGAGATGACAAACGTATGTGTCAGATGCTCAGGCCTAATTGTGCTTTGAACCGAAAGGCCAAATCAATCACGTTTAAACGACATTAATGTATGGTGTCATCAATCGCTTCGTCATGGACAAATCAACTTCTACGTCATCATGACGTCATCATGTGCTTGAGTGACATCACGAACTACGTCATCAACCTTGTATAGATCTGACAATACTGCCGCTACTATCGAAGTAACGCAGTTGACTCGTCTTTCAAAAAGAGAATACTATTGTTTGTTATCCTAGTGTTACTTTGATAATGCAACAGTGTCTTTTGTATATAATCCAAGGCTGTGAAATTGTGCATAGGAATCTGACAATTTGATGTAGATGTTTTTCCTATCACCACGATCCCGAGTTGCTTTATTTGCATAATTATTGCTTTCACTGAATAGACAGTTTCTGCAGTTGCGACTTACAAAGACCATGTATAATCTACAGTATTATGTGCATTGACAGCAGCAAATCAGTTTGATGATGCCGCCAAAGAAGAGACCATTACTTAAAAATGTAATGTCCATCTTCCATAATGGAACTGCACAGAAACAGATCAACCATTCTATATTCTGAGGGTAGGGGATATGGTAGATGGGAGATAGGGGAGACTAGATATTGTTTTAAGTAAACCTATGAGCCTTAATAAAAAACAATTCCAAACAATGTGGCAGACAATTTCTTATTTTCAAGCATTTTCTGGGACAATTTATATCCTTTTTTTTGTGTCAAACCCCAGGCCCCAACCCTCAAAATATCAAATGGTCGCTCCCTTACTGAATATGAATATGAACTATGCGCAAAACAAATTCATTGTTGTCATATGCTGATACATTTATAAAACGCAGCATTCAAAACATTCATGTCAAATCTGGAGATGAGTACAGTAAACTACGGTTATAACGAACTCGCTTATAACGAACTGACGGATATAACGAACTTACTTTTTGGTCTTAACTATTTGCTGTAGTTATGCTGTATATATGCTTATAACGAACTACGGTTATAACGAACTAAAATTAGTAGTCCCTTCGAGTTCGTTATAACCGTAGTTTACTGTATTTATATTGGTATGAAATAATATAATTCGAAAGATGAGAGCCGTGTAAGTGTAAACACCATGATCTGAATCTAGGGTCGTAACGGTTTCACGTAACCACGATACAATCTAACCAATAATTTGATATAAAAGAAATTCAAAGTGAAACACAATACCAGATCGTTAGTCCTTCTCATTGCGTTTCTATGGTGTCAGTATATGATTAAAATAATAGAACTCAAAACCCTCAGCCTTTTGTGCGATCGAAAAACAACAGCTGTTGTAGAGAGACAGTAATGATCCCATTGTACATATTAAATATGATAAATTGCAAATCAAGGAAAACACTGTGCCCTGAATATATACCAGCAACTTGCTTCACGTACACATTGTCGATGTTCAATTCACATAAAACGTGGTGTGTAATAGCCGTGAATACATGTGTCTGTTTTCAATTTTAGTTTATCATATGATATTTAAAAATCAATTCACTGCTTATTACATTAATTTTCTTGTTTCACGGCAATGGGAGTCTTTTCCCGAGTATTTTTTGTCAATTCCGTTCAGGATATGGCTGCGTTTTAATCTTCATATTTCGTTTTCAATATGAAATCATTTTGTTAGTTTTTACTGGTTATTTCACAATGCTAAATATGCAAACCATAATTCTATTTCATTCTGTTTCTGGAATAAAATCAATTACTACAAACTATGTCCATGTGTGTGAAGTGATTGTCAGATGTAATTACCTAATGAGAGTATTCGTCATACAGTGTCCAGATTGCTCGCGGTAATGAGAAAAGACCAGAAATTGAATTAATACTGAGACGATACTCCAGGGCCTGGTACCTATTTCCAGTGAATTTCTAGACGTCATAATTATGACTGAAATTGAAGCATTAACTCTATGTAATTAGTTACTCATGTGTACCAGATCATAAAACGTAATTCGAATGTTCTGTTTGAATGGCGTGATTTAAACTTACTGAGGTAGCATATTCATCCAAGCGTACATAAACTTCTGTGAAAGAATAATGCAAAGCCGATGCTAGGTACTAGCTGAAAAGTCTCTTTTGGTCTTGGCCTATATCAGCCTCAATAAAGGAATAATGTACAGCTGATGCGTGATCTACGTTCAAGCTGACATGTATCTCCGTGTCTTGATCCATAGCAACATCTATGAAAGAATGATCTTCAGCTGATGCAAGGTTTACGTGCAAGCTGAATGTCTCTCTGTGTCTTGATCCATAGCAACATCCATGAAAGAATGATCTTCAGCTGACGCAAGGTTTACGTGCTAGCTGAAATGTCTCTCTGTGTCTTGATCCATAACAACATCTATGAAAGAATGATCTTCAGCTGATGCAAGGTTTACGTGCTAGGTGAAATATCTCTGTGTGTCTTGATCCATAGCAACATCTATGAAGGAATGATCTTCAGCTGATGCAAGGTTTACGTGCTAGGTGAAATGTCTCTGTGTGTCTTGATCCATAGCAACATCTATGAAGGAATGATCTTCAACTGATGCAAGGTTTACGTGCTAGCTGAAATATCTGTGTGTGTCTTGATCCATAGCAACATCTATGAAGGAATGATCTTCAGCTGATGCAAAGTTTACATGCTAGCTGAAATACCTCTCTGTGTCTTGATACATCGCAACATCTATGAAGGAATAATGTAAGCTGATGCTAGGTTTACGTGCTAGCTTAAATGTCTCTCTTGGTCTTGATCCATAGCAAACTCCATGAAAGAATGATCTTCAGCTGATGCAAGGTTTACGTGCTAGCTGAAATGTCTCTCTGTGTCTTGATTCATAGCAACATCTATGAAGGAATGATCTTCAGCTGATGCAAGGTTTACGTGCTAGCTGAAATACCTCTCTGTGTCTTGATACATAGCAACATCTATGAAGGAATAATGTAAACTGATGTTAGCTTTACGTGCTAGCTTAAATGTCTCTCTCGGTCTTTCCCTGTATCAGCCTTAGTGAAGGAATAATGTTTAGCTGATGCTAGGTTTACGTGCTAGCTTAAATGTCTCTCTTGGTCTTGGCCTATATCAGCCTCAGTGAAGGAATAATGTATAGCTGATGCTAGGTTTACATGCTAGCTTAAATGTCTCTCTTGGTCTTGGCCTGTATCAGCCTCAGTGAAGAAATAATGTATAGCTGATGCTAGGTTTACATGCTAGCTTAAATGTCTCTCTTGGTCTTGGCCTGTATCAGCCTCACTGAAGAAATAATGTATAGCTTATGCTAGGTTTACATGCTAGCTTAAATGTCTCTCTTGTTCTTGGCCTATATCAGCCTCGATAAAGGAATCATGTATAGCTGATGCTATGTTTACGGGCCAGCTGAAATGTCTCTCTTGGTCCTGGCCTATATCACCCTTAATGAAGGAACAATGTACCCCTGGTGCTGGCTGAAATGTCTTCCTCCTTCAATATCCAACGAATAATCCTGCATTGGTGTTTTTTACAGACCACAGATGATAAAACACACTCACTGATCACTAAAAACAACAATCAAGCAGGTGGTGTCACTCAGTACAGACTGAGGTTACACGGATGATAACCTGATATCCTGTACTCTACATCAAACTTGATATTGACAAACGCATCCAGTTTACACTGACTATCTTGACCCTACATTCATTGGACACTATCTGGACGGTGGATTCAGTGGACACTGATTATCTTGACCACACATCCAGTGGCCACTGACTATCTTGACCACAAATCCAATTGACACTGACTATCTTGACGGTGGATTCAGTGGACACTATGTATCTTGACGGCGCATCCAGTGGACACTATATTGACCACACGTCCAGCGGACACTGATTATCTTGACCACACATCCAGTGGACACTGACTATCTTGACCACAAATCCAGTGGACACTGGCTATCTTGACCACACATCAAGAACACTTACTATCTTGTGATAGTGATAGTGAACACTTACTATCTTGACGGGGCATCCAGTGGACACTGACTGTCTTGACGTCGCATCAAATGGACACTATCTTGACCACAAATCCAATTGACAATGACTATCTTGACGGTAATTCAGTGGACACTATGTATCTTGACGGCGCATCCAGTGGACACTATATTGACCACACGTCCAGCGGACACTGATTATCTTGACCACACATCCAGTGGGCACTGACTATCTTGACCACAAATCCAGTGGACACTGACTATCTTGACCACACATCCAGTGGACACTGACTATCTTGTCGGTGCATCCAGTTGACACTGACTATCTTGTCGGTGCATCCAGTTGACACTGACTATCTTGACGGGGCATTCAGTGAACACTTACTATCTTGACGGGGCATCTAGTGGACACTGACTATCTTGACGTCGCATCAAATGGACACTATCTTGACCACAAATCCAATTGACACTGTCTATCTTGACCACACATCCAGTGGACACTAGCTATCTTGACCACAAATCCAGTGGACACTAGCTATCTTGACCACAAATCCAGTGGACACTGACTATCTTGACCACAAATCAAGTGGACACTGACTATCTTGACCACACATCCAGTGGACACTGGCTATCTTGACCACACATCCAGTGAACACTGACTATCTTGGCCGTGCATCCAGTTGACACTGCCTATCTTGACGGGGCATTCAGTGAACACTTACTATCTTGACGGGGCATCCAGTGGACACTGTCTATCTTGACGTCGCATCAAATGGACACTATCTTGACCACACATCCAATGGACACTGACTATCTTGACCACACATCCAGTGGACACTGACTCTCTTGACCACACATCCAGTGGACACTGACTATATTGACCACAAATCCAGTGGACACTGGCTATCTTGACCACACATCCAGTGGACACTGACTATCTTGTCGGTGCATCCAGTGGACACTGACTATCTTGACCACACATCCAGTGGACACTGACTATCTTGTCGGTGCATCCAGTTGACACTGACTATCTTGACCACACATCCAGTGGACACTGACTATCTTGACGGGGCATCCAGTGGACACTGACTAGCTTGACTACACATCCAGAGGACACTGACTATCTTGACCACACGTCCAGTGGACACTGACTATCTTGACCACACATCCAGTGGACACTGACTATCTTGACGGGGCATCCAGTGGATACTAACTATCTTGACTGTGACATTACGCGACCAGTCACACGACTGATCAGAATCCTAGAATGCCCAGATAATGCCTGATGAACTGTGCCTTTGAACTGTGACTGTATTATTTTATTGCCAATGACTGACCTTGTTTTTTCGGCGGCAGCTTTGTCAGAAACTAAATGAATACTTCAATAATGACAAGAGTAGTAAGGCATTAGTCATTTCGATTATTTTCTCGTTATTTCAAGTTTATTTCAAAAACTCGAAATCTCGAGTAATAGTTGAAATAACATGAAAATAATCGAAACAACGTGAATAAACTCGTAATGACAATACAATCAAAATAACGAAAAAATAACCGAATCAAACAGAAAAAAAATTCCAAGTTTTTGAGATAACGAGAAAAAACATATTTTTCGAGCAAATAAATTAAATACGAGAAAATAATCGAAGTAACGAGAAAAAACTCGAGGCAACGAGAAAGAAATCGAAAATTCGATTTAAAAAAAGAAGTATACCATAGTGCCACCATTAGGCTTTTGTATACTTGAACACTTTGTTATGCAAATTGTGGTGGATGAAAATCTAAAAATCGAAGCAGACGTATATTTTCAGGTTGCTGTACTTTGGAAGTTAATATCATATATCTCAGACATTAAGATATGCATGGGCTTTAAAGAATACCGAGAGGGATGTTCTATCTCGAAGCAGTGCGTCTGTTAGATTTAACGCCGCTTCAAATCGCATTTTAGTCATGTCATAGCGTCTGATCATGGCCGCGAAATGACCTCTGCAAGATAGCAGTTACATGACCTCTGCAACATGATCGCCATATGACCTCTGCAAGATGGTAGTTACATGACCTCTGTAACATGGTAGCTAAATGACATCTGCAACATGGTACATGTAGCTATATGACCTGACCTAGCAACATGATCGCTATACAACCTATGCAACGTGGTAGCTACATGACATCTGCAACACGGTCACCATATGACCTCGGCAACATGATCGCTGTACGATCTCTGCAACAAGGTACATAACATCAAGTGTATACCTATCCCCAGGCGTGAGAGTTAGGGGAGAGTTTTGTTTGGGGAGAGGAGACGGGTCCAGGACGGACGTCTCAGGCTTACAAGGCCCCTGTATTGACCATGTCGGTCTGTGACATTCCTACCAGTGGGATCTTGTGATGTATTCGGCCATGTCGGTCATTTGTGAGAGACAGGACAAGTGTAGCTGTGATTTGAGTTGGGCTGATTCTGTGGACACTGGGTCGTTGGATAATCGAACTGTGACCAGGATCCGGATTGTGTCCGACTGGAGAAGTTACTGCATCACTTTCAGTATTCACTTATTTTGTTTTGCCACGTATATGTTAGTTTGCCAGATTTTTTTAATACTTGTCAGTTGTGTACTATTGAGTAATTGTAGGTTTTGGCAATAATTAAATATTCTGAATAGTGAAACTGAGTTGGGTCAGTTTGTTTCTTGAGGCACTGTGACACTCGCAACACCTGCAACACTGTCGCTATGTGACAAAATGGTTATTATATAAGCACTTCAACAAGGTCGTTTTATGATCTCTGAAACACTGTTGCTATATGACCCCTGCAACATGGTCGTTATATGACGTCTGCAACATGGTCATTATATGACCTCTGCAACATAGTGGTTATATGATATCTGCAACAAGGTCGATATGTGACTTCTGCAACATAGTCGTTATATGACCTCTGCAACACGGTCGCTATATGACCTCTGTAACACAATATGACCTCTTCAAACTGGTCGCGATACGACCATGAACAAATGCTAATGGTATGATCGGAATCGTACGATGGACTATGGTTTCAGCAGGGATTTGTGAGAGTGTTTGTGCTACCGGTGGGACAAGCTTACCCTATCAAGAACACCTGGTGTCATCACCAGTTTTCAGGGGTCTTTTCATATATTTTTCACCTCTTATTTTTGCCTTTTTCGTCTTTTTCGTCGGATAATTGAGACTGGTTGTTCTCTGGCGTTGACGTTGTGTATTTTATGATCATGGGAAGTGCTTGTCGCTTTTAGGTATGTGCTCCTACCAATGCTGATATCAATGTTTTGCTCAGAGGTTTTGATTCTATATTCATCTTTAGAGAACTGAAAAATGTTAATATATTCCAAGGACTTTGAATGATAATGGCTGAGCAAATTCAAGTTTGTTCTAGGCATCCATAGGATTGCCACCTACTCATTATCAGAGAACACTAGTACGTTTTGTGACATTTCTGTCCGTAATCATAGCCCTGGAGATTAGTGCAAGTATTTAAAGCACGTCAGGGTTGATATGACTATGTGTTATCAAATACATAGTATGAGCGATTATATGACATTCCACATGATGGTTTGTTACTGGGGTTAAGGTTTGCACACAGTCAAATATTTCCACTGCATTTTACGACAGCGAGTTGAAATGTAGATTGTAACTATCTGATTGTGATCCTGATTGTCAAACGGTTATATTATAGTGTCACTAGGGTAAAACTACTGCGCATACTGATGAAATAAAATCTGTGCATATTTACTCCTTTCCATAATCATGATAATAATACAAAGCGATAAAAAATGAAATCTCTGTTAAAAGCAACGTTCATTAGCGAATTGCGGCACCTTAAATATAGCGACAAAACCAATTCCATATCCAATAGAAATCTCTGTAAAAAGCAGAGTCGACTGTACGATTCCGACTATATCATAAGCATGTATGTATAAACACTATCATATAGTAATGATACCAGGTGTTCGCGAAAAGGTGAGCGTATCCTGCCCCACCGGTGGCACCTGTCACAAACACATGCAAAGGCAAGTCAAATGTTCACCTGAAAAAAAATCCCACTGGAACATGTGGTACAAGTCAGAACAAGGAATTGCATCGGACATCATTTTTGTCACTGAAGCGTCAAATTTGGAAATGTCCTCCACATGTCTACCATGAATCATTTTGAAAGCCTCACTGGGGCCTTGAATGTTGTAACCTTGATCAAACAAATTCTGAGCAAGAGTCGAATGACGTTCTTTGAAATATTGTAGAAAGAGCATGCTCGATTGTATCTCAAAAGTTGTGAAATGTAAACACTAAAGGCTGGAGGTGCTGGAATATTGCTCGACATGAAGGGGAAGTTGACTTTGGTCCCTCTTGTCATACAGTCTTGTGGCGAATGTCTTTTTACTCTGAATTTTTATGCATAGATCTAAACATGAAACATGAAAGATATATTATTTCGGGTACATGCGGACCCTATCTTCCTACTCGACTACAAGTAACATGTGTATATTGATAACTCCATTGCCTACTGATATACATAATCCATAAAACAAGGAGTGAGTGATTATGGTTTCAGCAATATTTAAGCAATATCACTCGAGAGACACCAAAAATAGGCTTCACACATTGTACCAATGTGGGGAACGAGTCCGGGCCTTCGGTGGACGCTTTAACCACTAGACTATCCTATCGCCCCTTAAAAACAAGGAGGGTAGTAATACTAATCTTGAACATATTGCACTAATCCAATGTAGATGCTGAAGGTCAAACTAAGTCATCAACAATGGCGTCTTCCCAATATATTAACCCAGCTTTATACACTGCTAGCTTTCATCTACCCACGGGCATCTAGTCACAAGCGTCCCCACCTACATTGATGACATAGCTACCTTCCGACCGGTAATTAGCTGGGGATAGCTAACTTGTGCTGCAGCATGTACCACCAGACCGAAGATTGTTCACTTCCGGTATGGTCTGCGCACAAACGACTTCCGTTGGCAGGTGCCGGAAAGGTTTGTGTTGAAAACGTGCTATTGAAAGTCTTGTATAAAGAGCAATTGGCAATCGTGAACAACGGGAGAGACATGAGCTTGTTTCGTTAAAAAAGGCACTCGATACAGGAGAAATGATAAATATTGTTTTGTATAGTTTTTCTCCTTGTAATTATTTGGATATTTTTCACAATGATTTAAGTATTGTATCCTTGTCACTTAATTTCTGGAAATACATTTGTCGGATGTGACGATTAGGTTGTCACTTGGATGAACTATTTAGTCAAATGTGCTTTCCTGAAGGCTCGTGGAATCAGACTTTCAATGCCTCAGATAAATGAGTGAACACTATGTGGTTGATATTCATTGCCAAACGAGACGGATGCAATTTATACTTTTATAGTGACATCAAGACTATTACAGTGACATCAATTTCTTTTTTTTTACAGTGCTACTGACTCTCAGTTAACATAACCCGCAAACTTAATAATGTTGTTTCCTAAACTGATGGGTGGTGACAGACGATATGACTGAGAATCAAACAGAGGCGACACTGACGGATGGTGACTTAAGATAGGGTTGTGGCTCAAACAGAGGCGACACTGACGGATGGTGACTCACGATAGGTTTGAGGGTCAAACAGAGGCGACACTGACGGATGGTGACTTAAGACAGGGCTGAGGGTCAAACAGAGGCGACACTGACGGAAGCTGACTAAAGATAGGGCTGAGGGTCAAACAGAGGCGACACTGACGGATGGTGACTCACGATAGGGCTGAGGGTCAAACAGAGGCGACACTGACGGTTGTTGACTTACGATAGAGTTGTGGGTCAAACAGAGGCGACACTGACGGTTGTTGACTTACAGTAGCATTGAGGGTCAAACAGAGGCGACACTGACGGTTGTTGACTCACGATAGGGTTGTGGGTCAAACAGAGGCGACACTGACGGATGGTGACTCACGATAGCATTGAGGGTCAAACAGAGGCGACACTGACGGATGGTGACTCACGATAGGGTTGTGGGTCAAAAAGAGGCGACACTGACGGATGGTGACTCACGATAGGGTTGAGAATCAAACAGAGGCGACACTGACGGATGGTGACTCACGATAGGGTTGTGGGTCAAACAGAGGCGACACTGACGGTTGTTGACTTACGATAGCATTGAGGGTCAAACAGAGGCGACACTGACGGATGGTGACTCACGATAGGGTTGTGGCTCAAACAGAGGCGACACTGACGGATGGTGACTCACGATAGGGTTGAGAATCAAACAGAGGCGACACTGACGGATGGTGACTCACGATAGGGTTGTGGGTCAAACAGAGGCGACACTGACGGTTGTTGACTTACGATAGCATTGAGGGTCAAACAGAGGCGACACTGACGGATGTTGACTTACGATGGCATTGAGGGTCAAACAGAGGCGACACTGACGGTGGTGACTAAGATAGGGGTGACGATGGGACGGTTGAACCGTGGGACATGATTATTATATGTATGTTTTCATGGTAATCAGTCATAAACTTTCATTTGGAAAAAAAACGGAAATCTCGTTAATATATGTACATTGATAACAACCGCTGCATGTCTTCTTGTATCCTATAAACAAAAGCGACAAACCCTTTCCATAGTCTCAACAAATCTCTGCTAAAAGCAGAGTCGAATGTACGATTCCGACTGTTTCCTGAGTGACTCGAATGAAAGTAGGTTCTATATGGATTCCTACACGTACTAATACTGGCCAGGACGAGCCATTGGATTGAAACGAACCGTCTGTATATGTTATATGGGGTGCTGGGTTGAACACAGCCATCAATGTCGACACTGATGCGCATGGTCGCTATCTCATCTCGTTTGGAGGTCTATATGGGAGATACAATGTCCAAATACGATCAATAGCGTGGGGTTCCGTACATAAAGTGAATATGAGAAATTGAGAAATCTGAGCCAGCTTCAGTGACGGTGCAGCGGACTGTGTCATGGTCCTTGTGTCTCTGTTTGAAATGGATGCCTTTTGTGCAGAATTTCTGTTATTAGACGCTTGTCAGCTCAGTGTGAGCTCCTTAGAGACGCAGTTGTTTGGCGTTTTCCTCTTTGGTGACAAGCTTGTAAAGAGGATGGTGTTGACAAATCAAGGATCGTAATCAGGGAAGCATCGAATCTTGTATTCGCAATCAGCGGATCCTTTTACGAATATGGGACGCTACTCTGCGAATTGCGAATTATGGGGCATCGCTGGATCATCGATGCCACCCCCTAGTAGCCAATTGATGCAACACGATAAGTGATTTGCTACTTATTAGTGGTGGTCTCTATTGTTTGTTTGTTGTTTACGACGGGGTTATAGCTGAAACGGCACCGCCGGAAAATTTCGCCGAAAGCAAAAACGGCAACTATTGCGAGGCGAAAACGGCACCATATATATTTTACTTCGTTTTAAAAAACAAGTTAACACGGTTAACAACAAACACAAAAAACTGTGATATGTTAATCGCTTTAAAATATTTACATTAACGTTAACATTAGAATTAGCCTCGTGATATTGCTGGAATGTTGCTGAAAGCGGCGTAAGAGGCGGCTAACGGCATCGCTAGGTCAGGCTCGCAGACTTGGTTCATGCATGTCATCGTTTTCCAATTGCGTGGGTGGATGCTCATTATGTCTATAACTGGATTGTCTGGTCCAGACTCATTTTTTTACAGACCGCCATCGTATAGCTGGAATATCACTGCGTGCGGCGTTAAACAAACTAATAAAAGCAGTATGGATACACTGATATGCATCTACCAATTCAGAGAGCCTATCCTGTCTGTCCATGATCTTTGTGGAAGAATATAACAGATAATGTCTCCTGAAAAAAATACCCTATCAAATTCTTTGCTTTGGAATAAATGCAACGACTACATCAGATGTAAACAGACCAGTCAGTTAGCAACAGAAACGTATACACTGATACAGAAAGATAAAATATAATCTGTGTTAATGTCATTTACAATGATTTTAACGTCGTGACATTTACTCTTAGCAAGTTATTGTCCAGTGAGATTGAATTTTGATTGGTCCATGAATTAAACAAGCAGATCAATATAAACGCCATTCTTCTGGGATGCAGTAAGTTCTTTGCAAATTGGACAATTTCGTCATATTTGCACAACAAATACAATAATGCTTTGACTGAAATGACAAAATATACAAAACGTTCAAGACCTTATGCACATCATGTGTATTTCTTCATGAATAAATTTAGGAGAGGAAAGCAAAGCGTTCATTAAAACCAGAAGCTTCAAACACTTTAACAGCAGACAAATCACGTTTGTACTTTGAATTAGATTAGACAGAGGTTCTGAGAATGGCGTTGGTTTTAAAGGAAATCGTGAGAATTCAATCAAAGCATTACACTTTCTGCCCACGTCCTCATGGCTGTCTCCCATCTGAAGGAATCTATGCATATCACATTTAATAGCTGTATAATGGGAAAAAGGGAAATTTAAATGTGATCTTTTAGGTTGTAAGTAGAATCTTAAATTCCAATTTCTCTATAAATTTACATGATGGATATTTTATAAAATTCTTTAGATCGATAAAAACAATCATGTCCTCATATATGTTAACTCCTACGGTAACTAAACATAGTTAACAACAGGCGTATTTCATGACAAGCATCGGTTTCTGGTGTTATCAGCATGTCACTCACGAAACGTACCATTCACAAGAACCGTACCACATTCCATATACGGTCATCATCAATGACGTCACATTTGAAATTAGCGCCACCACACATATATCCCCCTCCCCTAACAAATCCTGTGTACAGTCTCGTCATCCCCATCAAGTCAGTGAAAGACACCATTACCCTTCTGAACATCTAACCGCCATGCTCAGAATTCCAACACATCTTTAATCGGCTCCATAATGACCTAGTGCTTGTGTTAAGAACCCATCAAAACTAGCCTCTGAGTTGGCCGCCTTTCATAGTAGCGTTCCCTCCCACCTTAAGCCTTTCACCTGCAACAGCAAGACCAAGAAGATGCGCCCGCCAGCTCTCCTGCTCACATACACAAGTTTAGGTGAGTAAAGACTTTATGATTTGGACAGCCTTGAATACATACCTTACATCATGTGACTCCTCTGGACAGCTTGTAACCAAAAAAGTAAAATGTTTTTTGAGAAGTTAACTTTAAACAGGTTTAACTTCAACTAACAAATGTTCGTTGCAGTTATTGATTGTTTGTGTTCAAGCTGTCTTGTACGTCTTCAATGTTTCAATGTTATATGTGAACATTGTTTGATCTGTCAATGCCAGTAAGCCTCTTATCAAGATTGCTTGGCGTTTGTGAAATTGCATTAAGATAAACAATATTATTGTAAGATACTTAAATAAAAACATTTTAGAAAGGTGCTGATTAAGTGATATGGTTAATATGTATATAGTAGTATTTCATGCATTCATTTCGGATTACTGATTGATATTTTTTAAGTTTTGGTTTTACGAAAATGTGGAATCTGATCTCCGAACTCCATGTCATACTATTGGCGAAATAAATGTCAATGGTAGTAAAAGGTTAAACATATAAAGTACGCTAAATTGACAGTCGCACAATAATTGACATTATGTTACCATGAAGCGTTCTTAATACCAGCATGTCTGGGGAAATGTATACATTGTTTCATCTATTCAATTTACAATTGATATAATATATCTTAAAATGACCTTTAGAGGCTGGAGTATCAATACGACGTTCTTCAGAGACTTCTTTCATACCTTCAATGCAACGCTTCCGTATAATTGCTGGTACCGTTATAGGCCCAAATGCATTTTCATGGTAACGATACAAGTAACTGGAAGTTCTTTCATTCTATCAATTCCGACGTTTCAGTTCCAAGGCAACTGCTCGTACTTGATGCTACAACTATGTATTTTAGATTTAGATTTATGTATTCTTAGATTAACTGTGTTGAGCTAACTCTACCTGATAATTACAATGAAGGGTTTCACAGCTTAATGTAAAACGTCAACGCGAGAGAAACAGATTCCATTTGGCGTGAAAGGCAAAATAGTGCTGACAATATTATTTATATGAATAGATCACTGGAAATCCGTGACGACACCGCGTGTTCGCGAAAATGGTAAATGTCCTACCCTACAAGTAGCACCCGCTACATCCTTAATTTGCATAAAACAGTAAGTGTTTGTTTGTTGGCTATCAATACACTGGCTCTTGAAGTTGTTTGATTGCTCAAAATGCTCAACATGAGTCTATATGTAGCGGATGCAAACATGTAATTGCCTGTTGAGCTATTGTTAGGGAAGGACATGTTTACCATTTTCCGAACACCTGGTGTCATCACTGAGTTTCACTGATCCATATAATTTTCACTACATTTTCGCCTTTTACGCACAAATGAAATGTTTCGTCGGATAATCGAGACTTGTCTTTCTTTGGTGTTGACGTTGCAATTTACGATTCATGCTGGCTATTGGTATATTACATAGAATATCTTGTTAAGATACCATTTAACAGTACCGATTGCAGTGAATTCAAGGGAATGCAAATATTTTACAATATATATCGCCGACCCTTCGACATGACTATATTGAAACAATTAGGGATAAACATACCGTGTGGTTAGAGATATCGAACGTAGATGCGATACCTGTCAATACCATTCCAATGCAAAGGATACTGCTAGAGAAACAATCAGAATGCAGGATTAAACCATATCATGTTAACCAGGTGTATATAGAAAATTAATAAAAGCGACAAAACCCTTCCAGCAGAATCCCTTGTGCGATTCTATTACACATGTATATCATAAATATGTGTTTATGAATCACTATCAAATGTAGTAGACATACAAAAAAGTATAACAACCTCTTTATAATACTGTTTTCGCGACCTTTCGGTTGACAACGTTATAAGGATATATACAGAAAGGTCGCTATGACAGTGTCATAAAGAAGACGTTATCCATATTTACTTTGTCATCCGTCAACTTCTGAAAAAATGTCTATCAAACGATTCACAATCACTATAGTGATGATGTTAGGTGTGAGCTCATCCTGTCCCTCCGGTGGTACTCGTCAAAAATACATGCAAAGGCAAGTCAAGTGTTCATCTGAACAAATATGGAAACACATGGTAAATTGGAAATAGCGCTCTTTGGAATCTTCGTTGTCTAAAGAGCTTGAAAAGCATGTTCCTGTTCAGGCCCTAAAAGTTGGACCACTTCCGTGTCCACGTCATACCAAAAGACGTTAAAAGATGGTACTTGTTTTTACCCTGCATGTCGGATAAGGGGCTAAAACAAAGACTGGGCGGCTCGGAGTCAGCATACTGTGTCTGAGTGGGGTATCCATGTTACACTGCGGCATGGTATCTCAAGTAGGCTAGCACTATAAAACCGGCATGCTCATCGCAGGAGATGTAAGTGCAATAGTCGTAAATGCGACGTTTAATCCCTCTTCACCTCACCTCGCCTCATCTCAAAATGTGATGTTGATACCAAAGGCTGGGCCTCTGGAATATTGCTCTACAGAAAGGAAAAGTTGACTCATGAAAAGTTACACCTCTTACAGTCTTGCGGATGTATTTTCTTAACTATCTATCTTCATGTAAACATCTGAATAGGAAATAAATGAGGCGGTTTCACTGGTTTCTTTTATATCTAGCTCAGTTGGGTGAATCAGTGGAAGGGAATTGGCTATTTGACCATTTGTATTGATCGATATAAGATCATCGATATACCTGAAGCTAAAGTTAAACTTCCTGGCCAAAATTCCCTTGTTAGAATTTGTCAATCCGAGTAGAAATTCAGTTCACGTCTATTGAGAAATAAAGTTGAAGTGCTATCAATCAAAAGTGAAATTAATCAAATGAAAGCCATTTCTATTGAATCATAGGCTAAAAATGACATCGACCTATACAAATGATCTTCTATAAACGATTCCTAATATACGTTTGTTCCGTTGGCTTCTGTTAAAAATGGAATCTGAGTATTTTATCTCACTGTTTTATTCTGGATGCTGTTTAGTGTATGATTTGCATTGGTCGATATTGCGCTGTGAAGAGTAAATTTATTAGAACTAAAAGTTTCAATCAGCTCATTCGATTTAATGAGTTTGTTATCCCTGCCTTTTTCAAACTGTCATGACTGTTCAGTAGGTGTTGACGCTGAGAGCGACGTTTAATGTTTAGTCACTTTTCTCCAAATGCAACGTGGTGAATTACTGACAATACTCGCGTGAAAGTGGTTTAACGCCTTTTTAACAATATCCACGTCAAACAAAATAACAAATCATGATGGAATACAAGCGTATTTCAAAGAACTTTTGTTAGTTTTTACAACCATTGTGTCGCACTGCTACTAAGAGACCATCTTACCCTTAAGCCTTGGCTAAAACCATGGCTAAAATGTATGAGCATTCAAAGATGTCCATCACTACAGAGAAGGACATCAATATCGTTGTCGTGAGATTGGTTACACGTCAAATAAAAACAAGATTAAATTCAAACGAGTAGAATAAAAACATTTCTGATTGATTTTTCTTCGTTTAGAAGGATAAGAACTGGTGTAAGCTCTGATCACATAGTCACTTTTGGTTACACAACATAAATCTTGATTGCAAAGCCGAAGACCTACACACCAATTTAATTAGTTCCACGAGCATATTGCTAGCTATTCTGCCATCAGTTGGTTTTCACGAAGTCGTTATTGGTGAAACAGTTATTACGCAGGCGTGTAGAATGGATTGCATCGAGAATGACAAGAGCTACAGTTCACCCTTTCAAGAAGAATTCAGTTCTTTTCAACGTTTTGCCAATATTCAAACAAAGGTTTCAGCATTTGGTAACAGACGTTAACTTTGTAGGAACAAATAAATTTTAAAAACTGACGTGACATGACTGGAACATGATTTAATTTCTTCGTAAATCTAACTCAATTAAACACGTGTTACTAGTGAATAATGTGTTCAAACAATTGCTCAGGAACTGATGGTATCTGTGCAGAGCTGTATCCAATGATGGCCTTAGGTCTAAATCTCATTGGTCGGTGCCATACCTGTGCACCATGCTCTTGTGTTTCATCAGAGTCTCCGAATTGCGTCACGACGATAGACCTTACTACGATAGACTGCGGTGATGTAATTAGTTAATAATTGATTTCAACATAACCCCCTTCGATGTACACACTTTTCTGCCAACGATGCTATAGCGTCTTGATACCACTGGTGTTGGAGGCGTCCTAATGGTAGTGTACAATGTCCTTCACAGCTGAAATGGTGTCATCAACAGTTGCATTATTGCTTACCAGACATTTCTTTCTTCAACTTTGGAAAGGGTGAATATCTGACTGTTTCAAATGTTCACTGAGTTCAAAGCCATAACCATGCATTTCAACCCTGGCGTCAACAGACCTGTGCACATATTCGACGACAGCGCGGTGGACTATTGTGTCCATTTTTAACAACAGTCAATACTTACTCACTTTGATGCCTGCAGAAATATGCTGCCTGTTTGTCTATTTGATTCACATGCAGTCTGTAAGCATAAAACATAATGCACTTAATACATGCAAGCTGTTATGGGTGTACTATACATCCTTCGTAGTTGGGCTTAGAACCTTTCAGCCATCGCGTGTATGATTTAAATAATGTTAAAATGGACGTCAATCCATACACCAGTCATTCAACAACTGAGAATTTTGTTTCATGAATTCCATGAAATGAATATTTCCTTGACTAAACTCATGACTTTCCTTTCACACGCAACAGGTGAAATCGTTGCCATGTTTTCCAACGCGCCCGAATTCGTTGTATAGAGTTGCGTCCCTTAGTAGTACCAAACATTCAAAGACATCAACTGCTAAAATTATGGAGCCTTTTCACGAGACTATCCTCTCTTCACTTGAACATCTTCCACACAAAAAACAACATCTTGGTAGAATAAGGAAACCGACTTCTTTTCCTGTCACCAATTTGTTCAAAGTAAACTCGAAATCAGTAGTTGAATAGGTTTACAGTACCTTTTAATACATCAAACCCAATAAAGTAAACACTTTAGTTCTCGCCCTAACCTGTAAAAAGAAAATTATTAATCACCAGAGCCATTCTTGTTCATCAATCAAATCGAGCCACCTTTGTGTTCATACTTGTTTACCTGTCAAATAGAATCGCATCTGTCTTCATACTCGTTTATCTATCAAATAGAGCCTTGTGTGTGTTCATCTTGTATATCTATCAAATAGAGCCCTATATGTGTTCATCTCGTATATCTAGCAAATAGAGCCCTATATGTGTTCGTCTTGTATATCTATCAAATAGAGCCCTATATGTGTTCATCTCGTATATCTAGCAAATAGAGCCCTATATGTGTTCGTCTCGTATATCTGTCAAAAAGAGCCCTATATGTGTTCATCTCGTATATCTTTCAAATAGAGCCTTGTATGTGTTCATCTCGTATATCTGTCAAATAGAGCCTTGTATGTGTTCATCTCGTTTATCTGTCAAATAGAGCCTTGTATGTGTTCGTCTCGTATATCTGTCAAATAGAGCCCTATGTGTGTTCATCTAGTATATCTATCAAATAGAGCTTTAGATGTGTTCATACATGTCTATCTGTCAAATAGAGCCCTATATGTGTTCATCTCGTATATCTTTCAAATAGAGCCTTGTATGTGTTCATCTCGTATATCTGTCAAATAGAGCCTTGTATGTGTTCATCTCGTTTATCTGTCAAATAGAGCCTTGTATGTGTTCGTCTCGTATATCTGTCAAATAGAGCCCTATGTATGTTCATCTAGTATATCTATCAAATAGAGCTTTAGATGTGTTCATACATGTCTATCTATCAAATAGAGCCCTATGTGTGTTCATCTCGTATATCTATCAAATAGAGCCCTATGTGTGTTCATCTAGTATATCTATCAAATAGAGCTTTAGATGTGTTCATACATGTCTATCTGTCAAATAGAGCCCTATATATGTTCATCTCGTAAATCTGTCAAATAGATCTTTAGATGTGTTCATCTCGTATATCTATCAAATAGAGCTTTAGATGTGTTCATACATGTCTATCTGTCAAATAGGACTTTAGATGTGTTCATCTCGTATATCTATCACATAGAGCTTTAGATGTGTTCATCCATGTTTATCTGCCAAATAGAGCCACGATTGTGTTCATACATATCTATCTCTCAAACAGAGCATGAATGTGTTCATACATGTCGATCTGTCAAATAGAGCCACGAATATGTTCATACATGTCTATCTGTCAAATAGAGCCACGAATATGTTCATACATGTCTATCAGTCAAATTGAGCCACGAATATGTTCATACATGTCTATCTGTCAAATAGAGCCATCTATGTGTCCATTTTCATTTATCTTTTAAATTATGGAAGCTTGTGACTTATCTGCCAACTGGCCATCTCACAATCTCGTTCTTATTCATCGTTTCTGAACGGACATTCGAGAGCGAGTCTTTACATAGCGTACAAAAAATCTTCATGAATCGACACATACCGTATTTCGTTCAACTCTCAGTTACAACCTATCAGATTGGTAATACAATATTAGCTTCCCTGATGCTAGCCATGGATGAGGAAAACCAAAATGTTTGTTAGAGACATGAACACATTTATTTGATTACCCTTTTGTCGGTATCAAGTTAAAAGGTCTTTCTTTGAAGGAACCCAACATTGCAAAGGCAAAATGATAATCGTAGAGATATACTGAAGCATCTGGATCAAATGATGGTATCATCTTAACTACGTGTCACGAGACACTACATCCCGAAATATTATCCGCAATGAGTATCAATCTGGTTTATGTTCTTGAGGTCATCGTGCCTTGCAGAAGGGGGTGTATGTTTCAAAATATATACGGTTGTTTTAATTTACCATTGGAAACACGATGGAAATAAAACATGGGTCTTGAATAAGGAAATCCATTACATGGATACTCCTGCGTTACATTGTAAACTCATTACTAGTAACTGCTGCAAATCTGATTGGTTGAAAACGTTCTTAGATGGGACATAAATACTTTTCCTTTCTGAATCCCAAATAAGCAAAATAACGTTGCTTTCGTCTTGGTAAAATGGATACCGCATTAATCATATATTAAGGTTGATAAATACTTCTCACAACAACATTTATATTTTATAATATTCATAAACATTTCAACATATTTAACTTACGGTTGAAGCCGTCGGTTCGAAATGATATAGGTCATCGAATATTCCATAACAACCACAAATTACCATAAATTACCACATAAAGTTATCTCCTAATTTTCTCTTAAGCGAATACATTCAACGACTGGATGGCCCAGTCGTCTGGGGCGCTGTGATTCGCTGTGCAGAGTTGCGTCCCTTGGGCACACCAGAAACCTATGATTGTGGGTTCGAAAACCGGTTCGCCCCGATCAAGTTTCTAGGTTTGCAAGCACCATACCAGTGCTCGTGGGTTTCACCTAAGTGGTAAACGTCTGAGACCTACATCACTTCGGGCTTTCCTCCCACATTAAGCTGACACGCCGCGATATAACTGGAATATTGTTAAAAGCGGCGTTAAACCAAACTCACTCACTCACTCACTCACTTTTATATCGGTCTTTGGCATTTAGAAGTTGAAATAAGTTTTGTTTATGGCTAATAACTTCTTCAAACGACAAATATTATAAGAAGTTGTTATCCATAGAAAGTGCCATGTATTCAGATACATATAAGGTTACGCGTATCTTGGTTTGGTGCCAGTCGAGATACACAGGACATTTCTCTGGACCTTTTTTAACCGAGGGGTACATTTAAGCCGCAACTCACTTACTGTTGGCAAAAGCAGGTTCAACTAGCATCACTGTAGGCTTCCCCTCTAAATAGGCTGACATGCGGTTTAGTAGCTAAATTACTCTCCAAAGTCTAACTCTGCCACTCACTGGTACGGAATGCGGGTTGCGCGTTGGTATAAGGCGGCATACCTTGATGTGAGGAGTTGCTTCCCTTAGCCGTGACATGATCCGCTGGTCGAATTCTACCCTCGACCCTAATAGTAGCCTTGGTCGGGCAGGAAAATATAGGTAAGCTGTAAACTGTCCTCTGTCACCTTTGGCTTTACTCCCTCACTGAAGTAGCACATCATGGACTAACTGAAATACTGTTCAAAGTGGCTTCAAACCCACGTAATTAACTTAATCTTCCTGACACTGCCGGGAGACCACCCATGTAACTGGGAACTCTACTTTCTCGCTCAACTCAGCCAACTGAATCACATACGAGCACTGAATCCTTACTGCGACATCAAGCTGACACGCCGTGCTGTAACTGGGATATTGTTAAACCCAACTCACTCACTCACTCTCTCACTGAATCATTACACGACTTAAACCTGGGAAAAAACTAGACGCAACTCTAAAATAGCTCAAATTTCCATGTTACCTTTGGAGATATTTACCTATGACAGTGCTCTCGTGTTAAAACCTGATACCTGACGAAGAATTGATAGAGGAACATGTTCTTCTAGATGGACACAGGCACTCCTTCACATCACATGATCTAAAAAAGCAATTGCAAGAATTCTCAGGTATCTATTGCCATGGAAACAGTTTCAGAATATTACCATGATTACCGTAAGAACAGACCAAAATCATGATCAGTTGGTGACAATGTGTGCCATGACTGCATGTTGGGGTACTATCAGCCACGTGTTTGTCTTGCCTAGATTCGATTATAGTGAGTGAGTGAGTATGGTTTTACGCCGCATTCAGCAATATTCGGGGACACCAGAAATGGGCTTTACACATTGAACCCGGGTCTTCGGCATCACGGGCGAACGCTTTAACCACTAGGCTACCCGACCGCCCCTAGATTCGATTATAACATGTAAAACATGTACAGTTAAATGTAAAATATCACTGACTGATCATAATCACAAACTTCCTGATACTACTAACTCTCATACTGGACTTATGTTCTCGTGCTGTTTCAGGTGAACAATTGACATACCTTTGCATGTGTTTGTGACTGGTTTTTGCTACCAGTCGGAAAGGATACGCTCACCTTTTCGCGAATACCTGGTATCATCACTATTTGATAGTGATTCATAAACACATGCTCATGATGCTGTCGGAATCGTACTACGGACTCTGTAAAAAAATTCTAACCGCTTTTTGTTGCATTATTATTATTATCATTATTATTATTATTATTATTTGATTTACTTATTGAACCTATGCGAGCGGTGTGGTAGCCTAGATGTTAATGCGTCCGTTCGTCACGCCGAGGATCTGGGTTCGATTCGTCTCATAGGTACAGAGTGTAAAGCACATTCCCACGAAGGGACATTGTTTGACAACTGTACAGACATCTGTTGAAACGCAAAGAAATAATTCACTCACCTACTCTCCTCCCTAGACGGATACATGTGCTGGTGGCTTTAAACATAAATCATCTGACCTGCCTTGGTCCCACAATGAGTTGAAACCCAACTCACTCACTCACTCACTCCTGGCACTGTGTGCAGGTTGCTCATTGGTATAAGGTCATTAACCTTCTGTGATGAATACCGTCCCTTAACAGTGCAAGGATCCGCTGGTCATAGTATCAAGTCCCAAAAACACCCTTGGGTGGCAGCATAATCACCGTGCAGGTGGGATTCGCCAAAGCCATGAACTCCTACAACCAGCGTACACTTAGACTATCCTTCAAAACAAGACTGACACGCTGTGGTGTTGCTGAAAAACTGTTCCAATGGAGGTCAAACCTCACTCACACACGCTAACTATTACTGAGAAAGGACCTCTCATTCAGCTGAAAACTCTATTAACGCACCCACGGGTCAACTTCACGCACCGCTATCTTATAATGGAATCCTTGTATATCCATCTGTCAAAAGATGGAGAAAAATGCAATTTATAATCACATCTTTGACGATTGATTCAGGAAAATGAACCTCGTGGGAACAGTCTCACTATCGTTGTCAGCTTCTTCTCTCCTTGTGATAACAGTGTTTTAAATCAATGAACCGTGGAATGAACCCCCAAACTCGACGCAGACCCATTCCATCAGCTTCTTCTCTTCATCCTTAAACCGCTCAATTCCAATGCATTCCGTTATCAGGAAACATGGACTGCATACAAGGTTGTAAACGTAGTGCGCTAAAACACGACCATCATGCGAAAATCCACTCTGACTCCAATCGCAATAGTAGGACCTATGATACGTACCGGGAACAGTAGTAATCGAAAAGCATGAACATGAGCCCCACTTTCTATCTGTAGACTCAAACCACATGTCGAGATTGCAATAGATGCTGCTTAACTACTGTGTAAACTAGGTTGAAACCTACAGAGGTCGTGTGTACTGCTCAAAAAAAGTTAACGAACACCCACAATTGGAAAAATGTGAGTTGCAATATCATTTTATTAAAGTGATATGAAAAAAGTGTGTGTTCTTTAAAATCTATTAAGTAGTATATGTTGTGGGTTGGAAAGAAACATTGGTTAAAATTAATAAACCCTCATATCAGTAAACATGTTCAATAATGCTTCTGTTTGAGGGTACGGGTCTCCAAGTCGTCGGAGGAGTTGCATGTCAACGTTGCGTCCCTCAGGCGTGACAGAAGCTCATGATTGTGGGTTTGAATCCCAGCTTAGTCCTGATAATGATCATTGGTGTTTGGACAGCAGGCCTGTGCTCTTGGTTCCATTTTACAACTCCTCCCCAATGCAGCTGGCAGGATCTGATAAAACTGTTCAAAGTGGAATTAATTCCATCTTCCAGAGGCAAGGGGGTTAACTGACTATAAAATGCCAGTTTCCATCCTTGCCGAACTAGGCTGGAATCGTACCGCTACTAGTGATTTATTGTGGGATACGTGCTTTCTATGTCCCTCCTACTGACCAATCAAATTCCACCTCTCATATCACTTGCAAAATGGTGGCGCACAGTCAAAACGATCTGATCCATAATCATGAAATTTATTGCAAATAAACCGGTCTTTCCTCGTAAAATGCATCAAACCATTGCAGCTTATTTCAGCAAGGGTGGAAACTGGACTTTTACAGTCAGTTAATTCCCTTTCCTGGGGAAGATGATAGCCATGTGATAATACAAACATCAAAATGCATACGATAGAAACGTACGCGTGAAATATGTAGGGTGACGTTATATTATTAATGGTACTGTGTACTTATGTTGTACAGTCAGTCAGGCATCATATATAATACCTGTAATTATGCATGATGACTGATCATACGTTTTAGCTGTAACATAAACACACGAGAAACTCAACAATGACTCGTAAATTGACAGAAACGAGCAGAAGTAATCAAAACACAACCACAGAAAACGATTGTGGTCAAATGATATCATTCGCGTGTTCTCTTCCATTTTTCATCCGTTGAAAGAGAAGGGCAACAAAAATGACACGATTTCCATCCATAGGGTCAGTTTTCCAACATCTGCCAAGCAATGTCAAAATGGAAACAGGGCCAAGTGATCAAGATGCTGCTTGGGCCCTGGACGTATCCAGGGCGACCATCTAAAGGCTGTGGATGCATTACACCACCACCGTAAGTGTCTCTGATAGGCCCAGGGCAGGAAGACCAAAAGTTACCATCCCTACATATGACTTCTACATTACACTCCAGCACCGTGATCGCTTGAAACAGTTACTACTGCCAATAGCATTTTGCCATGCTACACTTCTCTGATTAGAACGACCTTACTGCCTTGGTGGATGTTTAGAATCGTGCACAAACTTGTCAGGTGGTCCTTAACTTATTTTAAGTGGTATATGATGCAATGCCAGTCCTGTCCAGTGATGAGTCACGTTATCGGCTGCAAAGGGCAGGTGGTAAGCAAGGATGTACATACGACGTAATGAACACTAAACACCTAAACGAGCAGACTGATCGATTGGTGGGCGTGCCATGGTGAAGGCAGGCATCCAAAATGGTTGCATGGATCTGAGGCATGTTACAGAGGCATGCCCGGTACAGAGATGATACCCTCACATACCCAGCCTTGAACGTATACGACTCCTCTCTGCCGTTGGCCATCAATCTGCCAGTAGTTCTTGTGGTTCGATCTATTGTCGATGACATATAAGCCAGATAGTCGGTACACGCATGATCATTTTTCTTTTTGAAACCATATACTTCATTTTATTATGCAGTCTGAATTCAGCTGCAGCATTTCTTTTTTAGGAAAAGTATATATAAGTCGCATGACATGCGCTATGCAAGTAAAATATATTTATAGTTGACATCACATGTACTGTGTAACAATTGTGCTTTTTGAAACCGAGTTAACTCGTTACTTCAGCGGTTACCATCGTCTACGCCAGAGTTTCAATAATGCGGCGAAGCAGATTCCATTGGGCGTGAAAGATAAAATAGCGATGACAATTATATGAATAGATCACTGAAAGTCAGTGATGACACCAGGTGTTCGCGAAAAGGGCAAGCATGCCCCGTCTTACCAGTAGCACCGCCACTCACACAATTTGCATAAAAAGTGTGTCTTGCCTGACGCCTACAGAAGTACTCGTGGCATACAACGGGGTAAAGCTGACATGAGTTAAATGAAGCATACACTACTGTACTGATATTATTTTACAAGAATACAACACTTTCAAATACCTTTCAAAACCACAAAAAGTGCCACATCATGAAAAGTCAATCCTTGGGCACTGAATATGGACATTACCTCAATTTAGAAGGATGCAATTACCGTGAATTACCATCTGGACACTACCAGATAGTCGGTTCGACTGCCTGCGTACATATAGATAAATATCTTACTACTTAAGATTTACGCATGAACAGAACACTAATCTAATTTAATATTATCTTCTTATTAAAGCCAAATGTACCTTGTATCTTTTGTCACCTTGGTCGGAGACACTCCTTAATTAGAATGGTTTTATGTTCATTTACTCTATAGACCATCATCTGAAACTCAAATTGATTAAAACATAAATACAATTGTACAGAATATCACCGATTCCTCCAGAGACGCAGCACACAAGTGGAGTTTCACGTGAATTGCTTTGAAGAAGTCAAACACTAATTGAGCACAGTTACACTGTAATACATTGACAAGCGTTTCAGCTGACTGGCACAAGTAATATGATGCATGTTCTATCAATGTTCCGTACGCTCATGGGATTAAATATACGATTGTAAAGTTACCTTAGTTTCAGTAATTATTTTAGTATAGTATTCCAATCCGGAATAAAATGAAATCCTATTAGAGATTGAAATACACGCTTTAGTGGTTTTACAGTGATTTGAAAGTATAGTTTTTCACATATATAATAACAAACGTTATTTTTTTCATGTATAATGGAAAACCAGGATGGAGGAGATGACGCTCTAACTTGATTTACATGGTTTGTAATCAACATTTGAGTAGTTTGTTGACATGTAAACATATACGTCAACATGTAATCAGTGCTTCTTCACAATAACATTTATGATCGAACGAGAAGTAATAAAGGTTGCACTTTCTACTATTTCATCGAGTGGTACGGAAGCCAATTGGTCTGAGCCTCCGCAATGCTCTATGCAGAGTTTCGAAGGCCAAAGGAAACCAATTATAGCGTGAACAATATTACTTATGTGACATACATTAATATGACTTTACGAGAAGTGATGCTTAATATTACACGATTTGATGAAGATGAGTAATTCTATATCTAGATATGTAAAAAAAATCACCTTATGGTTATAATGTTTACCAGCGGAGACATGAGAAGTGCTTGCTCAGTGCTTATTGCTGGTAATGTTACGCCTGGAATTTTGTTTGTTTTTCTTAACATGACAACGACAACATATATTGCTCCCAGACAGTTAGAGCATAATTAAAGGCTGTTGTCGAACGGGTATTTGTCATGTGGAAGCACAATAAAACATATCCTAATAATGTACTTCAACCATTGCGCATTGTTTTAACAGTCTATAACTGTTTATAACTGTCTTTACGATGAGCTTAGACCGTGACGATCCGGGGTAGAATAGGTCTTCAGCAACCCTGCTTCTCCTAACAGGATACCTCTTTGTAAACACCGAATTCCTGCCAGATTACAACACCGTTCGACCTGAGAAGATCCGGGGTAGAGTAGGTCTTCAGCAACACATGCTTGCCGTAAAGGCGACTATGCTTGTCATATGAGGCGACTCACAGGATCGGGTGGTCAGGCTCGCTGACTTGGTTAATGCATGTCACCGTATCCCAAATGCGTTGACCGATGGTCATGATATCAATCACTGGATTGTCTGGCCCAGACCGCCGCCACATAGCTGGAATATTGCTGAGTGCCGGGTTAGACAACAAACAAACAAACAAACAAAACAATGAGCCTACTTCTAGTCTTTGATTCTCGGCCACATCGCTTCATATCGGCGACTTTATATCGTTAGAACACTCCCATACACGACAGTTCGAGAAGCGCCGTGATTACACAAGAAGAGCAGCAGACACTCTTAACATCCACGTCCAAGGGTGTCAGACTTCCATTCATTTCGTAAAGAGAGACATAACGTCATACATTAATGTTCTGAATGATTTAGCCGGGTTTACAGCCGGGACAGCACTTCAGTACAGACGGAGTACAATAGACTGAAACAGTCATAATCGCCTCCACTGGAAGCGCTCGTTAAATCTCCAACATAATCATCATCAATATCCAGCTAAAATGTTACTTGCAATGGGTAACCATCTTCGTTAAGCCATTGTATTACATCTCCTTAGAAACCTCCTTTGACGTCAATTACATCTACTCTTTTTCCGGGGCTTTGTGATGTGCGCACACTTGTACCTTCTCTGAAGCACAGTATAGACACCGCCTCCGTAGTCTTGTGGTAGAGCGTCCATCCGGAGAGTGGAAGGCCCGCGGTTCGATGCCCGACCGCGTCATACCAAAAGACGTTAAAAGATGGTACTTGTTGTTACCCTGTCTGGCCCTCGGCATTAAGGGGCTAAAACAAGGACTGGTCGGCTCGGAGTCAGTATACTGTGTCTGAGTGGGGTAATCATGTTAAACTGCGGCATGGTATCTCAGTGAGCTAGCACTATAAATCGGTATCAGTCTGGACTAGTACAAGCAGCCACACAAACACACACAAGTACATGCTCGTCGCTATATAAGTGCAATAATCTTGGACGCGACGTTAAACCCCATTTCACCTCACCTCACCTCACCTCACCTCACCTCACCACCACCAAACTGTATAGTAATATCCACTTTAGCAGGTGTTTACTTACATTGTAATAACCTGATTCGTCCATGGCAAGTCTTTGTAACATATACTCCGAAACGTTGTGGCCCTCATAATAAAGAAGTTGACATCCATATAATCTCTTCCTTATCACCGTGTACCTCTAAAATTGTAACCTGTCACATCCGAACTTTTCGAAACATACTTTTTCCAATTCGGAGAACCCGCATGAATTTCCTTTTTGATGTTTGATACCAATTCGGCCACTGTGGCTTAATGTTTTCAATGGAAATGTGTTGCAAAAGCTTTGGAAAAGGTAGAACATTTTGGAGTGTGTATGAAATATCCCTGATTTCTGTTCATAGACTTCAATGGAATCTGAAGGATCTAGTAAATATATTTATTCAAAAAAGAATAGTGGCCTGTGTGTATTTGGTATTGTTCATGTTACGCAAATTTTCTGACGTATGAGATATGAGCATCTGGAGAAATACCTCAGTGTTTATTTCTTGTACGCCATGTTCCCGTGTTCGTTCAGGTGAACAGTTGATTTGCCTGTGCATGTGCTCGTGACTGGTGGCATCGATGGGGCAGGATAATCACATTTGCGCGAACACCTGCCTGGTGATTCATAAACACATGGTCATGATACAGTTGGAATCATACAATGTTTTAGCCAAGAATTCCTGTGAGTCAAAGAGCCAATTCCCTTGCACTGAGTCACCCACCTGAACTAGAAATAGTGAGTGAGTGAGTGAGTATGGTTTTACGCCGCTTTTAGCAATATTCCAGCAATAAACCGGGTCTTCGGCGTGACGAGCGAACGCTTTAACCACTAGGCTACCCGACCGCCCCTGAACTAGAAATAAAAGAGATTAGTGAAACATCTATTTCATAATTAGATCTATGAATAAAGATTCAGAATGACCAAAAGACTACCCAGAAGACTACATGATAAGATGGATGACTTCAACTTTCCGATGTTTACCCTTCCCCTTATGTCGTGCAATATTGTCTAGTGTCTACATCTCATTTCTGAGGTACAATCGAGCATGCACTTTCTACGAAGATTTCAAACAGCGTCATAGAACTCTTGCTCAAAAGATGTTTGATCAGGTTTACAACAATCAAGGCCTTAGTAAAGGTTATGGCAGACGTGTTGAGGATATTTCAAAATTTGACGCATCAGTTAACAAAATGATGTCCGATTAAATTCCCTTTTCTTGACTGGCACCATATTATCCCATGTATATTTTCGGGTGAACAATTGACTTTACTTTGAATGTGTTTGTGGTGCAATGTACGCTCACATTTTCGGGAATCCTTGGTATTGTCACGTATCCCTGGTATTGTCACGAATCCCTGGAATTGTCACGTATCCCTGGTATTGTCACGTATCCCTGGTATTGTCACGTATCCCTGGTATTGTCACGAATCCCTGGTATTGTCACGTATCCCTGGTATTGTCACGTATCCCTGGTATTATCACTAGGGGTACATGTGGTTTTATGCGTCGCCCTTTAGGTATTATACCACTCGCCTCAGACTCGCGGTATAATACCTAATGCGGGACACATAAAACCCCACATACCCCGAGTGATACTACTACAACGAATTTTTCTTACCGTAGTGTTTTAATCTGCCATTGTAAAATATTAAAAAATAATAGAAAACAGCTGTTCGATTGACTTGTGTGTCACGTGACTTTCATTGACTCGGAAAAAGCTTGCGGCATTTGGCTTCGAAGCGGAGTATAAGGGATTTATTCTTCCGATTAGAAATCCACGTGCAGTCCGTCTTCTTCATGGCGGGCTATAAGAGATTTTATTCTTCCGCTCAGGCGGGATAATATCGTATTTTATCAAGATCACGTGAAACAATCAGACAATTTTGAGAAGGGGTATAATAAAATAGTTTAATACGTGTGATAATTCGATACAGGCTGCTTTATAGAAGAACTGTCTCCAAATTATATATTTAAGTGAATATAAAGTGAAAATTCAATATATGTAGATATGATTGATCCCATCTTCTATTATCCAATGAATCATTCCTACATGTACATTCAGTTATTATAAACAACCTGAATTCGCATCCATACGCAACCTGAACCCATTTGCATTCATAGCTTCGTTTCCGAATTCGAAGTAACGTCACACCCTCCATCTCTCCTATGTCTAGATGTTGCACACAATGTCCTTTGTTCATGCACATAATGTTATTGGGTATATTGAGCGTGGTGCCATTCGCTAGGGGTAGATGAGTATGGAGTTAATGAGAGTTTCAAATCCCTTTAACTGTCCTTCAAGTGTATAGTGTCTACTTAAAACCGAAATATACAGTGCTATGCATTGTTACGAGGCAATTTCCAAATTGAAAATCAGAGGTTAACTCAGAAATCAGCACGCACAGAACTGAATTGTGATAAGAAAGTGGTCACACAAGATCAATGATTTATCATTAAAATATGTTTAAACACATACAATTTTAGGTTTGCAATAAATAACGCATTACAATGAGTCAAATAAGAATAGCAGCAATATGTATTTGGTCCTATAAATAATGTTACGTCAATCATAAATGTCCAAAATGTTGTCACTGTTGAATGTCATGACAGAGACTTGTCCCCGTTATTGTGTTGGTTGGTTGGCTGGTTGTTTTACGCCGCATTCAGCAATATTCCAGCTATTTGACGTCGGTCTGTAAATAATCGAGTCTGGACCAGACAATCCAGTGATGAATATCATGAGCATCGATCCACGCAATTGGGATTCGATCACATACATCAACCAAGTCAGCGAGCCTGACCTCTAGATCTCGTTAGTCGCCTCATACGTTTACGTGTTTACAAAGAGGTATCCAAACAAATCAGGTATAAAAGGGTCTCCAATCGCCCTCTTGCGGCTCTTCTAGAAACTGCCACATCTTAACTTCTCCAACTGACCAAGCCTGCAATCTTCATGTGCACAATAAGGGCAGATCATTCTCATATTAGTGTGAGCACGGGTGGCCCTTGGGCACGCCAGAATCCTATGATTGTGGGTTCGAATCCCGGTTCGCCCCGATTATTTTTGTAGGTTTGTCAGCACCATACCGGTGCTCGTGGGTTTCACCGAAGTGATAAACGTCTGATACCTGCATCACCTCGGGCTTTCCTCACACACTAAGATGACTCGCCGTGATATAACTGGAATAATGTTAAAAGCGGCTTAAATCCCAACTCACTGCTGTCGACTGCTGTTCAAATCTGATATTTTGTACTGGTAGCTAAATCATATTCACCCACTGACAGCTACAGAAATATATTTACAACAGTTTCTATCAGCACTAAAATTACAACATTATTATCAAGTATTGGAAATAAAAATATTTGGATAATTGTCTACTTTTACATTCAATTATGCATCTATATTTGAAGACATACACGACAGCCTCAAATAAAATATTGATGAACAGGACAGCTGAAGATTGACAAAATGAGTTTTTTAATCTCCTTCAGTATTTTTAATCTGTACACTCAAAATCGAAATATACAATACAATGCATATTAAAGTAAAGATAAATGATGAATTAAACATATTGGAAGAATTATTTAATGTTCGAATGAGACATTTTATTAGGATGCTTGTTAACTTATCGATTCAATTGTGCATCAATATTTAAAGAAATTGTATGATTTCAACATCAATATTATATAAAGTATTTAAAAAATTATTGTTGACGGATGAACTTTACGACAACCAGAAACAGGCACCAATATCTGCCACGCGTCGTAGCCAACGCAAGGTTGTGCAAATGAGCTAGTTAAAGACATAAAGGAAAGGCGACGATCTAGTGCAGTAAACACTTTGATTGAAAGGGTTCCCTGGTGACTATAAACGCTCTAAAAACGGCATTTTCCACAATGGCTTTGTGTATGAATGGTGTCCAAACGAGAAGGATAAAGCGGATCGACAACGATAGTGTGTTGTACCGTCATTCAGCCGGCCCTTAGTCACGCCTTGCACTTGCTAATAGAGTCAGCTACCACGCATTGCGTCATGGGAAGGCCTTGAAATGAATGCCCCTTCGCACGCCGTGGTGACTGAGGCCCAAATAAGTCGTTATTCCTGATCATTTGGTCGCACGCCGTCTCAGACCGGACAGCGTTGTAATACTAATGACCAAATGCCGGTGACTTGGCCGAAATGTTTTTCTAAAAGGGTTTTGATTTAAATGCTTATTAGTGACGGTGGTGGTGTTATTTTGGTCATTTCTATTTCAAGATTTGACCAATTCTAGACTTCCGTAGTTTAATTTCTTAACATGATTGCATACGTGTTTCAAATGATTCTTCCAGGGTGCTTTAATAGCTAGTCTTAGAATGAAAAACTGTTTCTTTGAATATGGGCATGAATGTGCAAGTGAACAAATGAAATATACAAACTTTCAAATGTTTCCAGTGTGTTAGGAATAACACTTCTGCACCAGAATTGCATATGTTGTTTATGATAGCTTTTTCTTTTGGCGAACTCTTTTAAAATAGTACAAGCAACAGATAAATATGTACTGCGACACGATTTCGTCAGAACAGGTAGTTATAGGTCATAGGCTCCCTGAACCTTTCCGAATCATATTTAAAAAAAAATTGCTATCCGCATTTTATCTTTAATCCAAGAATTAGACACATATTTCCAGTGACAGACTCAAATCCACAGCTAGCTAGCTTGGCCACGGGTAGCCTAGTTGGCAATTCTATGTGCGGATTTGCGTCTTTTAGGCGTGCCTAGGTTCGAATCCAGGTTCACACTGATAATGTTTCTTGGTTTGCAAGCACCATATCCACACTCGAGGGTTTTACCAAAGTAGCGAACCTTTACAACCTGCATCACTTCTGGCTTTTTCCTCACACATCCATCTGATATGCCATGATACAGCTGAAATAATGTTTAACGCGCCGTTAAATCAAACCTACTCTTGGACAACAACGGTCGATGCCGACAGAGCAGTAAAGATCCTCCACGGCATCTTCCACTCAACAAAGATGGCTAACTAACAATGATTGACGACGTTCTCTGGTCTTTATTAAGAGTAGTTCACCTATCCTACGATATGTATTTTACATACTTAAATGCTTTAAAATAACTGTCAACATATAAAAGTAAGGGGCGAATGTGCATCCTCTTGTGTTACAGTCACACTTTATTATAGACAAAGCACCTTGTGAACATTAAAGATGTTGTGCGACGATGGAGGTATTTTTGTTTGTTTTCTTCATATTGGCGATGGATTGACTTAAAATATGTCGTTAAACACTACCATACATGACAGTTTATACATGTCAATATAAACTTGGAGGAAGCCTTAAGATGAACGGCCAATGATACCAGTCCCATGGCCTGTTCCAAATGGGACTGGTATCATTGGCTGTTCATCACCAAGCCCGACCAGCCGATCCATTTAACCCCCTCTTACGTCTCATGGGTTTCGGGGGACGATGTAATGGGAAATAGGCCCGGGGTAATTGGCGGTCAAAGCATGTTTGTTCAAGACGTTCAGAGCACCCTTTTCTCGGCCACAATATTAATAATTTTAATAATGCAGCCCAATCTAGAAGCCACAATCTAGAATGATTATTATTATACAGATACAATGTGTTAGTTTCATGTTGGGCATTAATTACTCAGTCCAGGCGTTGACTGCACATAGACAGGGGATCGTAGAGCACAGCTCCTCTTTAAGACCCGGTAGTCGAGTAGTCATGAACAGAATGGGGTTTTACTGAGAGTCAGGTCTGAGAACTCGAATTACCGTATTCGACGTAATAAGCGCACCACTCTAATAAGCGCCCATGGCGATATTGCTTATATATTGGCTTGTGAACAATTCCAATTAGCACCCCTTCTGATTGATCAATATTAACAAGACTTATTTATTCGCGTATAATACGCACTCATGTGTTATATGCACACTTAATTATGGGCAATTAAATTCTGGAATAACATATCTGTCGTATATAAACATTTCAGCCAGTCAGCATAAACCACGACATTTATCTTTCAACTCTGTTTTTTTTTCACTGAAATAATATACTAATAAGAGCCCCCTATTTCTAATTTTGAGAACGCCTGGGCTCTGATTGTGTCGAATACGGTAAACTATAATTTCACCGTCAAAGTGCATGTATAGAACGTGTATGAACTGCTCGGTTATTAAATGGTATGCATTGTTACAGTATCTCGTATAAACGTCTTTGCAAACTTGGAGTCACGGAATCAAGGAATGAAGGAACCTTGCATGGAGATGGATAATGCTGTAGATCTATTCTGTACACTTACAGTGTTAGTAGTTATTACACTGGTCAAAATTGATGTATTGTTAAACCTCGAAAGGCCTCCACCTGAAACCACATCGATAATAAACTTTGCGAATGTCAACCAACCATAAGCATGTCTCGTGTCTGTATATCTACTCACTCCCGATGTAACTGTCTCAAGAACGCGAGTGTTGTACTTTCAGCGTCGTGGACCAGTTGTCTACTCGAGCCACCAACCTGTTTTGAAATGAGAACCGGAATTCTCAGAGGCAATCACGTATTTGCCTATCTTTGATTTACCGCCATGGAACCACGTAAATCTTCAATATGATGTCCAAATTATTTACACATGTCGGATAGGTCTGGTAATAACAAAAGCAAAAAAAGAAAAGTCCTCATACGTAATTTAAATGCCAATAAATACATTGTTTGAAATGTTGTAAATTTGTGACGAAAGAAAAGTAAAATTATTGATTTTGAAAGGTAAGATGTCTAAGATACCCGTCAGCAGTTGTGTATTATGCAAACAATCAAAATGTAAATTTTAAAAAGTTTTAAATCAAATTATAGAAAAAGAAGAAGTATCCTTTAAGTTCATTGTTGGAAATAATATCGCTAATAAAGATATTTTCAAATGAAAGTCAATCATGAAAAAAATAGGTATAATTTCTTTTGCTTCGACAAATTAAAGCTTTGTGCCTTTTTTATAATGAAACATATTGTCATAAAGACGCCGCGATATGCCCTTTATGTTACCAGAATCCGCTTATACTATTTTCAGTGTCGGCACCATATCCGCGCGAGGTTTCAGCGAAGTAGTTAATAACCATTGCGTGTGCAATATTAGGTTGTGGACGTAGTAGTGTGGGACATGCCTACCCTTTTCACAAACACCCGGTGTCAACACTGATTTTCAGTGATCCATGCGTATGGTTTTCGCCGCTATTATGCCTTCTACGACCAATAGAATCGGTTTAGTCGGATAATCGAGTAATTATTCCTTGGCGTTGACGTTTTATATTTTATATAATTACCCAAGTTGCCACATCTCGATATAGCAAAAAGAACTTTCTAAATTGTGACTGAGCACAACTCATTTACGCACTCACAATTATGTCCAAACAAAACACTTTCCATATCCAACAGAAATTGACTGTTTGACTCGGCAGCGCTTCCTTGGAGAAGTCCCATTCGCTACCTGGGCTGCGTGTAGAGGGGGCCTGAGCTGATGATGAGCCTAACCAGCTTGACTGTTCCAGGATCACCCCAAATCCTCTTTGCTGCATTTTTTATATTTTAATCTGTAAATAATAATAAAGCGACAAAAACCTTTCCATGAAACAGAGTCCGTCGTACGATTCCGACCATATCATGAGCATGTGTTTATGAATCATTATCAAATAGCAATGACACCAGGCGTTAGCGAAGGTGAACGTATCCAGTCCCATCGTTGGCACCTGTCACAAACATATGCACAGGCAAGTCAATCGTCCACCCAAAAAAACACGGGAACATATTAAAGAACGTTGGAGTGGAAATTGTATGTCTGAAGTTCAACATCTAACGGAAATATGCTTGAGTATAACAGCTCTGACACTGCACACTTTGAATACGTATATAGTATGTATTACAGGAGAATAAGTGCATCATTCAGAATCGTTTGCATTTCTTATGAAGACTTTGGATCTTCGTAAGAAGAGCATTGTTATGATCATTATCCAGCTTCTGCATGGACAGGAAGGTTGCGAGTGTTCTGCTGCATGTGTGGTGTAAGGCAGCAAAACTGTCCATTAGATCCCTGAACACACTATATTTTGAGTGTTGAAAAGCGATTGAAAGGCATCGTGTAACATTCAGATCACTACTGTAACCAGACAAGAATCAATACTCATTATGCAAGAAAAATTTTTTTGCATAGGCTCTTAGATTTAAACTACGACACTGTCGCATATTTCTAACGGCACCCGCCGTGGTATTGCTGGAATATTGCTAAAAGCGGCGCGAAACTTTACTCACTCAGTAACGGCACACTCAAATCAGTCTGTAACTGATAGCCTTGAAACACGCCGAGAGAGGTTGACACAACGCCATCCCAGGCTTTTATTTGAATTATAAAATTGGGACAATCGTGCAGATGGGTTGTGCGAGGAGGATGAAAATCTTATGAATAAATTCAACAAGATCATTTCAACAGTCAGAACAAAAAAGTCCATTGTACGATTCCAACTATATCAAAAGGACGTATTTCTCAATCAATATAAAACAGTGATGTTACCGGATGTTCGCGAAACAATGAACGTATCCTTTCACAATGGTGGCACCCGTCACAGACGCATGCAAAGGCATGTCAATGTTTTTACCTGTCTTTACCTCATATATTCCACCAAACCCCTGCATTATTTACGTTTCACATTTAGCCATTCTTCTGCGTTTGGAGTTGTCCTAGCAATGCCACGTAGGTGTTGAAATAAGAAATCTTGTTCTCAATCTAGGAACGGCTTCTGATTAGTTTCACAGCAATTTTTATAAAGCAATCCTGATACCTTAGATTTTGTAGTTATAGACCTTGAACCCTAAAAGGGTCCCTTCCACGTCTCATCCTTGAGGAAAAGGCATTGTGACACAATGTCAAGAGGACTCGTATATCTGACTCATTGCCTCTCGTTTGTTGTAGTCAGGTTGATTCGATGCAAGGCTCCGTTTTCTCTGCTGAAAGAGGTAGATCAATGAAATACAAAATGATATTCAATATATTATACACGTATCTAATATCCCAGGACATCAGAAATGGTTTATAACTGGTAATTTGAGGTTTTATTACTGGTAATATGAGGCTTAACACCTGATATCATCGCTATTTGAAGGCGATTTATGCTTATGATATAGTCGGAATTGTTCAATGGCCTTTAACAGATATTTGATATTATGATTTTTTTTAAGGTGTGTGTTGCTTTTGTTAACGTAAAAAACGAGATGTTACAAGAGACTTGGCATTATAGGTGTTTTATTTGACTTTACTTTTGTGTTCTCGTAATGTGTAACGGATTGAAAAAACATTGGTGTTTAGTTGTAAATAACACTTTTATGTAGAAAAAACACACTAGAAGACTTTTGAGAGATTTAAAATAACACTGGCAAGTATGCCGGTACTACAGAGAATTTAACACAAATCACTTAAGTACCCTTAATAATTCATTTCGGATAAGAACATAAGTTCATGGTAGTGAATAAGCTTGTGAGTTTAGTTTAACAGTATTTCAGTTATATCACAGTGTCATATTGTATCAGATTATAGTGGAGAGAAAACTCGATGTCATGCAGGGTTTTCGACGTTTTTAGCTTTCCTGAAACCAACCAGAAGGTGTGATGCTCACAAGCCCAGATAAATATCAGAACGAATCAAGTATTCGAACCCATAATTGATCAGAAGTTTCTGGCACACGAAAGGAACGCAAACACTTGTGCTCATTAGGCGACTGTGTAACTCGTAAACCGTTGATGACGTAACAGACAGTGTCAAGGTGACATACTTTTGTCACTACGCCGTGAAAATCCTGTTTAGAACTTGTCTTCAGCAACCCATGCATGCTTTGCGCAAGAGGCGAGTAACGGTGGTCAGGCTCGCTTACTTGATGCATATCATCGTCTCCCATTTGCGTCGATCAATGCTCATGCTGTCAGACACTGGTATGTCTGGGCCTAGACCCCGTTCCACAAAGCCATCGTAGCGTTAACATGGTCGTACGTCCCATTCTTTAGCATAGCATTACTTTGATACATGTATCAAAATGAAAATGAAATTCCTGAAACAGTTTAGACAAACCAACTGAAAACGCTCAGACTCGAAATGGATTAGCGGACATGAACAATCACACACAAAGCAGTTCAGAGACAGTAGATACATGTACCACCATAGACGGATAGATGTAGATGTATGATTGACCTTTCAGAATGTGACTTGTTCAATGAGATTCAACAGTCTTGTATCAGACTTCATATTAATACATAACCTTCAATGTAGTTTCTGTCCGTGTTGGGATACATGATAATGCCATATGGTGGTATTGAAGAGTGTATATATGTCAGTGAGAACTACCATATTATGTTTCGTAATCAGCGACAGTCCTAGTCTCACCTGGTATCGTAACTATTTGATAGTAATATTAATACACGCTGAGGCGGAATCGTACACTCGACTCTGCTTTAATCAGAGATTTCTCAAGAATATGGAAAGGGGTTTGTCGCTTTCAGTTCGTTCGTGTTTTATCCATTATATTTTCCCAGGATGGCTGCTTAAATTTTTAAAAATTAATAATTATGTGTAATGTTGCTATAAATTAGATCAATCTAGTTCTGGAGTTCTGGCAGAGCGTTAGCTATTTCTGTGCCACGTATTTCTAGCTAGGGCAACTATCATCTTCCAAGATGTCCACAAACCAAATATAGTTTAGTCTTTTCAAGTATTTATTAAACCTCTTAGATTTCAAAGGTTATTTAAAGAACCTGAATTTAAATATTAATTTTGCATTATTTTTTATATAAATAATATTTTTTTAAAAACGAATAGAAAAGGAAAATTTCTTCAAATCAGTTTTCACAACATCTATGAGATCAATACAATATTTCAGTGGAAAGGAAAAAAAGTTTGCAACCTTTACTGTTTGGGTATTGGCGTGTTAACAATGATGACAATTGGTGTGGGAGAATCGGGAGCTCATAAAGAGGCCTGTATGTAGTACCCATCGTACACGAAAGTGTAGGCGGCTGAAGGTGGCCGCAGAACATGTCCAGGACAATTCATTCCTCTCAATTGATTTGAAAATACAAATGTAGTTCTCTCAATTATGTAGGGCTAAGGTTAAATTGGCGAGTGTGTCTGTGCGTGGAAGGTAATAGAAAAGGGTTTAGACGCTTTTATTTAAATACCAGCACCAAATGTCCAGAGTGACTGATGTTCCAACACTATTGATTGATTGATTGATTGGTTGGTTGGTTTGTTTGATTGGTTTGATTGATTGATTGATTGATTGGTTGGTTGGTTGGTTCGTTGGTTGGTTGGTTGGTTGATTGATTGATTGATTGGGAGGAAGGCCCGAAGTAATGCATGTCTAAGACGTGTACCAATTTGTTTAAGAAAGGAGGAGTCATTGATTCGAACCCGCGATCATTGGTTTCTGGTATGCCTAATCACGTGAAAGAAGAGAATGGAAAACGGCAAAAATGTCTTATTGAATGTTACATTTTATTAACAGCTCATATAATAAAACAAAACCTCTCTCCATATGAATTGCCAATGCCGTTAACTGAACACCGTGTCCTACATATCCCTAAATGTTGTCTCTGATTAATGTACAGCATGTTTCTTCTAGCTAAAACGTCAACGCCAAAGAATAAACAGATGACTATATTTGAGTATTAATCAATCTGTATTCATTATGCAGTGTAGACCACAGACCCATCATCCATTACAGATGAGGTGAGGTGAAATTGGGTTTAACGTCACGTCAAAGATTATTGCACTTATATAGCGACGTGTATGCACGTGTGTGTGTTTGGCTGATTGTACTAGTCCGGACTAATGCCGATTTTATAGTGCTAGCCCACTGAGAAACTATGTCGCAGTTTAATTTAAATACCACACTCAGAAACAGTATACTGACTCCAAGCCGACCAGTCTTTGTTTTAGACCCTAAATGGCGAGCGCCAGACAGGGTAGCAACAAGTCGACATCAATGCTTTGATCAGTCTACTTTGTAAACAAAAAGATTATTTATACGTCAAATGCCAATTTATAACTGCCCGCGACTATTTCGGAGCGAAAGAGGACGTATTAACTAATTCGACAGCACTTACAATAGAACTTTAAAACCTTTCTTATTCTCGAGTATGATTTAATCCGAGGCATCTTTTTAACACGTGTCTTAAACTGTCTCAGATTTTGTCGTTTGGTCAATCTGTGTCAATACGTCGCCGGTACCATCTCACTTTTTGAGGTTTGGTCAATGCCTGGACGTTGTAAAGTTCTATCAAGACGTGACGAATCTTTGAGAGTCACGGAACTAGCCCCAAGGTTATGCAATCTGAGACCACGGCTACATCTAAAGGGAAATTTATCAATATTGCTTTTCTGAGAATTCCGTTGGCCGGAGGTGTGTAACACTTCAAAATAGCATTAGGCAACCCAAGTAAATGATTCGTTCTTCAGAATAGGATCATCCTAGTTTCCAGCTTACTTACTTATTATGTATTCCTGATATCCATTAGTTTAAATGAATGGATGAATGGGTGAATGGGTTTTTAACGTCGCAGTAACAGAATATTACAGCTGTATTACAGCTGCCTGTCAAAGAGGTGGTGGTGTGAAATGGAGTTTAACGTCGCGTTTAAGATTGTTGCACTTATATAGCAACGCGCATGCACACGGAGATACCATGCCGCAGTTTTATGTGTGTGCGCGCGCGCGCGCGCGCGTTTCTTCAAATCCGGGGTAATGCCGATTTTAATAGTGCTAGCCCGCTGAGATACCATGCCGCAGTTTAACATGAATACCCCACTCAGACACATTATACATACCGACCAGTCCTTGTTTTAACCCCTTAAGGTCGGATGCCAGGCAGGGAAACAACAAGTACTCTTTTAATGTATTTTGGTATGACGCGGCCGGGGATCGAACCCCGACCTTCCGCTCTCTAGGCGGACGCTCCACACGCCCACGGAGACGACCTTGGTCAAAGCGACGATTGTGGAAACAAAACTAGAAACATAATCATGGATTCGATCCCACGATCAGATAACATGTCCCGATACCCATGTCACCCGATACGCCGTGTTGCCTACGTATTGCCTAGATGAAATATGTATCACAATACATCGGTAGATTTAGTGAGTGATTGAGTGAGAAAGTGTGTGAGTCATCAATATTCCAGTTACAATGAGTAAAGATAATAAGGCACATATCCTTTCCTGTATAAACAACCCGTTCTATAGAGATCTTGTACAGTGTTGGTGGATGTTCGTAGAGGGACTGAACAAAAATGTTTCACTGAACAAAGACATTATGTCTCAATCAGTTTGGTTAAACGATAACATCCAGGTTTGGCATAAACCTATTTTCATGTGAAAATTGTACGACAAGGGAATAAAATTTGTTAATGATTTCATCGATGACCAAGGGCACACAGAGATTTTTGTAGGATATATTCTACTGATGTTAACTTCTTAGATTATTTAAGCATCAGAGAATCGATTAAGAAATACTGTCGGGAACATAATAATGTGAATATGAACAAAATTGCCTCTCGATTGATACCGTTTCAATTATCGCACCTGTTAAAAAATAAGAAAGGATCCCAACATCTCTATCAGATATTGATAACAAACCATCATGATGGAAATCAACATTTCGCGAAATGGGAACACATATTTGGTCATGACATAGGTGAAAGACACCGTGCTAGCTGTAACCTAGTGCCTTTCAAATGCACCAATGCCACCAAATTCCAATGGTTTCAGTATTAAATCTTACATCACATTTTACCCACAAATTCACGTCTTTATAAAATGGGATACGTGGATAGTGATTTGTGCAGTTACTGTTCTAAACAGAAAGAGTCCGTGTTTCACTTATTTTAGGAATGCTCCTGTGTTCGCCCTCTTTGAAACGAATTGAAAGTCTGGCTTTCTTCTGACGCTCAGATAAATACAAATATATCTGAGGAAATAGTTTTCCTAGGTTACACCCAATGAAACAATTCTCCTCTCAACATAATGATAATTATATTAAAATATTACATATTTAATAAAAGAATACAACACAAAGAGCCAGATTTCAAAGACATCCAACGGGAGCTTTCCGACTATTACAACTTAACTAAATATGCAGCAACTTTGAATTCGAATGTTAACATGTTTAATAAGTTTTGTCAAGCTGTCATTTACTACTTAAGAAAATATGTCTTTAGTCTAATATGTATGCGCAACTTATGTAAAATGCAACAAAAATAATAAATTATATAATTTTTTTTAAATTCCAGTTACATCATGTATCACTGAATCAATGAACACATTAACCCTTAAGACAGCAAGTTGATCATGAGATATATAGGGAATGTCATTACCGCCCACCAGTGTGTGTTGTTTACTGCCGCAATATGACCGCGGTGTGTAAATAATCGAACACAGCCCAGACAAGCCAGTGGTCGATATTATGAGCACCATTCCATGCCACTGGATAAATTCAGTCACCTCTTTCGACAAGCATTATCTACAAGTTTCCATATTTTTCCGGAATTCACTCAGGGTCTCTGACTACACGTACCGATCTTAGAATTTTATAAATGTTCTGCTAATGGATTGCCAGGCAGGAATTGACCTAGGGCCTTCCAACAGTACCAGGCCAATCCCATATTCACATGATTCGGCACAGCTCAGTACCATGGGTCCTCTGGGCCACCATTTGTATGAATCAGAGGAACGGTATTTTCTAGTTTCACTTATTCATGTGACTTTCATATCACTCAACACGAATTGGCGACAGTCGTGATCCTTATTTCTTACACACCTGTGGGTGAGAAACCCATTTGAGATAACTGGTATCAAACATATGTGTGAGAATTCCAGGCCCGTGATTGGCTAATCCATAATGATAACTTGAAGTAAGTTGATGACGGACTACCTTCCTGAGTGTACGTCATTCATTAGTTACTCGTGCTTCAGTCGAATGTTCACTTACGACTGTATCTGACAGACACTCGTGTAGTAATCTCTTTATAAATTATGCTCGATATGAATTGTATACCTTATTCATATCAAGGGTAAAACGTTTTTCCCCCTCAAAATCATCCCCGTGTTGTACGATTGGTTGGTTTGTAGTTTAACGCTGCACTCAGCAATGTTCCAGCTATATGACGGCGGTCTGTAAATAATCGAGTCTGGACACGACAATCCAGTGCTTACCAAATCATGAGCATCGATCCTTGCAATTGGGATCGATGACATGCATCAAACAAGTCAGCGAGCCTGACCAACCGATCCCTTTAGTCGCCTTTTACGACAAGAATAGTCGCCTTTTACGACAAGCATGGGTTGCTGAAGACGTACTCTACCCCGGAATCTTCACGGGTTCCTCGTTGTACAAACTATTTGCGGGCATCCCGTTACAGCGACTTCTCTACCACATCTCTACCTAGGGTATTATGTTGGGAAAGGAAGAGTCGATTTGACGAATGTCACGAGATCCTCAAACGTAAACATGTTACATACATTCTGTTACCAATTCAAACACGATTAAGCAAAAGGCGAAGTCATTAAATGTTTTTATTTGGCACTTCTCTTGTAACGTTGGGAAATTTGGATTAGTTTTGTGAATAATCAAGTAAGTGGACAATATATCGCTTTTACCATCAGAACACATCTCAAGCTGATGGGAAATAGCGTAAATTTTAAAGGTTATCCGAGTTATGCTATTCGCAGAAAGAATTATTGAAGATTCTGTATACACTTGCAAAGGTTTTATTCATTTGATTGATTGTATCATGGCGTCGGCATTGTTAGGTACTAAGAAGGGATTTTACATAAACTTCTGGGAGTAAATTTAAAGCTTTGGCGGAAGTCGGCTTATTGATCGATGGTGTATGCCTTTACCCAACCTTATTACACAGAGCGTTGCTTTTTCCATTTTTGTTTTTCAAACCCCAGTTGCCATGGCTGACGTATAACACATAGGAATTGACAATCAGAACGTGCCAATATTTGTAATTCTGACCATTTTAAGTAGAATATCAATTTGAACTAATTTGTTTGAAAGTCTGGCTAATATTTGGAATACGTACCTATCTTTACTAAGAAAGTGTTATCCCAAATATAACATTTGTAACACATTTTCAACTTGCATTCAAGAAACATCTGTGATAACAAATGGAATTTGAACATTTACACGAATAATAGTTTTAAGTTTATCTGATTTTACATGTTAATTCGTAATATGCGATGGTTATTCATTTTTTCATATTTTAACGCGAGCCGAATATCATTATAATGAAAATAATTGTGAGAGCGCGGTTTGCTTACGTCAAAAAGTACGTATATTTTATGAAACACTTACTTTAAAGGGCTCTCTGGTAGCCTGAGTGAAATACCAGCAAGTATAGTCATATGAAATGTATATGTAACTACACTAACTAGTATTTCCTCAAAGTATTTCCTAAAAGTTTCGTTACTTCATTACTGATACCTCAATGGAAGATGATCTTAAAATACAACAACAAAATATTTTTTTAATTCAACTTTGAAATGAACATACTGAACACCCTTTTGACATCAATCACAACAATGAAATACACATTAAGATTGACTTGCGTTTAAAATGTTTAAAAGTATCTATCATACGAGACTCTGAAGCAGATTCTATGGGTTTGTCCGTCGAAAAGGGAATCGACTGTTCTAAAAATGGAACCCTGATTTCAATATTTGGCTTATTTCGGGATATTAGAGGTCAGAATATCATATTAAACAAACATTACTAGTTGACTACTTATATGCTATTGATTTGTCATAAATCTGCATGTCATGACGATCTAAAATAGCCATTCAATCATCGGTGACGGTTTATATTAACAAGGTGCATCGTGTCAACAAAGGGACATCACTCTCCCAACTTGATAAACCCATCTACCATTGAAAGTGCGCAAAGTCCAATTTTCAAGTTTGAAAATAAATATCATGTTCGACCCTGTAGAATTTGAAGTAATAATTCACTGCATAGATGGTAAATTGAGGTTTATTATTGAAAAAAAACCATGTGCTTTTTTTCAGGTGAAAAACAACAACAAAAATTGTGCTATATTTTGGTTTAAGCAAATGTTTTTTTCTGCTACAATGGTAGTTTCGGCCCTGTACTCTGTACTTATAGGGCTGGGCATCTCTACATAACCCAATATTCTTCTCAGGATACACGTCTGTTATTGTGATCTGAAACGAAATGTGACTCAAACACAGTAGTGTCTTTCCAAATTAATTAAATGCAGCTCATTATGTTCACAACCCAAAAGGCACACGATATATTTCAGTACGCACGTGCAGCTCCGATGCGTCATTAGTGTGTGAAGCGACAGTAAAATCCTCTGATATACACATGTTGGGGTACTGGGAAAAAGAGATCATACAACTTAAGTTAATGATTCGCTTGAACTCGCTGGCAACAACCGACAGCACAAACAGACCCAGAGGTGATTTGAAGAAATTTGTTAATTTCTTTTGGAAGCGGGTCTGATTGTTAAACTAATGGATAATATTCAACGTGTTTAACGCCACTTGATTGTAACGGTAGATGTAGACTAACATATAGTCTCTGAAATGAACATATCGTACATAAAAAAAACAGTTGTTCAGTTATCTTAATAAAAATATAATAAAAAGGAGTCCAGTGACTCTTTTCATTTTCAGATACTGATACTGCAGTGATCTAGACTTGCCAAACATTATAGACTTGCATGGGCTGTATTTGATATATATTTGTATCAGGGTCTGTAAGACAGACTATGGTAGATGTAGACTAACATATAGTCTCTGAAATGAACATATCGTACATAAAAAACAGTTGTTCAGTTATCTTAATAAAAATATAATAAAAAGGAGTCCAGTGACTCTCTTCATCCTGATACTGCAGTGATCTAGACTTGCCAAACATTATAGACTTGCATGGGCTGTATTTGATATATATTTGTATCAGGGTCTGTAAGACAGACTATGGTAGATTGACTATTTAAACATTTAAACATTATTATAATAGTTAAGATATGGAACTAGATTGAATGAGCAAAAAAGAGTTAAAATATCCATGACGTCCCTACTCGAGACCCTTTTTGTGACTCGGTGAAGTTATTTTATCCTGTAATTCATCAGTTTTTATTGGTAATCCGTCATGCTTATGGTAGTCAGTTAATAAAAATCAAGAGTGTTCTTTGTGTTTGTTGTTTAACACAGCACGCAATATTCCATCTATATGACGGGAGTATGTTAAAAAATCCAATCTGGGAATTGATTGACATCGGGAGCTTCGATCAGCGCTATTGGCATACGATGACACGCATCAACCAAGTCAGCGAGCCTGAACATCCAATGCCGGTAGTCGCCTCTTATGACAAGCATAATGCTGAAGACCAATTATTTCCCGGATCTTCATGGGGGTTCTTTAAGTGGATTCTATTGACGTTTCACTGGAAAGGACACTTATGTCTTTTCTATTTGTGCATTAGTGCATATTGATTATATTCTTAGTGTATTCTCTAGTGGCCTTATGCGTGCGATAGCTATGGGTTCGAATCCCAAATTCTACCAGATCATAATTTTTGGTTTGTCAAGACAATACCCATCCTCGTGGGTCTTACCAAAGTGGTAAAGGTCTTAAAACTACATCACTTCGGGCTTTCCCCCCACGCCAAGCTGACTGAGATAATGTTCAAAGTTTGTGAGTTTGGTTCATTGCCGCTTTTAACAGTATTACAATTATATCGCGGCGTGTCAGCTTAATGTGGGAGGAAAGCCCGAAGTGATGCAGGTCTAAGACGTTTACCACTTCGGTGAAACCAACGAGCACGGGTATGGTCCTGACAAACCTAGAATCATTATCGGGGCGAACCGGGATTCGAACCTGCAATCAGAGGTTTCTGGCGTGCCCAAGGGACGCAACACTGCAGAGCGTATCGCGGCGCCTTAGGCTAATGGGCCACCCGTGCCCCAAGATGCGTTAGAAATAATCCAATGTGCCATTTCATCGTACTTCGTAAGTTTTGCTTATATATTTGCATCTATAATATTTCCACTTGTCTTTCAGCCATGCTGGTACTGACAATGGAGCTGGGTTCCGTTTCCGGTTGCGCATGTCCACCATGCATGGGGTTTGCAGAAGGATCGCAAAGGTGTGAGTGTTGCGTCTATTCAATGCTTGGGAAGCGGTCGGCACCCATGCCTGAGTCGAGGTTAGCAAGCCAAGACAACATATTCCTACGGATAATTTCAACGCAACTTCACCCGGATCAAGAGATCGTCAAGTGACCTGACCCTCAAAGCCCACCCCCAGCCTAGCGGCGCTATGGAAACCCTAGTGATATTTGCTGACATTCTTAGAACGGAATGAGAATATTCGTCTTTGTGTAAATGTTTAATTATGATCAATACGATTTCCTCAGTCAGCCAGCAGTCACCAAGTCCAGGAAGGAATGGCGGTTATCCCTCTTATGTTTTATCTGTAGTCGTCAAAGAATTGACGGCAAGCACTGTTCCAAGGATAGAAATACAGTCTTTGTTACATTTCGTTATAGTTCCTACAGGATCCTTCTGTTTCTTTCGAATCATTGGAAGCATGTGTTTCGGGCAGTTTGTGCTCGTAAAATGCAGAGGTTTCTCCCGAAAGCTTCTTTTGACAGGTTTATATCTTGGAAAATGAAAATGGACATGACTGTATTGGGTAGATTCGACGTCACATACTCACTTGATACATGCGCAGACCCGTAGTCCCGATGCAGTGGTTTAAAGTCTCCCAGTTGAGACTTGTACAGGAGTCACTCTATTGCCTAAATAAATGCTTCAACCTTCAACACGTGTCATTGGTGTTATTTGTAAACATCAGGATGGTTCATATACATTGTCCCAGCACATATGGTTAGTCACACTGGGTGGTGGGTAGACGCATACCCGTGGTAGGAAAGTCCGAAGTGATGCAGGTCCTAGACGTTTACCGCTTCGGGGAAAACTGCGAGCACGGGTATGGTGCTGACAAACCTAGAAATATAATCGGGGTGAAGCAGGATTCGAACCCACAATCATAGGTTTCTGGCGTGCCCAAGGGACGCAACTCTGCATAGCGAATCGCGGCGCTTTGTATCCACGTGAGGAATTGAACTCGGTATGACAACACCTCAACCTTTAATTTAACCACAGGCCTACCAACGTCCCTGTTAACTCGATACTTCCATGACGAAACTTGTTTAATCGCCATGATATGTCGATGGCCACTGGGAAGATGAAATGACACTTCCCACGTGTAATTTTGATATTAACATTATGTCTTTGGTGCTAATGAACAACTGTGATTTCCTTGCGTTTAGGCTAAGCCAGGATCATGTTGGTTTCTCCATATTTGACATCCCTTACGACCAGTTCAGTCGTTCTCCCGCTATTATTGAATTGAAAGTCAACTTTATACGTGGATTTATTTTCCAAAACGGAGCGTGATATTGGTTTTAGCAGACAATATGGCGGTCGCAAAGAAACCGCTTCTGGTTTTCGATTTTGATAAGGATCCAATGTTAAAGTTCAGTTTTCATCAAAAGTTGCATATCAAGTTTAATATTATATTATCTGAAGCCTAGGTTAGCTCTAGGGGCGCTGTAATTATCACTGGGATTAACTGTTAAACTTAAATTACGTAGTGGTACAGTGAGTGAGTGAGTATGGTTTTACGCCGCTTTTAGCAATATTCCAGCAATATCACGGTGGGGGACACCAGAAATGGGCTTCACACATTGTACCCATGTCGGGCATCGAACCCGGGTCTTCGGCGTGACGAGCGAACGCTTTAACCACTGGGCTACCCGACCGCCCCCGTAGTGGTACAGAGACAATAAGACAGTACAGGAGATAAGGATGGGGGATACGCATCCCTTACCTAGGTGCATAGCTCTTACAGGGTTTAGTTAAGTGAGTTAAAATTTAAAGTCACATCGGCAATATTTCAGCCATATAGTGTACAGGGTTTAGAGAGGATGGTATATTTTATGTCATCCATGTACGCGTAAACAGGCATGTCAGACACGGAAATACGTTCCGTTCTCATTGTTTTCCATCCTCGATTGTCCAGTGTATTATATTTCCAGTCTACTGTGATACATACTTCCTTTTGTTCTAGTGATTCAGGGGGCGGTCGGGTAGCCAAGTGGTTAAAGCGATCGCTCGTCGCGCCGAAGTCCCGGGTTCGATTACTGACATGGATACAATGTATGAAAGACTTTTCTTATGTCCCCCGTCGTGATATTGCTTGAATATTGCTAAAAGCGGCGTAAAACCTTACTCACTCATTCTAATGATTCAATGCTATGAGCAACCGTTAAATCAAATTAGACTGTTGTTTTATGATTGAACATGGGGCGATATTACCGGTACTCAAATACAACAGAATCTGATTGGTCAGTAGGGGGAACATAGAAGGGACATTACTCGTAACAGCCACAGGTGGCGCTACGATCTAACCAAGAAATTCCAGCCAAGTTCGGCAACTGGACTTCTAAAGCCAGTTAACGCCTTTGCCACGGGAAGATGCTCAAGGGCACGTATGACCAAGTTGTCTAAAGCGCTCAATATATATGTACAGGGTTGCGTTCATGTTTTGCATGAAAACCTATGATCCTGGGATCGAATCCCAGATTCGCTCTGGTTGTGTTTCCAGGTTTGTCAGCACTATAGCTACACTCCTAATGGACGTATGAACGAATTGGGGCGTCGTAGACGACTGTGCCAAACAAGGCCCGCACACCTCTTCAACATAAAATTGTCAGTGCAACATCGTACATTTGACGTGTATGGTCAAAGTGAGCGAGTATTGTCTTACGCCGCTTTTAACAATATTCCAGCAATATCACGACGGTGGACACCGGAAATGGGCTTAACATATTATACCCATGTCGGGAATCTTCGGCGTGACGAACGAATGCTTTAACCACGAGGCTACCCCACCGCCCCTGTATGGTCATAGAATCCCTGTACAGTTAGTTTTCAACATGGGGCGGTCGGGTAGCCTAGTGGTTAAAGCTTTCGCTCGTCACGCCGAAGACCCGGGTGCGATTCCCGACATGGGTACAATGTGTGAAGCTCATTTCTGGTGTGCCCCGCCGTGATATTGCTGGAATATTTCTAAAAGCGGCGTAAAACTATACTCACTCACTCACTAGTTGTCAACACAAGACTCGAATACCCGCAATATGCCTCGTTGATTTGAATCATACATTTCATCTCGTAACACTGGGCAATGTAAATATAGGTCCACATACATTTGATCAAGCTACATGAACATAATTAATATCTTCGCACACAGTTCTCATATTACATAACGTGGGCAGTAGCTGGTACCATTATGAAATATTTGAATCTAACTCTGATATCAACTCCCAAACACACTGCCAAAGTTGACAGATGTTCTTTGATCAGCACTTCATTATAGTGCAATAAGCACGCCTTCAGGAAAAGCATTATAACAGCAGACGCCTAATCATCGATTTTCCTACAGCCTGATAGTTAATGCAACAAAGTCATATATTACATACCTAAATATGCCGCGTGTGTTCTCATTGTTACGTCTCTGGGAGCGACACTCACACACTCCTCGTATATCTCTGATACAAGCCGTTTTGTGGTATGATTCATTATACTACCTGTTAAAGGGAGACTCCGATCCACATTCTGGAACCCTTTCTCGGTCTTTCTCGGTCCAAGAAAGCAATATATATATATATATATATATATATATATATATATATATATATATATATATATATATAATCGAGTCTGGGTTTGACAACCTAGTGATTGACATCATGAGCATCAATCTACGCATCGGGATGATGCGGGAAAATGCAGCAACCAAGTCAGCGAGCTCGCCCACCCGATCCCGATAGTTGCCTCTTACGACAATCATAGTCGAGTTTTACGGCAAGTACTTTTTCAGTCGCTCTATTAAGTCAATGTGTGTATATCTGTGTAAATGGGGTACACGATAACTGTTAATGTGATATACATAAAACAATTTGTGTCTAGCAGAAAAAATGAAGTGTATGAATGACTTGATTCACCTCCGCTCGGACCGCCCGCCTAAGCCTAGGACTACTTAACACAGGGACATTGGAATGCAGGAGTCGTTTCGTGATACAAATGAACTCAGATGTTTGTTTGTTATTTAACGCAATAATCAGCAACAGCCCAGCTACATCCTGTCACTATGTTACTGACTGAATCTGGAAAAAATAAAATAATTGCGACAAAACCATTCCATAATCGTGATGATACCAGGTATTCGCGAAAAGGTGTGATCAAGATCAAGATCAAGACCAAGATCAAGATCAAGACCAAGACCAAGATCAAGACCAAGATCAAGATCAAGATCAAGACCGAGATCAAGACCAAGATCAAGATCAAGATCAAGACCAAGACCAAGATCAAGATCAAGAGTCATATGGTTTTAAATCTTCCTAGAAAGAGCGTGTTAGACTGTATCTCAGATTCTATCCTCGTCCAAAGCCGAGTGGCAATCAACCAAGTTTGTTTGTTTGTTGTTTAACACCGCACTCAGCAATATTCCAGCTATATGACGGCGGTCTGTAAATAATTGAGTCTGGACAAGACAATCCAGTGATTGACATCATGAGCATCGATCCACACAATTGGGATACGATGACATGCATCAACCAAGTCAGCGAGCCTGACCACCCGATCCCTTTAGTCACCTCTTACAACAAGCATTGGTTATTCAACTCCGGATCTTCACGGGTCCAATCAACGAAGTGACTGAGTCTGACCATCCTCTGTATGTAGTCCTTACGCTATGAATGTATTCGGAATCGGTCGTCATGTGAATTACAATTGATTACTCGTCTGTATAGAGACCACCCGTTCTGTTAACATATGTAATGCCAAAGCGCGTGATTATTTCTTGCGGGAACAAGTTTCTAACAAATATAAAACTCCCAACATCCTTCGGTTTATTCAACGTCATTGCCTGTAAAGATGATCACTGGATCACTGAGAGGAGCTTACGCTAGTAACCATGACGCTAGTAACCATGTTGGTAGGTTGACGTCACATGGCATTGTTTCGCCGGTGTCTTGCACCAAAGTTCCCCTCAAATAATGTAATAGGGTAATGTCGTGTTTGAAATTTTGTGGTGTAGGGCCCCGTTCCACAAGGCGATCGTGGCACAACGACCGTCGAAAGTCTATGTTGTAGTATGAGAGATAACCTTAGCGCTACGACAGCTTTGTATAACAAACACCTGAATGCCCAGAATGCCCTGAATGCCCTGAATCAGGATAGGCCGTTGTATGGCATTAAATAAAACTTTGGACGTGTTTGAAGCACTATTCAGTTAAAACAATTGGATCATGCTGTGGATCGGGTATATGTCTGTCTATTCACTCACGACAGTGAAATTAAAAAAGAAGACGCTTTATTAACGGCAAGTACGCATTCATTAAATTCTACCCCTTTGCCTTCTTTCGACATATCCAAGTTGAATGAAACATGGATGGACTTACTGACATGTATGTCCTTCATTTATATGACAGATACATAAACATCACCTTAATTTAACAGATGTAAAGGTGAAGTACTGGTTAAAATAGTTTCTTAGTTTCTCAAAGTAGTTTTGTCAGCCAATCATAGTTGAATATCAACACATTTACAGGTTTTGGACAAAATTATGAGAAAACGTGCGTCAAACAGAATGAGAATGCGTGCTTTAATCCAACTGGCTGAAATTGATTCCTGGAAATGTTTGGGTCTAATCACAGCTATGAATGCTTTTCTTAACAAGTATCTTATCTGTTCTCAACAGCAACTTTGAAAAAAAAATCCATTCGGTTCGGTGAAATGGATACCACTCTAACTGCATATGAAAACCTAACGGCTCCGAACACTTGATAATATCAACGCATAAAATACATAATGTTTAATGTGGACGTGGTGTGAAATACATTAGTTCATTGTTCTCTGAAACTCCATTGAGTCCCTTGGGGACGCCGGAAACCTATGATTGTGGGTTCGAATCCAGGTTCGCCCCGATTATGTTTCCAGGTTTGTCAGCACCATACCCGTGCTCGTGGGTTTCATCGATGTGGTAAACATCTGAGACCTGCATCACTCCGGGTTTTCCTACATTAAGCTGACACGCCGTCATATAACTGGAATACTGTTAAACGCGGCGTAAAACTCAACTCACTTACTTTCTAAAACACCACAAGGACATACCAGAAGAACAGGTTGTCGTACATGCACATATGAAGGTTACACAATGACTGAGACGAGAAAGGGCACATGGTGGGTTGAATGGCATAAGAGTAGAATTAAAAACATATCTTCTTAGGCTCGTACATGCATTTCGCATCAGCAGTACATTTTAGAAAAAGATGATGTAATACATTGAAATAAAACATATCTTCACTTCCATATGATCTGACAGAAGTATTTGTAGGTGGTCAACGTTACCTCCAGAAATATCATATTGTTTTTTTCCACAATGTTAGTTCCTTTTCAACTGTTTTATTAACATCCCCACAGAGATGGACCAGCATGAGGATAATTAATTATGCCAAGTACACATATCCAATCTCTTCAGTTTAGTTGTTCCCAGACACTACTATTTTTGCCTGTACTATTTATATTCTCACATCAGACTTTTCGCAGACAAAGAAGCCAAGGGCAACAACTACCAAACGGTCACAAACGATATGGTATCAATATGTGCAAGATTACTCATTTGGAGGCGTATGTCCTTGCTGAGTTTCGACTACTTGTATCTACAGCTCGTTCCATACAAGCTGATGATGAGTACACTACTCATACTAATCAACCATCTCGAAGGCAACCGTTGGATGACGCCATCATCCATTGTTGCAAGTGATGGATCGGGTTGGATTTCCAGAAAATTATCCTTCTGTGTGATCTTGTTCTGGAGACAGGAGAACCTTTACTACAGTATACGTCATTGTGCCTTGCAGATTGACTTGTATATTGCAGATTGATGAGGCTTTTGTAACAGATGTCGCGTTTGATTATGAGAACGTATGGTATGTAACTAATATTACAACATGATGATTTATCCACTGTAGTTTTATTGACAAAAATTGTATGAGCAATAGGTGGACCCACAGACTATTGAGACATAATGTACTCATAATCTTATGTGGGAGTAAACCATTTTTGATGTTCGGAATAAGTCTTATCCTTTGTTTAACTAATCGTTTGTAAATTCCCCCAAAATTGATGTGGATCTGCTAGCGCACTTTACCAATGTAAACGGAAAAAGTAGAAAATTAATCAATGGTATCAATTTTTATCCTATCCGATTGGTGCGATTCTATAATTCAAAGATTAGGACACTAATCAAATGAAATGTGCTGGGTACATCAAACGCTTGATAAACCTCTTTTCGAAAATCGGAAAGATCTCCCGTCAAGACCTGGGAATAAACATCAGGAATTTCACACTGATAATGGGGTCACAGGGACATATAACGGTGTATGAGGCGATATAGGGAACTGAGTTAAGCCTTTGGTGGTCATCATCAAGACATGCCCAGAAAAAATACCTTAATAGAGGGGTAATGAATTTACCATACTTCAGTGGCGCCCCTACAATCTCACCTGAGATAGCCCCTCAACATTAGGAAAAGAAATATACAACGTTAATACCTATGATTGCATTGCTTCGCTACATTTTGCAGTTGAAAAACTATTTTCCTGTCTAAAATATCACACGGTAATTGATTTTTTACACATATTTAATCTAAAGTTTCAATTTTAAATATTTTCAGAATTCCAACGGTTCCTCAATGTCTGAACTTCTTCATTGTTCTTTCCGTCTAATGTTATATTTACATCATGTGTATATGCGAATAAAACTAACTGTTTTAACCGCTCAGTATTTGAACTGTACGTTATGATTTTACGGTACTTGTAGGCATTGTTCTAACAAAGCATGGGTAACGATAAATTCTAAATGTAAAATTATGTAAATGTTGGGACACCGAGTAAGTATAAGATATATGGATGAACAACTTCTTTATTACAATTAGGAGCGACGTTTCGCTGTTGGATCGAACACCCTTATGAAGCAAGTGAATGTATTTGTAACCTTTCAGCAGGTGACATCTATTATCTTTACGGCTTTTCTGCTTATGTCATCCAATAATTAGTTTCATGATTATCCATTGTCTTCATCATCATATGACAATTCAGAGGAAATGACAGAAGATGGAATTAAATGTACTTTGATTTTTTTTATGTTATAGGATTGCTTAAGAGTTCATGCAGGTTCGTGTATTTTGTTTGCGTCACCAGGCATTTCAACAGCCTTCCTTACAGCCAAAATATTTACAAGTAAAAGCTATTGTTATCGTACACGTATGTGCACTTCACAAAAGTATAATTACGGAATTTAAAATAGTATCAATGCATGTACGGATCATTTGGTTGTCAAAAATGCAGAATTGAATGAAATAATCAAAATATAATTTACTTCATTCAACAACAATCTAAATCTGTCACGTGAACACAGCATAACGACATATGTTAGTTAATAGGAATATTAAGGAATATTAAGATATATACTGCATCGGAAATACAAGCTATATACATCCTTTACACCGATGTCCACTGGAGGAAAAAAAGACACATTCTGTCCTATTAAGATAAACGATTAAATGTTCAATCTTGATGCTCTCTAAATTCCAATGAGATCAATAGTGGAATAGGCACGCCCGTGGTGGAGCAAAATGCGAGCTACAAGAAAACACTCTCTGTACTCACTAGAATCCGTCTCTACCAGCCCGACACCGACAGCACTCTGACAGGTTAATGGCAGCTAAGATTCTAGAATCAACAACAACCAACCTTTTGAACGTCAAAGAAATGGTTTGAATGAGCGAATAGCAATTGCAGTGCATGCTTTCGTTGAGGCAATGCTGTATGTGGTTCAACAAAAATAGCATTCATGTTCACCAATGATAACTCAAAGTGAAGAAAACCGAACATGCATGATGTATTGGTAAGAGGTTTTCTAAAACTATGTTTCACCAAAAATACTTTACAGAACTTCGAAAAAGCAGTGCAAATATTTTGTCACTTTACGGCTTGCCTAAAGTCTGGTTACCCCTGACAGATGTAATAACGGTTAGCATTTATTTATGGCGGAATTTCGAAATATGGCATTTTATTGAATTCTTCGCCCATCTGTAAGACGTACATGCACAGTCTGACAACAGATCAATGAGTTGGTATGATCATCACATGGTTGTAGCGTACAGTATTTGGTCCAGATGGTGTAGGTATGCATATGAACTGGATTGCCTGTCTAAAGGAAAGCCACAAAACCCTGTCCATATTCTTAAGAAATACAATTCCGACTGAATCATGAACATGTGCACGTGCTTATGGGTCACTTTCAAATAGTGAAGACACCACGAAAAGGTGGAGCGTATCCTACCTCACCGTTGGCACCCATCACAAACACATGCAAAGGCAACTCAACTGTTCACCTAAATGAACACGGGAATAGGGAATTGCATCGGAGATCATTTTTGCCACTGATGTGACAAATTTGGAAATGTCCTCCACATCTACCAAAACATTTATTTTACTGAGGAGTTGAAAGTTGTAACGTTGATCAAACAACTTCTTCACAAGGGTTGTATGCTATTCTTTGAAACCCTGGTAGAAAGATCATGCTTGATTCTACCTCAAAGATCAGTCTTGTGAAGAAAGTATTGTCACTCTGAATCTTTATGCATCGATCTAAAAACAAAACAGATGAAGCGGTCCCTGTGCTCTCCTTTATTTCTTGTTCCAGTGGGTAAGTGACCTCGTTTGTCTACCTCGCACGTATAACATACATATGATGGATTGAGTCTCTAAACACTTGAATTCGTCTTACAATACCCTAAAAATGAAGATATGAACAGAGGCCTTAAAATAAATCATGGTCTCTGGTGTGAGATGTCAGAATATACTTGCTTGAAACTGTCAAATAAAAGCAATAATATTCTCTCCATAATCACTCAAATCCAATGTACGAGTTCTACTATATCTTAAGCTTGTGCTTATGAAGAACTATAAAATAGTGATGGTACGTGACAGGTGTTCGCGAAAAGGAGAATGTACCCTGTCCCACCTGTGACACCCGTCACAAACATGTCGGCAAGTCAAATGTTCACAGGAACAAACACGAGAATATATGATACAATTCCAAAAGGGAAGACATCATTTCTGTCACTTATGCGTCAATTTTTTATCGATACACCCGAAGCTTAGGTTAAACTTTCCCTTGTTTTAAATTTGCCAATCAGAGCAGAAACTCCGATTCCCAAGCATGTAGAAACAGAAGGCTTTCTGTTTGCTGCTCAAGACCAGTCATTTCCCACTCGATATCGTCAATGTGTGTTTTTGCATAAAAATGTAAATATGAAATGTAGATTATGTAATGAATTTAATGAGACTGTCCAACACATTGTGAGTGGATGCCCAGCTTTGGCGTTAACACAGTATCTTAAGCGATATGATGTAGTGGCTCGATCCTCGTATTACCGTCTTCGCCATGCTTGTGGTTTTGACACAGAGGTCCACCCATGGCACGATCCAGAATATGAAAAGGGCGTCATGGAAAATTATTAATACAAAATTCTTTGGAATAGGCCCGTATACAGCCTCCGACGTATCAAGGCCAACAAACCTGATCTTGTCCTTTTTGATAAATCCAATGAAATTATTTATATCATTGAATTGTCTGTATTGTCTATCCCTTTTGACACTAATGTTATAGACAAGATTCAGGAAAAACATGGTAAATATGCAGACTTCGCCTTCGAAATGTCACGCTTGCATCCCAAGTACCAAGTTGTTCGAATCCCCATTGTTCTCGGTGCCTTAGGTTTTGTACCTCCCAATCTGAGAGTACCCGGGTCTGCTACCAGGAATACAGCCCGTTTGACAATCTAGGTTATGCAGAAGGCAGTGATGGAACGTCTTCACATTCTCCGAAAGGTTCTTGGTGGTGGGTTCGACTGGGCAGACAAGTTCCCATTCGCCGTCTGGGTTTCATGTAGGACCGGACGGGACGGGACGGGACGGGACAGGAGGTTTCAGTTATCTAACTTCGTTTCATGGCAGCCCGTATATAATCCTATCCCGTGATTGTTACTACTACTACTACTACTACTACTACTACTACTACTACTACTACTACTACTACTAAAAGTAGTAAGAAGAATAAGAATAATTTTTACTACTTCTACTACTACTACTACTACTACTACTACTTCTACTGCTGCTTCTACTACTACTAGAAGTAGTAAGAAGAATAAGAATAAATTTTACTACTTCTACTACTACTACTACTACTTCTACTGCTGCTTCTACTACTACTAGAAGTAGTAAGAAGAATAAGAATAAATTTTACTACTTCTTCTTCTTCCAACTCATTCACTCAGTCTACTACTACTACTTCTACTACTGCTACAACTACTACTACTACTACTACTACTACTACTACTAGTACTACTACTACTACTAAGAATAATTATACTACTACTACTACTACTTCTACTACTACTACTACTTCTACAAGAATAATAAAAATTCGCCATCTGTATAGGAGAAGAAAGCATCGAACCACAGATGTTGTTTCAAAAGCTCCTGATCTTGCCTCTGTCAACGGACATGGACAGTATAACTACGAACGTGGCGTATGCAACCTAAACTGCCTGCTTGACTTCATTTGAGTGGCATTTGACTGCCCTTTAGACGCTATAAACATCACATACTTCCGGGTAACCATATGAAATGTCTTCTGCCATATGTTCGAGTGTTTCTTCAGGTAAACAACTGACTTTCCTTTGCATGTGTTTGTGACGGGTTCCACCGGTGGGGCAGGACAGTATTACGCTCCCCTTTTCGCGAACACCTGGTATAATCACTGTTTGATAGTGATTCATAGACACAAGCTCAACACATAGTCCGAATTGTACAACTGATTCTGCCAGTTTTGTCGCTTTTATTCGGATATGAAGAAAATTCCCTGACATGCAAACAAGATAATATTTTTCAGGATGCATGCAAGGGATTATAATACTTAATTTGAAATACAGTAAACTACGGTTATAACGAACTCAAAGGGACCTTTAACTTTAGTTTGTTATAACCGTAGTTCGTTATAAGCATATATACAGCATAACTATAGCAAATAGTCGGGACAAAAAATCAGTTCGTTATATCCATCAGTTCGTTATAAGCGTGTTCGTTATAAACGTACCTTACTGTATCTCCAAATATATAAAAAATCCATACCTCTGTCAAATAGTTCCCAAATAACTCACATTGCCTATCGAGGATAACAGTGGGCCTGGTAAACATATTCTTAATTCAGGGGGAAACGTAGTCTTAATTATAGTTGTAGTGTTGATTGAGATATAATCTCTTGATTCAATCTGAGCGATCAGTTATTGTGAGGAGTATGTGAGCGTTTTGTGTGAACTGATTGCGTGTGCTGCACTTTTTGTGGTGGCATATTCTAAATTATTCAGCTCCGTGTCATGGGCAGGTCAGTCAAAAGAAAGGCGGTGGTGTCATCTTCGTGATATCAGGAACAAAATTTGGTCGGTTTTTAACTTCTAATAAATGTACATTTTGCGAAACATTAAATTGGGATAAATCTGCAGGCCCAATAAGTTTGATTCAAGTCGTTGATAGAGTACTTGGTTAATATCTAACGCCCTCCTCGAGTTGTATATCACAAGAGCAATATAAGATTGCCTGAATGACCAGAGAAAATGTCTGTCACACAGCTGACTGTTATTACACCTAGCCTGAAATAGGGCTTCCGGCCTTGGTGTGATATTTTATATCAGCTGCAGTGTAATTAAACTAGGAATTAAATCTCGTTTTCTGATACATGTAGTTCTTGTTATAAAAGATTTATTTGGTCGGTCTGCATTTTGCGGTTATGATTGTCCGATGTGAACAGCTCGAAATCCAGCTAACGGATTGTCCTGCAAGGTCAAATGTGGGGATTCCAGAGTGTCAGCGTCCGAGTACCCCGACGACCTGCTGCACATGCTATCTGCCGTCAGCCTTCCACACACTAAAGCAATTATTTATGGGCAGCAGTGATACTTCTGGAATTTTGCTGACTATTTCAAAAGCTAGCACTCTGCCAGACACGTAACCTACAATGATGAAAATATACATAGGTACGAGTGAGTGAGTGGATTGGTTTTGTTAAACGCCATCTTGTTCAGTCGTCATTTATTATTATTATTATTATTTTAAATTATTATTATTATTATTATTATTATTATTATTATCACGGTATGTCAGTTATATGGTAGAGGAAAATGACGTACGCGTTGGACGTTTACAACATGGTGAATCCCACGTAAACTAGAAACCAAGGAGCATAATCAGGGCGAATCTGGGATCCGAATCCACGATCACCGGATCCTGGTACGTCTTAAGGACACACCCTTCCCAACAATTGACGCCGACTCAGAGGACTGTGACAAACTGGGACATTAGCCCTGGAACGTGTATCATACAGTATGGGAAAACCTGGTACAGCCACTGAATGTTAAAAAATACCCCAACAAATCTCCAGCAATAACTATAGTTTCTACAGTAGAAGCTTACATTCTATTGATCACTAGTACCTATGAACACCCTACAGTAGCAAATACGTTTTACCTAGTCCAGTTCTCAAGAAATAAGGGACATGCTCCTGTGGGTGTTATACAATCTCAGATGCTCTGTATGTTTCGATATTCCCTATGACAAGGATATATAAATCATTTCCCCACTCTCTGTATGTATGGCATGTTTGAAGACGAGACTGAGCGGTCATTAACAAATAGATGACTGAACCGATGCGCTTGAGATGGTGGTTCTCTCACATCGTGGTTTGTACGTCGCGTGAATGTCATTTAACGATCAGTAGGAAATTAACCCTTCCAGTGACACAAAACTACATACAATGAGCCTGTGCGAAGTCTCACTTTCCTACGTACACACGCAATTTGATCAGAGGGATAGTCCCAGACTGCCCTGAGTTTGGATGCGATCTCATTTCGAAAAGGAAATACATACATCTCAGCCACTTTGAAAAAGAGGCAGAGATTTAACTCTTGGGGTATGACTTCTGTCAAAAATCGATGAATTTCCGCCCTCGAGTTTTCCGGTTAGAAATGTTGAAATGTCTCAAGCTGATGCAATGCTTTTTGTCTGTTGGGCAAAAATGTACTGTTGGTTTATCCATCACGCTGACGTGCTTAAAGCAGTTATCAACTGATCGGATACCATACAACGCCGCCTTTCAAATTCACTATTTAACTGTCTGTCATATTAAAGTTCTTCAGAAACATATCTGACGGGTTACGTGATGCCAGATATTATCGTGGCCTCTCTTCACGCATAATCACTGATATTCGGTAAGCAGCCGCAATTCTGGATTAAGCAGCATCTTGAGAGAAATTTTTCAACACTTACTTAATATAAAACGTCAACGCCAGAGAAAACCAGCCTCGATTATCTGCCGAAACGGATTCCATGGGCTTAAGGGTGCATGTTGTGATGAAAACTATATAAATGGATACTGAAAATCGGAGATGATGATGCAGAGGTGTTCGCGAATAGGGCAGACATGTCCTACCCTACTAGTAGCGCCCGCAACGCACACCTTGTGTGCAAGGGCATTTTTAAAAAGTTTATGGTGATGGATGAATGATAAAAAATCCTTTTTTCTTGAAACATATACTGATATTGTATTTGTTTTATGTCTCTGTAATATGAAAACTGTCTGGTGTTAGACTCACACAGTCCGCACGGTGTATACAGGACCGGATTCTCTGGAGTTTGCCAAGAAGATTTCTGCGAAGCGTCAGTGCATTTAAATGTTGATGGCTAATCAATAGTGACAATGAGGACAATGAATATAAGCAGTTACCAAATCCCAAATAAGGTAATCGAGTGTGGGTTTCAATATGCAATAAATGCGCCACCGTATGCACTCACTCCCACCGTCCTGTTCCTGATACAATGCACGTAACAAGAGATTTAAAGATATCACTTGAAAGGAAAATCGGATTGCTTAGAGTTGTTTGAACGGAGATCCGGTGAAAATTGTAAGCGTTTCAATCAACATGACAGAGTCCAGTTAATTTCCCATAAACTAAATGTCTTAGAGACACATCAGTTACAAAGGCCCTTGATGAAGCGATCACTATTTGTCGACTGAAGAAATAACACGCGACTTGGGGAATCTAAAAAGTAAATGTCTCTTTTTGCAAATCTTTCTTCCATTAATTCATAGAAGGCGTTGGACCGATTACAGCAATATTGTGCCACATTTTCCCGATGAATATAGTTTCTTTCATATGGCATGGCATTAACAAGGTAGACTTTAAAGAAAGATTTACGATATCTGCTTATTTCGCAGTGTCATAAAATGGTCATCCCACTTTAGTGATTTTACACCATGGCTAGACTTTAATCAGTTCACTGTATTCCTTAAAATAGTCATAATCACGACTACCGATGGATACCTTAATTTGTTGTGGCGGATACTTCAGTCTGTTTGTCCTCTGGCATTGGCGTTGTATATGTTTTATATGGAATTTGGTGTTTTGTGATCTCAGCAAGTTGTGACAGTAAGGTTTGTTATTGGTTTTAGACTACAAATATGTATGCTTCATGACCACAATCTCAACATGTTCCTAATATCTCTGATTTGTGAAAGCAAGCCAGGATTTCAATAGATTACAACAACTAAATTGCCGGGGAAAAGAAAGTATACATGCAAAATTGGATCTGACCAAAAACTTACCAACGTTGCCAAAACGTTATAAGGCTGGAAACAGTCGCCGAAACACTGCAAACCTAAGGCCCCGAACAACTATAATACCCGTATCAAATCATCACCATGAAATAACCATTTCTTTTTTGTTTCATGTTAAGTCACCATCAAACATATGTGTATACTTTCTTTTCCCCGGCAGTTTATAATGATGTGTACAGAAGAGCAGATAACGAAAACAAACTTCTTCAAAAGTAACACCGCTTTATTCCTGGCAGTCACAGTCATCATATATTACAGAGTCTAGGGGAGAAAATTGCTTTGAAGTATACATTGTAGGGCATTAGCACAGAGATGAAACCTGATTCATTTCTATTCTTCCCTGCTTGTTATTACTAATGAAATATTGCTGATATTTTACTACATTCAAATAGCAAAGATATCCCAACTTAGCCCTATCCCTGGGTCCAGTCCTGGTCAACACCACACCGATAACAAGGCATGTGTTATAAACAGTCTCAATTTAACAAGGATCAAGTATTGGAGAGCACAGACGTTTTGTATATTGTTCATATTGCAGTATAAGGTCACCTATGAAAGCGTATGATATATTCTTCTTAAGAATGTTATTTTTCTTCCAAGTCCTCAACATCATTGCGTCAGTAGATTGCTTTCAGGTAACTAGCTTCCAGTAGCAGTTATAAATTCTATAATACAGTCCATATTGCCCAACCAGCACATCATCAATGTTTAATCACTCCTCTGTCTCCCTGCCCCAGTGGAAGTTTCTTTTAGTATCTTGTCCGTCCTCGTTGACTGGCACCCACAGATCATCATTTCCGCTGCGCCCAAATCTGAACAGAGTGCTGCCACGCTTTCCAAACCGGAAGAGGGTACCGCGCTTGCCGAACCGGAAGAGACCGCCGCGCTTGCCAAACCGGAAGAGGCTGCCACGTTTGTCCATGTCATAAGCATCGTCGTCAAGGAGATCTTGTGACAGTGGAAAGTCCACCGATCGTTTATGATGTTCACTTGGAGCTACTACAGCTGCTTCCGAATCTGCAAGGATTAAATTAATCAATTGTAATCCTGATCAGTATCATAATTTCATCATGCAGCTTACATCTGTTTGTTTAACGTTTATCCCGGAATCCACACGGAGTGCTTCCAACATTTTTGAGTATATGACAACACAGAAAATAACTCCCTATATAATAATAGTTCAGCAAATTAGATCAACTCATTAAAATTTATATGAATTTAATTAAATATAGACAAGATACATATATGAGAAAAATAATACTTTATGAGATAAGTTTCATGTTATGACAATCAGAACGAGGAGGACAAAGAAAGGATTGTAATCGTTGAATGAACGTTTCTTTGGAACCATACACTATACATACAATACCTGAACAGAGTTCAATTCAGGATGATAATATGACCGTGTTTCTTATTCAATGTAGACTATGCAAGATATCATATATACTTTGGAAATTGATGCTTCATTTATTTATAACATAAAACATTAAATATATACTTTAAAAACTAATGCTTGAGTTATGACAACCGGAAGGAGAAGAATATAGTTGCAGTTGCTGAAAGGAAAGAACTGATACACAGTAGTAACACGAAGGCAATACATCACGCCATATACAGGGCAGTACAACACTGGACGTCTACGTGGAGAAGAGGAGGTAAAGGGTATACAGTCACTCAGTATACATAACGGAAGACTCACGAACGTTACTTACCTTAATCATGATAGGAACGTGTAATTAGAATGTTCATTTAGAAGCCAAGGGAATTTCTTGTGTAACCATTACATTAAATATAGCGTTTTTCAGCTTTCTTTAAAAAGATGAAACTGTATGTGACTCTTAAACATAACGAAAACGTATTATCAGATCCTGATATCTGATGAGTGTAAATATGACACATGTTCATATCGTTTGGCTTTAGCACATGTGGGTATGAGAGTGTAAACTATGTGTTATGTAAACTATATCATCATTCAATGTGCACGTTTCCCTCCCAATTTCACAAAACAACATCAATATTGCTTAAATCTGCTTATTTTTTATTCAATTGCAAGTATCATATAATCCCTAAACAGTGTGATGTTTTGTATCTTATATTCAGTCAAACGATGATATATACATCAACATAAGAATATAAATGTAACACTGCCCTGTATCATCTACCGTTCGCTCGACACGCCGAAGACCAGGGTTCGATTCCCGACATGGGTACAATGTGTGAAGCCCATTTCTGATGTCCCCCGCCGTGATATTACTGGAATATTGTTAAAAGCGGCGTAAAACCATCCTCACTCACTGTATCATCTACAGCAATGTGTTTTCATAAGAATATCATGTCTTGTTTCTTTACGAAATAAGCGACCTCTCAAACATTACTTTCAGTGGAATAACCACATTCATAAATGGGTAAACATCTTGTTGAATTGTATAACTTGATAATAATTTCTATAAGAAGAGGTGTCTTGATATGACAGGCTTGTTATATACATCGATGTTCAATTCGCTGTTTTTGTATCACGACAGAAGATTGTCACGTACTTAAAGCAAATACAAATGAATGCCTTTCTGCAATTCACAGTGGTTCCATTACACGGGAAACCATTGTAACATAGGCACACACAGTATAGTTCGATGGTTCAAGCCAATAACAGGCTTTTCAAGAGAAAGTCCGTAATCGTTCATTGGTAATGGTCTTTACATTTACAAATTCTGCACATCGCCTGGTCTCCAGTATCCTCCATTGATATCCCTGCCAAGTTTTGTAAGCATTGGAGATTGTCTTCCAGTGCGACCAGATGGAGCTTGAGCCCAAAGGTCTGATCGTGATGGCGCGTACGGTAGCCCGTTTCCGCCATTTTCACTTTGCGTTGAAAATGTTACCGTGTTAGGGTTGTCGTTTGTCAAACATACAAAGATAGTTCCTGCAATTACTCTGATGAGAATCCCACCGCCCATTTTCACCACAGGTGTTTTTGCAGTCGCCAGATCTCGAGAGTATTCATAATCCGTTTCCGAATCTAATGGCTGACAGACTTCGCTACGTCCATCTTTGGACGCGAATGCTCCCGGTAGTGCACGTTTAGGTAGGCGTGAATCTCGCCCATGTGACGTCCGGTAATGGTCATCGTGGACTCTCCTTGTGTATAGTTTGGGCTTAATTCCAAGTGATATCTTAGTGTAAAGTGAACTTATACCAGCTTTAGTCTTTATTCTGTTCTCTGGAAAAGACGTATATAATATACCTGTGTGGGATTAAAGCTAGTCTGATTTATAATTTCATGACACCAGCAATCGCATGGTCCTAGAATCTTGAAAGAAAACGGGAATATACTAAAACGGTTTTGGAATAATATGACGTTACATGTTCACTGATGATATATGAATTCTTTATGCATAATTGAACTTACAATCCTGATTATATCAGAAATTTAAACCAACAACGTCACATTTTAAGTTTCGGTATTCATCCGAAGAAGGATCAGATTTTGGAGTGGGCTCATTGATTGCATGGGGTATGACTGGCTCAGAATGTTCAGCAAATAACCACTTGGTTTGAGTTCTCTCCCCTACTTCTCCCTGTTGAGTTTGTCTACCCCTTCAAAATTTAGCAGCTGGGGATGATTGATATTCAGGTTGAAACGTTTCACCACCAGAGAGTACAGCGTACGCGTCTTGGTTGAAAAGAAATTTCGGTGCGATGAAAAGTCCATGCCTAATTGCAGGCTTAATGGTCCACATTTACACAATAGGAGGCATATTGAGTGAAAAATCAGTTTCGATTAACAAATAGGAGTGTAGGAGGGTAAAAGCAATTGGTTGTGTGGTTCGAGTATCCACAGCAGGTGGTATGTCAACTGTAGCATTGCTTCTAAATGTCTTATTCATAGTGATGGGGGGGACCAATGTGAAATTAAAACTATGGAATGTCTGAACTTCTTATGTTTTCTTTTCTTGGAAATGAGTGTGTCAACACAATTGCAAGGAAAACAATCACACCGACCAGTATTTACTTTGTTGTTAAATATATCATGATAGTTTGATGGTTCTTTGTTAGAACGGTCTGCAGTGTTAAAATCGCATGAGTTGTCAGATGCTTGTAAACGATTTATCCTGAAATGAGGAAAGGGAATTAAACATGGACGTGTACCTAATGATTTTTCTTGTGAGACTGTAATTCAGGTGTTTCCATGCATAAACATATTTTTATCAGGCGCTATTCATTTAAAAATCCTTATAAAAAAACGGGCGTATGCTTGTCCATGGAAATATCTCTTGAAGGGCAAGATTAAAAGACGCCATTTTGAATTAATGACCTCTTGGAGACGTGACCTTTCATAAATAACCGAAAACGAGACCCACTATCCAGATAAATGTGTGGGGAGACATACCATCAGTATTCTAACCAAAGAAGGGGAAATATTTACGATTTAGTCCGTAAGAAATTGATTTCAAATTCTTTTTTTATTGTTGGCCGGACAAGACAGGGACTCTCTTCTAATGCGTGAAGTCACAAAGATTGACCAGCATCAGAAGACATCACGGAACGTTGTTTACTGATGTGTACATCGTTTTACACCAGTTTACCATTAATCATTTACGGCCGATGCTGTGCAAAACAGTGAAAATAGATGGGACACGATCGCCTGCACGTAGTCTGGTTCTCATACTGCCATATTTATGTACATACCAGTATTTATGTAATTCTCACTGAACACTACAGTTTTGACTTATGTTGATTGGCTAGTTTGTCCCATTGTTGTTGTTTTTTATTAGCGAACGCAGCTTCAGCAACATGACGTCTTATAAACGGACAGTCGCCAAAAATTAAAGATAAAGTCATCTATTGTTCCTAACGTCAGAAACGTTCCAGATAAGGAAACCCACATTCTTTCCAAATTTTCGCAGAAAAAAAGACGGGGCAAAATCAGAAATAACCTCACCGCAACTCGAAGTTACTGATTATCTTTCCCTGGTGAAATAATGTTGAGAGTTCAACACTTATACAATGAATTCAACCGGGACAAATAATCTATAATTCCGAGTTACGGTTATGTTCCTGTAACTTAGAGTATAAAACGTGAAAAGTCTTAGAGTATGAAACGTGTGAAAGTCAAAACAGCGGTGAAACCTGTATGAATGGATCACCGAAAATAAGTGATGACACCAGGTGCTCGCCAAAAGGCTAAGCATGTCCTGATCAACCAGTGTGTAGAGCCATGGTGTGTTTAACATACGGTACATGGAAATGACACGGAGATGAACTCAGTCTTCAAGATATTTGAAAGTTGGCTTCATGGGAAATTTTGGTGACACACAACGACTGGTTACACTGACATCACAAAGTTTCTACTCGCGGGAAATCAAACGAACGAAAACACGAAACACTGGTCTACCTCCCCGCTCCATTAACGCATTAAACTTAAACATCAGAAATAAATTTATTAATTTCAAACTTGATTAGATTCTGATCTGAAATGCAGGTATGACGAATGAACCTTATAATGTTTTTAGGAGCGGACGAGATGTTTTTAGGCTAAACCCAGGCCACAAGATCATTCTACATTTTCTCATTAGGTTCGTAAAGATTCAATCAATACATCCAAGGAAAAAGTTAATAGTGTAAAAAAATCTATTACCTTGTTGCAAAAACATTTGATGTTATATCCTGTGAGTGAAATGACCAAGTGAGTCAATTAAAATGTGGAGGTTCTTTTAAAGGAATTACCAGTCTACTACTGCCTAAACGAAATTTTACAGAAGAGTGGTTTAGTCAGAGGCAAGGGAATCTGATTTCAGGAAGCTAAGCAGAAAGAGACTAAATTACGTTTACACTGGACCAAATGATTTGTACTCCCTAGGTAGCTTGTCTGTGGCTTCTTTGTGGTTCAGATTACAATTGCTTACAAGCAATCGCAATGTTTACCTTTAGCGAGGGTACTCTTTCTTTTAAACATAAGAGAACCGTAAAATTTATCAGATTGCATATGAAATGATAACGGGGTATTCGTTTTACCAACATAAGAGGAATAAATTGAAAAGGAATAAGTTGAAATTGAAGGTTATTCTTGGGAACCAGGGGAGAGAACTGATTAGTGGGTTACAAAACATAAAAATGAAGAATCATGATACTTTAAAGAAGATTAAAACTTATTAATAAACAATAAAACATTCAAAAACAAATCAATCAATCTAAACTAATAGGAGGTATTAAAATACGAAATTACGTGCTGGGAAGTTGCTAGGGATAACTTTGGCGACAACCACATCTCCACTGAACATGAAATGTCGACAATGTATATTAGTTTGCTTAATTGATTGCAAATAGTGATGAAACAACAGACCAAGTAGGTCTTATATTTAATCCAAATGTCATATAAGTCATATATAATATTCATCTCATAATCGGTGTATGAATATTATGTGATTACACCGAAAGTCAAAATGTGTTTTTATTCGATTGAAGTTTAATTCACTTAAATCATCGAAAATAAAACTTTTTAGCCCTTCTGTGACATATTTTTGTTCAATATAAATGTGTAGCCAACTAAATATTAATATGGGTGAAGGGGGTTAACACAGGGGGTGGAAAAATAAGACGCACTTGCATAAAGATTATTTTGCATAATCATTTTAAGATAGATACATGATGAAAATAATTTACGTTAGTATCTAAAATAATGTCTTACGAGAATAGATATCATGGTAATTGGAAATATGTTCACGATGAGTATTTTTGAAAAGCTAAACGTTGTTTAATTTAATTGTGAGATAGATATATCAAAGCAATATCTCATGTCAAATGCGCCTTATGTACTGAAAGTAAACGGCTAAAAGCCATGGGTTTTGTACCTTGTTCCTCTTTGGCTCCAAGAGCCACTCCCGTGAGCACCATAGCGAAAACCAGCATAAGGATAGAGAGGATCTGACTGCTGTCCATGGTTGTGGTGCTGAAAAAGATCAAACACATATAAGATCCACTGTCAATCAACTGTCTGCATAGTAACACTATAGTTTGACAGTATTGACCACAATGAAGTACACTATAGTTCCGATGAAGTGTAAACTATGTATTGTAAAATATACTGTCGGACACCCTGAATACGTTAGCGGAAAGAACAACTGTTTCTTATGTGATTGTGTCAGTTGTTGCTATACGTATATGTTCTTTCTTGTAGTTTTGACACGTGTACCAGATTTAATGACTGAACCTTAACGTTTGAAGACGTACACGTTTACCGCCCATAATCACAATTTGATTAATGCAAATACAATCTGCAACAATATGATATGCAAATGAACGTGTTTGATCCGTACCGCTTTGCTTACTAATTAGGAACTTCTGTGCAATCATTTTGCCTGGAGTTTTAATAACCATCTTTTATCTGCTACAAAGGCAATACACGTTCGATAATTACATGTTGGGGTAACTGAATTAGTAATAAAAGGGTGTCCAGGTACAATTTGACTGCAGTCTTTGGATATGATTTTGTGCTGAGTCTAACGAGAATCTTTTCATAAGAAGATTTACTTTACGACGGCTGTGTTGTCACGGTTGTATTCATGGCCATGTGAGACATCGACACAGTAGACTGCGTTCCATCAGTATTAATGTGGAAACTCACATGGGATATGCCCAAGCAAGTGATTAAATTAATAACGCTGTGATTTTACAAGACATTGACGCACAGGATTCAATGGAGACATTGTGCTGAAAGATATGATATTGTTAAAGAACATATGGTAGAATAAGAGACACCAACGCCAGAGAATAATCAGTCTCGATAAACAAAATATTTGTTTATTTATATAAACGAGTCATCCATAAAATGCAACACAATAAGTGATACCGAAAATAAAATATCAATAACTTCGTGACAACATTGTGAAGCAATGATAACATCAATGCACATGCATTGCATTCATCCCTTTATGCAGTATCTAAACATTGTCCTTAATAGTTAAATTGTTTTAAGATTTAACTTGTAGTCAAAGAACTCAAAATGTTCACATTACCTCTTATAAAACAAAAGGAACATTGGACATATTTTAAAGGCAATAAAAAAGAGTATAAAACGTTTTCTTAGTAATCAGTTGTCAAACAAGCATAACGGGACAACTTTAACAATGTATATAAAAATGCAAATACCACTAAAGCATATTCATACGTCTTAACTTAAACATAGTTGCACTGATTTTGTCACAACAGAAATACGTTTCCTAATCTTGAATTGATTTATCCTTTATGTCAAAGATTTGTAGACACAGTTGAAATCCATGCGTAAATAGCAATGGAGATTAATAACCTTCTGGATGAAAATTAAACTTCTAATTTTAGAAAAGGGAAATGAAATACAAATAATGTCTTGATCATAATCTTTGACAGATTTAATCCGTGTGACAAATAGAAAATACTTCTGACGTCCATGGCAATAATAGCATTCAACAAGGAATAACGTCCTTTGTGAAACTTTCGGCGTATTAATCAATCTGATAATACATGGAGAGAGAGAGCCTATATTCTCTGTGGATTATCATTGCTTCTTGTGCTGAATTAAGACATGTTTTAACCATCAATCGTCTTACCATACTAAAATGGATACAGAAAGAGGGGGTAGAACAGCCTGCGCCCCGCGTTACTCCTACGCTGAGTATGAGTTTCGTAAGTATTAGTCATACATGAAACGAATACTTGTCAGTATTGTCAGAATAAGTGCTGTATCAGCCATATTTCAATAGGACATCCATGTCCTAAGGAATGTCATGTGGTCAGCCAAGGATTACATTGAGCACACGGACTGTCCATCGTGACTGACGTTTAATTCCTGTCTTGATCCTTCAACCATAGATCCAGCATTTGTGTGACAAAGTAGTTATAGATGTGGAATATTTGCCTAGAACTCAACATTTGGGGACATTAATCACCAGACATCGCGAGCTTCTATCACTGGCAGACTGCATTAAGATTCGGGATCAATCTTAATTGGAATCACGTCCTGTAAATAGACTCACAATGTCTGCGCTTTTAGCCTTTACTCGGAGCAGGATGTGCATGCAACGCATGTCGAGTGTAATTACGACGTTTCACGAACAGAGAGTGTCGGGTGTTTCCGTCACATAATTCTATCGCTTTCCCATTCGGCATTTCCGGTTCGTGTCTCAACAAGCCATAACTTTGTTTGCATCCCTCTGTACCGGAATTACATTAATGTTTTATATTTGAAATGCATCTTGTTACAACGGTCACTTAAGGTATTTTATGCTATAACCATTAGAAGGAAAAACCATCCTAATTCTATCACACGAGTCCATTATCTGAGCAAAGTAAGAGCTAATATATGATAATAATTAATTCCTATGTATACAGATGTCATATATCATTATGGACGTCTCGAGATATGACATCGTGTCATTGATGATTCTAATGGAAATAAATCGACTGTTGTGTATTTTAACTTCTGAGAGTTCCTGTGCTGGTTAAGAATAGATTTCTAAGACTCGGAGAGATAGTTGTTACTCACAAAAATGTCTTGTTAAATATAACAATGACACAGCTACTAGTAAATAAAAATATGGGGAAAAATAATAAAAGGCTAGCACCTGATACTGGTCTACTATTGGTGTTTTACAGGTTTAACAGGATATCTCAACACTAATTTCAGATAATTGATAACAGTAATATGTGTCAGTTGAGTGACTATATTTGTTAATTAACTGCGCAATCAGCATTACACAAGCCATATGATGGATGCATCTTATAACAATATCCGGAAAAGATAAATCAGTGATTAATATCATGAGCAGATTCCCACACCATCTGGGTGTGATTACACACAATCAACCAAGTCAACAAGCCAGATCACCCGATCCTTTAACTCGCATCTTACGACAAGAAACCAATTCTAACTCGGAACCCCGATGGGCATGTGAACGACCGGATGTAGTTCAAGCCTTTGAAATGAATTCACTTGTTTCACATATGATAAATGATGTACGATTTCGTTGTGTAGGTTCACACCTTGCGTCAGTTTCATAAATACATTTCATTCAATATTGAATGGATTCGGTAAATTCGTTTCTTCAGACAAGGCTCCAACCAATGCGAATCGTTTCTGATATCATTTGGACTCGAATTTGCTCGAATTTTCCCATAATTAATGTTGAGATAGCTACTTCAAAAACAATAAACCGTTTTAAAGGAAGTGCAATCTAAATTGCTCACATCCATAAAGAACGTTCTCTTGTGGTGCAATTGAATGTGTTACAATATTAAAGCATATTATTTCAATATGGAGATACTTTAACCACATTCGTAACATTAAAGAGCATTAACTCAACACGACAGGCTAAATTGAAATTCTAAATGGTAGCCCAAACTGGACCTATTTGAAGAATATGAGTCGCATGCCCCACAACCGGCCCCCAATATAATCCGTTCTGACATTAATGCTCAGCGGTAATAATAGCGCAGACACTAATGCGCCCTCTATTGAGCAGTTAGCTCGCAAAGCCTGCTGGGAATCATGGTAATTAGCACAGATTGCTTTAGACTGAGAAAGACGTATGAGACCGAATGACTCGGAATAATAGCTCACCTGAACTCATGCATATCGTCAATGGTCACTTGAGTACACAACAATGCTGTGGATATTGTCTATAACCCACAAGGGGGAGTTATTTACACTATCTGCTTGATGCTTTATGCGCCTAAATTCTTCGCAATAAGACAAAAATTGATTTGGATTACGTGGCAGTGTGTCGATTCAATGTGCTACTTTGATCACGGCCTCGGCGGGTTGTGATCATAAATATGCATTCCACTTGTGAGGTAACATGTTACAAAATGATGAAATGTTCTGGTATTTGAAGTGGAGCCTTGTCTTTACTCAGATTTCTATTGCCTGCCTACGTACACTAGTATGAAACAGAAAATGTTAGATCTATCATCCGGTTCACACTGTAGCATACCAAATAAGCTATTATTTCTCACAAAAGTATTCATGGCCAGCCGCTAACATATGTTTGTCTGGACCGGTGTTCTAAGGAAACCAGTATTATCACTTGCAATCACATGCTACCAGAATTGCATGTTACTGTGCTAGAACAGCTATCAGACGACTTATACGTATTGCGCAATTGGAATCAGTCTTGCGGTTATGCTTTTGGTACCGGATGAAGGTGTGGTCAGACGAGGTGCCACTGAATGTATGCCTCCATCCCTGAACGCTAAACATGTGACTGGGTGAGTGTGTTGGGTTTAATGCCGCTATGATTAGTGGCGGCGTGTCAGCAAGAATATGGGAATAAAATACACAGTGATGTGATGGCATTTGGTGAAGTTATCGCGCTGGGCAGCTTGATCATGACTCCTGAGAGTTTTTTGGTATTCAGGTGCTACCCCACACTGAAGTACATGCAGTGTCTCCTTAGGCAATGGACTGTTCGAAATATGCACCCAGCCCTAGATGGTATTTTTTATATATTATTATCATTATCATTATTATTATTATTATTATTATTATTATACAACACAGATTAAAATACACATGCAGCAAAGATGGCTTGGGTGATCCTTGCACAGTCAGGCTGGGCCCTTGCCCCCTCTACACGTAGCCCAGCAGTCAGCTAATGGGACTTAGCCCAGGAAGCGTTGCCTAGTCGAACCCACCCAGAACCTTTCGGAGAATGTGAAGGCCCCCCAACACTGCAGCCTTCTGCATTAACCAGATTGTCAGAAGGGCTGTATTCCTGGTAGCAAACCCGGGTGTACTCTGTCAATGTCAATCAACAGATTGGGAGGTACCAAACAATGGGGAGTCTCGGTACTTGGGATGCAAGCGTGACATTTCGAAAGTGAGGTCCGCATGTTTTTCCCGAATCTTGTCACTCACATTCGTGTCAAAAGGGACAGAAAATTCAATGATATAAATGATTTCATTGGATTTATCATAAAGGACAAGATTAGGTTTGTTGGCCTGGACAGGCTGTATATGGGCCTTTTCCTGGCCCGGGCTCGATTCCCTATATACATGTAGGTACAATGCGCGAGCCCATTTCTGGTGTCCCCCGCCGTGATATTGCTGGAGTATTGCTAAAAGCTGCCTAATCAATGACCCGTCGTAAGATGCTGTTAGATACAAACAGTGTATCTATGATGATTTGGCTTAAAGAATTACGTCTGTAACATACATCCATACATCAGATGAGAGCAGGGTGACACACCAACGCGGTGCTGCGTGGTAACCACAAATTCATACCACAGCGTTGATCGTATGCGATGTATATGCCATATCATTTATAAAAGCATTGATTTCCGCTTATTTCAATGTTGATATCCCATGTTCACAAAAACTGTGAACCATCAATGCAAACATCCAACGCGAAAAAGAAGTAAGACTACGTGATCATTTTAATATGTAAACCGTTAGACAATAAAACTGTGTATTTTCCTATTACATTGATGAGGAAAATTCCCAAGATGGACTCCGGTCATAATTGAGCAAACGTTTGCCGGGGATTGTCAGATAATTTCGCCGGAACGACCCAAGAATCATAAATATGAACACATTATACCATCCATTTAGATAAACGATCACAACATGTGTCTCTGCGTCTAGTCAAATACAGATTGTCACCACCCAATGAGCTTATACTTATATTCTTTCAATGAGATATCTAAAAAGCAGCAAATTATTTCCTATGTATCGAAATTTCAGATAAGTGGTAGCTACAGCATGAAAGATAAGCGGTCTTATGTTTTCCTTGCACGCAAAGTACAGATGGCGTTGTACCATGCACAAGCAATCTGTTCGGACAAAACCGTCAGGACTGTTGTCTCCACAAACAAGGCAGCCGTGGTGACAGCTTAAGTGTTGCTACTACTGTTTGCACACGTCTCACACGGTTAAGGAACACTATGTATCATTACTAGTCTAAATCTGTCAACCCTTTACAGAAATTACAGCATATCAATATGTCTTTTCCGGACGAGTGTTCTTGAGATTTTCAGGTCCATTAACCCCTGACATTATCCGTCTTTTGTTATTTTGCTGCACCTGAGAGACAGTTTTCTACTTTGATAACTATGTGGAAAAGGGGATTTCTTGTAGATCACTTACATCAAAAATATGATACACTATTCAACGCCTTTGATGTTTATCTGAGCTCTATCGCCAGTGTATTTCATGTCACTTTTGGTTTGCACGCTGTGTACTGCTGTAATGAATTTTCATTTACTAATCAAAGTTAACCATTACGTGCAGCCTTTAACTGAATACATTAAAAAACATCAAGAAAGTGCAACTCTAATGATTTTAAGGAACCGGCACCATAAACCTGTGTATATGTGTAGTTTTTGATATATTTGTATTTATCTGTGCTTATGGTTATAAGACAAACTTAGAAGCACTCATTTATTTTTTAAGGTTTGTCCGTATTTCTGGTTCACGAAAAGTCATGTACGTGGTGATTACTTCCATTAATTGTATAATGCTGCCAACAATAAGATAGAATGGGAAAATGACTGGTCCCTGAAAAAAGAATAATTGTCGTCAGCCAGAAAAGCGACTCATTTCAAGTTCGGCAATAAACGGCTACCGATGTCTCCTATGCACGAAATGTTTGAGCAGAATAAACGCATGGCAAGCCATCTACTCCAAGGTAATGATGAGATAGTCTGGTCTTGGTTATGCACAAACAAGCCACAGTTGGCCCTTTGACGAACTGGAGTAGATATTGCTGTTTCGTCTCCAATTCGATTATGCATGAAGAAGAGAAGAACACAGACAAATTGAAGATAATATTATTTTAAGACCACAGTCCTAAGGGATGACATCGTCATTTAGAAATTAATGTAACTATCAAAAAGGATGGTCAGATCTCACGGAATAACACTGGTCCGGCATTTATGGATGTAGAATTGAGGTAAAGGGAATTACTTGGGCTTTACATCCATTTTAACTTGGTGTGACTTTCAGTACAACCATGGCGTATCAGCGTTACTAACGTTGGAGGATTTCCCGATGTAACGATGACCACTTTGGCCAAATCCAGAGTGCTGACAAACCAAGGCAAAGAATCAAAAAGTATCTCAACAGCTAAGCGGGACAACTTCCAATGGTGGGTTAGTCACATGTGTACGTAGAGGGAAGCGGGTGAGCTTGGTTACAAGCTAATTTAAAAAGTGTTTCAGTCATATCATGGCATGTCAGCTTGATATTTGAAGAAAGCCCGATGTGATGCAGGTCTTTGACATTTACCATTACGAGCGCATAAGAAAACACGAGAAACATAATCAGGGCGACTTGTGGATTCGAACACAGGGACGCAACTCTTTACAAGTAATTTCGGTCCGTGAAACGACTTTCAGTTTACATGTATTTGAGGGTGTGGCGAAGTTTCGTTTTTACAAATCTCCTTTTGAGATTCTTCAAGTTTGTCAATATTACATAACGTAGAGTTAAATACATTGTACCCACAGAAACATACCAATACACTTTTTACAAAGTTTGTTCTTACTTGATGCAATTGAAAGGTTTTTACAGACAGGTTTAATTACTTATTTTACGTTTGATTGTATTGTTATTCGCATCAAACACGTACGTTGACAAGCAATGACAGCGTGTTATTTACATAAACATTATAAACATTAAATTCTATTGGAACCTCTTTATATTGAAAAAAATTCTGGCTGACGACAGTTTCGAATATGGCACAAACGCATGATAGAGTTACCCACAGCCTTCTCAGGTAATTATGTGGATCTAACTTATGAGTGATAGATACATAAAGACGTATTTGTGGCTCCTCTATTTCTCCCACTGTGTTCCCGAGTTGTTCTTAAACACGTAGACTTGAATCCAGCCACTCTGTACTTTCTGTTTGCCATAAGGTCATCTGTCTATCTATCGTCTATCCAAATCCATCAGTTTCACTAATGAATATACTTATCCACGTTAAACTGCCTGTTACATTACAATCTCAAGTATTCTTTGAGACCCTGGCTATGCATTAATGGTGTTGTCTTGCAATGAAGTTATCGTAGAAAACATGTATTCCTCATGCCTACAAAACAATTCAGGAATAGAAAGTGCCTCATCATCTCTTGAAGCGGTGCCATGCAAGAGGTTTGGATGGTTTCCTGTCTGTAATTGGTGTCCTACAGCTCCATTGTAGAGCTTGGTCTAATATCCATAAGCACTGGACGGAGGAGTGTCACCCATTATCAAAGCTTTCTTAGCGCTACGACTAAACTGATAGGCAAAAGAAAATAATACAAACGTCAAAACTGTTACCGAAACAATGCAAATTTAAGGTCTAAAACAACTATGATACCCGTATCAAACACATCACCATCGAATAATCATTTCTCGATCGTTTCATTTTTAGCCACCACCCAACATGGGTGTAGCGTTCGGTTTTTGTTTTTCAGATTTATGAGAGTCATAGATCTGGAAGCGATTTGTGAAACGCCACGTAACATGTAACTGCCACAGATAGAGATTGATACCACCATGAATTTGGAGAATACTCCATTCTGACAGGATGATCAAAGGTTCAAATCCCAACCTACTCTGAATAAACGAGTTGAATTGACGACCGCAGTACAACGGGACCTAATATCAATATGGAAAAGAACTTCTTTCATAAGCACTGTCGTCACGTATTGTAAAATTATAATATGTAGAATTAAAGGTTTGGGGAACAAATCACCATAAATATCTACTCACATTATATCCGACTGTGATGTCACATCGTTTGCGTCCCAATGTGACATCATGATTGTGACGTACAACGTTGACTTACGAAGAAGCTGTGATGCACACTTACAATTCTTGTCATATATGCAAGTAAAGTATATTGACACCAAAAGCAACGTGCATATACAGCGACACTGTCGGTGTTTCCTTGATACCGTGAGCGGGTGTAGTTTTACGCCGCTGTTAGCAATATTCCAGCAACATCACGACGGAGGAAACCAGAAATGGGACAAACACATTGTACAAGCGAACCCTTTAACCACAAGGCTACCCCACCGCCGTTTCCTTGATTTAGATCGACAACAATTCCTAAGAGATAATTGGGCTGCGATGATCGAAGTTCCCATATCTACAGATGAGGAGCTCTCTTATACAAATAAAGAGATCATATCCCTACGACTTTCGTAAACTTATGTGAAACTATGTGAAACTTCGTGAACTGTTATAATACATGTTTGTTTGTTGTTGCTTAAATCCGTATTCAGCAATATACAAGCTGTATGACGGCGGTCTGCAAATAATCGAGTCTTGACCAAACGATCCAATGACTGACATCATGCGCATCAATCTACGCATTTGGAATACGATGACATCCATCAACCAAGTCAGTGAGCCTGACCTTCCTGTTCCGTTCCACAGAGTTAAGATTGTCGTAACACTGAGATCGCTTCATGAAGCTCGACCCGGATCATCCTTTACACAAAACGTACGATCAATACCTTAATGTCTACTTTATCCATTTGTACGTACATAGTGACATATAGTGAAACTATCTGCGGTTGATCGACTGATAATTTCACGTGGAGCACAGAACCTCAGAGAAGGAGGTGGTCATATTGGGTGAACGTTAATTTTGTAAGAAGATGTTATATATTCAAACTCAGGTTTAAAAGTCCCATTACCACATCCCTAGTTAACACCAGACCTGATTGATGGCTTATCTGATTTAGATCGGGTATCAAAATGCATTATCGCGTCTCCCTATTCAAGATTATTGGTATCAAATATCAAGTCCATTTACACCATTCAGTTTATCGATATTTCTGCATGTCTCCATTTGAACCATTAAACATGATTTTCAAGCGGTGATGACACCTCAGTGTGACATTGGACACATGGTGTTGGCGTTTTGCTTCCATAATAATAACGAGTTTCATAAAGGTGACAATTTACGCAGTTAGCTAGACGTGATAGATTTTGTGTTTCTGGTAAGGTTATATTTCTTTGACCTTTGAACATAATTATATATGTTTACTTGTTAAACTGTGTGTCATTTCTAGAATGAAACGTCTGCTGTCATTACAAAAGAGGCATATTGTCATTCAAGTCATTAAAAGAGTTACAAACTTTAAGAAACAAACGAGATAAGTTTAACCAGGAGTTAAGAATCGATCATCATTTATGAAAATTGTTAACCATGGAGAAAAAACAAGTTTAATAACTAAACTTTCAAACTAAAAAGATTTTCAGACGATGTTGCACATACTTATCTCGCAACGTGTTGACAGTACTTTTACCAAGCCACCTCAAACAGAGACTTAACAGGAATAGAAACTGAGGTCTCTTCCATATATTATTCAGTCCAGCCCACACATCTGGGTAAGAAACTCGTACTTTTATAGCATAACATCAAAGGATATCCCCTTTGTGTGTAACTGAAACGCCCACAGTGATTAAACAGTGAAGTTTACACTGTCAGTAAGAATACCCTTGCGCAAACTGCTTTTCGAATTGCTATCCAGTGTAAAGGAGGCACACCGTAAGCTTTATCATAACTTTATGGACTCTCCTTGGCTCTTGACTCTAGAGAAGCTTCAAGAGGCTAAAAAGATAACTAACAATGCCTTCAGCCTCCGATTGCTATATGATACATCCAAAATGCCTTTCTGGTAGTCTTAGGAAAGTTGAAGAACCCATCAATATGTATTAATTCTGTTTTTCGGGAGATTATTATTCTAAGTTATGATTTAATCATTCATTAGACATGTGGCTTTACATGAAGATGGTTAACTCGAAGAATTATACTGTAGAAGCTTGTATGATGTCGCCAACGGCTGGAGGGACCTGGTTGTTCATCGACGTAGTTTCCGTTATACAATGAAGATATTTCTTGAACAAATTAGCACTGCGTCGTACACCTTAGGGGATTTAAAGGGAATCTGTGATTCACCTTTGATCGCACAGCCAAGAAGCTCGGAACACAACATTATGTCTTCAGCTGGCAAAGAAGAAACACAATTGTTTACATTCTCTAACAAAAGTCGGGAATTGCTGAGTTCTCAAACGAGAGACAAGAAACTTAACTAAAACTGCATTTCTGACATAAATTGTTTCTGATGATGGAAGTTTAAGAATGGTTTTGTATTCTAACATTCATGTATGCAATTGCTGCCTAAATAACTCCACATGTAAAAAGAAAATTATACATGCTTTAAGTGTACAAAGTTTTAAAAGTAGAATTAGAAGTAGTTTTCTACTTTAGACCTCGGGCTATAAACAGAAACTTTACTAAAACCATCCTGAAATGTGCCACCACGTTCCCTACGACATCCTTGCAATGACAATACGAAGGCGGTACACAGTTATACAGATAGGTTAGCCGGTCCTAGCTACAAATACAGTTGATTAAAGTGACCAGTATTGGCACAATTGGTGCCACTTGTGGTAATTGTGTCCCCACGGCGTTTCCATACTATAATTCACTTTTCAGTATGCCGTGCGCGGTTTGGTTTGAGGGTTTATACTATTGACCTAGAGACAGACTCGTGTAATTCTCTTATTCGACTGAGCAAATTTCTACTTGTTCATCAAATAGTTCATATTAGCCCATCTTCCCTTCAGTGTACCATGGTTAGGCACTGACATTCTTGATTTCGGAATGACATGAAACTACGCAATCATTCTGTCCATGTGAAATTCTTTAAGTGATGCATGCATCACGTATGTCATTTAATGGCTCTGTTGGAAGATTGTCCAGAGATGCTGCCTTAGATCGGAGCATTAATGGTACAAAAAGCAATATACATGATTGAGCGACACCCAGCGTCTGCTCTGAAGTACTATCAACAATTCTAACGAGTAGAAGGTCTTGTAGAGCAGTTGTTCCTAAAACACAAACTTCCTGGGTAGACAGTGAACTAACAGTGCATGGATTTGAACAACGTTTTATTGCATGTTACGATAAAACAACGAAATTGAGGTCTGACTTGTACACTTGAGCCAGTTTTACATAATCACCAAAAATTATACGATGTGTCAGGTATAAAACAACACATGATAAACAACGCTGAAATGTATGGGGAAGGATTTGATTGGGCAAAAGGCAATTTCAATCTGAGTTGTTAGAAAAATGCGTCAAATTATATTATAGTCTCAGTTTCAAACTCTATAAATTATTCGCCATAGGAGGGCTTCGAATAAATCAGATCTTCAAATTGTAGCTGTCATATTTTTCAAGAAGTACCCTTTCTTATAACTAGGTACGACGATGTCGTTTCGCAAGAAACATCTTCCTCTTCCTGAAGAACTACAAAAGATTTCTGTCATGATAATCAGAATGCAATCATACTGAAGATGATGATATTTACCCAACCTATGCAGAGGCCGGAATTACCGTAGTTAATCAATGCCCTTAAACACCAAGCATGCACTTAACGTCATTTCGCGTCATTCAGAGCGACATATGGAGACGGTCGCTGCTTGTTGAGGAATATGTTCTGCCATGCCCAAACATTCAAGACCAATCTTCCATTCACTATGCTCATATTGGACAACCTCAGCTGTGCTCCATTGACGCCAAGCACAGCAAGGGTCCTCCCTCCACACAAACAAAAGGCGTTCTGAGATGAAGCCCACTGTAACGGCATCCGGCGTTGTTATATTCGTTGACTACCACATGCTCTATTGCCGTGCTGCACGCGTGAGTCGTGCCGGTATCGGTATATGATTACGGACAAAGAATGGGCTATAATGGCAAAACGTATTCATCGCAATATAGAATTGATGTGTTCGCTGACCGAATCAGAGTATCGTGAGAATAGTAGATAATGACATACATATGCAGCTACGATAAGAGCCTCAACTCTTACCTGTCTGTCTACATTTACCCAATAAAAAGATTTAATTACAGAGCATGAAACTGTTATATCTGGTCTGGGAAACAGTGTTAACCAAACTCGAAGGTAAATGTCCATGTCATTGTTCATTTCAGAATACACTAATCAGTTGGTTTCAAAGACACGGAATCAATTAATCACGTCTGTGTACTTCATCACCTGGTATGGACTGTGTCAGCTCCATGTATCTGCCATCGGCGTGAGTGGACGTGCTTAGTTTATGTAAATATTAGTACACGTCATAAGAGAAATCTCGGGTTTCCATTGCTTCCATTTTCTCGGCAGATGTTCCTGGACCGTGTAAACAAAAAGTGTTCTTGAAAAATGAAACCTAACCACGGTTGTTAGACACATCAAAGGCTAGTTCGCAGTTAAGGAACAATAAAAAAAACTGATAAAAGAGAGAAATAATAATCCCAGACTGCAAAATACATATACAGTAAAGTACGGTTAAAACGAACTCAAAGGGACTACTAATTTTAGTTCGTTATAACCGTAGTTCGTTATAAGCATATATACAGCATAACTTCAGCAAATAGTCGGGACCAAAAAGTAAGTTCGTTATATCCGTCAGTTCGTTATAAGCGTGTACGTTATAACCGTAGTTTACTGTATTGTGTTTGTTATAGTAACAGTCATTTTATATTTTTCGCCGTATGTGTCTCTATGCTGAGAAAACGATTTTCCGAAATGGTGTGGCACGATTTCGTCGTTACATGCATTACTCACAAAATGCACTTCTTAACTTCCTAGTAAATCTGTATTTCTCTTGTTCATTTGTTAACAGTACGTGTACATTTGTGTGATGAGTTGCTCCGCTTAATCAAAACGATCTGTTTGTGGGTTTCAGGAATCATTCCGAATATGATCCTTGGTTTATAAGCACCAAACTTGTGCTCGTGGCTTTCACAAAACGACTCAACGTCAACGACCTTACCTTCCCCAATTACCCGACACATGGTGCAATAACTGCAATAGAGTTAAAAGAGGCGTTACAACTCACTCACTCACTTGTCCATTCAAGGATACTAACTGCTCAATCAACCGATAAACAACAAACTATTGTTGCATCTTTTTTTTCTTTTTAGAATTTATTAATCCTTAAAAAAATGTTGATCTGAGTGTTCAACATACTTTATGCATAAAGAATGTGAATAATTGAATATGATAATGTATGTCTGCTAAAAGTTGGAAATGCTGTATTTACTAAGGGCTCATTATGGTGCGCCATTATCTATCCCTTTAGCAAACATTGCTTCGTGTTGTCGCGTAATTTCTATTCAGTATTAGAGATTGTTATCCGCGAATGTATTTGTTAATCCGTGTTATGCTTTTACTGGATATGTACCGTTGTGTCTACGTTTATCCACGTCAATATTGTACCCATATTTTGTACAAGGATATCATGCTACAGCCCAAACACAAGGACCTGTCTGTGCTGATACTCATTAATGCCACTGAGCTAGACATATTTACTAATATTGCTCCAATATTTAGCATCCTTGAATTTAGAGTGCTGCATTTGCCTGCAATTGACATTGCAGCTCGTATTTGGATCAGTATATTAAATGGTGAAAATTTATACATAACCATTCAAATAAGGTTCGAAATGTTTTTATCAGCGTTTACCATTCAGCAACAAGTTTTTCCAAATACCCGTTTGGATTTATCGATCAAGTAGTGCTCGTCGACATTATACTTATCATCAAAAGCGACAAAACCATTTAAATAATCATAAGAAATCTTATTCTTATTATAAGAGTCTGTTGTACGATTCTGACTATACCATATGCATAGAATTATGAATCACTCTCAAATGGCGATGATTCCAAGTGAACATATGTTACAAATAAAAATAGGCAATTGCATCGGACATCATTTTTGTCACTGATGCGTCAAATTTTGAAATGTGAACCACATGTCTGCCACAAAACGTTTTGAAACATTAACTGAGGCCGTGAATGTTGTAACTTTAAGATTCCTTTGAAGCTGTTCGAAGTGCTCTTACAAAGAGCATGCTAGATTGTGCCTCAAAAGTTGTGAAATGTGGACACCAAAGGCTGGAACTTCTGGAATATTCCTCGACATGAATTATGTGATTATACAGGAGAGTGTTTTGTCACCCTGAATTGTTATGTATAGTTATTAATATAAAAATTCCTGGTACACATAATCATGCAAAGGCTGATTAATTGTTTTGTTAGAGAACCCTGATGCAAGGCGATATGTGAAAATACGTTCAATTTTAATATGTATCAACTGACAATCGGTGATCAAAACAAAAGTCAAGCCGATGAAACCAGAATGGAAACATTTTTAATCTCGGAAGAACTTAAATTTGACAAAATCTACTACACAATGATATGAGTAATATTACACTATCAAAGTACAAATAATCAGAAGTAACAGGACCAGGTCGTACGGATATTACTGATTCACTCAAATTGCAATATTTTAGCTTATCCTGAAATGAATGGTATTTAAAGGACCGTCTTGTTTCAATTCATGATACAGTAAACTACGGTTATAGCAAACACGCTTTTAACGAACTGACGGATATAACGAACTAACTTATTTGGTCCCCACTATTTGCTGTAGTTATGCTGTATATATGCTTATAACGAACAACGGTTATAACGAACTAAAATTAGTAACTATATAGTCCCTTTGAGTTCGTTATAACCGTAGTTTACTGTACCTTAATTGAAACGCAAAGGTAACTTTGATACTACAACTACTACTACTACTACTACTTCTACTACTACTACTAATAATAATAACGACACAAATAATGGTGTATATGTAATTATTTTCTATCTTCATTGTAGATTTACAACATTTTAAAATCTTTGTCCCGAACGCATAAACATACTGCATTAAGCTACCCTCGTTAATGTGACAAGTGGTTACAAAGCTATATATCCCATATCATCATAACTATCAGCACTCGTTATTTTTCAAATTAGATACAGCTATTTTCAGGAGATAAATATGATCTGTTTTCTGATTTGCGTGTTTATAAGTATTCAATGTCCGTAAGTTTCATTTTGAAGCGGCGGCGTTAGACGGATGTTTCAAAGCATACCCGAGCATAGTGTTTATAGACAGTGTAAAATACAAAGTACTTCAGATATTTTCTGAAGCACTCTCTATCTTCGTGAACAGTTGTGAGACATAAATGATGTCACTCTGGAAGTCACATGACGTCATCTGAAGTCACATGACGTCATAACACTGGATGACGTCACGTGCTTCCGTGATAACTGAACTCGCCTGGTTATCAAAATGTGAAAAAAACATAAAAAAAGTTCTTCTGATATGTGAGTATGGGAGCTGCTTTAACGTCGCTTTGAACAGTATTCTAGTTTTATCAGGAAAAAACCCACAGCGATGCAGGTCTCAGACGTTTATCACTTTAGTTAAACCCACGAGCACGGGTATGGTTCAGACAAATCCAGTACATAATCGGGGCGAAGATCCTCTGATAAATATTTATTAACTTATCATAATTAACGTGGTCTCCGTTTCGCCAAGCCAAATGGCACGGTTTTTTTTTCTAATTTGTGATTGAGATAAAAATATACTTTTCAAGAAAAATTGTCATGCGCAGCGAATAGCCGATAATTTCGAATCTCAACCAATCAGATTGCGGCACACTCTCCTATTCGTTTGTCATTGCCTTTGATTATGGGGAGTCATGGTGGCAGCTGATGGTAAGACCACATTACCTATGGATTACCTATGGATGGTGAGAATATCATCATGCTTCGATGTTAGCTATGTTTGCGAGTCGTAGTTCTGGACAAATACTGCATGAATGGTTGACTTCCTCGAGAGGGTCATTTGGAATTTGGCTAACGGTCATTGTGAACTCTAGATCGACTTATTTTATGCCTCCTTGATCGTCATCCTTCGGGAAGAAGACGGTATCTTGTTTTATTTAGTTGACAATCAAATAATTCTGTCGAAAGCTATTTCACTGGACAGTGTAGGCGGATATTTAATGTCAATCCCACACAGACGAGGAGCATCATCGCATCGAGCACAATAATGATGCGCATGCGCAGTGATATCGGGTTCCAAGCTAGTGACCTCTTAACGCAGCCTCTAATGTGAAAAACTATCCGACGGCAGCCCTCGCCGGAAGCGATCGAACAGGAGAGCTTTGTTTAAAGATGACCGCCATTTTGAAACACGGTGTCAAGATTCACTCAAGTGTTTCGATCAGTGGGCAGAAATCCTTTAATTCAGAATCTAATCTTCCCTTCAGAGTTGGTTAATCGTTGGAAGAGCAACAAGAATTATTTAGCATGACGGGTTCTTTTAACCCACACACTGAAGATTCCATTTAACAATATAGAAATGACATTTCGATCACGCTACGGGGTTTTATGGCTACAGAATTGTCGACAAAAAGTTGTTAAAAATATTTTGGAATTGATAAATGCGAACTGAAAAATGATTTTTCATAATCAGAAGATAAAATTATCATATAACTATGAATACCTTTTGTGAGTCCCGTGAAGGTTAGACCCGTGAAGATCCGGGATAGAATAGGTCTTTAGCAACCCATGCTTGCCGTAAAAGGCGACTATGCTTGTCGTAAGATGCGAATAACGGGATCGGGTGGTCAGGCTCGCTGACATGGTTGATGCATGTCATCGTATCCCAATTGCGTGGATCAATGCTCATGTTGTCAATCACTGGATTGTCTGGTCCAGACTTGATTACTTACAGACCGCCGTCATACAGCTGGAATTTTGCTGTGTGCGGCGTTAAACAACAAATAGAACGTGTTATCTGGGGAAAGAAATTGGATAGGCCTGGTCACGTCCCATGTCACTACCCATGACTGGCGCCGCGATGTGGAACCTGCAGGTCAATGTTTACTCATGCATTGTGATAATGACCTGTCTTCTGGTTATATACATGTTATTACACAAAACCACCCCTATCTCTGGTGACGTCCTATTGCCCCGAAGCGCATCCATTTCAAACGAGAAACACTGTTTGAATATACTATATTAGAATAAATAAATGCGTTTATCGATGCTCATGTTATCAATCACTGGATTGTGCGGCGTTAAACAGCAACACAACAAACAATAATATAGAATAGGTCTTCAGCAACCAATGATTGTCGTAAGAGGCGACTAAGGGGATCGGGTGGACAGATTCGCTGTCTTGATTGATGCATGCTCATGATGTCATTTACTGGATTGTCTGTTTTCATGATGTTTTCAATTTGTTCAACTGTGAAGTGGATGCCTGCTACATCTAAATGCGTAAGGGCTGATGGAGTTTTGAAGCCAATTTTGACCGCCGTCATATAGCTGTAATATTACTGAGTGCGGCGTAAAACAACGAACAAACCATCAAACAAAACCTTCTGTGACTTGGTTGATGTAAGTATTATACTGGTAACATTGATCTATATGAGCATATTACAATATGAAAGAAATCATTATGATTTGAAACAGTGACTATATAAATAACTATTTGTGAGATGTAATGCCTTCGGACAAGGCAGATCTAAACTATCACCTCATTATTCATTGAACACGATTGGTCGTTAGCGATACCGAGCAGGTGTACGAGTTTATTCTATGAAGATTCTAATTGTAGCGGAGAATAAATAATTCACGAAATTAATTACACCAATGGCGAAATAAATCCACCTGTTCTTTGACGAGAGCACATTTAGACTTTTCTCTTCACATGGAGGAGGCCGACGTGGGCTTGGGTGAACAGCCCGGAAGAAAAACGCGATAATTTACTGTTAGTGAGTGAAACGAAACAGCAACCCATGCTTGCCGTAAAAGGCGACTGTGCTTGTCGTGCGAAGCGACTAACGGGATCGGGTTGCCAGGGTCGATTACTTGTTGATGCATGTCATCGTATCTCAATTGCGTGCAGGCCCGTGAAGATCCGGGGTAGAATAGGTCTTCAGCAACCCATGCTTGCCGTAAAAGGCAACTAACGGGATAGGGTGGTCAGGCTCGCTGACTTGGTTGATGCATGTCATCGGTCCCAATTGCGTGGATCGATGCTCATGTTGTCAATCACTGGATTGTCTGGTCCAGACCCGATTATTTACAGACCGGCGTCATATAGCTGGAATATTGCTGAGTGCGGCGTTAAACAACAAACCAAAACCAAACCAAATTGCGTGGATTGATGCTCATGATGTCAATCACTAAACTGTCTGGTCTGAGTGCGGGGTTACAAACAAACGAATAAAAAGTTAAAAAAGTAAAGTTTAAGAACACCAGAGACCAGTAGCAGCGGGGTTGGTTGGTTGGTTATTTAACGCCGCACTCAGCAATATTTCAGCTATATGACGGCGGTCTGTAAATAATCGAGTTTGGACCAGACAATCCAGTGATTAATATCATGAGCATCAATCCACGCAATTGGGATCGATGACATGCATCAACCAAGTCAGCGAGCCTGACCACCCGATCCCGTTAGTCGCCTTTTACGACAAGCATAGTCATCTTTTACGGCAAGCATGGGTTGCTGAAGACATATGCTACCCCGGAATCTTCACGGGTAAGTAGCAGCGGGGTAGCAAAAGGGCAGTCGTCATGGTACTATGGTAAAGCTCATTTTCTTTCTCAATTTTTTAAGTGTGTTTTTTGTCAGCTTTGAGGTATTTCAAACTGTAAGTATTCGTGACCTTCTTCTGTAATAAGGAAACACAGCAAAAACACATGGCAAAACACCCACGTCAGTGCGAGAGGGACGTTACGAAAATGAATACTGTTGACACCAAGAGCGCGATCCGTATTTCGGTATATTTTCAAATCAACAAAGACATCATGGCAACCACGCGTATGTCATGAACAGTAACGAAACGAGGTGTTTTTCAAAACGTATCTTTTCCTGCATCGGTAAAAGTACCATCCAAACGCCAAGTGAACAAACAATGTTGACATCTGTCAAATTATATCAGCTTCGCATTGTCTTTGGAGAAAGAAGCCATACTGTTCATTGACATTTTCATTTGTCGTTATAACAAGTAGAGTGAGTGAGTGTTAGGGTGGGTGGGATTCGATGCTACTTTGAACACAACGTTATTTCATTCACTTTACGGCTTGTCAATGGACACAACTCCGCACAGCAAATTGCGACGCTTTGGACGACAGGGTTACCGTACCCCCTATTACCGTAATATGGTAAGGGGCGGTCGGGTAGCCTAGTGGTTAAAGCGTTGGCTCGTCACGCCGAAGACCCGGGTTCGATTCCCGACATGGGTACAATGTGTGAAGCCCATTTCTGGTGTCCCTCGCCGTGATATTGCTGGAATATTGCTAAAAGCGGCGTAAAACCATACTCACTCACTCGTAATATGGTAAGACAAATGGGATAGACCCGTGAAGATCCGGGTTGGAATAGGTCTTCAGCAACCCATACTTCCTGTAAAAGGTGACTATGCTTGTCGTAAGAGACGACTAATGGGATCTGGTGGTCAGGCTCGCTGACTTGGTTTGAAGCATGTCATCGATCCTCATTGCGTGGATCGATGCTCATGATATCAATCACAGGATTGTCTTGTCCATACTCGATTATTTACAGACTGCCGTCATATATATTGCTGAGTGTGGTGTTTAACAACCAGCCAACCAACCAACAAGTCGGATAATGCTGAGGTGATCTTTGCTCCAGTGTGCGGCCTACTCTTTCCATTTTATGATCAACTTCTTACGCCCAAACCATGTATAAAGAAAACTAATTTATATAACAAGATTTCATATTTATGTATGCAGTGTTTTTAACTTATTCAACTTTAACTAAGTTATTGCTATGTATATTTCTATTTAAGCATAATAGGGGCCATATGTTAGTCTGGTGTGCATGTATTGTCGTGCATTGAATCACTGCATGAAAAACGCTATTTCACTTTTTTTTAAAAGGATGTATCAAAGTAACCCAAAGTGACGACACAAACAAAATGTCTTCTCACTCGAATAACAGACACATACAGCTGATTTAAAAAACAAACAAACCACAACTGCATGACGACTTTTTTTTAAATGTTGTTGTTTAACGCCTCACTCAGCAATATTCCAGCTATATGACGAGGGTCTGTAAATAATCTAATCCGGACCAGACAATCCTGTTATTGCTATGAGCTTCGATCCACGCATTTGAGATAGGATGACATGCATCAACCAAGACAGCCAGCCTGACCACCCGATCCCGTTAGCCGCCTCTTACGACAAGCATAGTCGCCCCTAACGGCAAGCATGGGTTTCTGGAGACCTGTTCTATTCCGGATCTTCACGAGTAGATAGGAATATGAAATTTGATCTCTTTCGTCTGACCTATGGTTCGGTCGTTATCATGGCACCTTAGCTTCCAAGGGCCAAAATGACCAGCAGTTAATATTTTTTACTGTAGGTATTCTATTTCAAACACATATTTCCCAATTACTTGAGTTCTGCAATAATCCATCTGCCACGAAGACAATGTACAAGACGAAGTGCAGTAGATCATATATAAGGTACGACGCGTACAGGTCAACAGGTTTATTACCCTGTGACCATAACAAATAATCACTTGCTATGAGCCGGTCTCAAATTCTAAGCAAAAACGTATTGCAACCGAAGATTGATGTGGTCTGGGTGTTGGTACAAGTAGCAATATAACAAACGGTCACAGCAAGAGAAGTGTTTTCCAATATTGCTGCTGTAGAGCACGCGTTAAGATACAAATCTGTTCAGGCTGGGCTGCTGCTGAATTAGGGTTGAGTACAATTTCCCAAACTCTTTCATTAAAGAGCAACTCGGCTCGAGACAACATATTGTCCTGGCAAGTTATTCAACCGCTACTTGTCTGCTGACTCCAATTTTATGAAGCTGTTCAATCAAGCCAAAAATTATTCCCCTAATTTCAAAGAGACAATTTCATAATTTTTCATATTACCTTAATTATAACGGGGGCGATGGGGTGGTTAAAGCGTTCGCTCGTCACGCCGAAGGCTCAGGTTCGAGTCCCCACAAATGTACAATGTGTAAAGCCCGTTGCTGGTACCCCCGCCTTGACATATCGCTTAAAGTGGCGTAAAACCATACTCACATGACAACAGCGGTTGCTGTCAATTGGCATGAACATCTAAGTGAGTGAAGACGAAAAGGATGCCAATTGTCTTTGGATATTTATGGAATCGATTCCAAGTCATCTCATCGCATATTTTGTATTAATAGAAGGTTGGATAATTACATGCTTAGCTTAAGTATGAAACCGGACAAATTATGCCGTTAGTGGCAGACGGGGCAATGCCTTTAATTACATCCTGGTATTTTTCCTGTCTCAGATCTGACAGCGACAGCAAAATTATGTTCGTTTCATTGCTGGTGATATATATTTACGATGTGATGGTAATTAGTGTCTTGGTTTTAACTCATATGTTGATTAAACCAGGTGCAGTACCGGAATTGCACAACACCAGAGGGTAGGAACCGATTTTGTTGTAACCAGTTGAGATCAACGTTAACCTATTTAATGGAAAGGATAATTTGACCAATAGTGGGCGTTTCGTCGACCTGTAGAATTAGTGATATTCGAATATTATTTGTCATTTTTTTACCGCCACGTCCGATACAGATACATAAAGAGCATCACACCTTCAGCAACAAGACACATTTACTGTATTTCATTGTACAACTAATTATTTCCCACAGACTCTCTGCACTTGTTTGCAGCAGAAGTAATACAAGGCTAACATATCGTTTATAGTTTGTCTGGTCTGGACTCTTTTACTCGATTGGTGCAGTCGTATGGCAAGAATATTTCTGGCAACAAACACTTACTTTTTATTGCAAATTGTGTGAGTGACAGTTTCTACCTGTAGAGCAGGCCAAGCTTACCCTTTTCGCGAACACAAATTTTCAACGCTATGTTGAATTTTGCGCCCTATGGAATCCGTTTCAGCAGATGGTCGAGACTGATTTTTCTCCGGCGCTGACGTCTTCATTTCAACCCAAGCTTGGATGATGGAGCAATGCTTATAGTTTATAGCAATGTTAAGAGTCCCCCGCCGTGATATTTCTGGAATATTGCTAAAAGCGGCGTAAAACCATACTCACTCTACAGCTAAATGGGATAGATTATGTGCATAAGTTCGGAAATCTCTGGCACGTGGATTCTTCTAAAGAATTGAAACTACGGGGTGTTTCTGCCAACTACAGCACAAATGTGAAGCAATCTGGAAGGATTCATTGCTCTAAATGTTAAGTTGCTGTGCAGGGGATTTGGTTACCACCGTCGATGTCTATGTGACAGTCTAGACTTAGTGATAGGTCTTACACTCATATGTTCTCATTTACTGGACTAACAACCTTGTCGCATATCATACATGGGAAGCATAATGTTCTATAATTCAGTTTCATTGCCACACAAAAAAATAGTTTAACATGTATATGCGAAGGTGTTAATGGACAGAGTATGGCACGTATACCTCCCCTGCGAGTTCTTGGTACTTCACTGGGATCAAAGGTACAAGAGTAAAGAGAAATAATCGGTTCAGGTAATAACCGCGCTCACACCAATGCCCGCGTGGCTTCTAATGTTTATAAAGAAGTGGGATGGATTGTGGAGAGTGTGATCGACTACAGCAAAGCAACGTCGTATCACTCTCCTTACGTCACTCTGTGGCTGATGCCATTAAACCCGACACCATGCAAGGCAATGATGTGACTGTAAGCAGAATAATTACCTGTTCTGCAATGCTGAGAAAATGTGCCTTTGTGTGTTAATTTGTCGATGTTCCCAAATGGGAGACGTTATGTAATTTTAAGTACTTTAAGATACCGTTATATTGAGTTATTATTCCGGTATCGTCAAGAAGATACTTTTGTAAAATTATCTTAGGTATAGCGTAGGGCAGGTCAATTTCAGAAGCAATTAATGTATCATCTAAAAACTGATTTCCAAAAATCGTTTATTTGTTGGTGACAACTGTTTTTGCAATTACACCAGCCTACTTCCACCACACACACGCGCACGCTCGCACTCTCTCTCTCACTCTCACTCTCTCTCTCCCTCTCTCTCTCTCGCACTCTCTCTCTCTCGCACTCTCTCTCTCTCTCTCTCTCTCTCTCTCTCTCTTGACTTGTGATTAAAGTGGGTTCGAGTCCTCACATGGGTACAACGTGTGAAGCCAGTGTTGTCCTTCTCCCCTGACATGGTTGGAGTATTGCCAAAAGTGACTTAAAAGGCAAGACACTGTCCTTAACTGTTAATATATCTTCCTGTGGATCGTAGCCTTAGATGAATTTTACCCTTTGTTTCCCATTAATTCTTTGTCAAAGGCCATTCATGTAACAGGTGTACACATCTTCATTTCTACTGACAAATGTACCAAAATAACAGTCAAATAGAATTAATTCATATTGTATTTTTTTTAAACTAATTGTATTGGATCTTCTCTTGTCCTTCAGATATGTCCCAGGCCGTGGATGGTTACTTGAAGATTCAGAAGTTAATTAAAGAAGCAACATTAATAACACTGCTGTGCGTATTGGTTCTTCTGTGTAACGGTTAACCCAAGGTTCAGAAGTGCTTCCATCATTTGTATTCTTGTATTTAACTGACAATGTTTCCATCCAAGGCCATATGGTCGATGCTGTTACAGTGCGTGAGTGATATTGCTCAACGCACTTTTTCAACCAGTTACGCAATGTCACTAGAGATGTTTTATTATTAAAATTCAGAGAACGTTCTATCAACACAAAAGGAGTGCTGTGCTCTTCGTGTCCAATAACTTTTAAACTGAGAAGTCATTTATACAACACTGCGCTCAGTAGTGTATGGCGTACACTACGTTTCTTCTTCACGTATCATTACAACCTCAATATATCAATTTGTACACATTACACATCATCCATTGATCAATCTTCCAAACAATTGCTAAATGTCTATATATGTAATTATTCATGTGTTCCAAGACTTCTCATATACAAAATGCCATGACATGTCTGATGTTCATTTCCGTGGAACTAATTTCATAAGCTATTATAGCAGATTCGTGTGTCTTTATTGAAGGTAACATAGTCTGATTGTTGATTTAATGGCGTGCGATATCATATATATGTCAAAACACACGGCATCTTGTCAACGGCATACCAATGCCAACATAAAATGAAAATGTATTCGCCAGAGAGCATGTGTTAATTAGCAAAGAAAGGACATTCCCCTCCTCTTCATTATTTCACTGCGTAATACACTATGTCGGAAAAGAACTCTTCAATTTGTCATAAAACTGTAATATCGATGGCATTAAGAACATTGGTGTAAGTCAGTGATCGTGCTTTAACGGTCATAAAAACAGATGGGGCAAGGCAATTGGATCACAATATTATATTGTCAAAGTAAACATGTCTCAATGCTTTATTCCACCCAATTATCATAACACCCCGTATCCCCTATACACAAGCAAATGCATTGCTCAAACCCATGAATTTGGTTCCAAGAAGCGCAAAAACTTTTTTGCTTGTTTCATGCAAAGTGCAAAATGTTAAACTGGCGAAATATTAAAATGATTCTGCCATCATCAAAATTAATGTGAATGTAACGTTCTACTTACTTCTATGGATTCTGCGAGGTTTGGTGCGATGTTGTCAGTGATCCCGCAGGTGGCGATGTCTCTACTTCCAATCTGTCTCGCAGTAACAAGGGCCGAGCATCAAGTCGACACGTTATTATATCGTGAGAAGGAACCCGATTGGTCGACGTCACAGCCCGGAAGCCAATCAATCCGAAGTCCCGATTGGTCGCCTACTCACCTATGTTGAAATACTGTTTACGTCCTAGGACCATGAGTAGGAATTATTCGATGAGAATGGCGATAATGGTGAGAATATTGAAATTTCCTTACCTCGAGAAAATTTGGCGGATACTGCGTCAGAAATCGATATGTATAAGGGGATGGAGATAACGAGAAATGGATAGGTGTAATGGTAATAATGAATAAGGTGGGTGCGCAAAGTAACCTTTTAACTGTGATTTTACTAATTATTGAGTAAATGCATATATCAGTTACGCATTAAGGAGTGCTTGCTTATCGGTAAGGATTGAACGAAAGTACCACGTGAAATCGAAGGTCCACAAATGTCAATGTGCAGTTTAATGAGCAGATCGATTACAACGAAGGCTTCTGGTACAGACCACCACTTACTTTATCACGTTCTAAACTCGACTGCGTCATTTCAACCTTTTAAGAGAACATATGTAATTTGTTTGTGTTATCTCATTGATAAAAACATCTTATTTTGCATGTTTTTTCCTAAACCACGTTATTATTAAATATCAAGGAAATTATTCATTATTTAGGTAAGAATGCATTATGATTTAACATTAATAGTGAGAAATGGGGTTATTGCAATGCATTAATGTTTTTGTCTCGCACCTTGCCTCATTTTGGACTAGGTAGCATTGTTTGTCAATAACGTCTAATGTTTTTAAGCATTTACAAATAATTGATTTCCATTTATTCAAGATGGATCGGCTAGATATTAGATTGAAAATGGATCTTTTAAGTAGATCCCAGCCAATCTTGCATTTGCAAATGTCATTCTTCCAAATGTATCATACAACAACACCCAAGTTAATTGAATGGCATCAGATCTCTCGGCACTATGATTGAGGGTAGAAGTCCATCTTTCCTAAGGTGAAAACCATGTACCTTTTCAAAATTACAGCTGATCGCATGTGCATCTGTAACTATTTAAAATGAAAAGGGTTTAAGATGCCATGAACGTGTTTAAGAATCAAGTGTCATTCCTGGTAACGCCAGATATGTGACAGTTGAGATCCTGAAATTGTTTCTTGGGCAGTTGGTCCAGTGACATCGGGCGTGCTTCATTTTCCGCCTCGCTGAACCTGCTTGACTCCAATCACGGAGTAAACCCCAAGGGAGTATAAAATTCCTGTGCATTTAGAAGAAGTCAACATCAAGCCAAAGGCCAGACAGCTATGGCTGCAAATATTGCACTGCTTTTTCACTTTACAACTCTTCTAAGTACCCTGGCTTTTTACAAATTCTCTGTATAGCCTTTATCATGTCATATCTACCAAAAATTCAAAATGAGAAGTACAACAAATTTCAGGTTACATAAGCATTTACATTGATTTTGGTGAGTTGTTTTGACAACATATGAAACCGATTTTTCGCCTTATCCATTTTCGTCAATCACAAATCAGTCTCAATTTTCTCTGAAACAAAATCTATGATTTTATTTTTCAAACATACGTTTTTTTAATATTCGTCTTTCTGTCATATTTTCTGATGTATCATGAGGATGTATTTGAGCGGATATCCAGATGGCATGCTCATATGGCCACAAATCAGGATTATTCAAAGATGTGGGAGTGAAAGAGTTCCTTTCTAATCACGTCGAAATTGTGTGATTATTCTCCACTGATCCTCCCTGTCTCACAGGGGCGATCTCCACGTCAGTTGGACACCCTGCACGGAGCTGTGATTGTCTCCGCAGACCTAATCCCGTGTTAATCAAGGACTGAAAGGTGACATTTGTTTACTCTGGTATTTCAGGAAGTAATGATGTTGTATCAGTTGATTCTATAACTGATATCTTCAAGCAGGTTATGATGACATTGTCATTAGGTAGGAGAGCAAGTCATATCTGAGAAATATAAAACGTCAACGCCAGAGAATAGATGGTCTGGATTATTCCACGAATTACATTCCATTGTGCGTGAATGACAAAATAGCAGGGGGAATTATATGAATGAATCACTGACAATCAGTGATGTCACCAGGTGTTCGCGAATAGGATTCAATATGTTATAGAATATGAAGGACGGTTCATACATGCATATCTACCAACTCAATTTTGGAAATGTTTACTAAGGATTCTACCGTGGTTCTAACTTGCGTGAATGTCCCTTTGGCAAGGAGAATGAATGTGCATTATGTTGCTTAAAATATGTCAGTAGCCTGTCAACATAACGTCTTCCTCAAAAGTTGTATAACGTTACGCCAAACAATTTTCGAACGTTTTCTTAGCGTGAATGCACTGTAGAGGCTGTATTGTCATGGGCAATGACGTCATGCTTTTATTGTGTACTTTCACAATACCATTGTCGACATTTGTGTTAAAGTCCATACGTACCAGTGACAGATTCTTGTGTTTGTCATTTTCCATATGTCACGCTCCGCATAAGCCGCTTTTTAAACACATAGCGCTGCTTCCACCGTCCGTCCAAATTCCACGTGAACAATTTAAGCTTTTCGACGATAACCTGAATACATATTAATGAATCTTTATCATACATGTAAATGACAGGACAGTCCTTCATAAACAAAAGGTAAAGTATAGCTTACTATTTGTATGCAAATTCATTTTTTTCAACTTGTTTATAAATCCATATAATTCTCACCGCTACTTTGCCCTTCACGCCCAATGGAATCACTAATCGTGATTATTCTCTGGCGATGACGTTTTATACTTATTATAACTAACCAAATCGAGTGTACAATGTATTTAGTTTGTTTGTTTTGTAACAGCGCAATCTGCAACAGTCCAGCAATATATCTGGGTTTCCAATGATGATGAACGCCCAAAAATTTGACCCCAATTTAACTGAATTTCTGATATTTTTTGTCAATGCAAAATGATTATTTAGTAATTTATTAGTAATTATTTGGAATCTTTCTTGTACATTTTTAAAATGTCACCAAATAGAATAGAATAGAATATATAGATTACTAACGTTAGATACTGCTTTTATTGCAAAGAGTTTGTTTTAAAATCAAATTGTAATTAAAACTGTCAAAAACTGGTGGTATTTATTACTAACTTGAACATGGCACATTATCTTAATTCAACGTAGAGACATATTCCCCTGACAATGTAACATAACAATATGAATATTTCATTCTTCATTTTATTTATTACGACGTGTTTGTATAGTTATCTATTGTGTAATTGTCCGATTTTCGATCACGAACGTTGATACAACTTAATTTCGTTTATCCGATATACTCGTTAATCCAACATAATCACATGCAACCAACCATGTCGGGACTTGACTGTATAAGGGTGGCGTATGAATACAACATCCATAGCTGATGATTTGAGTTTAGACTTTCCCCACAAGATGCCGAGTCGATTAAAAGAAAGGATACGATGTAGATTCTTAAAACATGTTCGCAATTGCAGAAATACAAACATCAACGGACAAAATCAAACTTTATTTCAAACTCAACTCCGTGTCGGTGCTTGGAGCCCGAGAGACAAACGACCTCTTGACCTCTGAGCGGACTTCTGTCATGAAATTGATTTAAATTATCGTTAAGCAACAACAGCGGGTCAATTACGTAGCGACAAAGATCCCCGACACAGGACAGCATCGTTTGCCATGGTTACGATGTTGCTACACGACCTTGTCCAAGGGGGGGCTACTCTCATTATCAGCACGACGTTCAAGGTCGTAAGCAGACTCGGTGATGAATGGTTGCCGCTGTTTCGACATAATGATTTGTTTATTAATGATAATTAAACATTAATAATGTCACGATACTTGCATTACTAAAATACAAAATTATCTCCGTTACAAAAGTAGCATTTTGTTCGCGAGTCCTGCCATCGGTCAAAGGCAACTGCAATCACTGCAAAATTTACTGCAAAAGAATTAAGTAAAACTTGTCAAAATTACATGAGTTTTTTTATATGCATGCATATTGTGTCGATGTATCTCTGGTGAGAAAAGGTGTCTATCGGAGTAGATTATCCGTGTAGCAGCAGAGAAGGAGTTGCAGAGTAAGTTACAGTGTGCTGCCGACGTCCTCATTCTAATGACCAGCTGATGCCAAAAATAGTCGGTTTGTAATGTTTCTACACAATGTGTAATACATCTGCTTGTTTATCAAAAAGGGATATTTCCAAAAGGTGAGTACTATTACATAATACTTTATGCCGGCATTGTGATGTTTACGATATGCCTCGATCATGCATTCTGGAAAACGGAAACATGTTCTGACCTGTTGTTTTTTCAAATTAAATTATGAATGTTTTATAATCAGACATGGCTTTTGGCACAAGAAGAACCACAAGGGCTGAAATATATATATCATGGTTCCGAAAGACATTCATAATCTTATACACACTCTATCTACTTGTATATGGAAGCTAGAAAATGAACAGACTTTATGAAATAGATATTTCTTAATTTATAATATTTAGGGTTAATATGTTGAAAAACCCAAGTGTAGTCACTGCAGCTGTACGGTGACCAGAGATGGTTGGTTCTTGAAGTTTTCTCTTCTGTCTTGACGATGCGAATATTAATACCTTCAATGATTGTTTTATTAATCGATTGCTGCTCATCCTTCAAAGACATTCGCTTATTCAGGGGAAAATCTGCGTGGTACAGCATTTAGGAAAACTTCTTACCCTTGCAGCCACAGCAGGACCAGTTACCGAACATGTAGAAGGGCGATATTTCCTTTTCAAAACATAACTCATTCATATTCACACTTTACGAAAAGTTGTTGCGTGTCTGGAAAGAAATGGAATTTCTAAATGTTAATTTCGGGTTGAAGAATCGGTGGAAGCGAGGTGTCATTGCTGGAAAAGGATTTAAAGAGCTAATACTTTTTATCTGTTACGTGATTCCTGTTGGCTAGAGTGGATCATCGAGCGCCGCTGAGCAGCTTCAAGTAGGGTTGCAACTGGTCCTCAAGCCAGGAATTGTTTGTCTTTGTAGAAGCCTTGAAGTAATCACAATCCTGGATGTGTCCATTTTATGGTACTTTTTATTCGTAAGTTAAAGAAAGTGAGAAAATTGTATTCCAGTAACAAACAGCACGATTTCAGTTGACTGTCACTTGTAAGTGCAAACTTCAGAGGGTGTTTTCCCATGCACCACCTTCATAAGAATGAGAATTGTAGCTCACAGAGCTAAATCAAGACAAAATTGTTTCCACTTGTTACATTGATGGCCCAGAATCCTCAAAAGACACTGACTTGTCACGATTCCTTTTTGTGATATATCATTCAAAATACGACAATGAACAGACACTGGGTCATATGCTAATGTGCTTGGCTTTTCAACCTCTCTGTATATATTGTTGAAAAAGGATGACGTCAGCGTCCAAACAGCCAAGCTGAGTATGATAATGAAACCCCTAATGATGTTTATGGTGTCATCGGATTGTCACTGACAGGTACTAGAGAATGATCGATCTATGTTGCACTTAGACGTAATCTCTCGCGCATATTCAAGCGTTCTCACTGGTGTTATTGTTGAATTGAATGCCATAATGTTTCACATCAATAATATTATTTCAAAATAGTTTAAGAATTAAATATTGTAGATTCTTTGAATAAAAATGTTGGACTAACAACGTCAGCTACAAACGGGTTAACTCGTACATTTGAACAACTTCTGTCGGACAAGAATGTGTGCAACGTTCCTATTACTAGCATATTCACATATAGGTGACACGTGTTGGTAGTTTTTAATAATAATAATAATAATAATAATAATAATAATAAGTGCAGTTATAATGCGCCAGATTTTATTCACCAAGCGCTACGCTATCATTACCCCGGTCAATGGATCAGTGAGCACTCGATTTTCATTCTCAGCTCCCTGGGGAGTATACAACCCAAGTGGTGAAACTAAAGGAAGGTGAATTCACACTGCTCAAGCTCTTGATAAGGTTCTAACAACGCTTAGTTATGCGAAATAATGTGTAACCGTTTTAGCTGTGATTTTGGTCCCCTGTATTGTGTCATGGGCGGGGCAACTCACGATCACCCGTATAGCTTATGCCTTTTGTGTGTTGATGTCGATTCGCGGTTGCTCTCTAATCTTTGTGTTAGCGCGTGAATAAATGCAGCCTCAGGTATGATATTACATCATGAGTGACACCGTACTAGAACTGAACTCCAGACTAACCCTTTCTCAAAGACATCAGCTGCCAGTGAAGCCTCGTTAGCATGCCCCGTACAAGTCCCAAACTCTTCAGCCCATCATTCCGATGATATTACATGCACGATTCAACTTTTTCCATTGAGGTTAGTCTGGGCCGCGTACCACAAAGCGATCTTGATGTTATCAAGTGATCGTAACTCCTATACTACAACATAGTCTTACGATCGTCGTAGAGCGACGTGGAACGGGGCCCTGTTCTTTATTGCTCCAGAACCTCAGCTACATGTACTCGTGAAGTTGGATTTGGAACAAAATGTCCAACTTGCCTAATGAGGGTTTGTTAGGACCATAACGACTCCGGATTCACAGTGTCAGGAAGAAACAACTGATCTAGTTAGGGTCATATTTTTTCTGGAATCCTACAATTTCAAGAACTGTTTTACTCCTTTTGTCGTTAAATGTTGCTTTTGAGCCTTAGTTTTATTCTGGAATCCTCATACAACAGACAGTTTGCAATTGCAACTGTAGTATTCCTATCCTTGTGAAATCTTGCTATTTACGGAATCCACATATTACAGTTAGTTTCCATCTGAAAGCAATTGGTTTATTCATGATTATTTCATCCTCTGTCATCTAATCTTTACTAGGCGCCGCGATTCCCTGTGCAGAGTTGCGTCCCTAGGGCACGCCAGAAACCTATGATTGTGGGTTCAAATCCCGGTTCGCCCCGATTATGTTTCTAGGTTTGTCAGCACCATACCCGTGCACGTGGGTTTCGCCGAAGTGGTAAACGTCAGAGACCTGCATCACTTCGGGCTTTCCTCCCAGATTAAGCTGACATGCCGTGATATAACTGGAATACTGTTAAAAGCGGCGTTAAACCCAACTCACTCACACTCTAATCTTTACTGGTACTTCGGGCGAATTATTAGAAACCAAATCGTTGGAATAAATGAGAAACTGTATTTCGATATACCTCATAGTTTACCGTTGGTATTCATATTTACAATGTATCTACAAGGAGTGTTCCCGTGTCTAACGTTCACATTTTCAGAAGCATCTACTTGATCATCAGGACTACCGCTGATGTATATGTCCGCGCAGCATCACAGTTCGTGATATTAGGGTCCACTGAACACGACAGGTCGGATATTGTATGTCTAGTTCTGAAGGGGCCTCGGGACGACCAGCGCCTGAACTTTATAATTGCCCAAGCTAATATTGATTAAGATATAACACATACCAATGAATCCTTATTCATCCTATAGTAAACAGATTACGATTGTGTTTGGACGATACTGCTAGTTTGTTGTTGCTCTAATGAGTCTCAATTGAAAACAGTCTCCATTAAGCCTTGTATTCCTACATTCGTTCGATAACATTTCAATTCACCCAAGTCCCTGAACTGATCCCATCAAAACCATCTACATTTCGATTCAAACTACATCTCGAATCTTCAATTTATCCCGGCAGTAAAGTGCGCAGAGCATCGACTGTTGTAACCTCTAATATCGAGTTTTCATTTAGCCTGCATGTTTCTTTGCAGTTATTCATACTTAAATCATGAACCTCCTTTTTGTATAAAGTTCTTCAAACTACTCCTGTTAGTATTTTAATGAGTTTTATCCCCAGATAAAGTTCAAATGTCCGTTCCGATCAGACAAACAGTGATCTATTTGTGTTTAACGATGGCGTCTTCCATGTAATATCCGCAGAGGACGTGAGTTTTGAGAGGGCCCATCTTCGAACAGACATTTGTAACAAGATTCACTTTTTTGAAGCTCATCATGCATTACCACACGATATCCTTATAATACACATCTCCCTTGTGATTGACCTGCACGCAGTATATAACTATTGTAATATATTTCAAGTTCCGCAGCACACACATATATACGTCTTCTTGTTTGACAACTCAATCTGTCATAAGGCTGCAAAGTTGTAACGCTATGAAGACAAACTGAGATTTATTCCAACACATCAATCGTTTCGGGTTCATGGAATGGAAATTACGGTGAAGACATGGCTGCTATTTTCAAAGTAAAAGCTGTCCAACTGTTCAGTGGAGCATATACCTTGCAGTTCCTTTTACCAAATCAACACACTGCATCCAAGGCTCAACATAGCACAACGGATTTGGACTTGAGTAAATTAATCAAGGCACCTCCCTGAGCATGTTCCATAAGAAACCTTAAGTTTTTTATTTCAACTGTCATGTCAATACCATGTGAAAATAAAGTCACAGTGTGTTGCGATATACGAGTTATATTTAAAGTGGCCGAAGAACTCGTGAATTTTTATTCAAGGTTTTAATGACTTTTCCCCTCTCGAAACTTAGACCGGTCTTTTCCACCTCTATTATCTTCCTAAAACCTCGCAAAATTTGTCTCTTCAATGAACAAGCCGTTACGAATTGCGCCTCTTTACCGTGTCAGGATACTGGAATCATTTTCTTGAATCGGTTCCTCTGCTGTCCTCTTTGTGTGGGTGACTTTTGTTTTCCGCCACGTGTAGCAATATTAACGGGAAGAACTTAAGGTTGGGTTTAACGTCTGGTCTGTTCACTTCTTACCCCACTGTCCCAAAATATAGACCGTTACGTATACCGTGGTCTAGGGGATAGATGGTCTGCCCGGTTAGATCCTCTGGTCGAGTCATACCGAAAGAAGTTTAGAGATGGTACTTGTTAACTTCTCTGAGAAGCATTTAGGAGTTGGAGAACTAAGGAAGGACGAGATATAGGGATAGACAACTTATTTATAAAAATCAGGAGCAGTTGACATTAAGGGGCTAAAACAAGTCGGCTTGGAGTCGGTACACTGTGTTTGAGTGGGGTACCCATTATAAACTGCAGTATGGTATCTCAGTGCGCAAGCACGTTGCCATATAAGTGCAATAATCTTGAATCAAAGTTTAACCCCATTTCACCCAAAATAAAACCAGTTTACCTTGCTACCAGTTTACCCCCGATTTTCCCCTTTCACTCAAAATGTCTCGTTCTAGCCGAGCTTTTCTTCCCCAATGCCCTTCTCGAACCAACCTTCTCCACCGCTCACAATATAAACTAGTCGTCCTTTCAGCCGAATACCCTCTTTCATCTTGCGTCTCCTCTTTCTTTCCACAACGATCCTTTGTGGTCAAGCCTGTCTACTTTCCTCAACACCGTCTCTCTCCAACCGAACATCACTGATGAGACTCTCATAAACAACCGGTCTCCTTCCCTCAATCTGTGTATCGAACTATGCTCTGTCCCTCTCTCTTCTCCCTCCATTTCCTCTTAGTATATATTTTTAATTAAATTTAGTGTCACATCAATTTACATTGCTAGTTCATGCATCATTCAGGGGTAGGGCAAGGTAATCGCAAAACTATGCATGTGTTCTTGGATGCCCTTACAATACATTCCTGCACTCTTGTGCCGCATGGAGAACGCTGAGGTGATACAGGGAGGAGGGTGCTGCGACTTTAATTGTCAGGAAGCTACAATACGCTCTATATTTATTCTCGGAATCTGGCAAGCTGGGCTAATTTCAAGACGATGGTCTAATTTGGCAAGATGTAACGTAGATCTTGGCTTGTACTGGCTACAATAGTTAAGCTAATGTGAAAAAAGGTTGTATTCATGAAGATAAAGGACTTAGACTGTGGTATACTGTACAGTTTGCTTTAGTTTGTGTTTTGGCAAACACCTGGCGTCATCGTTGATTTTCAGTGATTCATTCATACTATTTTGATTCATTCATACTATTTTGCCTTTTACGCCCAATGGAATATGTTTCGGTAGATAATCGAGACTGGTTATTCTCTGCAGTTGACATGTTCTAGTTACCTGTCAAAACTTAGATTCGTGTTACCTTAAACATCCATTTACAAATGACAACAACGCAGTATATTTGCAGTAGTTTGAAATTATAGTGGCACAGAAAATAGTGAGTGAGTTTAATTTTTACATCGCATCGGCAATACTGCAGCCATGTCGCGATGAGTACATACAAAATAACACATGCATATTATGTTTCTATATTCATAAATGTGGGGCGTGCTTCTATAGCAAAGTCTAATCGTGACTGAGTATATAAACTGACGTCCAAAAGAAACTTTACCAGAGTTTGAAATCACTCTTGCTCAAAAACAACAAAACATACATGCATGAAGTAAAGTGTATTGAGAAGATCAATATATCAACATAATCAACACTGAACATGACAATCATACCGCGACCGAGAATGACGTCCGAGCCCCCCAAAGTTGGGTGTGGTACAAAACTCGAGCTTTCAGAATCATGGACAATAGGCAGAGTACATAAACAATCGCTCACGTTCAATAACAAGTCATTAGTAGCGTGTTTGACTACCAAATGCCTCAATACACGTAAAAACTCTTCGACGCACAGAAAAAGTCAGTCGTCTGATGAGGTCACGTGGGATTTGACGCCATTCTTCTTGGAGGGCCAAGATCAGTTCTTGCCGGTTGGCTGGAGAGTGTGGTCGTTGTCGAACACGACGATCCATCAAGTCCCAGAGGTGTTCTATGGGGGACATGTCGGGTGAGCGTGCAGGCCACGGCAGGACTTTGACGTTGTTGGCTGCGAGGAAGTAAGTGACAATTCTGGCTGTATGGGCTCTAGCGTTGTCATGCTGATAAATGACACCCCGTGGCTGCTGTTGGAGAAATGGTAGGACAACTGGACGAAGAATGTTATCCATGTAACGCTGAGCTGTCAAGTTTCCGTCAACGATGACCAGCGGTGTCCTCTCCTGTCAACAGATCCCTCCCCACACCATGACACTCCCTCCACCATATGGTACGACCTCCTGCACGCAACACCCCTTCGGCGGTAAACACGTTGTCTTCCATCAGCCCTAAACATACAGAATCGACTTTCGTCAGTGAAGACAACCCTCTGCCAGTCACGTCGTTGCCAACGTCGTACAGTCCGGGCCCATCTCAATCGCAGACGACGATGTTGCGCTGTCAATAGCTGTCCTCTGTAGGGTCTAAAAGCCCTAATTCCATGAGCCCTGAGTCTCCTTGCCACTGTCTGTCGACTAACCCTGTGACCTAAGGCATTTGACGCCGATGACGTCACTGTCAGGAAGCGATTTCGGAGGTGCAAGGTACACAAGAATCGGTCATTATGGGGCGTGGTCACCCTGGGTCTGCCTGTTATTGGCCTGTCAGCGGTCCGCCCTGTCTGTCTGTAACGTTGCATCAAGGTGGTAACGGCAACACTGGAGCAACCGAAGGTTCGTGCAAATGGGCGTGGGTGGCTCCCATCTGAACAATACCCAAGGCTCGTTCACGTTGTTCGACTGTGAGTCGTGGCATTTCTTTTGTGTTTTTTTATCACTGTAGATGTCTGACTTGCCGTTGCAATCGTTTTATAACCTTACCCGCACGTGCATTTGCAGTTGTCCGTGGTGCACGTGTTTTTCACTTTTTCGCGTGTTATCTCGCAAACATGTAACAGACGATTAACATTTTCTGCATACACTATTGTTGTATTTAGGTTATGTGTTTTAGACAGACTTCATCGAAAAAAAATGTATACTTTGTCTAAAATGTATTTTTTCAGTTGGTAAAGTTTCTTTTGGAAGATAGTTTATATAAACTAACAGACAAAAGAAACGCCATCAAACAATTTTCTGTCCAAAACAAAACAGACGCAACAGTTTATGTTTTATCATAAAAAAACCAATTATTCCAAAACTGTATTTGAAAATGACAAGATAAAAATACATGTTCTTAAAGTTCTGCAGACACGTTTATCATGCTGGGTGCACTGTCCAGTATTCGATCACACCCGCAGAATTGACGTCGGTCTCTTTTAAAGTCCCGTGCTACACGCATGGCACAGTATCGGATGTGACCCCCTCCAGCAACGATGTAGGCGCTAACACGACGTCGAACTGAGTACACGAGTCTCCTGACATCCTGATTAGGGATCCTACGCCATTCTTCCTGCAGGGCAATTGCCAAGGCATCCCTCGTCAATGGCGGCTGCTGACGTTTACGAATCCTGCGTCCCAAGTTGGTGTCGTTGCAGGAAAGGTAGTACCACTATGTGCAAAACCTCATCAATGTAACGGCGTGCGGTGAGATTTCCGTCGATGATGACCAGATCTGTCTTCTGGTCCCCGCAGATGCCACCCCAGACCATGACACTACCACCTCCACAATGCTCCACTTGGACGCAATAACGTGCCGTCCGTTCACCACGTCGACGGTAGATGCGAAGCCGCCCATCAGACTTGAAGAGCTGACACCTACTCTCGTCGCTGAAGAGCACTCTTCGCCAATTTCTTTGTTGCCACTGCTGTACAGTCCTGGCCCATTTAAGTCTGTGACGTCGGTGTAGAAACGTTAACGCCAGACCCTTGAAAGGTCGATAGGCACGGAGACCATACGTCTAGCAACGCTATTTCTGCTGACTGAATGTCCAAGACCGTTTGCGGATGATGACGTCACAGTTAGGAATCTGGACCTAAGGTGAAGCACCCGTAAATACCGGTCATCCTGGGGGGTCGTGACCTTGGATCTTCCACTCCTCGGCCTGTCTGCAGTCCTGTCAGTTTGCCTGTGACGTGGTACAAGTCTGGCGATGGTGCACTTGAAGCAGCCCATGATCCTGGCAACGTGCTCCTGCGTCGCTCCCATTTGCAACATACCGATGGCTCTCTCCCTCTCCTCTGCGGTTAGCCGAGGCATGTTCGTTGTTTTAAACGGTTTCTTGCGATGAGAGAGTACAATCCTGCTCATGTTTTATACCAGAATCTCATACAGGTAACTTTGTGCACATTTTGCATTTTAAGTGATTGCATTCACTTTCCACTGCAAATCACGTGAAGCACTTGCACATGTTCACACGTCTGGACCAGACAATCCAGTGCTTGACATCATGAGCACCGATCTACGCAAATGAGATACGATGACGTGCATGGGTTGCTGGACATATGTATTGAATTCTTGTATGTTGTGAATTTAGCTATAGGTATCTTATGTAATTATTGCCATATGACAAAAGTTTCATATTCCACTCAAACGGTTGGATGAATGACAAGGGAAATCGGAAGTTATAATACTTATATTTAATAATAATGAAATGTATGCAAACATTGCTGCAAGTAATTATTCCCCATTGACCTTATTCAAGCTTTTGATGCAAGATATCAGATATTCAATCCATGCCCGAGAGAGGAACAAAGGAAAAAAATCGGCTTTTGTTACCTGCAGAAAACGGTATACAGTTCAACAGGTACTTTTTCCAAGAAATCTGTTATCGACCATTTTCTGTTGGCACAGAGCGAGTAGGACAAAACGTTAATGCATTTTCTTTGTCAAAGAACTTCCAATTACTGTAACAGTTTTGTCGAACAAATGTCAAAGATTGTACACTTGTTTGATTGCTCTTAACTGGCAATGTCAAGGAAGAAAGCGGTGAATGGCTAACTTTGTCGAATGTGATTGTGTTTATGACGCACATAAGCCAAAAATATCTATTTTAATATCATATTTCAAACAAATCATTTCATTGCAAGTATACATTCTAAAGTTTGTGAAATATCTAAAAAATGAAATACTGACAATACATTTATATTAATTATAACAATAAGGAAAATGCGTATGATTTGTTACCGCAGTTCCATTTAGAAAATGTAGCAACAATGAAGACAGGGTTGTCTGACAAGTTGTTGGCTTGGGAATGGCACTAGCAACTGTCGAAATGTTGAAATAGGGGAATACAGAAGACGCAATACACACACAAATCTCGTAATCTGAAGTTATGTGAGTCAGTTAAATTTTTCATCGCATCGGCAATATTGCAGCCATATCGCGATCTGAAGTTATGTGAAATGCTGGACTTCCTCATTGATAACATTTATATGACATTTGGGGTAAGGACATTTAGGCAAGAAGTAGGCATCCCCATGGGAACCAGTTGTGCTCCCCTTCGTGTAGATCTGTTTCTTTATGTATATGAATCCGAATTTCCACTGATTTACCCACCTGAACTAGAAATACTAGAAATGCCAGCAGCTCTACCTCTTGAGGTACTATCGAGCATGCTCTTTCTACCCAGATGTCATACGATTCTTGCTCAAAGTTGTTCGATCAAGGTTACAACATTCAAGGCCTCAGTAGAACTTTCAAAATGTTTTATGGCAGACTTGTGGGGTGACAAAATGATATCCGATGCAATTCCCTATCTTGACATGCATCATATGATCCCGTGTTCGGTCAGATGAACAATTGATCGGTTCATGTATTTGTAATGGGCGCCACCGATAGGGTAGGATACGCTCGCCTTTTCGCGAACATCTGGTATCATCACTATTTGATACCGATTCATAAACGCTTGCTCATGATGCAGTCGGAATAGTACAGTCGACTCTGCTTTTAGCATATATTTTTTGTGCCAATGGAAAGGGTTTGTCGCTTCCTATAATCACCTGTGTTTGCGATTATCATAACTATCTATGCAGTACGTGCGTTGTACTTATGTGTAGACTTCTCCATCCGCCTATTGTTAAGTTGCTAGTATTACAAAAGCTCCAATGACGCAGAAGGTGTGGAAGAACGACCCTCAACGATGTGTTAGTCATCTTTGGTACGTAGTAAATGTGTCAAAAAATGCATCCTAAATGCGTACTCATCGGCATTACCTGTTAACTAAACCATATAATTTGCAGCTGTGTCGAAGTGAATACGACATGCTACGAAACTTCAATCTCATCGTAAATAATCGGAATATCTCTTAACATCTGTTCTTGTCATACGTATCCTTTGTTCTGTTTTGCATGGTACGGGTATGGCCACTTTGTTTTCGTTTGGCGCTATGTTCGTTACTTAAAACGTGTTAGCCCGTGAAGATCCGGGGTAGAATGGGTCTTCAGCAACCCATGCTTGCCGTAAAAGGCGACTATGCTTGTCGAAAGAGGCGACTAACGGGATCGGGTGGTCAGGCTCGCTGACTTGGTGGATGCATGTCATCGTATCCCAATTGCGTGGATCAATGCTCATGTTGTCAATCACTGGAATGTCTGGTCCAGACTCGATTACTTACAGACCGGCGTCATATAGCTGGAATATTGCTGAGTGCGGCGTTAAACAACAAACAAAACAAATTTAACGTGTTGTCTGGGGAAAGAAATTGGATAGGCCTGGTCACGTCCCATGTCACTACCCATGACTGGTGCCGCGGTGTGGAACCTGTAGGTCAATGTTTACTCATGCATTGTGATAATGTCCTGTCTGCTGGTTATATACATGTTATTACACAAAACCATATCCCTATCTCTTGGGATCCCTATTGCCCTATAGTGCATGCATTTCTTACGACAAGCATAGTCGCCTTTTACAGCAAGCATGAGTTGCTGAAAACCTATTCTAACCCGGATCTTCACGGGTCCTTTTGTGTAACAGAGATACTATGTGTAAGTACCATGACATAACCATGTTATAAGGTAATGACATAACACTTGAATGAACAGACAGAAAGTCCGTCTTCAAATGAATTGTGTGACCTGCTCATGATCTGGCAGCTTATTATTACAGGCACTCTTTGGAATATGTTGTACAGTACAATCTCGTAAATCTGGTCTAGTCCATCACACCATGACTGTAATTTGTAATTAACTTGAAGCCCTGGGCCTTTTAACTGACGCGTCTATTTCCCTGTCCCGTATTCTTGTGTTAATCCGAGCGTCCTGAGAGAGGGAACTTTATTTCAGTGAAGGGACCAGCGGCCTTTTATACACTATATGGTGTCAGAATTAGACAATTTCAGTGCCAATGAGAAAGTTATTACGCTTTTTAAAGCAAGAAATATAAAATTTAACTAAATCGTTAATTATGCATGGGTTTTTAGATGTACAGAGTGTCGCAAATGTATCAAAAGTCATAATATGGACATTGTAAAGAAAAATGATATTCAGATTCCACTTCAGGTCTTACACAAAATGGACATAATCTCTTAGCTCTAGTTATACGAGCGTGTACTGCTACTTCTTGCAGAGCGACAGTGGCACACATACCTACCTTGTGGCACAGAGAGGCGAGATTAATTATAAAATCCCGTTTTCTTTCGGAACTCAATCAAGGTATTGTTACGAGATGATGTCTAAATCGAAACGCCTTGGTTAACCCAGAAATCGGTTCACACTAAATGGTGAAATCAGTAATATATACACAAGATCAATGAATAATGATCAAATTATATTTAAACACACAGATGTAGGTTTACAATGAAAAGGGTAATAAACGTGATCACATAAGGGGCGTAACATGCCCTATTACTATACACATGCACAAAAGTTAAGCGCCACCCACCATATTTGTGAGCTGTTACTTTTGGCACTTAATAATGACTATTATAACGAGATGTACGATTGTTATAAGCCGTATATGTAAACCTCATGTGATGCAAAAGATGTCCCAAAGCAAGTTTATCATGTGTTCCAAAAGAATATGAGCAGAAAGGAATTTTACCGAAGACCAGAAATTGAAAGATTAGAAAACATTGAAAAACTTTGTTTTGTCATGTAACTGTCATGATATCAGCAGACCATATCAGGTGTCACATAGACACCCTAGGGAGTGCAGAGTCTATTGCAAGACAGAAACATCAGTAACGTGCGTATGATCCACGGACATTGACCACAGCTTCAACCCTACGCCTTATACTCATTACAAGTCGTTGAATGCTTCTCTGAGGCAAACGGATCCATTCTTCATGAAGTGAGGCTTCAAGTCCAGCGAGATTTTGAACTGGGGGATCACGATGTCTGATTTTCCGGCCAAGAATGTCCCACAGATGCCCAATCGGATTAAGATCCGGACTACAGGCCGACCAAGGAAGAGTTGCAATAGCTTCTTGGCGCAAATAAGCCAAAACTGCCCGAGATCTGTGTGGTCTAGCATTGTCGTCCATGTAAACAGGCCTTGTCTGAAGAGGATCGTTATCAAAATGAGGGACTACCACTGGACGAAGAACGGCATCTTGGTATTGTTGGCCATTCAGGTTTCCACGAATTGTCACCAGCGGAAGTTTGCAGCCGAAGGAAACACAACCCCATATCATGACAGACCCCCGCCACATGCTAAGGTCTTCTGGATGTTCCTTGGTGCAAAACGAGTGTTTCGTTGCCTCCAAACACGTATTCGACCATCAACAGTTCGTAGCAGCATTCGACACTCGTCAGACCAATGGATCCTTCTCCAATTGGCCAACTTCCATCGACTACGGGCACGACACCATATCAGACGATTCCGCATGTGCCTCACAGTCAGTTGAGGACGTTTCACTGGTCTTCTGGCGTTATAACCAGCCGCTCTGAGGCGATGCCTTACGGTCATCGTCGAGAGTCTCTGATGGGTAATCTACTGCAGTCTTAAATCTGTTGAAGTGGCAAATGGATTTCGTCTGACTATCTTGAAAAGACGTCTATCCTCTCTGTTAGAGGTCTTTCTTGGCCTACCAGACCTATGACTGTCATTGACAATCAGACAGTGATAACACTGTGATGACGACCCATTTTTCTTGCAATGGCTCTGCATGACATGCCAGCATTTTTCATGCCTATCACTTGCCATCTTTCAGCGTTCGTTAACTTTCTCCTCACCAAGGCTGATTTTCAACCTCTATTGGAAGGGGAATCTCACACAGGAGCAAAATGCAACCACGTGTCTGAAACTTGAATTTCACTATTTATAGGGTAGGGGAACCGCAGCAACACGTAAAGCACGCTTTCCTTTTAGTATCTGGACAAATTTGGGTTCATGAAACTATGGAAGCCTAATTCAGTCATCATCATCATATTTCGTATTTCTGATTCCCACATGTGAAATCAAGAAACTATGAATATGGTGGCGCTTAACTTTTGTGCATGTGTATATATGTTGACTCACGAATGCCCAGAATTTGTCACTGTCGAATGTCATGAAAGAGGCACGTTGTCCGTTCTTGAATCTAGAATTGTTGGAAGCTTCGAAGAATTCAGTGTTTTCACTTAGGTGTCCAATCAGCACTTGACAAGTAGATAAGACGCAGATCGTCGAAGGCCCCCAATCGCCCTCGTGTCGCTGATATATACGTAAAACCAACCTTCAAGAAACTGTCTAAACACGAAACGTCTCGAACGTTCCAGCTGCCAATGTAGAATGTTGAATCTTCGAAAATAGAGTTATAAGGCTTTGTAGCTCACCTGATTTATGAAGAAATAATTGTTGCCATGTTTAACATCAGATCGGACTTTTGTGTGCTAAGTTTAGGGACGCCATACCTGGCATCATTCATATGAAGCGTGAAACATGTCAAAAATATGGTGGCCCATAAGGGACATGAACTCTGTTTTACAATTTTTTGATATTACACTTACTTTTATCGTAACCTTTTGCAAATTAACACAATTTGTCATACAAATATGTGATAAATCATGTATAAAAACAACCGAAAACATTGGAAATGTAGTTTCAAGATGCTATTGAATCGCTGAAATGTGAAGCGAAAATGTCAAAAACGAAAATGAAAATGACACACACACACACACACACACACACACACACACACACACACACACACACACACATATATGCAAAGTCAATATAGGCAAGTCAATAGAATCGGGACATAATTCTTGTCACTGATGCGTCAAATTCTAAAATGTCCTCCACATGTCTACCATGAAAGTTTGACTGAGGCCTTGAATGCTGTAATCTTGATCAAACAACTTCTTCGTCGAATGACACACTTGGTAGAAAGTGCTTGCCCGATTGTACCTCAAATGTGGAACCCAACGGCTGGAGCTGCAGGAATATTGCTCGACATAAAGTGAACGTTGAAGTCATCCCTCTTGTCTTGTGGAAAGAATATAAAGGAAGTACTTCCTTGATTGTATTCAGAATTATGGTTAATCTATGAGACAGGAATTTAATGGTGCATTTACTGGACCCAGTAAAACAGATCAACAGTAAAACAAAATGTTTATGCAGCTTTGAGGAATTGACATGTCTTAAGTTTTAAAGTCAATGTTGATAAAGCCAAAAGTTGATAGGATTGATTCATTGTTTTGCCAATAACAAAGGTTATCAACAATAAAAAAAAATTAAGAAGAGTTGTACTCATTTTGAATTCAAAGTATTTTTTCTCTCTTGGAAGTAATACCGTAAATAATGTCCACATGAGGTATTCTGTCCAAATTTGTATTTAAAAGACTTTCAATATTCTTTCATCCTCAAGTTTATAAAGGAAGTAGTGGCAAATATATACACTAATATGTGACGACTGGAATATCTTCTCAGTCTGGAATAACACATCTAATAGCTGTAACAAAATTTCATTGATCAATTATTAAACCAAAGGTACAACAGCTGACCTTTATTGTATGAATTACAACTTGGACTAGGATAAGCTTTACTGGATTTTACTCTCCAATTATAATAATGTCCTGTTTAACTCTTACATATGATGGATTTTCATAATTTGCGGTTTTTTTGCGAATTGATGAAGAAATGACAGAAGGATGGATGGCAGCTGAAAAAACCGTCGACATAAGCTATTTGATAATAAATCATAAACACATGCTCATGATACAGTAGGAATTGTACAAGCGACTCTGATTGTAGTGTGGTGGTGCTACCGGTAGTGCAGGTCATGCTTATCTGTTGTCGAACAACTGGAGTCATCACAGTTGGTTGGTTGGATGGTTTGTTGTTTAACGCCGCACTCAGCAATATTGCTGCTATATGACGGCGGTCTGGACCAGACAATCCAGTGATTGACATCATGAGCATCTATCTACGCAATTGGGATACGATGACATGCATCAACCAAGTCAGCGAGTCTGACTACCTGATCCCGTTAGTCATCTTTTACGACAAGAATAGTCGCCTTTTACGGCAAGCATGGGTACGTTGCTGAACACCTATTCTACCCCGGATCTTCACGGGTCTGAAGGTGTCATCACAGATGTACAGGGAACAATTCATATAAAGTTCATCACTATTTTGCCTTTTACGCCCTATGGAAACCCTAACCCTAACCCTAACCCTAACCCTAACCTGTTTTCTGGCGTTGACCTTTTGAATTCATACATAACCATTTGGGCATCCACTCAAACGAATAAAACACCTTTCATTATCTCCACCTTCTTTTTTGTTATGTAGCCGACAATTATGCATTGTGTTCGCCACTTTTATAACTGCCACCATTGGTTTTAATCTTCAGTCCTCTTTAATCTGCAAACGAAAGCATAAAACATAATAAACGGATTAAATGTATGTTTTTATATCCATTCAGTATGACTGTGATGTGAAGAAGTAATGTGGGTGATTTATTACGTTTCTTACACCCAAAAGTAATGTATTTTGACATAAATCGGTTGATTCTCTGTTTGTCTGACAGCAATATCCAAGCAAGCTTTCAAGGTCATTAAAGTTACCCTGTTTATCCTATGTGCTTGGGTATCCTTTGAAACATGATCGTATAAAAATCGGCCTTTGTTGCTGCCTGTTTATCAATTTTGACCATATTGAATGTTATCGCTCTACGCCTCTTGAATCGCAAAATCATTACGTGTTACTTTCAACGCTGAAGTCTGATGCGTTTGATACCGTGTGGCATTATTGTGAGACGGTTTAAGGTGTTTGGGCAGCGTTTATCGTTGCCATGCCTCACTGTTCAGGGACAAAACTCTGCGTTTTGATTAATTAACTCAACTCGGAGGCATGGGGCGTGATATTTCACCGGGTTTGTGTGAAGAGAGTCGCAATTGGGAAACACTTGACATGAACCCCGGAATAGCTTCACTCAATAGGCAACGATCAATGTTAAGCCACAATCTCAACAGTTTTCAATTTTGAACGCTTTAACCAATTATCTGCAGATTGACACAGGCCAAGATGCAGACTTGCTTGTTAGGCCGTAGACCACGCTCCCATGCTTGTTTTCAGATTCTGACGTCCAGTTGGATTGGAGCAGATATATATCCACATCTCAGGACGTCTCATGACGAAATGGTTGCAGTTAACAGACACACAATGGCATAATTTTCACCCTCACGAGGTGTGGGCTGACAGGGCATGAAACAGCTCAGCCACATGTGAGGATTAAATAGCTTCTTTGACTAAAAGTGGAAAAAACGAATAGGTTTGTAGAAAACGCAAGATTTCGTTTTGTCTTCCGGTTGTGAACTTATCCTGAAACAAATGTAATTACTTGTACTTCTCTTGTGAGAGAGCAATTGAACAATCGGTGATATACGCCCCCTCACACAGACAAACACGTATTTGTAAATGTCATCAAGTGAATAGTGTTTGATAAGTGGAGGTATTTAATTACTTTACATGTGTATAAACATACATTGGTAATTTGATTTAGGTGAAAAAAAAATGATTGATGTTATTGATAACTAGCCTTGTTATTCCACATGCCATCATACAAAATGCAACTTCAAACTTGTGTCTGTCAGTGTGGCCAGCTGCGTGTACTCGTGAATCGCGGACACTGTGGACAGTGCGGCTGGTCTCTGACATGGCTGTAAAGAGGGCGGGAGCCGGGATTATTACCGCTCTGGTCGGGTGAGGTGAAATTGGATTTAACGTCGCGTCCAAGATTATTGCACTTATATAGCGACGTGTGTGTGACGCGCGTGCGTGCGTGTGTGTGTGTTTGTGTGTGTGTGTGTGTACTTGTACTAGTCCGAACTGATGCCGACTTATAGTGCTAGCACACTGAGATACCATGCCGCATTATAACATGAATACCCCTTTCAGACACAGTAATCTGATTCCGAACAGACCAGTCCTTGTTTTAGCCCCTTAATGTCGAACGCCAGACAGGGTAACAACAAGTACCATCTTTTAACGTCTTTGGTATGACGCGGCCGGGGATCGAATCCTAGACCTTCCGTTCTCCGGGCGGACGCTCTACCACTAGAACACGGAGGCGGTCTGCTCTGGCCAGAATTTCAGCCATACAGCTAGGCCTCGATGTAGTACCATTAGTCAACTGATCATAGTCGGAGCGAATTTGACATTCAAATCCATAACCTTCTAGCTGAGGTGGCGATTTAGTGACACAGAGGGAAATATTATCGTTACTCTGGAGAGTTATCTTGTGGGGCCCCGGCCCTTTTTTAAGGAATGGGGAGTCACCCAGCAGGACCTCGGCTCCATTATTTTTAAGGAATCGAGAATTACCTTTCCTGGCCTCATTTTCATTATTTTTAAGAAATGGGGAGTTACTCTGGGGGGCCTCAACGAAGAGTAACCCTACGAGGCCTTAGCTCTGTTATTTTCTAGAAATGGAGAGTTACCCTGCAACAGACAATCCAGTGATTGATATCATGAACATCGATCGACGCAATTGGGATACGATGACATGCATAAACCAAGTCAACGAGCCTGACCATCCGATCCCGTTAGTCGCCGCTTACGACCGGTGAAGATTCGGGTCAGAATAGGTCTTCTTCAGCACCCAATGCTTGCCGGAAAAGGCGACTATGCTTATCGTAAGAGGCGACTAACGGGATCGGGTGGTAACCTGGTTGATGCAAATTGCGTAAACCGATGCTCATGAATCAATCACTGGATTTTCTCTGTTCCAGACTCGATTCTTTACAGACCGCCGTCTTGTAGCTGGAATATTGCAGAGTGCGGTGTTAAACAACAAACCAACATCAACAACTAAACGAGTACGTTTATGAATGGCTTGCACGTTATAAACATATGCTGACGGGGATTATAGGAATTTCCAAATAAACATTCTATGTTTATTTGGTTTCTTTTGTTCTTCTCGCCAAATGTGTATCTAATTGCTTTAAAAAACATCATTTTGGGTAACAGAATGTTACACAACACTTTACACATTTTTTATTAAGCTTTTACATATTATTTTCTAAACGTTTAAGGATTATACAAATATATGAAAATACGTAAAAAAAATATTTCACATCGTACTGTCATTTGTCGCAGTAGGTTCGGTCGACTCTTGTACGTCCTCAATTCATACGATGCAGACCCATGGTAGAATAGGTCTTCAACAACCCACGCTTGCTATAAAAGGCAACTATGCTTGTCGTAGGAGGGATCTACGGGATCGGGTCTTCAGGCTCGCTGACTTGGTTGATGCATGTCATCGTATCCCAATTGCCTAAATCGATGTTCATGATGTCAATCACTGGATTGTCTTGACCAGACTCGATTATTTACAGACCGCCGTCATAGCTGTAATGTTGCTGAGTGAGGTGTTAAATAACAAACAAACAATCATACGATGCGGGTTCAAGATAGTGAATAATTGACAACCCATTATCCATTCCTGAAAATTGATAAGCATTTTAACAATAAAACGGCGTGACAGAACTGTTTTAATCAGAACTAATAAATGAGAGTTGCGCGATCAAAGAAATTCAAATTCCTTCTCCTTTCACGGTAAGCGGATGAAATTTGTTTTGTTTTTCCAAATTACTGTCGGGTCCTTGTAAATATGTGATGTGGTCGATAACAGGAGAAACAACCCGCGCTGTGGATGTGATGACACAATGTATCCGGGTCGAACAGTGCTACCATCGGCGGATACAACAAGCAAGGCAACTGGACATATGTTTGTCCCAGATTCCCTGCTCAGATTATCATCAAACATGCCAGCATACATATACTCCTACATATAAACTGTACCAACCCATGACATCATTTGCATACATTTGCTATGACTTATAGTACATTTATATACATAACAGTGCTAGCATTTATTGGTATCACAATATACACTGTCTGAATATTGATGCTGCAGCAGTCTGGTCAGTTAGGCCTGCAAGAAATCTATGATCATGGGTTCGAATCCCAGAATCGCCCGGGTTAGTGCATTGGTGTAAAGTGATGATACCAGGTGTTCGCGTATCCTGCCGCATAGGTGGCACACGTTACAAACACATACAAAGGCAAGTCAATTGTCCATCCGAAAAAATACGGAAACATACGGTACAATTCAAAATAAACCCAACTCACTCACTCCGTATACAACTTATGAAAGGTTTATCGAGATAGGGTAGCATATTATGTAATTCATCACAGCTTATTTCAGCCAAGACATAGGCCATCAATTTACAGCAGTTGCATATGTTTTTTCTAAGTTGCACAGCTTACATATACTGCCAGAATTTTTACCAGATCAATTTATCCCTGGATATCATTAACTTTAGGTGTGTTTAGCAGTAAATCTCGTGTATTTGCTTGGTGTGTAGAAATCACGAGATTTTGGGGGAAACAATCATTATTTGGTCCAATATTTCAAGCCTTTAGTACATAATCAGTGTTTTAAGTTGTTGTCGGGGACCGTAAAGATACAACACATTTTGATATCATTAAGGATTGTTATTATATCTTCCATGTGAAATTATGAATCGATTTTCAAAAGGAAAATTTGTTTTGGTCTTCTGCTGAAAGTAAAAATAAAAGCATTTAAGATATAAACCTAATTGGATTCAATGAGATCAAGATACCAAAGTAAAAATCACTTTGCTTCTCGAAGAGTTTGTCACGTTATGGCCTCTCAGTCAACTAAAAGGAATTTCTGACGGTGACACCACCCACAGGACGTGAATCCAATATCCCCATGGGCGGTATTATGGCGGTGATATATACCAGATCACACTGATTGTAAGTCAGTATTCGATCATCTCCGTTCAGTTGTCAACAGGCGACGTCTCTCAGTCGAGACGTTATTTGATGATAAAACACAAGGTGGTTATGTGTATTGGGTCTTCCCATGATACAAAATATTGTTGGCATGAATATAGAAGAAAATGGATATATTTTTAACATCCAAACTTTAATGTTTTTACTATTGTGTATGAATAAGTGTTTTTGTCGATGTTCGCTTTCATATTGCTGTCATTTATCCCCAATTCATCCGCAATCATATTTATTTAAAATATTATGACATTATGAAAAACACAATATTGAGAAGAGAAAGCATGTCCCTTCAATGATCCTAATGACATGAACGAATTGGAAATATTTGTTTCTGTAAAACTGAGAATTAAATATGAATATGAAAATGTCGTTTCTGTTAACGATTTTATATGTTTAGTTGCAGTTTTATCCCTCCGACTAAATTCTATTTTATTTTCTGTTTATTTGAATGTTGTATATATTACACGTATGTGTGAAAAAAGTTCTTTCTACTGTTATGCAGTTTCGGGAAGATTACAAAATATATAAATATCATTCATAGAATTTTCACTTTCCAATTCTATTCTGGAACGAATGTTTTAGTCAACTTCATTTCCAGAAACATCAAGAGCTAATATCTAATTGTAATGTAATAGTATCTCTAGAAGTGTTAAATAACCCTCACGTCCACAGAATTGGTTTGATCTGGTTGTTACTGATATTGCAATGTGATTTATGCCCATTTCTTATTTACAATCACAGGCCTCAGAGGGACCAAATAAAACAATAACAACAGTAATCAATAACTCACTTCACAACGGTAATCTCTCGCTGATCAACATGACAAATATAGCCATTAAACGTAATTACGATCCTGAAGAACACACGGCATATGATTCTAGTATTATCAGTGCTTGCGCAAACTGATAAATACGCTAGTGTTGTGCATACGCTATCATAGTATAGCACACATTATTAGTGCATATATAGCATTATACATAACTCATGTTTAAGTATGATAGAAGACGGTATTATGATTTGATGATCCAGACAAAGAGATTATACCTGAGTCGTATGAATACTAGGCAGGCTTAAGAATGAAGACCGTTAATAGATTATCATATTGTCTCTGGACACATCAATTATTCCTTGAACAATGCGAAAGGCTTGTGTTACCAATATTTTACTATAAATGTGCCTATCAGTTTCTTCTGTAGATGAGGCATGTAGAGAGGTGATAATGTTTTCCAAACGACTGCTCCACAATGTGTATTTTCTATCACATGCTCAGGAAGTACCTGCTGTGAAAGAGATTGTATTTCCCAGTCAATGACGCGTATGTGTCGGTAAAGGGTTACACTGGCGACGTCTGTTGGATTACAGATAACCAAAACTTGAATTAAAAGCAAATTATGGGTTAAATGAGTGAAGTTAAGGAGTATTGAACAAAACGTTTCCAAATGCAGAATTAATATGATATCTGGAAAGGCATTCAAACACACCGTGGCTAATGGACGGTACTTCCAATACAAACTCGATTATCAGATTAAGAGTAGGTGTGCTTTATTTGGATGTGTCCCTTATGAATTGTAGTTTGAACCTAGTATAATTATTACCTGTCAAATCTTACCATGACTTCAAGGATCAAAAGTGTTCATTATATAAGATTATCCTAACGAAAATGCTACAAACTCAAGTTCATACCATGGCTATCGATATTCTCAGATGAGTGCGTTGCATTAAGTTCAATTCAGCATATGTTGTTCTGACAATAGTATCCCTGTGACAAGACACATGTAACCTAGTTCTGTTACAGTTTACATTCATAAAGTACTGACTTCTGATGTGACTGGATTATTGTTCAAAGTGGCTTTACATCGCACTTCACGTCACCCTTGGTGCTACTCATTATCAGCCTTCAATAGCCTTATGATGACACTTGATATTTGCGACATCAATTTTTGTTTGGCCCTGCTACATATCCCAGAGACATGAATGCCAGCCGGTAATGGTACCGTGTGTACTTGTTCATTATTGACATAACACTGAACCTGTGTGATCTTACCAATGAGCACAATCTGTTTCTGATTGAACTTCACTGACACCAAACGCAAAGTTAGACATGTATACAAACCAGTTTCAATTTTGTGCCTGGCATTTTCATTTCGTTATAGGGATGGGCGGAAACTCTCCAAGTTTCTTGCGCAGCGCCTTAATTTGCACCGGGGCTCACAGTTACAAGTTATTGATTAATGAGATCGTGTTGAATAGGAACAGATTAGGGTCTTTGGGCACTTTACCATTTTTACAAAATTCGACTGCATCTGTGATTCCTCTAGGCTACAGTGACAATGACTGACCATGACAAGAGATGAGATTCTTCACTTCAAACAAACGACAATGATATTTCTAATATTTTCACCATGATCATTAACAACCTTGGCGAAATATTTCTCACATTTCCCTTTTTGCCTGTTTGTCCCAAGGTGAAATTCATTCAGAGCATTTAACTAATACATCTTTTGTAAAAATGGCGTACTCAAAAAAAGGAAATTTTGTAGTTGGTAGGATTCAGCATTCATGAACTTGCTTAAGGTCCAGTGTAAAAAGACGTATGCAAAGGAAGTCGTTCTTTGAGGTTATCCAATACCGACGCCACAAATGAGGACCTCCTTCTTGTTCTTTGCCTTGTGGTGTTCGGGACTGTTGCCTCAATTCAAAACATGTCATTAGCATCTCTTCATTTGGCTGGACCAGAAAGCTACATTAGAAATAGTTGATTAACAGGCTTTAAGGAACGTAAAAAGTATGTGCATTGAAGAACATGTGATGTTTTGCACGACCATTTGTTGACTAGGCTAACTTTATATTGAACATTAAAACCCCCATAAACACATTTTGAATGTTTGTAAAGTAATTACGTGTCGTTCTATTTCTCATATTGTCAAAATGCATGTGAAGAATGAACACCACTAACATCATTTCAGCTGATAAGGAAATGGGTAAAAATCTCCGTATTAAACCACAAGCTTTCTGTATTTATTTGTATGTGACTTATACAGGTGAAATGCGATTCAATCACACCATCTATGACAGATCATCTTATTAATCTGCCTTCCGTAATGTTTTTTTTTCATTCCGGAAACTTTTTCTTTCTTTTTTTTAAATGCGTCAGCTGATACTTTCAGCGGTAGTGCACTGTACTTCAGATTTTATCAGTCATAAGGTTACCTATAATGTGCCAATAAACTTATTTTAACATTGTGCATCTTGTTACATGGTAGTGTATTTTATTGTTTAACAATGATTGTAACTGTGTTACATTGTTTCTGTTAGGATTCGGTAGAAGCTCATTGCATTGTGTTTGTACATTGATCAGTCGTCAGGAAGTTACTAAACTTAGATGTTGGTGTGGTGTGTACACTTCCGGTCCGGCATACAGAAACTTACCGATTATTTACCTATATGGTGAGGGCACAGTATGGAAAAATCCAGGTAGGTTGTATATAAGGGGACCAATAAGGAAACCAGCTTTCATGTGAGGATCGCTGATCATCCCTGGTACTTGCCTAGCCCATCTCTGAAGCTTGACCACTGTCGACGCTGGGTGAATATATATTATTATCACTGATTTTTGCTATCAGCACAGTATTTTTGTATTTGATACTGACCACTGCCATGATATTATTTATTACCATTGAATATTGTACTACCACTCTATTGCTTACTGTCATTGTAATTGCTGTGCAGTAATTTGTAATGATTTGTAAACCTGGTGAATTTTGTAATGCATCTGATGATTGTATACTACTTGTTGGTTGTTTGTTGGTTTCACACTAAGTTCTTTCACGTACAGATTTCTGACATATTGTTTCAATTTGGGAATCGATGCGTAAAAATCTACTACCAATTAGCGTGTCAGTACAGATATAGACGGAACACATACTTGTCGCTAGATCCATTTAAGTTAAATCAGATAAAACCTTGGAAACAGTGCAATTTTATAACCAACCGTGAAGCGAACCAATGACCCAGTACACCATAAAACTTTCAAAATAAAATACAACCAGCTTAAGCACCCGTTTCTCCAAATACCCCAATTAGACTCTTTACGTCAACGTCTTAACATTAATATCCCTTTCAGTTATGACATTTTTTAAGATATTATGTTCTTTTTCACGTGATCCTGATCAACAGGTAACTTCAATAGAGTTTTCATATCTTATTTGAGTAGTCAACACAAGATGTACTAGTAACCGATGAAAACAGTCCTCAGTTTCATCTCTAGATCTCAAGCCTGTTCCAGCATGGTAATATATGGACCTGCAAGGACTGCAATAGGATTCATTCCACCTAAACCAGATCAAGTGTTGAGATTCAACTGACGTTAAGCATTGTGAACCGTGTAGGCACCGTTTTAGTTTTAGTTAAAGTGACACTAATGCTTCATAAGTACCAGGTCATTGGAATGCGTATTTGTACTTTGTGAATGGTAAAAGCGTTTTGAACGATTTCTTGGCATTTAATTCACCAAATGTTCAAATTGAGGAAGTTGATGAACACACGGTGTGGAACCAATTTCGATTGTCCAGCAAATAAACGAAACGGTATTGCACCTAGTCGGGCGTTATTATCGTGTTGTGCGCAGGCGTGTTAAGCGCCCTCTCGGGGCTGATTGATAGCCAAGAAATCAAATCCAGCTCCATGGATAAATCCTAGTTATAAACCCATGGTGCTGTCACTAGCTGGAATGTCGTTACGTATTTGGCGCGGCTTTTGCTGAGCTTTTTTTGTATGTGGCCTGAGTTGGAAACCGACAACAGAGCTAATGCTTGAGTAAATAGATTGTCGCTTAATGCCAGGGATAATGGTGACTACTCGGGAACCGTATTAAGGCCAATATTGAAATATCCTTCATAAACGTTTACAATGTATTTGGAGGACCTGCTGCTTCTCCCAGTGGGATAAGATCTGCCTGCATATTGAGACTAAGCATATTCCACTTCGTGACTCAAGTATTTTAATTCTGGCCAATATTAGGAATAATATGTTGCTTTATGCTAGTTTAGACTTTGAACAATCTCATTTGAAATTCATACGTTGTCAATTGAATTACTCCGCAAAGAATGAGAGCTTGTGTGTGTTGCCTATGCGATTCAAAGCTAACATGGCGGGGGAAATGTCACAAACGTTGTTGTTTTTAAAATACGACAAATGAAATGAAACGACAGACCAACTAATTTGTACCATGCCGTCAGCACATGCACTGATGGAACCCACTGTTGTATGCCAATATAGTGGCAAAAAAGATAAATGTGATTCATTTATATGTGCGTGTTTTCTGCTGAACAACATTTACTGCTGGCACTATGGCTTCCATTGATGTAATTAAACTTGACGTTTGACAGTAAGTTATTATGACTGGTATACTTGTACGTCCATGTCCTCTCTCCTTAAGGGGTGGTTGTGTGGACGAGGGGGCCCAGTCGTTGGTGTTCAACAGCGTTCAACATCAAATGCCTGCGGAGCTTTGGGCTTTCCAACACCAAATTGACACGTCGTGGTATAATTGTTATACTTTTCAAAGCTGCGTTGACCAAGCACTCTCACTCACTCGATCACTTACTCACTCGATCACTCACTTACTCACTCACTCGATCACTCACTCACTCGATCACTCACTCACTAACTCACTGTCACTCCTTCACTCACTCACTTCATTGATTCACTCCTTCACTCACTCACTCCTTCACTCACTCCTTCACTCACTCACTCACCCACTCCTTAACTGACTCACTGACTCACTCTTCCACTGACTCACCCCTTCACTGACTCACTCCTCCACTGACTCCCTCATTCACTCTTTCACCAATTCATTCACTCACTCACTCACTCACTCTTTCACTCACCCAAAACTCACTCACCCATTGGTGGACACATTGCGTCATCACTTTTTGGTGATGAATCATGGCCACATGCTCATGGTATTGTGGGAATCGTGCAATGGAAATAAACATATCTTGTGAATGGAAGGGTTTTTGTTGCATTTCTTCATGGTAACTGGCCAGCATTTGGACGTGTGCTTGTAGCTGACACCTAATACTAGTAGTCGCTGTTGCTGCCGATATTCGGTGACGGTGTGGTGGCGTTATGTAGGTTCACCTAGAAATGTACCACAGTTGAACACCCTAATGGAGTGACTCAAACCTCCATCCCAGCCCGTCAGTCGCCTTAGTCGCTACAATTTGTTGCGCAGAGTTGCGTCCCTTAGGCGTACCAGAAACCTATAACCGAGTTTCATATTCGCGCGGATGATGTTTCTTGGTTTGTCAGCACCATACCCATGCTCGTGGATTTCACCAAATTGCTCAAACGTCTGAAACCTGCATTAGGCGCTTTCCTCCCAGATCAAGCTGACAAGCCGTGATATGACTGAAATATATGTACTGTTACAGCGGCGTTTTTTACAAAACGTCTTCACTCATAGAGATCAGATCCATGTCCCTTTGGTTCTTGTCCTCAGATGTGATAGTCTACTGGTTAAAGCGTAGGCCTGTCACACCACCGAAGACCCGGGTTCGATTCCCGACATAGATACACAGTGTGAAGCCTATGCCTGGTGCTAAATAAAGAGGCGTGTAACTCACTCACTCACTCACTCACTCACTCATATTTGAACTAATTCCGTTCTCAATGTGACAACGGAAAATCAAATCTTGCCCGTATTGTCCACAGCGGACATGACTTGACCGCCCATTGCACACACATGGCTTGCCACATGGATTTCATAAACAGTTACTATTATCTACAAAGATATCTAATTTCCAGCAGAAAATACCCCTACAGAACAGGACTGAGATCATTCTCATAAGCGACTCACACTCACACCGTCTCTCATCGAAACCCCCCTCTTCCTACACCCCGACCCCCTCCCCATAATAAATGAGTTCCCAACTATACAGTTAATATTACCTTCTATATAAAAAATGTTTCTATAATATCCTAGTCGGATAAACATACATTCAAACAAACAACGTCACTCTTCTAAAAGGTACACACAGAAATTGGTGTGAAGATAAAAGAGGCAGCTTCATGACTTCCTCAGCAAGATCTTTGATTTAATCATATCCTATTTGGCCATAACGTTTCAGTCAGCTGAAGTCTGATGATGTAAGATAAGAGTGAATACTTTGATATAAGTTTGTGTGGCCAAATGTGCGAAATGTCAGCTTTCGTTCCATGAAAGTGAATCAGCAATGTAGACCATAATCATTTAAATGTTCCTACCGTTTAAGGTGGCGGAGGTTTGGGTATATGAGTCGCAGCACGCAAGACAATGGCGAGGGCAAGATGTCAATGTGACTAAGATTTTTGAGACATGGTAAGGAGATTGTGACGAGCCTAGACAATGAAAATCATAGATTGAGAGTACATCATTGTGGCTGCAAAGTCTGAAGTTTCACGCACTTCATCGTTAAGGTCAGACAGACTCATTACGTGTTTGAAAATCTGCCATGCAGCTAACTGCCACCTCCCCCTCTCTATTTCTCTACCTCTCTCTCTCTTTCTCACTCTCTCTCCCAATTTCTCTTTATTTCTATCATGTTTCTGTTTGTCTGTCTGTCTCTTTCACTTTTTGCCAGATTTGTGCTCTATTCCTCACGTTATGTCTCTTCTCTCTCAATTTCTCTCTATTTCCATCCTATTTCTGTATGATTGTCTCTTTGTACATATATTTTACTTTTCGTCATAAGGTCCCCTACGCACCACACACACACACACACACACACACACACACACACACACACACACACACACACACACACACACACACACACACACACACACACACACACACAAACACACACACACACACACACACACACACACAGAGGCATTGATAGTTAACCATATCTCTACCATATCTCGTTTTGTGGAACGGGGCAATAAAGTCTGACCTTAACAACTACGGGAGAAGATGGCAATTATGTTGATCAACGTTTGCCTTGCACACACGAGCACATTGAAGAAGATGAATTCGTGTGTAGGCCTGGTCAATACCAGCAGGTACCACACACATTCAAGTCACAACATTAGGGCCACGCATTCCACAGTCGATTGTCCAACAATGGGGGCGAGCAATGGCAAGTCGACGGATCGATTCTAGATGATCTGCTCATCCAATTATCTCGAAACAGCTAATGAATTACAAACGCCAGTCATGTATTACTCCCAAGTTAATCAAACTCATAAAGTTAAATTTATTTTCAAACAAGCAATAAGGTAATGCAAATATTGTAACAGTTTAAGCGGATGGGCTGCGAAACAGCTTTCAACCAGAAACATCTCAACGGTTACATTAACTGCTGATACACATTAAATTAAATGAACCTGGGTAATCAAGCATACCTGTTCATGAAACAGTATATATAGCGCCGTTACAAAAAATAGCATTTACCTGATTATTGTATTGGTCACGTCCATTCTACACAGAAACTACCTATGTGAGAATGCAAAAAACTTTAGCTGTTTTGCAACTATTTGTCACGCTTGTGGTTCTGAGACAAATTCTATGTTACGGCATATTTCAAATACAATTCTTCTGAGCTTCATGTCTCTTTGTCTTTACTTTCTGTTTTGAATTTTCTTTTAAAATAACTATATATTAGAGTTTTAAAAATTGCAATCAATCAACTCTCATTTTGTCCTTATAAGATGACGTCGTGGAAATGACCATTCACATCCTTGGAGAGTTGTGGTGTAGGGGTGTGAGTTTGGGTGTGGTAGAGGGGTTGGGGTTGGGGTGGGGTGGGGTGGGGTTGGGGGTGGTGGTATCAGAAGAGGCCTATTCATCATCCAAAACTGGCTTCACAGGAGATATCGCTTGGGAGATATCTTGGGCGAGATATTGCTATAATAATTGTGTTGCAGCCCATGCTTTGTTACCATGACGTCACAATCAAATGACAACATAAAGTTCTGTCACTGGAACTGGTTAGTTGTACGTACTTTTCCACTCACAACACCGGTTATTACTGTTTATAGGCTGAAAACAAATTAAAAAGCATGTGAGTGAGTGAGTTAAGTCACGTCGGCAATATTTCAGCCATAATGTGACTTGAAGTTATACAATACCTTTTTTAAAACAGTGATCGAAGGACAGTATATTAACTAGCAATATACACAGAATAACGAAAACTAAATTAGGTGTATAAAAATTTCAATATCTGATTTTGGGGCAACGACGCGGTACAAAAATGGGGCTGTAGATCGCCAGCAAGAAAGGTAAGGTCACAATACCAGGGACCAAGGGAACAGACGGTTGTTGAAATATATGTGGGAAACAGCTGTTTCCTAATAAAGGGTATTTACCATATATGAAATAGAAATAGCAACATGCTGAAATGCATTTTTTACGAAATTTGTATATTTGGAGAGAACAATTTCGAGATCTTCCATCCAGGTGATTCACAAACACGTGCTTCTGACCTGGTCGAAATCGTACTTCTGCTTATGAAAATGGTTTAGGCGCCTAGCTTTATTCGATACATAACATTGTGACAAGGTGCAGCACATTGAAGTATTTAGATGATATTTGAGTTGTGAGATTAATAAGCCATCAAAAGACGTCAAATATATTTATCTCCACTGATGCTATTTCTTGCCTTTCTGATATGTTTATAATCATCTAGATACATTTTTCAAACATGGTGTAAGACTGTAAAGATTTGATGTGAAGTTTTATCCTCATTTGGTAAGGTCCTTCTTGATCAAAACGTGACACTTGAAACTGTTAGACATCACATTTCACACTAATATATCGGTCACCTCGCAGTCGTGTGTTTGTCCCACGGGCAAGAAACCTATATTCATGGAAATACCCTTCAGTTTCAAACAGATTTCATTAATCAGACGTTTGAAAACTGGCCTAAGAAAATCATTGGAATTTCTGGTTTTGATCACGAATTCTTATGAATAACTTATGGCAGACATTCTGAAGTTTCCTCTCTTTGGTACATCTCACACTTGCGAAATATTTCATTTCGTCTAGTTTTATTACTCCTTCTCATAACAGGCGGTTCAGTATAAAATCCATAGGTATGACTTATCCAAGCTGACACGTATATGATAATAGAGTTAAACTGTTCTTGAAGGATCGGCATGTTCAGACACTTTAAAATGTTTCACAGTTTGAAAAAAAAAATGTAATACTAGCGTAGACTAAATACACATGAAGGAATATATATATATATATGTAATGGTAAATATGTTATAATCTGCATATTTGTCCTTGTAAATGTTGAGAATTTTCTTTAACGGATTGGGACGTCGGTAAAGTTTAGTGGTTACAGCACTAATTGGTTAAATTCGGCGTGACATACTGCTTATACATATATATGCGATATTCCAGACATATAACGGCCGTGGATACCAGTAGCATGCTTTTTAGAGGTACACATGCAACACATCGCGCCGAATTGGCATACTAGTATATAAGAATTTTACGTTCAGATCCGGCACTTGGACAATCCAGTAATCCATACCTTGATACTCACTTGAATTTGCTGCTGCTATATGGATTTAAAGAAATGTGTCTCGTCCCGTTATATGTAGATTCGGATACGTTTATATTCAAAACCTCCTTTTCAATTTCAATCAAAATTATCATCCTCAAAACGCATGCATTCTTAGAATATTATAACAGACAATATGTAATATTCAGGCAGACATACTAATAACATAAATGTTCTGGTATGGTTGCATGCACATTGTCTAAGAAATGTGTTTGTGTCAAACGGCTTCGAAATATATATGCATGTATGTCGGCATCCCGAAGATATTTTTTCTAAAAGATACAACGCACGGTGTAATTGCAGGTCGGGTTTTCAGAATTGTCGGATCACTCAGATATCGGTCTACTGATTTACTTGAAGAACACATCAAAGATTCCATGGCAACATCGTTTTTACTTGTTTAGCATTACGGGGAATACAATTCGGCATCTGGTTTCTGTAATTAAGGATGTGTCGTAGAAGCACAAAGGTATCATTCCGGACTTGACTCCGGTATCTCAGTGGATAAAACCCTGCCTTCATTTATTCTGGTTATACACATGACTAAATTGTATATCCGGTTAGTGGGCTTGTGTCGGAACTGCATAGGGTAGCTTAATGAAAGATAATGCCTCAAAGTGTTGGGGATGTAGAATTGGGAACACAGTGTTAACGCTAACTAATCAATTTGTATTCACTTTGAGCCATCAACAGTGGAACAAGGGCTTTGTTACAAACTAGCGTGACATATATTATTCATATTACAACACGATTACAATTATAGTAACTTATGAGTTACTATTAATGTCCTTGTAACGTCTAATTTGATTTGTATTTTGATATTGTTTCCAAATCAACAATCATCAAAGCGATTTGTAAGTTAGGTAACTATGAACTTCGTACATCTTAACTGTGACTTCATTTTGATGATCATTCAGTGCTACGTATGAGTGTATTTGTACATGCAACCTTAGAGCAGAGAGTCGACACAGATTTATATTGTAAAACGTGATTCATTAAATGTTAACTACTTAGGTTTACGGCTTTGTCACAAGACCTAACATGCAGAGCAAACCGTTTGTTTTATGTCTCCGTGTGCTGTTGAAAATGATAAGACATACTGATATTTGTGTCAATACATCTTAAGGTTTAACAAGTCATATTGTAATGTATAACCGCTATTTTGTATCGGGCGGTGGGGTAGCCTAGTGGTTAAAGCGTTCGCTCGTCACGCTGAAGACTCGGGTTCGATTCCCCACATGGATACAATGTGTGAATCCCATTTCTGGTGTCCCCCATCGTGATATTGCTGGAATATTGCTAAAAGCGGCGTAAAACCATACTCACTCACTCACTATTTTGTATCAAGGACACGACGTCATTTTGATATTAACGAAGTGAAATGTGATATACAGCTCACTTCATAGGGGTCCTAACAACGAGATGTGGGTTATAGTGATGACTCTTGATGTAACATCGATTTAACCGTAGGTTTGAGAAAGATAGATAAACAGGCACACACGAGGACCGTGCTTAAGTTTTTAATGTAAAAAATACAATTAGTCCCATGTAGTTTTAATTTTAAAAATATCGTTTTTCCATCTATGGCTGTAATAATATGTCGTCTCTATACAAAAGAAAAATCCCACCACCACTATTTATCATGAGCATATGTATACGAATCACCATCAATTAGTGATGGCGTCGCGAAAAGGGGGAGTGTATATATCCTGGCCCTCCGTTGGCACCAATCAAAACAAACACATGTCAAGGGAATTCAACAGTTTACTAAATAAAAAAAACACAATTTTAGAAACAGGGATTAAATCTGACATTTAAAATGTACTCAACATGTCTACCATACAACGTTTCGAAAGCTTTACAAAGTCTTTGGATGTTGTGACCCTTATCAAACATACGACGCTCTTTGAAATCTTCGTTGAACGAGCATGCTTGATTGTACCTCAACCATTGTGAAATGTAGACCCCGAAGGCTGGAGCTGCTGGAAAATTGCTCCACAAAAATGGGAAAGTTGATTATTGGAAAGTTGAAGCCATTGCCTCTTGTCATACATACTTGTGGATAATTGTTTTGTCGTTCTGAATTTTTATGCAAGGATCCAAATATAAAACCGATGAGGCGTTTTCACTGGTCTCTTTCATTTCTAGTTTCAGACGGGTAAATATGTAGAAGCGAATTGACTATTAGACCATTATTGAACGATATCAGATCATCAATATACCTGAAGCTGAAGTTCAACTTCAAGGCCAAATCCACTTGTTCTGATTCTACCAATCCGACTTGCATGCATAACGAAACCGACCGACAAGAAGTTATTATAATATCTGAGATACGCCCAACCCATAGCAACACTACAGCGTCGGTTACAATGTTTACACACACTATTATTACAAGAAAACTCTTCTAGAAAATTCTGACATTCCTACACTGTCATAATAACACTCCTCTATGCTCATGTGACTTCTGTTCTCGGCAATATCACTTTATGAAACATTCAAGCTTGAATGTGTTACTATAAAAGCTGATGGTCGCAAATGCTGGCAATGGTCACAAACCACTCCCCAAAGTCCACATGACCGTTTCTTCGACAGCATGAACAATACAAACTTAACCCATCAGCTTGAATTTATCCCTGTGAAAACCTTGTAACCGAAGGTTACCTTACACCATCCCTGCTATGTTCGTCAGCCACACCACTTAAGTAATGAGAGTTGAAGAGTCTGTCAAGTTGTTTATCATACCAGTATTTACGAGGACCCTGGTTCCGAGACTTGATCAGCCGCAAATGGATCAAAGTGATCGTTTATTAAACACAAATACAGTTTGAAAGTCGTCGGCATTTGGGATAATTTTCGCGCTCAGTTGCTCGTCTCCCAGTGGAGGCATCTGGGCGAGTGTTAACAAAGTTGTAATGAAAATACGATCATGGTGTTAACGTATTGATTGGTAGAGAGGGACACTTTTATGACAAATCTCTGATCAAATAAGGCTAGTCGTGAGGAGAATGTGATCAGACGTGTGAAAGCGTCTGCAGAAGGCCATGCTAAGGAGAACTGCTTTATCCTTAATCCCCCAGGTTCGTCCGGAATTTACTTTTGGTCATTTCCTTACTATTCAGCTATGTACCTGGCAGTCAGCCATGAGTATGTTAACATGTAGTTCACCATTAGCCACATCAGACGTACGACCTTTGATTCAAATGGCAGCGTCAGTTCAGACATTTACCTATCCATCTTATCCGCCTTTCTGTCTTTGTTGGAATGGTATGTATTTATCTTCCAGTTAGGATTGCTCTCCGAAAAGACATATACTTCCCATTGGAAGGGTTTTACAAGGACGCCATAACAAACAAGGTTAATAGGATTTTCAATGAATTGTAAATTTTGACTTCCGCGGCATTGGCAAGAAATGCTCTTTTGACGATAAGGACGCTTTAGAGATTTTGCCGTCTGTTGATAGCTGAATTTGATCCTTTGGTTACATGGGACTGATTTGATTTTTTTATATCTGAAGATGTCCGTATCACTTCTAAAGTGCAGATATAACGAAGGTTGGTTATATAGTTAACTGGAAGTGACAGTGCGCTTCTGATGGGAAGAAGTCGAACTCGAAGTTCTGTGGGCCAGTGAAATAATATTGCCATCCGTACTTCGGGACAGTGAGTGAGTGAGTTGGGTTTAACGCCGCTTTTAACATCATTCCAGTTATATCACGGCGTGTAAGCTTAATGTGGGAGGAAAGCCCGAAGTGATGCAGGTCTCTGACGTTTACCACTTCGGTGAAACCCACGAGCACGGGTATGGTGCTGACAAACCTAGAAACATAATTGGGCGAACCGGGATTCGAACCCACAATCATAGGTTTCTGGCGTGCCCAAGGGAAGCAACTCTGCACAACGAATTGCAGCGCCTTAGACGACAGGGCCACCCGTGCCCCCACTTCGGGACAGGCATAGGGACAATGTAGACCATAGTTCTTGTAAAGAATAAATCGAGACAATTGAGTTTCTTCGTCTTTAATGTTATATCGAGTTTAAGGAAGTTCCTATTTGTAATGTCCTTACAATTTTGCGAAAGCACTGGGATACAGTCAATGAGTGAGTGAGTTGGGTTTAACGCCGCTTTTAACAGTATTCAAGTTATATCACGGCGTGTCAGCTTAATTTGGGAGGAAAGCAAGGGTATTCTATTTTTTCTGACGTCACCATCTGTAACTTATTTTATATACTTATGTCGTGAACCCATGAAATATATGATCGACGTTTTTTTTATGCTATGAATATTTCACTGATACAATAAATGAAACTATACACGGAAACAATTAATCAATGGTGAAATGCACGTCACTTTACATGGACACAATGAAGTTTGTATGTCTTGACGGTCAGGCATTTTGGTTGTTTGTTTGTTTGTTTGTTTGTTTACCTTAGTTGTCTTCGTTACGCAACTTTTGAGGCGCAATCGAAAATGCTCGTTCTACGAAGATTTTAAATAGCCCTATATGACTCTTGTTTAAAGTTGTTTGTTCAGGGTAACAGCATTCGGGGCCTAAGTTTTATAGTAGACGTGTGGCGAGCAAGTTTTAACTTGACACATTGACCAATATGATCGCTATTTTGACATGTTTCCTTTGTGTGTTTATTGTTTAACGCCGCACTCATCAATATTCCAACTATATGACGGCGGTCTGTTAATAATCGAATCTGGACCAAACAATCCCGTGATTGACATCATAAGCATCGATCCACGCAATAGGGATACGATGACATGCATCAACCAAGTCAGCGAGCGTTACCACCCGATCCCGTAAGTCGCCTCTTACGACAAGCATGGGTTACTGGAGACCAATTCTAACTCGGATCTTCATGCGGCGGCATTTAATTATTATCTTAAAAGAGACAAAAACCATAAAACACAGCTACTAAAAGCAGGTGTTCACGAAAATGTGGCACCATTACAAACACACACAAATCCAAGTCAGTTGTTCACCTGAAAAAAAATATGGAACAAGTCAAATTAAGGAAAATGCATCGGACATAAGTGTGGTCACTGGTGCGTCAAATTTAGAAATATGTCTACCAGAAAACATTTTGAAAGCTTTACTGAGGCCCTACATGCTGTAAGCCTGATCAAACAGTTTTTAAGCAAGGGCCATGTACGCTCTTTGAAAACTTCAGAGAAAGAGCCAGAGCATGCTTGATTGGACCTCAGTGTGGACACCCAAAGGCTGTAGGTGCTGGAAGAATGCTTGACTCAAAGAGATACATCATCAGGGGCAGTCATTCGTTTCGGAGTACCATGCGGAATTGTAACTATGCACATGTGCATGTGAATGAAGTCAACAACGTGTATGAATATGCTAGAACAACTTTACGAAATCAAAATAGATATTATTTATCAGCCATAAGAACACGGATATGAGGAAAACTATTTTCGATAATTCTCACTTATAGAGATAGTTTTGCATCACGCTGATTGACTAATCCACTCCAACTGTTCGATTGTGGGTTTGATTGTACGGAAAAGGATCACAGCAACGTGACGGATTTAATGGTGCATAAGGCAATGTGTATTTGGCAATTACGCAATTCAATGTTCGTGACATCATAAACAGTTTAAGTCAAATAAGCAAATTAGGTTAGCTCCTGTCGATGTCTTTTCAAGTGGTCGCATCTTTTGTACATTTCTGTTTGAAAAAGAACCGTCATTTGATGAATAGACTGTGGAATCGGCGAATGGATTGGAATATATTTTCACAAGAATTTTCTCAATGAATAGAGAATTATTGGTTATCGGTCCGATCGTTTCGAAAATTGATGACTTAATCAATGTTGTTTTGTGACGTTATATCGCTGTGTTTTTAAAATGTGAGTGAGTATGGTTTTGCGCCGCGTTTAGCAATATTCCAGAAATTTCACGGCGAACGCTTCAAAACCCACCGCCCCTTGACAACGAATTCACTTACAGGTATTATATGTCGAAAGTTTAGAGAAATGCCTAGATGCGTAAGTTGAAGTGTTCAAACATGTACGCCAGTGTATGTTTTTTTTTAATTTGAAAACACGAATAGCCTGTACGAGTGTTTAACATATATTTTTCTGTAAAAATTTATTCTTTTGTTTTCTCTTGCCGTTTATGGTGACAACGATTATGATCCAAGTACAACGGTTTGTTCTCACTTTGCCGGCAGATTATATGGATTAATTAAGTCTAATTAAATCTAATCCGCATTAGTCGGATTACGGCAGATTAGCAGTCACGCATTGCTAGAGACAGGCGTTTACTAATTAGCTGATTTGAACCATGTTCACGTAACTTCAGGTGAATGTTAGTGATATGAGCTCACGTGTCAAAATGTTTAATATATAGTGTTTAATCAAAATTAATTAGAATAAAGTGAGTGAACACTTAGTTCAATTTCGAAGTTTGCTGATTACGTAACTGAGCAGTGGGTTGAGGGATAAGACAGAAATATGTGGAACCATTTTGACACGCTAGGCCCACGAACCACGAATCATGTTGAGGGATGGCACGCATGAATCAACAAAATGACCACCAACCATCCCAACATCTTCAGGTTCATCAGCCTTATAAAATCTGAACAATCAATGACAGAAGTGACCATCAGTCAGCTCCAGTCTGGTGGTAAGAAACGCCCCAAGGAGAAACAGTATCGCCAACTGGAGCATGAACTAGACCGCCTGCAAGTCTGTCTTCAGAATAATAGCAAGATAATGATGGAATATGGAGATGCCGTCTCCCATCTGGGTGGATTGTAATATTTTATTGTTGTGATATAATGCAAATGTAAATGTATATAAAATTGTATTTGAAAATAAAGAATTATGTGAAAGAAATGTTTTATGGTTCATATGGTAATCATTTGGAATAAGAGCTACCTCAGTCAGTCAGTTAATCTGTATCTAATCCCTCCATTGTTTGTGGATTATTCCGGGAGATTACCTTAATTACCCTAGACAATACCTGCCGGCAAAGTGGGACAACATGGTCTGTCCTCAGGAAAGATAGACTTCTTGACACAACTGAACACGTTTCTGCACCTGTGTTCCCGTCTCATAGTTACCAGTTGATGCTTCACCTTTCCCGTTTAATTATTTAACGACGTGTTGGTATTTCGTATCCTTTCGCGCGGTAAAACGGGGTTTAATTTCGCGTTTAAGATTACTGCACTTATGTATGAATGTGTGCGTGCGTGCGTGCGTGTTGTACTAGTACTAGTCCGTATGATACCCCATTTAGACACCGTATACTGACTCCGAGGCGACAGTCCTTGCCGAGTGCAGGCAGGGTAACAACAAGTTCTATCTACAAACGTCTTTTTGTATGACACGGTCGGGCATCGAACCACAGAACTACCGCTCTCGTGGCAGACGCTCAATCCACTAGATCAAGGAGGCGGTCTGCATCTGCATGTACATTATACTGAACAAACCAAATTAGGGGTCATGAATATTTTAGGGGTACATATTTTTGAAGTGACGAATGAGCACATAATTTCATACATTCACGGGTAGTGTCGTTTCCTATCACAAACGTGGTTGGGGATGAGGTGTCTGAAATGGGTGTAATGCGAGGACCATCAGAACAGCATGTCACGGCATGTGATCAGGTGAGCTAATAGGATGCATCAGTCATTAAGGTCAATAAATGTCACATGTATCATACCACTGCATCAATCACATCATCAATTTGGATCGATGCTCATGATGTCAATCCCTGGATTGTCTGGTCCAGACTCGATCATTTACAGACCGCCGTTATAGAACTGGTCTTTTGCTAAGTGCGGCGTTAAACAACAAACACACAAAGAAAACATGTCAAAATAGCGAATTGCATCATATTCGTCACTGCGTCAAGTTAAAACTTGCTCGGCACACGTCTATAATAAAACTAAGGCCTTGAATGGTGTAACAAACAACTTTTAAGCAAGAGAACGCCTCCGTGGTCTAGTGGTAGAGCGTCTGCCCGGAGAGTGGAAGGTCAGGGGTTCGATTCCCGGCCGCTTCATAACAAAAGACGTTAAAACATGGTACTTGTTCTAACCCGCCTAGCGCTAGGCACGGAGGGGCTAAAACAAGGACTGTTCGGCTAGGAGTCAATATTCTGTGTCTGAGTTGGGTATTCATGTTAAACTGCAGCATGGTATCTCAGACACCTAGCACTATAAATCGGTATCAGTCCGGATAATCTTGAAGCGCTATATTAAACCCAGTTTCACCTCACCTCACTTTTAAGCAAGAGTTGTAAAAGTCTATTCGAAATCTTCGAAGAACGAGTATGTTCGATGAACGTAGACACCTAAAGGCCGGAATTATATTCGACATAAAAGGAAAACTTAGAAAGTTGAAGTGATCCCTTTTGTCATACAGTCTTGTGAACAGCTTTTGTCACTCTGAATCTTTATGGATAAATTTAAATATGAAACAGATGATTCAATTTCACTGGTCTCTTTTAACATTTATTTATATAGATCATTTGTTTACATTAATATATTGTTGGCTATCATTCAGAACTATTCTTGTAAGAACAAAGGTTGATTCTAATGCCTCTTTATCGATTTTGCTGAATCTATTGACACTCTAAAACATTATGTCCTATTATAAACATCGGATGACGCCATCCCTATGTCCTATACTCCTTTGAGCATGAAGTTGAAAGCCGGGAGCGATCTTGAATATACATAGGGAGGTCTTACTTTTCCTGTAAGGCCTGCTTTGAGGTTTTACTTCTTTCAAGTAAGACCTCAGGGTTTACTTTGAATCATAACTAAGAACTGCTTTGATGTTTTACTTTTAAACTGTATCATTTAATTCGCATCCAATGTTGAATTCTGACTTGTGAAAATTCGATGACGTGATTCAAGTTGCAAACACATGTATCATATTCAATATTATTACCCTGTGTTTTCCCACTGAGCCTCAGCGGCAGGTATGAAGTAAAGGCTTTGTATCACTGTGGAACAACAGGCTAGGCAAAGGCAAGCCATCAGGCAACTGCAATCTAATCTGTATGCTGCAGCAGTATGGGGATGGAGCAGTTTTACTGTCTTGGCCAAAACAGTTTGTCTTTTATCTGTAACATATTTAGTAAAAAGCTACCAAGTAAGTGCCATTTATTTTGTCTCTTTTATCTTTTAGAGTTATGAACACACAATGTCATGTAGAAAGTTATATTTGGGATAACACTTTCTTGGTAAAGTACAGATTCTCTTCATTTTATTTTTATATATATTTTTTTATATCTATATATTTTTTTTATTTTTGGGGGGGATGGGGGGGGGGGGGGGGGGGGAGTCATTTTTGTGGATCGCTGACGTTTGGCTGGCGATTAGGTGACTCACACTGGCGGTGTAGGTTCGAATCCCGAACGGGACCCACTTCTCAAAAGAACGAGAATCTGTACTTTACCAAGAAGGTGTTATCCCAAATATAACATTTGTTAGTATTTGAGTTTTATAGAAAACGTCAACGCCAAGAACAACCTGTCTCGATTACCCTTCGAAACAGATACATTGTACCATTGGGAAAAAAATCAAAATAGCGGTGAGAGTTGTATGTATGGATCACTGAAAATAAGTGATGACAGGTCTACGTGAAAAGGGTAAGTATGTCTTGCCCTGCCGGTATCCCGGAATGTCAGAAATTCACAATTGGATCGAATGTTGGACACACGACAAGCAGCTTCTGGCACATCCATAACTGCAATGGAAATGCACAGCGAAAAGCCGTGCGTCGGGCCACTGATGTCCCCGCCTCATATCACTCTAGAGTGTTTTGATCCTAGGCGGAGATCACACTAGAGTGGTTTGATCCTAGGCTCAGATCACTCAAGAGTGAATTTATAAGAGATTGATTTGAAATTGCTACATCCGAAAATTCATGTTCCTTTACAAATATATGCATGTAACCCAAGTATTTTTAATGTGGACGTTAAAGTAAAGATTACAGTTAATGTCAATGACAGAAAAGAACTTGGTTCCTTTTTCCCCGCCTCATCAATAAATGACGTGTTGAAAACAGCCTCCGCCTGACGTCACAATGACGTAAACGTATAGCTAACGTGTTATTTTTATCAATGTGGAACAACAGGCAAGGCAAACGCAAGCCATCAGGCGACTGCAATTTAATCTGTATGTTGCAGCAGAGTGGGGATGGGGGTGGAGCAGTTTTACTGTCTTGGCCCAAACAGTTTGTCTTTTGTCTGTAACATATCTAGTAAAAAGCTACTAAGTAAGTGACATGTCTAGGCGTAAAAATGCCCACCAGCTTTCAAATCGATTCGGTTCATGTAAATTAGAAGCGACAACACCCTTTCCATAATCATAAGATATCTCTGCTGAAAGAAGAATCCATGGTACGATTGTATAATCTTAAATATAGGGGTATATTTATGTTCTAACATTCCTAGGCATTTGAAAATTTAGATGCAGTAATTTTAAATAGCCATTGACACTGGTCATTATGATAAGATGACATATACCCAGTGCCTGTGTGTACATGGTACATCTAAAGGCTTACACTTATGTGAATACGAAGTGCATGTTTTACACGTCAGTAATCATTACTGTGACGTTATGACAAACTTTACATGTAAGCCCGTTAAATAATAGCAAAATACACTCTTCACACACTTATCCATCTTTCACAGAACAATAACATGGATCTGATATGCAACACTGAAGTATATGTGTAAACAAATAGTTGAATACTAGAAACCTTTAATGTAATATGTGCCCTATAAACATTTGCACTGAATTGTATTTTATGATGAATTTATTTTATCTAGTTCAGGTGGGTAAGTGGCTATTTTAAGATTATTGAACGATATCAGATCTTCAATATACCTGTAGCTGAGTTAATCTTCTTGGCCATGTGTTTTGAGTTTGCCAATCCGAGCAGATATATGCAAAGATAACAAGGAACAGATCGGCAAGAAGGGGACTACAATTGGTGCCCATGGGAATGTCTACATTTTGCCTAAATGTCGTATCAGCAAATTTCACATCAGATGTTATCTATGAGGAAGTCCAGCGTTTCACGTATTGATTTTCCTGTAACCTTCAAATGATATTTGCTTTCATTTTTCACCAATTGTCCTAAACCTTTGAAGATAGGAATGTAATTGTATCTATGGCCACCACGTGCAATGACAAATGCCCCATTGATCAATGGAATGAAGTTCATCCCTACGTTTGTCGTTTAGGATAGTGGTGTACAAAGTTGACAAATCAATTTATGTTTGGACAGAAATGAGTTTTGAGCTTTTGAGAATTATTTAATGTTATTAATTCCACTTGTCTCAAATAGTGCATGTGGATATAAAGAAAGTTCTTCCTTGGCTGCATTAAGGATTATGGTTAATCTTTGAGACACAGATTTGGTGGTATATGTCGTTGTGCGGATGTTTGAATAACACTTTACGTTTTATCTCACGTATAAATCTCTATATTAAATCCAGATGCGTCCCTAGTCATATGATAAAAATAAAGTTGTTACATATTAAATATTCTAGCATTAATATGAAATGGTAAAATGGTAATTCCCAGTAATGCATAGTTTAAGCCATCATTTGTTGGCGCACCTTATGTCTCACATGCCTTCAATGAGGCTTTGTTTGGTTTGTTTGTTGTTTTACGCCACACTCAGCAATAGTCCAGCTATATGACACCGGTCTGTAAATAATCAAGTCTGGACCAGACAATCCAGTGATTGATATCATAAGCATAGATCCACGCAATTGGGATCGATGACATGCTTCAACCAAGTCAGCGAGCCTGACCACCCGATCCCGTTAGTCGCCTCACACGACAAGCATAGCTTGAATAGAAGATAATGTTTAAATATGTCATTGTTCCTGAAAACGATAATCCCACAGTTTGCCATAAAACAGTCGTTGGTATCAAAGTTACTTTGTCATGTAATAACAGAATTATTTTTTATTCCCACATTAAAGAATGGTTCGTAAATAATAACCTCTAAAACAAATAAATCAAGTATTCAAGACCCAAATATATCATCTCTTTGAGGTGAGGCATTATTGTAACACATTGAAATATACACAAAACTTTGAGTGTACTAAAAGGAACACTTAGTGTACCCATTTCTAAAATAATATATATTTTATCAGTTTACCATTTATACCTCAAAAGTGAACTAAAAAAATACCTTTCAAACCAAAATGCTTCAAAAACGTCGATGAAAGCTCAGTACTAAACGAAGCTAAAACTATACCTTGTACAAACATTATAGCACAAATAAATTATCAGTTACAGAGTTATTTGTCCTGAATAAGATCGCGCATCTCCTTTCGTGCTAACCAACGTCTCATTCAGTTAAACGTCAGTAGTTGCCCATATTTTACTCATTTAACAGATACATATTTGCTCGTCGACATCCTAGCGCATGCAGTCATCTACACTTATGTTCTAATTTTTGTAGGCTGCCCTGTTTTCTTCTCTCACACAGCCGGGTAACACACCGGCGCCTTGCTCCACCAGTCCAACGAAACAAGTATGTCTTCAAAGTGTTCCATATGTGCACTGTTTCGCCCAATTGTGCATCGAGGTACATATGTAATACGAACGATTTAAAACATTTATGTCACACTTTGAATTTCCACATCGTTAAACTTGAAAAGCTAAATATGCTTGAAGTGGTTTGATTAATTACGACCCTGTTATTTATTAATTATGTTTGCAGTGATGCACTGTAAAATATAATTTTATTGCCAATTGCTACACACTGTTTGCACCCATCATTGAAAGACATCGACGTGTTCATCTCTACATTGATCATAAACTGACGTCCAAAAGAAACTTTACCAACTGAAAATATAAATTTCAGACAAAGTAAACATTTCTTTTCGATGAAGTGTATCTAAAACACATAACCTAAATACAACAATAGTGTATGCAGAAACTGCTAATCGTCTGTTACATGTTTGCGAAAAAGTGAAAAACACGTGCACCACGGACAACTGCAAATGCACGTGTGGGTAAGGGTATAAAACGATTGCAACGGCAAGTCAGACATCCACAGTGATAAAAAAAACACAAAAAAGAAATGCCACGAATCACAGTCGAACAACGTGAACGAGCCTTGGGTATGGTACAGATATCGATGGGAGCCACCCACGCCCATATTGCACGAACCTTCGGTTGCTCCCGTGTTGCCGTTACCAACTTGATGCAACGTTACAGACAGACAGGGCGGACCGCTGACAGGCCAGGAACAGGCAGACCCAAGGTGACCACGCCCCATGATGACCGGTACTTGCGTACCTTGCACCTCCGAAATCGCTTCCTGACAGTGACGTCATCGGCGACAAATGCCTTAGGTCACAGGGTTAGTCGACAGACAGTGGCCAGGAGACTCAGTGATCATGGAATCGGGGCTTTTAGACCCTACAGAGGACAGCTATTGACAGCGAAACATCGTCGTCTGCGATTGAGATGGACCCGGACTGTACGTCGTTGGCAACGACGTGACTGGCAGAGGGTTGTCTTCTCAATACACTTTATTTTATGCATGTATGTTTTGTTGTTTTTGAGCAAGAGTGATTTCAAACTCTGGTAAAGTTTCTTTTGGACGTCAGTTTATATCCATCTGGTAAAAATGTAAAACGATGTATTCTTTCCATTTTGAGGCTAATTTCCCAGTGAATGTTTATTGTGTCCTTAAGAAAGGAGAAAATGTTTATGGCACTAAGTGAATTCAAGTTCTAGTTTTATAAAAAGAAAGGCTTCTTACTGAATTTCAAGTTATAAAGACTACATTTGCTCAATGTTATATTTGTTTATCCAAATTAAATAAACACATTTACCTCATAAAAATCAATTTACAGAATTTTCTTTCGGAAGTAGTAACGATTATTCTGCCTGAAATATTCCACGCCACCGTCCCTTCGGGGTGTCCTGATTTCGTGTACTTTAGACGTCAAGAAACAAAGGCAAGGCACTGATTTCAACATACCAGAAGGTTGTGCCACAAGGGCATAACGAACGGTTATCCAAACAAAAACCCCAAGATATCTCCAGGGAACGCTCATGTCGGCAGAAAAACTGCTGTTAATTTTCGACAGTAACGTGCAAATATTGCGTGAGTGTCAGCGCATACACACGTTCCCAAATGTGTCTTTTTAAACTGTCGCCATTTGCAGGACTTGGAACTAGAATGGCAAGAGTACTGTGAACATCCTGAGTATTAGGTACACCCAGAGATCCCCATCTGTTAATCAAATAGACGTAATGTCCCTTTTCGAATACAGTTTGGGGAATAATTTTGTAATTATTCCCATCCAATGTGGAGCGCATTACTTTAAATACTGAAATACTGAAACGAAATTAAGGCAGTGCGCAGTGTTCTTATCCCCTAAGTCGCAAATGAGCAAAAACTAGATTCTTATCACCAACCTGCATGTTCCTAAGATAGATTTGTAATCTGTAAAGGTCCGATCAGTGTGTGATTTGTAATATTTATAATACTGTTCCTTAGCACGCTGTGTTTTTGTAAGCTGGGATCGATATTGTTTAATAGGCATGATGTTTCTTGCATGTCCATGTGGATGCTTTGCTTATCAGATTCTGGAACTATTCCAAAGTAAGACTTTTCGCCTATTAAAGTATTGTTAAAATTGCTGCTATGACCTTTATTGATGATCTCAAGCGACATATCACTTTTTCTGCTGTAATGATACATTAACATGTAAAAATTAATATCTGTTGTTTTCTTGAGTACACATTAATAAAAACAGGCTTAACATAGAATTTAGACTAGGTCGTAAAAAAAAAACCGTCACGCCGTATACTTGAAGAAAGCAAACCAGTTATATGGTGCATAAGTAAGTGGTTAACACGCATAACAGTATTTGAGTTATGAACACACAATGCCATTTAGAAAGTGGTCAAATGTAACAAATGTTGTATTTGGGATAACACTTCCTTGGTAAAGTACAGATTCTCATCATTTTTTTATTTTTTTTATTTTGTATATATACCTTTTTTTTCTTATTTTTTTTATATTTATTTATTCATTATTTTTATTTATTTTATATATATATACATATATTTATTTTATTTTATTTTATTTTTTTTTTTTTTGGGGGGGGGGGGGGGGGGGGGTGGGGGGGTTGTGCTAGGTTAAGTTACGTCCCCGGGATTCGAACCCACACCGCCAGAGTGAGGCATCTAATCGCCAGCACAGTACTTTCAGACTTTTTGTGGAAGCCTTGGTGGCTGAGTAGGTTAGATCGCTGACTTTGTGCTGACGATTAGGTGACTCACTGGGACTCGACCTAAAGAAGAACGAGAATCTGTACTTTACCAAGAGAGAATTATCCTAAATATAACATTTGTTAGTATTTGAGTTTTATAAGAAACGTCAACGCTATGAACATGAACAACCTGTCTCGATTACCCGTTGAAACAGATACCATTGGGAGAAAAATCAAAATAGCGGTGAACATTACATGAATGGATCTCCGACACACAGTGATGACACCAGGTCTACGCGAATATGGTAAGTATGTCTTGCCCTGCCGTTATCCCGGTGTGTCAGAGATTCACAATTGGATCGAATGTTGGACACACGACAATCGGCTTCTGGCACATCCATAACTGCAGTGGAAATGCACAGCGAAAAGCCGTGCGTCGGGCCACTGATGTCCCCGCCTCATATCACTCTAAAATGTTTTGATCCTAGGCGGAGATCACTCTAGAGTGGTTTGATCCTAGGCGGAGATCACTCTTAACTGGTTTGATCCTAGGCGGAGATCACTCTAGAGTGGTTTGATCCTAGGCGGAGATCACTCTAGAGTGTTTTGATCCTAGGCGGGGATCACTCTATTGTGTTTGATCCTAGGCGGAGATCACTCTAGAGTGGTTTGATCCTAGGCATAGATCACTCTAGAGTGGTTTGATCCTAGGCGGAGATCACTCAAGAGTGTTTGATCCTAGGCGGAGATCACTCTAGTGTGGTTTGATTCTAGGCTCAGATCACTCTTGAGTGTTTTGATCCTAGGCGGCGATCACTCTTGAGTGTTTTGATCCTAGGCGGAGATCACTCTAGAGTGGTTTGATCCTAGGCGGAGATCACTCTAGAGTGGTTTGATCCTAGGCATAGATCACTCTAGAGTGTTTTGATCCTAGGCGGAGATCACTCTAGAGTGTTTTGATCCTAGGCGGAGATCACTCTAGAGTGGTTTGATCCTAGGTGGGGATCACTCTTGAGTGTTTTGATCCTAGGCGGAGATCACTCTAGAGTGTTTTGATCCTAGGCGGAGATCACTCTAGAGTGGTTTGATCCTAGGCGGGGATCACTCTTGAGTGTTTTTATCCTAGGCGGAGATCAGTCTAGAGTGGTTTGATCCTAGGCATAGATCACTCTAGAGTGGTTTGATCCTAGGCGGAGATCACTCAAGAGTGTTTGATCCTAGGCGGAGATCACTCTAGTGTGGTTTGATTCTAGGCTCAGATCACTCTTGAGTGTTTTGATCCTAGGCGGAGATCACTCTTGAGTGTTTTTATCCTAGGCGGAGATCACTCTAGAGTGTTTTGATCCTAGGCGGAGATCACTCTAGAGTGGTTTGATCCTAGGCGGAGATCACTCTAGAGTGGTTTGATCCTAGGCATAGATCACTCTTGAGTGTTTTGATCCTAGGCGGAGATCACTCTAGAGTGTTTTGATCCTAGGCGGAGATCACTCTAGAGTGTTTTGATCCTAGGCGGAGATCACTCTAGAGTGGTTTGATCCTAGGCATAGATCACTCTAGAGTGGTTTGATCCTAGGCGGAGATCACTCTGGAGTGGTTTGATCCTAGGCGGAGATCACTCAAGAGTGTTTGATCCTAGGCGGAGATCACTCTAGTGTGGTTTGATTCTAGGCTCAGATCACTCTTGAGTGTTTTGATCCTAGGCGGAGATCACTCTTGAGTGTTTTTATCCTAGGCGGAGATCACTCTAGAGTGTTTTGATCCTAGGCGGAGATCACTCTAGAGTGGTTTGATCCTAGGCGGAGATCACTCTAGAGTGGTTTGATCCTAGGCATAGATCACTCTTGAGTGTTTTGATCCTAGGCGGAGATCACTCTAGAGTGTTTTGATCCTAGGCGGAGATCACTCTAGAGTGTTTTGATCCTAGGCGGAGATCACTCTAGAGTGGTTTGATCCTAGGCATAGATCACTCTAGAGTGGTTTGATCCTAGGCGGAGATCACTCTGGAGTGGTTTGATCCTAGGCGGAGATCACTCTAGTGTGGTTTGATCCTAGGCATAGATCACTCTAGAGTGTTTTGATCCTAGGCGGAGATCACTCTAGAGTGGTTTGATCCTAGGCATAGATCACTCTAGAGTGGTTTGATCCTAGGCGGAGATCACTCTAGAGTGTTTTGATCCTAGGCGGAGATCACTCTAGTGTGGTTTGATCCTAGGCATAGATCACTCTAGAGTGTATTGATCCTAGGCGGAGATCACTCTTGAGTGTTTTGATCCTAGGCATAGATCACTCTAGAGTGTTTTGATCCTAGGCGGAGATCACTCTAGAGTGGTCACCCTAGGCGGGGATCACTCTTGAGTGTTTTGATCCTAGGCTCAGATCACTCTAGAGTGTTTTGATCCTAGGCTCAGATCACTCTAGAGTGGTTTGATCCTAGGCTCAGATCACTCTAGAGTGAATTTATAAGAGATTGATTTGAACCTGCTACATCCGAAAATTCATGTTCCTTTATAAATATATGCATGTAACCCAGGTATTTTTAATGTGGACGTTACAGTAAAGATTACAGTTAATGTCAATGACAGAAATGAACTTGGTTCCTTTTTCCGCCTCATCAATAAATGACGTGTTGAAAACAGCCTCCGCGTGACGTCACAATGTCGTTGAGCTAACGTGTTAATTTTTAGAGTCGAGACTCTGAAGTGAACTCATTGATTCACAATGTCAGATAAACATATATATTTACTTATATATCACATTTTCCTTTCACGTATCTTTGAAACGTCAACACTTGGAGTGGTTATTCTCTGCTGTTGACGTTATATATCATTAGAGCCGTGCTGCATGTATTTGTAAGCCTGCTATGTCTGTGGGTTTGCAATTGACTTTTAGATAGACTCAGTAGTAAACAAAACACTGATACTATATTGAGTGCTTTTTCGTCTTAAATCGAGAAGTGTGGTCAAGTCGACAGCACTTTAGATAGCACCCATACCATACCTAAAACTTAAAAAAACATCTGGTTATTGGTCTACATAAGTGCGAACTAGAACATATTTCGACCAAACACCATTTGTGACTTGACATCTATATCCAGTTGCCAGTTCAATGTTTAACGCACACTTTCCTTTAGATGCGAAACTGCTTCATTTCTATTCAGAAGTATTTTTTTAAATGTTTTAAGTAATGGTTTAAACATATTTTATTCATTGAAATGAGTTGGGATTGGTGAACAAGCTTTACAGCTTATGTTAACACCGCTCCCATACAACATATATTACATATTGAAATGAAGGAATACAGTTGGTATATGAATAAATGTTTTTCACAGACAATATTTCACTATTCATAAGCTATAACCATTATTACTTTAAGACACAGTCTTGGAAGGTACCCACTGGGAATGTTGAGGTTGTTGTTCACATTTTGTCTTAAAATGCATCATATCGATATTTTTTTAGAACTTCCAGCCTTTCCCGATTGCCAGCCATGCTCGTACGGACATTGACATCTATCGTGATGATGCCGGTGTTGCATCTGCCTGATATTGTCTGAAGTCAACAACACATGTCTTTATTAAATTAAGTATTTTCAGCGATGTTCATTTGGGACAAAATTATGCAAATATTTCCCAGAAGAAAACCATGTCGTTAAAGAATGATTGATGGAAAGGTGCTTTATCAACATGAAACAACACATATTAACTCCACATGCAAGTACTTTCTTGCTGGCGCATAACAGAAACGCAAGCAGATTGCCTGGTAATACATTTTTCTTCTGCAATCGAACCTTTGGCTTTGGTTAAAGAGTGAGCCAATGGGTAGGCAACCGCTTGTAACAATGGTTCACGGCGGAGACATTTTGTACCCTTTGACCTCCTTTAACAACAAAACTACCCCACGCCCCCCTGTCAGTACGTTGTTGCCATAGAGCAAGTACTCTTGGTGAAATGCCTTTGTTTTTTTTACATTGGACCCGCAAAGTCAATGCCCACAGGGTATTAGCTTTTATGTCTAGTAGTCATTGACGGTGAAAATTAATATACAATATCTTGAGACGTTCTCTTCTATGTTATACTATTCCAGGGCTACAATTTCCAAGTAATTTAAGTCCTCTGATAATACCAACAAGGGTGGTGTCCCGAACCATGTTCTCGTGTATCATCCCCTAAGCTTAACGCCAACCAAACTGACACTAGGGATCATATTCACCTTATAACATATGTATGCAGTAGATTTATTTTAACTGGACAATCATTTGAATCTAACAACTAGTAACTACACCAAGTCCTTAAGACCTTTTGAAGGCATTTACGATAATAATGGTTCGGTCAACCCGATATATCCTAGCTCGCGGGACACTGTTGGACGTTACAATAGAAACTGTAATATTGATATTAAATAGGTAATACGAACGTAGATCTGAATTGTGATTATAGTTTTGTTCTAAGTTGCGCGCCAGAGCCACCAGTACCAACTGTATCACGCCAGTCGACAGAGCCACAGAGCCACTTCGACCTAACAAGAACAAATTTCAAAGGCCAAGTTAGTTTTTAACAAGACATAAATTGAAATTGAATGCAACTATATTGCATGTTACAAACACGAAAATTTGACAACTGATATGCTTGTAAACGCACCGTGTAAAACTAATTCATTATTAAGGCACTTTGAAATGTCTTCAAATAACACTGATTATGACCTATGGGAACAATTACTATGATCTGGTCATTTTACAAGATTGTCATATCATACTGAATTTCGTTATTCATATATATTTCAAGTACAGTTAGGTTCTAACTCTCAGGCACACTATAGTAATAATTGAATAAGTGGAGTAAGATTGAACATGGTTTTAATTGGCTAGCGCTTTCAACTCGTACCACGTACGAGTCTCATCAGTCCATAACTCGTACGTGGTACTAGTTGAAAGCGCTAGCCAATTAAAACTGTGTTCAATCTTACTCCACTTATTTAATTATAACTATATGTATTGCCCAAGCTTCATATTTTGCGTTTAATATACAATGGATGATGCATACGCAGCTTTTTTAACAATTAGAGCAGATTGAAATAAACAATAGTGAGTGAGTATGATTTTACTCTAGCAATATCACCAGAAATGGGCTTCACACATTGTACCCATGTCTGGAATCGAACCTGGGTCTTCGGCGTGACGACCGAACGCTTTACCCACTTGGCTACCTGACCGCCCGAAATGGACAATAGACTTTAGATTGGGCTATATGGCGAAAGACACGTCTTATTAAACTTTTGATATATTATATAATGTTATCTGCAAGTGGTTTCCATTTCTGTAAGTGAGAAAAATGGCTGTTTTAATAGCAATATATTTTTCGACTTTGCATACAAACGATAGATGCCACATAAAGCCTTAAGCAGATGGTTCTTCGCTTTTAATACTTGATATATGAATATTTATTTCCAACAATGTGATTATATAATTTCATATTTCCTTGACAGCCAAACAAAATGGAAAATGTAGTAACATAAAACATATCTTGAACGTACTGGTACATTTGCTGTTCCAGTTCTCCCCAGAAACCATTAATAACATCACATTCAATATAAACGTGGAAAATGCTTTCACTTGAAGATTTACAAACGAGCAAATATCTTAATCAATGTTTCATTTTACAAAATTGCTCTTTTATATATACTCTTATGTATAAATGTGTACTGGAATTCCATTAATGTTTGTTTGTTTTGTTTGTTGTTTAACGCCGCACTCAGCAATATTGCAGCTATATGACGGCGGTCTGTAAATAATCGAGTCTGGACCAGACAACGAGTGATTGATATCATGAGCATTGATCCACGCAATTGGGATCGATGACACTAAGTCTGTCTACCCGATCCCGTCAGTCGCCTTTTACGACAAGCATAATCGCCTTTTACGACAAGTATGGGTGCTGAAGACCTATTCTACCCCTGAATCTTAACGGGTATGATGGAGGAATGTTAACCAACAATTTGTTATAATCTAAAAACGTCCCCTTTATATATTAGTTGTCCTTAAACTCCTGGAAATGTATAAAACCATTTTCGTTACATATGTCTTTAATTTAATTTAACTTCTTAAAATTACAATCTTTAAAGATTTTAAAGTATTAAGCCACAGAGATTCCATAATTGTTTCATCAAGATCATACATATCAGATATTTCATGCTTACTGTAGAACTTTGTCCTTCATTAAAAAATTGTGGAAATGAAAAGTAGGATATTTAGGCTGTATTTTTATTGATAGCTCGTTTCAGAAATGACAAGTTTAAAGAATCATTAAAAGCATTGAGATCTTCTTCATGGGGCTTAATTAAATTTATCCTGTTTACTTTATCGGGTTTGTCATTACAGATGAAGTGATAAAAAATCTTATTTGGCGTGTTTTTGGAAAATTGCCTATATGCCAATCTAATTGTTTATTTTCCCATAACCTAACATTGCTATTTGTCATTGTGCCAATCCAAATTGCCTTAGTTTTATCTACATTAATCTTAAGGCCCTACATTTCTTTAAATATGTTAAGAGTGTCTAAAGCAGCTTTGAGGCTTGATTCGTTATGCATAAATGCCAAAGGCTTGAGTATCGAATGAAGTCCTAAATTTACCCGATTAACTCGTATGGATTTCAGGACAACTCTCAGTGACGAAGGCGTTCATTAACTTCCAGACACCAGATTGTTTTTTATATGATGTTCTCTTGAGAACGCCATTCGTAAACACACATTCATTGCCTGGTGGTTTAAAAAGAACTTCAGTTCTCTTCGTACCATCCATTTATTCTGAATGTGTCATGTTTACCTGGTCTGGCTATAGATGGAATTAGAAATGCTATATCAATGTTCCTGTCCCATGTTTGTTCCAAGAACAATATGTCTCTCCTCTAATCCAGATTTATCGGTTGGGTGATTTACGATACATGTCGATGTAAGATCAACAGAACTGAGTCGTTTTCTCCCGGAAGGTTTTTGAGAACTCCTGCCGCGGGAGTAAGCGTTTCGGCTTTTATGTAGCGTCAAACGAAGATACGGGGTTCTGATTATCAAGCCTCGACAATAACCGCTCCCCCAAGTAATCAAAAGTGTGTCTGGAAAACAAACCGAATTTAGAATCGATTCGTTAATGCGGATCACAGATTTTTATTAATCTTTCTGATTTTTGGCCTTGGTTACCGTGTTATAATGAAAATCAAATTACCACGTGGAAAATTAAGCGTCCCTTGTGAGAATGTTGAATCTTCTCTTCTCAGATACTAAACTTGTCAATTTCTTTCAGGAGAGGAATTGAGTGCCCCTGTGGCTCGCGTGATCTCCGGTTGAAAGGGAGAGGTCCGTGAGAGACATTCCAATCAATACAACAAGGCCAGATCTGCCCCAGGTTCCAACAGTCCCCAAACCACCATTAACAATGTATTATCATATTATCATAGTCTGTTCCATGCGCGACCAGACGGCCACATTGGCAAAGAATAAATTCTGCATCGGCTTTGCAAGTGAGTACATACGGGGGTGGGTGGAGATGTTGATGGAAATGAATTCATCTCAACCTCAACCTCAATCTAAACACACACACACACACACACCTCCACACACACACACCTCCACACACACACACACACACACACACACACACACACACACAAACAAACAAACACGCAACCCCCCCCCCCCCCTCCCGTTGAACATTTTCATCAAAAGAATTCACATATATTTCTACTTCGTCAAAAAAAAAAACCGTGTATATTAGTGATATACCTGCTATTGGGAATGGTGGTCTCAAAAGTTATAAAAAACGGGACGTTGGGGTAGCCCAGTGGTTAAAGCGTTCGCTCGTCACGCCGAAGGCCAGGGTTTGATTCCCCACATGGGTACAATGTGTGAAGCCCGTTTCTGGTATCTCCCGCCGTGATATTGCTGCAATATTGCTTAAAGCGGCGTAAAACCATAGTCACTCACTACAACAAAAACATCCATAAAACCGATAGTACCATCAATAACTGAGATGATACCAGGTCTGGCGAAACCGGTAAACGTGCCCTGCCTGATAACACCGATCATGAGGGAAGGTAAGAACAAGGGGAAATGTTATATTTTTATCAAAACTCTTTCCATCCACACCCGTGCTTTCTAGATCTTCCCAGCCACCACTGATGACGTTGGTGAATCGATCCAACGCCCCCTCTATTTTAGTACACCAACCAAGCATTACCTTATACAGCCTCTGTAGGCCAATGAATTAGAGAGTTACCAATATAATGTATTTCATGGATATGCGCATTCATGGATCGAATAGCCGTTTTACCTGTTATGCGCAGTATCCATAGGGTTACAAGTGAATCTTGTGACAGGGTTGCACCAAACTGCAAAGTATTGTCCTTCTGTAGTTTCGAAAAATAAACAAATTGACATTAATAGCCAACCAGAAAACACTCTTGTGATCATTTAGGGAACGTGGGGAAAATAAGTTGTTCCATTTGGGGGCAAGAGATCCCTTTCGTCCCGACAGGTAGAAATAGTGATCAGTTATTATATTTCCACTGCTGATTCGCCGAATCTTGTGGAAAGTTTAATCTGTTTTGGCAGATAATCTAGACTGACTTGACAATAGACATATAGATTGTGGAAAGGAGAGGGTTGCATCCGTTTTCAGTGTAAAACACTTTTCTTCTAACGCAATGTTCCCTCTCTCAATCGCTCGCTTTCTCCTTTCAACGCCTCCGTGGTCTATTGGAGCGAGCGTCTTCATGTTGCTATTTACGTGTAATAATCTATTTTACCTTACCTCTCCCCCTTGTTCACGCACTCCTGCTTGTGGGCATGGCTGACTAGGTGGACTTAAAGCGCCAGAGGTTGAAACACATTGTTGCTCTTGGGTATCGCTCTAGGTTTCCTACCACACTCCGCATCTCTTTCTGCCTCCCAACCCTCTAAATACACACACACACACACACACACACACACACACACACACACACACACACACACACACACACACACACACACACACACACACACACCATCTCTTAGTCGCTCTATCAGTTACGGATGTTACATCAATTAAAACTCCAAACACGACAAAACCTTTTAATATTCACTAAAAGCAGAGTCGATCGTACTATTCCGACTATATCATGAGCCAGGTATCCCCGAAAAGGTGAGCGTATCCTGTCCCAGTGGGGTTGTCTGGTATAGACATGGGGTTGTCTGATATAAAAACCATCACTCTTTTTAATGTTTCCTACCACACTCTGCATCTCTTTCTGCCCCCAAACCCCCTAAACACACACACACACACACACACACACACACACACACACACACACCATCTCTCAGTCGCTCTATCTCTATCCATCTCAATCGCGCTCTCTTTCAATCGTACATACTCCATGCACAGTGTTGAACTTATGAATCGTCTATTTGTTAACTAGTCATGTTCGTGGATCCACTGTATCGATTATTAATACCTTTGGCGACACTTGATCTCATGTATTAATGGGAAGGACACTTCAAATAATTATCGTTATTAGCAGAGAGCTAACAGTTTATCAACGCTCACATCGGACCAAGTGATATCATGTTGAAGTACGTAACAAATCACCGCAATAAGTATATTTAACTTGTGATGCTTTATACATCGGACACGAACATATTTCGTTCTTGTAATCAGTTCATAATTAATATAATGATCGAGCGATTCTTTGACGGAACACGACATATGCAAAATTGAAATGAAATTATGTTTTGTTTGTTTGTTAATTTGTTTTACGCCCCACTCAGCAATATTCCAACTCTTTAACGGCCGACTGTGTAAATAATCGAGTCTGGACCAGACAATCCAGTGACTGACATCATAAACATCGACCCACGTATTTGGAATGCAATGACATGCATCAACCAAGTCAGAGAGCCTGACCACCTGATCCCGTAAGTCGCCTCTTACGACAAGCATAGTCGCCTCTTACGGCAAGCATGGGTTGCTGAAGACCTGTTCTACACCGTATCTTCACGGGTCGAAATGAAAATTTATAAATGTGTTCTGGTAATGTTACATCAATTAAAACTCCAAACGCGACAAAACCTTTTAATATTCACTTAAAGCAGAGTCGATCGTACTATTCCGACTATATCATGAGCCCGAAAAGGTGAGCGTATCCTGTCCCAGTGGGGTTGTCTTGTATAGACATGGGGTTGTCTGGCATGACAAACCATCACTATATTTAATGCCAAAAGTCTCCACACTGCTTTGTTTGTTGTGTAACACCACTCTCAGCAATATTCAGGCTATATGATGTCGGTCTGTAAGTAATCGAGTCTGGACCAGACAATCCAGTGATTGGCATCACGATCATTGATCCGATTCCACTACCTGTTGTACTCTGAAGCTTTCCGTGAATCCAGATCCAAAGTATCTAGAATAAATATACGCATTTTATTTGAAATAAACAAATAAATATAACAAAATACACAAAAAAATTGGGTACCAGAAATCGATAATCTTGCAAAATCCATATGCATATGAATAAAATACCTTCGAGTGTGACTCTATATTTGCTTGCTTGTTTATGCATATGTTTCAGTTTAAATATTCATACAAATCTTCAACCCAGATGTTTTAATGTCGCCAAACACTTGTACAGCATAACCGACATCTTGTTAAATACACCTTTATTTTCATGTTCAGAAACGTTTTCTCCTGTACCAATATGGGTGGTTCGTTTTTCGAAGTAAATGATTGATTGATTGATCTTAACTTGGATACGATGACATACATCAACCAAGTCAGTGAGCCTGACCAATATATCCCGTTAGTCGCCTCTTACGGCAAGCATAGGCTGCTGAAGACCAATTGTAGCCCAGATCTTCAAGGGGGTCCTCCAAGCTGACATCAATCACTGGAATAAAAAGGAAACGAGTACTCAGTATATACTCAACTGTGCAATAAACACACACCATTACCCCTCCCTCCAAATGGATACATTGAGTGTTACATTGTTATATTGTTGACCATGTGAGTTCTGTGTTATCATACCCGTTTCAATCACTCTGTTTTCACTACGGACCGGTTGGCGTTCCTCTCGTTAACCCCATTGGCCTCCTCGTTAATTTGTTCTTGTCGTGCTTAAACCATTATGATGACACCACGCTATTGTTGCTGCAGTTGATTCTGAGCCAGGAATTCACTGGCCATTCTAAACGTGCATTTTAAAGTGCAAGTAAAACTGATGCAACTTGTCATTATGCAAATTGATAGAGCATAACATGGTTTATGTCGGAGAAATCGCCCGAATCGATTCATTGATTCCCAATTACATAAACCCACTTGACGAAAGCGCAAGAAGAAACACTGAAACGTCGATACAAACTGTAAAGAAGTTATGCGCGGTTTGGCCGATATGTTTAGTTAACTGCATCAACACTACTGACTGACTGAGTTGGGTTTAACGCCGCTTTTAACAGTATTCCAGTTACATCACGGCGTGTCAGCTTAATGTGGGAGGAAAGCCCGAAGTGATGCAGGTCTCAAGACGTTTACCACTTCGGTGAAACCAACGGTGCTGACAACGCTAGAAACATAATCGGGGCGAACCGGGATTCGAACCCACAGTCATAGGTTTCTGGCGTGCCCTAGGGACGCAACTCTGAACAGCGAATCGCGTAGTATACGATGATATTGCGCAATTTAGATGTTGTTCCCACCAGCTCCGAATTGAGACTGGGAGGTATAAAAAAAGAGTTAAAATCTGAAAATTTTGTCTGGCTTGCAATCAAAATCAAATTGAAGATGAATTTCATTTTATAATAATTTGTGAACATATATACCCAAAAAGAGTTACTGCACACCTCCATACATACGTTTAATATTTTAACGGCATCAAATAATGTAATAATCATTCAAAATCTATCCGTATTCATTTACAAAGCAATGAAACTACGTCTTGTGTAAATCAACTAAAAGATTGTATTATAATGTTTCTCTCTCACTGTATACTCTGTAATGTATAATGGGCCTGTGGCCTACAATACATAATGAATAAAGACTATATATTGCCACACGTCACTATGTGTTCACTCGTTAATATAATTTCCACTTTTTAACTGTGAACTGTCTCACGCGTGGTTTTTAATGATTCGTACATTGATTCCACTAGGGTCCAATGGCATAAGAATAGGAATCTTCTATCATGCGGTGACATCAAGCATGCACGACATACTCGCAGCTTCAGTAAATGTATTAAGGTGTAAGGTGGATTATATATGTGTGCAAAATATTCTTAAAATATGCGATCTGAAAGCCCTAAGTGATCCCGTTTGTAGACGCGTACCCCTATGGTGAAACTCACGTGCATACATATCATGCTGCCAGACAAAGAAACTCACGTGCAGCGTACACAGACACATGTCTATCTCTGGAGGCATCGATTTGCCGTTCGGTTTAATACAGTAAATACTGTCTGATGTTAACATACGCGACTGAGAAGAACTGTACGACACTTTACAGACTTCTTCTGCGGTAAAACGTCCAGTTTGATTCCACTGTAATTGATAGAATATCCACAATGGCTGTAATATTGATACAATGATCCCTGGTTGGTTCAAGAACTACATTTTATCACCTATGACCAAAGCATTTAGCTGTCAAACAACCCAAACGACTGGCTCCACACTGAGCATTTCGCCATTCCAACTCTACTTCATTACGGTCCTGTCTTTGACGATGGCGAATGTAACATTGTTAACAGCCAAATTGCATCTGGAGAGGGATCTGACCCCAGAAGCCACGATATCCGCCCACAGCGGGTGCTACTGGTAGGGTAGACATGCGCACCTACCTACATTGTCCTTGCCTGATATCGATTCCTGCTATGTGACAAAAGAGAAAATGTGCCTCGTCCAGCAAGCAATCTTCGAAAGGTCTCTATTAATGTAATATACTTTACAAGGGGACTTATTGTGTTTGAAATCACGTTAGAGTATCGACGTCTTAGCCCCCTTCCTTCCGATCCCGACGACTTCAACTGTGAACTCGGTGCTGATGAAGTAAAAGGAAAAGTGATGCGTAGTGTCCTATTGGTATCCACCAGAGTTTACGTTCACAACTTCTTGTCTGATTCGTTGTTCAGAGTTGCGTCCCTTGGGCACGCCAGAAACCTATGATTGTGGGTTCGAATCCTGGTTCGCCCCGATTATGTTTCTAGCTTTGTCAGCACCATACCCGTGCTCGTCGGTTTCACCGAAGTGGTAAACGTCTGAGACCTGCATCACTTCGGGCTTTCCTCCCTCATTAAGCTGACACGCCGTGATATAACTGGAATAATGTTAAAAGCGGCGTTAAACCCAACTCACTCACCCTTGTCTGGTTCTGGATGGATATGAATTTTAATGTCTCGCTGACCTGGCTCAGTCTGAGGACAAATTTTTGCCAAAACACTCTGCTCAAAATAATTTAAATTCAATAACAGAAAGTGGCGTAATAATAATACATTATGTATCCACACAAATTGGAAACCTAAGAAGCCACGAAACCTAGCTGTAGCTCTACATGGAACCTTGATCTTTGCACAGGAATTGAAGCATATATCTTCACAAAGATGTGTTACTTTAAGTTCAGATCGACAATTTCCCCTTCGTGTCGAGCAATATACAATATTCACCAGTATCTAATGCTTCATACTCAGGTACTCGAAAGAAAAACTTTAACATGTGTCATATCATGTTGTGTTCAATTAAATGAATAAAAGCGACAAAATCCTTTCACATTCATAAACAAGCTCTACCAAGAAAATCGGTTGTACGATTCCGACTATATCATGAGCGTGTATATATTTATCACTATCAAACAGTGATAATACCAGGTGTTCGTGAAAAGGCGAGCGTACCTTTCCCCACTGGTGGCACGTCACAAACCTATGCAAAAGCAAGTTAATTGATCACTTGAAAAAATACGGGAAGATATGGTACATGTCCAAATAGGGAATTGCATCAGACTCTTTTTTTTGTCACTGATGCGTCAAATTTGGAAATGTCCTCCATATGTCTATCATCAAACGACAAACTTTTCTGACTAACATTTTGGTACGTTTTTTGAAGGACATAACCTCAGGAGACTTATAAAACAGGTTTATATACTCATAGGCAAGCATCTGTCTGTGGCAAGTAGGAATGATTACGCCATACATTAATTCCATCTCTAAAGGAGGCATAATCAACCCATGTTTACAAAGTGCCTTAACTCGCTGTGCAGAGTTGTGTCCCTTTGGTATGCGAGGAACCTATGACCGTGTGTCGAATACCGAATTCGCGATGATTATATTCTTGGTTTGTGAGAACCACACCCTTGCTCATGGTTAGTGGTAATCGTCCACGCGATTATTTCAGGCTTACTCCCACATCAAGTAGGCTCGCGTGGTATAACTTGCTATAGTGTCTGAAGCGGCGTTAAAACCATGACCATTAAGACGCTGCACTGCTTTCTTACCAAAAACGTTTTCTTCTTAAGATCAAATCTTGGCAGTGAATGTCATCTCTTCTGGGCATTTTCAGCAGTTCATTGGTACCTCCTGAGTATCAATGGCATCTCCTACCCATGTATGTATTCTGGTATCGCCGTGTTGAACGATGACATTAGCATGGTTCGTGATAGGAATAACGTACTCTGACCGCACAGTCTGTTGCCCTCAAGTATGCAGTTTTCGGCAAAACATTCATGGCGACGTCGGTACAACCTTCAACTCCAATCAGCTGGATACAGCATAAACCTTGATTCGTTGGCGAACCAAACTGGTGTCTATTTCTTGTTAGCGTCCGCCCGGAGAGCGGAAGGTCCGGGGTTCGATCCCCAGCTGCGTCATACCAAAAGACGTTAAAAGATGGTACTTGTTGTTACCCCGTCTGGCGCTCGGCATTAAGGGGCGAAAACAAGAACTGGTCGGCTCGGAGTCAGTATACTGTGTCTGAGTGGGGTATTCATGTTAAACTGCGGCATGGTATCTCAGTGTGCTAGCACTATATATCGGCATCAGTCCGGACTAGTACAAGCAGCCACACAAACACACATACACGTGCACGCACGTCGCTATTTAAGTGCAATAATCTTGGACGCGACGTTAAACCCCATTTCACCTCACCTCACCTATTTCTGGTTGGCCCATGTCCTGCTTGCTCTGACGTTGCGGTTGGCGTCGTTGCTGCGTCAAACAACGCCTCTGACAGGCCGTCTGGCTCTGAGACCTACCTCACGAAGGTGGTTCAACACTGTCTGGTCACATGTCCTTCACAATCCTGGAATTGCTTGTGATGTAGAAGTTGTTGCTGTACAGCAATGTCGAAAACGACGTTGTCGAACGAAGCAGCCATTGTAACACTCGGTTGGCCGGATCTGGGACGGTCAAGTGTCATTCCACGCTGTTGGTACTGATACCAAAGTCTAAAGGTGCTCCGGGAGACATTGAACACCATGACTACAGCCGAATGCAATTCTCCACCTTCAAGTTATCCGTTGTAATTCAATTAATTAACAGGCAACATTTTGACAACTGAGAAACCCCACTTGTATAGACCTATAAACGATGTTTCATGTGCATTGATCCCGTGGTTCTCGTGTGTTGTTATTTTTCTGTATTGTTACGTTTCATATCAATTGCGACATAACTAATTATTAGTAATGTGTTTTGAAGGACCATCTGTGAAACAACGTCTGTGTCATCATTTTAATTTTACAATGATAGGTGAGTGTATGTTCTTTTATGATCGTTTATGCTTTTGGTCATTGCTGCGTTTAGATGATTCCATCAATGACATTATATTGTTGCAAGATTATACACATATTTCACACATTGTTCATGTGCTGATGTCTTTTGATATGTATATCAAAACCTCCCATGTTTTCCAATTATTTCGGAGTATATTTGTGAACGTGCATGTCATATGGCCCAAGAATCTTACTATCCAGTTGTGTCACAACATCATGAATTTTCAGAGGGTTTCATTCCTGCATTTATACATAGCGTAACGACCAGAGCCGAGACATACACGGCATTGACGTGAAAGCACAGCCGTTATTAATAGTTGGTTGGATATTTGTTGTTTAACGCCGCACTCAGCAATATTACAGTTATATGACGGCGGTCTGTAAATAATCGAGTCTAAACTAGATAATCCAGTGACTGGCATTATGAGCATCGACCACACAATTAATATACGATGACATGCATCAATTAAGTCAGCGAGCCTGACCACCCGATCCCGTTAGTCGCCTCTTACGATAAGCATAAACGCCTCCGTTATGAATAGTGAGTGAGTGAGTTTGGTTTTACGCCGCTTTTAACAATATTCCAGCAATGTCAAGACGAAGGACACTATAACTTGGCTTCACACACTGTACCTATGTGTGGAATCGAACCCGGGCCTTCGGTGTGACGAGCGAACGCTTTAACCACTAGGCTACCCGACCACCCCCCGTTATGAATAGAAAGAGTCAGTAGAACTAGAAGATACTAATTTCTTTCTTTCCGTTATGAATAGAAAGAATTTAGTATCTCCTTGTTCATGAGAAGAAGTTAATATAATATCCTAGGCCTGCTATTGTGTATGTTTTCCCTTTTCTTTTTATCAAAAGTAACTTTATCATGGAGGTCAAGTAACGTCGCGAAGTTGCTGCACGACAGATGAAATTTCTCCTATAAACAAATTAATAGCGATTTATTCATTCATCAAATGTCTTGGAAGTTGTCAACTTTTTAAAGATAAACTTTCACAAAATGTCATAAAACACATGAAAGGGTTACGTTTATTAAAATTGGTTAAAACGGTTCTCTAAGCAGAGCAAGTATTTTATTACTGTCATCAACTTACTGACATTTTGTGTGCATCTGCCAAGTTCTGCTAAGCACAAGAATCGATATGTGCCGTATCTGTTTCAAATGACAATGCACTATTCTGTTCACCGAGATATTTTGAAAAAAAAATGGAATATCTTCTCAAAGGCCTTTTTATGTATCTTTCCCAATCTTTTGAACATGTGGTATCTGTATTGCACATCTGGTACGCATGTCAGTAAAATAGGTCATTTGTGGACTGTATGGGGTTTTCAAGCTGTATGATCTTGTGCTAATGACAGTTAATACTGAATTAAGATAAATAGATGAGATGTAATATGTTTTTACACTGGGACAACATTACGCTTCCATGAGGATGATTAAGAAAGTGCTTTCAGTTGCTGACTCAACACACGATTGAGAAATGTGAGACATGTGACGTCACATTTCATAGTGGCCTTACGTTTTTGTATAGTCTGTTTCACAGACGAAGGGCTAGAATCTTTTCATTGCAGCATCGTCCCAACCTTCATCACCTTGACACACGCTATCCCTGAGATGTGATTACAGGTAACCTTAAGCCCAGAAACAACTGCATATTAAAATGTTAACAGTTTCTAAAGCATTTGATTTACCTACCTAAACTGGAAATAAAAGATACACATCTGTTTCATATTTAGACATTCGCATAAAGATTCAGAGTTTCAAACAACTTTAGTTGTATGACAAGAGGGATGACCCCAACTTTACAACAGTCAACGTTTCATTTAGAGCATATTCCAGGCGTCCCAACCTTTGGTGTCAACATTTCACAACTTTTAGGTAGAATCGAGCGTTTGTTCAAATGTTGTCATCTTCATCATGGTGACATCATTCAAGTCCTTCGTGAAGCATTTAAAACATTTATGGTAGAAATGTGGATCAATGACAAAAATAATGTCCGATTCAATTCCCTAGTTTGACTTGTGCCATATGTTCCCGTTTTTGTGCAGGTGACACTTGACTTTCTTTGGCACGTATCTGTAACAGGCACTCACCTTGTCGAGAACACCTGGTGTCATCACCGTTTAATAGTGATTCATACTGTCGCACAGCGGACGCCGCTTTTAACAGAGATGTTATGACTATGGAAAAGGGTTGGTCGTTTCTATTTACAAATGGTTACGCAAAAATCCAGATACATCTGAAACGATCAACAATCAATATCGATTATTCAACTCAATAAGTTTATTAATCTGATTCCCACATATTTTAGGAATACTGGATGTTGCAGAATTGTGAAGGTTAGCGACACGTGATCTGAATTCTAATACACTATAAAATATGGAAGTTGTAGCAGAAGTGTTATTGACGCGTGCGTGTACCAGAAAAAAAGACATGTCACTCCATTTCACTACAAGAGAAAGTTCAGCCGTTGTGTGTCTATATATTTGCAAATCATTAACTCTCGTGTAGGACCGAAGGCTGAAATCACTCAAACTCGTGGAGGAAAAAGGTGATTAGTAGGGCTGTAACGAAACACGTAGTTACAATACGATACGTGTCACAATCGCACGGCGATGTCAATACATTCACTTAATAAGGATCCGTCAGCGTTCATCAGAGGAAATGAGCACGATCATATTTATTGAACTTCAGTACTTTAACTAAACATTGCTTGGCAAGTGTTGTCCATACCCGTATGAAACACACAGGCAGTGACCGTTTCCTCCTATAAAATCATGGGCAAGTTTCGACCTGAATTAGTTGAGGTGAAATGGGGCTTAACGTCGCATAAAAGATTATATATATACGTGCATGCACCTGTGTGTGTGACTACGTGTACTAGTCCGGACTGATGCCGATTTTTAGTGCCAGCCCACTGAGATACCATGCCGCAGTTTAACATGAATACCCCACTCAGACACAGTATACTGACTCCGACCCGACCAGTCCTTGTTAAAGCCTCTTAATGCCGAGCGCCAGACAGGGTAACAACAAGTACCATCTTTTAACGTCTTTTGGTATGACGCGGCCGGGGATCGAACCCCGGACCTTCCGCTCTACGGGCGGACGCTCTACCACTAGACCACGGAAGCGGTCCGACCTGATTTAACATATAATACCAAATGAAACTGGTATCGTGGCACAAATAACCTGTTTACACTGACATTTAGGTGTATATTGTGGTCGCCGACTTCCTTACAGGTCCCTCAACATAAACACCATGGTCGCCACAAGTACCACTGCATCAACACCATCCAACACATTACAAATCATAAGCACCTCCTCTATTACTACCAACAACTTCATCATCACCGCAACCATCGCTACAACATCCACCATCACTACATGTATCACTACAACACAGCCGTCATATATACTACTACTTCTACGTATACCAAGGCAATCGCTACCTTCCCAGCACGTACGACGACAACCAACAAGTAACAGTATCAGTCTGAAGGATCTAGTTCAGAGTCTGACGGAGGAAGCAGCAGCAGCAGTAACACGTCCAGTCGTGGCCATTGTACGGCGCATCAAACAACCACAAGCAAAGCATTGTAAAACATCAACGTTATATCTTGAGTGTTTAAACATGGCATATCTGTCGTTTGTAATATTGCACACAGAACAAGAGAAAGTAACACTTAAAAGCACTCGTGCACAAGTAAAAGTTATGTTATAGGGAGACAGTTCAGCATATCTGCCTGGATGTCATGTTACGCTATCAGCTCTTTTTTGTTTATTGTTTTACACCACAGACAGGAGTATTCCAAGACAGCCTGTAAGTAGTCGAGTGTAAGAAAGATAAACCAGTGGATGATATTATGAGCAAGGTCCCACGCCGATGGGGTACGATGACACGCCAACCACCAAAGCACGAAGCCTGACAACGAAATCCAATTTAGCCAACAAGTAATATAGATATTTTCTAAAGCTGGTTCCGACGGGTAATTCATTCTAACCTGGCAAAGATGCTGTATTTGAATACAAACTTTTGAAACATACTTTTATATTTTCATTGCAAAAAGTACGATATATAGTATGATACATTTATAAAAATGGCGTAATGCGGGAAGACTGCGGCCCCGTTCTTACCCTTCTTCTACCCTAGGGAGTGTGCTGCGAGGCCGACACCTATTGGAGTAACAGATGCAGGAAGAGCCGCTAGGCCGACACCTATAGGGGTAGCAGAAGCAGGTAAAGCTGCCATGCCGACACCTATAGGATTAATAGATGCAGGAAGAGCCGCAAGGCTGACACCTATAGGATTAATAGATGCAGGTAGGGCCGCCAGGCCGACACCTATAGGAGTAACAGATGCAGGTAGAGCCGCCAGGCCGACACCAATAGGAGTAACACATGAAGGTAGAGCTACCAGGCCGACACCTATAGGGATTACAGATGCAGGAAGAGCCGCAAGGACGACACCTATCGGAGTAACAGATGCAGGAAAAGCTTCAAGACCGACACTTATTGGAGTAACAGATGCAGGTAGGACCGCCAGGCCGACAACTATGGGGGTAACAGATGCCGGTAGGACCGCCAGGCCGACACCTATAGGATTAATAGATGCAGGTAGGGCCGCCAGGCCGACACCTATAGGATTAACAGATGCAGGAAGAGCCGCCAGGCCGACACCTATAGGATAAATAGATGCAGGTAGGGCCGCCAGGCCGACACCTATAGGAGTAACAGAAGCAGGAAGAGCTTCAAGGCCGTCACCTATAGGATTAACAGATGCAGGTTGTGCCGCCAGGACGACACCTATAGGGATAACAGATGCAGGTAAACCTGCCAGGCCGACACCTTTAGGAGTAACAGATGCGAGTAATGCTGCCAGACCGACACCTTTAGGAGTAACAGATGCAGGTAAAGCTGCCAGACCGACACCTTTAGGAGTAACAGATGCGAGTAATGCTGCCAGGCAGACACCTTTAGGAGTAACGTTAACAGATGCGGGTAATGCTGCCAGACCGACACCTTTAGGAGTAACAGATGCGGGTAAAGCTGCCAGACCGACACATTTAGGAGTAACAGATGCGGGTAATGCTGCCAGGCAGACACCTATAGGAGTAACAGATGCAGGTAGAGTTTAAAGGCTGCCACCTATAGGAGTAACAGAAGCAGGTAGTGCTGCCAGGCCGACACCTATTGGATTAACGGATGCAGGTAGAGCCGCCAGGCCGACACCTATCGGAATAACAGAGGCAGTAAAAGCTGCCAGGGCGAAAACTATAGAATTAACAGATGTAGGTAGAGCTACCAGGCCGACACCTATAGAATTAACAGATGTAGGTAGAGCTACCAGACCGACACCTATAGAATTAACAGATGTAGGTAGAGCTACCAGGCCGACACCTATAGAATTAACAGATGTAGGTAGAGCTACCAGACCGACACCTATAGAATTAACAGATGTAGGTAGAGCTAACAGGACGAAACCTATAGAATGAACAAATGAAGGTAGACCTACCAGGCTGACACCTATGTGATTAACAGATGAAGGAAGAGCTACCAGGCTGACACCTATGGGATTAACAAATGAAGGTAGAGCTACTAGGCCGACACCTATGTGACTAACAGATGAAGGAAGAGCTACCAGGCTGACACCGATGTGATTAACAAATGAAGGTAGAGCTACCAGGACGACATCTATAGAATTAACAGATGTAGGTAGAGCTACCAGACCGACACCTATAGAATTAACAAATGTAGGTAGAGCTACGAGGACGACACCTATAAAATGAACAAATGAAGGTAGACCTACCAGGCCGACACCTATGTGATTAACAGATGAAGGAAGAGCTACCAGGCTGACACCGTTGGGATTAACAAATGAAGGTAGAACTACTAGGCCGACACCTATGTGATTAACAGATGAAGGAAGAGCTACCAGGCTGACACCTATGGGATTAACAAATGTAGCTAGAGCTACCAGGCCGACACCTATAGAATTAACAGATGTAGGTAGAGCTACCAGACCGACACCTATAGAATTAACAGATGTAGGTAGAGCTACCAGACCGACACCTATAGAATTAACAAATGTAGGTAGAGCTACCAGGACGACACCTATAGAATGAACAAATGAAGGTAGACCTACCAGGCCGACACCTATGTGATTAACAGATGAAGGAAGAGCTACCAGGCTGACACCTATGGGATTAACAAATGAAGGTAGAGCTACCAGGCCGACACCTATGGGATTAAAAGATCCAAGTAGTGAAATTAACTAAATGTCGGCCTCCCCTTTCTGCCCGTGTTTCACAACTTGTCTGTGGACGGAATAGCAATAACACTTCATTGCTACGTTGTTGTTTATCAGAGTAACTACAGTGACATGGTGCAATGTGAGGATATATACTCAGCGCAACCAGTGAATGGTCACACACAAATATGGAACTGGATTTGTTTTTAATTAAACATGACTTTGGTGGAAACGTGGTCAGCCTCTCTGACTTTGTTGATGCATGTCATCGCATGCCAATTACATGGATCGACGCTCGTGCTGTCAATCACTAGTTTGTCTGGTCCAGATTCGATTATTTACAGACCGCCGTCATTCGTTTACGGTTGTATGTCACAAATGGAAGTGATTTCACTTGACATTGTTGCACAGTGACTTTCGTTTACTGGATCGTGTGTACAAAGCAAAGTTGATAATAGTGTTACATTTACATGTATAAACACGTGTATTTTGTGCATCTATTGGTAAGCGAGAGTGACATTGTATGGTTAACACATCTCTAAGGTGATCGCGACTAACTTTCACGAAGTCAGAGAAAGGGCTGTAAAATGACTCAAACAAGCCTTCCTTGCGACAGTCATGTGAGGTTCAGCTGTCACTACCCAGATCATGCAGCTTCTTGAACATAGAGGCGGAGGCAAGGAAAGAGCGAGGCAGAGAGAGAGCTAGAAAGCGTGTGAGTGTTTGTGTGTGTCTGTGAGTGTGTATGTGTGTTTGTGTGTGTGCGAGTGCGTGTGTGTGTTTGTGTGTGTGCGAGTATTTGTGTATGTTTGCGAGAGTGTGTGCGTGTGTGCGAGAATGTGTGTATGTGTGTGCGAGTATGTGTGTAAGTGTGTGTTTGTGTGTGTGCGAGTATGCGTGTGTGTGCGTGCGTGTGTGTGTGCGTGCGAGTATGTGTGTGTGCGAGTGTGTGTGTGTGTTTGTGTGTGCGAGTATTTGTGTATGTGTGCGTGTGTGCGAGTATGTGTGTGTGCGGGTATGTGTGTATGTGTGTGTTTGTATGTGTGCGAGGATGTGTGCATTTGTGTGTGCGAGTATGCGTGGGTGGGTGTTTGTGTGTGCGAGTAAGTGTGTGTGCGAGAGTGTGTGTTTGTGTGTGCGAGTGTGTGTGTGTCTGTGTGTTCTAGTGTGTGTGTTTGTGTGTGTGCGAGTATGTGAGTGTGTGGGACGTGTGTGTGTGCGAAATTCTATTTCATACGAGATGCAATAATCATTAGAGTCAATGGCTAAACAAGCATCTCCTTTTACACATTGCGCTGGAAGAATACTTCAACTGTTCAAAACTAACACGTTTCATTAATATTGTTATATGTAAATGTTTAGGCCATATCATAACAATTGTTTATCATGTAGTCATAGTTACACTCTGTAGCCGAGATTTACAAACATTAGCAAGTAAATTGAGGTATGTTAAGGTCGAGTGTTGTCAGTACAGGACAGTGGTGTGTGACAAGGAGTCAATCCATGTGAACATAGAATCGTGTCCTTTTTGTCTAACAATATTCGTGTTTGCAGTCGACGTTGTACACAGGTTTAGAAATGGGACACTGATTTGATATATATTGGATTCCCCAGTGAGCAGCAGAACAAAATAGTTCACTAAAGTTACAAGCTGTGTTTATTGTTCACATGAATGACCTGATTGTGTGCTAGCTATTTTTTAGGAATTATTTCAGGAAACCGATGTTGATTTCCGATATGAAATAACGTCATTTCACGAACATGGGCGGTTATTACAAGTTTTAGCATTTACTCCTGACAGATGAGTATCACCGCGAATCAAAATAGCGAGATGGGCATTGCAGTTACTGGTCTTTCGTAGCAGATTTAGCTGGGCATGCATGCATTTCCATACACCTCGTGGATCTGTTGCAGAATTAGGCCCAACATTGATCCAAGTAGTAACACGTGTTTGAGTCGAAGCTTATTAAGTTTATCCACCCGTTTGAACAACTATGATAATCAGGCCTATTCAGAAGCTTGTTGCAGATCATAAAGCGGTACTCAGTTGCGTGGGGGGTAAAGACTGAATCCACTGAATGCGGTCAATGCTTCAATTCGCACACTGTAGGAGTCGATTGTTTTCTAAATCCCAGTCGAAAAGTAGAATGGGGTGGTACGTGTACTCACTTAGCAAACATTTTCCTGATAAGTTCTTCAACTCTTATGGTTCGGCAGTTTACAAACACGCCCTCAACAGACGGAGAGAAAAGCGGTTCAATCTCTTGACACATATGAGCTGAGATAGCGGTGGGCAAAAAACATGTTTTCGTGTTTCTTTGCTTGATGAAATAACTCCTTCTAAACATTCATGCTTTAGTGGTCATTCTGTTACAGTGATCTGACGTCGTTATGTTTCAGTCAGCTCTATAATTTGGCTCTGGCCCCGGCACCTGGCTGATATGGTGTCATGATCGTTGCTCATGTTTCCAGTCACTGGTTTGCCTTTTCCAAATGTCGATTTTGATTTGATGTGAATAAATACGTTTTATGTGAGCAATTGACCTGCCTTTGCATGTGTTTGTGACGGGTGCCATCATGCTATAGTCGGAATCGTACAATCGGCACTGATTTTAGCAGAGATTGTTTTGTGAATAAGGACAAGGTTTTGTCGCTTTTATTATTATCAGTTTTAGATATATTTAATCAAAGTAGGATTTTAGGAAATTTCACTCCATCGCTGCTTAAAGCCAGCTTCGTATCTATTCCGAAGTCTGGCAAAGATGGAAAAGATCATAAAAATCCATCCGTCCTATGTTACTCATAATATAAAATGCCTTTAGGACATGAGAGCTCTTTTCTCTCATTTCATATCTTAAGTTAAGATAAAGGGACAACTTCAGGTTCATGTGGCTATCTCAATATATAATATTACTGGATGACATTCAAAACAACCATTCACAGCAAAATGATTGCTTTCTTAATCCCTCGGAGAACTTTTGAAAACTTAGAAAAGAAGTCAGAGGAAATTGCCAGGAAATTGCCAGGAAACATTCAATGAAGGACAGAATGCTATTTTAAAGCTACACAGACGTTCATGAGTGATCTGACAAAACTTATACTCAAACGTTAGGCAATATGTGATGTAACTCTCACATTTTTGTGACACATTACTATTTAATCAGAAATACATAAATATATGTTTGGAGCATAAAATGCATAAATTTGTATGAAAACGTTTCACGTGTTTGTTTTATCCCCTTCTTCTGTTAACAAAACCATAAAACATTTGGTTTAAGCATCCTCGGATCGTTCATGTATCGCTAATCGTAAACTGAAGGGACCAGGTCAAATAGTTAACCTCAAGAGTCAGTGATTACACCAGGAGTCCTGCCATCTTCATTTGTTTCCCCTATTCAAAGATCAGTGTTAGTGTCAAGGTCTTTTCCAACATGTAGTTTGGTAAACTCCTTTCAGCTGGTTCAATGGACAATATATTTTTTGTATTTTCGTTATCCCTTTTATATTTAGTATACCATGCATGTTCCCGTCACTACAGTCGTCCAAGGCGCCGCGATTCGCTGTGTAGAGTTGCGTCCCTTGGGCACGCCAGAAACCTTTGAGTGTGGGTTCGAATCCCGGTTCGCCCCGATTATGTTTCTAGGTTTGTCAGCATCATACCCGTGCTCGTGGGTTTCACCGAAGTGGAAAACGTCTCAGACCTCCATCACTTCAGGCTTTCCTCCCACATTAAGCTGACACAACGCGATATAACTGGAATACTGTTAAAAGCGGCGTTAAACCCAACTCACTCACTCACTCAAGTCACTATAAATGGTTCAATGGTTTCCAATAATGATAACATGACAATCCATGTATTCATATACGGTTGTTAATTTTGATATCTTCATAGGACCTCCCCATCGTACTAAATGATAACTCGTCACGTCGAACACTCGGGTTCGATTCCCCACACTGGTACAATGGGTGAAGCCCATTTCTGGCGTGATACTACATAACTGGGAAAGATCTAAAAGCAGTGTAAACCCACATTCCCGCACTCAAAAAAAGGTAAAAGAAAACTTACTTTTAATGGTGAGACACAGTTAACTAAGACATAAATCTTAAGACATGTGTATACATATAAACACGGGTATGATGATTTTATTCGTTTAATTCAATTTATCATAAATAAAATTAAAAGTTGTAGATGGACACAATGGAAAATGACTTCTAAATATTCATTGTAACTTGTGTTGACACTGACTTGACCTGAGAAAATCTATTACAGTTTTGAGAACAGTACATGAATTTGAAAGTGTGCACCTTTTTATCATAACAGTTAAACACTAACAAGACTGGCTGTCCACCGTCTACTGTTATGTCACAGGTTATTAATATTGTAGTCTTTATCTGTTCATGCCTGTTTCACGAGTAAATATAAAACGTCAACGCCTGTTTATGATTGACCAAAATATGCTATTCAAAAACTAACTTATGTCTTGATAGATATTTGGATGAAATAGCTGCCCCAAACTAATTTCTTTACATTCAGACACTACTTTTAATTCATATTTAAATATCCACTTGTCTCTGGCAACTGATGGTCAAGTATATTGTGGGCATATATACTCAAGACGACGTTCTTTCAGAGATACCAACACAAACCGAGAATCCTGTGTTTCCATCAAAACAAAGACATTTCATTTACTGATACCGACTTTAAGCCGAAATCCATTCGACGTCGTAATAGCTTAATCGTAATCTTTTTATTAATTAAGTGAATGAGTAGGTCGGGTTAATGCATCTTTGAACAGTAATTCATTGACATCACAGCTAAACCATACCACGTTTAACAATTGACGAAAGCCACGAAAACGGATATGGTGCTGACAAACCATGAATTATAAGATGTTGCAGCTGACTGGGTTGCCGTACCCCAACATTTCATTTAGAGTTGCATCTCTTCCAAAGATGATGTCGTGTGGCAGGTGTACGGCTTTGTGTCGTAAGGCAACTTACTTTGTTATGCGAAATGTGTGAGAGGCAAGTGCTACCGGTAGGACATGACACACATCTTGTGTCATCACTGGTTCTCAGTCCATATCATTTTTACAACTATTTTACCTTTTAGGCCCAAATGAATCTGTCATCAAGATTGAATATTTTTTCTGGCGTTGACGATATATATTTCCATGAATAAGGTATGACTCATTTTCGGAGCATAACTCATAAATCTTTTAATTATTTGTCAGAATAGTTGGGTTTCGTTTTTATCGTTTTCACATAAATTAATGATAAGCTGAATCGCCGAAGCCAACTAGTGTACCTTTTAGGCCCAACGGAATCAGTTTCGGCTGAAAACAATACTGATTATTTTCAAGACTGACGTTATATACTTTCAATGATAAGGTGTGGTTCATTTTTTCAGGGCATATCTCGAAAACCTTTTATCTATTTATCAGAATAGTCTGAGCTCCTTCTTATCGTTTTCACAGAAATTAATGATCAGCTGAATCGCCAAAGCCATACAATTATTTAATATTTTAAGCCCAACGGAATCAATTTAGGCAGAAAACAATACTGATTATTTTCAAGACTGACGTTATATACTTCAAATGATAAGGTGTGGTTCATTTTTTCAGGGCATATCTCATAAACTTTTTATTTATTAATCAGAATAGCTCGTTCTTATCGTTTTCACAGAAATTAATGATAAGCTGAATCGCCAAAGCCATACAACTATTTAATATTTTAGGCCCAATGGAATCAGTTTCAGCAGATAATCAAGATTATTTTCTGAATCGCCAAAGCCATACATCATCTCTGTACAAATTCATTCTAAAAGGGACGAGTGTTGATAATGCTTGATATCAAAATACACTAGGTTAAAATTCTATGTATCACTCAAAAAAATTCTTACATTTTCATTTTATAAACAATTATGACCAGTGTCTTGAGTGTAACACGTACAGATAACACAGATTCGGTGTCAGAGAGATGAGTCATATCATTTGACTTTGATGTCATGACGTCAGAGTGGTCTGTGATGCAATTTCATTGTGTGATCTCACCGGTATCTTCCGTTTATAGGAATGAAACGCCAAAGTCATATCCTTTATATTATATATATATATATATATATATATATATATATATATATATATATATATATATATATATATTTGTTGACAATAAGTAGAATCATTTTTCGTTTTAATTTAAGCTGCTACTGAATAGCAATTTATGTTTTTCCGTAACTTTCAAGAATTACCTCCCCTTAGTGTCACCTGCGCTGCAACAAAGTTGGAAACCTGAAGAAACTCGGTAGAAGGTAAACACATGTATGACGTGCTATGAGACGCATGAAGCAAACACAAACACAATTTCAAGTATCCAAGTGATGGTGTAGCAGGAATAAACTTTTGAAACGAATGACTTTAACAATTTAAAGACACAATATACTTCTGCAGCTTCTTGGCAGGAGCATCTCATGAAATCATCAAAAATCTCCTAAAGGTACAAATTTTAGTTGCAAGAGTCATTGTCAAATCAGTCAGCAGAGAGTACATACATGTATCAATCGTCTTCAGATCTCTGAACTGGTTGTGTATCCATGAACGTGTTGAATTTAAGATACTTTCCAAGACCTCGGTGCGTTACCAGGAGAAACTGCACCGAAACCTAAAAGATAGAGATGTCATTTTACCTGTGGTTTATAGTTATCATATTAGTTTCATTGAATAACTGTTTCTACAAGCGTAGTTATATCAGACAAATTTAATAAATAGAACGTGTATGCAGGAAAATAGTTTTTCAGGAAAGTTTCTTGAGAGGGTGTCAATATTTCATGCAATATATATAATTATCTTTGCATAAAAAGGGAAAACATACCTTTGTCAAACAACTTAGAGCCATAACAAATTTAAGCTAGGCATTTCCAATGGCTACCATAGTTAATTGAACGCACAAACCTTGGCCACAAGGTCGGGACATGACAAATTAAGTAAGTCATTGAGTAACCGGAAAAGGCGGAACGAACATGTATTGATGACTTAATGTTTGTTTGAAGCACTTGTGAATGTTGTGTTAACATTTGTACACAAGTAATAACGATGCTAGCTGAAGAACAAACAGGTGGAGTGAGTCTGCTTCCATTCTCGGGATAATAACCTTGGGAATAATTTGCTTATTTTGGGGACCCAGACGCTATATTGTCAGTAGCTGTCCGTTCATTTCCTAACGTTACTTCAAAAATATCACTTTTTTAGTCTCGTGAGTTGATTTTATTATATTTCTAATTGTCTTGTGAACGTCTCCCGAGTCATCTGATATCTGTTTTCCTACTTGTATGCTTACTTCCTCAACAAAAGTTCAGCACAGCTGCTGTGACGTCATCGTTCGAGACGGAATGGTTTTTTTCATGTTTTGGATCAAATGTCTGACGCAGCCAATCTAAGGAAAAGAAGGTGGTTGCTGAACGAGTGCAAAGTCACACTCGTGGATTCTAGCCATGACAATGGCCGATTTGTGCATTGGTCCATTGTCCTGAATATTAATTCTGAATATTATTATAGTATGGAAATTGGAATGCTTAAGCAAGATTGCGTTCGTTTCCTTGTTCTTTGCTTCCGTGTTTCCTTTTTTCACTTGTTTCTTTCTTAATTGTTTCACCGTTTCCTTGTTGTTCTTGTCATTCTTTCCTTGTTGTCAATGTTTGCTCGTTCTTTATTTCCTTGTTTCCCTGTTCCTTATTTGCTTCTTCTTTGTTTCCTTGTTTTCCTTTTCCCTTGTTTCTGCCTTCTATATTGCCACGCTTCCTTGTTCTTTGTTGCCCAGTTTTCCTCGTTCTTTGTTGCCCAGTTTTCCTTGTTCTTTGTTGCCCAGTTTTCCTTGTTCTTTGTTGCCCAGTTTTCCTCGTTCTTTGTTGCCCAGTTTTCCTCGTTCTTTGTTGCCCAGTTTTCCTCGTTCTTTGTTGCCCAGTTTTCCTTGTTCTTTGTTGCCCAGTTTTCCTCGTTCTTTGTTGCCCAGTTTTCCTTGTTCTTTGTTGCCCAGTTTTCCTCGTTCTTTGTTGCCCAGTTTTCCTCGTTCTTTGTTGCCCAGTTTTCCTCGTTCTTTGTTGCCCAGTTTTCCTCGTTCTTTGTTGCCCAGTTTTCCTTGTTCTTTGTTGCCCAGTTTTCCTCGTTCTTTGTTTTCTTGTTCTTATTTCCTTCTTGTTGTCTCCTTGTTTTATCTCGTTTCCTTATCTCCGTGTTTCTTGTTTGTTCAAAAGATTTTTCACCAAGGCCCTAGTAAAGCTTTCATATATGACGCATCAGTGACCAAAATTATGTGGGATGCAATTCACTATTTTGACCACATGTTCCTGTGTTTGACTTGCTTATCATGTGTTTGTGACAGTGGCCACCGGTGGGACAGGATATGGTCAACTTTTCACGAACAACTAGTATAATCACGATTTAATAATGACTCATGAACGCATGCTCATAATGTGGTCGGAATCATACAATGGACTCTGCTTTTAGTAGAGACTTCTTAGGATTATGGAAGAGATTTTTCACTTTTACATATAGTTAATTTGCTTAATTTGTTTGCAAATACATTTTTTTTTTTATTATTATTATTATTATTATTATTATTATTATTATTATTATTATTATCATCATTATTATCATCATCATCATCATCATTATCATTATTATTACTGTTGTTGCTGTTGTTGTTGAAGTACAAGTTAAAGTGTTAATAGGTAAGGAATATTGTTTCGCCTCAAAGAAGCATTAAGTTTTGTCAATAATTTGAATGTAACAATCCTCTGTGAAATTATTACTAACAGTGTCAAACATTAAAATGGAGTTATTTCAAGATTCCGGCGTACAATAACGTGGGATATCGTGAGAAGCCAGCTGTCACGATCTGTCCGTCTGTCTAACGACTTGTTTGTCTAATATTCTCGATGTTTGCTGCTGTCAGAATGTTAATAGGCGCCATGCCACACTTGTACTGTATTAGAAGAAGTACGATGTTTGCACAAGGGAAGCAGAAACAACGAGAAATCGATTCTGGTTAAGTGTCCATATTTGCCACTCTACATTAACGGCGAATTAATGATATCTTGCAGGTATAGTTAACTGGCAGAGCATGCTGATATCAGTGGAGAAAAGATATTGAGAAGAATCGCTTTTTGATACATTTTTGTAATGAAACGTCTTATTTCTATACATGTTGTGCATGTTGTAAAACGTCTTACTCAGCAATATTCCAGCTTTATTACGGCAATCTGTTAGCAGTCGAATCTGAACCATACATTACCAGTGACTAAAGTGTCTTATTTGGGCCTGAGCCGGCGTGGTGGGGGAATCCCCGGGTTTGTGACCAATGGAATCTGTTTCGGCGGATAATCGAGACTGGTGTTTCTCTTGCGTTGACGTATTGTATTTATGGTTAAAGGCTGTTCAAAATGTTGTGGCGCAAACTGTTTGAATGGTGTTCATAGTGTTGTATTCATTTCTTGTAAAAAGGTCTATATTTCATAGTTAAGTGTTATACACTGCAGATTGTGTTCAGTAAACATGTAGGTGACGAGGTATACAGGATACAGGCTACTAAAGTCATAACATAATGATAAGTTCATTTTTAATTCATTCACTAATTCAATGCTCATGACGATACATCATTTTCCCCCTGGTGTTTGGATCAATGGGCACACAAGCTGTCGTACGAGGCACCATTTCAAAGACTCTTTCCAACGTGGACACCACATGAAACCTGTTTTGCAGTGATAATCGGGACAAAAGCCATAGAAAGGCTAGAGTCAAACTACTTAGCTCGGTCACCCATCCATATTGAGCTAATAGGAAAGGACAAATACTGGACCCCAGATACATACTTTAACTGGGTGGAAGTAAACAAGTGGCATTGATTTTATTTTGTTTTGTACATTATTTCAGTCACCTAACTTAATGTCAGATAAAACCGAGGTCGTAGATGGTTACCAGTAAGATAGAAGTGAGAGCCATGAGCGCTGACAAACCAAGGGTCATAAACAGGACAACTATTGGATTCGAACCCTCGTTTGGCGGATCATGGAAGGCTTATAACTGCATATAGAGACACCTTAGCCTACTGGGAACCCGTGCTTATCTGAAACTGCACGTGGCGGGATTTTATAGTGCCAGCCCAATGAGATTCTGTGCAGCATTTTTACAGTGACCATATATTAAGGCCTTTTGGTATAACGCGGCTGTGTATCGAATCAACGAGCTTCCGCTTTCAGAGCAAACACTCTATCTACTAGACCACGGAGAAACTGCATGTGTAGACATGAACAGAAAGAACAGAACACTCATAAGTTTGTACAATATTTATTATCGTACAAATTCATCATTTTGCATTTTTGTCTACAGTTAAAACTTGATATTTCTTAAATGTGCTTGTCATATGTTTCTGCACATATAATACATGTTTGATAAAAATATACGATCAGTTTGAAAAAGGTGTTTATCATGTAATAACAAATATATTTTCCTTCGACCAGACAAAGTTATTTAATATTTAATATTTTGAAATTCAATATATTTGTATCAGTGCTTCTCGTACAGTTTGTCCTCATATGTCATACATTTCTGAATGCTGTCCTTACACTTACACACACATATCTTTTTAAAGATATTTGTTTGCAACGAACACATAGATATGCGTAACCATGGCAGTTTGAAGGACAAGGAGAAGAGGGATGTTGCATCTTTATATAAGAGCGGATCCTTAATCAGTTTTCGCGTCCTTGGTTTTTATAGTTCAGTTTATCGCAAAGACACCTGATGATAAATCCCCTTCATAACATGTCCTTATCATCCTCCAAAAGTGAAAAAAAGTGTTTTTAAATAATAGCCATAATCACATAAATTATTGAGGCAAAGGTCCATATATCTACTCCATTGTAAGCTCAATTATTAGATTCATGTGAAACGATAACAGGAAAGATATATTTGTGCTGCATCTGCATGAATATAATTTTCTTTTCCTTTCATGTTTAGATGTATCATTTTGTCCACAGCAGGCAGTATTTATTAATCATGATCCTCAGTATTGATTGCTCTCACAAAACAAGGATACCAGGAATAAAACAATAATTAAAAGATATATTGATAAAAAAACGGCCTGATACTGGCCCAATATGGCATACTTTCAGTATTCCGAAGGTCCAAAGGTAATTTCCTGTAATAATCATTTTTGTATGCATAAGGTCAAAGCATTCAATTTTGATTGAGGTATTAATATCACGTTAATAATGATCTCATTGAATACCATCGAGAGAGGACTGCATGGTTGTTGTGTAAATACCAGATGGCTTTTAACGGCTGGTTCTAACCATTAAGCCATACTTGAATCTAATATATTGATGCCTCTTTATCTAAATAGCTGACAGCAGTACTATGTAAACAAAATGCAACCGATGTTTATACCTTAACTGTAAAAATGACATGAGAAAACGCATGATATTGCCAAATCGGAAAACAACGAGAGAGTAGTTCCTGTTCATTTACATAAATCAAGGAACGTTGGGGTCTTAGATTTTGATTTTTATGCTTATGAACGCGATGTGAAACAGGTTCTCTTTGAGTTCCTGATTTGGCAACAACATTTCTTGAGTATAGCGCAAACTATAATATATTTTCCTATCCGTCTGAAAAGCCTAATATCATTAAGAGAATGATTTTCATTTTTAAAGAATTATGCAACATCTTTTGCAATTTTATAGAAGAGGTAATTTATACGTGTGGGAAATCATTGACTTCAAGAAGATGATTACATGCCTAAAAATCAGAGTGTTAAACGTAACAATGGAAGATTTTATTTCATTACAAGTCCTTCCTGAACCTTTAACAATTCAAAGTCGATTTAAGCAATTAAGTTTATCTTGATTCCTTTAGATCCATAATCCATGGCATAGCGACAAAGAACCATTCAAAGTCGCGTGATAGTTCTTTTTGAATTGATTTGTCATCAAAGTCTCAAAGCAAGTCTCAAAGAGGGAGAGTCCAAAACATTTTCAAAAGCCGAATGCCCGGGTCTTCTTTCCACAAACTGGACTTAGTGCAGCGAGTCCCATGCTTAAGACGGTCACAACACTAAGGCCGCTTTGTGGAATGATGTTCCGAACAACACCCGCTTGGACACGTATGATCTTGTTATTTTTCTCGAGGTATCAGCTTGATAGGTATTTGCATTGCATATAGATGTTGGCCATGGTCCTCGGCATTGTGGGGCTTGCTCTGTTGGTTGGTTTCTGAGCCATGTTTAATTCCTGGTGACGGTTGATCTAGGGCACTTTGGAGAAACAGTGCTTGTAGATCTGTTTAGGAATAACAGTTTGAGCCTGTTTTTGTGCACGGAAAAGAACGTTGCCTGAAAAGAAAAAGAAATCAAATAAATGTACAAGAAATGTCACAATGAATATGTTACTATGTGCCAATACAGAATACAAAGATGTAACACTTTATGAAAAGTGCATCGACATACGAGGGTCGGTAGATAAATTCGAAGCTACACATTAAAGGAATAATAATGAACTCGTTTGTTGTGGACACATAAGATGTCAAAGAGTTATATCCACAAGTAATTGCGAAGCGAATTGTTTCGATTTGACTGTAAAATGAAGTAGCGGATTCATTGTAAAATCTATAAATATAAGCAGGGGCATGTGACTTTTAAAAATGGACAAACTTGAGGAACGTGCATCGATCAAATAGTTGCAGTATTGTCCACAACAAAAGATGTCACTATTATACGATTCCTTCTACATGTGAGGCTTAAAACACATCATTCAACCCTCGTAAGTCACACTTCATGGCCAAATAGCCTTTTTTTGATTTTGCCAATATGAGCAGCAATCTCGATTCATATGCTTAAAGAAACAGATCAGCATTGATGGGAGCACAATTGGTAACAATGTGAATGTCTACTTCTTGCTTAAATGTCCTATCCTCATATTTCACATAGCTAGTTAACGATGTGGATATTTGCTTTCGTTTTAGACAAAATTGTCATAAACTTTAAAGACAGTTATAAGCAAGATACTTTTAAAATAAATAGTACAATACATCAAAATATAAAACAAAGCGATGTCCAAAGGTACAATAAACCAATAGGTGAGGTGAAATGGGCATATAGCGACGTGCATGTGCGTGCGTGCGTGCGTGTGTTTGTACTAGTCCGGACTTATCTCGATTTTATAATGCTAGCCCCAAAGAAATACCACGCTGCAGTTGAACATGAATACCCCACGCAGACACATACTGACATCGAGCCGACCAGCCCTGGTTTTAACCCCTTAATGCCGAGCGCCAGACAGAGTAGAACCCCGACCTTCCGGACGGACGCCCTCCCACCAGACCGCGGACACGGTCTCAATGTACTAATAAATATACCGAAGGTGTCTTCTACTTACATACTATAAAGTACAAATAAACAAATACTGGCATTAATACATATAATACAATGCATCAAATAATGACATTTACCTAATGTACAATGTATTGATTTACATATTAATATAGTTATATCAATTATTTGGTATTTAACACATGCCGCCGCAGGAGATATCACATATGTGATCAAATGATAGCTCTCGATGCATTATTGCTGATACCTATTGATCAACAAACTTGAACATTAGCTTCAGGTTTAAATGTGATTCTATATTTTGAAAAAGATTTTGTTAAAAATATATCGCACTTTCGTTGCAACATGATGTTTCTTTCAAATAATGACGTAATGAAGAAAACACTGGCGGTATTTTAGATTAAAAGCTTGACCAATTAACTTACTGAGATAATTCGTTCAACTTAGCGTTTTTTAAATTATGAACACACGCGAATACAACATATAAGTCAAGTTCCATGTACCAAGTAACCATCAATTTCTTCTACAAATTATTTGGGGGCACGGGTGGCCCAGTCGTCTAAGGCGCCGCGATTCGCTGTACAGAGATGCGTCCCTTGGGAACGCCAGAAACCTTTGATTGTGGTTTCCAATCCCGGTTCGCCCCAATTATGTTTCTAAGTTTGTCAGCATCATACCCCTGCTCGTGGATTTCACCGAAGTGGTAAACGTCTGAGACATGCATCACTTCGGGCTTTCCTCCCACATTAAGCTGACACGACGCGATATAACTGGAATACAGTTAAAAGCGGCGTTAAAACACACTTCACTCACTCACTCACTCGGAGTCAACTATTGGTCTGATGGCGAAACCGACAGATATATCAAAGTTTCGTCTGTTAAGCGGCCAGGCAAATGCAAACCAGTGGCAAATGGCATGACCATGTCGTTGGCCTGATTGGTTACGACGATACGCTACCAGTCTTATCATCCATTGTTACCATGAGATGCCTCTCATGGGAAGCATTGGTAATGGAGTCCCACAGCCCACGGGTTGTATATGACATGAGTTATGATTTTATTTTTGAATGCCGCCTGAGCTTCGGCCAGTATTTCAGTTATATCATGGCTTGACAGCTGATATATAGAAGACCCCTGAAGATGCGGGGTAGAATAGGACTTCAGCAACCCATGCTTGCCGTAAGAGGCGACTTTGCTTGTCGTAAGAGGCGACTAACCGGATCGGATGGTCAGGCTCGCTGACTTGGTTGATGCATGTCATCGATCCCAATTTCGTGGATCAATGCTCATAATGTCAACCACTGGATTGTCTGGTCCAGACTCGATTATCTACAGACCGCCGTCACATACATGGAACATTACTGAGTTCGGTAAACAACAAAGAAAGAAAGAAAGAAAGATGTTTTGTAGAAAGCTGAAGTGATGGAGGCCACAGGCCTTTATCATTTTGGCCAATCCCATGAGTACAGAGACTGTAATCAGGTCGATCATAGGATTCGAGCCAGATCTCGAATTAAATTAACTCAGACCATTAGACTACTTGTGCCCCCACATTATTTGTAAGCTGTCAGAAAATGTTATGCACGGGTTGAGAGCACCATCGTCAATTGAGACAGAAGCAGTGGCGTTGAATCAGAACGTGATCAAAATAATAATGTTTTTGTGGTTGTTGTGCATACTCTCGAAGAATGAATCAAAATGTCAAGTTGTTTCAGTTTTTGGGGACATTAAGTTCGACAGGAGGCAAAGAAGCAGAACTGAAATGCTTGTAAACTCACAGAGTTGCGATTTTCGGCTTTTTAAGTTGCTGTGTGTGTTACTTCGTTTGCTGAAGGCGTGTTCACACGCCATCACACAGTCCCGGTACTCTCGAATCATTCGAACCAGATTGTCTCTAAGAGGGGATAACCGCTGATTGTTCCCAGATGCAGATATCAAGTACTGGATAAATTCGTTAAAGTTTAATGCTGTAACAAACATAAAATCAATCCATTAGTTCAATAAAATAGAATAAACTCTGATCGCAAGTGGGCATTATCAAAAATAATGAATAGTTGGGATATATAAAAATCGTTGACTTTTAATTGACCCTAGGTAGTATACAGGTATGTTAAAACGAATGCTAATAAGATCCTCAATTATCTCGGGTATTATATCCCCATTCTATTATGATCCATAACCTGGACCATTCGTTTTCTTTTGAGACCGATTCAAATTATTGGATGCACTCAGCAATATCCCAGCTATATGACGGCGGTCTGTAAATAATCGAGTCTGGACCAGACAGTCCAGTGATTGGTATCATGAGCATCGATCCACGAAACTGGGATACGATGACATGCATCAACCAAGTCAGCGAGCCTGATACCGTTAGTCGCCTCTTACAACAAGCATAATCGCCTTTTACAAGCATGGGTTGCTGAAGACCTTTTCTAGCCGTCCAATCGATTTTTTTTCTGCTAGTTTAGTCATACTAGAATTGGAGATGATGACATCACTTCAGGAACGAGAGTTTGGGGCGCATGGGTCCAACCAAATTATTAACAGGATGGCGATATGATATACTGGATGGCCTAAATATGTACGAATCGAAAGTCAATAAGAATTATGTGTCAGTTCTTATGTTGTTAAATGCATTTACAGATTACTGTTTGGTTTACTTACTTTGTCCCCTGAATGAGTTGGACCAAATTCCTTTAATTCTATGGAGGTTTGGATTAGCCTTCTCGCATCTCTCATCACAAAAACCTGAAGTTGGGACGGTCAGCATTAGCAAACATGTCGTTATGAGGAGAAACACGTGTTGCACACCATGCACGTGCTTTGTAGGCATCCCCTGAAAGAAGAGATGAATAATTATTTGTTTGGGGTTGTAAATAATATGGACCAGACAATCCACTGATTGATATCATGAGCATCGATCCACGCAATTGGGATCGATGACATGCATCAGCCAAGTCAGCGAGTCTGACCACCCGATCCCGTTAGTCGCCTCTTACGACAAGCATACAAAGATGATATCATATGGATGGTAAATATGTTAACGTTTCGTTGTTGTATAATGTCGGCTAGTACGACTAAATTAGTTTTACTCAAACAGTTCTTGATATTTTCCAGGACACAAATTTTACTGATGCCATAAATATATTTATATCTGGACCTAGCTATGATATCAAAGTCGGCATCGCATAGCCACTAACTGAAGTAGAAGCGTCAGTGACAAATTACAAGTTCAGAGGCATAATTGTTCATAATTGATATCTAAGATATATCCTACCCTGAGGCATGAAGTTCTAATGGATATCTGAGGATTCTGTTAGATTTACGACTTAACTATTTATTGCAAGCTAATGGTACATTTTCGTTTCTTTGGTTGTTTAACGCCGCACTAAGCAATATTCCTGTTATATGACGGCGGTCTGTTAATAATCGAGTCTGACCAGACAATCCAGTGAATGATATGCGCATAGATATGCGCAATTGGGATACGATGACATGCATCAACCCGATCCCGTTAGTCACCTCTTTTAAGGCACGCATGGGTTGCTGAAGACCTATTACACCCCGGATCGTCACGGAACATAGGAGTAGTCGTAGAATAGTAGTAGTAGTAGTAGTAGTAGTAGTAGTAGTAGTAGTAGTAGTAGTTATAACAGTCAACGATACCCGGTTTATTGAACCAAAATGCAACGTTCTCGCGGAGAATACCCCCAGAAATCATGTCAGCATGATTTTGTCTCCCATACTGTTAGGTAATGCATGATAATGGCACGCAAATGACAAGCAATAGACATGATTAGATGGGGAAATCAAGTCGACAGGTTGCCAACAATATCAACACAAGTATTTATTTGATTTCAGGGTTTGGAATTTCCATACCAAACCGATGATGTGAAACACGACGGACGAATCAAATCCTCCTACACATTATATACTTACCGCCAAAAGAAACGCGAACCATAGAAACACGTAGATAAGTATGTACCTTAATAAGAAATGTTTCCAATGTGTACCGATTAATGACAAAACTAAATGTTAGTCAAATGTTACCACAGAGTGTTTTTATTCTTATCACCATATGCTGCACATGATTTCCAAACATTACAAGCTAATCCTGCACAAGTCAAATGGTGCATCTCGAGTCATGGATCTATGACATCACGTGATGCGGTCATGAGCATCGGTTCACACAACATGTAACAGTATTTTCGTTTGTTGATCGAACCAATCTAATATCTCTTGAATATGAGTAAGTCTTCATATATTACAAACATGTATGGTACTCTCGTCCCTTGTAGTGGTGAGTATACAATAAAGCAATAACACGAATCAATGCTTACTCCCCTTGCACCTAAATCGAGACACGTGAAGATCCGGTGAAGAATAGGTCTTGCCATAAAAGGCGACAATGCTTGTCTGGAGACGACTAGCGGGATCGGGTGGTAAGGCTCACTGACTTGGTTGATGCATGTCATCATATCCCAACTGCGTGGACCGATGCTCATGATATCAATCACTGGATTGTCTTGTCCAGACTCGATTATTTACAGACCGCCGCCATATAGCTGGAATATGTGCGGCATTAAACAACATACAAACAAACAAACCTCAATCGAATCGACGTGCACAGAAAAGGCAGTTATAAAGAAAAGCAACCTGCTGAAAAATGGACATAGAACACCCTGGGGGTGTAATTGAGAGTTACCCGCCCTTGGACGAAGACGCGTCCCGACATCTTGTCACCTCCAGGGAAAGAATAATGGAGAACAATGAAGCCAAACAATAGCAATTCGTTTTCAAAGGTATTGCTTTTCAACAAATGAAGCACCTACACAACCAATCCTAACAAATCATACATTATATTGCTGTTTGCGACATTGGCATTGATAGTAGTAGCTACAATGGCCCAGTTAATCGGTGAAGCAGGTAGTTTTGTCGAAGTAGTTATGTTACAAAGAATGTAACCGAACTTAAAGACGGAGACTGTGAACCTTCCTCAGAGAAAAAAAATTAGATTTAATGGCACTGAAGCGGTGGAACATTCTTCAACAAATGTACCTGGGGCCAGTCTAAATATTTGCGGGATCTATGAGGCAAGTAATGCGAATATTCTCGCTGCAGTTAACCAAATGAAAATATTCTGTTTTCAAGATAGACTGATAGAAAATGTAGTCAGGGCAGTTCGCAAGCCCGCGGCTGCCCCATGAAATGAAGCTGTGGCCCTGAAACGTGATACGAGTGAGTGAGTGAGTGAGTATGGTTTTACGCCGCCTTTAGCAATATTCCAGCAATATCACGGCGGGGGACACCAGAAATGGGTTTCACACATTGTACATTGAACGCTTTAACCACTAGGCCACACACACACACACACACACACACACACACACACACACACACACACCCTCTGAAACGTGATACAGGTAGCAATATTAGTTAATAAGATTTAAAATTATTGACAATGAACAACATGCATCTCAGTAATTATTCGGAACATGTCAGTAGATGCACGTGAAGTCAGCAATCCGATTGTTACATGTCAACTTGTAAACAAACCTTACAAGGATTGATTAAAATTGACAACAGTGCATTCAACCTGCACAGAGCGGAAGAAGCGGAACGATGACAAACTTGGCGCTGTCGTCAGGCCAGAATCACACAACTAACAGAAACAACAATTGCAAAACAAGAATTTGAAAAATAATGAAGCGTATATTGACGCTGCCTTGTCACAAGAGGAACTTATCTCCAGATCAAACATGCGGACAGTATGAACGAGTTCAGACAAGGAAAAATGCTTCATTTTCATGGCAACGGATTAGTGAACTCTTGCGGGTGGTCTATAAGAAATTCTAATAACACACTCTTCAGGGAGTCCATATCAAAGGAACTCAATTTTGATATTTTTGGTGTATGCGAAACATGTTTAAAATATGGTGACGGTGTTTCAGTTGATGGTTATAAATAGTATGGCAGCAACCGCCATACAGTCATGCCATCCCAGGGCCACAACGGGAAACAGTTGGTTCTATTTTTAAAGACAGCTTTTTGAGAAATTTAGTGTTGACATTTTAGTTTTGTGTGTGTGCTCTGCTCCAAAACCGCTACAAATGCAGATAATTCTGAAACGTATTATGTATACCACAGCGTCGAAGAAATCACATACATTTGTAGGGATTTCAATGCTCGCGTTGGAGCCGGGAAAGACGATATAAGGAGTTGGCAACTCAAGAATGGTTGCTTGGTGGTTGGTCCCGTGAATATCCGGGTTAAAATAGGTCTTCAACAACCCATGCGACTATGCTTGTCGTAAGAGGCGACTAACGGGATTTGAGTGGTCGGACTCTCTGACTTGGTTGATGTATGTCATCGTATCCCAATTGCGTCGATCGATGCTCATGGTGTTAATCACTGGATTGTCAAGTCCAGACTCGATTATTTACAGACCGCCGTCATATAGCTGACATATTGCTGAGTGCGGCGTTAAACAACAAACAAACAAAGCTAAGTGGGTAACTACATTGTAACAGCTCACGAAAACATTAAAGTTATTAAAATGTCATAACTTATTAACGGATGTAATGTGTCTGATGTTGTACCAGACAATTCTTATAATCTTTACCTGCACCGATGTCCAGCAAAGTTTTAATGATCATGTTTGTGGCAGCGGTTAAAGAGTACAAGCGTTATGATCAAGCTAAAGTCCAAGGTGGTCTTCTCGTGAATGAAGATACTATGGCACGATTGAATGACGTGAGGTGAGGTGAAATGGGGTTTAACGTCGCGTCCAAGATTATTGCACTTATATAGCGACGTGCATGTACGTGTGTGTGTTTGTGTGGCTGCTTGTACTAGTCCGGACTGATGTCGATTGATAGTGCTAACTCACTGAGATACCATGCCGCAGTTTAACATGAATACCCCACTCAGACACAGTATACTGACTCCGAGTCGACCAGTCCTTGTTTTAGCCCCTTAATGCCGAGCGCGAGACAGGGTAACAACAAGTACCATCTTTTAACGTCTTTTGGTGTGACGCGGCCGGGGATCGAACCCCGGACCTTCCGCTCTCCGGGCGGACGCTCTACCACTAGACCACGGAGGCGGTCTCACGATTGAATGAAACCATTTGTAGGATTTGAGCTATACTTGAATATACACCATGATGTGAACGCTGCATCTGATGACTTTTTGAACTGAATGTATCCTGAACTTAAATTGATTAAATTGGTGAAGTACTTCACACAAGCCAGCTTGTGAAAAAGGTAAATCAATGTATACACCAAGTTGATGTGAAGTCTTACATATTCAATGGAAAACTGTTTCTACTGCGGAACGTGTATGGTTAAATTTGATGCCGCCTTTTAGAACGAAGACACTAAAGAGTGTATACCTTTTAGAACGCAAGTCTTTTTATAACATGCTGCGGTCACGTAAAGATTCTCGAAAATTTTGGAAGGTTATCCAGAGGATATGTACAGCGAATGACAGGCATAGTTCCAATACTTGGAAGTCATAATTTAGAATGGGGCTATTTTTATTAAAGAATAGAGTGCTAAGAAATGGCGCTTCCATTTTCTTCGGGTGTGGGAAAAAAAACCTTCAAATTTGACAGTGGTAAAAATGTGTTGGTACTCTAGTTAGGAAACAAAGAACTGAAATTGCCCATTATTGGAAGAAACTTTGTACAAAATTGGTCGTCTAAATTTACAAAATCATAGAACCGTACAGTGTAAAATATTTTAATGAATTACAGCTAGATATTCTTAATGTTTCACGTACAGGTTTTGAATATGTGTAAAGTAGACTTGTTAGTGTAGATAAGAAGAGACGGCTTGGAAAAAATGGAATGACAAGCGGATATTCAATGTTAATAAAATATTTTATAAAGGACATATTGATTGTTAAAGTCATTGAGTGTTTCGCATTATGTTGGTAATATTATGGACAGGTCGCACGCTGTAGTCTTGAAAAATTTAGATGTGGCACACTACCTATTTAAATTGAACTCGGTCGTTTCTCAAAGCATGGAACTCTTCTAGCAAATCGTGCATGTAAAAGCTATAATGCTCACAAAATTGGAGACAAAGTGCATTTTCGGATAACATGCAATCGTTATTTGGGCTTTGGAACCGTGCTCGTCCATTAAATCTAAACTTCATAACTTTATCTCCTATAGAACACGCTATAGTCATTATGCAGTGTGGTTCTGTAGCTGACCCGTGAAGATGCTGTGTAGAATAGGTCATGCTTGCTGTAAAAGGCGACTAGGTTTGTAGTAAGAGGCGACTTACGGGATCGGGTGGTCAGGCTCGCTTACTTGGTTGATGCATGTCATCGATCCCCATTGCGTGGATCGATGCTCATGGTATCAATCACTGGATTGTCTGGTCCAGACTCGATTGTTTACACAGACCGCCGTCATATAGCTGGAATATTGCTGAGTGCGGCGTCATCAACATGATCAAGCGAAGACTTTTAGGACCGCAAATAATGGCTAAACTATATTGCCTTTTAACATCTCATGTATGTTCAATTAGAATATTTTAAATGCATGCAGTGTATGCGGCTCGGGGGAAGCGCCAGTCTTTCATGTGACTATGGTTAGCCTCTCATGCCATGACAGATTGACAATGGTCATATGACGGAGCCGGGTGTTTGTTGGCTTTTTGTTGTAGTAACATCATGTATACAGGTCATATGTCATTGCTTTTTAGCAACTAAAAAGTGCGTCTATTATTTTTTTACCGTAACACAGTTATTAATGTCTTGTGGGCTCCAGTCGGTTGGGCGATGTATACTATTGTATTGTGATATTCTGTCTATTTTGACATGTTTACACCGATGGACACTTGAATAAAATATTTTTCTTCTTCTGTAATACTGATTCCTCTGATAATACTGTTTTACCACTAAACACGATTACATTTCTACGCAGGATCCCCCAAACTGCCTGTTACGAATATAGAATGTCCTTGTAATATTGGTTTTTGCCTCTGAGGACTATACTAGGGCGTCTGATTGGCGTTTCTTAGCAGTAGGTCCCTTTAAATACTTCTTGCCATCACTAAGAAACACATTCTTTGTGTGAGCGGCGGGTTCCACCTGTAAAGCAGGACATGCTTTCCCTTTCACGAATGTTAATGATAAACTCAAATGATTGTCATCACTATTTTGCTGTTACCGCCCATCAGAATTAGTTGACAGATACCTCTAACAAACCTACTACGGTACTTCTCCTTGTCAACACTTTGGAAGATATTGATCTCTAAGATACATATAGTCCTCTAACTTTGACATCTTTAACTTTGACATCTTAAATTGTATACCCCCTAAATAGTGGGTTTTTTTAACCACAGAAGAATATCTACCCTCTAATGCTGTTTGTCTCCACAAACGAATATATTCCTAACATTATTTTGTAATGTACCTGTAAGGTATATCCTCTTATACTCGTTTTCAGAACTAAGGAACATGTACTCCTTGTCACTTTCCGGTGTAGAATGGGTCTTCGGCAACGAGTCTTCGATTATTTACAGACCGCCGTCATAAAGCTGGAATATTGCTGAGTGCGGCGTTAAACAACCAACCAACCAACCATCCTTGTCAGTTATTGATGTGTGATTTCTATTAACGGGTGTGACGTGCCGTGATATAACTGGAATACTGTTCCAAAGTGGCGTTAACCCGAACTCACTCACTTATGGGTGTGACCTCTTAGGGATATACTATTTATGTGATATTTCTATTTTTTTATGCAACCTCTTGGGGGTATCTGAGAGCGAGTGAGTGAGTGAGTGAGTTTTACGCCTCTTTTAGCAATATTCCAGCAATATCACGGGGGGCACCAGAAATGGGCTTCACTCCTTGTACCCATGTCGGAATCGAACCCGGTTCTTCGGGGTGACGAGCGAAAGCTTTAACCACTAGGCTACACAACTGCACCGGATATCTGAGAACTCGGGTTAAGTCCCTTGAGTAAATGTTTCCTATGTACATGTGGGTGGGGATGGGTGAGTATGGTTTTACGCCGCTTTTAGTAATATTCCAGCAATATCACGGCGGGGGACACCAGAAATGGGCTTCACACATGTACCCATGTCGGGAATCGAACCCGGGTCTTCGGCGTGACGAGCGAACGCTTTAACCACTAGGCTACCCGACCGCCCCCTATGTACATGTAACCGAATGGTAATACACTGATAGGTAAAATCGAATACGAAATGTTAAGTTGGTTCCTCAAAAACTTTTATCTTCACATGTCTGCTTTATTTCCCTCATTTTACTGTTTATCAAGGTGCCCATCAATCAGTGATATGATACATTTGATACATCATGCCTAATGGAAAATGTTATGATGAATGTGTTGAATTGATGGCCTCAACATGTTTCTATGGAAGATAGATATCAGACTGTCATTCTTGTGTACGAACCATAACATGCAAGTCTCAGGTAACAGGCTATCGCATGTCTGTTTGTATCCATAAGCATCAGTCATCTATTTTGACCTTGCAAAATGGCGCGTTATCTCATTGTCGCCCTTTGGTAGCAAACAAAAGTATTTTTGAAAGGGCGACAATTGGTCAAAATGTCGCGTCTCATTGTCGCGTTTTGATTAATTGTGACACTTTTTGCTTGTAAAGACGACAATGTCCCTTCTGGAATTGCAGGTCATGCGTGTAAACATTTTAATTTTAGAGAGATGAACAAATAAAATATTCTTATAGTGTACAAAAGCTTGTTTTAAGGAGAAAGCAACTATTGTGTGCTGCATGGTAGACACCACTATTAATATTTGTCCATTTTGACATGATAAGCATTCGATGACCGGACATTTCATTTAGTATTGATTAAAACTGAAAAACACCCGCAAACCTGAAACACGTCCTTTCAAGATACAAACAGTTAGGTAGCGCGTAATTCTAGGATGACTTCATGATACAAATGTTTCCGTGAAAACTGCATTCGTTTGCTCGGCAGAGTGTGAAAAAAACTCTGAAGTCTTTCATGATATATATTTGATAAAACGTAACATTTATTTAGTTATTTTTAAAAAAATTGGGATTAAGAAAAAAGACTTGTCAAGAAAAGTATTCACACGCAATAAAACTATTTACGGGATCCAATCCCAATCAAAACCATATTTCAATCAATCACATTGCAGCACTGTAACCTAGGTGATATGAAGGCAATTTACAACGTGTATTACAAACTCCTTATGTAACCCTCATCTTGAGATGAAGCCAAGGTTATGCGTTTATGCGAAATTAAGAACGACAATTCCATTTGGGTAATTATGTTCGTATATCGGTTACATGAAACAAAAGGTTACCGACAAATATATAGACTATATACAATAATGACACCAGTGATCGTGAATCGAATTAGTTTGGCCTGTCCTTGAGGTATCATATGTCGTGTTTTAGGGTCAAGGTAGTTCACGCCTACGACGTGAGTGAGTTCGGTTTAACGCCGCTTTGAACAATACTTCAGTCATATCATGTGTGCTTGGTTTGTATATTGGTTTGTATATTGCTTTCAAATTCGTTTATCGCATCGGTAACACTAGCCATCTTATGATGCCAAGTATAACTATGCAGACGCATTGCGAGACAGACCCGTGAAGATACGAGGAAGAATATGTCTTCAGCAACCCATGCTTGCCGTAAGGGGCGACTATCCTTGCCGTAAGATGCGACTATCCTTGCCGTAAGAGGCGAGTATCCTTGCCGTAAGGGGCGACTATCCTTGCCGTAAGAGGCGACTATCCTTGCCGTGAGAGGCGAATATTCTTGCCGTAAGGGGCGACTATCCTTACCGTAAGAGGCGACTATTCTTGCCGTAAGAGGCGACTATCCTTGTCGTAAGAGGCGACTAACGGGATCACCAAAGTGGTAATCGTCAAAGAACTACCCTCCAGGCCTTCATCCGATATCAAGGTGACGTGTAGTGATGTAATTAGAAAACTGTTCACTCCTTCTCATATAGCAAAGGCTGACGACACCTTTAAAGCTGTATTACAAATTGTAATGTGAAAGGTATCACCTAAGGCATTGTTTTATGTGTCCGTTTGCTCTATATTAAGAACTTTAATCAAGAGTAACTGCAACAGAACTCACGTAGTGGTCATTTTACCATTATTCATTGACAATCGTGTGTCATTACCTGACCGGCTTCGGGCTTTACTTATCTGATGTAACTGAAATATCATTCAAACCGGTGTTAAACCATACGGATTTGCTCACGTGTGTGCTGGGTATAACGAAATGAAACATGTTATTATGACATAACTTAAGACAGAACAGAAAGGTCATCACAGATCACACCTAATGCAGAAATATGAATAAAATGTTTTATTCATCCTCGATTGCATATCGTATAATATGCTTATTTTATTATGATAAATACCCTGGCCCCATCCGCCAACATGACTTCCATTTGAGCACAATTGAAACGAACAACGCTAAAAATAGCCGCCCTATCAAACAACTTTCATGAGCGAGCGAAACTGTGCAAAATATTATATGGGTGATAATAATTATGTAACATACAGGCGGTCTTACTTGAACATGTTTTCAAAACAGCTATACGAAAATAGGTAAAGTATTTTTTAAATATTATATACGTTTTAAATGGCCATTGTGATACAGGTGTACATACATCTGCGGAGGACGAATTTTAAATGAATCGAAAGGTCGATCTCATTGACTTGAATGTCATCGTACCCTGATAGCGTGGAATGATGCATAGAATATTTATGGTTTGCAGGTCCAGCCTCGATAAGTTACAGGCCGCCGTCATTTCGTTGTGTACATGTGACTCGTACAGACTACTCCTTAAAGAACAACCCGTAAGAAATTCGAATCAATGTTTATCCCCAGTTTGAAGTTATGTTGAAACGACGTGCTCATTTGGACGTAGATATGAACTATCTTACTTTTGAAGGACATTTCAACTTTATGTTTGTTTACTGGCTTTTTATGTCTTAATAGGTCTTCAGCAACCCACGCTTGCCGTAAAAGGCGACTAAGCTTGTCCTAAGAGGCGACTAAGGGGAGCAGGTGATCAGGCCCGCTGATTTGATTCAAGCATGTCATCGATCCCAATTGGGTGGATCGATTCTTATGACATCAATCACTGGATTATCTGGTCCAGACTCGATTATGTACAGACCGCCGTCATATACCTGGAATATTGCTGAGTGCGGTGTTAAACAACAAACAAACAAACAAACAAATAAAAGAAATTCTGTGTCCAATCGTAGTCTCAGCATACTATCGTTTGTTAATGGAATATTTTGAACCTGGTTTGGGATATCGTTTGAAATGTTCATGTAAACATTAAGCGTCAACGCTAGAGAATAATCAGTCACAATTATCTGCCGAAACAGATTCCATTGGGCGTAAAAGCAGTGACAAATATATGAAAGGATCACTTGGGATAAATGATGACACCAGGTGTTCGCGAAAAGTGTGTTGACAGTGAGCGTAGTGAGCATATCACTTTACGCATCTTATGCAAGCACGACACCAATATGAATATCATAAGTCACTTTAACTGTCCGTGGTTCAAAAAGAATCCCTTGTAAATACGTCTTTGAAGATTACATTCTGGTTGAGTTAAGTTGCCATGAGTGAACGTAACCTTTCATCACCCTAAGATCGAACAATGGATAGTCGATTTCTGTTGGCTTTGAACCACCCACAAGTTAAATTGCCAACCTTTCATAATAGTCATGAGCCCATTGGTGCGACAATGAAGGTCTCTCTCTCGGTACTTGGCAAAGCTATATATCGCACCAGTGAGGCCTTGCGGAAGAATTTGGATTCATTGTAAGAACTTTTTTTGAGCTTTTCAGTCTGTATTTCTCTGGGCCGGATTCGTTCACAATCATTTGAACCATCTTAGCACTTTTCTTAAATAAGATTATGAAACGTCCCCGTAATTCAATAGTGATATGTTGCTTTTAAATGACAACTGAATTCACGGCTGGTTTATTGAGGCCACTACCAATTGCGCTAAGGAAATCTCTATAGGTCGTGCTAAAGTAGTCCAGCACTCAGCACTAACCAGAGAGTCTTTGGAACAGAATCTAGTATTTCCTTAAATCAATTGCCTCCAGATTGTCTCTTTAACAGAAAGTGGACCAACGACGTAGAATTGGTGAACGTTGCGAAGGTATTACTGACACCAAAATGTCGCGTCCTATCACAAAACCATATTTCCCTCAAAAGGAAATTTTCCACCTGACTGATTATAACTGATAGGTGCACATAGGAGATGTGCTTGTCGTAAGAGCCGACTAAGGGGATCGGGATGTCAGGCTCGCTGACGTGGTTGATGCATGCCATCATATCCCAATTGCATGGATCGTTGTCATGATGTCAATCACTGGTTTATCTTGTCAAGACTCGATAATTTACCGACCCCCACCATACAGTTGCAAAAATATTGCTGAGTGAGACGTTAAACAGCAAACGTAAAAACAAAAGACACTTGATATTATCTGACATGCATATCATATTAGGGTAACGAGAAATAAGTAAATTATAAAGCCTCCTTCATTGATTATAATCTATGCGCTGCACATGGCCCATGTTTTCATTTGTTTTGTTCATAAGATTCAGAGTGACAAAAAACTCTCAAGAAGGATGTGTGACAAGAGGGATAACTTCAACTTTCCAATAGCCAACATTTCTTCATGTCGAGCAATATTCCAGAAGCTCCAGCTCTGGGTGTTACATTCCCCAACGTTTGAGATACAATCGAACATGCTCTTTCCACCAAGATTTCAAAGAGCGTCATACATCCCTTGCTAAGAAGCTGTTTTATCATTGTTACAACATTCAATGCCTCAGTAAAGCTTCAAAAGGTTTTATGGTAGACATGTGGCGGACATATCCAAATGTGACGCATCAATGGCAAAAATGATGTCCGATGCAGTTCCCTATATTGACTTGTACCATATGTTCCCGTGTTTCTTCAGGTGAACACTTGATATGCCTTTGCATGTGTTTGTGACAGGTGCCACCCCTGGGGCAGGGGACGCTTACCTTTTAGCGAACACCTGTTATCATTACTATTTCATAGTGATTCATATGTCGCTTTATTTATATTATTATTTTAGAAGCTTGAAAAACAAAAGTTCATGAAACCTTTCCTGGAGGGTTAATGACTTCTTTATTGTTTGCAAAGACCTTTCAGGGCTACCTTTACACTTTCAGCCATCTGATGAAAGACCGGAAACCCATTGAGATAAATGTTTCTATTGATTTCTATAAGATTTCTATTGAAAATGGAAAGGGTTGTATCGCTTTTATTTAATTCCGTTTCCAATGTACCATGGTTCAAAAGCTTTTTTCATCAGGGGCTCATTTGTCAAATATGTAGGACTTTCAAAAGATCTTGTAGAACGTTTTCGGTACATGAAGCTCCCTAGGATATAACAACAGAAAAGAAAAAGTTGAAAGCAATCAAATAACATACGTAAGGCCCTTGTTGCACCTTAGAGATAAATATAGAGCATTAGATTGGTGTGGGTAGAAAGCAACTATTGTAATTTCTTGGTAATTGTAGCTTATTGTGTTTTGAGCCGGAAATTAAACCAACGGTAATACAAAACGACTGTGCACAATCGGTGGGTTCTTTTGAAAGCTTGACATAAAGACCAATTGAATTGTCAATATTGTTATTTTCAATTAGCGACTCAATACTTTTGAAAGCGTTATGTTATTTTTAGGTCTTCTCCTCTACTACATATTCATGTGACTACATGTTTGTCCAGAAAAAGATATATACGATGACTATTATGTGGGTAAATCGAACATAATTCAAGGAAACATATGACACCACTTTTATTCTTACATGCAGGCAGTAACATAATACAAATTTGACAATACTGTAGCTTGTTGTAAAAAGAGGTGACAAAACTTTATTTTAAGTCGGCAAATTAGGATGATATTGCTGCATCTATTGAATAAACAATCAGTTTATATTTTAAATACATATTGCTGCCAATAACTGGTCAAGGCAATATAGGCAATAACAGGGATCAAACACAACAACATCAGCATACAAATGCATAATTTCTTTGTTATTTCGCATGAATTCTACAACTGGTGAAGAAGGGTTTGAATGATAGGTATATAAAAAGAGTACCAACCGTGAATCCACGAAGCGACGAAGAAGGCACTATCGGTGTTATAAAGTTGTTCATTGTGACCAAAGGCACTGAGAGAGTTGATCTATACCCCCGGGGAGACATGGCTTTACTCAGTGAAACCGTCTAGCACTAACTTGAGTCTCCTACTGACAAATGGACCTGTACGATAGCTCGGCGGTGATCTATTTCCTTCCCACACTATCGTGCTTGTCTCTGCATGTATTTACTCGATAGCAGATTATCCCAAGGAATACTTTTCCAGGATTTTCAGCTCCGTCATTAATCACAGCTTCAGGGATGTCGAAGGATGAAGATTTTCACGAGCACAATGTCAGTAACGGTCTGAGATGAAAAAGAAATAATTGATTTTAGTGTTTGATCCAAACATAGTGTGGACAGTTTAACCCTGTATGTTGTCCTCGACCTAATCCAGAAAGTTCATTGTTACATTTATTAAATGTTCAATACATCAATAAATATGGGTATACTGACACCCACGCGGCATACCACTAGGTGCCAATGAGTAATTATCAATGCTACATACATGGTAGGAGAGAATGGCATGCTTGTATGCTCATAAGTGCGGTCATGAATATAGATGAATACATGACGGATCAAGCAAACATACCTTAATAGGAAATAACATTACATCCGTTGGCGTTAGGACATGTATAGATTGAGACACCTGGTTTATCGGTATAAACCTATGGTCTTGTGTATTATGTACAAGCATGTGTTAATGCAGTCTTCCTTGATTTAAGTTAAAATGTTTGTTTTCTGAGTGTGCATTTTATGAAATCCATTGATTCTTTAAAAGCTTTAAAACAAAAGAAATAGGTTACTGCTTGGTGATATTTCTAACATTATAAGTCAACTTATCTTATTAATAAACAGTCATGACTCGAAAATATGTTTGGTTCTGATGTTTCTTGCACATATGTTCATATCCCCATTATGATTACATGTACATACATATAATATTTTGAATGAGCCAACACAATCACACGAAATGTAGCAAAAATGTTGAGCCGCTTCGTGTTATATAACAGCCAACCAACAATGTGCATCGATGCTTGGTTTGTTTGTTTGTTGTGTAACGCCGCACTCAGCAATATTCCAGCTATGTGACGGCGACCTGAAAATGATTGAGTCTGGACCGGTCTTCCCAGTAATTGATATCATGAGCAATCCATGCAATTGGGATACGAGTCTGACCACGCGATCCCGTTAGTCGCCTTTTACGGCAAGCATCAGTTGCTGAAGACCTATTCCACACCGGATCTTCACGGGTCTCATCGATGCTGACACTATCAACCACTGGTTTGACATGATCAGGTTCGATCACAAGGCCCCTTGAACCGCGCTTGAAGGTTTAAAAACACGAGCCGCCCGGGAAGCCCAGTCGTCCAAGGCGATTATTATTCAATGTACATCGTTGTGCCGCTTAGGCTTGGTACATGTTTTTGATTGACAGTTCGAACCTCTGTTCGCCCTGAATACATGTATGCTTCTAAGTTTGTCAGCAGTGTGCTCGTGGGTTTCACGTGGACAAAATCGTCTAAGATCTACATTACGTCGGGGGAATCAAGCTGACACGACGTGATATGACTGAAATACTGTTCAAAACCCAGCTTATAACCACGACCTCTTCGCGAAAGATAAGTATTGATTTCATGTTTTTATGTTTGATCTTCCTTTGTGTTTTTCATTCAAAGCCATACACCACAGTGAACTATTGATATTTAATTATCTTGCATTAACTCTAATCCATATATTATCCTGGGGAAAATATTTTCAAACAGTTTAACATTTGTTCAGGTGAAAGAAACAACATTTGACAGGTGAAGACAACCAGAAGAGGCAGTTGCCGACAAACAAATGTTCTTCATCTGAAGCCGTAAGTCCAGCAAGAGACAGAACATGACGTTTTGAAGGAGGAAATCGGATTGAAAATATAACTGTCTGATCTGGCCTTTACTTTGTAACGGTCGTACGGCGAAGGGAAGCGTTTCATTGTCATTCTTGAATGAACATGGTAATCGAATCATTTGATATATATATTTATCATACCTCCATGTCAGTGTGATGAGATCTGATTGGTAACCGTGATCTTGATAAAATACTGACGTGTGTAACCCGCCAAGGAGGGTTATACATTTCTCAGCGGGGGAATAATCTCAAATACCCCGCCACGAGCAATACAGGTTGCATTTGGATTCTTGGAGTCAGAATATATCCCTTATATCCCGCTTCCAAGCAAAAAGCTGCACGCTTTTTCCTAGTCAATGGAAGTCACGTGACACAGCACAAGTTAACATCAGCTCAAAAGATTAGATGTCTTCTATCAATTTTTAATTTGTGTTAATTCTTTTACAATGTCACATTTAAACATGTCGATAAGAAAGATTCGTTGTAGCAGGATCACGAGGGGTACATAGGGGTGTTGAGCGCCCCGCGTTAGGTTTCATACCACGAGCCGTGATAGTTATATTAACGAAGGTTATACAATAGCTCTTGAGGGGCACGGGTGGCCCAGTCGTCCAAAGCGCCGGGATTCGCTGTGCAGGGTTGCGCCCCTTGGGCACCCTAGAAACCTATGATTGTGTGTTCGAATCCCGGTTCGCCCCGATTATGTTTCTAGGTTTGTCAGCACCATACCCCTGCTCGTGGGTTTCACCGAACTGTTAAACGTCTGAGACCTGCATCACTTCGGGCTTTCCTCCTACATTAAGCTGACACGCCGCGATATAACTGAAATACTGTTAAAAGCGGCGTTAAACCCAACTCTCTCACTCAATAGCTCTTGACAAAGACTACATATTCACATGACATACTGAATGAATGAATAAATTAACTATTTTTTATTTAATTGTCACGCATACAAATATATAAGTTATTTATATCATGAAAACATGTTCATATTTGTATGGAAGGCCAATATTGGCCGGGGAGTCACGTTGTGTCGACCTTTGTCAGTGTGGTTTTTTTCTATTACAGTTCTGTCATCGACGACAGGGTTTATTAGAAAAAGGCGTTGGTCGCTCGCAAAACACATGCTTGTTGACACCAGCAGTTTACTTCACGGTGTGTCAGTTTAACATGGGATGAAAACCAGAAATGATGATTATCGTATGGTGCTGACGAACAACAAAAAATACTCCGGGCGAGGGCGAGTGAGGGTAAAAAAGACATATAACTTCTATTATTTCTTTTGTCACGAAAGTATAATCTTCTGAGAGCCGCTTGTAGAGAATTATAACGAACACGATCGAACATTTGGTATTATGGACTGCCATCCTTCAAAGAGGAGCTGGTAAAGAGATTTAAAAAAACAAATTGAAAGACTAATTGAAATTATTCTAGAATACAAGTCAACAATCAAGTGATGCCAATATTGTCCAGAACTCTCCGATATGGAGTTTCAAGGGGATGCAGTACAGAGATGAGGATTCAACGCTGTATCACAAATACGCTGCTGTAGAAATTCTTCCTTATTGATAAAATACCAACAGGTTGGTTCATTTGACACACACACACGTTTTAATCACTTCGCAATAATAGTCGTCATTGAAACTTCAGTAGTTTATATTCCTTCACAATCATTATGCCGCAATGTTTCCGCGTTGCTTGAGGGAGCTTTGAGCTGAGAACTTAGAAGAATTATTGATAAAAGGTGTCTGTATGTTAATCCATCCAGAGAGTAGAATCCTTTGATAGGCATTTAGAAGTTGTCAGAGTGAGTGTGTTGGGTTTAACGCCGCTTTTAAGAGAATTTATATCACGGCGTGTCAGCTTAATGTGGGAGGAAAGCCCGAAGTGATGCAGGTCTCAGACGTTTACCGCTTCGGTGACGCCCAGGATCAAGGGCATGGTGCTGACAAACCTAGAAACATAATGGAGGCGAACCGGGATTCGAACCCACAATCATAGGTTTCTAGGGTGCCCAAGGGACGCAACTCTGCACATCTAATCGCGGCGCCCCATAACTCTTCTTTATGAATAACAAACAACACTGCTTTGATTCTTTTGAACATTAATCCTTCCGTGTGTCAACATATCATCATGCACTCTATAAGCTTAGTCAGTATTACCCTTTATGATCGGGCAAGAAGTAGCTCTGAAACAGTAGTTGTTACAAAGAATAATGAAGTTGTAATCAATGAAAAAAAGTGTCCACCCGTGAAGATCCGCGATTGGTCTTCAGAATCCATGCTTGCCTGAAAAGGCAACTGCGTTTGTCGTAACAGGAGACTAACGGATCGGGTGGTCAGGCTCGATGACGTGGTTGATACATGTCATCGTATCCCAATTTCGAAAATTTCGATGCTTATGATATCAATCACTGGATAGGCCATGCTCCATACTTTACAGACCGCCGTCATATACTGGAATACTGGAGTGTGGCGTCGAACAACAAACAAACCTAACTTTACCTAAAGAACATCGGTAGTATATGCAACCACATGGATCTACATGTATAGGCAGCAGGTGGAACAAGAGGTGAGGTGAAATGGGGTTTAACGTCGCGTCCAACATTATTGCACTTATATAGCGACGTGCATGTACTTGTGTGTGTTTGTGTGGCTGCTTGTTCTAGTCCGGACTGATGTCGATTTATAGTGCTAACTTACTGAGATACCATGCCGCAGTTTAACATGAATACCCCACTCAGACACAGTATACTGACTCCGAGCCGACCAGTCCTTGTTTTAGCCCCTTCATGCCGAGCGCCAGACATGCTAACAACAAGTACCATCTTTTAACGTCTTTTGGTATGACTCGGCCGGGGATCGAACCCCGGACCTTCCGCTCTCCGGGCCCACGCTCTACCACTAGACCACGGAGGCGGTCGGTGGAACAAGAATTTCCGCAGTTCATAATATCTTGATTTTATGCGAACATACACCAACCCGCGACCGTCGTGCGAACACATTGAACTCGTATCTTAACTCGATGCCCGTCTGTCGGCTCGTCGAAATGGCAACACAGGAGCCTAGCGGAAAGCATAGAGTCGAGCAACCGAACGCCAACTAACGGGCCGACATCATGTTTATGAGGAAGAGAATTTATGGATATCAACTTCTTTATTATGAGGACATCCATAAATTCTCTTCCTTGTGTATATGACTTCTAAATGCCTTTCAAAGACTTGAGAATGTTTATGGTCTGGCGTGCACAAACCCATGACGACTTCTGAACTCAAGAATCACACTTTATATTTGATCTATTTGTCGACTGGTCCTGTATTAAAAACATGGCACACCCGTTGGTCACACGGGTGTTTCACTGCTGCTCAACCCGCGGGGAGCACCCGTGATACATGCGTTTACTGGGGAATGTATTAACAACTAGGCAGTACTATACAAGAGGGCATGTGTAGCTAAGTCGTCTAAGGCGCCGCAATTTGCTGTGCAGAGGTGCGTCCCTTGTGCGCTCAAGAACCCTGTGATCGTGGGTTGTAATCCCGGTTCGCTCTGGTTAGGTTTCTAGCATCATATCCGTGCTCGTTGGTTTCACCAAAGTGGTAAATACCTAAGACCTGCATCACTCCGTCAACGTGAAGTTGATAGGCCGGAATATAAATGAAGTGCCGTTCAAAACTACGTAACACACAATTCACTGAGTCACTTTTATATGGTTATATAAAGGTTGCAGACGAATATTTCAAGAGTTAAATGCAACGAACTTTGGAGTAAACAGAGTTTGGAGTATTATTTTCGCAGTGTGAATATTTTCATCAGGTTATTGTAACATTTGGAGGAGGTGGCTGACGTGATACAGGTAACACTGATAAAAGACAAATCCTTAATTTTAAGCTTTTTGATTTCATATTTTAAACACCGACAATTGGCTTTGGAATTGACGACGACTGTAAAACATAAAGTTTTTCAGTCATTTTCCGCAGCAATCTTTCTCTACGTGAACTCTCAAAGTTGTGAGACAGACATGTGACGTCATTCTGGACTGTAATGACAAGATGCTATGATGTCATGATACAATGGATGACGTCATATGCCTCAGTGAAAACTGAATCTCCTTGGTTAGCAGAATGTGGTTAACTGTTTGCACAAAACAATCTTAGCGCTAAGACGATCGCAACTCCCATACTTTAACATAGACTTGCGCTAAGTTCGCTTTGTGGAACGGGGCCCTGATAAATATTGATCAAAATTATTCCTAGCACATCCCAGGTGTGGCATCCATGTTACAAGTGATCTAAATGTAATGAACTCTGTGTTAGACCACGACTTATTTTACATAATCATTGCTGTGTCAAACATATTGTCATAATCTGCTGGAAATGTAGAAATTTGACCTTATTAAGCAACTCTAACCATTATCAGTAATCATAAACAGATTAGTGAAATCTGACCAATGTAGAATATAATAATTGTATAGTTATTTTACTTCTTACACTGATGTATTTTTTATGTGTTACAAATTGCCTTCATTGATGAGCTTCGTATAGCCCTTAGGGCTTATCATGTCATTCTTACTATTAATTGGTCACTAATCGGTTAAAAAGATGATTAGGTTTCACTATTCACTGATGATTACATTAAATATTTTATATATCTGGTCAAGAAATGAAAAGGGAATTCCAGGAATGCAATTTGTGCTTCTATTACCATAATCATAAGAAATATCTGCTAAAAAGCAGTCTTTTGTACGACACTGACTACATCATAAGCAAGTATTCAGTAATGTTCACGTGTGCTACTATGACCGCCATCCCTAACCTGAACAAGAACCATGTTCTTACATTTTAGCTTTGGATAGATATTCCTTATGATTGTGGAAAGTGTTTTGTTACTTTTACTATTGTGATAGCTACGTGTTGGTGTGTACATTTGATTTCCAAAGGCATTACTTCCATAGCCAATAATTTCCTCGAAACCTTCTGGCAAATAGTGTAAAATATTCACTTAAACCATTAAACAAGAAGGGATGGAATATGAACTTATTTTGAACATAATGCACACAAATCTTCTAGCTAAAGGAAGACATCCATACATTGTGTCTACTTTGTAACAGAAGATAAACCAGATGTAGAATAAAATATAACAAGGTGTATACGAGCAGGCAGCATTTTAATATTGCTAAACGTTTAATTGTATTGTTAATTCAGTTCAGAGAAGAGACTTCGTACATAAGTGAGTGAGTATGGTTTTACGCCGCTTTTAGCAATATTCGAGCAATATCACGACGGGGGACACCAGAAATGGGCTTCACATATTGAACCCATGTCGGGAATCGAACCCGGGTCTTCGGCGTGACGAGCGAACGCTTTAACCTCTGGGCTACCCGACCGCCCCCGTACATAAGTAAGGTAATAGTTTACAAATTGCGAATAAGACATGGATGACACAGCCGATCTTTGACAAATTTGCAGGAGCTCCAGCCTTTCCTGTTCACAACTCTTGAGATGCAATCTATCATGCTCATTCTACCAAGATTTCAAAGAGCGTCATACGACTCTTTCTCAGAAGTTGTTTGATCAAGGTTACCACATTCAAGGCCCTGGAAAAGCTTGCAAAAAGTGTTAAGGTAGACATGTGGAGGACATTTGACGCACCAGTGACAAAATGAATTCTGATGCAATTCCCTATTTTGACTTGTACCATATGTTCCCGGGTTTTTTTCAGGTTAACAATTGACTTGTCTTTGCATGTGTTTATGACGGGTGCCACCGTCGGGTCTGGGTACGCTCACCCGGTATCATTACTATTTGATTGTGATTCATAATCACATGCTCATGATATGGTTGGAATCGTACAATCGACCCTGCTTTATGCAGAGATTTCTATTGGGAATGGAAAGGGTGTTGTCGTTTTTTTATTATTATTTTAGGAAATGGAAAAACAAAAGTCCATGAAGCCTTTCCTGGAGGGTTAATGATTTCTGTATTGTTTGTAAAGACCCTTCAGGGCTACCTTTTCACTTTCAGCCATCTGATGAAGGGCAAGAAGTACCCTGAGACCACGTTACAACCAATTTAGATAAAACGTTTCATATCTTCATACATAAAAAATGTTATGCATATGTTGACCATGGGAGAAATAACAGTGTGTATACCTAAGGCGAATAAGCGGTGCTTTTATTGAACAAAAGCGATAATCATGAGAAATCGTTACTAACTTCCTCGTCCAATGTATGCTTTCGACTACATGTATATCATCAGCATGTGTTCAAGCATCACTATCAAATCACGTTGTTAGATTGTACTTTTGTCGCCATGACAATCTGAAATTGTTGTCACACAGTCAAATACCTTCTGCTAATATTCAGCCTGGAGGGATACCAGATCAATAATAGAAGTGATTGATGATCCTTTGAAAAACGATGCGTTCGTGGGAGTTAATGTAAACATTAATTCAATTTCAAAGGATTGTACTCTTGTGTTTATTTATTTTATTAATATTTAGAAGGATGTATGCTTTTCACGATGACATTAAACTTTAAACGTCTATGAGGGTAAAATGTCTTTTGTTTAAGTGGATACCATTAGGATATTTTCAGGGCACGGGTCGTTGGCTCTTGCAGTATTTTCATGGGAATCTGTCTTTGAGCGAAATGAATGAGTTTCGCTTTTAAAGCATATATTTGAGCACAGTCTTGTTCTGTAGGGAAATGGCAAGAGTCCAACGGTTCCTAGTGGTTTGATTACGGTGCACACCACGTGACACGGATAGGTTTGACAAACTACCCAATGAGAAATATTATAGGTGTTCAATGTTTGGCCAGACTGACAGTTCACGCAAGTTTGATTCCAGTAATTCAGAAGGACTTTGTCTGCTAGCTGAAGTTGAAGATGTAAATTCATCCTACAATTAACGATTACTATAAATACACACGGACTATGTCTGGATTTCACAAAGGGCAATAATTCCTACAACTAGACCTGGACTAGATCACGAGACTAAGTTCTCTCAACCGTCAGCAGTGCAGATCACAAGAATCAGTTATTTTCAATCATCACTTTGTGTACAATTATTCTTATGTGGCGCGTGAGCTCGATTTGTCCGTTCCTGTATTTGCAGGCTTGCTGGTGATAGTTGATGCGAACTTTAATGTGTACAACACTTTGACAAGAGCATGCGTCACTATCTATTATAGTTTACTTAAAGTTATTAGTAATGTTAGTACTTGCTGCGACTATGTCAGTTTTGTTTTTTGGACATTATGCCATTTCCTATCACTCTCTATAATGTGCATTATCATAACAGAGTGAAATAATGTTAAGAAGACATTAAGAACAGAAACATAAAAGCCAAGGTGAATTAGTAACGTTTATGAATTCTACGGTCAAGAAAGGTCAAATGCATAAATAATTTTACTTGTTCAATTTTCCAAAATCATCTAAATGTATCATTATAAGTCAAAGATGGCTTTATAGCAGTTGCGCATTATATGTTTTATGTAATTTTCAATCTCAAAATAAAATGAAAAACAAATAAAGGATTTCAGCTCAGTACAGTTTTAAAAGTGCAGATGATTTTTTTTCATATTTTTTAATTCAAATATGTAAATTAAAAAGGATATTTATCATATACTACAGAAACAAGAAAATCATGTACTCACCACTGTGCACTAGTATCGTTCGTTACTTGTTAGTGTTTCTCACAAACAATTTTCTCTCTTAATCTGTCGTCGGGCATGGCTCATCCCAAAAGCTTTATACAAATCTCCGCCGTGATTAAATGAAAGTCGAAATGAGTAGACTATTTATTAGCTCTTTATATCAAAGTCTTGACAGTAAGGGAGGGCCGTCATCGATAAAGTACCACCCCAATGTTTGCCGTGTGGCGATTTAACATTCCAGACACCCACGCTATTGCTAACCTCTTAAATAAGACGAAGGCTTCGCTTATCGCTTCACAAGTGACACCTTCGCTTTAACGCTTGTAAACGCGAATTACGTTCACAGATAAGGTTGAACACCATCTGACTAATGTTATTGTAAACATATTCATTGTGACATGCTCTACACACAGATGTCGTATGTCATTGGTGTATCGATTCCCGGAACCCTCATGTCGGCAATCCCAGTTGGGGCAGAACACATACTTCGTGTTTGGATCGGGCTATCAAGACATGTTATTACTTACAGCTGCGTATTTCACATCAGTATTCAGACAATGTCAACACAAAAACACAATACGCTTTCTAACAAAACTATGAGTCAAAGTACTTGAGCAGGTTTTACAATGTGATATTACCTCCGTGTGGTCTTTAAAATACCCACATATCTTCAATGCACCCTGTGCCTTGAAAAAGCGCTGATGCAATGAATGAAGGTCGTCGAGGCATGCTGATGCAAGCAAGGTGCCTAATCTTTCCGCATTATGGAGAGTAAAGTTCCTTTCGAACACTAGTCCCATAGCCTACATGTACCCCATAGGAAATATTGTTGCAAATATTGTAAGCTTTTCAAAATGTGCCAGTTAAACGTCTATTTGCTTTGTGTTTGTTGCCTGTAGGCATTCCACTGAAGAAATTGAAATATTATATGTTTCCGGATGTTTAAATATACAGTAAACTACGGTTATAACGACCTCAAGGGGACTACTATTTTTAATTCGTTATAACCGTAGTTCGTTATAAGCATATATACAGCATAACTACAGCAAATAGTCGGGTCTAAAAAGTAACTTCGTTATATCCGTCAGTTCGTTATAAGCGTGTTCGTTATAACAGGAGTTTACTGTACCTTATCCTAGTTTCAACGAAATGTACCCCGTGAGGATTCCGGGTTAGAATTGGTCCCCAGCCGCCTGCGCCGTTCGTTAAAGGCGTCCAAATGGATCGGGTGTTCAGCATCATACCCCGACGGCTTAGATCGTTGCATACTTGGTATTATCAATCATTCATAGTGATTCATAAACACATGCTTATGATATTGTCGGAATCGTAAAATGGACTCTGCTTTGGCAGAGATTTCTTTTGACTATAGAAGTGTGTTTGCGCTTTCATTCACATTATGGAGCACTGGATTATACAGGCCACCGTCACATAGCTTGATTATTCCTGAGTGCTGTGTTAGGCAAATACATATACAAATGTATGCTGTAAAGTAGCATACTTATTAGTTATTAAGAATGCCGTATTATACCCTTTATCAAAAGCATTCATATCCCTGATCAATATCGATTCTCAGCCAGCAGGGCCCGTGAAGATTCGGGGTAGAATAGGTCTTCAGCAACCCACGCTTGCCGTAAGAGGCAACTATGCTTGTCGTTAGAAATGACTAACGGGATCGGGTGGTCAGACTCGCTGACTTGGTTGATGCATGTCATCGATCCCAATTGCGTGGATCGATGCTCATTATGTCAATCACTGGATTGTCTGGTCCAGACTCGATTACTTATAGACCGCCATCATATAGCTAGAATATTGCTGAGTGCAGCGTTAATCAACAAACCAAATCAAGTTGTCAAATGTAGTTGTTTAAAAGGCGCACTTTCAAAACGATACTGCTCCATTTCAAATTGAGACTCGGGTGAGTGAGTGAGTGAGTGAGTGAGTGAGTGAGTGAGTGAGTGAGTGCGTGAGTGAGTGAGGAAGTCTTTACAGAGGGACATCCTAAAATGTCATTGGTAACCGGTTTGACGTAGACTTCCACTACCAAGTATTGCTGCTAAACCTGACGCCAAAGTTGAGTGTAGACGTATCAGCAAACAAGAAGATTACCACTCCTAACTTCCAATGCAAACACATGGACGAGTGGATCCGTTACTCGATGATTTAAAATGATTTGTGGAATAGTATTAATAAACGGTCGTAAATGTAGGATCACATTTAATATTGAATGCTGTGAAATAAAATACCAATAGATAGATATGTCTCTACAAACTAATTACGTGATATGTTATTTTATTTATGTTTTACTTGTATCAAGTCAAACCATATATATTGTGTAAACCTACTGTACAATTTCTTGTGAAAAAGGGAAAATTGAGAAAGAGAATTTGAGACCTAGTTTTCTATCATATTGAAATTACGAATTAATTAATGAAATCGTAGAACTAGAGGGGTGAGGTATCATTGCTTCAGACATATACTACTTCAAATTAGGTTCTGAAACAGACTGTGATGTTTGTTTGTTGTTTAACGCCACACTCAGTACTATTCCAGCTATATGACGGCGGCCTGTACATAAAAGATTCTGGACCAGACAATTTAGTGTTCGATATGGTGAACAACGATCTACGCCGTCGGGGTATGATAAAACACAATCTGCCAGGTCACCGAATCTGAAAACTTGATAAATCATACCGTCATCTTCCACAGGCAGAGGCTGATGGGGCAAATTTATAAATGTAGTTAAAAGAAGGAAATCCTTAATATTAAAATATGATGTTTTCGTAGATTGTTATGGAAAATCGGGTTAGTGTTGGGTTAGGTTCATTGAGCGGGGACGAGATTATATGCTGTTTACCCTCAGTCTACGCCCTGTAGATCTCACACGTGTCACACGTGTCGCACGTGCTACTTCTCGTGTTATGTGGGGGTACAACCTTTCACTGAGATTGAAAAAGTCAGGTGATTTATATTGATCAAAAAAGTATTATTTAATTACTCTTATTTCTTAATAATGCTTACTGTATTCGACGCTCTAATAAGCGCCCACGGCGATATTTGCTGATATACTGGCTAGTGAACAAAGTCCAATTAGCATCCCTTCCGATGGATCAATGCACACAAGACTTATGTATTCGGTATAATACGCACATGTGATGCGTAAGATGCACCTTATTTCTGGGCAATTAAATTCTGGAAAAATATATCTGTCGTACATAAACATTTCAGGCTGTCAGCATAAACCACGAAATTTATCTTTCAACTATGTTTTTTTTTCACCAAAATAATATTCTAAAAAGAGCCCCCTATTTCTAATTTTGAGAGCGCCCCGGGCGCTTATTACGTCGAATACGGTAAATATATTTGTTAAATTATACAGGCAATAAAAAAATGAAAATTTCCACTGCAAATCTCAACTGCAGCCCACAATACTTCCGCTTGACGTTGGTATCGGAACTGATGTCCCTGTATGGAAACGTTTCTACGTTCTCGATTGAGAAGATAAAGGATGTTTGTAGACACAGAAACGTGTCTACAATCTACAGTTAAATTGCCCATTATTTGGGCCTTGCATTTGTTTTGAAATAGGAATTATTGTTTTATCTCATATTTCTTGTTTGAAGCTATTTTAATAGTGAGTGAGTGAGTTGGGTTTAACGCCGCTTTTAACAGTATTCCAGTTATATCGCGGCGTGTCAGCTTAATGTGGGAGGAAAGCCCGAAGTGATGCAGGTCTCAGACGTTTACCACTTCGGTGAAACCCACGAGCACGGGTATGGTGCTGACAAACCTAGAAACATAATTGGGGCGAACCGGGATTCGAAACAACACTAGTTTTTTTTAATTCACAAGGAAATGTATGTACAATTGAAATGACTATGACCAGATTTTGTCACTATCCATGCATATTTTGAATAACAAACACTAAAATAAACAACCTTTTGCATTTTCATGCAAATTGTCAGTAGCTGGATCTACCAGCCGAGCAGGACACGCTCTTTCGTAAAAACCTGGTTTAATCACTAATTTGCAGTGATCCATTCATATAATCTTCTCTACAATATTGCCAATGGAATGTGTTTTGGCAGATAATCGGAAGTGATTATTGTCTGGCGTTTTACGTTTCATATTATATGTAACAATCTCTTTTTATTGGAACATGTGTAAATTGAGACAACGGAGTTATGAAGACACTCCCCCGGTGACGCGCCAGGTATATTGATCTGGTGGGGGGTGGTAGGAAACGCGCATATCCGAGCGTAATAACACGGTTATCCTCTAACCCACACAGCAATACGACGAAACATAAGTAGAGGGAAAACGACAATGTCGTTTGTTCTTGAGAAATTCCATCCCAGTTCAGTTGTTCAGTTCAGTTTCCTGTCATCTGAAGCGCAGTAAGTCGCTATGCAGAGTTACGGCTCTTCGTCGTTACTAGATCCGCTGATTCATGGGTTCGAGTCCCAGATTCTCCCTGATTATAAGCCTTGGACACCATACGAAATTAAACTGACATTGTGAAGAACTTCCAAGAAACTTCCAAGTGTTCATTCAGAGATGCGTCCCTGGGGCGTCACAGGATTGATCCTATGATCGTGGGTTCACAACCAAGGTTTGCCCCGATCCTTGCAGTGTCGGCACGATACCAACTCTCGTAATTTTACAAATGGTAGACTTTTAAGAAAATCCTATATTATACTGTCAGCGGTGATATAACTGATATACTGTTCAAAGCCGTGCTAAACCCCATTCTCCCGGCGTCTGTTTGATTAGATTGGTGTTTGCGAAGTCAAAATGATTATGCGCATACCAACCTGATGATAAGCGAATTACAAAGAGGGATGGGGAACGTGAATTTTAATCATCAATATTAGAATTTTAGAATTGTGTTTTGATAATAGAAAAATGTGCACTGCATAAAATAATACTTTTGCAAATGAAATGGTTGATCATAGCAAAAGACTCTGCAATGCATCTCTGTCCCTATATGATTGTATCCCAACAAATATTGATAAACGAGGGCTCAGCTGTTGTCAACAGTATCACAGGACGGATCTATACACTACAGGACAAACGTAAGTCCCTTCAATGGGTTTAGAAGGCACCCCAAACGAGTACGATTGAGTTATGCACCCGTTTATTTTGTAATGAAGTCGAACATGTTCAGTCTTCCTACATCTTTAGCTTCACTGTCGCATCATGAACAACTCGCGAACACAATCGCAGCCCGTGATTAACATGTGGTCAACCGGAAAAGGACATTAACATAAAATCGTCTTTATACAATTGATAGCCTTCTTTACAGAAGAAAGTGGGATGAAATAAGATTATGGCAAACTGGTAGTATAAAGATCTTTGAATGAAGGATGGCATTCAAATACTATTTCATTGTTCATCCAACATATCTAACAAATTTCATGTTACAACGTGTGTCCCATGGCACAAGGAGGCATTTTCTAAAGTTAACAATATTCAGAATCTTGCGCATCTTCTTAAGTTAACAATAATAATGACCTAAGATATTCCCATGTCCAAAGCAATTCCCTATTTTGACTTGTACTGTATGTCCCTGTGTATTGTTCAGGAGAACAGTTGACTTGCCTTTGCGTGTGTTTGTGACAGATGCTATCGGTGGGGCGGATACATTCATCTATTCGCGATCACCTGGTATCATCACTTGATAGTGATTCATAAACACATGTTCCTGATATTCTCGGAATAGTACACCAGACTCTGCTTTCAGTAGATATGTCTTATGATTATTAAAGGTTTTGTCGCTTTATTTTATTTTGCTGACCGCAACGTGAATCAGTATTCACTCACTGCGCGGAGTACCCTTGGTCATAGGAATGTTAGCACTGATACATTATCAGAACAAAACGTGGCATGTTTATTAACGATATCCAGTAGTTAATGTTGAAAGATGCAGTTTACATGAAAGTATTTACATCATGGAGAAATTATGCCACGTGAATCTAAAGGTCTGAAAGTCTTCAGATAGTATTCAATGCCGACCACTTATATGTTTTGGGCCTGGCTTTGGTGACTCAACTGGGCTCCTGTCTAGCATATACGTCACCATGGTTCCTGTTTATCAGATATGTGAGCGTTTTACGGCTGTGTCCACAGTGTCATCAGTTGTGCAAATGAGACAATGCGACGCTTCATTCATACAGAGGTATCGGTTACCACCGTCCTGTGGTAATTGCTACGTAAACATCATCGTCATCCAACAGTGAAGAGGTAGTCAAACCTCATTCAATAAACTTCAGGAATTGAGGATCAAGAGATCAAGAACCACATACACTTTGTTATTCAAAACTTGTTTTTGTTTTGTTGTTGATGTTAAGATTAAACAATAAGATGCAGCACAGACATCGAATGGAATTCTCTCAGGAAGCGCTGCCTTGTTGAAATCACCAAAACCTTTCTAAAGTGTGTGACGAATCCCTCGTTGTCAGAAGGGTTGTGTTCTCAGTGGAAAACCGACACCAGGATTCTCAGTGGTAAACCAACCTGCACCAAGAGATCCGGTGGTACCAAGCCTAAGGCACCGATAGCCGAACAACGTCATATTTGGGATGCAGGCGTGACGTTCCAATGCGACGTCCGGGACAGAAAATTGAATAATATATGTTCACTGGAGCAATAAAAGAGAACAAGGAAAGGTTTATTGGCTTGAATTTGTCGGAGGCAATGTATACGCCTATTCCATGACAGTTTGTAATTTTCCCTTACCATGATGTCTTGTACACTTTCAGGGTCGTACTGTGACAGGACACCAGAGTCAAATCCACAGACTTGGCGAAGACTAGAATAAAATGAGCGAGCCATGCCATAAGGGTTTTTAAAAATATAGGTTTGTGCCAAAGCAGGTCATCCACTGACAGGATGTTGGACACGTGTGCCTCTACAGCTAATGTGACGTTTGCATCATAAAGATAATATAACATTCCTAACATTACAGAAGATGAGTTGCATTTTATGTTAATATGCCAAATTTATATTTTAAGAAACACATATTTTTCCAACACTAACTTTAAAAAAAAAAAATTTCTCAGACCTTTACCACAATCTTCTAACATTGAAACCTTGTCATTATGTGCTAAATACATTAAAATGCCTTATCTGTTCGTTCTTCATTATTAGAATTCTAATTGTATTTTAACTGCATTTTTTACCACTTGTTATTATACTACCACTTTTGTATAAAAAAACACATGTATTTATTCTGTACTGGGGCCTGCGGCTTTATACTGTGAAGAAAAACTATACCATTTGTTGTACAGCCTAACGATACCCAAATGATCTGACCTTAACACATATGTATGAGCGGAAAAAGTAACGTTTTGTATTAGTAAATGCATCCGATTACATTTGAATTTTACTGATGTAGGAAATGTTTATCAATGTCATATGGACATATGTATATTACGATTATCACATTGGTGTTTGTTACGTACTGATTTCAGAAAACGGATGTTGATATATTTTTGTCTCAATAAAAGACATGCATATGAAATAATAATGTATTCAAATTTGTTATAGTTGATCTGATTAACATTGTTATAATATGACTGTCGTGAGTGCCTACAAGTACCACTTAAGATATGTTAAACATCATCCCAAGTATAAGGATCTGTACTTTTTCTGAGGTTTTCAGCAATAAACAGTTGTTAAAAGTCAGCAACTGTCATCAGTTCAACTAGGCAAAGCATGCAAGATGACGACAAGATTTATACCATGAACAATATCAATAATTCACCCAAATGCATCGTGGGTGTCATCAGTGCCGATGTACGGAAAAGGAAGATACACGAGTCCTTGAAAATGTAGTAGCTTAGTGTCAAACATCTCCCTCGATACACATCGTTCAGCGCGTTACCTTGCCCCCAATCCTCATAATGTGAACACGCATGATAACGAAAGGTCACTTATATATACGAGAGGGGCGACGTTTATCAATATCGCGTCAATGTAGGTTGAATAGAAGCTTGCATCCATCCGGATGAGACCCTCTAAGATCCGGGGTAGAATAGGTCTTCAGCAACCCATGCTTGCCGTAAAAGGTGACTATGCTTGTCGTAAGAGGCGACTAACGGTATCGGGTGGTCAGGCTCGCTTATACATGTCATCGATCCCAATTGCGTGGATCGATGAGCATGATTTCAATCACTGGATTGTCTGGTCCAGACTCGATTATTTACAGACCACCGTCATACAGCTTGTATATTGCGGAGTGCAGCGTTAAACAACAAACCAACTAACCAACCAAACAACCATCGCTCGGGAAAAGCGGAAAGCTGGCACTCTTTAAAGAAAACACACCTACTTATGTATATATAAACATTTACTGAACATAAAGTTTATTTACACCATGTTACCGCTCATTACAATCAGGGGCGGTTGGGTAGCCTAGTGGTTAAAGCGTTCGCTCGTCACGCCGAAGACCCGGGTTCGATTCCCGACATGGGTAGATTGTGTGAAGCCCATTTCCATTTCTATCACTCATTACAATAAACAGAAAAACAACACGAGGCTACATAATTAGAAGAGAGACATTTTTGCCTTGTAACAAAATATGGAGCCACTTATAGTCAAAAATAGTTTTCTTCTAAACTTGATAAGGCAAAAAAGGTGTGTCGATCAGTTACTTTGTAAGCTTACTTTGAAAGTACCCCTAAAGAAAATGAAGCAATCCTTGAAAGGCTTAGTTCGAAACTGCACATATATGTACCACATTCCTAATTACCAAACAAAAATATGACGTCCTATCCAAGGACAGGTAAATGCCAAATTTCTCTGTTGTCCCTAAATCTTAATATATATCTTTTAGTTTAATTCTGTCGTGTTTTCTGCCAAACATACTCTGAATATTGTCGTGACCCAACTTCACTGTTGTAAAGTACAATTGTATATTCAATTATTTCAAAATTTCTTTCCGACAACAATTGCAAAAGAAATACTTATATTTGTATAACTACAGCTTCCTCGGTAGCCTGGGCGGTCGGGAGCCTAGTGGGTAAGCGTGCGCTCGTCACGCCAAAGACCCGGGAGATTATTTAAATGTTTTTCCTACAGGTGATGTTCGTGCATAAGTGAAAGATGGTGACTAATTTACTGAACTCAACCCCATGGGAATTCCAGGTTAGAGTTGATCCGCAGCAGCCTATGCTATTGGTACAAGGCGACTTAATACTATAAGTTCTGGCAGTTAGACTCAATGACTCGGTTAATACATATCATCGTAGCTGCACCGTAAGATGTCAAATATAAGATCAATCACTGGTTTGTCTGGTCCAGATTAGATTGTTTGTAGGAAGCCTACATCTGTCTGGAATATTACCGAGTTAAATAAAAATCAAAACAAACAAACGACTATCAATGTACTGTCATTCATGACATCGGGTCATGGATATTGAGGTCACGGTGTTGTTGGTTCAATTGATAGGCTAACGCTTGAGTATAATATATCACCGTGTTTGTGGAGTCATTTATGTGGTTCATAAAACATGTTTCATAAGACTTGTTGACTGACCTTAGAAGAGGCATAATAAGGATAAGCCTAGTTATTTCCCAACGTCGTCCCGTCGTGACTCATATCACATAACGTGGATGAGTGAGTGAGTGAGTATGGTTTTACGCCGCTTTTAGCAATATTCCAGCAATATCACGGCGGGGGACACCGGAAATGGGCTTCACACATTTTACCCATGTCGGGAATCAAACCCGTGTCTTCGGCGTGACGAGCGAACGCTTTAACCACTAGGCTACCCTACCGACCCTACATAGGAGATGAACATTTGATACTTGTAATTACGTGTAAAGGTTGCAATGACATTAAGACACACACAAGTGCAGTAGAAATGTATTAAATCTGGTATGATATCTGGCACTCGCTCTCAGGCAATCAGATACATTTCGTTATACGGGGGCGCGGGTGGCCCAGTCGTCTAAGGCGCCGCAATTCGCTGTGCAGAGTTGCGTCCCCTGGGCACGCCAGAAACCTATGATTGTGGGTTCGAATCCCGGTTCGCCCCAATTATGTTTCTAGGTTTGTCAGCACCATACCCGTGCTCGTGGGTTTCACCGAAGTGGTAAACGTCTTAGACCTGCATCACTTCGGGCTTTCCTCCCACATTAAGCTGACACGCCGTGATATAACTGGAATACTGTTAAAAGCGGCGTTAAACACAACTCACTCACTCACTCATTTCGTTATACGCAGCTAGTTGATGCTGAGTGTTCATTTTAAGATGGGTCAAATTTGTCCCCGAGAATATACAGGTCATAGCGGAAGTAAGAGGTTGGTGGGGAGCTACAGAAAGAAAAATACCTTCATTACCTACATAATTGACTGCATGTGCGAATTCATGAAGAACGTTAACTGTAGCATAGTGCACACTGCATAGTATTTACGTATATTTCTAACTTACGGTGAAACATACTTAAATATACTATCAAATGTGAATTAAGCTACCATTTTAACGAGTCGGTTCATGCAGTGAGTTGTTTGCTAATCATATTAAAAAGAAATTTCAACAATTATTTAACTGACATATGTATTGTCTCGTTATATATATATTAAAAAAATATATATATGTAGCATTTAACTATTGAGGTATATACATATTAAAAAATATATAGGTAGTAATAACCAGACTGCTCGATGATTTACCGTATAAGGCTCATCATCGAGAAACTTTCTGATGTCAATTGGTTTCTTTTTCAGAAAAAGGAAGCCGAACTTTCAACAGAGATCTGAAAGGATTAGTAACATTTGACTCGCATGTAATCTACGCTAAGGTCACATTTTATTCATGAGTTAATGTTAGTTTTACGACATCATGCCAACATATGTCTATATAATCTATGTATAGACTTTAATGGTACGCCTCTGTCAACACGCATGTACCAAGGCCATGTCGTCATATGTGATAGTGAACAGATCACAAGTGAGGCAAGCGGTGTTTAGATTTTAATAGTTGTTTATTACCAGGATAAATATTTCAAATAAGAACATATATGACTGTGCCAGAATTAGATGCAACCCTCCTTCATGTGTATATAAGGGGTTCATACAAAACTCCGCCTAGCAACATGGCCTAGAACAAGGCAATATTCATGTACAGTCATCAAGTGTTTCTAAACATGGCCATGCTGGCCCCTAAAAGGGCAGGACATGCCTTAGTGTTTGCTGCAGGGGCGGTAACGCCCGTGGGTCATGTCACCGTGACGAGGGTCGGGCGATTGATTCCTATTTAAGTACCATGAAGGAGAAACAAATCCCTTATCAAATACCACAAACCTGGTTTACACCTTGTGATGCCTGACGACCATTAGGCTGTGAAGTGTTATCAGCTTTCCCATTAACAAGCTATTGTATTGATTGACACTTCACTAAGCCAGTGATAATATTATAGGTCAGACGCTCTTTAACATGTCTGCATGTGCTTGCATATCAAAGTGCAATTTGGAGGAGCGGATAGTTAATTATCTTGCTCTGCGTAATGAGCTCATTGCAACATGTGTTACACATCTTCGACGTTTCTGTGGTTCCGTTCATATTAAAATAAACAAGAAGTAATGAATAACTTGTTGTGACATCAGGGAGAAACAGAATAGCTACCTTGTCTCGTGTCAGTAAAACTATTTTTGACCATGCTGTTTCATATCTGTTCAGAATATTCAAAGCATAACATTTTCAAAGATGAGTTTTACACCTGATACCTCCAGGGACCAAGTAATAAAAATCATTCGTCATATTGCGACCATAATAGTCCTCCTTGAGAGGCATTTAGAAGTTGGAGTACTATGTTAGGTTAAGATATATGGGTCACCAACTTGTTTATTACAACTGGGAGCGACTTTTCAGTGTTGGTTCCAACACCGCAGGTTCAAACACCATTATCAAGCAAGTGCTGTACAGGCTGTGGTTTACAAGCGCATATACAGGTATAAGGTAGGGTTTATACAGTGGCGTATGTAGTTCACATATATAGTTGACAAAACTTGTTGACCCTGAAAGCACTCGCATGATCTGACAGGGAATGGATCAGCATCGTTGTGAGATTCGAACACGGTCATCGGATCCTGGAGGCTAAGGAGGACGCAACTCTATTTAACCAGATGCAATGTTAAAGACCACCGCACCTTGATAAGATGAAGTAAACACACTGACATAAACACAAAATTAGTGTACCGATCAAGGGTCAGGATATCTAATGGTAAGTGTCTCCGGTCATGCTGCAATTTCAATTGGCATGTGCAATATACTTAGAGTGAGTGTGTATGGTTTTACGCCGCTTTTAGCAATATTCCAGCAATATCACGGCGGGGGGACACCAGAAATGGGCTTGCCCCAATGTCGGGAATCGAACCCGGATCTCCGGCGTGACGAGCGAACGCTTTAACCACTAGGCTACCCGACCGCCCCCAATATACTTAGAAGTGCTCATAATTAAATCATATCAGGTAAGTATTGAAGTTGAACAATACGTCTGGCAATACCGAAAAAAAATCATTTCGGGCTTTCCTCCCACGTCAAGCTAACTGATATAATTGAGAGACTGGTCATAGTATGAAAGCGGTAAACAAGCTTACTCATTCACTCAATCACCCACCCGCTCACTTACCTACACACCCACCAACCCACTCACTCACTCACTCACTCACTCACTCACTTACTAACTCACTCACTCACTCACTCACTCACCCAGAATGGATCACATCGGAGACATTCAGTTAGCCTCTATTCTGTATACTCCCGTATGATATGACATTTACCTTATTAATAGATGTTTTGTTATAAACGTATGATTGATTCACCTACTTACTATTTTTGTTGTGTGTGTGGTTGTTTTTCAATTCTATAAGATGCAATCAGTCGTACCCCATAGCCCAGCCCAGCCCTATTGGGACTCTGGTTATAATAGGTCCCCAAGTTGCCTAAATATTACAAACGGTTTCAAAAAACGTTACTTGACTGAAATCAGTCGCCGGAACAGTGCAAACTCAAGGTCCAAAACACAACTGTGATATCCGTATCAAATACATCACCATCGAATATCCATTTATTGTTTGTTTCCTTTTTAGCAACCATCAAATATGGGTGTGTATTTTTTGGGGGGGTCTAGCAGTTTACATTTATGCTCGAAAGTGGCTATTAGATACATGGGTTGGTAAGGCTTGATTACTTGCTTGAGCGTAAGTGATTATACACCAATGGTGTGGGACCTTGCTTATGAAATCAACCACTGCCTGGTCGACTATTTTATGCCGCCATCGCATAATTTAAATATTGTTGACTACGGCATTAAACAAACAAACAAATAACTTTTTTCTGCAATAATTACTTGCTTTTTCTATTTTATACACGCAAACAAACCTACGAGTTGTTAGTACGCCATTACTGCATACATGCACATCTAAAAAGAGCCATTGCATGTAAAAAACAACAATAAACATTTAAAAGTTAAATGTCAATTTGAATACAGAATTTTGAGACAGGAGAGCTCTGTGATATTACTAGAGAAAAATTGTTTCCAATTCCATATTGTAAGGCGGTTGACTGTTACCTTTGGTACTCGTGTACTGATCAAAATGATGTATGGATCAGAATGGATTAATGTTTTGAAGGTGTATAACCGGAAGGAAATAGGTAATCGGCTTAGGACGACGATTTGTTCCCGAATGTGTTCTCAAATAAGTCAAACTGAATACATTATTTGCCTTGTCTGATGATAATGCGACGGACGACCTTATGACAGAGACGGAAGCTGGGCAATAGTCTCTAACCTTCCAGGATGTTTGACTCTGGAGCGAGCGAATAATTTGGGGGTAACGTCGCTTTCAACAGTATTCCAGTTATATCACGGCCTGTCAGGTTAATACCTGAAGTGTTACCGGTCTCAGACGTTCGCCTCTTTGCTGAAAGACACGTGCTTTGGATAATATGTCAGTTTCATCACGTGTCAGCTTTTTGTGGGAGGAAATCCCGAAGTGATGAAAGTCTTAGACGTTTACTATTCTTGAACTCAAGAGCACGGGTAAATATATGGACAGTTCAAGGATCACAATCGGGGAAGACCTGGTTGGGAACCTTTGATCATAGGATCCTGTCATACCTAAGGTACGCAGCTCTGCAAAGACATCTGTAGCTCCTTAAACGACCGTGGTACCAATGCATCAAGGGTATTCCTATTCATATCAATGTCACATGAAAGGAAACAAAATACAAACAAAATGCAAGCGGTACAGTCCCACGTTCGAAACACTGACCAACTTCAAAGATGACAAAAAGTAGAAATCGTCGTGTTGAGAATGTGAAAATGTGCGATACTGCGAAGTTTGATGTCTAGATGAACACTCTTGGGGCGTTTTAAGAAGTTGACTGTCTCTTGCATTAATAAAGTAACCAAGCTCGGTCAGATTTTAAAGTAATACAAGTATATTTGGTGCATTGTCTTGTCCTATATGCTCGCGGTAATTGCATAACTTGAACATCCACAGACAAGCATATGCAGAGCCTCGCAGTCTTGGAACTGTAAACTACCACCCATGGCGTTGAAAACACATTAATTGCATATTAACATGGACTACAGAGGTTTTTGACCGAACGATAATGTGGCTTTTGGCAACGTCGTATAATCAATTTCTTTCGTTGTTAAATGTGGGAGAGTCCACCGAAGAGTAATAGTCTTGATCTCATGCTATTTTAAGATGGGCTTGGTTTCAAATTCGCAGTATCCATGTTAATGTCGACATAGCACCTCCAGTTATAGACTACGTTGTAAACTGATAACTAATGATATAATGTGTGCTTTCTATGTTTTGAAGTTCCACGGAATCTAGATAACACTGCAAGTCATGATCAATGCGCCAAGTACAGAAGCTACACTACAAGGACGTGGAATGACACACACACACACACACACACACACGCACACGCACACGCACACGCACACACACACATACACACACACAAACACGCACACGCACATACACACAAACATACACACACATACATGCACACATACACACACGCATACACACACATTACACACATACACACACATATACACACACGCACGCACACAGACATACACATACATATACACATACACACACATACACACACATGTACATACACGCACACACATATACACACACATATACGCACACACATACACACACATACACACACATACGCACACAAACACGCACACACACATACACACACACGAATACACACACATACACGCACACACATACACATACGCACACACACATACACACACATATACGCACACATACACACACGCATACACACACATATACACATACATACATACATACATACATACATACATACATACATACATACATACATACATACATACATACATACATACATACATACACACACACACATTCACAAACACACATACACACACGCACGCACACACACAGACACACACACACATACACGCACACACACACATACATACACACATATACGCACACACATTCACACACACAGAGACGGACACACACGCACATACAGACACACACACAGAGACACACATACACACACAGACAGACACACACACATGTATGATAAATACATAAAGGTATACACAGCAAGATACATGTAGACTGAGCACCAATTGTGCAATGTTCCAATTTTTCAAACGCCAGTTTAAAAATACAACAGTATTTTGCGACGATCAGAAGTTGGTGAACATTAAATTTCATCTCATCCCCAGCTAGAGGTTCGAACCTATATAATGTCAGACAAACAATGATATGAAAAGTGTTGTTTGTAAATTCCACTGTACACTGGTATGTTTCTTCGTACTTAATGTCATTTCCCGAAGCCTTTAAATTATAAACAAGCAATTGAAGACACCTATCTTACGATGTCTGCACATTATTAATAGTTTCATTTGTAATCAAGTCTATGCGCCTTCTAGTTGTCGATACATGCACATATAGCTTCAGAATATCGATGTAGTAGATGCAGGTTGAGAAGATGCAGATGCAGTACATGGATGTAGTAGATGCAGGTGTAGTGGATGCACGTGTAGTAAATGGGTGTAGTGGATGCCGCTACAAATCCCGGTTCCAGTTCCCTAGACAATATTTCAGCAGCTCCAGCCTTTGGAGTCCATGTTACACAACTTTTGAGTTACAATCGAGCATGCTCTTTCCACCAAGATTAAAAAGAGCTTCATACGACTCTCGCTTAAAAGTTGTTTAATCAAGGTTACAACATTCAAGCCCGCAGTAAGGCTTTCAAAAATGTTTATGACACTTCCAAATTTGACGCCTCAGTGACAAAAATAATGTCCGATGCAGTTTCCTTGTTTGACTTGTACTAGATCTGCCCGTGTTTTTTCGAGTGAACAATTGATTTGCCTTTGCATGTGTTCGTGACAAGTGCCTACGATGGGGCAGGATTCACGAACACCTGGTATCACACTATTTGATGGTGGTTCATGAACACATTCTCGTGATACAGTCGGTATCGTACAATCCACTATGCTTTTAGCAGAGATTTCTTGTGGCTGTGGAAAGGGTTTTGTTGATTTTATTTACCCCGATTATGTTTCTAAATGTCAGTGGCATACACTGTAGCAGTAGACGTCTACCTTCCCACATCAAACTGACAAGCCGTGACAACTGAAATACTAACCAAAACAGCGTTAAACCAAGCCAACTCACTCTAATATATAACTATGATGTATGATAACAGCATGTAGTTGCTGGTACATATGAATATTGCAGTGTAATTTAAATAGTGACTAAATAATGACTCCATTTTATCCCTCGAAACAACATGGCGGAGAACATGCGCGGTCAGAAAGTATATAGAATGTTTATTGATGCTGCTTTGGGGATGGAAATACAGAAAGTCCTTCCAAAAGGCTTTCTTAAATAACACTCTATGGATTCATTGTCTTATTTAGACAGCAGTCCGACATGGAATCGGATATACTGCTGCTTTGTGTTACGAACAACTACATCTATCGTTTGTATTTGGTAACAAATTTCCCTAGATGTCTCTTGTATTTATTCATTAAAAGTTTTTGCAGGTCTTCTGTTCGGAAGACCTTTATGAATGCTTTAGTTACCCTTGAGCTAAGTGCGCATATGCAATGCTAAAACGAGCCTATCAAACATCACTAACAATTGTAAAAGTTTTAATTTTTCAACATAATCTCCTTGTTTTTCAATACACTTCTGCGCCCACGGCGATGTTTGCTAATATATTGGCTAGTGAACAATTCCAATTAGCACCCTTCCAATTGATCAATGTACACACGACTTATATATTCGTGTATAATACGCACTCGTGTGTTATATGCAACCTTAATTACGGGCAGCTAAATTCTGGAAAAATATATCTGTGTACAATACGCACATACTTTTCTTTAGTATCATTTCAGGCTGTCAGCATAAACCACGAAATTTACGACTTTCAACTCTTTCACCATAATTATATCCTAATAAGAGCCCCCTATTTCTAATTTTGAGAGCGCCCTTGGCGCTTATTACGTCTAATACGGTACTGAACAAAAAACGTAAGGGATGATGATTATTTATTTTTGAGGATATTTTCATGAAATTGTGTGCATGAAAATGTCTTCACAACATTACATCCCAAACCTTTTCATGATCCCTAACATTTTATTGTTCAGTATACATCCACATCTGGTAGGATTAATCATATTTACCTATGCATCTTGGGTTCGAATCCCGGTTCGCCCCCATTATTTTTCTAGGTTTGTCAGCACCATACCCGTGCTCGTGGGTTTCACCGAAGTGGTAAACGCCTGAGACCTCCATCACTTCGGGCTTTCCTCCCACATTAAGCTGGCACGCCGCGATATAACTGGAATAATGTTAAAAGCGGCGTTAAACCCAACTCACTCACTCACTCACTCACTCACTCACTCACTCACTCACTCACTCACTCACTCACCTATGCATCTGTATACGATATGCGCCAATTAAAAACAACCGCGTTTAAAACAATATCTGTATTTACATTACGAGATACTTTCCCCAACAACATTTGGAAATATAAATTGTTCCAGGCTCTCTTGTTTGTCCTCCGGTAATAAAATCAAGGTTTACGGATAGAGATAATTTATTTTGCCGAACACCGGGTGTCATCACTATTTGATAGAGGGGCGGTCGGGTAGCCTAGTGGTTAAAGCGTTCGCTCGTCACGCCGAAGATCAGGGTTCGATTCCAGACATGGGTACAGTGTGTGAAGCCCATTTCTGGTGTCCCCCGCCGTGATATTGCTGGAATATTGCTAAAAGCGGCGTAAAACCATACTCACTCACTCACTCACTTTTTGATAGTGATTCATAAACTCATGCTCATGATAATGTCAGAATCGTACTATCGACTCTGCTTTATTGAGAGATTTCTATTGGATATGGAAAGGGTTTGTAATTGTATTAACCAAATTGAACGTAAAGCGGAGATCATGTTCACGTTTTTAATTAGTCTTCCATCATGATTGAGGAAAAAACAAACGTGATGCTGAGAAGATGGACAGGAAAATCCCAAATAGTACTTAATATCCTATGATCTTACATATACAAAATAACTGCTTTTTTAATCATTGCGTTGACCTATCTTCAAACCTATCCCCAACATCAACGCATTTGGTACGTGTTTGTGTTCACAGTAATGTGTTCATGTACGAATACCCGAAGAAAGGAGGGGAGAAACGACGAACGTAAAACAGGATGTTTTCTGTCTTAACCGTGAGATTGAATCATGAAATGAAACCAACACGATTACGTATTATGAGATTACAGTTTAACGTAAAAGGATTGAAGCAGTACATGAATTGTAATGCTTCAAACACGAGTAACCTTTGTTGTGAGGAGCTTATGTCCAGCTGGAGTAAGTGATGAGGTTTAAAGCCACCTTTAACAATGTTCCTATCCTCCTTTCTGCAACATCCTGTTGAATCCACTATTTGATTCATCCAGTAACCACCACATAAGTATGTAACTGTCAATATAATTCCAAACGTCAGCACCAGAAAATTATCAGTCTCGAGGGTCTTTGAGCAATATTCCAGAAGCTCCAGCCTTTGGTGTTTATTTCAAAACTATTGAGATACAATCGAGCATGCTCTTTGTACCAAGATTTCAAAGATCTTCATACGACTCTTACTCAGAAGTTGTTTGATCAAGGTTACAACATTCAAGGCCGTAGTAAAGCTTTCAAAACGTTTTATTGTAGACATGTGGAGGATATTTCCCAATTTGACGCATCAGCGACAAAAATGATGTCCGATTCAATTCCCTTTTTTACTTGTACCATATGTTCTCATATTGTTTCGGATGAACAATTGACTTGCCCTAGCATGTGTTTGTGACATGTGCCATCGAAGGGGCAGGATACACTCACCTTTTCGCGAACACCTGGTATCATTACTATTTGATAGTGATTCATAAACACATGCTCATGATGTAGTCGGAATTGTACAATCGACTCTGCTTTATGCAGATATTTCTATTGAATATGGAAAGGGTTTTGTCGCTTCATTTGGTCACTAGATATTTTTTAATTAACCTAAAATATATTTGTCTGAAAAACACCCAGCAACAATCTCACAATCTCGGAGTAACTCCATCGTATTCGTGAACATTATTAGCAGTAGAAAGCAATCAGTCCTCGGCTCAGAGATGTTCGTATTTAAAAATGAAAAGAAAACACTCATTGTACAGATTGCATCAAGAAAATGTATGTTAACACATCATTGATGTTATCGGGATATTATATGCTTATGTCTCGGCTTTGTGACAATAGTTTTACCATCTATTGCAAAGGGATATCGTTGGCTTCAGTGGCCCACTTACATGTTTTTCGTGCGGGGATTTCAGGCGTTTTGCAGCTCATGCCCGATCAGGGTTGTGACCATCGAGGCCTCACTGGGGCTTTCATAGGGTTTCGTGGTACAAGTGTGGGGGCGGCTTTCATAGGGTTTCGTGGTACAAGTGTGGGGGCGGCTTTCATAGGGTTTCGTGGTACAAGTGTGGGGGCGGCTTTCATAGGGTTTCGTGGTACAAGTGTTGGGGCAGCTTTCATAGGGTTTCGTGGTACAAGTGTGGGGGCGGCTTTCATAGGGTTTCGTGGTACAAGTGTGGGGGCAGTTTTCATAGGGTTTCGTGGTACAAGTGTGGGGGCGGCTTTCATAGGGTTTCGTGGTACAAGTGTGGGGGCGGCTTTCATAGGGTTTCGTGGTACAAGTGTGGGGGCGGCTTTCATAGGGTTTCGTGGTACAAATGTGGGGGCGGCTTTCATAGGGTTTCGTGGTACAAGTGTGGGGGCGGCTTTCATAGGGTTTCGTGGTACAAGTGCGGGGGCGGCTTTCATAGGGTTTCGTGGTACAAGTGTGGGGGCGGCTTTCATAGGGTTTCGTGGTACAAGTGTGGGGGCGGCTTTCATAGGGTTTCGTGGTACAAGTGTGGGGGCGGCTTTCATAGGGTTTCGTGGTACAAGTGTGGGGGCGGCTTTCATAGGGTTTCGTGGTACAAGTGTGGGGGCGGCTTCCATAGGGTTTCGTGGTACAAGTGTGGGGGCGGCTTTCATAGGGTTTCGTGGTACAAGTGTGGGGGCGGCTTTCATAGGGTTTCGTGGTAAAAGTGTGGGGGCGTTTACGGCTTTGACGCATCGGCTATTTTGCCCTTTACACCAAATGTAAATTTTAATCTGTTTCGGCGGATAATCAAGACTGGTTTTTCTCTTGCATTGTTATTTTTTATTTATATGTTATGGTTGGAATCGCTTTTAGTAACGCTTTCATATGATTATTGAAATACTTTTGCCACTTGTCCTATGCAACACAGAAATTTATTTCCCTCAGTTTTGTGACGCTCAGTCACACTATTCTTTCAGTAGGGACACAGTCTTACAAATGGAACTTACAACTAAATCAAATAACTACTTTATTAAAAAATACATAATGATTCAAAGTTGATGGTGAAAAGATGTAATTGGTCCCGGGAAAGTCAATGCGACGGTTAGCTACGCTCTCCTTACGAAATGAGACACACATATTGAGTGAGTGAGTGAGTATGGTTTTATGCCGCTTTTAGCAATAATCCAGCAATATCACGGCGGGGGACACCAGAAATGGGCTTCACACATTGTACGGGAATCGAACCCGGGTTTTAGGCGTGACGAGCGAACGCTTTAACCACTAGGCTACCCGACCGCCCCCTACACATATTGAACAATGTCGAGTGTGTAAACAGTATTTGTTGTTCAATGGTACACAATTCAATTACCCCGTTCAAAGACACCACAGTCAATCAATTCAGCTCTCAAAGTCTTGATTTTTAAAACGAAACAATTTGACCACACATGTAAGACCATGTGACAAGATGGCTACCCATAGAACAAACGATGAAACATTTACTTCCGTGACGGCTTCGATTCAGCAGGATGTGTTTAATGGTATGGTTTAATGCCCCGACCTTAGTCACTGCTTCCATTACAGGCGGGACTGCAGGCCCATGACATCCCGGGAACATCGCCGACTACGACGTAATACAATAATCCCTCAATCAGTAGGTGTGAGAACCAGCGGAAATGTGTTACGTGTTTCAGGAAAAGTGGCTTTAACCCATTGTCGTCATGTCGCTCAGGCCACTGTGTACATGTTTTGTCAATATGCACATACATAACAAAGAGAGAGTGGAAGCACTTAATACTGTGTGGCAATACATCATCTAGCAAGCGTGATTAACGATGATGCATATGAGTGCCAATATGTGACGATGGGTAGGACACATATATGCAGCAATTGAGATAACATAAAGGACAAAACAATGGGCACTCAATCAATTGTGATCGTGACAGGAAAGCGAATTGAAACCAAACAATCAACAAAAATTACATGTAATCTTTATATGGAATGAATTGGATGCATTGCAGAACTTGACGCATCTGCAGCAAACCATATTCAACCATATAGGTATTAAACGGAGACGTTCGTTTCTCTTTTAAGCTGCCCACACACGTTAATACGAACAAAGCATAGGGTCACACTAATGATCCACGTACTACAAAACTACACATTGTTACAAGATTGATAGGTATGTTCATTTTTCACTGCTATTCATATGCACTGGATATAGTTGACTGCACTTTAACATTTTAACAAAAATTCTGATATGGGGAAAACATTTTTTCAAAGCGTTTCCATAAAGAGATTGATATTTGAAATGGTTGCCAAGCTGTCCTTCGTTATGGATCAATCCGTTATAGGATTATGTTTCATTGTTATTGAAAAACAACTACCGAATGAAATGACAGCGTAAAGGCTTACATCGATATTTTACGGAAGCATCCTACTACACACGCTATTTTTATTTCTAACGTAGAGAGAATTTACATAGGTTTCAGTATCGCCTACGTTGGTGATTAATTTCTAACGTAGGAGGTAGAAATATGTTTGCATCTAGCATATGTCCGTAATATTTCAACATTTCAAAATGACGAGTGAAATCCAAACAGTTATTTGGAAATAGAAGTTTATTTGTTAGGCAAGACCGCGTAGTCGGCCATGAATATTACAGGACATAGGTGACTTAGGCGAAGCCCACGAGCACGGATCCGATGCTGACGGCCCAAGCACTATCATCTGAAGCTGCAAAGTTTAACAGTCGAGAGACACAACCTCAGTGATGAACTTCCTCCTCTTGGCCCAGCGGGCCACCATTACCCCCTACAACGCCAGGTCCTTGCTTCAACTGTCAAAATCGATTATTATTAATCTTCAAGTGTGACATTTATCGATGTAATCAATGTTTTTTTCAATTCTTGTATTCAAGGCTTTTGGCCCACATACTCGAAGTACTAATATTGTAAAAAGGGATGAAAATGCTCAGGATAGAAAAGGCAAGAAAATGTTCAGCAGTTATTCATGATTTCATAGATAAGTACAATACAGTAACTGTTAAGATAAATACTAAATGACATCTCGAGTCTGGTGTCCTCATTTTATCAGAAAAGCCATTATGTCATTGACATTTAATGATATGACATGACAGTTTGTCTGTTTTTTAATACACGAAGGACGGATGCGGGAATGATGAATGAAATACCCACAACTAGTGAAGAGCCACCTACATTATCAAGCAATGAATTAATGAATTTCTTGTATTTACTTCTTTTCGAAAAACAAGCAAAACGATCAAAATACATAAAAGTGCCAAAAAACATTACTTTTCCATCATTATAAGACACAATGCCCAATGAAAGACGGACTACAGAAAGTCAGAATTCCCTGTGTACTTCATGATGAATGTCTGTTGTATCGCGTTCTAGTCCCATAACAGGTCTACCTGAAAGCTGTGCTGATCGAGAGTTACCGGGTGCGTCCTAGGGACACGACGTTACACCTTCAAAGCATACCACACTCAACTGTAAGTTCGCCATCGTACACAACACTGAGTCCGATTAACATGTTTTAGAATAATGTCACAAGTTTAATGTTCATAATTAAACCCCATTTACATATGATATCTAAAATCGCGCGCGCATGCCTGCGTGCCTGCGTTTTTATGTGTGACAGAAAGTCCTCAAACCTGTACATGTTTGATATGAAACAAAGATAAACTGGAATATTTATACTTGGCCTTACAACTCGGTATTTAATTAACTGTCTGTTAATCATAATGCTACCCCATGCTGTGATCGTCATAACAAGTACTGCAATGCTAACACTTCAACTGTGATTCAAGTAAACTGCACAGACAAGCACTGTGTGTTGTCAGTGTTCGTCTGAATTGTCGATGGATACAAGTTAACACATTTTGAATGGGATTCTGATGTAAATGTATTGTGATTAAACACATGTGTATTTCTGGCACAAAAACACCTTCACCTGACCTCCTCAAGTCACTTGGTAATTGTTTAATCGGATCCATTAATCTATCAGACGTACCATTACATTACGGAGAAAGAAACAATTTAAGGTAATAACATTCAAACCCTTTTTACAACATAACTATACTTTTAAGACACAAATGGACCTTTAAGGTCCGTCAGAGTTGTCTATACACATTTACATTCCTAACAGCCCCCGGCCGCGTCATACCAAAATAGATAAACGATGGTCCTTGATATCCTGCCTTGTTCTCGGCTTTAAAGAAACAAAGCAAGAACTGGTCGGATCGGTGCCAGCATAATATGTCTGAGTGGAATATCCATGTTAGATTGTGGGCTAGCGCTATAACACACACACACACACACACACACACACACACACACACACTCGCTCGATCGCACGCACGAACGCACGAAAACACGCCGCTACTTAATAAAGTGTGTGTGTGTGTGTGTGTGTGTGTGTGTGTGTGTGTGTGTGTGTGTGTGTGTGTGTGTGTGTGTGTGTGTGTGTGTGTGTGTGTGTGTGTGACTGCTTGTACTAGTCAGGACTGATGCCGATTTATAGTGCCAGCACACTGAGATACCATGTCGCAGTTTAACATGAATACCCCACTCAGACACAGTATACTGACTCCGAGCCGACCAGTCCTTGTTTTAGCCCCTTAATGCCGAGCGCCAGACAGGGTAACAACAAGTACCATCTTTTAACGTCTTTTGGTATGACACGACCGGAGATCGCACCCCCGACTTTCCGCTCTCCGGGCGGGCGCTCTACCACAAGACCGCTAGGCGGTCTTTTAAAATAAGCATCAACGTGAGGTTACTCATCATATTCTTAAATTTCACTTAATCAAAACACATCTATAAAAAACAATATATGTCAAACAACCAAAGCACCTAATTTCATTGATTAAAGGTATATACACCCGCAAGACAATATGAAAACCGAATGTTATCAACGCGACATTTACTGAGTTTATGGTAGTCAAAGACCTTACGTTCAAGACCCATATGCATGTAATCAAACAAGCACTGGTCTTTCACCATAGACTAGACAACGTAAACAAAACCTACCATCTGTCGATTGGAGTTCGGAGTAATTGTCGTTGTGTTCAGACTACTTCGATGAACCAAGTCTAAGAGACTGGAGACTTAAACAGCTGGTTATTAGACATCTGCTTTGAAGTAGATAGATAGATATGCTTCTCCAGAGGGCAAAACCCAGTATATAAAACTTAAAAATGATACATATTTAGCAATACGTGAAAGGTTAGGCAAGGCATGTAATTTATTTAAAAGACGAAAGCATGAAAGACGTTGTTACAATGGCTGATGATAAAATACATCTCGAAATATGAACCCCTCACACACACACTGTAACCAGTATAGCTAGATACAGAGGAAATAGGTCTTAAGGGTGCCAATAGGTAACTCATTACTTCCTTTGAAGATAACAAGGCACATGTATATGAATAAACAATTAATCTCACATACAGGGTACGCTTGTTAATATGAACGTCCAGTGGAAGCATGACTCATTGCTAAGAAGGAAAGCACTCAAACCTTTTTCGGGCATGTAACACGTGCAAGTGTCCCACTGTTACCACCAAGACATCTTCCACAAAGCACTTGATGTCTAACTATGCTAATATTATTAGCCCCAAAGCATTTTTTCAATCTCATTCATACACCCGAAGATACAACGTGACGTTTTGATATATTTGGAAATTAGCAGATACATCCATATAATTGCGTATGACAAGCAATGCGTCTAGGTATTTGGGGCTTTACTGCGTAATGCCGTGCACGTTTTTAATCATTCGAAAAGCTCTAGGCACAGTGTCTACACTCGTAAGATTGATTACCATAAAAATAAGTTTTGCAACTAAAAGGAAGTAGGAAGACTTTGAATTTAAAATAGTTGCCGACAATACTACAATTCTAATGAATCGAGTGTCGTGAACTGACCGTATACAACAGAAGCATCTATTTGGAAATCAAATCAAAACATTCAGATCTGACGATGGAGTGCCCAACCAAACAGGCTGACAGTTCACGAACACGGAATTATTTTTGGCAAAATAATTTTATATCTATATTTATATTTCACATCTCTCAAACTTTGGATTGTTTAGAAATCAACTCAAAAGACAAGCTATAAGGGTCTTGCATAATCTACTGAATGGTCAAAATGTTAAGAAATCATTATGACAGTTATCTAATATGTTCATACGAATGGCAATAAGGCTTTAATCACTTCAACACGTACTTTCTTATTGGATCTGTTTGAGCAGATAAGCAAGACTAATTATACTCTGGTTTTGAGCGTTTTGAACTAGACTTTTAACAATGAAAATCTATAGGTAAGACTAAATTATGTCAGAAATGTTGGTTTTATATATTTACAGGAATATAAGCTTTACCGTCAGTACATTTGAAATAGCCCGCATACAATTTCAACACACGATGTCAGAATCAAATGTTGAGATGTGTTTGTGTGCATTTTAAATTTAAGAGTTAGAAAACTTAGAAATATTGGTATGAAAATAATAAATGTTCAAATCTCTGAAAACAAGCCATGTTTCTTTTGTACGCTTGCAATTTTCTTTTACTTCTGACATGATCAACTACATACATGTGGCTAAAAAAAGTCAGAAGGACCGATATTTCGTATTCTAGGGACAATCTAACAACAAGTCCTTGATCCAAAACGATTCTTTTACCTGATGTTGGCATCGCACATCCCTAAATAACATAATCTTGGGTCTATGACTCTTCACACACTAAAAAGTAATTCCATATTTTTTGCATTGTTCGTTTCCATCAGGTTATTATAATCTTCTGTTCCATTGAAATCGTCATGTTGCTTTAACGTTGGTGTACGTTTTTGTATCCTTCTCTTCCATTTAATTCAGATTTTGATTCTTTGCAGTCCGATGGTGTCTTTATCCTCTTCTTCATCGTAATTTATTCCTTTACAGTCGGTGTAGTTTCTTGTCCGTTGAATTCGAAAACTGTTTCTTACTATTGGGTAATTGGTTCATGCTTCTCTTAAATTGAAACCCAATTTTGTTTCTTTACACTGAGTTGATGTGTGTTTTTTATCCTAACCATCCATTATATTCAGATATAGTTTCTTTTTGGTAGTTGTGTGTTTATTTCATCATTGTCTTCCTGTTCATTCGTATTTTTTCCCTTTGCATGTTACTTATACACTAGTGTGCTGGTATACTACTAATGCCATGGGATTTGATTTGATAAAGATAAAACAGGATTTCTTAAAGATTAATCTATCAAGAATTCTGTTAATAATATGAAATGGCTCCAATTCAGGAACACTAATCTTGTTATTAACAAACCATTGCAAATACTATTAACGTGACACTCGAAATCCTGCACGATCCATTAATGAGTGGTGAAAATGACGGAGTATTGGCTGTAAATAGTCAGTGATGGACTACATGAAGCTATCGCCCACATCACTATGAGCCGTATGTTGTACGTTGTCTGACTACGCTGTCCGAAGCTCGAACAGAGTGGCTATGAACTGTCGGTTGAAATCAAGGACTATACAAAGTTTCATTCGCAGTTGAATATCCTAAGGTTCAGGTATATTATGATCTGATATGGTTCAATAATGGTCATAGATCCACTAATCTAGTCGCCTATCGACTATCAGCAAGACTGTATGACAAGAGAGATGGCTTTAATTTTCCACTGGTCTAATTTATCTTTATGTCGAATGATATTTAACAGCTCCAGCCTTTGGTGTCCACATTTCAAAACTGACAAGATAAAATCGAAGGTTTTAAAGAGGACTATACCGTTTTTTGCTCAAACGCTGTTTGATCAGAATTACAATATATAATGCCCCAGTAAAGCTTACAGAATCATTCTATGGCAGATATGTGGAGAATTATTCCAAATTTGACGCATCAGTGACCAAAATTATGTCCGATGCAAATCCGTTTTCTGACTTGTACCATGTGTTCCTGTGTTTGTTCAGGTGAACAGATGATTTGTCACTGGACAGACAGGCGCACGGGTGGCTGTGCAGAGTTGCGTTCCTTGGACACGCCAGAAACCTATGATTGTGGGTTCGATTCCCGGTTCGCCCCGATTATGTTTCTAGGTTTGTCAGCACCATACCCGTGCTCGAGGGTTTCACCGAAGTTTTAAACGCCTGAGACCTGCATGACTTCGGGCTTTCCTCCCACATTAAGCTGACACGCAGCGATATACATATGTGACTGGAATACTGTTAAAAGCGGCATTAAACCCAACTCACTCACTCACCAATGTTATGCCTTTTACGCCAAATGGAATCTGTTTCGGCAGACGATTTATATTGTGGAACGGGGTCCTGACGGCAGAAGTGACGCATCACCCGTGTCCACTAACTCCTACATGAGTAATCGATTGTTATCAAGCTAAATGGACAACAGCCTCTTCTTGTATAAAACACTATTAATCGATGTCAACACTCATACAATAACGACATCATACGAGGAAATCTCTTGTCGGGCTAAACTAAGCAGGTGTATTGCTTTGACCGAGGTACACCACTTGTCGCAATCAGCGTGATTAGATCTTGTTCCACTGATAACACCATTACTGCTCATCTGACGAGTTCATTCAAGAAACGGAAATCATGTCCAATCGATCTGAGTGGGCGAAGCACCAGAACGCAGTGACCATAACATCCACACACGTAGGCGCATTGCTTTACAATCAAAAGCATCTCCCATCGATACTGTATCGATACAGTCATTGGTTTATTCGATCATAGTCACATTATCTTCATCACCATTAAAAAATACATATACACCTAAAAACATTATGAGTTGTATGCTCATAAACAATTTGGTAGCTATTATTTATTATTTATTATATTTGTATAAACCCTTTTTAGTACAGAAGAATGTTTTCTGGATGTCACTGTGTTGTTTTGTCATCATGTTTTAATGGTGCTGATAAACCTAGAAACATAATGGGGGTGAACCGGGATTCGAACCCAAAATCATAGGTTTCTGGCGTGCCAAAGGGACGCAACTCTGCACAGCGAATCGCGTCGCCTTAGACGCCTGGGCCAATCGTGCCCCCAATGCCGATAAAGAGGAATATTAGGTGTAGACACTTAATTATCATTGATATGATATACACTCAGTCACATCGAGATATATGTCAGTCACAACCTCAATTACCACCTCAGCATGTCATTTGAGCTAACAAAAGATGCTTGGGACAGCGAACGACGACCATGAATCTATCTTGGAAACCCATTTTGTCTGAAAGTTAAACTTGATGTCTCATTCTCAAGATTCTGATGCTTCTGTGATGAAATTAGGTTGACATAAGGTTGAAACGATTCCGGTGTCCCCGGGGGCTCATTAACGGAGAGACATCTCTTTAGATACTGAATAAAAAGTCAAAGAGTTTGGCATTGTTTATATCATACAGCCTGCTCTATCTTTTCCAAGATTTCAAAGAGTCTTACGACTCTTGCTCAAAGGTTGTTTCATAAAGGTTACATACTTCTAGGCCTCAGTTAAGCTTTTTGATAGGCCTTTCTTAAATGTTGACGGATGACAAAGTAAACAAAGGCTATGGAAAACAACTTCTTTATTATATTGTAATAGCGATGTTTCTGAATAGATCCTTATGCCATTGTCAAGCAAGACTAAATAATGAACATGGTACATACTTATATACGGCAGGTGAACGAATTAAAGTAACAAAAAATGTCTGACATTAGAATGATCCACACGAGTAGGTTAACTTATAACTACAGACGGATAATATTGCAACAACATTATGGACAGAGAACCGATGATGGAGATTCCAAGTAGATAGGAAGCCATTTAATCCGGACGAAATTACTCAGGTGGGATAATTGGAACAAACAATTGCTTTATGACTTTATTGTAGGTGGATGGGATGAAATAGCCTTCATCTCTGCTGATAGAAGGCTTGTGGAGGCGAATCTTGACGTCTTTTGCTAGTTTTCTTTCAGTGAAGTGAAGGAGGTTGTTGGAGAGGATTTGGACATTTTCCCATTTTATGTTGTGATTGGGGCAGTTGCTTGTATGGTCCGAGGTGGCTGCTTCACTGTCTGATTTGGGTGATGAAGTTTTGTGCTCTTTGATTCTGGTGTTGATGCGGCGGGATGGTTCACCTACATAGGATTGTCCACAGTTACAGTCAATTTAATAAACTACACCTGTGGGTTCTTGGGGTTTGGGGTGCTTCTGCCGTCGGTTCCTAGTAGGGTATTGAGGGAGGTACAGCTGGAGAAGTAGGTGGCAATGTTGGCCTGTTGTTTGTGGAGACGATAATGAGCTCGCGAGTAACACAAAGTTACAAAACGTTAAAAGATACATCACTTTGGGCTTTCGTCCGACATCAAGCTGACATGCCACACTCTACGTTACGGAAACACTGTTCAAAGCGTGTTAAGCCAAACGCACTCTCTGACTAATGTGAGCTTAACGGACCAGATTTACTAACTATAGTGTTGGTAGTGATTCCTTTTGATGAAAGACCAGGTCAAGTATCCAGTGCATATGAATGGTATGGCGCACTGCATCAATACCTTACTATCCAGATACATGGACATATATTTTAGTGAGTGTGTGTTCAGGCATTCCTGACTTTAACAACCTGCTTTTATTGCGTGCTACGGTAGAAGAGTATTGTTTGAATCATCCGCTAAAGAATCTCGCCATGTCTGGCCAGTCGACGTTTTGTCAAAAGACATACAAGTCGGAACGCAAACCTGTAAGGGTGTAACATTTGACGTCATAATCATTGCTGTGACGTCACTTGCTTGTCACGTAGCAATGTCCCTGTAACACTCAAAGCATTGAGCTCATTGTTACAAATTTGTCACTGACAATAAGCTTTGTAACTTAAATCAACTTTACGAGTGGAACTTTATTATAAGCACTTAACTACAAACGTTGACCAGATTCTGCTGTAAATCGCCATAACTACGACGTACTGTGAAGACAAAGAACAACGATTGTGTCCCTATTACAACAGATTTGGAATTGAATATCATATTTACTAATTTGCAAAACATATTCTTCGTTAAGTGAGTGAGTGAGTGAGTGAGTGAGTGAGTGAGTGTGGTGTTACGCCGCTTTTAGCAATATTCCAGCAATATCACTGCGGCGGACACCAGAAATGGGCTTCACACATTGTACCCATGTCGGAAATCGAACCCGGGCCTTCGGCGTAACGTGGGAACGCTTTAACCACTAGGCTACCCGACTGCCTTCTTCTTTAAGAACTCATTATTTAGAACAATTATTCTTATTATTATCATTATTATTATTACATCAAAATTGATAATTCCTAAAACTTCTGCCATCAGTAATATTATAATTTCCAAGTATGTAGTTCATGCTATGAAACTCGCTGACAGTTCCGTCACAAAATAAATCTTGCAGTTCATCATTAAACTCCATGTATTGTAGCGTTATGTTCTATGGGCCGGAACAGATATTTGCATCCTCGATGATCAAGGGTTATATCTCCATTCTATTATGATTAATACGCTGGACCCACCTCCTTTATCACTGTGCACAGAATTTCTTTCGCTCATGAGTGTAATCTAATTGGATGGCTATTTGAAGTGGTACCTGTCTTTGGAATACAGTTACAAACGAAGCAGATTGCGAATGAATCCAGACTATGTATCGTAATAGAATGAAGACACAATAATACCTTGGTTGAAGTCTTTGTGGATTAATGGGGTAATTATTCTATCGCAATCTCGAAAATAAAACCGGATTTTTTTTCCAGTCGTCGCTCTGTTGACATTGGTAACCAGAGCTGTAAGAGACTATCAAAGTATCGGTGCATCGCGTGGGCTACGATACAAGTATGGTATTGGGAAGGCTGCATATTGATACACAACGACACATAAATATCGTGACTTTGTATATGCCTTGAGAAGGACTCGTAAATTCCCAGAAGTCTCAAAAGAAAAAAATGCCAAAAATACTTAATTGAATTATGGCCTTAAGGGACCGGGACCGATAATTTTAATTACTCTATGGGCCTGAATATTTTTTTACCAAAAACAACTTGCTTTAAGTTAGAAGCATAATTATATTTTTCAAGAATTTCCTGGGAATATTGTTTTTAGATAAGATAATGTAGAATTGTTTGACAGGCATTTCTTAGAAGATGACAAAGTAAACATACCGTATTCGACGTAATAAGCGCCCAGGGCGCTATCAAAACTAGAAATAGGGGGCTCTTATTAGAATATTATTTTGGTGAAAAAAAGTTGAAAGATAAATTTCGTGGTTTATGCTGACAGCCTGACATTTTTATGTACGACAGATATATTTTTCCAGAATTTAATTGCCAATAATAAAGGGTGCATATAACACACGAGTGCGTATTATTAGGATAGGGGTCGGAAGGGGCGCTAATTATGATTTTTCACTAGCCAATATCTAAGCAAATCTTGCCGTGGGCGCTTTCGAGAGCGGGCCGCTTATTTCGTCCAATACGGTAATTCGTTTATGGATAACATGGATACAGTAAAAAAAAGAAGTTTTTATCGATAAAATCAATTTGTCTACTGAAATAATGTTGGCATGAATAAATCACAATCAGCTGTTCGTGAACATTTAATCCCTTGCCATTACTGCATTATGTCGAGGATCCGTTGATATTATTTTTAATGACTAGACAGTTGGTTGTCAATTACACATACCTACATTATTTCAGTGTCTGTACACTTGTAATTGACAGATGTATTTTCTGTTTTGACGTTCCAGTCAATGATTTCAAATTTGTCGGAAAAACACGTGTCGGCAGCGGAGTTCGAATCCACATAGTTTGGTTTGAAGGAGTGCAGGGCGACAAACGATAGAACGGTGTCCAATTTACATTGTCAGTTAAATCCGTTATGATAAATGCAATAATATCTATATAATACTGTGTTACATTATGTTACACATAACAATGTTCAAATCGTAATTAGAAAACCCTTAATTAGAAAAGATACAAGCAGGATGAATTGTTCAGGGCTCTATATTTCCTAAAATCCATTTAAGGATTGACTGTGTATTGTTTTCGGTTCATTGAGGTATGAATCGAAAAACCGATGTGCAAACTGTATGCATCCGCGTAGGTGTAGGAATACATTCTGTGGCGTGACATGAATCAGGTGATCGTTTAATTCATGCATATAACTTGACACGCCTACACAGTCAGTAGCCAATCAACGGAGAGTAGGATCAAACCAGTGTTCATTGGACCTGTCAATTAAGGCAAGAGGCGAAAAGAACTGCAACAGTCAGACTGTAACAAACCGGAAGAAATACGTCCGGGAGAAGGCGGCGGTTTCAAATAGTATGGTCAGTTACCGCCAGATTCAAAGATTACTTCCCTGATTACGGTAAAATACAGTTGGAAAAATGCTAGTTAGAAATGAAACCCAAAGACATGAAAGTTGAACCGAGGCGAGCGGGAAAAAACAGGCGAGCGAGCCTGCACGTTTGCTGTTTCATTCATTTTCGGCCTTCGGTTTCAAAGGGTAGTTTGGACAATGAATATGCATGAAAGTCGCTCAATGTCCTGAGCATGACGATACACGTGAGCATGCACCGAAAGGGAATTCCCTCGACTGTAATATTCAGATTCCCCGACATTCCGCAATAATAAAAGTAGTGCGCCTCGGTGGGCGTGGCATATTGTTTACATTCATTGGGAAATAAATGCAATAACACGTGACCAATTCAGCTAATCAGAATGCAGGAATTTCAATGAACACACGAAAATTTAATTATATCATCATGTTCTCCAAACGTGAGAACGAGCGATAAAATATTTGTTTAAGACCTGCTTTAAACCGTTTAAAATACCCGTTTAAGAGCAGTATATCATGCACGTGTACCAAGAACATTTACGCCAAATAACGTGTATCAGGGATCAGGGCTCTCAAACAGTACGTCAGTGGGAGATCGTATCCAAGCTGTATAAACGGTTTAGTTCTCTTTAACAATACAAATACAATACTAACCAAGGACGGTTTTATGTGGGCGAACGGACACGTGTTGGATAAGAGGAGACACTGGCACCTCTGGATTTACCCCAAGTCTAAAGAAATAGAACTGGACAACTTCATTTCAAGGGATAATGATTATCAGTATCGTGATAGAAGTATAGAAGTATAGAAGTATAGAAGTGACAAAGGATTGGAGAAGCACAAAGAAGAAGGGACAACACCAATAAACAAATAAAGTTTAAGTGGTAACCCAGAAAACAAACCATATCTCTGCAACCAGTTCATGAGCGAATACAAAGCGGAATATTTCCACTAAAACCAATGTCTAAATCAAATCGTAAGGAGCGGGATGGCTCCGATTCCATTGAAATATGGACGGTATACAAACGTCCCGATACACGGGAGAGTGTGTTTTAGTTGTAATAGCTGTGTGGAAGATGAAATATAAATGGTCAATGCAAGACAATACCCAGCCAAGAATTTCTGCCGAAGCAGATTGCACTCGACGTAAAGGGCAAATAGCTATCAAAATTATATGAATGGACCACTGAAAATCAGTTTTGACATCAGGTGATAAATATTTCATTGCACTGTCCAGTTTATAATGATCTTCATGAGGTTGAACTTAATACAGGGGCACGGGTGGCCCAGTCGTCTGAGGCGCCCCGATTCACTGTGCAGAGTTGCGTCCCTTAAGCACGCCAGGAACGTATGATTGTGGGTTCGAATCCCGGTTCTCCCCGATTATGTTTCTAGTTTTGATAGCACCATACCCGTGCTCGTGGGTTTCACCGAAGTGGTAAACGTCTGAGACCTGCATCACTTCGGGCTTTCCTCCCACATTAAGCTGACTAGCCGCGATGTAACTGGAGTAGTGTTAGAGGCGGCGTTAAACCCAACTAACTCACTCATTCACTTACTTAATACATGTTTAGAAGTGTTTTCAAATTTTGGTAATGGTAGTGATGTTGTTCAACGTATATTTTTTCCTTTTCTACCAGTGTTGTAAGGATCAATGCCAAAGCCTGCACAGCTACTTCTAATCAATGCAAGAACATTTTATATTAGAGTTAGATTCATATTTTCTATACTTTAATAGATTGTTTCAATGTTTTGTACGTGTTTTGTCTCTCATAACTTCAAAAGGAGTTGTTCATTTTATATCACATTGGAGGATATTTTTAAGGTAAAAATGAGGAGAGACTCCAATATACTAACTGTCTGTCTACATTGTAACTACTAGTATCAGTTTGCATCAGGCAGAGAATACAGTTAACGTGCATTAGCGGCAGGGAATACAGTTAACCTGCATCAGCGGCTGGGAATACAGTAGACGTGCATCAGCGGCAGGTAATACAGTTAACGTGCATCAGGGAATACAGTTAACGTGCATCAGCGGCAGGAAATACAGTTAACGTGCATCAGGCAGGGAATACAGTTAACGTGCATCAGTGGCAGGGAATACAGTTAACGTGCACCAGGCAGGGGATACAGTTAACGTGCATCAGCGGCAGGGAATACAGTTAACGTGCATCAGCGGCAGGGAATACAGTTAACGTGCACCAGGCAGGGAATACAGTGAAGGTGCACCAGCGGCAGGGAATACAGTAGACGTGCATCAGCGGCAGGGAATACAGTAGACGTGTATCAGCGGCAGGGAATACAGTTAACGTGCATCAGAGGCAGGGAATACAGTTAACGTGCATCAGGGAATACAGTTAACGTGCACCAGGCAGGGGATACAATTAAAGTGCATCAGACAGAGGATACAGTTAACGTGCACCAGGCAGGGAATACAGTTAACGTGCACCAGGCAGGGAATACAGTTAACGTGCATCAGCGGCAGGGAATACAGTTAACGTGCATCAGCGGCAGGGAATACAGTTAACGTGCATCAGGCAGCGAATACAGTTAACGTGCACCAGGCAGGGAATACAGTTAACGTGCATCATCGGCAGGGAATACAGTTAACGTGCATTAGCGGCAGGGAATACAGTTAACGTGCATCAGCGGCAGGGAATACAGTTAACGTGCATCATTGGCAGGGAATACAGTTAACGTGCACCAGGCAGGGAATACAGTTAACATGCATCAGGCAGCGAATACAGTAGACGTGCACCAGGCAGGGAATACAGTTAACGTGCATCATCGGCAGGGAATACAGTAAACCTGCATTAGCGACAGGGAATACAGTTAACGTGCATCAGCGGCAGGGAATACAGTTAACGTGCATCAGCGGCAGAGAATACAGTTAACGTGCATCATTGGCAGGGAATACAGTTAACGTGCATCAGGCAGGGAATACAGTTAACGTGCAACAGGCAGCGAATACAGTTAACGTGCACCAGGCAGGGAATACAGTTAACGTGCATCATCGGCAGGGAATACAGTTAACCTGCATTAGCGGCAGGGAATACAGTTAACGTGCATCAGCGGCTTGGAATACAGTTAACGTGCATCAGCGGCAGGGAATACAGTTAACGTGCACCAGGCAGGGAATACAGTTAACGTGCATCGGCGGCAGGGAATACAGTAGACGTGCATCAGCGGCAGGTTATACAGTTAACGTGCATCAGGCAGGGAATACAGTTAACGTGCATCAGCGAGAGGGAATACAGTTAACGTGCATCAGCGGCAGGGAATACAGTTAACGTGCATCAGCGGCAGGGAATACAGTTAACGTGCATCAGCGGCAGGGAATACAGTTAACGTGCATCAGCGAGAGGGAATACAGTTAACGTGCACCAGGCAGGGGATACAGTTAACGTGCATCAGCGGCAGGAGGTACAGTAGACGTGCATCAGCGGCAGGGAATACAGTTAACGTGCATCAGAGGCAGGGAATACAGTTAACGTGCATCAGCGGCAGGGAAAACAGTTAACGTGCATCACCGGCAGGGAATACAGTTAACGTGCATCAGCGGCTTGGAATACAGTTAACGTGCACCAGGCAGGGAATACAGTTAACGTGCATCATCGACAGCGAATACAGTTAACATGCCTCAGCGACAGGGAATACAGTTAACGTGCATCAGCGAGAGGGAATACAGTTAACGTGCACCAGGCAGGGAATACAGTTAACGTGCATCAGAGGCATGGAATAAGTTAACGTGCACCAGGCAGGGAATACAGTTAACGTGCATCAGGCAGGGAATACAGTTAACGTGCATCAGCGGCAGGGAATACAGTTAACGTGCATCAGCGGCAGAGAATACAGTTAACGTGCATCAGCGGCAGGGTTTACAGTAAACGTGCACCAGGCAGGGGATATAGTTAACGTGCACCAGGCAGCGAATACAGTTAACGTGCACCAGGCAGGGAATACAGTTAACGTGCATCATCGGCAGCGAATACAGTTAACGTGCACCAGGCAGGGAATACAGTTAACGTGCATCAGCGGCAGGGAATACAGTTAACGTGCATCAGCGGCAGGGAATACAGTTAACGTGCATCAGCGGCAGGGAATACAGGCATGGGAGACTCACGCATTATTACAGACTACAAAGAAATATCTTTTATTTGTCAAATATATTTCCCACATAAGAAAGATTTGTCAAAAACTAAAAGTAGAGATGTAGTTTTGAGAAAGTAGGGATGGATGTTAAGTTGGAGAATATACTCGTAACTATTGATTGGTGAAATAGAAACTCAGCGACTCTTATTCCCCGAACAGAAAATTACTCTTACGTTCTACTTTACATTCCGATAAATTTGTACATAGTTTATGTCTGAAGAATATGCTATGTTTATGACCGTCATGAACATATGGCAATTTATACAAGTAACACAATCCGATAGAACCTAACACTGACTATACATATTAAAGCACTGGCACTCTATAGCTAAGTCCGATTAATCAGCTACACCGACTTCCCAAAGAGCCTGCAAAATGTCAACTGCAGAAAAGTGAGAAACTGATGTCCTTACAACTAATCACTAAAGATCAACCGCGTCTTAACCAAGCTTATGTCTGTTCCGACCCAATGTCCATTGTCGTTCCCAAAGGTATGTTTGTTTCATTGATTTTCCGCTGAACACCAACAGCTTTCTGCTGCCAATCTATGTATGCTATTGGCCATACTTTGCACATAAGTTTGTTTTGAAAGCAAACTCTTTTCTATCATGCAGTATTTTCCTGCATGTGATTTCAAGGGCCACTAAGCTCGGGCATATTGGCTAATATGATTCACTTTTCTACTAATATATTTAAGACATATATCAATACATCTACACATAAAAAGAGTGTCACGCAAGGCACTAATTACAATATATATCAGCCCCTAATGTAAAACGTCAACATCCATTGGAGCACAGTCCCCTTTTTTTATTTAGCAGAAAATACACTCCTGCCTTTATTGGGTATATGGAAATATATTCTTCAAAACGATACACGGGTTCTTTGAATTCAACATTAATAGCATCAAAGAATTTGGTTAAATTGAAGGTGGAGATTTTAAAAATACTGAAACTGAAAATTAGCCATCATGAACAGTGAACTTGTCATATGTTAGTTATCGTCATGCTATATGGTAAATAAATGTTCAAAGTCAAAATAACTTTATACTGAGAGTGTCAACCTTTGATATCAGTGACACGCAAACCTATGTTACTAATGTCTGAACAATTACAAGATGGTAGATTTGTGGCATTCAGGTTCAACATTCAGGATGACGTTGACGAACACGAACAACTTCTTCCCACAGATGTTAATGGTCTTCAGATTTGACCATCAAGATGGCAACAAAAGTGTGTGAATTGGGTTTTAGCTATATTCCAGCGCTATAATAACCAGTGTAATAGCAGATGTCTTACTGTATGTGAGAATGACTGAAGTACAATGGGCTCTTAGTAGCCGGCATTATCACGCTAAAAGTCGACGGAATGAGTGAGTTAAATTGGTATAACGTTGTTTTGAACAGACAGGAAAACCAGAAGTGATGCAGGTCGCAGACGTTTACAGCTTTGGTGAACGGGCATGGCGCTGTTATAAAAAAAAAACGCATCAGGCTGTAGTGCATCTCGTTGTAGTGGCATTAAACTTTGTTGTCATCAACATGATCAAAACTCGTTCTGATCTGTGATATAGGCTGCCAACGTCATCACTAGTCCTCCACATGTCGAGACCAGTGACGATCTGGGGTAGAATAGGTCTTCAGCAATCCATGCTTGCCGTAAAAGGTGACTATGCTTGTAAAGGGCGATCGATGCTCATGATGTCAATCACTGGACTGTCTGGCCCAGACTCAATAATTTAAAGACCGCCGTCATATAGTTGGAATATTGCTAATAGCGGCGTTAACCAACAAGCAAACAAACAAACAAGAATCCACATGTCGACCAAGTGCACAGTTATACCTGTACGCCCTTGTTTCTCCCTCTGTATGGAGAAGCCAGATTCAGAGTTCATCCATCAATAAATAAAAGTGACAAAACCCTTTCCATATTCAAAAGACGCCTATGCCAAAAGCAGAGTCGTTTGTACGATTCCGACTATATCATGATCATGTGTTTTTGAGTCACTATCAAACACACTAACACACACACACACACACACACACACACACACACACACACACACACACACACACAAAGTCAGGCACAAATGCACAGACAGACGGAGACGCACGCACACACTGCGGACACACACACACACACACACACACACACACACCATCCCCTTTTTTGGTGGTTACTTAACGCCACACAAAGCAATATGCCAGCTATTTGACGGCGGTCTGCAAATATTCGGGTCTGGACCAGACGATCCAATACTTGACATCATGAGCATCGATTCACGCAATTGAGAAAAGGAGACACGCATCAACCAAGACAGCGAGCCTGGTTTACCATGGGACGAACACGCTCCCATAGAATTGTCAGTGTCATACAATCTAGTTTAGACACATTTTTTAAAATACGCTTATCTATGCGTTTCCTCTTTGAAGAATATATTATAGATAGGCATATTTAGAACTGTTTCATTAACCGTTGTCAATAACTGCCACTTTTTCAAGTTTTATTAACACAAATAATGATATTCCATTTTACAAGACGCATAGCCACTATCAACATGTTGCCGTTTAAGAGATACCAAAAGATAATTCTACCAAATTGGAAGCCTTTGTGAAATATGGTGAAATATATCCTCCAACCCCACCCCCTCCCCTGCCCGCGATATATGTCTTCTCCCGGCCATCTTTCAAAAGGTATAGCATTGAATTACAATATCACTTTTCACACATTCGTCAATGCTCCTTCACCAAATGTGTTACCGTTGCAAAACAGAACTTAAATATTGTAATATTAAATAAATGTACATACCTTTAAGTCAGATTCCCCTTTGCAGTGTATAGATCCCCTCACAACACGACAACTCGAACAAGCTCCACTTAATATTAAAAGAACAGTCTAACACCATGTCACTTGACACTTTCTGTGTTCCCTAGTAACACGGAGCCACACCATAGTCAACTGATAGACTCGCCAGTCGTGGGAAGCTCTCGCCAACTCACGAGCGCGTCATTTCCTCTATGGAACTCTTCTCTCTAAGAGAGGAAAATGTATGACATCCGGCCATTGCGACTTGCTGTGACCAAATCAAGTCCTTCGATTTGGTCATGCGCAACTATTGTCTCACAAAAGCTCTTTCAAAGAGGAAAGAAAAGGCGTATTTACCGCATTGCACATAATCACAAATGACACTGATATTGACTTAAAAAGACGTTTCTTGGTTGACGAGTTTGAACAAAATTCGTTGAAATTAAATTTTGGATTTATTTCAATTTCAAGATGACAAACTGAAGCGTGTGTACACGCCACGAGTCAGAGTTGGTTTGTTTGTTTGTTGTGTGACGCCGCACTGAGCAATATTCCAGCTATATGACGGCGGTCTGTAAATAATCGAGTCTGGACCAGATAATCCAGTGATTGACATCATGAGCATCGATCCACGCAATTGGGATACAATGACATACATCAACAAAGTCAGCGAGTCTGACCACCCGATCCCGTTAGTCGCCTCTTACGACAAGCATAGTCGCCTTTTATGGCAAGCATGGGTTGCTGAAGACCTATTCTATCCCGAATCTTGTGTACACAGATAGCTGTATGTATTGATACTAACATCTTTTACTTAATGTGCCTCGGTACAGATTCCTAAAAGCAAAGTTTACTCGCGAACACGTGAGATAAAATAGATCAATCTACTGTAAACTACGGTTATAAAGAACTCATAGGGACCACTAATTTTAGTTCGTAATAACCGTAGTTCGTTATAGGCATTATACAGCATGTATACAACAAATGGTCGGGACTAAAAAATAAGTTCCTTATATCGGTCAGTTCGTGTTCGTTATAAACGTACTTTACTGTATATATTAATCAGTATATGCTGTTGCCCACGGTTATAACGATGCTAACTCTTAGATCAGACATCACTATCTTTCTCCTCTAAATCAACAGATTGTCATTTTATAACGAACATATTTTATGTTTAGTTCGGACTACGTTGTTTTTTATACGGAGCGAATTTTGACAAGTATATACAGGAAATCCCGAGGGTAAATGTTACAGAGATCTGACATTCAGTTTCAGAGTTGTCGTCCCTGTCAGTTAGGTTTCATTAAGATGTGTTTGCTAAAAGGAAGCAAAACTGATGGTGGCATGAATCACGATAATGTCAAAAGATGTTTGTGACATCTATCTTCATTTACAGTAGTGCAAGTGTCATCAAGATACGTCATTCGACAAGTGTTGGCATTAAGACAAACCATAGGTCAAAATTGCTGGAACTTGATATCATGACTACGAATTATGAAGAGCAATACTGTAAGATATAGTTCCTTGTCACTTAAGGTGATCACATATAATAATATATTTCAATCTTTTTCTTCATAGGTTCAAGATAACTTGTCAAACATGAAAGCAAATGTCATCTGAATTTTACTGAGAAAACATTATGGGAAGTGGTGGACCTCCTCACTGATAACATATACGCGCGGTATGGTCGATATATAAGTACGTTTCGGCAAGAAGTAAGCATTCCCATGGACACGAAATATTCTCCTTGCTGATCTGTTTCTTTCTGCACACAAGTAGGAATCTGTTCTCGCACTGGCAAAACCCAAACAAGAGAATTTGACCCAAAAGTGTAGCTTTAGCTTTTATATCGAGGTATTGACATCGTTCAATAAAGATCAAATAGCCAAATCCATTCACCCAATTGAGCTAGAAATAAAAAAAGACAAGTAAACCTCCCCATCTGTTTCATATTTAGATCTATGCATAAAGATTCAAGTGGCAAACAGGTATATACAAGACTGTATGACAATAGGGATGACAATAGGGATAGTCAACTTTCCCTTTATGTCGAGCAATATTACAGCAATTCCAGCCTTCGGTGTCTACTTTTCACAACAAACAACAAATCTGACGTGTCTGTGACAAAAATGATATCTGTCGCAATTCCCACCCCCGTGGTTCTTTTGGGTTTATTTCTTAGGTAAACAGTTGACATGCCTTTGCATGTATTTGTGACGGGTGTGACCGGTAGGGCTCGATACACTCACCTGTTTGCCAAACCATCTCTAGTTGACAGTGATTAGTAAACATGTGTTTATGATGTAGATGTCTTATGATTATGGAATGGACTTTGTCGCTTGTACTTATTATTATTTATTTATTATTTAGTTAATTTGGGAGTATATTCTGATCAATAGTGAGAAAGTGAATGGTGTCATAAGCCCCAGCCATCAACATTCAATCTAAATAGACGCGAAAAAGAGATGTTCATAATCATAAAAAAATATCTACTGAAAGCAGAGTCGTACGACTCCGGCTGTGTCATAAGCAAGTGTTCTTGAATCACCATTAAATAGCGATGATTCCCTATATCACGGCAGTCTACTCCCGTGTCCAGTCTATGCTTAATGGATCGGGTGGTCAGACTCTGTGACTTGGAAATATCCAGACAAGATGATTATCACTATAAACAGAAATATCAAGACTAGATGAGAGAGTGAGTGAGTGAGTGTGGTTTAACGCCGCTTTTAGCAATATTCCAGCAATATCACGGCGGGGGACACCAGAAATGGGCTTCACACATTGTACCCATGTCGGGAATCGAACCCGGGTCTTTGGCGTGATGAGCGGACGCTTTAACCACTAGGTTATTCCATCAAACAATTCTAAAGATTTTGTTTGACATGAAGGAACATTAGAATTGGAGAGTACCTCTTCTACAGAAACACCTATACAGGGATATAACTGACATATGTACCTACCGAAATAAAACATGCATGTACGTTTTCAGCATGCAAAACATTATGAATCTTCTGGAAACAAAATACAATAACTTTAATAGCGATAAACATTCTAACAAAACACGAAGTTTTGAGACTAAACAAAATGTTCACCGCCTAAGGGCCCGACCATTTGATATTCTGGGGTGGGTTTGTTTTGGTTTGTTTTTTTGGTGTGTTGTTGTTGTTGTTTTGTTTTTTATTTGGGCGAAGGTGTGTGTGTGTGGGGGGGGGGGGGGGGGGGTCTTTTATATCGAGATTAGATTTTTTTTTCAGATTAAGTGCAAAACCAATTTGTTTTTTAGTCAAAATATGAACCTGAACGTTTTTCTGAAAAACACATTGCAACAATGTCATTTTAGTGGCAGGCATTTTTTCCTAGGTATAAAGCGTAAATATTATTTTTAAGGAATTTCTGAGACAAAAAACTTTTTTTTCGATCAAATCCCCCGATCACTTGTGGTACACTTGTGGTTCACTTATGGTTTGACGACCTGCAGTGGTTGTGTGTGGGTGGGGAGGTGTACATGCAGATACAGGGACACGGTCGTTCAGTTCAAGGATGTGTTCTCCTTTCGCCTACACCATTGACATTAAACTGGTAATAGAACATCCTTGAGTATACACCATTATCTTATCACAAACGTTGTTGGGATGTATACACGGATATGTCACTGTCATCTTGGGAAACGCCTAGGTCGAAACGCCATTTATTAAGATTATGTTATTATTATTATATCCTAAAAAAACTTGTCGGGCACTATCTGTAACATTGTGTCCGCAAAGGGAGTTATCTAGTGATCTCTGACGTCAGAGATTCAACCTAAAGTCACTTGTTTTTTACAGCCTTATAATGATTCTATTTGTTATTCACACCTAAATGTGTTTGTCAAGAGCAGGTGATGTTTTATCGTAGAGAATCGACCTTTAAATTGCTGTACACTACCAAGATGATGCGATAACTATTTTGTGTTGCATTTTCAATCTACTTTAACGTTATGTCTTTCAAACTGCCAAAACAATAAATATCTTGAAACATTTCTTGTTGTTTAAATGTTTTGAATAATTTGAAGTGTACATCTATATTTTCGCAAGACTGTGGAATGTGAAACCTCAAATTTAGTTCGAGGCAACGAGAAATTCGAACCAAGTCATTCGGTTCAAGCAGGTAGAGAACAACAAATAGCAAAGAAAGAAGAAACGATAGACACCTGGTAATATAACATTGATAGTACGCTTGACTGTATAAGTAAGGGAAATGGCAATATAGGTGAAGGGGTAAACAACAAAACCTATTTCGTTTCAAGAACTTCTGTCGAGCCATTATTTTATAAATTACACTGATGCATCTTTTATAAATTACACTGATGCATCTTTTATAAATTACACTAATGCGCATGGGATGCCAAGCGGTTAGGGAAGAAACATAAATGTCAAATAGTTAGTGAGATAATTTGGTTTTACTCGGTTGTTATCCATCACTATTCCAACCTTATAACGGTGGACACCCCTGCATGAAGAGTATGCACTTTAACCACCAGACAGACTATATAGAAAAGAAAGATATAACAGTCCCAAAACTTGATTGAGCTCCGACACTGGAGCACTTTTTTTTATCTATTTGTAATGTATCCTATTATTGTATCGTGTTTTGTAATACACGTGTATCTAGTTATAAGTTGTTGTTTTTCGTGTAAATAACGGGCATAATGATATATATTTCACAATAAACACAATCAGATCATGAATTAAATATTAAACCGAAAATCCAGTGGATTTCAATAGATATTAATCTAAGAGTATATCCGTCTTTAAGCATTAAAAATAGAGTAACAGTTTACAAAGATTTTTCAATTTTGTTACAACAAACGATAAAACCACCTGTGTATTTATTATCTTGTATTGATGGAGATTTACAATAGTTAGTAGAGTAAAGTCAACCAGAGATGTTATTATGAAGATATTTACCCTAATGTTATCTCAGGAAATGCTTGCTATATTTATGACCCATAATGTACAACATTGCAGAGCTATAGAAAAAGAATGAGTAACGACAATGACGTTCACACTTCAGCCTTGTTGACGTAATGTAGTATTAGTCAGCATCAGATGACTGTACTGTCAATCATTGTTAACGTTACTTGTTCCTGAAAAGGTATTCAATAAAGAAAAAGGTGGAACGCAATGGTTGACATGTCTTCTAAGGAGCCGCAAATCGTTGCTTTTCTTATGCGCTCCAGAATTCTAAACCTCCATAACGGTACCTAATTTCCATCACAGGATTATCTACATATCGCGTCATGTAGATGGAATAATGCTGAGTGCAGTACTCATGTACGTGTATATACACTGCATAATGTCTCACGGAAAAGGTTGAATCTCCAAACTGCTTGTTTATGTACACACAAAGAGATGTCATGCTTATTAAGTTAAATTAAATTAAGAATTTAATAAAGTGCATTTTCCAATTAACAACTTCTCAAATGCGCTTAATGATTAAACCAGTCTAAGGTTCTCTTGAAGAGACATCATTTGAGCGTCTTTTTAAAGGTTTCAGATTTTCTATTTCTCGGATATCTTGTGGCAGGTTGTTCCATAGCAATGGGCCGGCATGTTAAAATGACCTATCGCCATATCTTTACGTACGTCACTTTGGCACCACTAGCAGATGTTGATCTTTTGATCGGCGAGGGCGTGCAGGCTTGTATGGTGCTATCAGGTCCTGTACGTATGCATGAGTCAAACTACGCATTGCCACGTAAGTGAGTACTACTAGTTTAAATTGCACTATTGTTGGATTGGCAGCCAGTGCAGTTCAGTCAATATTGGAGTGATGTGTTCTCGCTTGGATGTCCTTGTCAGTTTTCTTGCAGCTGTATTCTGAACACGACGTAGTTTCTGCATCCCTCTTTGGTATGCTTTGGAGGGGTGAAATAAAATATCCCAACATGGGGATGAGAAAAACTTGAATCAACATTTTTTGTAGCCTTGACGTTGACATATCTCCTACTTTGCCCGATGTTATGAACATGGTAATATGTACATTTGCTTACATCTGTATATCTCTTCCATCAAAGAACGATATGCCTTTATATTAACGCAATGAAGTTAAACCATCTTTCTGCAGAAGTGTGCAATTAATGTCGTAGTATTCTTAGATAAGGGGATGCCAGGAAGCAATTATTGTAACTTACATGTATCTGACACTAAATATTTGAGGGCCGATTTCCCCATCAAACTATGACTTAAAATCTTTTTTTTAAATATGTCATAGAAGCCAATAATGTTATAAAAGTACGTAAAAGACGATTGAAGGTAGTATTCGGATGTTATTCCTGTTGTTCAAACAACTATAACGCTGTATAGTGTTTTTTATAGGTTTTTATGCCTTCCAGAGATATTTCTACCAATACGTATTTGTAGTATACAATACCAGTTAAATTAAGATTTAGGCTCAAGGTTTGAGGATTTGCATGTGCCTAATACACAAAGATGTGAGGCCAAGTTATTGCTCCATTGTCTATTTCAAGTCAACTTTTCTCGATAGCGGTAAATATAATACCCACAAGAGAAAATGTCTTCTGTTGCTGAATAAACTCTCCAAAGATTGACGATAGATGTTGCTGAAGAAAAACATTAATTCTGCCAGTTATTTCTTCTGCAGGAAAAACATTCTGCCAGGTTTTTTTCTGCAGTAAAGAAATTCTGCCAGAAATTTCTGCAGTAATGTATTTTCTGAGCCAGTGTTTGAGCTTATGAACATGTGAACATACTGGGACAGACATTATTCGTCTCCTCGAGATCCTTACAGTGATATAATAGATGTTTTTGTAGCTTGCTTCCTTCTGTGTGGTCAAGTTCGGACTGATGGCCATTCCGAAGTTGTCCCGCCCTGCCTTTTAACTCAACCAGAATGTTATCTTCATGTAGTTGTTTTCAACCAAGGACTGTTTGAGTGACTCAGCATATTCATATTGGTGCCATGCTTGCAGACAGTGCTAAATACATTTGTCGAAAGAGATGTATGCAAAACGTCAGTCCATACATATCATGTTCAGCACTAATTTGCTCTTTAAGACCCATGGAATCCGATCCAGCAGATAATCGAGGCTGACTTCTATTTCGTTGATGTTTGATCTGCACTCGCATGTGTAAGGGATATTTAAAATCAAGAAGCCACAAGTAGAATTGGTTTGGTTTGGTTTGCCAACACACGGTTCAAGTATCAGAGATATCAAATTTATATCTGAAGATTTATATTATGTTCTGATCATAACACGGTCATAGATAACTCGTAAACTCTGCCTCATTTATAACCACAGAGGACAGACAACAATTACAGATTACCTTGTAGTCTATGTGTTATGTTGGGTTTAACTTCGCTGTAGTCGCTATATGGTTGAAATAATGCAAATGCGACGTTAAATTTTTAATTTTAACTCTTATCTTACAATGTCGGCTAGGGTATCGTGATTGACGTGGTTATGATGATTAAATATTGCAGTAATTACCCTATAAAATGCGCTTTCTGAAATGTTTCCAGTAATTGTTTAGCTAATGTATTGGGTTATTGGTATTTAGATAGCTTGAGTTTTTAACCCAGCTTGAACAAGTATCAGAATAGATTGGTACGATGAATCTAATCATAGTATAATATTGTTGGATTTAATAAAAACGGTGTATATAATGTAGGCGGATAACGTCTCAGTAATACAAAATACTTGACTAGGAAAATATCAACGAGAAGATAAAGATGTGACAGCGTGTGTGAATGATGACAAAATGGGTTTCTAAAGGATATTTGCACAAAATAATTCATTATTTTCACCTCGGATATATATGAGACAGCGTTCTACCCTTTAGGGGGTTGATTCAAAAGTACCATTTAACAGTTTGGATACAAGTTTGATAAAGCGAATAATGTTGAATGCAATATAGCCACACCACACCATACAACACCAAAACACACAACACCACACCACACTACTCCACATCCCAACACCACACCACGCTACACCACACCACACAACATCCCTCACAACACACAACACCACATCCCACCACATCCCACACAACACCCTACCACATTCCGCACAACACAACACAACACCACACCATATCCCATACCACGCTACTTTACATCCCACACAACACCATAAAACACCACACCACGCTACACCACACCACACCACCCCACACCACATCCCAAACAACACCACACCACATCACACACAACACCACACCACATCCCACACAACACCACATCACACCCAACACCAAACCAGGCTACTTCACATCCTACACAACACCACACTACGCTACTCCATATTCCATACAACACCAGGCTACTTCACATCCTACACAACACCAGGCTACTTCACATCCTACACAACACCAGGCTACTTCACATCCTACACAACACCACACTACGCTACTCCATATCCCATACAACACCAGGCTACTTCACATCCTACACAACACCAGGCTACTTCACATCCTACACAACACCAGGCTACTTCACATCCTACACAACACCACACTACGCTACTCCATATCCCATACAACACCAGGCTACTTCACATCCTACACAACACCAGGCTACTTCACATCCTACACAACACCAGGCTACTTCACATCCTACACAACACCAGGCTACTTCACATCCCACACAACACCACACTACGCTACTCCACATCCCACACCACACCAGGCTACTTCACATCCCATACAACACCACACCACATCCCACACAACACCATACCACGCTACTCGACAACCCACACAACACAACACCACACTACGCTACTCCACATCCCACACAACACCAGGCTACTTCACATCCCACACAACACCACACCACATCCCACACAACACCATACCACGCTACTCGACAACCCACACAACACAACACAACACCACACCACGCTACTCCACATCCCACAACGCATCACACCACACCACATCCCACACCACACAACACAACACCACATCACATCACACCACACCACATCACACACCACACCTGCTACAACGAATTTGTCTTACCGACATGTTTTAATGTGACATTTTAAATTAACACAAATTCAAACTTGATAGAAAACATCTGTTCGGTCGAATTGAGGTTAACTAGTGCTATGTCACGCGAGTTCCACAGCCTCGGAATTTTGTTTTGAAGCGGGGTATAAGGGATTTATTCCGCCCCTCAGAAATCCACGTGCAGCCTGTATTGCTCGTGGCGGGGTATAAGAAAATTATTCTCCCGCTGAGAAATTGATTACCCTCCAAGGCGAGTTGCACAGTATTTTATCAAGGTCACGTTGACCAATGAGATCTCATCATTCTGACATAGAGGTATGATGATTCAACATGTCTGGTGTGAACTTGGTCATTTCCTATTGGGGGAAAAACGCCGCGACTCGCGCAATCTATTCAGTACGTTGCCGTCCATACGTATTCGATGTGGTAAATAATCGATCTGTGGACATAACGTTCTTAGTGTATCTGGTTGCTTTATACTTCTTGGTGGCCCAGTCGTCTGAGGCGCCGCGATTCGCTGTGCAGAGTTGCGTCCCTTGGGCACGCCAGAAACCTATGATTGTGGGTTCGAATCCCGGTTCGCCCCAATTATGTTTCTAGGTTTGTAAGTACCATACCCGTGCTCGTGGGTTTCACTGAAGTGGTAAACGTCTAAGACCCGCATCACTTCGGGCTTTCCTCCAACATTAAGCTGACACGCAGCGATATAACTGGAATACTGTTAAAAGCGGCGTTAAACCCACTCACTCACCCACTTGGTGAGGGGAGATCCGACGTGTTCAGTCTTGAATTCTTGTTTGCTCTTCATAGCGATGGGTCCAGGTGTCTTTATTGGTCTCTAGCCTAAAAAGAAAATCTTCTGAGTTGAGTTTATATCTGGCTAACAGGGCACTGGAGTTGGTGGACCATGTTGACTGTCTTTCATCCTATAGTATTTTAAAAACCATCGGGCACAAACCTTTGCCATGTTTTAGATGTTCATGAAGGTTTGTTTGTTTTGGAGTGACATAAACAACAAATGCACATCGGAGGCTATAATGCGTCAAAGATTAGTATAGATTATTATACAATTATTATTAAATGTTTCACTGGAACATAAACATGAGCATCGGTATTGTTAGATTTTCCAATAGAGATGAAAAATTCAGGTGTTATCACTCACTTATACTTGTGTACTTGGTCAAGTTTAAGAAGTAAATAACCGCCTCCGTGGTCTATTTTGCCCTCATCATGCATATCCCTATCCAACTGTTCCTTTGTTCAAATATTGAATTATTTTGGGGGGCCGTCAGTATTACCCGACAGTAATGCTTATTGTGGAGCTGGAATAACAATGTTCAGCCTTGCAATCTGAACAACACTATCACGTGAGTGAGTGAGTGAGTGAGTGAGGTGAGGTGAGGTGAAATGGGGTTTAACGTCGCGTCCAAGATTATTGCACTTATATAGCGACGTGCATGCACGTGTATGTGTGTGTGTGGCTGCTTGTACTAGTCCGGACTGATGCCGATTTATAGTGCTAGCTCACTGAGATACCATGCCGCAGTTTAACATGAATACCCCACTCAGACACAGTATACTGACTCCGAGCCGACCAGTCCTTGTTTTAGCCCCTTAATGCCGAGCGCCAGACAGGGTAACAACAAGTACAATCTTTTAACGTCTTTTTGTATGACGCGGCCCGGGATCGAACCCTGGACCTTCCGCTCTCCGGGCGGACGCTCTACCACAAGACCACGGAGGCGGTCAGTGAGTGAGTGAGTGAGGGAATGAGTGAGTGAGTGAGTGAGTGAGTGAGTGAGTGAGTGAGTGAGTGAGTGAGTATGTTATTAACGCGAATATTAATGCGCCCAACATGAGCCACAGGCCACTGAAAATGTGACCAGTGGAGATTGATGCTGCTGGATGGATTTCAAACCACTATCATTCAAACATTCCAACATATATGTATATGGATACACATTCTATTTGTAAGAACCGGTGGGACCGCCTCCGTGGTCTAGTGGTAGAGTGTCCGCCAGGAGAGCGCAAGATCCGATCCCCGGCCGCGCCATACCAAAAGACGTTAAGATATGGTACTTGTTGTTACCCTGCCTGGCGATCGGCATTAAGGGACTAAAATAAAGACAGGTCGGCTCAGACAAGGATGAGTTTTAAGTGATGTACCATTATCAGAACACATTTATTAGAATTTCATTTCTACCAGTGAAGATCCAGGTTAGAATAGGTCTTCAGCAACCCATGACTGCCGTTAGAGACTACGATGCTTGATGCATGTAATTGTATCATAATTGGGTAGATCGATGCCCACGATGTTATGGACAGCCTCAGGATTACGGCTACTAACTCTGGAATAAGTCCCTACCTGCGACTGAATGGATCGGACAGGAATATACGTTAGTGGGATGTTGTTCATCACATCAGTCACAGGTTCGTCTGGTCCAAACTGAATTATGTACAGGACCGCCGTCATATAGCTGGAAAATCGCTGAGTGTGGCGTTAAGCAGCAAGCAAACAAACTTGCAACAGGTAAATATCCACCCACGTCATTTATTTGATGGTCCGACATGTACATATGCAGCGACGCATACACCCGCGCACGATGCTGATGGAACTCGTTGCTACGCTCAAAATGGCGTGAAAGCCAACAGAGGTGACGTTGTATGAATTACTTGTAGATGAATGCATCATTGATTCAGAACAAGTTTCAATAAATATGGGGATTTTATTCGATACAAGAACTGAATTAATACCATAAAATGTTAAGCGCCTTTAGAAGCCTACATTGTTCCACTTTACATGGCAATTCAATCCCTAACATGAGTATAATACCAGATTATTGAACTTGATCCAATTCTATTTTCAAGTCGAAAATATCATATATTCATTTCACATTTCACGCAACATGGTTTGCATAGATACCCGGCCATACTATTACAAACAGGACATCGTGTTTCAAATACGTGTTTTGTTTCCAATTTTTTTTTACTCACCGAATGGCATGCGTGCGCTGGCCGTTATAGCGCCAAACGGGAAGTAAGTATAACGAAAACGTTACTTCATTAATCTGGGTTAGGTTGGCCGAATTGTCTGCATTCAAATAACCAAATAACTGACAGGCATATACATGCAAAGAATATTACATGTAACTATCAGACAAAGAAAAAGACAACGCTAAAGTGCCAAGTAATCAAATAAGACGATGGTCCATTGATTCAGACTTCACTGAGGTTCCTATTTAAATAGAACGTCAACGCCAGAGAAGAATTTAGTCTCGGTCATACACCGAAACAGATTCCATTGGGCGTAAAAGGCAAAATATGCGTTAAAATTATGTGAATGGATCACAAAGATCATATAAATTACAGGTATCTACTATTTATCATTTAAGAATTGACTTTGATATGTTTTTTGCGATTATAGAGATACAAAGGTAAAATCCGGAGTGCACATTTTGCACAATTCCGCTTCGGATTTTTTTACATTTATATCTCCATAAACGCAAACGCATACGGAAGTCATTTCATTAAAATGAAAACGTCATCAATAATATTCTCCACAATATGCTTATTTGATCATAAACACACATAAAACTAGAGACAACAAAACGAAATCAGATCCATCTACACAAAAATGCAACACAAGCACCGCCCATTCTACCATTAGCCAATCAGGAAACAGTAGTCCGTTTGGGCGCGTGGCCTAATTGTTTTCGTTTTATGGAAACATGAACGCAAAAATTACTTTGCTAGCCAATTAAATGCCTAGGAATCACTTTGCATTTATTTATAAAACAATAAACACGATAAAACGTATTTTCCATGGACAGACTTCTTGTTACTTATTAATAAAACGAATGGCATCTGAAAATGTATCTACTTCTCAGTGAAACCAAATTACATGTTGGTTTTAAGATTGAGCAGTTCACAGATTTCTAAATATTCTTAAATATTTACTTTCAAAATGGAAATCCATAATTAAGAATGATCACATGAGCAGTGTTTAATATAGAATACACACTGTCAGTTTCTTAGTGTCTTACAAATAACATTTCTATGATGTTATTCTTTACATTCAAGGGGGAAATGAATACTTAGAGTAATCAGAGCAGCACAATTCGTCTGAAGGTGTCGATTCAATTTGTTGCTTTCGTGTTATTTTTCATCTTTTATTGTGACAGAGGCACCAGCATGAATTTCCCCGAGGTCTTCATGTATTAATCTATCCCAAATTGGAATGTGTTTTTGTGACCTTCTCCAGGCCTGATTCTCACCGGAAGAGACTATTCCAACGTCTGTTTCAAAGGTTGAGATTTATGAGAGAATCCTTGACGTCATCTATGTGTGCAGTGAAAAACAGCACGCAGCTGCTGTGTCAGTTCATTACATTTCATTTGGACATTCCGAAAATAATTTCTGATGCAGCACTAAAAAACTATTGAATTGTTAAATGCATCGATAGTTATTTGTTCTATTCATTCCAAAATGGTTGGAATAGGTATTTCCATTTACTTGACAAGGGGCGAATTAATTTATGTTCTGTAAGCAGTTGCTTTGGTTTTAGAAACAAATAAAATAAGATAGAATTGCAGTTAGTCACGCACTTCAAATCTTGAAGCGGGGACATATCACAGCAGTTCAGTCTTCACGTGAAGACAGGTAACAACAGAGCAGACTAGAAGTAGGGCCATGTCACAACAGATCAGTCTCAAATAGAGATGTGTCACAACAGCTCAGCCTTCAAGTTGGGCCATGTCACAGCAGATCAGTCTTGAAATATGGATATGTCAGAACAGATCAGACTTAAATAGGGACATGTCACATCAGGTCAGTCTTGAAATAGGGACATGCGACATCAGATCAGTTTTGAAATAGGGACATGTCAGAAGAGATCAGTCTTGAAATAAGGACATGTCACATCAGATCAGTCTTAAATAGGGACGTGCGACATCAGGTCAGTCTCAAATAGGGACATGTCCGAACAGATCAGTCTTAAATAAGGACATGTCAAAACAGATCAGTTTTAAAATAAGGACATGTCGCATCAGATTAATCTTGAAATAGGGACATGTCACATCAGATCAGTCTTAAATAGGGACATGTTACATCAGATCAGTCTTGAAATAGGGACATGTCAGAACAAATACAGTCTTGAAATAGGGACATGTCACTGCAGATCAGTCTTCAAATAAGGACCTGTCACTGCAGATCAGTCTTCAAATACGGACCTGTCAGTGCAGATCAGTCTTCAAATAAGGACCTGTCAGTGCAGATCAGTCTTCAAATAAGGACCTGTCACTGCAGATCAGTCTTAAATAGGGACATGTCACATCAGATCAGTCTTGGAATAGGGACATGTCAGAACAAATACAGTCTTGAAATAGGGACATGTCACTGCAGATCAGTCTTCAAATAAGGACCTGTCACTGCAGATCAGTCTTGAAATAAGGACCTGTCACTGCAGATCAGTCTTCAAATAAGGACCTGTCACTGCAGATCAGTCTTCAAATAAGGACCTGTCACTGCAGATCAGTCTTCAAATAAGGACCTGTCACTGCAGATCAGTCTTAAATAGGGACATGTCACATCAGATCAGTCTTGGAATAGGGACATGTCAGAACAAATACAGTCTTGAAATAGGGACATGTCACTGTAGATCAGTCTTCAAATAAGGACCTGTCACTGCAGATCAGTCTTCAAATAAGGACCTGTCACTGCAGATCAGTCTTCAAATAAGGACCTGTCACTGCAGATCAGTCTTCAAATAAGGACCTGTCACTGCAGATCAGTCTTAAATAGGGACATGTCACATCAGATCAGTCTTGAAATAGGGACATGTCAGAACAAATACAGTCTTGAAATAGGGACATGTCACTGCAGATCAGTCTTCAAATACGGACCTGTCACTGCAGATCAGTCTTCAAATAACTACCTGTCACTGCAGATCAGTCTTCAAATACGGACCTGTCACTGCAGATCAGTCTTCAAATAAGGACCTGTCACTGCAGATCAGTCTTAAATAGGGACATGTCACATCAGATCAGTCTTGGAATAGGGACATGTCAGAACAAATACAGTCTTGAAATAGGGACATGTCACTGCAGATCAGTCTTCAAATACGGACCTGTCACTGCAGATCAGTCTTCAAATAAGGACCTGTCACTGCAGATCAGTCTTAAATAGGGACATGTCACATCAGATCAGTCTTGGAATAGGGACATGTCAGAACAAATACAGTCTTGAAATAGGGACATGTCACAGCAGATCAGTCTTGAAATAAGGACCTATCACTGCAGATCAGTCTTGAAATAAGGACCTGTCACAGCAGATCAGTCTTGAAATAAGGACCTGTCACTGCAGATCAGTCTTGAAATAAGGACCTGTCACTGCAGATCAGTCTTGAAATAAGGACCTGTCACTGCAGATCAGTCTTGAAATAAGGACCTGTCACTGCAGATCAGTCTTGAAATAGGCTCATGCCATATCTTTCGTAATCCAAAGGAAGCATTTTAAAAATAAATGATTATCATAAAAAGTAATTTCGATAATAAAATTATAACTACTCGAACTGAATTTGTTACGAAGTTGAATTATTTCAGCAATAAGTCACACCAGCATTGGATGAGCAAGGCGATACGCCGCTCTCAGCAGAATTTCAGCAAAGGACCCCAAAGTGAGAAATTCTTAGGCCGGGTCGCTTCATCCATCAGATAATTGATATAGGTTACCGATCTAAATTTAAAACACAGTACTTTATTTTGACAACTGGTTCTAGATTTATTGTGTGACTAAAACTTTCAAAACTGTTTTCTTATCTCACAGGTGTGTACATATGTGTGTCTATGTTAGTCGGTGACGTCACAGCGGTCCTGTATCATGAGGTCCATCAGTTTAGGAACGTTTAGAAGAGAAATTAGATCGATGCATCCATCACATCCACACAGACATCCACTCTAGCCCTTGTCTGTCTGTGACGTACTGTTACTTGGTGTACTAAAAAGCGTTTCTTTGAATGACAGGTCACACCGTTATAGTCTGAAAAAGTTTTGGTTCTTTTGGTTTTTTCTTTGAAAAGACGCCACAGTTACATAATATATGTTTTTATTATTCATCCGTGAAGAGACCACACGTGTAATAACAATACAAAACACCCTTATTACAAATTGCGTAATAACATCACGTGCGACGGGACTATTTTTTGCATCTGCCTGTCATTCGAATGGAGGTGTCGGTGATGATGTGCAACTCTACTCTGCAATGCGTACTCTCCTCCCGCTATTTTTTGCACTACGAATGTATCTTGAAACTGTAATGTTGGCAAATTTTAATGGAGTTGAGTGAAGATTTTTTGCAGTTTCCTGTGATCTATCACGTAACTCCCGAACAAATATTTTTAAAATAGAGTAAACCTTTCTAATTTTTGAATTGTAGTAGTGCAAGAATCGTGTCTCTATGATTATTATAATTATAGTTCAAAGCATCACAATAAACAATGTATTATCTCGAAAGATCATCACAACATTCATCGCTGCGTCTACTTACGACCTTGAACTTCGTGTGGTAAATGAGAGTAGCGCCCCTTGAACCAAGATTGATGCAATCTGGCGTCAACAGTCTTTCGTGATCAGAAATCGAACAAATGGTATTGCTTGACGGTAAATTTATAACATATGAACCATCTGCTGACTCATATGAATTTCCATAGACAACATGACATGACCCGACACGATGGGTTTATCGTAACGCGGGCTCTCACCTACAGAACCGTGCTTGAAGCTAGATTTTCCGTTGAATGCAAATGTTCCTACCCTGTGTTCTAACTGGTGTGTGTCGTGTATATAAATTCTATCATGATCAGAAACCGGCATTTTTTATAATCATCTCGAAAAAAAAGGCGAGGCAGTACTTTCGCCAGCCTGTACCGTGAGAGAGCAGTCTGTGCTCAGCTACGAATGTTGTATTCATACGCCACCCTTTACGCTGCTTACAGCACCAACGTCTTCTTTAAACTTGAATGTCGATTATGTGTTAATATAAGTTAACGTGAGTAATAAATAAGTAATAAATTACTACACTCGTTCCAGAACGAAATCCTGTTTATAACAACAAGTGTATTTCAAAGCGCAACCAACGAGTGAAAGCAATTGACGAGTGAAAGCGAGTTATATAAGTTTTGAAACACACTCGTTGTAATGAAAACGGCATCTAACGGGGATTCGCTTCTTAATCTATATATGGCATCTCAAATGTTGTTTGTTAAAACTGTTTGCATTGTTATGTTATCAGGGTGACGTAAAATCAGATAGATTATCTAGCGTGATTTTTCATCACTCTTAGCATCTTGCAGCAACCCATTAAGATCACATTGACTTCTGCAGATGTCTCAAATGCATTTAATGTTTTAATGTCATTTCCTGTCATGATTGGTCTCTGTGTTAAATGCTTTAAAAAAATTATGATGTAGTCATAAAACCAAGACGGAGAGAATTAATGATCGAAGAACGATTGGAAACGACTTTGACATCGTATGCTTCCATCACTATTTGATAGTGATTCATAAACACAATCTCATAGTAAAGTTGGAATTGAACAATCCACTCTAATAGCAGAGATTCCTTCGTCGCATTTATTCAATTAAATGGCATTTGTACTACTCAACACATATAAGAGATCACAATATTTTCATTAATAATTTAGCGGCAGTGGGGTAGTCTAGTGGTTAAAACGTTCGCTCGTCACGCCGGGTTCGATTCCCAACATGGGTACAATGTGTAAAGCCCATTTCTGATGTCCCCCGTCGTGATATTGCTGGAATATTGCTAAAAGCGGCGTAAAACCATGCTCATTCATTAATAATTTGCGATACTTTCTGGCTTAGGGCTTGTGAATTAAGTCTCATGGTGAGGTTTTGGAATGCAGTGGATGAAAAATCTAGTCATGCATGTCATGTTCTATTTTACATGTCACTCACAATCAAAAAGTAATGTTATTTAGGAATTGCGACGGCGTTCATACAATGTTTGGACCTCACTCTATGAAGGTAAACGCAGCAAGGAACGCACATAAAGTGAAAATCAATTCTTTAAATTTGTATATCCCCTATGTTTTATCTCACATTATTTAGTAAATTTAATTTAGCACGGGTGACGTCATGTTTTTACTGACAGCCATACAAAAAACCAGCTGTATCGCGGGAAAAATAGTTCCTCAAAACTAGAGATGGTGTTAGTGTATGTATGCTCAAATTGTTCAGAGTGAGTTCGGTTACAACAAATCGATTGAAATAATATTTGGAAAAATGTCTGTCAACAACTACTTTTATGTCAGTCACAGTAAGAGTGCGTAGTAATACAAAAAAGCCTCATCACGATTTCCGACTTTGTCATTGATCAACTGACCGATCATTGAGAGATGATTATAAAGACATGTCGAATAGATACTGTAGACAAATTATAGATTGCTGTAGAATGTTGATGACTATCACTGTCAGCCAAAGCACGGATCGAATTTTCATTTCGATCACAGGCATTCAAGCAAACGCTCTGACATTTCACTCAGACGATATTGCATACCTGTGTATGCCAGAGATAAAACGATTTCGGAACCAAAACTTAACGACCCAACACCCAAACCTCTATACGAGGACCATGCAGATCCTCCGTGGGCGTAAGTAGGGGGTCATTCTTGATTTTGACACCTACGTGAAAGGTCGTCGAATCACTCTGAGCCATTAGGTTTGTTTGTTTTCATTTTCCACAATAACAAGTCAGGTGTCTACAGGTAGAACAAAGCGAGAGGTAGCCATCATGTTGAATGAGTCTCAGTCTGTGATTTCAGACTTTGTAACAGGTTTCTGCAGACACAAAATGTTAAAGATCGACCCCGAACAGGGCGTTCTAGGTCAACAACAGAAGACCAGGATCGAATAATCAGAAACCAGGCTTTAAGAAATCGAGCCCAAACAGCCAATCAAATCGCTGTTCAGTGGCCCCAGAGCACCGGAGATCCAGATAATCTGCATCCTCGGCGACCGCATGATGTACCGCCGTTAACAAATCGACCCATTCCAGCTAGACGCCAACGGTGTTCAGAGAGTAGAACTCTGGGAATCGCCGACGGTTTTTAAATGAGTCCAAATTTCCGGATAGGCGTGGACGTGTCTGAAGGCGTACAGACGAACATCACGTAAAAGGCCAGCATGAGACAGGCTGACAGATTTGGGGGTGGGTCTGTGATGATATAGGGCGGGATCACTAGGACTGCCAGAACGCCAATGCGTCTTGTACATGGAAGGGCCGCTGAACAGTTCTACCGAGACAACAAACTGGCGCCAATAGTTGTACCATTTGCACCCCATGCTGGTCCACGTTTTGTTTTTTAAGACGATAACGCGAGTGCACGTAGTGTAACTGACTGCATTTACCATCGAAAGTTCACCAGAATGCAATGACCAGCCATGAGTCCTGATACTTCCCCCCTTGGAGCACGTCTAGGTCAAGCATGTCCGGGAGACGTGGACTCCGATGACAGAGTCCACCCTCTCCGTTGGGCGCTGCTAAAGGAGTGGACAGGCTTCCCTCAAATTGTCTTTGGGATATTGATTTGCATCATACCACGACGTATACATAAATGTCGTGACCAGTCGTGGGAGCATGACCCATTATTGATCAAGTTATCCCAAACGTTCATTTTCTGACTTCACATCGTTGTCGTCTTGTATTTTCGGTTGTTTGCATCCTCACAATGCTCCGTAACATATTCTGTTGATTGTCATGTTCAACTTATAGTCTTTCCTTTTTTGTCGCTCTATGACTATAACGCATACCTCTTTGTATTTCTGCAATGATCTGTTATTTCAAATATCCCTACGTTTATGAAGAGTATAGTCTATTACTGTTGGCGTCATATGGACGCTGTTTGCTTCTCATGTATTTTCTTCTATTTGACTCCGGAAATACAAACATTGGGACTGTCGTAAAATACGCACTTTCGTAGAATGAGTACCACTTTATTTATTTATTTATTTATTTATTTATTTATTTATTTATTTATTTATTTATTTATTTATTTATTTATTTATTTATTTATTTATTTATTTATTTATTTATTTATTTATTTATTTATTTATTTATTTATTTATTTATCAATCAGTGATCGGCAAAAGGTGAGCGTATCCTTCCTGACCTGTGGCACCAGTCACAAACTCAGACAAATATAATATAAAAGGTCAACGCCAGAGAATAATCAGTCTTGTTTGTCTGACGAAACAGTGGCACCCGTCACAAACACATACACACCCAAGTTCATTCTTCACTGAAAACCAAGATAACGATGTGGTACAGGTCGAAATAGTGAACTGCATCGGACATAATTATTGTCAATGGTGCGTCAAATTTGGAAATGTCGTCCACACGTCCGCCATGTAAGAATGACTAAGGAACGTTGTAGCCCTGATGAAACAACCTTTGAGCGAGACTCATTTGACGTTCTTTGAAATCGTAGAAAGAGCATGCACGATTGTACGTCTAAAGTTGTGAAATGTAGACAACACACTGTCGGAATAATGCTCGACGTAAAGGTTTCACTTCATTTCTAATCCAGTTGGGTAAACCAGTGAAATGGAATTGGCTGTCTGACCATTATTGAACGATATCAGATCAATAATATACCTATAGCTTAACTTAAACTTCTTGGACACATTTTGATTTTGCCATTCCGAACAGAACTTCCGATTTATATGCATAGAGACAGATATTCATAAATCAGCAAGGGGAACACAACTGGTATCCATGGTGATGCCTACCACTTGCCTAAATGTCTTATCTCCATGTTGGTAACACATTAATATAATTTGATTAAGTTAACATACATATATAGTCCAGGCAATCTCGGCCATATTTTCACTACATACATCCTTGGGTCTGTTTACCCCAATGTAGAAGTTCAAATCACTCAAATATGTCATCAGAGACCAACAGTGTCTTGACATTTTATGTCTAGCCATCAAACGCTAGGCGGCCATCTTGGAATGTTGGGCCACCAGGGAGCTCTGGTGACGGAATTTCTTATCTAAAAGTGTTAACTATACTTTAGTGAGTTAGTGTGCCAAGTTATATGCATATAAGTCCAAGCACACTGTTTTAGAGATAAACGATTCAACAGTGTAAACACACATTTAGGAAACTTGGCGGCCATCTTGAAATTGGCGGCCATTTTTGCAGATTTGTCAATAATCGAAAACGTTCAGGAGTTGTGAATATCTTTTTAGAAACATATCATGGATATTTCGCAAGACAACACATGCTTTTTTTCATCAAAACATTGACCCTCATCTGACATTTGCAAGATATATTGATAATTGGTGGCCATATTGGATTATGCAAATTAGACATATTTCCCAAACTGGGATTGCTTGGGACTTTTAGTATGTTGTTTTCGGGACCTTGTAGTAATGCATTATGGTAAAATAAATTCTGTTGCAATTTGTTCCAAGTGAAACCTTATTTTGCCTGGACTAATACCTGAGATATTTTCAGACACTTGTCGAAATGTAACTTATAAAAAAAGATTGATTTTCTAAATCATTATTTAGTTTATTTTTACAACGAAAATCGTATATTCTGTACCTACCTTTTTAACTGTGTCAATAAAGTCGATGAAGCGATGCTTCATGATCACTGACTACAACTATTTGAAAAGTGAAATGTAATGTTTAAATTTTATCTTCACTTTCTCTTCCTGTAGAGTATAAAATGCCACAAAGGCCACACTGGGACAAAATCAATATTGAAATGGGTTGTAAATGGACTCGTTAACTGTAGCCATTCGGAACTGTTCGGGATATTCCGGTAGATGTTCCCAGCCATCTCCGGTTAGAGTAATGCTTCCGGAATACGCTGAACACACGTGAATAATATACATTTTAACATCGGAAATTGTAAGCAGGAGGAGCGTAACAATCTCTCTTACAAACTTAATTTCCTGCAGGCCGTACTTTTATCTGTTCGACTGAGCAGTTCTGCGACCTGGTAGCAGACGTCAGTTAGAAGCACGTGACGGTGTATAGTCGGGGCTGGTTATGGCCTGACAGGGTGCTGTTAAACGGTTCTAAATCTGGAAAACTGGCGAGGGAGGAAGGGTTATATTTTGACACACGCCACAAATAGCTGTGGTAGTGTTGACCTTTACGTAAATCAAGTTTACGCTTAAAATGTCAAAAGTAATTAAGTCTGCAGCCTGACGTAAAAACGTCACGTTATCGCGTTACTCTCGTTCACTGGTCAACGTTAGGTCACGAGACAAAAAGATCAATCCATCTTTAACCTTAGGATGCTGTGTTTCATTATAGCCAACTGTCTTAATATCTTGTATTTTATGATGCATTTGGTTCAAGAAAAACGGTGTATTGATCAAATCCATCTTTCGTTTCAAGATTCTAATTAGTTGTTTCAAGTTTCTAAACAAAGTGTTTCATGATGTGTAGAACACCGTCTGAACGCATCTGATTTACGCTAGGGTGAAGCTGTTAAGTTCAAAATGCTAGCTTCATTGTACCCTATATTGTCCGTTCCGCAAAGCAGTCGTAGCACCACGGCTATCGTAAATCTATGTCAGAGTGTGGGACAGTCGTAGCACCACGACTATCGTAAATCTATGTCAGAGTGTGGGACAGTCGTAGCACCACGACTATCGTAAATCTATGTCAGAGTGTGGGACAGTCGTAGCACCACGACTATCGTAAATCTATGTCAGAGTGTGGGACAGTCGTAGCACCAAGGCCATCGTAAACCTATGTCAGAGTGTGGGACAGTCGTAGCACCACGACTATCGTAAATCTATGTCAGAGTGTGGGACAGTCGTAGCACCACGACTATCGTAAATCTATGTCAGAGTGTGGGACAGTCGTAGCACCACGACTATCGTAAATCTATGTCAGAGTGTGGGACAGTCGTAGCACCACTACTATCGTAAATCTATGTCAGAGTGTGGGACAGTCGTAGCAACAAGGCCATCGTAAACCTATGTCAGAGTGTGGGACAGTCGTAGCACCAAGGCTATCGTAAACCTATGTCAGAGTGTGGGACAGTCGTAGCACCAAGGCTATCGTAAACCTATGTCAGAGTGTGGGACAGTCGTAGCACCAAGGCCATCGTAAACCTATGTCAGAGTGTGGGACAGTCGTAGCACCAAGGCCATCGTAAACCTATGTCAGAGTGTGGGACAGTCGTAGCACCAAGGCTATCGTAAATCTATGTCAGAGTGTGGGACAGTCGTAGCACCAAGGCTATCGTAAATCTATGTCAGAGTGTGGGACAGTCGTAGCACCACGACTATCGTAAATCTATGTCAGAGTGTGGGACAGTCGTAGCACCAAGGCTATCGTAAACCTATGTCAGAGTGTGGGACAGTCGTAGCACGACTACTATCGTAAACCTATGTCAGAGTGTGGGACAGTCGTAGCACGACTACAATCGTACATTTTTGTTATAGTATGGAGCGGTCGTAGCAACACGACTATCGTTAGTCTTTGTCACCGATATTCGATCACCAATAAAAATTAGCCACCTCTGTCAAAATGTTAGAAAAAGCAACTATCAAGTCATTTTTGGGAGTGTCCTCCCCCAGCGTCGATGCAGGCTCTGACAGGGCGCCGAGCAGAGAAAGTCAGTCGTCTAATGGCGTGCACATGGGATCAGACGCCATTCTGCAATGCCTGTGCTAACGCATCACGTGTCTCTGGACGTGGCTGACGTTGCCTAATCTCTCGTCCTCGGTGGCCCCACAGATGTTCTATTGGAGACATGGCAGAAGATCTTGCCGACCAAGGTAGAAGGTTGGCGTTGAAAAATGCTATTGTAATGCGGCCTGCGGAGTCGTGGCGTTATCTTGTTGTAATAACGTTTGCGGGTGGCCTTGATGAAATGGCAGTACAACTTCATTGATGTAGCATTCACGTGTAAAATTACCATCTGTAACAACCAGATCCGTCTTCATGTATCCACAAATTCCACCCCAGACCACCACACTGCCACCACCGTACGGTTCAATTTCCAACACGCATTAACTTGCCGACCGTTCCCCTGGCCGCCGATAAATACGCACCCTGCCATCTACTTTGAAGAGTTGGAACCTGCTCTCATCGTTAAGAGAATTTTGTACCAAATGTTCTCCTGCCATCGCTCGACATTCCTCGCCCACCTCATTCTCTGAGTCGATGTTCACCCGTTAACGTCATGCCCTGGATGGTCGGTAGGCTCTCATTGTGACGAAGTCATCTGGACATAGTCTTTCTGCTGTTGGGATGACCAAGAGCATATCGTCCCTATGACGTCACTGTGAGGTATCTGTTCCTTAGGTGAAGCAGATGTAAATGGTGGTCTTACTGAGGGGTGGTAACTCGGGGTCTACCGCCTCCAGGCCTGTCTGTTGTTCCAACTGTCTACCTAAACCGGCTGACTAACCTCAGTGTCGACCTTCTCGAACAGCCCATTACTCCAGCAACATGGGCCTGAGTTACCCCCATATCCAACATCCCCATTGCCCTTTCTCTCTGTTCCAATGTTAATCGAGGTATGACCATTTTTGCCAATTCCAACGAACATTTTCGCACCCGTTTTATACCAGATTTGCATAGGGGTACTTATCCAAGGGTTATACATTTTTTCGAGCAATAAGGGCATTTTCACACCCACCATGTACATTTTGCGCATGTCAGAGAAAGGAATTAACGAGTTGCGTTCAGGCGATACTTTTTAATCTATATACATATTTTGATATTGGTTGAAAATTTGTTTTAAAAGTATTTGAGGTGACGTTCCTTTTGTCCCTGAGTTGTGGCGGAGGGGGAGAGGGGGTGGGGGGGGGGGGGGGTGGGGGGGGGTGGGTGTATGGCAGTAGCCTAGGTTACACACAACCAAATGTTTTCCCTCAGACTTTCTATAATAACGTTATATTTTTTTTTAAATAACTAAGCATTCAACAGCTATTACATGCACACGTGTGCTCAGTCTGGCATTAAAGCAACAATAAAAAAAACCAAAAGACTAGCTTCGCCAGTGCAGGAAACTACACACACCACCCCAGCTCCGCACCAGATGTCACTTGCAATTGCTTGAAAATATCCATGGTGACATTCAGCATCAGTTATCTTGTTTAAAAAAGACAGCATTAAATATTGAAAACAAACATTGTCAGTTCTAAGTACTGGACGGATGTACATTAAAAAAACACCCTTCACAATATCATCCTATCACAGCTGCCATATGAGTCAGTCTGCGCTGATGGTCAAACGAGTGATTCTGATCTGGTGTAGTATAAGAGTTGCGTCACTTGGGCAGGCCATGAATGTAGGATTGTGGGTTCGCACCCCGGTTCGTCCCGAATGTTTCGAGGTTTGCTTATGGGTTTCTAAGACCTTCATCACTTCGAACTTTCCTCCCACATTAAGCTGACCCGCCTTGATGTAACTGACTCACTCACATATGACTTTGATCTCATTTCATAAATGCCCAAAATACCATTATGATATATACTTATGAAAAACGGGTACAATGGTGTTATTATTTTTCCACAGAATGTCGTGACTCTGTTTCACATCATATAGGATGCAGAGCAGAGGATGCAGAGGAAGGAATACTTGGGTAGATAAATAACTAGCGCCTTGGCACAGTTAGAATAAATGTAACTTTAAATAACGTAAATGAATTAGTTTCTCCGGAAATCTATAGTATGCGGTGCTTCCCCTTGTTCCTGGTTCATATAAGAGCGAGTTCCTTGGATACTGGAATGACCCTTTTTAAAAGGATGCTAGAAGATGCAAGGACAGATACCGGCACAAAACAAATGCGGGGGAGTGACAGGAAGGTATGCCGATGCATATAAAAACAGACTGTCAAATCTTCAGAAAAGTCACTTGAGACACCAGCGTGGCTATAAAATGTATTAGTTTGCAATTTAGCACCAAATATGGTGGAGCGATTAGACTTTCTCCCATTCTAACACGCTTAGCGTCACTTTCTAATTTCCTTTCCAACGCAGCACATGAAAACGGCGACTTTTTATTTCATTAACACCCTCCAATTCTAACATCAAGATGGCTGTTTAGTGGAGGGTAAACCCTGATAGAAAGTGATGAAGTCCGTACCAGGAGACGCTGGAATAATCGAACTCGGGGAACATCGATTAAAGACAAACGTCTCTCGTTGTCATATTGTGAGTTAGGTTTGTAGGTAAGTGTTTCTGGCGATATGGCTGACTATCGTTTACGTTTAGTCCATTTTTGCGTGTATTTTTTTGTGTGCATTAGATGATTTTAATTTTCAACAGGCGTCTCAGCATGGGTTGTTTCCCGTAGATGCGTACATACACAGGTTGTGGGTTCGAATCCACAAGTCATCTGACAAAGTTTAGATAGGATGAAAAATTCTTTACTACAAGGCCGCTACCGAAGTTATACGTCATGGCAACTACCTAAGAAACACCTCATAATCCACTACCAGAGTAATATGTCATGGACAACTACCTAAGAAACACCTCATAATCCACTACCAGAGTAATACGCCATGGACAACTACCTAAGAAACACCTCATAATCCACTACCAGAGTAATACGTCATGGACAACTACCTAAGAAACACCTCATAATCCACTACCAGAGTAATACGCCATGGACAACTACCTAAGAAACACCTCATAATCCACTACCAGAGTAATACGTCATGGACAACTACCTAAGTAACACCTCATAATCCACTACCAGAGTAATACGCCATGGACAACTACCTGAGGAACACCTCATAATCCACTACCAGAGTAATACGTCATGGACAACTACCTAAGTAACACCTCATAATCCACTACCAGAGTAATACGCCATGGACAACTACCTGAGGAACACCTCATAATCCACTACCAGAGTAATACATCATGGACAACTACCTAAGTAACACCTCATAATCCACTACCAGAGTGATACGCCATGGACAACTACCTGAGGAACACCTCATAATCCACTACCAGAGTAATACGTCATGGACAACTACCTAAGTAACACCTCATAATCCACTACCAGAGTAATACGCCATGGACAACTACCTGAGGAACACCTCATAATCCACTACCAGAGTAATACGTCATGGACAACTACCTAAGAAACACCTCATAATCCACTACCAGAGTAATACGCCATGGACAACTACCTAAGAAACACCTCATAATCCACTACCAGAGTAATACGTCATGGACAACTACCTAAGTAACACCTCATAATCCACTACCATTGTAATACGCCATGGACAACTACCTGAGGAACACCTCATAATCCACTACCAGAGTAATACATCATGGACAACTACCTAAGTAACACCTCATAATCCACTACCAGAGTGATACGCCATGGACAACTACCTGAGGAACACCTCATAATCCACTACCAGAGTAATACGTCATGGACAACTACCTAAGTAACACCTCATAATCCACTACCAGAGTAATACGCCATGGACAACTACCTGAGGAACACCTCATAATCCACTACCAGAGTAATACGTCATGGACAACTACCTAAGAAACGCCTCATAATCCACTACCAGAGTAATACGCCATGGACAACTACCTGAGGAACACCTCATAATCCACTACCAGAGTAATACGTCATGGACAACTACCTGAGGAACACCTCATAATCCACTACCAGAGTAATACGTCATGGACAACTACCTAAGTAACACCTCATAATCCACTACCAGAGTAATACGCCATGGACAACTACCTAAGAAACACCTCATAATCCACTACCAGAGTAATACGTCATGGACAACTACCTAAGTAACACCTCATAATCCACTACCAGAGTAATACGCCATGGACAACTACCTGAGGAACACCTCATAATCCACTACCAGAGTAATACGTCATGGACAACTACCTAAGTAACACCTCATAATCCACTACCAGAGTAATACGCCATGGACAACTACCTGAGGAACACCTCATAATCCACTACCAGAATAATACGTCATGGACAACTACCTAAGTAACACCTCATAATCCACTACCAGAGTAATACGCCATGGACAACTACCTGAGGAACACCTCATAATCCACTACCAGAGTAATACGTCATGGACAACTACCTAAGTAACACCTCATAATCCACTACCAGAGTAATACGCCATGGACAACTACCTGAGGAACACCTCATAATCCACTACCAGAGTAATACGTCATGGACAACTACCTAAGTAACACCTCATAATCCACTACCAGAGTAATACGCCATGGACAACTACCTGAGGAACACCTCATAATCCACTACCAGAGTAATACGTCATGGACAACTACCTAAGTAACACCTCATAATCCACTACCAGAGTAATACGTCATGGACAACAACCTAAGTAACACCTCATAATCCACTACCAGAGTGATACGCCATGGACAACTACCTAAGTAACACCTCATAATCCACTACGTCATGCGCTGCTACCATAGTAATACTTAATGGGCCACTACTTGAGAAATACCCCCATGGACTTCTACACCTACACCTGATTATACCGATTGGACCACTACCACTACCAGAGTAATACCTCATCAGCCACGACCAGAGCACTACACCATGCAACACTACCTGAGAAATACCCCCTGGATCCCCGGAGAATAATACCTCGTAAGCCACTACCAAACTAATACCTCATAAGCCACTACCAGAGTAATACGTCATGCGCCACTACCAGAGTTATACGTCATGCGCCGCTACCAGAGTAATTCGTCATGCGCCGCTACCTGAGTAATACGTCATGCGCCACTACCAGAGTAATTCGTCATGCGCCGCTACCAGAGTAATTACCCCATGGACCACTTCCTCAGTAACACCTCATGGGACACTTGTTTGTTACTTTATTAAATGGAAAACTTCCGGGCCCATGCCTCTTATGCCACTATCAGAGCTACACTGCATATGTCAATGTTAATGTCGATGCTGTGTTTCAGACAAAACCATGGCAAAAACGAACTTGATTGACACCACAAGTTGTTTTAGTTTTCTCGTGGCATTTGCGCATGCACTAAAATCGTAATATATCTTCAAGTCAGAACTAAAGTGAGCATTCTGGTGTTCTGGTTGGTTTGGCGAGAACGAGGTTTTAATTAGAAACCGGAGAGTGTTGTTGTGATTTGTGATTTCAGGAAAAAAAGAGATCCTCGTTATCCGATTAAAGCTAAACGTCTCTTGTAATATCGTGAGTTTGGTTTGTAGGTAAGTGCTTCTGTTGATGTCGCTGAGTATCGTTTACATTTAGTCCATTTTTGTGTGTATTTTTTGGTTTTTAGTTACAAGAGGATTTCAAATGTCAACAGACGTCTCAGCTTGAGTTGTATCCCGTAGCAGTTAGGATGGAAGATTCTATCAGACCACCACTACAAGACGAATACTTCATGGGACACGACCTGAGTAATACTTATGGACCACTACCTAAGCACTATCTAATGGACAGCTACATAAGTAATACTTATGGCCCACTACCTAAACAATACCTCATCGACTCCTACCTACGCAATACCTCATGGACAACTACTTAAGCAATATCTCATGGACAGGTACCTAAGTAATACTTATGGCCCACTACCTAAGCAATACCTCATCGACTACTACCTAAGCAAACCTCATGGACCACTACCTGAGCAATACCTCATGGACCCTACCTAATCAATACCCCATTAACCACTACCTAAGTAATGCGCCACTTCCTGGGTAATACGTCATGGGCCACTGCCTGGGTTATATCTTATGGACCACTACCACTGGTAGACTAATACCTCATGCGCCACTACCTGCGCAATACCTCCTTCCTTGACTACTACCACTGGTAGTTAGTAGAGTCATACAACATACTACCAGAGTGATACCCCATAAGACACTGCCAGACTAATATCTCATAAGTCTCTACCAGAGTAATACCTCATGGACCACCACCTGATTATACCGATTGGACCACTGCCAATACCAGAGTAAAGCGTCATCGACCACTACCTGAGAAATAACCCATGGGACACTGCCAGAGTAATACCTCATCAGCCACGACCAGAGTAATACGTCATAAGCCTCGACCAGAACAATGCACCATGCCTCACTACCTGAGAAATCCCCCCTGGACCACTACCACTAGTAGAATGATACATTGTAAGCCACTACCAAACTGATACCTAATAAACCACTTCGAGAATAATGCGCCATGCGCCACTACCAGAGTAATACGTCATGCGCCACTACCAGAGTGATACGTCATGCGCCGCTACCAGAGTAATACGTCATGCGCCGCTACCAGAATAATACGTCATGGACCACTACCTGAGCAATACCTCATGAAACACTACCACCAGCAGAGTAACACGTCATAAGGCACTACCAGATTAATACCTCATAGAGCACTGCCAGAGTAATACCCCATAAGCCATTACCAGAGTAATACGTCATGTGCCACCAATAGCGTAATACGTCATGCACCACTATCAGAGTAATACCCCATTGAACACTACAAGAGTAATACCTCTTGGACCACTACCTGAGCAATACATCATGGAACAGTACAAGAGTAAAACTTAACGTAACACTACCTGAGTAATACCTCTTGGACTACTACCTGAGCAATACATCATGGAACAGTACAAGAGTAAAACTTCATGGGCCACAACCTGAGTAATACCTCTTGGACTACTGCCTGAGCAATACATCATGGAACAGTACAAGAGTAAAACTTCATGGGCCACTACCAGAGTGATACGTCATGCGCCGCTACCAGAGTAATACGTCATGCGCCACTACTAGAGTAATACGTCATGCGCCACTACCAGAGTAATACGTCATGCGCCACTACTAGAGTAATACGTCATGCGCCACTACCAGAGTAATACGTCATGCGCCGCTACCAGAGTAATACGTCATGCGCCACTACCAGAGTAATACGTCATGCGCCGCTACCAGAGTAATACGTCATGGACCACTACCTGAGCAATACATCCTGGAACACTACAAGAGTAAAACTTCATGTGATACCACCTGAGTAATGGGCCATGAACTACCACCTCAGTAAGGCCACTTCTTTATAATGGAAAGCTACCGGGCCTATGCCTATCATGCCACTATCAGAGCTACACTGCATATGCCAGTGGTGATGTTGATGCTGTGTTTCAGACAAAACCATGGCAAAAACGTTTTTTTGTATTTTCGTGGCATTTGTGCATGCAATAAAATCGTAATATATCTTCGAAGTCAGAACTTAAGTGATCATTCAGGTGTTCTGGTTGGTTTGAGGGGAACGAGGTTTTAATTTCAAACCGGAGAGTGTTGTTGTGATTTGTGATTTCAGGAAAGAAGAGATCCTCGTTACTAGATTGCTGTCGGAGAGCAGATGCTGAAGAGCAATGGCATTGATATGCTCGATCATTCGGGGATTACAAATATCAACAATGAATAGGATGATTTTGTTTCGTCGTTGCTCACACTATCGACCACTGAATGGCCGATCCAGGCTTGACTTCTTACAAACTGTCGTCATATAAACGTACATGTATAATGCTGCAATATTTCTAAATACAACTCAATTCACACATCCACCTGCGCTCCTTTAAACGTGAAAACAACAGATCTACTCAAATAAAAACTGTGGTCATTTTGTTTGGTTTCACATTTTGAGGGGCGGTGGGGTAGATAAAGTGGTTAAGTGTTCGCACATCACGCCGAAGATCCGGGTTCGATTTCCGACATGGGTACAATATGTGAGGCCCATTTCTGGTGTCCCCGTCCGTGATATTCCGGGAATTTTGCTACTTGGTGTAACAAACTCACTCTCTGACTCACTCACCCACTCACTCACTCACTCATTTAAGGATGCTGAACACAGACGTTTTTAAAGATTCGAATTGTTTTCTTCACACCAATTACGGTAAACTTTTCGTTATAAAAGTCGAACGGGTGTTTCAGTTGGCAGTGAAATTTGAAGTACACTAAAAGCACATGGGTTGCACTGCAATTTATTCCATTTAAACTTATCATACTTCAGATTGCTGTGATTGCAGAGTTCTGACCTAGGGCGGAATACTGTTGGTAGAGGGGTCATTGTCTATGCCATGGTTGATTTCCATCATATTTGTTTAGGTCGAGGATAGGCCAGACAGACACAGATATCAGAGTGTCTTGTTTTGGCAGTGCAGTGTGTGTGTGCGTGCGCGCGTGCGTGCGTGCGTGCGTGCGTGCGTGCGTGCGTGCGAGTGTGTGTGTGTGTGTGTGTGTGTGTGTGTGTGTGTGTGTGTGTGTGTGAGCATGTGTGTTTTTCGTGCGCGTGTGTGTCCCAGAAGTGGAAGACCAAGAGTGACCACCCCTGCTCAAGGTCGGTACATCCCCTGCAAGAGGTGGTGTGACCAGGTAGTGACCATGACGCCCCGTTATGGCTACAAATGTGAAATGACTGAACTGAATGAATACTGTGTCTAATTTCATTTGATTGTGTTCACGCATATTCTGTGTAGATACTTTTACATCCGCTTAATAAATATCCTTATTTTTTAACTATGCGTTTCTTTTTCCGAAGAGTGTATTACCATATTGAAACACGTTATGTTCCTATTATTTGGGTTATAACTCTATTATCCCTGATTATGATTATGATTTTTGTTTTGTCAGGACCATGCCCAAGCTCGTGGGTTTTCGCAAAAGGGAAAAAAGGTTTGGGCTTTCCACTACGAAAGTGACACTCCATGATAAAACTGTAACGAATGCTGTTAAAGCTGCGTTAAGCCGAGGTCACTCATTCTCTTTTACATTAAAGATGGTATACAGTTTGTTTTGTATTTTTTAAATTAAAAAGTCTGAATGAAAATAAATTCGAATTCTGACTATTAGTATATCTTTACAATCAAGTCGTGGTTGTTATTGTCATTTATTGGAGATGGATTTCCCAAAGTACTAAACGCCTGAGACCTGCACCAATTCGGGCTTAACTTCGATATCAAGCTGACACTCCGTGGTATAACTGGAATACTGTTGAGAGCGGTGTCTGTCGTAAGAGGCAACTATATGCTTGTCGTTATAGGCGACTAACGGGATCGATCGGGTGGTGAGGCTCGCTGGCTTGGTTGACGCGTGCGTAGATCAATGCTCATGGTATCAATCACTTAGCACAGAATTTCTCTCGCTCATGATTGGACGACTACTTTTAGCGTCATGTACGTTGAACCAGGCTCAAACCGATGCTCTTGTACCGGACGCTGCCAATGGGTTTAGCATATATAGAATATAATAGAGCTATGATTCACTGGATTAGAGAGGATGGCTACATTGGTCTACACTGACAGGTGTTGTGCTGTGTACACACCAATATAAGCCGACCAAGCAGTCTGTAAACCAATATTCATTGTCATGATTTTGACTAATTTCAAGTTATCAATTAATGTATACTCTCCATAAAGTAGGGGACCATGTAATATAAATAAACTGACGTCCAAATGAAACTTTACCAACTGAAAATATAAATTTCAGACAAAGTATAAAAACATTTTCGATGAAGTCTATCTAAAACACATAACCTAAATGCAACAATAGTGTATGCAGATAATGTTAATCGTCTGTTACATGTTTGCGAGATAACACGCGAAAAAGTGAAAAACACGTGCACCATGGACAACTGCAAATGCACGTGCGGGTAAGGGTATAAAACGATTGCAACGGCAAGTCAGACATCCACAGTGATAAAAAAACACAAAAGACATGCCACGACTCACAGTCGAACAATGTGACTGACGCTCTGACGTCATTCTCGGTCGCGGTATGATTGTCTTTTTCAGTGTTGATTATATTGATATATTGATCTTCTCAATACACTTTACTTCATGCATGTATGTTTTGTTGTTTTTGAGCAAGAGTGATTTCAAACTCTGGTAAAGTTTCTTTTGAACGTCAGTTTATCATGGTCTGTCATCGGAAGAAAAATACACTTTGAAAAAAAAATGCCAGAGATAGAACGCTTTCTGAAACCTAACGCTTCAACACACCCAAAAACATTGCACATAGGCTCTATGCAATTAGATGGGTACCAATTGTGCTCTCCTTCTTGCTTTCCTTATTCACATGGATCGGAATTCCTGCTCGGATTAACAAGATCTAAACAAAGGAATTTGACCAAGAAGTTAAACAAAGTTTCAGTCAGCTCGATGACCTGATATCGTTCAGTAATGGTCAAATAACCAATTCCCTTCCACTGATTAAACCACCTGAACTAGAAAAAAAAGAGACGAGTGAACTGTGCATAAAGATTTAGAGTGACAAAAACTATCCACACGACTGTATGATAAGAGGGATGCATTCAACTTTCTAAGCCAATTTTCACTTCATGTCGAGCAATCTGATTGATCCAGTAGCTCCAGCCTTTGGTGACAACATTTCACAACTTTTCAGGTTCACTCGAGCATGCTTTCCACGAAGATTTCAAAGGGCGTCATACAACACTCGCTTCGAAGTTGTTTGACCAGGATTATAACATTCAGGGTCTCAGTCCGATGCAATTCCCTATTTTGACTTGTATCAACTATTCCCGAGTTTCTTTTCAGGTGAACAACTGATTTGCCTTTGCATGTGTTTGTGACGGGCGTCACCGACGGGGCAGGATACGCTTACCTTCTCGCGAACGCCAGCTATCCACACTGTTTGATAATGATTTATAAACACAAGCGTATGATATATATGTAGTCTCAATCATACAATGGACAGATTATTTTATTCAACAAAAGAGTGAATGCGTTATTGTTTAACGCATTGTGAGGAAGTTTGAAGCTATTCGCGGCCCACACAAGGTTGTTGAAATACTATGAGGGAATATACTGAAAATATTTGATCATAGATACGCTGGTCTTTCAGTATGATTTTGTCTCAGCTTTCCTCTGCGTTTTTGCGAATGAATACGAGAATACTATCATGGAATCGATAAAACATAAGAACGGAAAGTTAACATTTAGAAACAATGCCACCATGAATGCTTTGTTGTCATACCAGAAAAGAGGTCTCCCATAATTGGCCCATCACTGCATGCATATTATGAGATGTTTCAGAGAACAAATTAGTCTACCAATAAATGTACACGGCCATCAATCAACTCGGGATATCCAGAACCCTTTAAATCATTAGCGGCAACGTTAATTACCATTATTCCATAATTATACGTGTTAGATGTATCCAAAATTTAGCTTTTTCCGAACCCCCTCCGGAGTGTAGTGGATAGAGTATTTACCCGGAGGTCGGGGTACCATTCCCTGGCCGCTTCATATCTGAAAAATGTTACAAGATGATACTTGTTGTTGCCCTTCTTGACCCTTGGCATTAATGAGATAAACATGGACTGGTCGGGTTTCTGTATCTGAGTGAGGTATCCATGTAAACTGTGTCATGGTATCTCAGTGGGAGGGCACTACAAAACCGGATTCAGTCCGGACTAGTACAAGCAGCCACACACACACACATACATACACGTTCATGCACGTGGTTATATTTATGCAATAATCTTGAACTCGACCTTAAGCCCCATTTCTGTTCACCTCGAAATGAAAGCGTTATGTCGGAATACACATATATAATAATATTCGTTTCATATTCCGATATTCCATATGAGGTGTAAGTGATATGTTCTGAGACTTACACAGAAAGACATCACCTAATGACATTAAAAAAGATATATTTTTCAACATAATCCCTTTCTTACGGAAGCGTAGTGGGGCCATGGTGAAATTTTATTTTGTCAAAGTATCTCCTACGTCGGACTTACTATCTCCTTCTTAGGATTTACTATCCCCTACGTAGGACTAACTATCTCCTACGTAGGAGATAGTAAGTCCTACGTAGGAGAAAATAAGTCCTACGTAGGAGATAGTAAGTCCTACGTAGGAGATAGTAAGTCCTACGTAGGAGATACTAAGTCCTACGTAGGAGAAAATAAGTCCTACGTAGGAGATACTAAGTCCTACGTAGAAGATACTAAGTCCTACGTAGGACTTATTTTCTCCTACGTAGGACTTAGTATATCCTACGTAGGACTTATTTTCTCCTACGTATATCCATCGTAGGACTAACTATCTCCTACGTAGGACTTATTTTCTCCTACGTAGGAGATAGTTAGTCCTACGAAGGATATACTAAGTCCTACGTAGGAGATAGTAAGTCCTACGTAGGAGGCACTAAGTCCTACGTAGAAGATACTAAGTCCTACGTAGGAGATACTTAGACCAAAAAAAATCACCGTGGCCCTACTACGCTTCCGTACTTTCCTGATTGATACACGATACAGAAGTCCTTGCTGCTTAAAGTTCTCCACAGCTTGTATGATGTCATCGTTCGAATCGAAATAGGTTTAGGCTGGAGCTTCCTTAATGTTTGGGAAAAGGGTCTGAGAAGCCGGACGGAGCTAGATCAGCAGAATAAGGTGGTGCTGAAGGAGTTCAAAGCCACATTCGTGGATGGTAGCTATAGCAATGACTGATTTGAGCACTGGCACATTGTCCTGATTGAAGAGCACACCTGTGTTAAGCTTCCCGCGTCTCTTAGTCTTAATATTTCATCCCTTATCATACTCCATTTTTGTCTATTCTTTTGGAAATTAGCTATTCCACCATGATGACCATGAAATAAAATGGGTTTACAGCAAATGAACTTAGAACTTATAACCTTCAGAATGAGAAGCATAATCAACAGGGGAAAAAAGAGTTTCTATTATTTATCCCTCGTGTATATTAAATGTCTGTGTTAGTTTTTAAAACTATAAAAAAAAAATTCTTAATAACTCCAAAACATGAGTTTTATTGTTTTTTTTGTGATAATAAACTAAATGGGTACAACACAGACGTCATTCATTGGTTATTAAAGTGAATCCAAGACAATTCCAGTGGGTACCATACATATACAGTCATTCACGGTTTGACATCTACTCTGTTTTGTTGGATTTGTTCCCTTGCTTAATGTTGAAAATATCGTATGACGAGGATTTACTGCCTCGACATATAGACATTAAGTAGGCAGTAACGCGTTGTCAATTTAATAGGTTATTCAAATTGATATACTGGTTACTGCGAGAAAATGTCTGACATTCGTGAAGCGACAACTGAAGAAAGTTGACCTTATCAAATACGTGTACAATTGTAATAACACCGGGTGTTCTAGGAAGCCCTGATGAAACTATTGCTGTCTTATATTAGAGGGGGCACGGGTGGCCCAACCGTCAAAGGCGCCGCGATTCGCTGTGCAGAGTTGCGTCCCTTGGACACGCCAGAAACCTATGATTGTGGGTTCGAATCCCGGTTCGCCCCGATTATGTTTCAAGTTATTCAGCACCATACCCGTGCTCGTGGTTTCACCGAAGTGGTAACCGTCTGAGACCTGCATCACTTCGGGCTTTCCTCCCACATTAAGCTGACACGCCGCGATATGACTGGAATACTGTTAGAGGCGGCGTTAAACCCAACTAACTCACTCATTCACTTACTTAATACATGTTTGGTAATGGTAGTGATGTTGTTAAACGCATATTTTTTCCTTTTCTACCAGTGTTGTAAGGATCAATGCCAAAGCCTGCACAGCTACTTCTTATCAATGCAAGAACATTTTACATGAAGCTGACACGCCGCGATATAACTGGAATACTGTTAAAAGCGGCGTTAAACCAAACTCACTCACTCACTTATATAAAACGTAATTATTACTGCTCTGAAAGGGGAAAGTCAATGGTCCGAGCTCCGGCCGCGTCACACCAGAAGGTGTTCAAAGATGTACCTGTTTTCACCCTGCCTGGACATGATTTAGGCTCGGGGTCTGAGTTAGAGTGGGTATCCACGTTAACCTGGACATGGTATTTCAGTGAATAGCACCATAATAATAAATCTCAATGCAAGAGATTAACTGTCCTTGATTATCCAACAGAATAGGGGCGGTTGGGTAACCTAGTGGTTAAAGAGTTCGCTCGTCACGCAAAAGACCCGGGTTCGATTCCCTACTTCTGAACAATGTGTGAAACCCATTTCTTGTGTCCCCCGCCGTGATATTGCTGGAATAGTGCTAAAGCCATATTCACTCACTCACTCCAACAGATTACGCTTTGGCGAAAAGGGCAAAATAGCGTTAGTTTGGCAAAACCAGTATTATTTGGAGTCACGCACACTCGAACACACACGCGCGCACGCACGCACACACACACGCACGCTCGCACGCACGCACACACACACACACCAAAACTCTCTATTTGTACTGAGTTCGTGGGATGTAAACGTCTTGAGTCTCAGTTTTCTCCCGCCTCACACCGTAATGTAACTGAAATACTGTTTAATGCGTAGTTAATATTAATCTTCATAAAATGGAATTGTAAATGCAGCTAGATATATTTAAGGCTTGTAACTGTTAATAACATCCTTACCGTGACGTTAAATAATCTCATATACGAAATAAACGACTCGTGGCCGTTGTTTATCGCACAATTAAACACTGCAGGGAAGATGAACCACGCGGAGCTGCACCCTTGTTGTTTATCTCACTGTAGTGTTTTATTGTACGATAAATAACTCTCCTCGTCGTTGTTTTTCTCAATTTTGGTGTTCCAAAGAACATTCGTCTTAAAAGAAAGATGTTCGTATTTCGTGGATGTTCATCTGATATTTCGAGTTTTCAGTGAATAAATAAAAGCGACAAGCCATTTCCATATTTATCAGAAATTTCTGCTAAAAGGAGAGCGCATTGTACGATACCAACCATACAGAAGGTAATGTTTATGACTAACTATCAAATAGTGACCATAACAGGTGTTCGCGACACGGTGAGCGTATCCTGCCCTGAAGGTGGCACCCATCACAACGGATGCAAAATTAGGTCATTCGTTCGTCTGAATAAACATGGGAGATCCTCGTGTGCAGTCGTACGGATTTTCAAATGTTAACGAATCATGGGTATGGCGTATATTCCTTTGGTGATATATAGACCTTCCCCACTGCCCGGATTCTCAGTGTCCTGACTAACAGGGTTTGACTGTTCAACTATCTAGTGTTTTATATAAGGTAAAAGGTGGTCAATGTCATATCGGTGCAAAATTCAACAGACTCCGTGTTGCTTCAGTTTTCAATTCATCTTGCTACAACGTTCACAGGACAGTGACTTCTGGTATCTTATTATTCCGACATCCTATCCAAACCGACAATGCATCTTAAAACTAACAGGTGCCCAAATCAAATATTACCATTTGAATGAAACTCAAATATATAATGCTCTGCTGAACACGACGTCCGGTTTTCCTTCATATATATTGCATGATGATATTTATTTTACCGATACCCCAAATGCCATGGTAATAGATTGTGTGTAGATCCTACCCATGAATGAGAAACATCCCCAAAATACCCTCGTTGGGTATACATTAAGAAAGTGAGTGAGTATGGTCTTATGCCGTTTTCAGCAATATTTGGGCAATAGCACGACGAGGAAGACGATAAAAAACCTTCACGCATTGTACCCATATGGGAAAATGAACCCGGGTCTTCGGCGTCACGGGCAAATGCTTTAACCACTAGGCTACCCCACCGCACCGCATTCAGAACGATCAACTTTCTTAAGCCTAATGTGAATGATGATTGATTTGGGTGTCGGAATTTCAATATAAGTATGTGTTTCATCAGAATACGATATTTTAAAATGACTAATATCTAAACATATATAATGCCAGGAAAACGAAAGTTTACACTTGAAAATTGGATTTGACCAAAAAGACTAAAACTTATTAAAACGTAACTGGGATGAAAACAGTTGCCGAGACACTGCTTAAGGTCCAAAAAACAACCATGATACCCGCATCAAATACATTGCCATCAAATAACAATTTCTTGTTTGTGTCATAGTTGGTGTCTACTTTATTTGGCCCATCAGTTTAGTTAGGAGTCCTTAATCATCTCCACGGTGTACAAGAAAGACCATTAACCTTTCCCTACTCGTAGTTCGGAAGAGTCTTACCGAACAGAGTCTATCGATTGACCATTCACGTTTCTCATAAAGACGTAGATAGAAACTAAATGTCTTCAGATATTAAAAAGACACCTGATATAAACAAATCAACACGGTTAAATTTCCCGACCTTTATTGGATCATTGTTTCAACAATATGAAAAACACGCACAGCATATGTTTCAACAGAGGAGTCTTATTTCACGTCGTCATGGTGAAAGAGTTATGACACCGAACTTTCGTCAACCTCTGTCGTCATGATGACGCAATACGCTCTGTCGTCATGATGACGCAATACGCTCTGTCGTCATAATGGCGCAGCATTCTCTAACCAATGAGATGTTGTCGTGATCAGTTTTTGGTGCTGATGAAGGTTAGAAATCTAATTGCCAGTACCCTGTGTCCTCAACGTCGCCATTGTCTACTCTGTTAACAGAAGAAAACATAATATCAGACATCATGTACATAGAACTTTCATTAATAATAGTTGTGAAACCTATTTCTGGTGTCCCCCGCCCAGATATTACTGGAAAGCTTGCTCACTGATGTAAGTTACGACTGGTCAATTATTATTTAATTAATGTTGAATGTCCTCAATACCAACGTAAGAACTTTGTGGCCTCATTCGAGCTATTAACATCGTATCACTTATACTATTGTAACTACTAAAGTGTCAAACCGGTTTGTGGTAGCCTTAGCACTTATACTATTGTAACTACTAAAGTGTCAAACCGGTTTGTTTTAGTCTAAGCACTTATACTATTGAAACTATTAAAGTGTCAAACCGGTTTGTGGTAGCCTTAGCACTTATACTATTGAAACTACTAAAGTGGCAAACCGGTTTGTTTTTGTTTAAGCACTCATATCATTGTAACTATTAAAGTGTCAAACCGGTTTATGGTAGTCTTAGCACGTATACTATTGAAACTACTAAAGTGTCAAACCGGTTTATGGTAGTCTTAGAACTTATACATTGTAACACAACAGTATCAACACGGTTTAGAGTTGCCTTAACACTTAAACTTATGGAACGACTATAGTGACATATCGGTTTATGGTAATCTTATTGTCATGGTTCTCGTAGCACTAAATGCAGTTACAGCTTACATATATATATATACATATATACATATATATAAGACAATGTCCGAATGTGCGAAAATAATTGCGAGATTGAGGACTCTCTCCTACTTAACCACAAAGTTCGATCAAGTTAATGCCTCAAACTAATCTTCAAGTGATATTGACTATACACTGCAAAATATGGGAAGTTGACCGCTCTTGTTTAACTATGGGAGGTGAACCTTTCAAGGAAAACGATTGGACGATTTAGTACCCATACTCAAACTGTTGGAGTGTTAGGAAAATGATTGCGTCTGCCCAACTGTCATTAAAGTTCACGTAACTTTGTTTTAAATATGAAGAGACTCCGAATGTAATTAAGTACATCGAAAGCATGTAAAAAATTTTTAGAAAAATCCTGTTGATTTTGCTAACACACCTTTTTTACAAATCTTATGATCTTACAGATCTTATGAATTTATCAATATATAACATAATAACGACTTCTGGTGGTACAAGTGGCTTATTTAACAACACAATACAATCAGGTATTGGTGATACCTTTAAATATATTTATTCCATAAAACACAAACTAGGTATACTTTCTTTTGCCCCTCAGTGTTACATTGCTCACAAAACATCATATTAGGGATTACTTACAACATATTTATTTCTTGTTTTGCATTTGGTAGAACCTGCACATAAACTGTTTGATATACTGACGTAGAAGGCTAGTGTTATGCGCCGAGAGCAAATTAAAATCGTTCAATTTACGGAAAAGATATGCTCTCATTAAAATATTTATCTATTAGTAAATCCGCGTTCAAGTTTCATATCGTTCGATAGATGATATGTAGTTGATGATTACCCACGCCCAGGGGTGTAATGAGGGCATGATATCAACATCAAGACGTGCCAGTTGCGACATAAAAGACATGTTAGACCTAAGCATGTTATGACAAATTAATGAAAATCTACAGTATGTCTTTTTCTATCTTCTCGAGGCAAGTGAGTTAACTTTTAAAAGTCCAATTTCCGACCTTGCCGAACTAGGCTGGTATTATTGAGTTACATTTTGGCTGGACTATGCATAGTCCAATCAAAATCGCGAAACGAAATCGAAATCCAGTTCGTAAACTGTCGTGCAGATTTCAGCCGATTGTAGGATTTGCAAAGCATGTGCACCGCCAACTCGTTGTCAACAGATATTTTCCAAATCTTTTCATGTTTTTAATCACTGTGTTCACGTGATTTGATGCACAGCACGATGTGAGACACGTTTTATCACAATATAGATCTTGATTTTCGACCAGATCGTCTTGACTGGGCGCCGCCATTTTGTTTGAAGCAAATGCAAGTGACACGAGAGGTGGAATCTGATTGGTCCATGGGAGAGGCATAGAAGGGACATAACTTGTTATAGCCACTGGTGGCGCTACGATCGAGCCCAGAAATTCAAGTCGAGTTCGGCAAGGGTGGAAACAGGACTTTTGTAGTCAGTTAACTCTCTTGCCTCAAGGAAGATGGGTTTTTTCAAGCTTCCCCTTATTCGGAGTCATCGTTTACAAATACGCAATACGTGCTTGTGTGTATGTGGCAACAACCATGAGACTACTCGAGAGTCCCTTAAAGCAATATAACATATCTTACCATCACAAACAAGAAGATGAAGCTAGATTTCGAGGTTCACTTCATACAGTGTGTACCGTGCGATAACCTACCTGTTTTTGTAGCCTCTCCGAAAACTGCATCGTTGACAGATCTCTTGTTCACACTTCTACCGAACCTGGAAAGAAATGATTTCGTAGTGACGGAACTGTTTCTTTACAAATAAAAACTAAAGCAACACGAACAAATATATCATGAAAAATAAAAGTCATTGTCAACTAGCTATATTTAATCCTGCCTCTGTCATATGGTCACACAAAATACTTGACCCCCTTGGTTGTACTAAATACTGATGAACCGTGGCAAAGGGGTAGCCTAGTGGTTAAAGCGTTCGCCTGTCACACCGAACACCTGGTTCGATTCCCTACATGGGTACAATGTGCGAAGCCCATTTTTGTTGTCTCCCGACGTGATATCGCTTGAATATTGCTAAAAGCGGCGTGAAACCATACTCACTCACTTACTTTAGATGAACCAAGGATTGTACTTGGCAATCTAATAAGAACTTGACCTCAATTCATGGCAATTCCAAGGGGCCTAGCCACCTGATAGTGGCATTTTGGGTGTACTCCCCAGGGAGCTGAGAATGATTCTTGAGTGCAAATTGATCCAGTGACCGAGGCAATAATGGCGCTTTGAGCATGCCCCTTTGGAAATATGCGCAATCTGAATAGCCTGTTGTTATCATTAGTATTATCGCTGGGAACTTGCAGGTACATGACGCCAATCACGATACTGATCCGGTAGTACGTGACACATTACTAGTGAATGCTAATTCATGACAATCACCAGTGTTTGTTTTGTTTGTTCTTTAACGTCGCAATTAGCGCTATTCCCACTAAATGACGGCGGTCTGTCAATTATCAAGACCAAACAAACAAGTGATTAATATTATCAGCCTCGACCCACGCCGTCGACAACGATGACACGCAACCAGGCCTGACCACCCGATCTATTACGACCAACATAGGTTGCTCGGACCTATTGTAACCCGGAATCCCCAGGGGGTAGGGGGTGAATGATTATGGTTTTACGCCGCTTTTAGCAATATTGCACCAATTTCATTGGGGACTAGAATTGGGGAATCAATCCTAGGTCTTCAACATGACAAGCGACGGCTTTAACCAGGAAGCTATCCAACCGCCACCGAGGGTAAAGACCCTTCAAATAGCCATCATTTGATATGTCTTTCTGGATCAAAACGATTCTCGGTTGCCCCAAATACTAAGAAGAGAAAACCTTTCTGGAAGCTTGTTACTTGGCCTTGGTCAATTTATACCGGTGAAGAGTTGGTCCCAGAATCCGTTAAAACGTGATCTTAATATAGCTGCACATAGCGTGTAGAAATAGAACTTGAATAACACGAAGGATTTGTGATCATTGTGAAAACACAATCATATCATGCTACAAAGCCACTGTCAAGCCAAAAGGATAGGACAATCTTAACCAAAAGCCGGCTCCATGTAAGTGCAACTGAAAATACTCTATTCGTTAATGACAACTCCAATAGCTAGACCCATGAAGCTTCATATTACAATGTACATCGTGACATTTTAAAGGACGGACCAAAAGGTCCGGGAAGATTTTGGTTGATTCTTAGGGCATTATTTTCGAATATGATCCCCAATATTGACTGGAAACTAGAAACATACTTAAAGCGTCACACTCTTTCGCTTGTAAAACAATCCTGCGAGTTTATTTTTTAGATTATATTATTTAATGTACGATTAGAACAGTCGTATTGGCCCCTTTGCGAAAGTAGGCAAAGTTGGACAAATGGTCATCGTTTAAGATATTCGACATGAAGTTAAAAGCTTTTCTCACCTATGTGGAAGATACCCAATAATCAACAAGACAGTTATTAAATGTATGAAATATTGGTTATATGTAATACACATGCAAACGTACCGTATTCTAATAACATAAATAGAGATAAAAAAAAATTCCATAATCACAAGAAATATCATCTCAAAGCATAGTCCATTGTACGACCCCTACAATATTAAACTCATGCGTTTATTGCATGTTATTATTATTTTTAATTTGCAAACTTTTGTTTAAATTTGGTTATGGAAATGCTAGGATCTACGAGGATGTTGATGATAAGGACTTGATACATTTTTAAAACGAGACATAAAGACACCTATGAATAATGGTACACAACAATAAGTGAATGTTCCTGATATAAAATATTCTTTAAGGAAATGCATCTTAACCCTTAACAATATGTAATAAACGTTGAGGTTGAATTCCATTTTTTTATTGAAATTTCCCTTTAGATTAGAGCAAATTATGTTTCAAGAAAGATATAGATAATTGTTCGATTTTCATCTTGTACTCTCTTGGACTGAAGCCTTGTAGAAATCTTGTCATGTTTTGAATGAACATCTATCTCTTTATATCAGTTATCGATAAGTCTGATGATATTGTCTTATGTACCTCTACTGCCCAAGTCATTAATATGTGTCATTGTCCATTGACCAAAGGTCTGGAATACAATAAACTGAATTGAATTGTATTCCCTAAGGCCTCCTGCATACAATTGATAAACAAAGAAATGAAACAATTTCTTTATGATCCATAACTGGCAATTAACTCGGATAAAGAAGCGGACTCTTCTATATTGAAATACCCTCCAACAAGCTAACAAGGTCGAAATGACGTCAGCAATGAAATGATTTGACGTCATTACTAGTGTAACGTCATGAACAATACGTTAACATCGATGTCTGCATTACGTCAACAATGTTATTTGAATTACGTTAACAATGTTGCAGAGCGCATGAAATAATTATTATTCATGTGCCTCGTATGGATTTGCATATGTAAAACCATATGTATAATAATATCGTGTATCGTATTGGGTGGGAACAGTTGTTCAACAGATTCGATTCCCCACATGAACATTCTGAGTGAAGCCCTACCCGGTGTCCCCCACTGTAATACTGCTGGAATATTCCTAAAAGCAGCGTAAAGCCATACTCACTCACGTACTCATGTCAGTGGTCACGTTTGGTAAGAGTGCAAAGTGACATCTTCATTGGGATTTTACGTGAGCTTTAAATACTTGTTTTCTTTTCCAAAACAAACACGGCTGACAATTTGGTCTGATTGTTATAGCATCTAGGAGCGGTGGGGTTGTCTTGCAGGTAAAGCTCATTACGCTGAAGACCCGGGTTCGATTCCCGACATGAGTACAATGTGTGAAACTTATTTCTGGTGTCCCCCGACGTGATATTGCTGGAATATTGCTAAAAGCGACGGAAACCATACTCACTCACTCACTCACTCACTCACTCACTCACTCACTATAGCATCTGCACGCAGAACCACAGATTTAAAATCTCATGTTTGTTCAAGCAGTAGCTCAGAAACTTGGGGATTTCGATATTCAGTATCAAGTAGGTGAGTGGGATCAGTCGGTACTAATTCAGTCAATATCTACAGTGTGAGAGTGAGTGAGTGAGTGAGTGAGCTGAGTTTAATGCCACTGTGAACACTATTTCAGTGATAACACAGCATGTCAGCTTTAGTGAAACCAACAAGCACGGTAAAGATGCTGACAAACTTAGACACATAACCAGAGCGAACCGGGATTCGAGCCCATGATCACGATGACAACAACGTATTTTGGTGCCTTAGACGACTTAACCTCTCGTACAGTGCTAAATCGTTTTTATGTCTTCACATGTGTTTGTGACGAGTGCCTCAGGTGGGGCAGGAAACGCTCACCTTGGCGAACACCTGGTATCATCACTGTTTGATAGTGATTCATAAAAACACATGCTCATGATATAGTCGGAATCGTGCAATCGACTCTCCTTTTGTCAGAGATTTCTCTTGAATATGGAAAGAGTTATATATCGCTTATATTTATTTTTTATATATTACATGACATACTCAACATTGTCACGAATGTGAAAAAATACTGCTTATGCATTAAACATATAATCGAAATTTTGGTGCTGACGGGTTTCGGGTAATATCATTATGTCATACAGAAACATGAATCATTGCATGGAATAGCTTACCTTGGGCGGCCAACGATTGCATAATACTCATTGAGAGCCTTCAAGTACTGACGGAGTTGGTCAGGTGACCGGAACTCAGATGGCCTGTCGGGAGGAGCCAACATGGCGTCCTGACACGTGACTTCCATTACAACCAATGAAAACACTAAAAGCACTGCTATGACGAGTTTTTGCATCTTGAAGGTTTCGATGTGTTCTGCAATGTGAAAATGTTTCTTTGAAATGTTTATTTCCTTTAAGTACTTTTTTTCCGTAATTGTACAGTAAAATGTTTAAAATAGTTATTTTCATCACGTCTATATATGTATGAATTACATTTTGTATGTTTAAAACACAAAACACTCAACGTAAAATAAATTTAGTGCCTGTTAGAAAAAATATCTAAGTGCGCTATTTAAACGGCCGAGAAAGAGAAAATATTCCCTTGAAAATTGGGTATCACAAACGCGATCAAACGTTACTAGGCTGCACGAAACACTGCAAACTTGAGGTCCAAAATGCAACTGTGATACTCTTACCAAAAACATTACAGTCGAATAACCATTTCTTTCTTGTTTCATTTTAAGCCAAAATAAAACTTTGGTGTATACCTTTTTTGCCCGGCAGTTCAAGCCTCAACAGAAACTTGTCAATCTTTTAAAAATCAGAAAATATTTATCTTGTGCTGATTAGAAGACTAGGCACAGTAATTTAGAAACTGTCAGCTGATACGATCCACTTTGTTATGTTTCGGCTGAAATTTCCGCAAATGAATATGGAAAGCCATATGGTCACAGACGAATTTGAAAAGAAATATTTTTCAAGTAAAGCTTTTCTTAAATGCTTCTCATTCAATGATTGTATTTTCTGTTAAGTTCAACAATACATTTCAGTGAATGCAAATCGGCTACTTGAAATGCAGCTTTACAAAAGACTTCAAAGCAGACTTCTCAAGTACTATTATTATGAATATTAATAAAACATAAACGTGGATATAGAACAGCTGACATAAAATGATTCAGACACAAAATACACATACCTTTGAGCAACAGGTGGAAAGTCTTCAAGCTTGTTGAAACGTTTGAGGATGAACGAAAATCTGGTAGCTTTATATATAATCCCTGACCAACCCTCCTGTCAGAAACAGACATCTCTTAATTTCCACAATTTCATGATACCCTCTGTATGAAATGGGAACGCATTTTCCCTCGACATTTTGTCCTGTCCGTAACTATTGTTTAGGAAAATAGTCTCAGCGGGAGATCGGCTCTCTTCGGGCTTTCCCGGCATGATATTCCGCGAAGAGGCGACTTTGGTAATAGAGATGACATTACCAGATGGACAACAACGCCATTGTATTCTATAGGAATCCTCCGGACATGTTTGGACGCGCTAATGAGGGATCGCTATGCACCTTGGCATAAAGACTTATCTGTGTTGGACACTATGACATCCCAGTAAACTGGACAGACACATTCATTTTCTATTTATTTTGCATATCTGCACAACCTTGGCCATGTTTTCTGAAAATGTTCTCTCGAAGAGTTGTAACTGTAATCGTCGTTCTGAAATCAGTTCAATGGACCGGTGAAAATATTCAATCCATAATACGAGTACACTGACATTCCTCTGTGAACTACACATAGGGTAAATACGTTAAGGTCGTGTTCTGAATTTCATTTAAAACTTCAAACATAGTCATCCTACAAAATGCTTCCATATGATCCTATCTTACACATATTTTTCAGTAATGAAATGTTGATATTGCTGCTAAAATGGTTAGCTACATTAAAATTTCCCTGAATCAGATCAAGAGACATTTATTTGCTATTCATGCCCTTGTTTTTTTAATCCAATCCGTTGATCTGATGCTGTTCTCCAGTACCTGATAAGCATGCCAGTAAAACAAAATGCTGCACAAGAAATATAATTTCGAAATAAATGTTATCTTGTAAAGATACGGTTTTCTTTAAAAAATCAAATAAAATGATCTATTATTTGTACTGATACTCATTTATAGTGACTGTGCATCTGAGACCGCTGTTGTCTGAGAACGAATACATGACATAACAAGAAACAGGATGAGGGGATGATTATGTTTCTACTTCAACTTGTCTACCCAGATCTTCCCAGATCATGTTGTTGAAGTAAATATAATTCTGGTCTCATCGGCGGCAAATATATGGATGAATCTGGACGATCGACCAACGGACCCTGGCAGGTTTGAGCCTCTGCACAAAGAACTACGACCACTGGGCCAACTGTGACCCCCACTGATCGCCAAGACATTGATTATTGTACAGATCTGAGGTCCTCGTGAAAGCTGCGGAAAGGGAGTGTGTGTGTGTGGGGGTGGGGGGGGGGGAGTGGAGCAGAAAGGATTTCTCAGTTCTACTATTTAATTACTAGACTGGTGAATGTCTCCAAAAAGATTGATATTTTGGAACAACTATATTCATGTCACAAAATGACCTTTGCGATCATCAAATTATTTACTACTTTGAGCACAAACGTATTAATCTTTTGTCCTTTAGCGACATTTTCAGTTCCGCAGAATCTAACGACCAGATGAAATAGTAGGTTGAAATCATGTATATTTGCCCTTTACTAATATTTGAAGTATTTTGGTCAAATTCAATTGAATGATTGTTTAGGAGATAAACATACTGTGTTTTCAATGTAGAGCTAGGTTACCTGTAGATTTAACCCCGCTAAATTGAATTTGGAACCGAACGCGCAGCGTGAGGTTTCAAATGTTAAGTTTCGCGGGGTTAAATCTACAGGTAACCTAGCTCTACATTGAAAACACAGTATGTTTATCTCCATTCTACCATGACTAAAAGAAATGCGAACTCTTTGGTGTTCGCAAATATACTGAGTGAAGCGGCAAGGGTTGAGTTCAGTGTTTTGAGTGGGTTATCGATCTGCATTACAGAATCACCGAACAAAATATGGTGTTGTATATACTCAAGTAGTTTGTTTACACCGTAATACTTCACTCGAACATATGACAGGCATTGAAAGCATATAAGCACGGCAACTTGGTAAGCTAACATGAGGTGGGCATCCATAAAGAAAACAAAGCAAGCTTTGCAAGGCTTTCGCTCTACATCTCACGTCACCATTATGACGTCATATCGCTCATTGTGACGCTAAAGGTATGACGTCACAGTCGTATATAGAAAAGCGCCAAAATTTCAAGCTCTCTGTTGTCTCCAAAACGTAAATACATTCCCTTTGTTGATTTCTGTCGTGTTTTTCTGCACGAAATGTATTGTCACACATCCTTTGAATATTGTAGTAACCGCATCTGTGCATTTTGTAACCGGTAATTGTAGATATAGTTATTCAAATATGCCTACCGACAATGACTGAAAATAGTACTGTTCTATGAATATTAGCTTCCGCGGTGATGCGGCCGTCAAACCAGCTGTTTCAATCAGAGGGGGTTTATTGTGATTTAATAGCCTCTGATTGACCAATCAGAATCGAGTAAATTCCAAATTCATGGTAGAATTGCTGTTTAACGCCGCACACAGCAATATTCCAGTTATATGATCGCGGTCTGTAAATAATACAGCATGGAGCAGACATTTGAGTGATTGACATCATGCGCATCAAAGAAAAACTCAAAATGAATTAACCATACAATAAGCAATATAGACTGTTGGCGTTTTAAAAACCCTGATCAAATGACTTAGAGTTGTCTCTTGTCACTGCAAACCAATAATAAATGAACAAAACTGATGGTCAGGTTTGGTGACATGGTTGTTCGCAGTGTACTGACTCCGAGCCGATCAGTCCTTGTTTTAGCCTCTTAATGCCGAGTGCCAGGCAGTGTAACAACAAGTACCATCTTTTAACGTAGTTTGGTATGACGCGGCCGGGATCGAATCCTCGACTTTCCGTTCTCCGGGAAGACGCTCTACCGCTAAACTAAGGAAGCGGCCCCTATTCAGTGAAACATATCGTGTATCATCGCACCCTCTTTAATACGGACAATGTAACACCGCCGTGATATATCTCGGGAACAGTACTGTGGCTTATTACTACACCGCCGTGATATAACTCAGGAACAGTACTGTGGCTTATAACTACACCGCCGTGATATATCTCAGTAACATTACAGTGGCTTATTACTACACCGCCGTGATATATCTCAGTAACATTACAGTGGCTTATAACTACACCGCCGTGATATATCTCAGGAACAGTACTGTGGCTTATAACTACACCGCCGTGATATATCTCAGGAACAGTACTGTGGCTTATAACTGCACCGCCGTGATATATCTCAGTAACAGCACTGTGGCTTATAACTACACCGCCGTGATATATCTCAGTAACAGCACTGTGGCTTATAACTACACCGCCGTGATATATCTCAGTAACAGTACTGTGGCTTATAACTATACCGCCGTGATATATCTTATTAACATTACTGTCACTTATAACTACACCGCCGTGATATATCTCAGAGCCAGTACAAATACATCCACTCGTTGCAATGTGATAGTCTGGGGGATGAGGGAGTTTCAAGACATTCAATTTTGATCGAAATAAAAGCGACAGAAGTTCTAAAAGCTTAGCATTATCTTAACACTATTATTCAGGACGCTCAGCGTGTCCCGCGCACGATGTGTCCTAAGAATCCTTAACGGGTGTCGACAAAAACGGGATACCCTTGTTGCTTCCCAACATGCAACAGGCAACATGGACACGTATTTACGGTGCCGTTTGATATTGTGGGGGATGTATGCTAGATGGGCTGAGAAAATTGTTTTACCGGGGTATTCATTTCAGGGAGAAAAACATGAATATGTGAGTAATATTCCCCCACCACACCCTCGCCCTTACCCACCCCCGCAACGTGTGTTATCTTCTTTCTGTACAACCTGAAATAGACCACGCACGTAGTCCTACAAACCAATCATGTTTCATGTGAGTCACATCTTTTAACAGTTAATATTACCGATGCGTTGAACAGTTTGTTTAAGAGACACGTCAACATAATATATCGCCTCCAGATTTTATATTTAAGAAGCAAAATGAATTTCATGTAACCTTAAAGAACCATTGGGGCGTAATATCCCTTAACTGAAATACAGATGTTCCCAACATTTGTGTCCCGTATAGCGGGGTTCCTGGTTAACAGGGGTTAACTGTATTCGATCATGCATATGTCACCTTGGCATTACAAACTGGAATTATCATCAACTTGGACATTTGGTTCAAGTAAAAAGATCTAGGCTATAATCTGTCTTTCATACCACTGAAAAAAGCATCACTTTTGCATATGTTGAGAACGATTCAAATCTGTATGATCTTCAGAGAGATTTATTTTCAAAGACTCTTTTCAGGATCCTTTCGGTCGTGTTTGTTGAGAATAGAAACTGGAAATAGGTCAATCGTTCCTTTTATCCCACGCATTTGTTTCAACTAAAACCCCTACCAACCTGCCCCCTCCCAAGATATACATACGCCCTCCCCCGCCGGGCCCCGCCCATCTCCTCCCACTCACGGCCCTAAACCATCTATCACATCAGTCAGTCAGCTAACTACGCATAGTCCAAGATGGTACTGCGCCCTCGAGGGTTACTAATATGAGGCCCCAATCAAACCTGTCGTCAAACGTGTCTCATCACCGAGGACCTCTATGTCGAGCATTATTCACTACTTAATCAGATTAGGGGCCGACCATTTGATATTCGGTGAGTGAGTGAGTGAGTGGGGGTAGGTCTTTGTGAGTGAGTGAGTGAGTGAGTGGTGGTAGGTCTTTGTGAGTGATTGAGTGAGTGAGTGAGAGTCTCTAACGAACGATGCTTTTATCCCATTTAGGTCTTTGTGAGTGAGTGAGTGAGTGAGTGAGTGAGTGAGTGGGTGGTGGTAGGTCTTTTTGAGTGAGTGAGTGAGTGGTAGGTCTTAGTGAGTGAGTGAGTGCGTGAGTGAGTGAGTGGTAGGTCTTTGTGAGTGAGTGAGTTAGAGAGTGGTGGTAGGTTTTTGTGAGTGAGTGAGAGAGTGGTGGTAGGTCTTTGTGAGTGAGTGAGTGAGTGGTAGGTCTTTGTGAGTGAGTGAGTTAGTGAGTGGTGGTAGGTCTTTGTGAGTGTGTGAGTGGTGGTAGGTCTTTGTGAGTGAGTGAGAGTCTCTAACGAACTATGCCTTTATCCCATTTAGGTCTTTGTGAGTGAGTGAGTCGTGGTAGGTCTTTGTGAGTGAGTGAGTGGTAGGTCTTTGTGAGTGAGTGAGTTAGTGAGTGGTGGTAGGTCTTTGTGAGTGTGTGAGTGGTGGTAGGTCTTTGTGAGTGAGTGAGAGTCTCTAACGAACGATGCCTTTATCCCATTTAGGTCTTTGTGAGTGAGTGAGTGGTGGTAGGTCTTTGTGAGTGAGTGAGTGAGTGGTAGGTCTTTGTGAGTGAGTGAGTGAGTGAGTGAGTGAGGTCCAGCAACATAACAGACAGCGGGGAACACCAGAAGCGGACTTCACAAATTGTGGTGGAGAATCGAACCCAGGCCTCCGGCGTGACGAGCTAGCGCTTCAACCACGAGCCTACCCCACCTCCCCCAAAGTACTAAAAATGCAGTTATATTCTATTACGAGCATTAACCCAACACAACACAGTTCGATAATGTCTTCACCTGACAACTCTATATAATAACAAATGGATGAAAGATGTGTAATGTTGCTCTCTTAAATGTATATCACAACTTTAATATATGCCTCGTTTATTATTCATTCATAAAATACTGACATAAATTTGAAAATATGTTTTTATAAATCTTTTGAGCCAATATTAACTGAACATATGATGGTGAGGTTTAAAAAGTATTTAATATGAGCAACACATACCACATGTCTGGAAAGTGAGTTAAGAGTCTATGCGCGTAGCGTAAGCACTTTTTATACGACTCAACGTGTGATAGGGATATCTTTGTCTTTCCATGATGCACAAAACTGATTCTCATAATATGTCAAGTGACATATATGTTAAGTATATCGATTTCCGGGATCAATTTCTCACATGGACGCAGTGTGGCAAGTCGGAATTGTTTTCGAGATTTTAGTTACCGCGGTAATCAAAGATAGCACTAAGCACTCAATGGTTACTAAAATAAAACCCAATCAGACCTGTCGCTAAACGTGTCTCATCACCGAGGAACAATATGTCGGCCAATTAATTCATTTCTTGATAATCGAGACTGGTTGATCGTTCAACAATTGACGTTCCTATTATTCAACGTATAATTGTCACCATTGATGCAGACATAGAGTATGGCGTTAATGAGAATGGTTCAACATCGCTTTTAGCAATATTCCAGCAATATCACGTCGGGTCACACCAAGATAGGATTCAAATATTGTACCATGTGGAGAATCAAACCCGGATTATGGCGTGAAGAACGAACGCCTTAACTCCACTACCCCAAGGGAACTTCCAGGATGCGTTTTGAAAACTTTGATTTTAATCGTAAGTTAGGCTAACCTCTAATCCCTGAAATAAACATATTTTACAGAAAAAACAGTTGTTAAATATAGTTATTAAAAATAGTAAAAAGCCATCATTTTCAGATACTGCAGTAATCTACACTTGCCAAATTATAGACTTGCATGGGCTATATTAAACATAAAATACGATTTTAACGAATACGCTTATAGCGAACTGACGGATGTTGCGGACTTAATTTTGGCCCCGGCAATTTGCTGTATAGATGTTGCATACATGCTTATAACGACCTACGGTTATAACGAACTAAAATTAGTTGTCCATTTGAGTTCTTTATACCCGTAGTTTACTGTAGTTGTTTCAGGGTCGACACATAAGTATTTGTGATCGTTTTCTATGAATGTCTAGTTTACATTAAATCATTTACTGTGATAGCAATCGTTTACATGAGTAAACTGAAAACTTGGCGTTTCAACATACATCATCAGAAAAGCCAAAAGGTTCATCCACAAGTCTTTCATTGGACACCAGTAACTGTTACACAAGGGTGTAAATAGGTTAATAGGGCTAATGTCCCTCCGTTCATTCCGGTTTCCAAGTCCATTCTGCAGTCGATGGACAACACCATCTGGGTTTGAGAGACACTGAAATTGATCCTTGATTTAGACTCCAATATAATACATCCGAATGAATTGTCAAGAATGAGAACCCCCATGGGGCTTCCGGGGCAGAACTGGTTACCATTACCCCACGCTTGTCGTATGAGACGACCAAGATGGATCGGATGGTAAGGGACAAGGGTCTATGATTTGGTCGATTCGTACCATAAACCCAATGGCGTGTATCATGACTTAAGGTTCTACTACACCAAATCAGAATCACTCGTTCAACAAGCTGTTTTCGTTGAGAGCCTTCAGTGCAGATTAAATCAGCAGGCAGCTGTGATTGGATGACTTTGTGTATAAAATGTATGTTTTTTTCAAATGTACATCCATCCAGTAATAAAAACTGACCATGGTTTTCTATATGTAGTGCTGTCTTTATGCACTTATGGCTTATGCTGAATGTGAACACAGTTATTTTCAAGCCAGTGACATTTGGTGCCTAAATGCGAGTGGTATGTAAAGCCTCTGGTACTCGGAAAAGGAGCTGGCTAAGCTAGTCATTCTTTTGTTCTTATTGCTGCTCTAAGGCCAAACTGTGCACACATCTCTCCAGGTAATAGCTGTTGCATGCTTAGTAAATTTTAAAAAAATATAACATTACTATTAAAGTCTATGGGAAATTATTGACCATGTTTTAATTAAGATGGTTGAAGAAATTATATATAATCGCAGTTTGTGAATATCGTTCGTGAATCAGATTAAATCAACTGAAGGCGTTGTCAGGAGATTGTTTAATTTGTAAAATCGGATGCGATGCAAGGATCAGGACAACGCATTGTATCCCAGCAGAAGAAGTGTATTCGTGAATAAAGACCACATGATTCAAAGTTCGTTTACATATTTGATACAGTGTGCACGGCACAGATTAACATACAGTTATATTTTTACATTAGTATTATTATCGAAAGGTTTCGTTTCATATATGGGGGCACGGGTGGCCGTGTCGTCTAAGTCGCCGCGATTCGCTGTGCAGAGTTGCGTCCCTTGGGCACGCCAGGAACCTATGATTGTGGGTTCGAATCCCGGTTCGCCCCGATTATGTTTCTAGGTTTGTCAGCACCATACCCGTGCTCGTGGGTTTCACCGAAGTGGTAAACGTCTGAGACCTGCATCACTTCGGGCTTTCCTCCCACATTAAGCTGGCACGCCGTTATATAACTTGATTAATGTTAAAAGCGGCGTTAAAACAACTCACTCACTCAGTTGTTTCATATATGGACATATGTTTTACAACAGATTTCTGTTATGATTATGGACTATTGATACATTTTTAAAGGTTATGGTTCTACATAATAATATTATATATTAACATTATTTGGGGATCAATTTACCCGTAATTCTGTAAAATCGAAATGATACAGTAACTACCTTTCTATTAATTAAAGGTTGCATTTCGTATATACAGCGAGTGATGGATCTGTAGTTATATTAAACCTCGTGTTTTTTTCATCCTGTTATGAGCTATACATCTAATTTTACATACACGTGTAACGAGGCCTCTTATAGAGATCTCTTGAAATAGATATAATAGAATTATATTTCTCTGGTAAAAGAAGCGATTTATAAAAGGAATATACTTCAAAGAAAGAAGGATTTGTTTTTATACAACACCAATTTTGAAGTTCATTATCCTTGGAGAGTTGTCATAAATAATTCAAATCGCACAAAATTCAAGTCTTGAGACTGAAAACCCTGTAATAAATCCCAGTAATCTAATATGACAGTCCAAGTTAATTTTGCCAGTATCGTCAATATCCTAAGTATATCTTTCGCTCAGACTAATAAATCTTACCAATATCTACGAGAACGACTATACAACTTGATTGATCGGCGTTGCCAACGATATTTGCAAAATTATTTAAAGAGAAATGGCAAAACTACAGTCGTGATAATCTCTCACGGGCATAAGTATGCATACACATGTACTTTCACAAGTAATGTTGTCTTCGGTTCTAACATCCCATTTCTTCCTTTTTCACTGGTTCTAGCATCCCATTTTCAACCCCTTCTCAGTTTTAGCATCCTGATTCGCATCCCCTTTTCAGGTCCAGCATCCCATTTTCACCCCGTCTTCATTTCTTGCATCCCATTTTAATCCCATTCTGAGCTTCAGAATATCAGTTTCCTTTTCATTTCTGAAACCTTTTATTTCAATGGGACGTCTACATATCTTTTTTCGAGAACATATCTTATTCCACATTAACGGTAAAATGAAGGCGAAATAAACCGATGTGAAGATTCAGCGGTGCAAGATGCTAAGAAGATCGATCAATCTTCTGATGTATTAAAAAAACCTCTCATGTTTGACACTTTAAGATTATTTTGGACTCCTAATGATGTATCGGTTGATCTTGAAAGTAAACTGTCAGTGGCAGAGAGCAATGTTTATAAAATCACATGAGTTTGTTTAGAATGAACGTCGAGGCACAAATTTAGACGAAAACCCCCAGGTCCATTGCCAGCTCGTGCGCGTTCATGCCTTATCAGCATCTGTGGTCTAACTAAGCAAATTTGGCACCGATGCCTGTTTGCTGGGAACCGCTTCTATCACAACAAGCAACACTCGCCGTCCTCAAATCTCACTTCGATCAATTTCTCGCCACAGAGAATCCAATTATTCCCAACTGCCCGGATGAAACAAACATGGCGGCCTCCGTTTGGCGAAAATCTGGTATTTTGGAATGGTTCGTGCCAAGCGATGCGTTAGATTTCAAATTCCTTCGATAACGTACCGACTATTTAAACACAGGTTTTGATACTGACGTAAGCGGACCTGCCATGGCGATCACCACGAAGTGGATGCGTAGTATCTGTCTGGCGTTCGTGGTGTGGGGGTTGCCCTCAGGTAAATATAGTTAAATACATTAATTCATATCTCGGTGGTCTTGACGATGCCTGCTTCAACACGCGGCGACGACAACATCCATGACTCGCTAAAGGGTGTTTCACCCTTCTGTTACGCAACGAACCCCATGTCTCCTTTTTCAGTGCAATGTTCTTCAAAATGGCATAATGCATTTAATTTGTGATGAATAATTGAGTACAACTTATCGTCCATCGGTATGTTATAACAATATTTACTTGATACAGATGTCAGCATGAATCAACTATAATCTTTTTTCTTGCGCTAATTATGATATTATGAATAAGTGTTTTTTTAGTAAAGCGCATACATGCAAGACTGTTAAGATCATATAAATAACACACTAACAGATATGTGAAAGTGGTAATATGCATGACAGTTTGTTTGTTGTTTAACGCCGAACTCAGGAATATTCCAGCTGTATGACGGCGGTCTGTAAATAATCGAGTCTGGACCAGACAATCCAGTGATTGATATCATGAGCATCGATCTACGCAATTGGGATACAATGACATGCATCAACTAAGTCAGCGAGGCTGACCACCCGATCCCGTCAGTCGCCTCTTACGACAAGTAAGCATAGTGGCCCTATACAGCAAGCACGGGTTGCTGAAGACCTATTCTAACCCATGCATGACAGCACGTAATATAATGGCATTAGCCGATTTGAGGTTAAAGCGGTATTTATTGCTTAATTTTCGGCAGTTTTTGAGGAACTATTTGTTTACACATAATAAAGTTAAATAAGGTCGTGAATGCTTTGTGACAGGGTGCAGTAAGGTAAGGAAGAGATTGCAAAATAAACGGTTTGATATTAAAAGGAACTGATTAAAGAGTCAGTGATCTGGAGTTAGTGTAATTATATCCGAAGTTCGCGGCATTACAGGGGAAGTGAACGGCACGTCGTCTAATGCTGTTGTGCAGCTGTCGGAGTACTTGAGACCCGCTGTTAATAGCAGGCGGCTGATTGCTGGGAGGAAGTTGGTCGGAGAGGTGAGCACGAAAGTGGAAGCAGTTCTGGAGTGGGCCGGGAGGGGGGTGACGAAGTGAGTGGGTGGAGGATGGCAGGGGAGGGGTTGAGTAATGGACTCGCGCTAGACGGTGGTAATGGGAGAGAGGGGGTGGTTGGGGGATAGAAAGCGCATGTGGAGTTGACTAACATTTATTGCCCGAAATGTAAATAGCTTACAAAAAACAGTCGTTAAATTATCTCAGTAAAATATTACAAACTGGAGCACTCTTCAACTGCCGGAATGTAGACTTGCCAATTGTTCTAGACTTGCATGGGCTGTAGTGAATGTTTGCTTGAGGGTCTGTAAGAGGAGTGGGTGGTGAGGTGAAATGGGGTTTAACGTCGCGTTCAAGATTATTGAACTTATATAGCGACGTGTGTGTGTGTGTGTGTGTGTGTGTGTGTGTGTGTGTGTGTGTGTACTAGTCCAGTCCAGACTGATGCCGATTTACAGTGCTAGCACACTGAGATACCATGCCGCAGTTTAACATGGATACCCCACTCAGACACAGTATACTGACTCCGAGCCGGTAAAGAAAGAGGGATAGGACGTTGGGAGGGGAACGGTAGGAAGGAGAAGGAGAGTCGGAGTGGGGGTTGCCGAAGAAGGATTATGGCAGAGGGGTGGGGGTAACGCTGGACAGTGTGGGAGGACAGGGGAGATAAATCAGCAGAATGATTGAGGGTTAGCTTAATGAGAGAGAGGGGGGGGGGGGAGAGAGAGAGAGAGAGAGAGCAACGAAGACACAGATATACACACATGGTGAGACAGGGCGGAGGATAGAGAGAAAGAGACGGCGATGGATATAAGTCGAAGTACTAAAAAATCAAATACATCTACATGTGTTCTTTTATTACTTCACTCAAAACATGTCTTTATCCATAGGGACAAAATGTCAAAGGAAAGCATCTTTTGTTGAACAAACTGTGGCAGATTCCTCAGTAAAAGATAACACGGAGTAAGGTCGCACAAGTCTGTTAGAGTCACCACATTGCCCAACCCTGACATAAGCAATCTTATAGACAACAACCTCCTGCAATCCTGCCCTCGCCAAGGGACAACCTATTGATCAAGCTGCACTGTATGCATAGAGATTTAGTCATCTATTCAACAATCTGTCTACGGCAACTCACGGTATTCCCTCGCGGGCCATTAGGGGTTCAATAGACGACCGCTTCATCGATCGTGATTCTGGTAGCAATTAAGTCTGCCAACAACATCGGGTTTCACCGCCAGATCCCAACAGGTGTCTTAAACTCTTCGCCTCTGTGTTCGCCTTTAGCGTCTTACGAAATACCGCATCAGTCATGGGCAGGTGCTTCGATTAAATCAGTTGGGTATGACTTGTTCTTTGGGTGACGAACAATGGGATGTTCAAGTAATTGCAATTGGCATAAAGGTTATAGATTTTATTAAACCTTTCAGAGGTACCATTTAATACATTTTTCCTTACTTAGGTTGGCAAAATAATTTTCATATAATGTTCACTGCTCTTATTTCCTTTTACGCCAAATGGAATCTGTTTCGTCGGATAATCGATACTGATCATTCGCTTCCGTTGACATTTTATATTTACAAGACAATCACTATTAGACTTGTGTAGTTACTATATACATGCACAACATATTTTTGTATAAGATGGTACTGGTGGCCCGGTCGTCCAACGAACTGTAATTCACATTGCAGAGGTGTGTCCCTTTGGCGGACCAGAAACGTATGATGGTAGGTTAGAATCCCAGATTCGGCTGAATATGTTTCAAGGTTTGTCGTCGTCACATCGCTGTTAATACGTCTAAGACATGCATAATTTAAAAAATGCCAGTATTTGAAATGACCCGTGACGATTCGGGTTACAATAGGTCTTCAGCAACCCATGCTTGCCGTGAAAGGCGACTATGCTTGTCGTAAGAGGCCACTAACGGGATCGGGTGGACAGCCTGCTGACTTGGTTGGTGCATGTCCTCGTATCCCAACTGCGTGGCTCGATGCTCATGATGTCAATCACTGAAATGTCTGGTTCAGGCTCTATTATTGACAGACCGCCGACAAATAGCTGGATTATTACTGTGTACGGCGTTAAACAACAAAGTAATTTAAATACTGTTCAAACCGTTAAAACCAAACTCACGCAGTTCTACTGATAAATACGTTAGTGTGACCAATGTTCATTGAACAGGTATATCTATTAACTGATTAAATCGTGACTGATCGGGTGCGGGTGTCTACTAAGATACACAGTGATCAAAAGGGAAGCGGCAATACGACGAGACAACATAGCTTTATAGCATGAGGCATAACACAGAGATAACATAGCTTTATAGCATGAGGCATAACACAGAGATAACATAGCTTTATAGCATGAGGCATAACACAGAGATAACATAGCTTTATAGCATGAGGCATAACACAGAGATAACATAGCTTTGTAGCATGAGGCATAACACAGAGATAACATAGCTTTATAGCATGAGGCATAACACAGAGACAACATAGCTCTATAGCATGAGGCATAACACAGAGATAACATAGCTTTGTAGCATGAGGCATAACACAGAGATAACATAGCTTTATAGCATGAGGCATAACACAGAGATAACATAGCTTTGTAGCATGAGGCATAACACAGAGATAACATAGCTTTATAGCATGAGGCATAACACAGAGATAACGTAGCTTTATAGCATGAGGCATAACACAGAGATAACATAGCTTTGTAGCATGAGGCATAACACAGAGATAACATAGCTTTATAGCATGAGGCATAACACAGAGATAACATAGCTTTATAGCATGAGGCATAACACAGAGATAACATAGCTTTGTAGTATGAGGCATGACACAGAGATAACATAGCTTTGTAGCATGAGGCATTACACAGAGATAACATAGCTTTATAGCATGAGGCATAACACAGAGATAACATAGCTTTGTAGCATGAGGCATAACACAGAGATAACATAGCTTTGTAGCATGGGGCATAACACAGAGATAACATAGCTTTATAGCATGAGGCATAACACAGAGATAACATAGCTTTGTAGCATGAGGCATAACACAGAGATAACATAGCTTTATAGCATGAGGCATAACACAGAGATAACATAGCTTTATAGCATGAGGCATAACACAGAGATAACATAGCTTTGTAGTATGAGGCATGACACAGAGATAACATAGCTTTGTAGCATGAGGCATTACACAGAGATAACATAGCTTTATAGCATGAGGCATAACACAGAGATAACATAGCTTTGTAGCATGAGGCATAACACAGAGATAACATAGCTTTGTAGCATGGGGCATAACACAGAGATAACATAGCTTTATAGCATGAGGCATAACACAGAGATAACATAGCTTTATAGCATGAGGCATAACACAAGATAACATAGCTTTATAGCATGAGGCATAACACAAGATAACATAGCTTTATAGCATGAGGCATAACGCAGAGATAACATAGCTTTATAGCATGAGGCATAACAGAGATAACATAGCTTTATAGCATGAGGCATAACACAGAGATAACATAGCTTTATAGCATGAGGCATAACACGGAGATAACATAGCTTTATAGCATGAGGCATAACACAGAGATAACATAGCTTTATAGCATGAGGCATAACACGGAGATAACAAAGCTTTATAGCATGAGGCATAACACAGAGATAACATAGCTTTATAGCATGAGGCATAACACAGAGATAACATAGCTTTATAGCATGAGGCATAACACGGAGATAACATAGCTTTATAGCATGAGGCATAACACAGAGATAACATAGCTTTATAGCATGAGGCATAACACAGAGATAACATAGCTTTATAGCATGAGGCATAACACGGAGATAACATAGCTTTATAGCATGAGGCATAACACGGAGATAACATAGCTTTATAGCATGAGGCATAACACAGAGATAACATAGCTTTATAGCATGAGGCATAACACGGAGATAACATAGCTTTATAGCATGAGGCATAACACAGAGACAACTGGACCCGTAAGAAGACACGCGATATATTTCCGTCGCTATTTATAGATGTTGTAGATGGCTATATTTATTTTCCAATTTTGAAAACATTATTTGTGACATACACAATGTATAATGTGTGACATGAACAGTGCTATGCACTCGTGACGTCTTGGGCTGCCATTATTCGCCAAATTAGCCTGAAGACGACAATAGGTTCAGTTGGACATGCCATATTTTAGCTTCCATTATGGTAACGAAAGTCCAATGATACTTCCATGGGTCCTCGGTCCCCGAAACCCGTTGCCCTGCGACACATTTGTGATTATTAAGTTATATTTTCGTAATCTATTTCAATGAACTATTCATTTTTTTCGTAATGACAAATCTCTATGACCGGTGCAGAATAAAGCGTGTTATTAACATATAACAGATATTCATAGAGGAGAGAGAGAGGGGGGGGTGTACTTGAAAAGGATGGGTGGTGAAGTAGAGATAAACACGAGAGAGAGAAGGGGGGGGGGGGGGGGGGGAGGGGGTTACTAGAAAAGGATGGGTGGTGAAGTAGAGACGGACACACGAGAGAGGGAGAGAGAGGGAGTCACACATGAGACAGAGAGCGGAAGGTAGAGAGTAAGGGACGGCGAGCGAGAGGCCCGGAGACACACGACGAAGACACCCGACACACTGTATTCATCGATGTGTGGATCGATGCTCATGATGGCAATCACTGGATTGTCTAGTCCAGATTCGATTATTTACAGACCGCCGTCATATGGCTGAAATGAGTGCGGACAGCCCTTGGCTGAGTGCGGCGTTAAACAACAAACAAACAAACATTAAACGCGCGAACTGAAAGAAATATACGTGCAGATGTATTTAAAGCGCTATTGCCACTGCTAAATATAACCGCTCGCAGCTGATTGTCGATTTTTACCCGATTTGTAACCAATCAAAACTCAATCATGTTGTTTATCCCTACGAAAATGGACATTTCTTGAAAATCGCCCTATGCAATTTTTTGTCTTTGCTGTAAGTATTATTCCTTATCGGCGAAGTGGCTTGTTTTCACTTAAACGTATTAGCACACATGAGCTATCTTTATGATCATCGCAATATTTCAAGTGGCGAGGAGAATAGTGTCTGAATATTGCAAGGAATAAATGGGCGACTGTTGGTTGTTATTAGACACAGTGTGTGTGCGTGTGTGTGTGTGTGTGAGAGAGAGAGAGAGAGAGAGAGAGAGAGACGATAGAAAGAGAGAGAGAGTCACACATGAGACAGAGACATGAGACATTGTGATTTAGATACAGTATGTCTGTTCCTTCTCCACCAGTGTGGACCAGCTACCCCATCCCAGACGAGCAACTGTTGTATGAAGACCTGATGAGGAATTACCAGAAGTCGGTCCGCCCCGTCATCAACGCCTCCTACACCCTCATTGTCAAGTTCGCACTCCGACTCAACCAGATTGTCGGACTGGTGAGAATTTTGTTCCCCTATAGTCTAGGTTATCTGTGAGATGCTTCACTATCTCTGAATGACGTCTATCCCCGTCACAGATAGCAGATATCCCTAGTTAACAAGCGCTCATCCTTTACTTTAAATGCAGGAATCTGGAATGCAGACACGTCATCAAACTATAGATGACGTCATATGTTACCTTTATCAAAAAGCAATTAATGAATTGGCCAACACATTTCTGTTATTGACATCATTTGTTAAATATACAACATTTTTCTGAATTTGTAAATGAGAAATTTTTTTTAAACAATTTCTCTTGCACGAGATGAAATGAAAATGTATATATTGCACTAGAATGTATTATCCTCGGTAAATCTAATCAGTGAAAAGAGGTTGATGCTGGAAACGAAACACGTGGCTGGTTGAGTCTACTCTGAGTAGATGGTGGGGGTGGCAGGGTGTTGACCCACTCGTCTAATTCGTAGTTGCCTCCCTTCGGCCTGCCAGAAACCTGTGATTGTGGGTTCGAACCCCGGTTCGCCCTGATCATGGTTCAAGGTTTGTCAGCACCATACCCGTGCTCATGGGTTTTACCAAAGTGGAAAACGTCTAAGACCTGCATCACTGTGCATGATATGAAACCCGTTGGCTCTTAAATTCCGAATAACATGTTTAAAGCAGAGGTAATATCTTTTTCACAATCAAGACTATTTAAAGTAATGTTTCAGTAAGGATTAAGTCAGATAATATATTTGTATGTAAATACGATTAGCACCACTTTGGAGGCCCTGTCGTCTAGGGCACCACAATTCGTGCGTGCCAGAAAGATAAATTTTGATCGTGGGTTCGATACTCGGTTAGCCGTGATTATGTTTCTAGCTTTGTCAACACAATACCTGTTTTTCTGGTGTTCCTGACGGATGTCACTCAGTCACTCACTCACTCACTCACTCACTCACTCCGGGGCAGACAGAGTCCCTTAGTGCTAGTGACAACCAACTGTTGACGATTGGGGGTTATCATGTGTGACCTGCTTAAATATGTCCTCTTGGTCAGAAGCGCTGATCGTTGCCGGTGCTGTATTTAAGCCCTGGCCAGGACTCGATTCTTTACCGGTTGTCATGACATAGCTGGAATATGGCTGACGTTCACTCACTCGCTGATCACTGCATCTGAACCTCTCTCTTATTAATCATCAGTGAAGTCGCCTATACTCATAACAGTAGGGACACGGGTGGCCCAGTCGTCTAAGGCGTCGCCATTCGCTGTTGGGTTTGAATCCCGGCTCGCCCGATTATGTTTCCAGTTTGTCTGCACCATACCCGTGCTCGTGGGTTTCACCGAGGTGGTAAACGTCTGAGACCTGCATCACTTCGGGCTTTCCTCCCACATTAAGCTGACACGCCGCGATATAACTGGAATACTGTTCAAACCGGCCTCATAATTGTAACATTGCATTACCAGAGCCAGAAAAACCTTAACCGATGGTGATGCGACCACATTGGTGTTTTTCGTTGACGATAGTCAGAAAAGACTTAAAGGGGCATAATCAAATGTTATGGATCTTAATTATTATAAACCATATTTATTTTCAGGACGAGCGGCAGCAGGTTCTTACAAGCAATGTGTTTATTGATCAGGTAAGGCGACAGCGAGGATTTTTCAACTATGATCAAAGAGACGACATTAAGTAGTTTTTAGCACTTGTTCAACCTTACTCTAAATTAGCTTGCTTAACTGGAAAAAAAGGTTCTTGAGTTCAGTTATTCCACTTTTGGGAAATTGGATTCGGCATCAACGTAAACAGATTAAAAATATTACTACTAATTATTAAGAGGAATCGTGGGGTTATTTCATGATATTCGAAAGCTAGAGGATTGGTTGTACTTGAATTGTATGAGTTGAGGGTGAGGGGAAATTGGGTTTACATATCGACTTGCATGCACGTGCGTGCGTGTGTTGCTGCTTGTACTAGTCCGGACTGATGCCGTTTTATAGTGCTAGCTCACTGAGATACCATGCCGCTTTTTTAACATGAATACCCCACTCAGACACAGTATACGGACTCCCGAGCCGATCAGTCTTGTTTTAGCCCCTTAATGCCGAGCGCCAGACGGGTAACATCAAGTACCATCTCTCAACGTCTTTGGGTATGACGCGACCGGGATCGAACCATTTGAATTACTTACTTTAATTGTAAATGAAGCTGAACATACCGGGTTTTCATGGCAATATGGGATACTATGCGTAGACTATCCCTTTCAAATTTTGAGTGGTATAGATTGCCTTAGTGTTGGTCTCTATGAGAAACGTTGGCGCCTTGAGCAGTGGCGTCGGGGCTTTGAAGGAAATTAGTGGCTTTATAATTGGTTACTTCAAAGGCAGTTGGTTCGTAGCAGTACTTGAAGTAGTAAACGTAGATGAGATACTGGCAGTTGTAGAGGTTACATCCATGGGTTAGAGAGCAAGAAGCAGATAGAATCGTGCTAGCCTGTCTCCCCTCTCAGTCCCCGGACCAAGATTTTATTTCTGGGGACTAATTGTCGGAAGCGTGTATGTAGTTAGTTGAGGACTTGGCAAAACACAGGAATACCCACTTACCAGTGCGGCTCAACAGAGTTGCGCTGAGACTTAACGGGGGTTGCCATTCTGCTGATTTCTTAATGTCCCTTTCTCGTTCTCAATCTCATTAAAATCAGATCTTAGTTCTCGCTTTGTTTAGCGGCAGCGAGAACGTAGATCTGATGTTAATGAGACTGCTCTTGTCTGTGATCGGATTCTTTACTGACGCTTTCATCCTATTCTGAGGTGGATTTCTTTTGTTCACGTTATCTCTATTCTGTTGTTGATAATTAATTACCCTTTCTCTATTCTGTAAGTAGGGGGGCACGGGTGGCCCAATCGTCTAAGGCGCCGCGATTCGCTGTGCAGAGTTGCGTCCCTTGGACACGACAGAAAGCTATGATTGTGGGTTCGAATCCCAGTTCGCCCCGATTATGTTTCTAGGTTTGTCAGCACCATACCCGTGCTCGTGGGTTTCACCGAAGTGGTAAACGTCTAAGACCTGCATCACTTCTGGCTTTCCTCCCACATTAAGCTGACACGCCGTGATATAACTGAAATACTGTTAAAAGCGGCGTTAAACACAACTCACTCACTCACTATTCTGTAAGTAAATTGTTTCCACTTTTCACCAGGAATGGGTGGACGAGAACCTCGCCTGGGATCCCAAAAACTACAATGACATTCGCTCACTCCGCGTAGCCGGCAGTAACGTGTGGCTGCCAGACACCTTCATGTTCAACAAGTAAGGAGAACACTCCATGGACGTTACCCCTTGATCAGCTACATGTCCCGTTGTCTCCTGTATATTTACTGTAATTAATGACCCTGCAGATAAGGACATTGTTACAAGGTGTGACCTGGCGGATTGTGTGCCATTATACCCCGAAGGTATCCATCGTTCTTGTGCTGCCGACATGGGCCTTGTTCTACAAAACGATCTTCGGGCTACGAGTGTCAACTTCCATACTTTAACACTGACGCACGACAGTCGTAGCGCTGAGATCGCTTTATGGAACGGGGCCCTGTGCTGGCCCCGACTTGATTATTTACGGTCGACATGGTATACGTGAAATATTGCGAGCTGCGGCGTAAAACAGTATTTACGGTCGTAAGTGTACACTGAATATCCAGGACATTTGATAAAATATATGCATTGAGAAACTTGTGCAATCCGCAATAAATAAAAGTATATATATATATATATATATATATATATATATATATATTATATATATATATATATATATAATACCTGGAGCCACACCAATTTGCATGAGTGTTCCTCCTCGATTTTTGTCCTCACTCAGTGTGATGAAACAAGTAACTTTATATTTGATATCATCCCTGGCCACGGGAGCGTGTTGGGTTTTTTGTATGCAGTGTTTATATATATGTAATAATATATATTCTTATCTTATGATCATTTGTGATTTGGTGGTCGTTGTGGGAGGCGTGTACAAGAAAATCATGTCCTTAATACATGTTTGCATCTAACAAACGACCCCTCAAATCACAAATGATAATTTCCCGTATCGGTAATACATCTTACAGCGCAGACGACGGATCAACCGGATTCATGAGCGGCACGTTTGTCCAGATACACAACGACGGGAGTGTCATGTGGCCAGTACCGGTCAAACTGAAGAGCTCGTGCAAGGTGGACATCACGTACTTCCCGTTTGATGACCAGAAGTGTATTCTGAGATTCGGGTCGTGGATCTACAGCGGTTCCTGGGTGGACTATGTTACCATGTACAACAACACACCAATCGACATGGCGTACTACGTCAACAACAGTGAGTGGGAACTACTTTCAGTGACGTTGCAGAAGAACAACCGTCAGTACGAGTGCTGCCCGGATGCGCACCCTGATTTGACGTTCATTCTGCATATACGTCGTAAAACATTCTACTACATCTTTAACATCATCGTCCCTTGTATCATGCTGTCGATACTGACGCTGTTGACGTTCTGGCTGCCCCCGACGTCGGGGGAGAAGGTAACGCTGGGACTGAACGTCTTCCTGGCGTTCTCCATGTTTATGTTGCTGGTGGCAGAGGAGGTTCCGGCCACGTCGGAGGCAGTGCCACTCATTGGTAGGTATAATACCCGTGAAGGCCCGGGGTAGAATAGGTCTTCAGCAACCCACGCTTGTCGTAAAAGGCGACTATTCTTGTCGGAAGAGGGACTAACGGGTGGTCAGCCTCATTGACTTGGTTGATGCATGTCATCGTATCCAAACTGCGTGGATGGATGTTCATGATGTCAATCACTGGAGTGTCTGGTCTGGACTCAGTTATTTGCAGACCGCCATCATATAGTTGGAATATAGTTGTAGTTCGGCGTTAAAAAACAAACAAACATTGGTAGGCATACCTAGTAGTGAGCAAGTGTGTGTCTCGGCTTAATGTGGGAGGAAAACCCGGATGCAGGTTGTTTACCTATTTGATGAAACCAGCGAGCAGTGGTAAGTTATGTGTAATAGTTAGGTCTGGTGGTAGCCTTGTGATTTTAGCTTCTTCTTGTAACGTCTAAGACCTGGGCTCGATTCCTCATTGGTACAACGCGTCGAACAAGTTATAATTACGACAGAGTGATGATTTGAGCTTTCTTCGTCGCACAGACGTTCCTGCTTTGATTTGAAGCAGGGTTTTCTTGTCAGGGTAAACGTATACTTACCTATCAACCAACCATGAGTGAATGTGATTTTACGCCACTTTGGCCTATATTCGAGCATGTTACGGCGGGGGCAACATAAAATGGTACTCATGTGGGGAATTGAACCGGGGCTGACGGCGGGGCGAGTGAACGCTTCAACAACTAGGCTACCCCGCCGCCCTACTCCATTTGACATAAATAAGAATACTTAAAATAAGATATGACCTTAAATGAATACCGTCTTTGAGACTTTATCAAGACAACTGTTGAATACAACCTACATACGTGTTATAGACACGCGTGCACCGGCGTATTTCTGAAGTTAATGTGCCAAATATCTATTACAGTAAACTACGGTTATAACGAACACGCTTATAACGAACTGACGGATATAGAGAACTTACTTTTTTGTCCCGACTATTTGTTGTAGGTATGCTGTATATATGCATATAGCGAACCACGGCTACAACGAACTAAAATTAATGGTCCCTTTGAGTTCGTTGTAACCATAGTTTGCTGTATTATTAATAAATGAATAAAATACCTAATATTTTTACCTAGGTTATATTCATGTGTAATTCTAATATAACTATTTCTTTAATAATAATATCCCGAATACATGTTATTTGCAGGTATCTATCTGTGCTTGGTAATGACGATGACGTCGGTATCTGTTATCATGGCCGTCATAGTCATCAACGTCTACAACCGTGGGATGAAGATGAGGCGTGCTCCTGTCTGGATGAGAACATTAGCTCTTAACTGGCTGTCTAAGGTCCTTCATGTCAAACACGACATAGAACTAGTTGCACGACACGTAGTACTGGTAAGCAATGTCACCATGTTGCATATTCGATTCATGTTCAACTAATGTTTCATCTTCGAGGCAAGGGAGCTAACTGACTGTAAAAGTCCAGTGGAAACTGGATAGTCAGTTAACTCCCTTGCCTCGGGAAGATGCTTATGTTTGAATTAGGCAACAATCACTAACGCATATTGCGCGAGTTTTCGAGAACACTTGGTGTCATCACTGACTTTTAGTGATCCATTCATATAAGTTTGCCTTTTATGCTAAGTGGAATCTGTTTCGGTAAATGTTTGACACTGATTATTCCCTGCCGTTCCATATTTTGTATCAATTACAGATGACGCCAAGGGCACCATCATCCATCAACGAGGCTTACATTATCATGCTAATTTTCAATGGGTTTTTCAGCCTTTAGATATCACTCGATGGTTTCCTTAATGATTTACAATGAAAGCCCATTGGTCCAGAAACAGCAAATGCCAGGCATTTACTGTTGGAACATGTCCTAACATCAAGCTCCTCACAGCTTTCTGTACTGTGGCTGCCACCAGTCGCAGCTTCCCACTGTGATAGGCAGCCACAACCATGCTTGGAATCGACAGATCGACAGACCGTTATGTTTACAAACAAGTGATGACTGCCGTGACACCGAATACTCTTTGCCCAGCTAAATTATTTTCTTTGTATGTCAATTTGAATTTCTATTTTATTACAACTATCAAGTAATTGGTAGAGTAAGAATGTAAGGATGAAGTTGGTGATTTTCCGTTCGTCTACAAGCTCGAACCAATCTGATGAAACAAACAAAAAGTTTAATTCAACTGGGAAATATGTTTTGAACCTTTTCAAAATTCATTATGATGGCATTGCCAAAGGCATAAACAAAAGTATATACGTTACGACATTTGGGGTTAGAGTGCAAATTTCAAGATGCTTGTTTTGACAGCTCCCACGCTGACTGCAGCAATGTTATAACGAAGGCGTCACGCGCTCGGAGGAGCTTGTTCCCAATACAATGTATATGCAAAGGGACATAACTCAGTACCCATGATTCGTTTATCTAGAAATACGCTATTGGTGACTAGTAAATGTAAATGGCCCAATTTGCCCTGTTTGCCCTGATTTTAGTTCTAGGTTTCTTCCAAGTGGCGTTACTCACTGTTCCCGTGATCATTTGTACTGGTCATTATATGTACTGGTCATGTGTACGAGGTGAACAACGCCAAAGGTTTCAATAACTGAATATGTCTCCTAATTTACAGGAGGACCACTTCTACGAAGTAACAAAACGGCCTGATAACACAAGTCAGATCCGCAAGACTTACTCCAAGTTTGACATAAACAAACCCATCAACAGCCCAATATTCACCAGACACAACAACAACTCGGAAGGGTACCAGCCAATCAGACCACACGTTAGAAACCGAAGGAACAGCATCGGGGAGCATCCTGACCAATGGCACGACCCGTACTATCGCCAGGACGACCACGAGCCTGTCCACAACGGACCCCCGGGAGCATCTTTCAGCGAGGACACACCACCCTGTAATATTGTTCCTTCCGTTCTTATTGAAAGCCCCAATGCAAGTCAAGCACCCGCTGTGGTTATCCCCAATCAGAACGCCTGCTCACTTCAAACAGTCCTCCACCAGAACACAAACGCCTACCAGAGTCAGGTCGTGTTCCAACACTCCACTGCATCCACTTCAGGCCAGGCGACGCGGTTTGAAGAAGCTACTGACGGTGATTCTGATAGTGAAACGGTTAATTCTATCCCCCATCTCAAGAAGGTGATTGTGGCCGAGTGGCAGAGGATTGCCGTTGTCGTGGATAGGTTCCTGTTCTGGTTCTACATGTTTGTTACCTTCACATCCTACCTCATCATCCTCATCATTGTCCCTGCTCAGCACTACACCCACGGCAAGCGAGGCATCTTCCAGGAAGGGGGATTTCAGCCGACTGACATATAGGTTGCGGGAGAGTGCCATAACAGCCGGGGATGAATACCATCAAGGGCATCATGCCATCGTCTCTCTTTGTTAGTCCGGAAACCAACACATCTGGACGAAATATTTGACGAGGATAAACAATGCTATTAGCACCATGCATTTAAGATGTATTTTGTGGAGGATTCTGGTTGGCCATAAGTGTTATTGTAGTGTAGCCGAGAGAGAAGCCACTGCGGGCATGTGTCTTTTATCATGTTGTGTTGAACCTGACATATTAAATGACAGTGTGATCAAACACCGATCTTAATGACACGATTGATATTTAGGCAGGTTATGGAACTTTTGATGCCGGGGCTGTTTGGGATATTCAGTACAGTGGGAAACGTTTAACTTCACCTTTCGGTACAGTTCAAACAGGGATGGATTCTGTACAATGCTCAAAATTTTTGTGCGTTCAGTCATTTTAGACGAATATTTGTTCATATTGCCAATGCTATTGCTTTTCAGAGACCTAATAGAAACATTTTGTTTGTCAAGAAAGTCATTTAATGCCAATTTTTAACTTGTGAATCCATATTACATCAGTTGATACACAAGAGATGTTGATAATCAGCAATGCTGAAATTCAGGCAAGTCCAATCTCGACGGGTTGATTCAAAAACTGGAACATTGGGGTTAAGGTGAGGGAGTGAGTGAGTTGGGTGTAACGCCGGTTTGAACAGTATTTATATCACCGTGACAGCCTAATGTGTGAGGAAAGACAGAAGTCAGGCAGGTCTCAGACGTTACCACTTGGGTGAAACCCACGAGCAGGGGTATGGTGCTGACAAGCCTGGAAACATAATCGTGGCGAACCGGGATTCGAACCCACGATCTAGGTCTTAGCGCGGCCAGGCGACCCAACTCTGCACAGCGAATTAGACGACTGGGCCACCCGTATCTCCTGAGGGTTAGAGAACATGTTCACACTGGTGGAACTCAGATGTGTTGGGTTAGTGGATTCTTCTGGAACTGGGGGCACGGGTGGCCCAGTCGTCTAAGGCGCCGCGATTCGCTGTGCAGAGTTGCGTCCACTGGGCACGCGAGAAACCTATGATTGTGGGTTCGAATCCCGGTTCGCCCCGATTATGTTTCGAGGTTTGTCAGCACCATACCCGTGCTCGTGGGTTTCACCGAAGTGGTAAACGTCTAAGACCTGCATCACTTCTGGCTTTCCTCCCACATTAAGCTGACACGCCGTGATATAACTGGAATACTGTTAAAAGTGGCGTTAAACCCAACTCTATCACTATATCGTCTGGAACTGGCGTTACGCAGTCATTCAAACCAGTATGATCACGGAGCACTGATTTATATTCCGGGGACGGAAGATGCATACACCATAGAGAAATCACTCGTTAATTCCTAACACTGTTGCTATGGTAGATCAGTTGTGTTACTGAATGGTTTGTGTTAAATGTTAAATAGCTCAAACAGTTTTAGAATGTCATGTTGTTCATTTACTACAGTTTATTTACAGCTGACGAATCCTGATGGGGCGTCTTCCATTGTTACCATAATAAACATTAATTAGAAACAAATAAGTTATTTTTTTCTTTTGCACCGAAATGTACGAGAACCACGAATGTGAAGTAACGTAGGGTATGAAAAAGGTATGATCGCTTTCTTTGGTGTTTGTGGTAAAGGTGACTCCATATTGGTGAATGAGTATGGTTTTACGCCGCTTTTAGCAATATTCCAGCAATATCACGGCGGGTAACACCAGAAATGGGCTTCACGTGCTGTACCCATGTCGGGAATCGAACCCGAGCGAACGTTTTAACCACTAGGCTACCCGACCGCCCCGACTTCATATTGCGACGGTCATTATCACGTATCTAATGTATTATTTCTCCATTTTATTGTGAGTGAGTGAGTGAGTTACGTATTTAATGATAAAAAAACAAAGCACATGACAATAAAACCGATCGTCCAAACGCATCACGGCAACGGCCATGGTAACCCGATGCACGTGGGTTCCGTGCAAATTGAAATGCACATGAGTTCCCCATTTCGTGCCCAAAAAATCCACCCTGATCGGATGACATTCATTCGTTATTGAATGGCTATCACATGCCAAGATTGACAAGAAATCAGCGACACCAAGCCCTTGAACGATTGCAAGCCGGACAAACCGCCCGGCAAGTAGCCAATACATTTCAAGCCTACGTAAGGACCATATACAGGCTCCAGCAACGGTACCAGACCACCAACACTACAGATGACCGACCACGTAGTGGAAGACCATGGGTCACCACCCAACGTCAGGATCGTCAGATTGTGAACAGCATCTTCAAGATCGCTTTGTTACTGCTGCGGAAACTGTCACAGGCCACACCGAGGACCCATTCTGACACCACGTCATCGCCGGGACCGTCTGCAGTGGGCAACACAGCACCAGCATTGGAGAGTCCTCTTCTTAGACGAGAGCCGTTACTGTATATCAACAGCAGATAGCAGAGAGGGAGAAAGTCTGGCGACGCCGAGGGGAGCGTTATTCGGATGCTTGTGTTGTTGAGAGAGACTCGTGGGAGGTCCGAACGTCATGTTTTGGGGTGGAATTGGTCTTGCACAGAGGGTCGGCCCTGTGGTCTTCCAGAACATCGGTCCAGGGAGAGGCAATGGTGTCACAGCAGCTAGGTACATTGATTAAGTCTTGAGACCACTCGCCATACCTCATTTGGCACGTCGCCAAGTCACGAGTTTCAGCATGATAACGCCCGTGCCCACACTGCGAGAGCAACAATTCCAGCACAATTGCATCAGAACCATGCAGTGGCCTGCCCTCAGTCACGATTTAAATCCCATTGAGCACCTGTGGAACGAGATTCAAAGACGACTGAATGACGTCCGACGAAGGCCGACAACTGCAGCTGAACTGCGTCAGGCGTTCCTCATAGCTAGTTAACTGAAAATCATTGATGGTACCAGGCGTTCGCATCCATCGTTGCCTTGACTACTATCGAATATACATCCTTCTCTACACCATCCATGTATTCGGGTATGACTTGTATCATCCGAAATGAATCCACATTCGTAACATGGGAGTTACTGGTGTCAGTATAGGAAACGAAACATTTCCAAGGTCAGCTCCAAACTCTGGTCTCTCAGCTACTCAGTTTTGACCTTTTTGGCTGCTATCCGCCATCAGTTGATCTGCAGGTGTGTTCAAACCAATATGTAGATTAGATTCAGATGGCTGTAGGTCGCTTAAAATTCCTGTTAAATAAAAGCCACAAAACCGTTCCAGCAGCCACAAGAAATCTCTGCTAAGATCAGAGTCGAAGGTATGATTCTGACTGTATCATGTCTATGAACTTATGAATCAGTATCAAATAGTGAAGATATCAGGTGCTAAAGGTGGAGCGTATCCTGCTCAACCGGTGGCACCCGCAACAAACACATGCAAAGGCAAGTCAAGTGTTCACCTGCAACAAGGGACCATATGGTACAAGTCAAAATAACAAGTCGAACATCATACTTGTCACTGAAGCGTCAAATTTGGAAATGTCCTCCATCTTTTGAAAGCTTTACTGGGGGCTTGAATGTGAAAACCTTGATTAAACAATTTGAGCAATACGCTCTTTGAAATCTTCGTAGAAAGGGCATGCTCGGTTAAGTAATGTCACACGATCAAAGACGGTCAAAGAAGGTACTCTATGAACAAAGGTAAATAGAGTCAAATAGGTGCAAAGGGTAAAAAAATATTTTGTTTGTTTGTTCGTTGTTTAACGCCGCATTCAGCAATATTTCAGCGTTGTGACTGCAGTCTATAAATAATCGAATCTGGACCAGCCAATCCATTGATTAACATCATGAGTATCGATCAACACCATTGGGATGACATGCATCAACCAAGTCAGTGAGCCTGACCACCCGATCCCGTTAGTCGCCTCTTTATGGCAAGCATGGGTTGCTGATGACCTATTCTACCCCGGATCTTCATGGGTCGGTCAAATATTAACTATATAAGGATTTAAAGGTCTTAGACGTTTACCACTTCGCTGAAACCCACGAGCACGTGTATGGTGCTGACAAACCTAGAAACATTATCGACGCGAACCGGGATACGAACCCACGATCACAGGTTTCTGGTGTGCCCAAGGGACGCAACTCTGCACAGCGAATTGCCGCCCGTGTGCCCCCTGTTGCCAATAGAAGGGTGACACTGTGGACAGGTCAATGGTCCTGAATTACTTTGTAAGGATAGGATATATGCATGAACAACTTCCTCATAACAATTAGGACTTACATGAAAAAAATGTAGCTCCTAATATTAACAAAGAAGTTGTTTATGCATATATATTATCCTTACTTGGTACTCCAACTTGAAAATGCCTCTACAAGAAGTAACTGAATTACTATGTCAAACTCATGAGTATTACAAGATTATGTTTTTTGAAAATTTACTTAACACAGACCCTAAGGTTACATGAATTTCGCAAACCCATTACTTTAACAACTATTTTTCCTAACCTATAAGGCAAGTAACTGCACCCCAGATCTGATGGGGATGCAAACACACACAAAACAAAGCATTAAACATCTAAAGTTTATTGCAGTGAAATACAATATATGTTGATTGCAATCAATGAAATCAGTAACAATCAAAAGATTTCAAATATAAAAATAATATTCTGTATCATTCTATTACATAGTTAAAAATACAAGCTTGATTTGGACTTCCAGTTGCTTGTACACAGCATAAAACTGAATGTAAGCAGCATGCTATATACCTGTCACCTAATGTTGTTCTTTAACTGTACGAGTACTATATACCTGTCACCTAGTCTTGCTCTTTGACTAAAGTAGCATATATATTCCAAACAAAATACTTAAGGGCTCATGAATATTATTGAGGATATTATTTTGTATTGAAGACTGAAATTCTTAAAAATGTGTATGGTATTTAGAAAGATATAAATACGTTTTTGTTCAATACATGTTCATGCTCATCTTTTAGTAGCATATTATATATAGGTCACCTCCTGTCGATCTCATGATCACAGTTCACATCACACTTACATAAACATTTTGATAATATGGATTACAATTGTGTATACTAACACATGATCATGTGTTTTGATTTTACAGCAATCTTTAACATGTCAACACACATGTATTTCTTATTCCACAAAGTTTATAATGTAATATATACACTAGTTTACCATACAATATTTATGGAAGAAGGCTTTAAAAATACTTCATCAAACAAAAATATACTTACCCCATACAATCTATTGAGTCAGCAAAACCTATTATGTAGAAAAACATGTACTACAGGTTTATTTTAATGTTTTGAGCAATTATAAATTATCAACATCCCACGAGCAGAAGAAAAAAGAACTATAAAAAGTCTATGTAGGTTATGTGAAATATATACCAATCAAAAGAAGTTAAGGACCAACCGATTCGTTCATATTACGATATTTAATCTGTCATAACATGTAGTTGTAGTATGAAAGAAACGTTACTTTATCTTCTTTTAAGTAGCATTGTTACTATGACTTCATCAGCTAAATAAAAATTGACAAACATGTAGTGGACATGTAAGACACTAACTATAAACATGTCAACAAAATCTATCATAATGGCAGTGGATCTAGTAGCAGCTACACTTCTTATAAAGCTGTTAACATCCAAACAAAACACAAACACTAGCTTTGGCTAATCATAAGATAAAACATAAAACTAAAACAATAAAATGTCTGGATTATGCAAAGACAGGTAATCAGGGTAATATCGATGAAACTCGAAATATTCCACTGAAAAGGAAGCCAATCTAATCCCCAATAAGTGTGTGTTGCTTGCTTTAGCCACACACAGCAGTATCACAGCAATAAGACAACTGCCTGTAGATAATCAAGTGTGGACCAGACAAACTAGTGATTGATATTGTGAGCAAGAAACCAGGCTCTCGGGTACAATGACACGCAATCTACCAGGTCAAAGAGTCTGACCATCTGAACCATTAAACAGCTCTATCTTAGCATATGGGTGTGATCTCAGAACTGTGGGTGTGTGTCGCAATCTCATTAAAATCAGATCTTAGTTCTCGCCACTGCTGAACAAAGATCTGAGGACATCCCATTACGGGTCACGTCAGACCGACCTTGCGCGAACTTTGACCAATCAGAAGGCAGCTTTCTCGTGCTTTACAGCTCTAATTTCAAATTGGCGACTTGGCTTCGAAACATATTTTGACAAATTCTGATTAAAAATTTGAAACCTGAACAAAAAACATTCTGGAATGGCAAATATATGGTCTAGATTGTAAGGAATCAGTCGTTAAACCCGTAACTATCGTTCGGTATACCCCATGTTAAAGTTTTCGAGGTTGTATGATTAGAAATCACATTCTGACTGTCACTTTCATAATCTGGTAAGCGACACACTGATTGGTCGGATGAAAGGTCGGTCTGACGTGACCCCTAATGGGATGTCTTCAGATATTTGTTTAGTGGTAGCGAGAACTAAGGTCTGATTTTAATGAGATTGGTGTGTGTTGTAACACGCAACTCATCCACAAAAAAGGTTACCCGGAAGTTTTGGGACATAAACATAAAAAATGGTACATTCACAATATGTTTTTAATTTATGAGAGAGTGATGAGCTCAGATTGATGTTTTTCAAATGCTGCAGAAATGTGATAGAATTATTGTCACAACAGATGGTTAATAACCGAGATTTATGATCCTCCTAACTACTGTAAATAGCAGCCATGTTAATAAGTTAACATATAAAATGTACATCTGAACAAAACACAGAAGCCAACAAAGGATGTGTTGTGGGATTCTCACCATCCTCACATGTATGCTGTGTCTTCCTAAGTCAACAGGGACCGCCTCCGCTGTCTAGTGGTAGAGCGTCCGCCCGGAGAGCGGAAGGTCCGGGGTTCAATCCCCGGCCGCGTCATACCAAAAGACGTTAAAAGATGGTACCTGTTGTTACCCTGTCTGGCGCTCGGCATTAAGGGGCTAAAACAAGGACTGGTCGGCTCGGAGTCAGTATACTGTGTCTGAGTGGGGTATTCATGTTAAACTGCGGCATGGTATCTCAGTGGGCTAGCACTATAAATCGGCATCAGTCAGGACTAGTACAAGCAGCCACAGACACACACACGTGCATGCACGTCGCTATATAAGTGCAATAATCTTGGACGCGACGTTAAAGCCAATTTCACCTCGCCTCACCTAAGTCAACATGGTTAACAAATGTCAACACAGCCATGTGTGTGGCAGCTCTGCACTTTTCCTTTCTATATTACATAGGAAAATACATATTAAATGGTAAATCATCATGTCTAGTGATGTTTTATATCAAATTTCATACTTTAATTGACCAAGTTTGTTATAGATCGACCTGCTTATTCACCTGAAGGGATACGATGTGTTGGGTTTTTTTGAGAGCGCATATTAATACTCAATCAAGACTGAATCATAAATAACTTCTGAAACGTACAATGTAGATCGTGTTAGGTAGACAGAGCATGTATACTGTTTTGTTGGTCATCCACCACATACGACTCGACCTTCGTTAAACCGCTGATCATCTATAACGCTCATCAATTATTTGGACCCCGAAGCTAGAGTTGTAGCGAGGGATTACTGTATTACACCATTACATCATTTCCATCTGAGCTATGGCCAAGCTATGATCTGTGTAAAGGTCAGACAAGCCTTCCAATGGAGGTCATGTCAGGTGAACTTCCCAATCTGAGAAAAGATTTATCTGTATCTTTAATACACAAATGAGCAGTTTCAATTAGAAATTGATAAAAGCAGGGCTATAATATTACTGTGGATATTTTGCTAAGATTAAATTTTTAAAGTCAATGTAAAGAAATGTTGAGACTGGATCCACTGATTGATACGATGAGGTACGATGACACGCAATCAACCAAATCTCTGAGCTGGCCATCTAATCCATTTGATGACCTCTTCTGACCAGTATAGGTTGCTGGAGACCTATTTCTCAGTTCCTCCATGTGAAGGCACCTGCATCAACTACCTCGTATTCAAGCTGGGTTTCAAATCGGTTCATTTTCTAGAACACTGACTTAATGTCATCCAAAATGTCTGAAAAGAATCTTCCAATGTTGGTAATGATCTCGAATGTCCATCAGAAGCAGATGAAATCATGAAAATGTCCCATGGCCATTGGTCTCTTGTAAAATCACTGTACAGCACTTATCACATATAAACCATTCTATAAAATACTGGAAACAAGATGTCATTATACACACTAAATCGTGAAAGTAATGTGTCTCCAAAAGAATGCGACCAATAGACCCTAGCCAAAAATGTGACTCAAAATGAACGCGACACCCCCTCCTCTCAAGCATCAGTGGATTTCTATCTAAAGATGTCCTCAGTCAGGTTTAGAATCCTCACCTTAATCCAACCTTACATTAATCCAATCACACACCAAATAGCACCGTTTAAGTTGGTATTTTTGCTTTCCAAAATGTCTTATTGTTGATATAAACGCGATGTTTAAAAATGCGAGCAAAGACCACTCGCATTTTTCGCATTTAATTCACGCTCGCGTAAATTTCAAGAGTTACAGTACTTGGATGCCTGTTTCTGTCAGTATGTGGGGGACTGGGCACTCATTAATGTTGAGTCAGTGAATGAGTGAACTGGGTTTAATGCTGTTTTAAACCATATTTAAATTACATCCCATGTCCACTGGATGTGGGAGGTAAGTCCGAAGTGAAGCAGGTCTCAGACACATACCCCTTACATGAAGCCTGTGAGCACGGGTATGGTGCTGCCAACCTAGAAACAGAATCAGGGTGAATCTGGGAACCCATGATCATCGGTTTCTGTCCCGTATAGGCAACTCTGCACAGTGATTTACAGGGCCTTAGACAACAGGGCCACCTGCACCCTTGATTAATGTTAAAAGGGAAGGAGGAAGGTTTCATTACATAGTTAGGCCAGGCTTTTTTTATTTTTAGGATTACAGATTTTTCAGCCCCATGTCGAGGGTTTGAGGAAGGAAAAAAAAGGCAGATGCATTTTTGTTTTAATGCAGAATGCCTCTGGCATACTTTATGAACACATTCAGTGCCATTTGTGACGATAAAGTCCCTTGTAACAAAAAATATTCTACCACTTACAACACAGACAATTGTCAAGGGAGGCTATTCATGTTCGGCTTCGAGATCAACAAAGATCAATTATGCATCTCTTTACTAGTTTACAACCGTAAATTCATATAAGGTGAAGATAACAAATAAAATAACTGACTACGCGGCTATCGGCGGGGAAACAAAATGGAAATCTGATGTATTTTTTTTAAACATTTTCTCAAAAATTAGAGTCTGCAGGTCCGTAATCTGAAAAATATAAAAAGCCTCGCCTTAGAAATATTACTCTTTTTCAGTGCCCCTCCCAAAAAGTTTGTCCCAAGGGCATCTTTCCTGTGATACCAAATTGGTTGGTTGGAATAAAAAAAAAATCCTAAAAATGACTATCAGTGTTTCATGATCCTCATCAAATTGTACACATTTCTTTATATTTTTCACAATCTTCTCCTGAAACAGCTAAGATCTGTTTTCAGACTTTCCCCTGATTTTTGTCAGTACTCACACCCCATACTGACTAACCCAGCCCTCCAGTCTACCTAACAATCACAAAGATTAATCAATACCATTAGCATCACAAGTGTATCAATTCAAATGCATTCATAAAGGTAGTATGTAGGATTTCTTAAAAACAACCTTGATAATGCTGGAGCCAATTTGTACATGCATCTGTGATAAACATTTGAATATGTTCAAGCTTCACCATATGTCAGTACTACACAGTGGTGGATAACACACACATTTGATACATTGGCTTTTACAGAAATAGTGAAATTACAATGCAAACAATTTGTGGACGTTCTGTACCCAATTGTAAAAGTTTAAGATGAAATACTGATATTTTTGAAGACATAATGAGTTTAATCCGATGATTGCAAAAGCAACGTCACAAAACTTTAAAAATAAGATTGACACAATTTTATGGATAACAACTTCTTTAATACTGTGAAAAGCGACGTTTCGGTATAGATCCTTATACCGTTGTCCTTGCTTGACAATAGTATAAGGATCTATCCCGAAATGTTGCTTTTCACAGTATTGAAGAAGTTATTATCCATAAAATTGTGTCTATCTTGTAATCCTTCAACTTCTAAGCAATGCCTATCAAACAACTTTAAAAATAGGTCAATATTTGTAGGCATAATTCAAATTTAAAATTCAAATAGGTTTCAGAAAAAATATAATTATATAGATGTATACAGAAGCATATCACAACTTTGGAATTTACAAAATATTCAATAAAACCTCAATAGAACTACCGGGGGGAGGTGGGGGGGGGGGTTTATTTTAATGAACTGTTGTCCTTCTCTGCATGACACTCTTCAAACTAAGGGTCTAAGGGTTAGTTGGCACCATTAAAGGAAGGAGTCGGTTTTAAGATGCTTCACAGTATTAGTCACATGACGCCATGTCAGCTTAATGTGGTAAGAAGCACAGATTGATGAAGCAAATTGACGCTTTTGACACAGGTTCAACATTGCTGAGGAAACCAATGAGTGATATGAAAAGGCTGGTAGACCTAAATAACAAATATGTCACAATGTAAGATCCATGTTTGCAGACTTCAAAATCTTGATTGACCGTATCTCGCAAAACAAGGTCTAACAGTAATAAAACCTGTGATGCTAACATAGCATGTCCTCATTTTGGGATTAGGCAACACTTGGAATTGACAAACAGTAAGGTGGATTTCACTTTTGTTATAGTTCTATTAGTTCATCAATAACAATTATTTATGCAAATTCACAAAACTAAGACAAGTACGGTACATACTTTTACCCTGAAACTAAGGTGCAAAGCATTTATCATCCAAAACTGGCTCCCACAGGAGATATTGCTTGGGTGAGATCAAGTGATATCTACAGTGTAGATATCGCTGCAATGAAATTGCATCACAATGCTTTGCAGACCATTGTGACGTCATTGGTTACCATGATGTCACAATAAAATGACATCACTAATGGCTCTGCTACTGAAGCTGTTAGCAGTACTTTTTACACTTAAGACACTGCTTATTACTGTCTACAAACTGAAAAAGTTGGAAGAAGATGTTGGATGATAAATAAAATCTCACCCTTGTGTCTTTTGATATCAAATATATCAACATGAGTTGATAAAAGTGGAAAAAACCCTTAGCAAGCCTCGGAGTTTTCCCACTTTTATCAACTCGTGTTGATATATTTGATATCAAAAGACATGAGGGTGAGATTCTCTATTTGCAAGTTTTGTAGTTCCATTACTTGTCATTTTTCAAATCAACTCTCGTTATTTCCACATTCTCAATTCTTCGCAAACATCAATACTTCCACAATATTCCCTGACAGACAACATGTACAACATCACATAACCATGGTAACACCATGAGGCAGACATGCTAAACTGTCAGCATAACACTGGTCAAATTTGGGGTAATGTTTGCCAATACCTGCTATATGTCATCTTCCCGCGGCAAGGGAGTTAGCTGACCATTTAAGTCCAGTTTCCACCCTTGCCGAACTAGACTGGAATTATGGAGTTATATTTTGACTGGACTAACAAGTCTATGCATAGTCCAATCGAAACGGTGTTACAAAATCGACATCTGGTTCGTAAACTGCCATACAGATTTCGGTCGATTGAAGGATTTGCAAAGTATGTACTGCCAACTTGGCGACAACTGATAATTTTCTAATGTTTCATGTTTTTAATCAAGGTGCTCACGTGGTTTGATGTACTTCGCAAAGTAAGACCTGTTTTATTACAACAGATCTTGATTATGGATCAGATCGTCTTCACCATTTTATATTAAGTAAATGAAAGTGATATGAGAGGTGGAATCTGATTGGACAATCTGGAGGGACATAGAAGGGACTTGTAATTACCACTGGTGGCGCTAGGATTGAGCCGAGAAATAGCAACCTACTTCAGCGAGGTTGGAATCTGGACTTTTACAGTCACTTAACTCCCTTGCCTCGGGAAGATGAAAAACTGTCTTCAGGAATTAAACATCAATTGAATATGTCAAGTTCAACATTTTTGGACTGACCAGCATCATGTTAAGATGATAAATGGGGGCTCATACCTAATACTGGAGATTCCCTGATTCATTATCTAATTAATTAATTAATCTTGTTTAATCAGAACGGTTGTACATACTGACCATTTTTGTGACCATCTTAATTTCAGATCTACGGTATATGATACAATATCGATAGCCATTAGGGGCTGGTCATTCTAAAAGTGGGGGGAGGAATTGGCCTGAGGACTATATCATATTTTGCTGCCCAAATCATATAAAACATTTTTCCATGGTTCATGTATATCTATGTGATTTGACAAAGTTTGTTTGAGCCACTGATCAGTATACTATTTCCCATCGTGACGGCTGGCGACAGAAATCTTCCTCGTAGTCATCAGGCTGATTCGGTTTCTCTTCTCCTTTGTCGCGACCTTGCCCACAGAAGCTGTTGAAGGTCAAGTCCGAGTCAAATCCCATGATTTCCCGCTCATCCTGGATACGGAAGGAGAACGTCGACTCCCTGGTGCCGATGAAGTACCTTGAGACACAACCACAGCTCATCAACTGAGGATTATTCAGGGACAAATGTAGTTAGCATACCCACTGAAACCAGTGAACCAATCAGTGGGCTGGGTTTCATGCCACTTTCAGCAATATTCCAGCAACATCACAGTGGAGGGCACCACAGATGGCTTCACACTTACCCAGCAGGCCCCGCGAGTGACTTCAACCACAATGCTGCACCTGCTCTATCAAGGATATAGACAACTATATCAAGGATATAGACACAACTATTTCAAGGATATACACTCATCTACTTCAAGGATACAGACCACTACTTCAAGGATATACAGTCAAGTCTCGTTAATCTGACACTCGTTAATCCGACAATCGGCTTTATCCGACACTAATGATGGGAACCGATTAAATCAGTGCTATTTAGACCCGTTAATCCGACAGTCTCGCACTCCGACTCCGACACACCTAATTTGCAACGAAATACCGAAATCACTCATTAATCAGTCTCGTTAATCCGACACAGTGATCAGCGTACTCCGTGGTCATCTGCCCGCGAGTACACAGCCAGTGTTTTGATGCGAGGCGAGTCGGCTGGTAGCTGCATATTACAAAGCTGCAGCGATAAACTTGCTTAACAATAAACAATTAATACTTTAAATAAAGAAAACAGGATAATTCACATGCTTAGATTACCTCAATGTTATTAAAATCAGATACAAGTTCTCGCTATCGACAAGGACATCCCATTACAAGTCACGTCAGAACAACCTTTCGCGAACTATGACCTACCAATGAAATGACCAACAGGAAGTCGACATTAGCCACTTAGAAAGCAGCTTTCTTAAGCTTTGGGTACCAGTTTCAAAGTTGCGACTTCCATTCCATTGCGACTTCCATTTTAAAGTATTTTGAATCTGTCAAACAGTCCGTAACAGTTGTTTTGTGTTAAACTTTAGAGGTTGAATGATTAGAAAACATATTCCGCCAACCATTCAACATAACAGTATGAATATATGTCTTATATTATTTATAACGTGTTTGAATCCTTATCTATCGTGTAGTTGTCCAATTTTCGATCACGAACGTTGATACTACTAAATTTCGTTTATCCGACATACTCGTTAATCCGACACAATCATATGCAACCATCGATGTCGGATTAACGGGACTTGACTGTAGACCACTACTTCAAGGATATAGACAACTACTTCAAGGATACAGACAACTATTTCAAGGATACAGACCACTACTTCAAGGATACAGACAACTACTTCAAGGATATAGACAACTACTTCAAGGATATAGACAACTACTTCAAGGATACCGACTACTACTTCAAGGATAGACAACTACTTCAAGGATACAGACAACTACTTCAAGGATACAGACTACTTCAAGGATACAGACCACTACTTCAAGGATATAGACCACTATTTCAAGGATACAGACCACTACTTCAAGGATATAGACAACTACTTCAAGGATACAGACAACTACTTCAAGGATACAGACTACTTCAAGGATACAGACAACTACTTCAAGGATACAGACTACTACTTCAAGGATACGGACAACTACTTCAAGGATACAGACTACTACTTCAAGGATAGACAACTACTTCAAGGATACAGACAACTATTTCAAGGATACAGACAGCTACTTCAAGGATATAGACCACTACTTCAAGGATATAGACCACTACTTCAAGGATACAGACCACTACTTCAAGAATACAGACTACTACTTCAAGGATACAGACTACTACTTCAAGGATACAGACAGCTACTTCAAGGATATAGACCACTACTTCAAGGATACAGACCACTACTTCAAGAATACAGACCACTACTTCAAGGATACAGACCACTACTTCAAGAATACAGACTACTACTTCAAGGATACAGACAACTATTTCAAGGATACAGACCACTACTTCAAGGATACAGACTACTACTTCAAGGATACAGACAACTACTTCAAGGATATAGACAACTATGCTTCATCTTCTCACCTTGCATGTGCACAGATCCACTGGTCAATGATGGCCACACCACCATCCATGTACTTCTCCAGAATCTCCTTCGATGGTCTGAACCGATAGACTTCATATCCGGACAAAAGATTCTTCACCTCATCAAACTCTGGAAGAAGTAAAACAAAAACAGTTTCCATCAAAATATTTACATTCATACTTTTCTTAAGAGTCCATTTCCTTCATTTTTCATGACCCATTGCATCCCATGATATCTGATGGTCATACCACTGTTAAAAGGTGAAAACTGCTTACATGAATACAACTTGTTCGTGTCTGATTTCTGCTAGTTAAATTAATACTGGATTACTAGACACTGTTGAAATTTGTTTTGTTATATCCAAATAGGGCATGGCTCATCATTAAACCCTTAGATTTCTTACGAAGTAGGTACAACGCAAACATACCGGAACAGCAAATGCAGAACATAAATGAATGAGAAGAAACACATGTATTGGGCGAAAGAGATGGTCTTTTTTAATGACATGGGAAAAAATTACATTCAGCAAAAGGGAAAGAGCCAGGAGAAACAAGGTAAAAATTACCGCCACTGTGTGCTTTGCTAGCCACCGGATATGGAAGTAAGCTAAACTACAAAACGGACAATCCCCTCCTAGGGGAGGTAACTCCTACCACTTCAATTATTTTCACTCTGGACAAACACTATCCATGGGCTAATATGCTAAAAACTATATCAATATGTGACCACGAATTACAGAAAAAAAGAAACTCAACGTGGAAAGATCCTGCACTGTACTCTATTTGTATCTTTACATCAACTTCATTGTATTTTTATGCAAAAAATGATTATCCCAAACAGGTCTGGTATGGCCTGGGTCTGTATGAGTAACAGGGGAGGATCCAAGGATGACCTACCCCATTCTTCCCGAGCATCAGTGGCTATAAAAACCTTCTTCAAATCATATTTCTTCAGAAGCTCAATAATTTTCTCAGCAGCAGCTGAAAAGGTTGGTGTGTCTTTTTTTCTGGAGATCGCAAAGTCGGCTCGACGTAGATGTACCCCAATATATGGCCCTCCCTTGGCCTCTCCCCTTGTTTTCTGCAAAAGATAACATTATAAGTCTGATAATGTCCTTACTCCAAGTGACTACAGGAGTAGAGTTGGCAGGTCCGCCAATATCCTAGGGTGGCCATTCCCCGGTAATAAAGTAATAAACACCCATTGTGACCATCCAATATCTAATTTAAACATCTGTTATGAAAAGCAGAGGCACTGAAGACCTACCAGTATTTTGACAAGAAATCTATATCTGGTAGATGAAATAACAGTATTTTGAGATAAGGGAGGAATCATTTATCATAGGGGAGAGAGGGAATACACATTCTGGGATGGTCATGACAAAATTGGGTATTTTATAATAAAGCACAAAGTGCTTTTGCCTTTTGTCTTTTCAGGGTGGGTCATGAAAGAAAGGGGCGGTCGTGTAGCCTAGTGGTTAAAGCGTTCGCTCGTCACGCTGAAGACCCGGGTTCGATTCCCGACATGGGTACAATGTGTGAAGCCCATTTCTGGTGTCCCCCGCCGTGATATTGCTGGAATATTGCTAAAAGCGGCGTAAAACCATACTCACTCACTCACTCATGAAAGAAATATACCTTGGGGAGGGTCATCCAAACTACAACAAGAATTACAGGAGGGTCAGTATTTTCTGTACATTAGTGTAACCACTGACCCACCCCTGTAATAAATGACTGGTCCCTGACAACATGGATCTCATTATATCCTGTGGGGGCCTGGTTGAGAACAGGTCCCCAGCAGCCAATGCAGATTACAGGAGGCGGCTTCACTGTATCAGCATCATCCCAGGGCAAGAGAGTTAACTGGCTATAAAAGTCCAGATTCCACCCTTGCTGAACTAGGCTAGAATTTCGATCATAGCGCCACCAGTGCCTTTTACGAGTTATGTCCCTTCTATCTTCCTCTTTTTGACCAATCAGATTCCATCTCTCATATCACTTGCATTTGGACCCATGAAGAATAGGTCTTCAGCAACCCGTGCTTGCCATGAAAGGCGACTATGCTTGTCGTTAGAGGCAACTAACGGGATGGATGGTCAGGATTGCTGCCTAGGTTGAGGCATGTCATCACATCCCCTTTGCGTGGATGGATGCTCATGATGTCAATCACTGGATTGCCTGGTCCAGACTTGATTATTTACAGACCGCCGTCCTATAGCTGAGTGTGACGTTAACCAACAAACGAACACTTCCATCTGCTTCAAACAAAATGGCGGTGCCCAGTGAAGATGATCTGATCAATAATCAAGATCTATATTGTAATAAAACGGGTCTTACCCCGCAAAGTGCATCAAATCACATGAGCACCTTCATTAAAAGCATTTCATCGTACCCCCATTGCGTGGATCGATGCTCATGATGTGAATCACTGGATCGTCTGGTCCAGACACAATAATTTACAGACTGCCGTCATATAGCTGGAATAATGCTGAGTGCGGCGTTAAACAACAAACAAACAAAAACAAATGTTGAAATCGGGTCAAATTTTGGATTTGAACACAAGATCTCAGGATCCTGACATACCAAAAGGACACAACTCTCCAAGGCAACCTGCAACAACTTGGACAATTGTGTGACAAAGCTTGCAAGTATGTTAATGATGTAGTAATAAATATTAATGAACATACAACAAATACAATATGTTCAATGTCTAAGTATAAGTGGACTTCTTACCTTATTTTTTGTCCAGTCTTCATTCATCACAGTTTTGTCTGCTACATCTGTTGAGTCGAGATGTTTGCCACGGAAATCATCCCCAATTTTTTTCAGGTGTTTCGCAAATACCATACTCCTCCTGGCCTGAAGTTCACCATGGCAACAGAAATAAGATTATGTTTTAAGTTAACAAGCTATGAGAATTGTTGGGATTTTATCACTGATCCACTGTATTAATAAAAATGTATATTTTCCCAACAATTTTCATGTGTAATCTTGTAAACATGAAATGAATGCTTGAACACTGTAAAACAAACATCTAATAACTTTTTTACCCCACAATTAAACATGGACATTTCACCAGTACAGTTAACTGATCGGTTATTGCTTATTATCCATCCTTGGAGCATCAGCTGGGAATTTATCTAGCAGACAAAATTGGGAAAAAAAATTGTTCAAAATTGGGACATCCATTTTTTATCTTTCGTTCAATGCAAAAACGTAAAAATAAACATTAAAGCTTCTTCTTTTTTCTTGCTCCTGTTGTCATTGAAGGGCAAGTCACCACTACAATAGCAATAACATTAGTTTTAACTACAATAACATAATTTGGCAATATTCTATTCCTGTTTGGGTATTTTTACTGATAATTGTCATAGACTTCAGGCCAAATATGGGCAGATAGACACATCCCTGATCCCTATAATGAACATGCATTGCTGACATACACTGGATGCAATACGCTAGTGTCCGTCAAGTGCTTATCTTCACCACCGCGGTCATATAGCTTGAATATGCTGAGTTAAACAACAAACAAACAAACAAACAAACAAACAAACAAAGCTTATCTTCACCAGTGACTACCAATCCCACTTATCAACACACTCTCGGCTGGCGCAGAATGTTCATGGTTTTCCAAAGTGAAAATGTGAAGCCTATTGAAGTACCCATAAAATCTCCAAAATAATTTCCAACAAATGTTCAAGGTATAAGGCACTGGAAGATGACAACAGCGACTCCTGGTCAATGTTTCCTATGAGACTACTAACCGTCCAGTACTTGACGTCTCCAAAACGATCATGCATCACTGTCTCCGCCCTATCAATCATGACCGACCTATAAAAAACAAATTGTTATATGTATAAGGGGCTATAAAATTTGAAGAAAAAAAGGGTAAAAAAAATAATAGTCTTGCTTCTCAGGCATCATAAAGTCTCCACACATATCATTTTAATTTCCATTTTCAAAAAAAACATAAAAAGTCTGAACACTTTAAAAAAATGAAATCCAATATAGCACACAGTTACTTCCCTTTACAAGAGCACTTTACTGCGCTGGCTGGCGGCAGTAGGAGTTTGTATGCCTGTTTATGCGGAGAGGCCCTTTCCAGATAGTACACAAGTGTTTATTACTACTAGTTTGAACAAGCAAAAACAAACAAAAAAACACCATCCGCCCGCACTATAATTTCAAAAGTCATCACCTGAAAACCGATTCTATTATTTGTTTAAGCCTTACATCAATTTTAACTTCAATTTGCTGATGTTTCGCCTGTACATCCATACATGTCTCCTCTGTGATATTACTGTGAGTAATTACCGCTACACTTAATATGATACCTTCTGTTTGTTCTTTGACAAAAAAAACTTTCCAAATTCTCGATACGAGTCTGAGAAACATTCAAACCATCACATCGGACTTCTATATCTGTTGTGTGTAAGCTACATGGCATCTACACACAAAAGGGTGTACCATAAAAGGAAATAATTTTGTCCTGCATCAGTTAACTTTGGCTAAATCAATATTTCGAAAAGAGGTGGTAAAGAAATGAAATCAAATCATTTTAGAAAGTTCATCTTTGACTGGCTCAAGATCCACACATTTAGACTGGGTGGTTAAAGGTCGGTCAATGTTCACATGAAGCAACTTTTTATGGAGAGGTCTTGAAATCTTACCTCCAAGAGATATCATATCAGAGTTAAAGATCTGATTTTAAAAACACTGACTCAGCAATATTCCAGCTGTTTGTCCATCATCTATAAATAATCATGTCTGGATCACACAAACCAGTGATAAATATTAGGAGAAATGTCCTACAATGTCAAAGTCACAGAGTCAGACAACCCGATCCATTTAATCACCAGTAACTATAGGTCACTGTGGGACCTATTCTAACCCCAAATCCCACATGATTCACTATCATCCTTGGGAAATGTTAAGATAAAGCTTGAAAATAATATCTTGACAGGTTTTGACTCATCATTGTTCATTTAATTAGTCAACATAAAACAGTAAAATTCTCATTTTCTTTACTGCACATATATTTCTTCAGTGTTGCCTGAGAACTGCTTTTTTGCAGCCTAAATTCATTCCTAAACCCAGGGAATGTGGACGTTTCACAAACCTGACGAATAAATGACATAGATCCCTGTCTCAGATACAATTACTTCTTATCATGCTACATATTATGAATTTGTGATCACAGGTAAGTATATACATACAAGGCAATAAACACGACACCAAACTTACATGCCAGTGGTATTATGGAGCAGGAAGGGTTTCAGGAAACTGGCCATTCCCTGGACAGACATGCACTGGAATGCCTTCGCATGGACTTCCTCCCCATAGTTGAAAAACCAGCCATCCCATAATCCGGACTTCTCATTCTGGGAAACGAGAGACAGTTGTCATAGAAACAGTTTTAAAAAGACATTGATCAAATTGTTTCCATTTTGTTATTAAGAGTGTTGCCTAACCATGCTAACTATCTGAAATTGTCTAAAACTATCTGAAATTGTCTAAAACTATCTGAAATTGTCTAAAACAGGCGACACTGGCATGAGGCTAGGCTCTGCTCAGTCAAATCGGTAGTTCTAGCAAATTTGATTCCAAGCCTCATTATTTCAACACTCTTAGATCCAACAGGGCCAGTGGGTTTGCTCGTCATTTTGACTACTTACAAGTTTCACTGCCTTAAGATTAAAATATACACCTAAATTTTAGTGGAATAACCCTATTGTGAGTAAATTCAATGTGTTATTATCTTCTAAAAAGAATATTTTATTGAAATGTACAAAGTCTTGTGAGAGAAGCTCTTGTATTGAGAAATGTCCATATCTAAAATTAATGTATCCATGCATTAATTCACTGTAAAATGAATCATGCTGAATCTATGTACACTTCAAGAAGCTTTTCAAGTTAATTCAGCAGTGTAAGTGTTAAAACATTTATACTACATACCAAAAAAAGAAAATCACAGAATACCAATCTGTGAGATTGTTCCTAAAACAATATTCAGCTTGATTAATGCTGAAGAAATTTAAACGTCTCAATTTTACGACAAAACAATTTTTCAGAGGCAAATTATATTAAAAAAGTTGTAAAAAACAAACTTGGGGGGAAAAACACTTTGAAATATCAACAAATTTCACTTCCCTCTGATGAAAAACCCTGATTCCCTTTCAAAAGATATTTGGTTTGTCCCATGAAGCCATGTGTGACTTACTACCTACATACTTGATAAGCCTAAGATTGAAAATAAGTCAGAAGGCAAAGATGATGAGATCATTTGCAACACAAGGCTTCAACAAACAATACAAAATATTATTGAATGTCTAATTCAGTATAAAAGAATCAATACACATTAATGGTGTTTAAATCCAATATTCAGTCGCATTCTGACACACCCAGCTTAACAGAATCGCCACCCGTTGTCAGGCAACACATAAATCATCTCCACTTGGTCCTGCTTGTCATTAATAAACTAACAGATGCTTGAAATGTGCTTGTTCATAGGTTTAATCAATTTGTAACAAACTGAAAAGAACTTTCTGGAATATTCAATCATAGTATGTTTAGTTATGAAATATACAGCCTTAGTTGAAACCCCACAAATCTTCAATGTTTGAAGCTAGTCCTGTTTGAAAACACAAAAGACAATTCTCCGTTTACATTTTCTATCAGTTTTATTCAGTTCCAGTTTGTAGAAAAATTGAAGAATTGAGAAATGGTTCTGAATTAAAGCTGTCAAATGCTACTAGACAATGAGGACTCCCATCACTGGATACTTACTTGTCATCAGCACAATTAAGTAGTCTAGGACTTGCAAGCCAGTGCAAATTTCGAAGGCAGTATAGATGCAAATTTCTATATATATACAGAGAGAGAGAGAGAGAGAGAGAGAGAGAGAGAGAGAGAGAGAGAGAGAGAGAGAGAGAGAGAAAAAAAAAGAGAGATAGATAGATAGATAGATAGATAGATAGATAGATAGATAGATAGATAGATAGATAGATCACCTTTGAAGACATCGTGTCTTAAACCATGACGCAACAATCTCAGACACGAATGTGTTATTGACTTAAAAAATAAATTTTAATACAACCCTGCAGCCCAAAGAACTGTGCAGAATTATTACTGTTTCGTCTTCTGCTACATACACAATTTCACACCAAGAATGTTACTTTTACAGCTGTTCCCTTCCCTCAGCTTACTGCGCCACTCACCAGGGTATATTTCCTATATTCCATGGTGTGGCACTCCCGCTTGTCCATCTTCTCCTTCCACTCCCCCCCCCAGCCCTCCTTGTAGTACTGGAGGTAGTAGACCTCGTCCACCAGCCACGGCTTGGGGAGCACTGCACATACACACACCGTTGTTAACAGGGTTTTACGTCACGCATAATTCCTGCATATTTCATAGCAATAAGTTTTTTAACAAAGGAAGCAATAAATTTGTTAAGGAAAGCTAAATTCAGACAGAGCATTTACGATATCTCTTCAAAAATACTGACCAAAACTGCAAACTTTCAGAATTAAATGAGATAAAAAGAGTGCTGTTGTACAAAACAACCATAGCGCTACGACTGTCATAAGTCAGTGTTATATTATGGGAGTTACGATCACCTTAGCACTAAGATCACTCTATAGAACAGCACCCTGGAATGGATAATGGCTTATGTGGATTCTACTACTGCATGGATTATGCAACTGAGTAAACTGATATAAAATAGTAAGAACTCAACTGTATTTGTGTAAAGACAATTATGACTCCTATATTGAGAAAATCCCCCCTTCCACCCTAATAGTTGGTGAGTCAGTCATTTTACAAGGCTATGTAAAACCCTGCATGAATTAAGCCAATAAATATTCTAAATAGACCAATGTCTTGTCATTCAATTACACTTTATCTTCAACAATGGATGCAATAGAGTGTGTGAGTGAGTTGGGTTTAACTCCGCTTTTAACAGTATTCCAGTTATATCACGGCGTGTCAGCTTAATGTAGGTGGAAAGCCCGAAGTGATGCAGGTCTAAGACGTTTACCACTTCGGTGAAACCCACAAGCACGGGCATGGTGCTGACAAACCTAGAAACATAATCGGGGCGAACCGGGATTCGAACCCACAATCATAGGTTTCTGGCGTGCCCAAGGGACGCAACTCTGCCCAGCGAATCCCAGCGCCTTAGACAACTGGGCCACCCATGCCCCCTGGATGCAATAGAAGTTTTGTAATGTACTCATACATGGATTTCATTAATGTCAAGAAGTTAGAAGCAAATTTAACATGACTGTGTCCCCGAAGCAGTATTGCAATGAAAAGATCCCACCTTAGTAGATCAAGCTGCCCTGGATAGATATGTTCAATGAAGAATTGGGAATGAATCATAATGATCAAACATCAGTAATATTCAAGTGAGTGAGTGAGGGAGGATAGTTTTTTACACCGCTTTTAGCAATATTCCAACAATATCATGGCGGGGGACACCAGAAATGAGCTTCACACATTGTACCCATGTCGGGAATCGAACCTGGGTCTTCGGTGTGACGAGCGAAAGCTTTAACCACTATAGTCTGGAAGGTTATTTAAGGTACCGACGTTTACTACAATATCTGAAATATCTGTGTCATATGACACAGTTGAACCAATCAACTCAACTCGAAAGGGTGCACGGGAATCACGCACGTTGAGACGCCAAACGCTTACACCGTATTCGAGCGTGCGTGATTCCCGTGCAACCTTTTGAGTTGAGTTGGTTGGTTCAACTGTGTCATATGGCCCTGTGACGCAGGGGTAGCATTATGCAGATGGCTGTTTCAATGAATGCTTGTTCCACCCATGACGAACAGGTCTGGTTGTTGATGAAATATAGTGATAGCTAGATTTTTTATTCATGCACCGATTGTCTTTAAATGTAATATCCAGTTATGTATTACTGTTAATAATCTCATACCAACTTTGACTTGACTAGGTCCAATAGTTTTTAAGATATTGTAGTTAACGTCGGTATCTTAAATTACCTTCCAGACAATAGGCTACCCGACCGCCCCTAGAGCAGTGGAACATACTCTTTTATAATCTAATAAATACAATTTTGCCCCATTTTGTACAATTCCTAAAATGAAAAAAAACTGAAGCCTTCTGTGTCTGTTTATTTTTTATTTCTCTCTCTCTTTTTTAACATATAATAGAGATCAGCCCCAGGCAAGGCACTATAGGAAACTAAACAGTTTTATCATATCAAACTTCACCACTCATTCTTTGATTTGAGGAACCGAGGAAAGACTTACAATTTAATCAGTTAGTGAGTGAGTTAGGCTAAATGCCCCTTTGAACAGTATTATATCACATGAGCTAACCCCGCAATGAAGCAGGTCTTACACGTTTACAACTCTTGTGAAACCCATGGAAACAGGCATTATGCCTACAAACTTAGAAAAGAAAATCCCGGTGAAGTTGGGATTAAAACCCATGTTGGGGCACGGGTGGCCCAGTCGTCTAAGGCGCCGCAATTCCCTGTGAAGAGTTTCGTCCCTAGGGCACGCCAGAAACCTATGACTGTTGGTTCGATTCCCCGTTTGCACCGATTGTGTTTCTAGGTTTGTCAGCACCATACCCGTGCTCATGGGTTTCATCAAAGTGGTAAATGTCTGAGACCTGCATCACTTCGGGCTCTTCTCCCACATTAAGCTGACACACTGTGATATAACTGGAATACTGTTAAAAGCGCCGTAAAACATCAAGACACTCACTCACTCAAACCCATGTTCATAATTTTAGGTGTCTGGCACGCCTAAGGGACTTAACCCTGCCCAGTGAATCGTAGTATCTTAGACACATTCCCCCTTAATTTTAATTTAGTCACAATACTAATACTAAATATAGAAATATTGATACAGCTTTACGGCATTACCTTTCAGAAAGTCCTCAAACTCTATGACGGGTACATATTTTCTGAGACTCGGCACATCAAAAAAGAGCGACCAAGGGATGCGGGACTGATCGATGTGTCGGTTGGTCCAGTGGTACAGGGGTCCCCAGGGGGGCAATACCAGAATCCAGGGGGAGTCTTCACTCAGATTCTCCACCAAGTTCGCCATACGCAGGTACACATCACGGCGCAGGTTGAATCCCTCGCCTGGGTTCACATCCCACAACAGATACCTGGAATAAAAGCATTCTCTCAGCTTTAGATGAGCTATGTATTTACATAAAAAATACGAAAAATATTTCACAACCTCAGCGTTAGAAATTGCCACTAGTCCTTAAATCCATTCAAAACTGCCCAATAGTTAAGATATCACAACGACTAGTAGAATTTTTGCTTCTTTTAAGGCCAGGACTTTTTTCTATTTTTAGGATTACGGATTTTTCAGCCCTAAGTCCCGGGTTGGAGGAGGGGGAAAAAAATAAGCCAAAAGTTGATGATAACAAATAAAATAACTGACTATGCAGCTATCGGCGGGGGAAAAAAATATGGAAATCTGATATTTCTTTTTACATTTTCTCAAAAATTAGAGTCGGCGGGTCCATAATCCAAAAAATATTAAATGCCTGGTCTAAGGGGTTTTGCTATAAATTATCATTATAACAGAGGACTAGATAAGCTTTTTCTGTTGTGGGTATTTTACCCATGCATTTTAAAATCATTGGGTATCAGTAATTCTATCTGCGTATTCAAATTTCTGTTACCCACTAGTTTTTACACATGTGGGTATTTAAGTTAAATATTTAAAAACACTATTCATCTAGTCCCTGCAAACTGGTGCCATGTGGGTTCGAGAGCTTTACAGGACTCAAAAATACCACGATACTTCCATAAGAAAGTGTGATGGCAAATGATTTTGATGTAACTGTCATCGTGGAGTTTGGCAAGCATAACCGGAATGCCCGTTTATAATTTCAAAATAAGTTGCTGATTTGCTAATCGAATATGCAGGGTTACTTCACAATATTTTGATGATACGCACAAGTTTTATTTTTGTGGCGTATCTGTAATGTTCGTTGCGTATTTGATACGCTTGGATTATATTTTAATGCGTATTTCTGATGCGTAGTTCCCGCAGATACGCAGCTTATCTGGAGCTCTGTTATAAGGACTAGTGGGCGAACCCATTATGAGTTGCTTGCATACAAATATGCATGCAAAAATCTTAAAAAATCAAATAGTAAACAACAATTACCCAATGTAGCCTTTTAAGCTATTAGTATTACCATTACTTATCTTCATTTACAGATCAAATTGCAGGAATCACCTATATAAATTATTACTCACCACCAACAGGAACGCAAACCAAAGAAATATATGGAGAAGTAAGTTTTGAAAAGATGTTTCCAATGTGTACCAATTCATGACAAAAACTAACAATCAGTCAAGTGTAACCACAGTCTTCATTCTTATCACGATATTCTGCACGTTTTCCAAGCTTTACACGATAATCCTGTATGAGACAAATAGTGCATCTCGAGTCATGGGTCATAGATCTGTGACGTCACATGTGGTGAGTTCATGAGCATCAGTTCACACAACATACCAGTATACCAAATATATATGCACTCGGAAATTATTTCGTGCATGATTTAAAAACACAGATCCGTCAATGAAAGGTCCCTTTAAGAGCTGATTGATCTCAGCAAACATGTACGCCATGCAAGTGACACATGTAACAAATTTATCATGTCGAGTTCAAAGGATGTATTCTCATAATTGTGACTGCCAGAAGGCACTCAGTGTGGTCACTGGAAGTGTGATCAGGTCAACTGTGACATCACAAGCATATGATCATATGAACCATTATGACACCGTTATTTCCATGTCACATGTTTTCGTGCATCTCTTTTCAAGCCCCTAAAAAAATATGTGACTACCCACTTAATTAAGTGATCAAAGTGGACACTTCAAAGCCCACTGAAGACTACAAAGTGTTCTCGCTGAAGTTATGTTGTGCATTAAAATCCAGGTAAGATATTCATTAAGTAAACAAAACTTCAGCGTTCCCGTTTACAGGTAATTACCAGTTTTTTACCGATAAAATTAGGCGTGGACCGGTAATTCATATGACTCAGTTAACTGCCAGTCCCTGTGGACCGGCAAATAAAGTACCTTATAATCTTTGTTGTTGAAAAACAAAATCGGTGATATTCATTTTAGTACATTTTTCGAACAAAGTCAGCTTGTCTGTTACTACCATTTGTAGCAATTTCGCCTCGAAATAGTGAAAAAAAAAGAGAAAATTGTGGCTGAAGTTTGTGTGAATGACGTATAGATCTAACTAAGTTAGAGATGACATCTTTGCAATGAACATGATGTTGAAAGAATTAAAATCTAATAATTTTTATGCATACTTTTATTTGTTGAAAGTTGGTACTGGCAAAAATTAGGGGGGACTGGTAATTTTTAGAGTTGCCAGTCCACAATGACTGGCAGTTTCAAAAGCCAGCGGAAGATTGAACTTACCTAAAAACTTATTTTTTCACTAATGCACATGGCCATGCACATTTAATCAAACTTGATCGGATTGTAATTTTGCATCCAAACAATTGTATGCCCTGATGATATATCCAAACAATCGTATGCCCTGATGATGTATCCAAACAATATTATGCTCTGATGATGTATCCAAACAATCGTATGCCCTTATGATGTATCCGAAAAATCGTATGCCCTGATGATGTATCTGAACAATCGTATGCCCTGATGATGTATCCGAACAATCGTATGCCCTGATGATGTATCGGTTGCTGTTTGTAAACTCCCTGTCTGTCAAGTCATGCGACTGATCATGTTGTACATCTATTCTTAATGTAATGGAGGGGCTCAAAGTCATGTGACGGGACCAAGATGGCCCCTGATCGACTCATCTCATTCGGCAAGGCCTTATCACAATAACATTAACATGACATGGTCATTTGACCATCCAAGCAAGTGTTAAAATAAATGTTCTCAAAAGTAAGACTTAATTAATTTTAGTATATTTGGGATTGTTTTTAGACAAGTATTGAGAAATACTTCTCAGGGGATCGAACAACCATAACACAGGGATATATCCGTGCCAGCTAGCCAGCCTGTTTAGGTTCTGTGAGACAACAGGTCAGTTACATGGCAACATATTCTTTAATGAATAATTGTAATTTGATATTCATGTTCAGTAAGCAAGCAAAGTAACTAGTACTTCACATAGTAAAGAGGTGGGTCGACACTTTGAAAAAGGTAGGTTACACATAATACCCAGTCACTAAGTTAACATGTAAGGTGTCTGAAAACTAGATCCGCCATCGAGGAACGTGGTTTGCCAAAGGGGTGTGGCACCTGATGCTACTAAACAGCCGTTTCCTGTCTATTCTACACAAAACATTAAATATAAATTAAGCCCAAGATAGTTCAATCTCAACGACATTATAATAACAGAATAGCAAACTTTTTACACGTTGATTGTACATGCTGTTGCAGGCCGCATGAGTGAAAATACGATTTGTTTACATATAACGAAAATACCAGCACATTCGTTTCGCGCCTCACCTTGGTGCCTTTGCCTCGCCAAATTCCACCTTGTGGCCACCTGCTGGCTGAAAGTCCTCTTCTTCATCGGTGTGACAACTGATGCTTGTCAATGCCGTTGCCAAAATGGCTAATAATAATATTTGTGGCCTGTCATTTGCCATCGTGCATTTGAGTTTGCCACGCTGGAACTGCAGAAAACAACGAGAGCGACTAAGGGAGGTAACTCTAAACAGGTACCCGTCACCAAACCGGTTCGTGAACCTTTGTCCGCTTTTTGTCACAGTACAGTTGGGTAATAACCCTAGCTATTATTGGTGCATTTGTTTTCACAGCTCGTGTGTGAGTGTGATTAAAGTTTATGCGGACAACACAGTTTCACATACGGAGCTAGTCTAGCTATTCCGGTAAAACGTGTTACCCTAGCTGATGACGTCTCGATTATGGGACATGTGATTCGCCGAGTGAAAATACAAATGTATTGAACCAGAGACCATAAAATAGTTAGGTCACCGATTGAACCAAACAATCGAAAAAGTTTAACGGCGTAGGCGTTAAAGCTCGGTGCGTGAATTTGCATTTAATGTATTATAGATTATTCACGTCTGAACACGTCTGAACACGTCTGAATTTATATGAATATCATATACAAACTATATGAATCAAACGTTGCTTCGCTGCGCCAGTACAGGTAGAGGAATTCGAAAATCGCCACGCTTTATAAAAATACGACTGCAGCGTTAGTTGTAGTCCTGCACCATGACTGTGGAATATATATTTTTTTCAATTTGAAAACAAAACCAATCTAGATAGATATACAAAAGCAAATCTAGCCAGCTCTAGACAGAAATCAGCATCAGGAAAAATATTCGTTTTAATTTTAGCGAAGAGAGAAATGTATTTTGTAATAAAAGATTTTATAGACTATAATTATGTTCGTCTTCGTTAGTTGATATTGTATGGGAACATTTAACTGTTTCGCTCTGTTGTGTTCTGGTTCTCATTTTTTTATAGTTTTATTAGAATATCATGTCCCAGGGGCAATCTGCCAACAGAGAGCGCTGGTCTTTTTTTCCGGGCTTGACGGAAATAGCCGAACGTGCGATTGGTCCCGGGGATTCCAGGTTAGAATAGATCCCCAGCCATCTATGCTGGTGGTAAGCGGCGACTTAAGGGATCGCGTAGTAGTCAGGCTGCAAGACGCCATTGAATCTTAACGACCCGGGGCGTTACTCATTGTATCCACTACTGGTTTGTCAGACCTAGAAGGGGGCACGGGTGGCCCAGTCGTTTAAGGCGCCGCGATTGTGTCGCGTCCCTTGGGAACGCCAGAAACCTATGATTGTGGGTTCGATTCCCGGTTCGCCCCGATTATGTTTCTAGGTTTGTCAGCACCATACCCTAGCTCGTGGGTTTCACCAAAGTGGTAAACGTCTGAGATCTGCATCACTTCGGTCTTTCCCCCCACATTAAGCTGACACGCCGCGATATAACCGGAATAATGTGAAAAGCGGCGTTAAACACAATTCACTCACTCACTCAGACTTAGACTGGATTACAGGCCGTGAAAATGTGATAGAAGCGCACCTAAAGTGTAAAAGGTTAGGATAGTCATTTACAAGAAAATAAATAAATTTAACTTACTATTAGTGCGCAAATTAAACTACTTTATCATTTGAGATGATAAGCTTCCTCAAATTCTTCCTCGATTGTTGATGAAACTATAAGTAATGCATGCCTGTTTACTATCGAATTTAGTGTTAATGTACCATCTCTCCAGTTATATATAATATCTTATTATTGAATATGTATTTTGAACGCTGACTAATAGGGATTGGTGGTGTAGGCTAACGGCTGAAGCATTCGCTCTTCACACCGAAAACCCGCGTTCCATTCCCCGTATTGGTAACGTTTGTGAAGCTTCATTCTTGATGTCCGCTTTCATGATATCGCTAGAATATTGTAAAACACAGGCATCTCAATCGTCCGACAGAAGTCGATGTCGGGAACATTACCTGTGTCTATTGCTGTACTGCTATGTCTGTTTAGATGTCTGCTGTGCCAACAGTGAGGTGCCCGTATGATTGAAATCGATGTCGGGAACATTGTCTGTGTCTGTTGCTGTACTGCTATGTCTGTTTAGACGTCTGCTGTACCAACAGTGAAGTGCCCGTATGACAGAAATCGATGTCGGGAACATTGTCTGTGTCTATTGCTGTACTGCTATGTCTGTTTAGATGTCTGCTGTACCAACAGTGAAGTGCCCGTATGACAGAAGTCGATGTCGGGAACATTACCTGTGTCTATTGCTGTACTGCTATGTCTGTTTAGACGTCTGCTGTGCCAACAGTGAAGTGCCCGTATGGTAGAAATCGATGTCGGGAACATTGTCTGTGTCTATTGCTGTACTGTTATGTCTGTTTAAATGTCTGATGTGCCAACAGTGAGGTGCCCGTATGGTAGAAATCGATGTCGGGAACATTACCTGTGTCTATTGCTGTACTGCTATGTCTGTTTAGACGTCTGCTGTGCCAACAGTGAAGTGCCCGTATGGTAGAAATCGATGTCGGGAACATTGTCTGTGTCTATTGCTGTACTGCTATATCTGTTTAGATGTCTGCTCTACCAACAGTGAAGTGCCCGTATGATTGAAATCGATGTCGGGAACAGTGACAACGTACATGTCGCGAATATATACTGAGCCGCAAAAGAAACGTCACTCCAAGAAAGATTGTATGGAAAGTTGTCATTTAAATATCTGGGTATTTAAAGGGTAAGTTTCCAAATTTTAACTTTAGTTTGTCCGGAAAAATGAAATTTGATGATAAAAAAAACCAAAACCGATCGCCCAAACGCATCACGGCAACGGCCATGGTAACCCGATGCACGTGAGTTCCGTGCAAATTGAAATGCACATGCGTTTCCCAATTTCTTGCCCTATCAAAATCCACCCAGATCGGATTACATTCATTCGTAATTGAATTGCTACCACATGCCAAGATTGACAAGAAATCAGCGACACCAAGTCCTTGGACGATTGCAAGCTGGGCAAACCGCCCGGCAAGTAGCCAAAGCATTTCAAGTCCACGTAAAGACCATATGCAGGCTCCAGCAACGATACCAGACCACCAACACTACAGATGACCGACCACGTAGTGGAAGACCAAGGGTCACCACCCGATTGTCAGATTGTGCGACAGCATCTTCAAGGTCGCTTTGTTCCTGCTGCAGAAACTGCTCGACAGAACATGGGGACACACCAGTGACACATTAGTGCGGACACCGTGCGTCGACGATTGACGAGCAGACACCTCCACTGTCACAGGCCACATCGAGGACCCATTCTGACACCACGTCATCGCCGGGACCCTCTTCAAGACAATTTAACGTCCACAGAAAGACCATTTGGTGTTTATGGCAACGTTGGCAACAGACGATTGCAGTCGGATACCATCCTCGGAGTGGCAGGCCACGCGTTACCAATAATCGACAAGACAACTGGATTCGAAAAACACACCTACGAAATCGATTCCAGTCAGCAACTGTGACTGCAAGAAGCATCCCTGGCCTTGGACGAATATCTTCACAAACCATAAGTAGTCGCCTCAGATGTGCAGGGATTGTCGCCAGAAGACCCGCCAAACGTCCCTTTTTGACAGGAAACCACCGTCAAGCACGTCTACAGTGTTGCAGACAGCTATTGGGGACAAGTTCTATTCACTGACGAGTCTCGTTTTCACCTCAGTCACAGCGATGGACGGATTCGAGTGTACCGACGTCGAGGTCAATGTAACGTCAATCATTGTGTCATGGAAGAAGATCGGTTCGGGGCGGCAGCGTTATGGTATGGGGTGGGATTACAGCAAGACAGAGGACCCGTTTGATAGTGGTAGAGGGAAATCCCTGTTGTTCCATCGTTTTTGCGTCGTCATGGCCAAGGCATTACCTTTCAACATGACAATGCCCGGCCTCATATTGCTGGACTTTATCAGGATTCTCTTCAACAAAAAACGTGAATGTCATCCCCTGTCCGGCTCGCTCCCCTGATCTCTCACCAACCGAACACATGTGGGATGAGATGGTTCGGCGCTTTTGACGTCAACCACGTGTCCCACAGACACTCCAGGAACTTCGAAACATGCTCCAGCAGATATGGAAAGATATACCACAGGACTTTGTGCGACGCCTGGTCCATTCCATGAGACGAAGATGTGTTGCTTGCATCGCAACCAGAGGTGAAAACACACGCTATTGACATGTAAATTGACATTTTGGCATGTTCATGTTTTGGGGGTTTTTCTTATGAAATCACGCATTTTCCGAAGTCAGTATGGCAAATTAAACCATTTGAACACTTACAGGAGTCTTTTATCTGTTGCAAACCGAAATTGTTTCAGATTTGGTAAAAAACATAACTTTGCATTAAATCTTATTCAATGTCCCAGGAACTTTTGTTCTTCAGTATATGATAGTCATTGCGGCAATAAACACCACGCCTCAGGTATGTCCCTGGTGACATATTTCAATGTATAATGTTTCGGGAACACGGTTGCCGAGCAACAAGAGATGAACTGTACCTTTTCACCAATCTCTTTTTAGATATTAAGTGATAAGTCATCGATTTCCCAGAAATATATATGCGCGTAAGTAACATACACAAGAACAGCTTGTATGTCGATGGATTTTATTACTAATATTCAAATTCAATGTGCATTGTGAAATGCTCGTCTTCTTTTATAAAAAATATTATATACGTGTATAGTTATAAACCAACAATAATGAATTAGACAAATCAGATTTAGGATTATAACAAATATATCACAAAAAAACAGTGTCACAAAATTCTCAGTTTCATCATTCTAAAGCATGTAATGCTCCTCTATATTTTGTTTGTTTCTTTGTTGTTTAACGCCGCACTGAGCAATATTCCATCGAAGTGACGGCGGTCTGTAAATAATCGTGTCTGGACCAGACATTTCAGTGATTGACATCCGGCGCATCGATCCACGCAGTTGGGATACGATGACATGCATCAACCAAGTCAGCGAGCCTGACCACCCGATCCCTTTAGTCGCCCCAATTGTATGGATCGATGCAATAGATATTAATCGCTGGATTGTCTGGCCAAGACTCGATTATTTACAGACCGCCTTCATATAGCTTGAATATTGCTGAGTGCAGCGTTAAACAACAAACCATCCAAACTCTTACGACAAGCATAGTCGCCTCTTACGAAAAGCATGGGTTGCTGAAGACCTATCCTACCTCGGGTCTTCACGGGTCCCCTGCATATTGAAGACGACTTACACTGCTGGACTCGAGAATACTGAAAATGTAATATTCTACTCCACTTTTGATAGCTTGTTTTATTTTTCTTTCAATGATACACAAAAAATGATTCTCATAATATGTTAAGTGTATACTTAAATAAATCTGATTATCCCAAACAAAGCCGAGTAGTATAGTGATGGTGTTCTCTTGACAAATGTCGGCGGTTCAGAAATGATTGCTTACAACTGATTAGATATTATTGATATTATATGGTTACTTTAAGGTTAGGCTTTTACTTCTGAATCTTACAGGAACATTTATTTATCACTACATCCATATTTGGCCAAGGGAGATAATTCCGTTTCCTTAAGATAGTATCTGCAGCTGTTTATTATCAGTAGAAAACAAATAAAAGAGGTAGCGATCTCCATCGATGTAAACCGTTCATGTATGTGACGTCACATCCTCAGTGTATGGACCGGGGTACATTTGCACTAAGATATCTTAGCGCTACGACGATCGTTAACTCTCACAGTGATTACTTATGTAAACTGTAGCGTCATGTCATAAATGGTATGACTCGCCTAAACACTCCCTCATTAGATTCATTCAACAGCATGACGAATTCGTTGTCCATTTCAAGTATGTAGCAATAACGAATACATATAAAATAATTACACTGAACTGTTTCGTTAATAACCCATATTAAAAGATATGTGTTAAACAGTTAAATGGTTATATGGTATATATTATAATGCCCACAGCTATGTAATGAATAACAAACGATAGGCTTCCTTCAAGAACCGCAAGTGCTTACGGTGCGCTTTCAACACGTGAATTTATTTGTTGTTGTTAAAGTTTGTTAACCTCCGCATTCAGCAATATTTCAGATTAGATATCACAATATCGATCACTGGATTTACTGGTCCAAACTGGTTATCTATTGGAAGCAGCCTATAGCTGGATTATTCCTGAGTGTGTCGTTAAACAACAAATTAATTATGGACAAAGGCAAAGCACTGAATCGTGGAGACAATACAATGATCCAAATTTGTGAAAACATTTGTTAAAACTTATACGTGCTTATGATAGCATATAAATTGCATATTTATAACAAATAAACAAAAATATGAGGGATGTCGTCTGTAATGTCGACAGTATACGTATGGATATCGCAAATTATAACTTCGTATCTTGTCTTGTGTCGGCCATCTGCCCTTTGTTTCGTCGCAGTTTCTTCATCATGTACTTCACAGGAGAGCCAACTCGGAAGTTAAACGTCGGCAAGAAGGGGACGTAACGCGAACATCGACATTTCCTCAACAGAGGTGTGATGATGGGAATATCGTATATGCTGGTGTGATCGCCGTTGCCAGAACTGTCGTCTGCTTGTTTCCGCCATTGTAGGATGCCCCTCTCCTCATCCGTGCCTGCAACAAGTGAAAATCAGGTTTGTCATGGTTATGCCATGTTTCGATGACCGCGGAGACGAAGTTGATAGAGGGTCTGCCCGGAGAGGTCGGCGGTTCACTCCCTGGTCGCGTCATAATGTTAGAAGATGGTAGTTGTTGTCACCTTGCCCGGCGTTCGGCAGTAAAGAGATAAAACGGGGATGGGTCGGCTCGGAGCTTTTATGACGTGTCTGAGTGGGGTATACCTATTAAACTGCAGCATGGCATCTCAGTGAGTTGCGACCGCCTCCGTGGTCTAGTGGTAGTGCTTCCACCCGGAGAGCGGAAGATCCGGGGTTCGATCCCCGGTCGCGTTATACCAAAAGACGTTAATAGATGGTACTTGTTGTTACCCTGTCCGGCGTTCGGCATTAATGGGCTAAAATAAGGAGTCAGTATACTGTGTCTGAGTGGGGTATACATGTTAAACTGCGGCATGGTGTCTCAGTGGGCTAGCACTGTCAATCGGCATCAGTCCGGACTAGTACAAGCACACACACACACACACGCACGCACGCACGCATGTACGTCGCTTTATAAGTGCAATAACCCCATTTCACCTCGCCTTTTATCCAGAGAAAATGAATCAATGTTACGTAACAATATTAATTACAATCTCCAGAACAAGGCAGAAAATGGGCATAATACCGTGGAGCATTGATGAATTTGGAGATTTTTACGAGCTCTTCCGAAAGACCCGATTTCGCACTCGGATAGCAAAGTCCTCTTTAATATTCCAAAGTAATGGGGGGCGATTCAACATGGTGTCACTGTATTTACAAGAGTAATTATGATAGATACTTGAGCAGAGCATCAGTGAACAGATCGTTTAAATTCTACATTTTTAGCAGTGTATGTTACATGAGTCTGATCACATATCTGTTGCACAATCTCTATGACCCACCAGGCACAGTGTTGTCCAGGAAGAAGGCGAGCATCCCACCCACAAACATAGATGTCCTCAGCAGAACTGTCAGAACCTGATCCAAGTCCTCGTTCCCTGTGTGAAAAAGGGGGATACTTGATACGATATACTGTTGACACGCCCTGATCGCGAGGGTTACCTACCCCCTTAACCCACAACGACAAAGGACAAAATGCCATGAATAAAGACAGGGAGTCTATTGAAGATCTCATATACTCCCTCATAACAGTGAAGCCTCCTTGAGGATTGTCAGACAGAGAGGTATCGTATATCGAAGTAAAAGAATCGGATCTTAACTAAATTTGTTTTGTTCCCAAGTTTAGGATGTACAGTGTATGCCTTAGACACCCGGCCCGTATAAAGTTCCCGTTTCATGTAGATGTAACCACTGGAGTCCGTATCTAAAAATAGACGCCCTCATGCATATTCATGACCATCTCCACACGCCTTCGGGCTCGAGTCTATTTTTAGATACGGACTCCTGTGATGTAACCATAGCTGACGGTTGAGGAACCACCTGCAGCTGTTTATACCCCGTGGGTTATACTGTTGAAGTGTTCAGCCTGTTGATATCCAACTGGAGGCAAACCCAGTTGCAGAGCCAAGGCGCCAAACGTATGTTTGTGTTTACAGACCGTGGGTTACTGTTGAAGTCTTGTTTGTTTGTTGTCAGATTCAGCAATATTCAAGCTATATGACAGCGGTCTGTAATAAAGTCTGGACCTGACGATCCAGTGATTGATTTCATGAGCATCGATCCACGCAATTAGGATCCGATGACATGTAACCAAGTTAGCGAGCCTTACCACCCGTTCCCGTTAGTCGCCTCTTACGACAAGCATAGACGCCTATTACGGCAGGACCTATTCTAACCCGGATCTTCACGAGTCTACTGTTGAAGTACCTGTGTTTATAGCCTGTCTGTTACTGTTGAAGTACTGGTCCCGTTCTGACCCATCTGAGCCGAGGCGCCCCACTTACCTGTGTTTATAGCCTGTCTGTTACTGTTGAAGTACTGGACCCGTTCTGACCCATCTGAGCCGAGGCGCCCCACTTACCTGTGTTTATAGCCTGTCTGTTACTGTTGAAGTACTGGACCCGTTCTGACCCATCTGAGCCGAGGCGCCCCACTTACCTGTGTTTATAGCCTGTCTGTTACTGTTGAAGTACTGGACCCGTTCTGACCCATCTGAGCCGAGGCGCCCCACTTACCTGTGTTTATAGCCTGTCTGTTACTGTTGAAGTACTGGACCCGTTCTGACCCATCTGAGCCGAGGCGCCCCACTTACCTGTGTTTATAGCCTGTCTGTTACTGTTGAAGTACTGGACCCGTTCTGACCCATCTGAGCCGAGGCACCCCACTTACCTGTGTTTATAGCCTGTCTGTTACTGTTGAAGTACTGGTCCCGTTCTGACCCATCTGAGCCGAGGCGCCCCACTTACCTGTGTTTATAGCCTGTCTGTTACTGTTGAAGTACTGGACCCGTTCTGACCCATCTGAGCCGAGGCGCCCCACTTACCTGTGTTTATAGCTTGTGGGTTTGTACTGAAGTACTGGGGAACCATCAAGCCAATGAGTAAAGACGATCCGATGATGCACAGATTGCGCCCAGATGACAGGTCAATATAGGACAACGTTGACAAGCCAACTGCCGTCACCATGCCGAAACTTATGACAACGATTCCTCCGAGGACTGGGTCCGGCATCATCGTCAGCACCGCCCCAACCTTGCCAATCAGTCCCGAGAAGAGGAAGATGACTCCCGCTGTGATGAAGGCTGCCCTGCTAGCAACCTACAATAATCATGATTAGGTATGGTGAGTGAGTATTGTCTTACGCCGCTGTTAGCAATATTCCAGCAATATCACGGCGGGAGACACCAGAAATGGGCTTCACACATTGTACCCATGTCGGGAATCGAACCCAGGTCTTCGGCGTGACGAGCGAACGCTTTAACCACTAGGCTATCCGACCGCCCCTGATTAGGTATGGAGTGTCCAGTAGTGCATACCCTTTTAGCGAACGCCTGGTTTCATCACTGATTTTCAGTGATCCATTCATATAATTGTCATCAGTATTTTACCTTTCAATCCCAATGGAATCTGTTTCGCCATATAATCGAGACTGGTTATTCTATGTCGTTGGTGCTAATATTGACATCTTGAAATCTTGACATCTGGAAATTCTTACATTGGTGAAGTCAGTGATAGCACTTACATCCGTGGGGCACGGGTGGCCCAGTCGTCTAAGGCGCCGTGATTCGCTGTGCAGAGTTGCGTCCGTTGGGCACGCCAGAAACCTATGATTGTGGGTTCGAATCCCGGTTCGCCCCGATTATAGTTCTAGGTTTGTCAGCACCATACCCGTGCTCGTGGGTTTCACCGAAGTGGTAAACGTCTGACACCTGCATCACTTCGGGCTCCCCCCCCCCCCCCCCCCCCCCACATTAAGCTGACGCGCCGAGATATAACTGGCATACTGTTAAAAGCGGCGTTAAACCAAACTCACTCACTCACTCACTCACTCACTCACTCACTCACATACATTCGACGTCGCTCATTGCAAGAAACCAGAAGTTGGTATCCACAAGGCTGTATATTTTCTGATTATTTTGACTGATTTAGCCGTGACGCCGGTAACTGTCGTTCGGAATACCCTGTGTTAAACCTTTCGAGGTTACATGATTAGAAAACACTGTCACTTTTCTTTGGTTGGATGAAAGGTCATTCTGACCCGTAATGTGATGTCCTCATATCTTTTTTTTCTTGGCACAAGTGATTATATATTCAAAGTAACATGTAATAATTCGACTACCGACCTTTGTAAACCCTATAGCCCCAACATTCTGGCTATAGGATGTTGTTGCGCCGCCTGATCCAACTGCACCGGAAATGAGACTTCCAAATCCTTCGATTGCAATACCGCGGTTAATTGCATGCGCAGGCGGTTGAGCTGCACCCGAGATTCGTGCGCATGCGTAGTAATCACCAACAGACTCAATGATGGAGGTGATGGTGGCTGCCAACATCGCCATGAAGCTTGCAATTGTTATTGTAGGCAAACCCCATTGCCCTGGAAGAGACAAACAGTTTGGGATTGAAGCTGGGGTTGTCTTTCGAGTGCAGCAATATAATGGTCGCTTTTTGGCGACTACGCTGAGAAACATATTTTGACAAATTCTCGATTACAAATTTCAAACCTGAACAAAAGAACATTCTGGAACGGCTAAATAGATGGTCTAGATTGTATGCATTCAGTCGTTAAGCCCGTAACTCTCGTTCGGAATACCCAATATTAAGTTTTGGAGGTTGCATGATTAGAAATCACATTCCGACTGTCACTTTCACGATCAGTTAAGCGACGCACTGATTGGTCGGATGAAAGGTCGTTCTGACGTGACCCCTAATGGGATGTCTTCAGATCTTTGTTTAGTGGTATCGAGGACTAAGATTTGATTTTAATGAGATTGATATTTCTACAAACTACTGGCGCATAATCCGGAAACAATTTGCATTTGTCTATCAAAAAGGGGTCACTAGCACACGCACAAACACATACCGGATCCGCGTATGCCTATACCTATATTTGTACCTGGATATGGGAAAAACAGCCAGTTTGCACTGTCTACCACGGATAGCTTTACGTCCGTTCTGGCAAATCTGGCATCTCCCTCCGTCGGGAAGACGTTGGTAACGGTGAGTATGGCGCAGAATGACCAAGCTATCACCACTGCTAGAAATACCTGCAAAGAGGACAATATAATGCAGTAAGGACGAACCGATTGTCGACAGAGTGACGAACAATCCACGAGATCGGTGTACGGTGACATTATCTGCTGCATTCAAAAACAGCTTTAAACGATGCATTTTAACCAGATTGAAAACAATGACACCGATAAGAAGTATGAATCCGTAGTAAATGGTCCTTTAATGTGTCAAAAACTAATAGTAAATAGCAATGAACACTGGTTAGTACTCACGGGCAAGAGTTTGAATATGGGGTATCTGGTCATGTGACATCCCTTGTCGCGTGTGTAGGCTGGAAACGGGACCCGGATGTTCCTCATATAGAGGGCGAAGAGGAAGACTAGGCCTACTGTTCTGTAGAAATAATACAACTTACATCAAATAAAAACAAAACACCTTCCATGGGACATTATATAGACCTATTATATTCCCGCCTGTATATTCACATACAACTGACTCAATCCAGTCACCGTTTATGTGGAAAAATAGAATAAATGAATAATATATACAAAACATTTGTTAACACTCATTCATGAAGGAAGATTTTTACAACATAATTATCAGTTAATTGAAACTCCACGTTATTCACATTCATTTAGTCTACACAGCGAACTATACATCTGGAAATATTATAAGCACCACCCGTTCTTGGTAATGGCTATTTTGTTGGATAATATATAATATATTTAACAAGCTGTGCTTAATTGTGGGTTTTTTCAAGTGTATATATTCGACCTACAACTAAAAATAATGCATTTCTTAAATTCACATATTTTCTTTAGAAGTGGTAGGTGCAACTGAACCAAATAGAATGTTACAATTATTGTAAACTAATGGACCACTAACTTAGGTTCGTTATAACCGTATTCCGTTATAAGCGTGTTCGTTATGAATGTAATTTACTGTACTTAATGATAATTATAGTGCGTTATTGTATTCATCCCTTCCTCTCAAAACGGTTTTACAGAAAAAAAAACGCCTTCGCAATGACTTACAATGCCGTTATCCCCCAGTGTTTCTGGCAGAAGTTCAGAGCAACACCAGTCAGAGACAGCCCGACGAGACTAATGGTAGGGACGATTGTGATTGGTCCAAGGAACTGCAGCAAGATCCCTAGGATCCCCGTGCAGCCAACTAAAACTTGCGCAAGGGAGGCAAGCATAATACCGCCCTGAATCTGTATGTGAAAAAATTAACAGAAAACCTGGCATCACCACAGGAAAGTATCATGATGAGAGGGGGCGTGGTGTCTTAATAGTATCTCGTTCTTCAAGTAACAGTAAATGGACTACATACAGCCTCCACCCGTGGAGATTCCGGGGTAGAATTGGTCCTCAGCAGCCAACGTTGCAACGTTGTAAGAGGACTTACTGGACAGGGCGTTCATGTTGATTGCACTTATACAGCGAAGCGGCGAGTCCCAGCAAACAAACAACAATGTTTCTTTTTTGTTGGGGCGACGTTAGAAAGACATGACTTGTTGTTGACCTCTGTTTTTCATATCAGATTGGTACTATTCATTTTTTTCGTTTAAATATGTTTCAGGTTTGTTAAGTATAATTTCATACCCAGGACTGGATTTCAAATGTAAATAACGATCTTACAATTGTTTCTTGTTTACGAGTGAGTGAGTGAGTTGTGTTTAACGCCGCTTTTAACACTACTCCAGTTATATCACGGCGTGTCAGCTTTAATGAGGGAGGAAAGCCCGAAGTGATGCAGGTCTCAGACGTTTACCACTTTGGTGAAACCCACGAGCACGGGTATGGTGCTGGCAAACCTAGAAACATAATTGGGGCGAACCGAGATTCGAACCCACAATCATAGGTTTCTGGCGTGCCCAAGGAACGCAACTCTGCACAGCGAATCGCGGCGCCTTAGACAACGGGGCACCCGTGCCCCCTCTTGTTTACGAAAAATAAATATAAACGTATATGATACTGGTGGTTGTAATGCAACGTTGTCACTACTTTACTGAACGGTATGTTACAACATACTATTTCCAGAGCTTATGATAACGTTCTGTGTTTTCTGGGGTGGACAGACTCGGTGATTTGGTGGAGTATCTACGATGGCCCATAAGGGACATGGAGTCTGTTTTTCAATATTTTGATATTTCACTTACTGTTAACCTTTTGCAAATTAACACGGTTTGTCATACAAATATGTGATAAATCATGTATAAAAACAACCGAAAACATGGAAAATGTACTTTCAAGTAGCTATTGAATCGCAAAATTGAAAAGCAGACTCCATATACCTTATGGGCCACCGTAAGTATCATCGTACCTCGACGGCATTGATCGTTAATCATACCATCAATCACTGGAATGTCTGGTGCAGACGGGAGTATCAAACAATATATGTCGCTTAGTGGCGTTAACTACAACGTTTGTTTCTGATTGATTTATCCATGAAACGACCTTTACCTCACGCATTCGCATTTGCCAAACATCAGTTCTAGTCAGCGACGAGTTGGATCCATCATCGTTTAATACTTGCCCACCTGGTAATTTTAAGGACAGAATGAAGAATAGCAGCAAGCAATCATTATTTTCAGTTCCACACACAATTGATACAGTATGTTCATATTTTTGCGTATACCAGTACTGCGTGATGAAAATAAATCTTGTGTTTTTCAGAACAGGGTCTCAGGGGTATGTGTGTGCATATCCCCATCGTGGTAGTAGGGACAACTAATATATGCAGGGGTAATTGTTTCAGTGACAGGAGGTCAGTTACCATGTCCAGTCATTTGAACGGAAACATTGTACGAGGGGTTCATAAATAGATGAGCATACATGATTAAATGGGAGTTTACAGACAAACAAGGCTGTTTTTTGAAGGACGAGCTATAATGGTCGGGATTGGAAATTGCCCGAAAATGACCCCCCCATTTTTAATATGGGGGCGGTTAATTATATTCTACATTAACGATTCTCAAAATTCTTTCAGTTTTACAGTTGTCTGTCTGTCTGTCCATCCGTCCGTCTGTCTGTCTGTGTCTGGGTTTGTCTGTCTGTCTGTCTGTCTGTCCAACATGAGACCAAGGAATGTCTTGGTATATAGAGGCTATCTTGTTATTCTTGTCAAATAAAATGCTTATATCATCAAGTGACTCGAAAAGTTGATATTGAAACTGTCCCCTTTATCAAGCCTCGGTGTGATAAAACAGGTTATTTGATATGACAAGTCCACTGTTCTATTTATTGTGTGTGTTCTTATTGACCTATAGAGTGTGGTAACTATGGTGCCATTCAAGCAGATTGAAAGTATTGGCATAAAGTGTTCTTTCACTCGAGTCTAATATCAATTTCATATTTTCAGGTCATAAAGTTTTTCATTACAAAATACTTAAATATACATAAAATATATAAACATCTTATAATAAGTGTTCTGTAGCGTTAAGAAATAGGTCGCCAGTAGCCGGGGGCAATGCCACTTTGGTGTTACGCTCTATTGACGAGGGTTAAAAGCTGTAAACCGTATTCGACGTAATAAGCGCCCTGCTCTAATAAGCGCCCACGGCGATATTTACTAATATAATTGCTGGTGAACAATCCCAATTAGCACCCCTTCCGATTGATCAATGTACAAAAGACTTATTTATTCGCGTATACTACGCAATTAAATTGTGGAAAAATATATCTGTCGTATATAAACATTTCAGGCTGTCAGCATAAACCACGAAATTTATCTTTCAAGGCTGTTTTTCACCAAAATAACATTCTATTAAGTGCTCCCCATTTCTAATTTTGAGAGTGCCCTGGGCGCTTATTGCGTCGAATAGGGTACTTGGATTTCGGTGTTTAATGGTCAGCATAGGCCTCGGTTCATTACTGACAAGGTTGCTGAGTCATTACGCACCTCATTTGACCTTTACATTCGAAGACGTGAACGGCCATGACAAAAATGGTACAAAGAACCTAATGATGCTAATATAAAGGTCATCCACCTTTGTCCGTGCTTATACAACCTGGATCAGCACTCAAGAGGACGAAAAGACGACATACTTCAGGGATGATTCATGACTCTTTAGAAGTCTCGGGTCTGGTGTGGGTCACCCTGGGCGAGACAGGGTATTTTACCTCCATTCTAATATAAAACATTTCCTGGGCACATTCGCCACCATACGATCGTTTTGGAGTGAGTGAATTGGGTTTAAAGCGTTTTTAACAGTATTCCAGTTATATCACGGCGTGTCAGCTTAATGTAGGAGGAAAGACCAAAGTGATGCAGGTGTCAGACGTTTACCACTTTGGTGAAACCCACGAGCACGGGTATGGTGCTGACAAACCTAGAAACATAATCGGGGCGAACCGGGATTCGAAACACACAATCATAGGCTTCTGGCGTGCCCAAGGGACGCAACTCTATACAGCTGATCGCGGCGCTTCAGACGACTGCGACACCCGTGCCCCCTCGTTTTGGAAGTGACGTCGGTATCACCATCTCTCCTATCTTTAGTTCAGGACAGGATTTATCTCGCTTGTGAGGGACATGCGATAGGATGGCTAATTTGAACTGTGTCATTTTTATCGGGCTCACAACGAAGCTCTTGTGGAAGGGTCTCAGGACAGAAGCCATCATAGAATGGAGATGAAGTATACTAGATAATCAAAGATGGGTAGGGACTTTGAAAAGGAAATGTAAGGGTTATACAATTTGAATACTGAGGCCCAGATAATATTTATTGGGATTCAAAAATGTATTTATATATAGCTGGCTACAATGTACAATGAAGATATTTTTAAAGAAGAAGCTGAGATGCTTCAGAATCTATATTAAGTATGTCTTACAAAGCAATTCCAAGCTTGGATAACGATCAGTAAAATTATGAAGTTACCTGTCCCTAGATCCGGGCACTTCCATCGTTCAAGGGCCATGAGAGCAGCAATAGCGGGAAGGAACTTGTGACATCCTCCTTGAATTATTGGAAGCCTAAAAGTAATGAATGAGGTTAAATCACGACGTCCATTGTCAGAGTGTCATTCAAAATCTGTAAAAACAGTTATGTTTTCAAAAGATGGATACACTCAGATTTACTATATATTGAACATCCATCTCTCCAATGGGATCTCACCTCACATAGACAACACACTGCAGGATAGTACACACGCCCTCACCTCACACCGACCACACACTGCAGGATGTACAAACGCCCTCACCTCACACCGACAACACACTGCAGGATGTACACACGCCCTCACCTCACACCGACCACACACTGCAGGATGGTACACACGCCCTTACCTCACACCGACCACACACTGCAGGATGGTACACACGCCCTCATCTCACACCGACCACACACTGCAGGATGTACACACACCCTCACCTCACACCGACCACACACTGCAGGATGTACACACGCCCTCACTTCACACCGACCACACACTGCAGGTTGTACACACACCCTCACCTCACACCGACCACACACTGCAGGATGTACACACGCCCTCACCTCACACCGATGACACACTGCAAGATAGTGCACATGCCCTCACCTCACACCGACCACACACTGCAGGGTGTACACACGCCCTCACCTCACACCAATGACACACTGCAGGATGGTACACACGCCCTCACCTCACACCGACCACACACTGCAGAATAGTACACACGCCCTCACCTCACACCAATAACACACTGCAGGATTTACACACGCCCTCACCTCACACCGACCACACACTGCAGGATGTACACACGCTCTCACCTCACACCGATGACACACTGCAAGATAGTACACATGCCCTCATCTCACACCGACCACACACTGCAGGATGTACAGACGCCCTCACCTCACACCGACCACACACTGCAGGATGTATAAACGCTCACACCTCACACCGACCACACTCTGCAGGGTGTACACACACCCTCACCTCACACCGACCACACACTGCAGGATGGTACACACGCCCTCACTTCACACCGACAACACAGCAGGATAGTACACACGCCCTCACCTCACACCGACCACACACTGCAGGATAGTACACACGCCCTTACCTCACACCGACCACACACTGCAGGATGGTGCGCACGCCCTCATCTCACACCGACCACACACTGCAGGATGTACACACGCCCTTACCTCACACCGACCACACACTGCAGGATGGTGCACACGCCCTCACCTCACACCGACCACACACTGCAGGATGTATAAACGCTCACACCTCACACCGACCACACTCTGCAGGGTGTACACACGCCCTTACCTCACACCGACCACACACTGCAGGATGGTGCACACGCCCTCACCTCACACCGACCACACACTGCAGGATGTATAAACGCTCACACCTCACACCGACCACACTCTGCAGGGTGTACACACACCCTCACCTCACACCGACCACACACTGCAGGATGGTACACACGCCCTCACTTCACACCGACAACACAGCAGGATAGTACACACGCCCTCACCTCACACCGACCACACACTGCAGGATAGTACACACGCCCTAACCTCACACCGACCACACACTGCAGGATGGTGCGCACGCCCTCATCTCACACCGACCACACACTGCAGGATGGTGCGCACGCCCTCACCTCACACCGACCACACACTGCAGGATAGTACACACGCCCTCACCTCACACCGACCACACACTGCAGGATGTACACACGCCCTCACCTCACACCGACCACACACTGCAGGATGGTACACACGCCCTCACCTCACACTGACCACACACTGCAGGGTGGTACACACGCCCTCGCCTCACATAGACCAGACACTGCAGGATGTACACACGCCCTCACCTCACACCGACCACACACTGCAGGATGTACACACGCCCTCACCTCTCACCGATGACACACTGCAGGGTGGTACACACGCCCTCACCTCACACCGACCACACACTGCAGGATGTACACACGCCCTCACCTCACACCGACCACACACTGCAGGATGGTACACACGCCCTAACCTTACACAGACCACACACTGCAGGATGGCACACACGCCCTCACCTCACACCGATAACACACTGCAGGATGGTACACACGCCACACATCACGAGGAAGGTGGACATGATCTCCGACTTGACCAGCTCCATGTCGCCGGCGCAGATGTTGCCGGACACCACGAGGGGGATGGAGATGGTGGAACTGATGCTCAGAAGCACTTGCTGTGGAACAAAAATATATTTATTGGGATGCACTTTTGCGAGAGGATTGGATTGAGTAAGTTAGGCTAAACGCCGCTTTGAGTGAGTTGGGTTTGACGCCGCTTTGACCAGTAGTTCAATTATATCACGGCGTGCCAACTTGATGTGTGAGAAAACTCCGAAGTGATGCGGGTCTTAGATGTTTCCAACTGTGGTAAAACCCAGGGGCAAGGGTATGATGCTGACAAACCGAGAATCATATTCAATGGTAAAAGGAATTCGAACCCACAATCAAAATTTAGGATTCTGAAATGCACCCTGATATTAAGATTCTTCGACATGTCTATTTTACTGACGATACCCAGAGTAACCACAAGACAAGAACTCATTTTCTCTTAAGGTTTATCAGAGGAAATACGGTATCAGAAATCGATCTTCAATTCGCCCAAATTAAGAAAATAAAACAAATATAACTCTGTAAGAATATATAAAACACTATCAATAGCATGCAAATCTTTTGAGCTTATAGTTTTCCAACGGCGTGGGGATTCCGAGTTGGAATAGGTCCAGCAACCTATACTGTGGGAAGAGGCGACCAAACTGATCGGGTGTCAAGCTCGGGGACCTGGTTGGTGGTATGTCATCGTACCCCGACGGCGTGGATCGTTGTTCACAATATCGATCACTGGATTCTCTGGCCCAAACTAGATTACTTACAGGCCGCCGTCATGTAACTGGAATATTGTTGAGTGCGGCGTTACAAACAAACAAAACAAACATAATATTTTCCGCTTCAGCTGGGATGTTTACGAAGACAATTCCTTCACACCCAGCAAATGTATTTAAGCAAATTTGTATTGCCCCGTTCTTAAAATAGACAGAAAAACTAAGTTCTTTCAGTTCAAATGAATTACAGGGCACGGTTTACATTAAATGTTTCTATTCTTCAACAGTCCGTTTACTTAATGTAAATATAAGGCCGTGTTATTCTATTTCGAGGTAGCGTATCTTTTGAGGCTTTAGATGTACACAGGCGTTGTCATAACAACGGCTTTCAGCAGTTAGTCAAGAAATACTGTATATAAATAGAGAACTACTTTCAAATGTTGGGGAATGACAGAACATAAATATCTCATTACACCGGCTCAGTGATGACTTATACACCACAAGTTTATGTACATGTCACGTGACCAGTCTTTATCGTGTATGTGAACAAAACTCTTGGTACTGAAATCGGAGTATCCCGGCCTAATGGATGTTTTTGCAGGTTGTTTTGTTTAATCGTAAATACACCATACTACAACTGTGACCCGTGAATACGTCTTCAGCAGCCCATGCTTGCCATAAAAGGCGATTATGCTTGTCGTAGGAGGCGACAAACGGGATCGGGTGGTCTTTGGTGATGCATGTCATCGCATCCCAATTGGATCGATGGTCATGATGTCAATCACTGGATTGTTTGGTCCAGATTCGATTATTTACAGACCGCTGTCATATAGCTGGAATATTGCTGAGTGCAGCGTTAAACAACAAACAAACAAACAAACAAACAAACAAAACAACCGCGACAGCGGTGATATAACAATAGGCACATGTATGTGCACATTAAAGTGACGTATCACCAGCTATAAGAATGGGTTCCATGCCTGCATTGTTAAATGATAAATACGAGAATGCAAATAGTTTTCACTTTTCATGATATGTTTATCTGAATGTGTAGACTTTTCAAAACTGAAATACATGACGATTTGTGAAGACACCTTGTAATCGTTACATCTCGTTGGGCTGCAGCAGAGGTACCCTGCTAAACCCCAAGGATATCTAAGTAAAAAGGAGAGTGAAATACCTCTCATTCATTTGTAATATGAGACGACAGGATACATGCAGTGCATACTTGCTAGAGGCGGGCGTTGGTGCCCTATGAAAGTCCCAAGCCACACAAGTGAGCGGCCTTGAAGAATTCGCACAACATGTTCACGTGATTAGGGCTTCAAAGAGTACTCGTGTACTTGGGCACGGGCTGAGTTTAGTGGGACTCGAGTCCAGTTTGAGTCCTCGGTCAAGGGAGATAACTCTCAATATCAATATTTTCTTCAATATTTTCATAAGATATTTATAACTGGACATCACTTTATTGAATATTAACATTGTGTTAACATCTCTTCAAATGTCGGGAAAACGTCTTAAAGAAGTCAACTATAAATTTACAAGCCTAGTAACCTTCCAATGTTTTGTTTTCAATTAAGAAAAAGGTAAATACTGACTTGTGAATTTGTGATAGAATTGAAAATGTTCCTTTTTACTTATTATCTCTATTTTGTCATTTATTGAAAATTTCCTTCGCGATCGGCGTTGGCATCAAATGATTTTATGTATCATATGAGGTATACCTAAGAAGCCAGCCCGCCAAATCCAACCAATCACCAATCGCAACATACATCACGTGACGATCACGTGTGCAATATTCTTTTCACCCCGAACATGGCGTGTGTTACATTGAGATGTAAACGATTTCTATTCCCAAGTTAACATTTTTTTTATTTCAATGAAGCTTCAGCGAATCAGCATACAAATTTCAAAGGTATTTTATTTGATACGCGATCACATTGGTTTTCTCAGTAATCTACGATGTTATTGTGACTCTTTCATTTTGTATACGACAGGATAATTGCCAATTTTATTGAACAGATGTATAATTGCGGGTACCCGAGCACGAGCCGAGTCTTAACCCTCGGGTTCCCGAGCGCGACCCGAGTCTTATCCCTCGGGTACTCGAGCACGAGCCGAGTCTTATCCCTCGGGTACTCGAGCACGAGCCGAGTCTTATCCCTCGGGTACTCGAGCACGAGCCGAGTCTTATTCCTCGGGTACTCGAGCACGAGCCGAGTCTTATCCCTCGGGTACTCGAGCACGAGCCGTCTTATCCCTCGGGTACTCGAGCACGAGCCGAGTCTTATCTCTCGGGTACCCCAGCACGAGCCGAGTCTTATCCCTCGGGTACTCGAGCACGACCTGTCTTATCCCTCGGGTACTCGAGCACGAGCCGTCTTATCCCTCGGGTACTCGAGCACGAGCCGAGTCTTATTCCTCGGGTACTCGAGCACGAGCCGTCTTATCCCTCGGGTACTCGAGCACGAGCCGAGTCTTATCCCTCGGGTACTCGAGCACGAGCCGAGTCTTATCCCTCGGGTACTCGAGCACGAGCCGTCTTATTCCTCGGGTACTCGAGCACGAGCCGAGTCTTATCTCTCGGGTACTCGAGCACGAGCCGAGTCTTATCCCTCGGGTACTCGAGCACGAGCCGAGTCTTATCCCTCGGGTACCCGAGCACGAGCCGAGTCTTATTCCTCGGGTACTCGAGCACGAGCCGAGTCTTATCCCTCGGGTACTCGAGGACGAGCCGAGTCTTATCCCTCGGGTACCCGAGCACGAGCCGAGTCTTATTCCTCGGGTACTCGAGCACCAGCCGAGCCTTATCCCTCGGGTACTCGAGCACGAGCCGAGTCTTATTCCTCGGGTACTCGAACACGAGCCGAGTCTTATCCCTCGGGTACTCGAGCACGAGCCGAGTCTTAATCCTCGGGTACCCGAGCACGAGCCGAGTCTTAATCCTCGGGTACTTGACTCCATATCTTTGAACCCGTTGAGTTCCTTCACCTGTTGCTCAGACTAGGGTATTGAGCCACATCCTGCAGTCAGACAAAACCACCGCTGTCGCTTTTCCTCCGCCAGTCTACTTCCCAAGCCATCGATTTTCGTCCGTTGCAATTGCCGGTTACAGAATCATGTTTTGTAACTGAACTGATCTGAACTTTATTTACACTCAGACCGCTGTCAGCGGCATCACAGGTACAAAATTATTTCAACAACATAATACATGTACATATAAATATAGAATAAATACAAAAACATCTTGGCCGAGCATGCATGCATATTTATACAGATTTACTAGGGTAGCAATATATGTGCAATTCAAAAAGAGGGTGAGTTACAGTATGATTTTTCAGAATTTGAACAGTTTTTTCAATGTTTCTAGTCGTGAATTATTGAAAAGTAAATTCATTTTATGCATGTTGGGTTTGACGTAGTAGAATCTGTGTAAAAAAATGTTTTCTTTGGTTTTCTTAAGATGGACAAATAAACAAAATATTGGAATTCATCACCTATGTCAGATAATTTGCAAAGTTAGCATTTCCTTTCGGTTAAAAGTATTTTTCTCCATCTCCCAGTTTCAATCGGTAGATAATGATTACAAGTTCTAAACTTAAGTTAGACTCGCCAAGCGTTTTCCTGCAGTACGTTTAAATAATATTCTAAATTTAGGCAATCTTTTTTTATGATACTATACATTATGCCTTTTGAAGATTTATCCCTTGCACTGGTCCAACACTGTAGGTTAATGTCATTTAATTTTTCATGGACTAGATGTTTGGATATGTGGGATTTTTGAAACTTTGTGAAAACCAAATGTAGCTAAGTCCAAGTTCATCAAAAGTTCGTTTGATATATGTAATCCATTCATTTTTACATTTTTTCCAAATAGGTCGACATTAAATAACAACTTGTATACAAGCAAGGATAATTTAGATGACTTCCCGGAAAGTAATTTTGCCCCAAAACTAATCATTCTCATTTTGACGATGTGTGACAGATGGAGTCTTCCAAGTTCCCCATGTACCATGAAATTTGGGTGCATTTTCTTAATGATAAAAGATATTTAAGAAAACGCAAATGGGCACCTAGAGTGGAGATGTTTTCAAATCCCCATACTTCGCATCCGTATCTTGCAGTTGTTGCAGTCTGCGAACATTAGTGAGTGAGTATGGTTTTACGCCGCGTTTAGCAATATTTCAGCAATATATCACGGCGGGGGACACCATAAATGACCTCCATCCATTGCACAGAGAGTGTTGTGATATTCATTTTGTACAGAAGTACACAGACATAGAAAACTGTAATTATTATGTACATAATTTATACTGTCTGTCATTGTTGAATCGAACCCGGGCCTTCGGTGTGACGAGCGATCGCTTTAGCCACAATGCTACCCGACTGTCCCTTAACATAGTGATGGAAACATAAGTTGCTACAAGACAGAAAACTCCAAAGAACCAGAGACACAGAACGGCTATGTTGAAGTGAGAGCTCGACCGCACAATGCACTTGAGGAACGTGTCTGGTCCCGTGATTAACCGAACCAAATTTATATAAAATATTAATTTTAAATCCTACTTATTGGCTTATATTTAACCATTAACCGCTTATGTCATGGGTGCTTTATTATGTTTGAAAGTAAATTAATTAATAGGTTGTCCCTTAACATAAGGGTGCAGGCAATTAGGTGGAACAGCCCATTAGCTGGCTCTGTTCGAGGGTTTTTAATCAATAAAATGATCTCCAATAAAAACAAAACAAGGTACGTCTTAAAATTCGGCATCATAGAAAAGTAATGAAGTTTGCTCTACCCCAAGAGTAGTGTAATATTTAATAGTTTTTCCTTGAACTATTACAGTTAAAGCACGAGGACACTTTACAGTAAACATTGGGGGTAGAGAAAACTGTATTTCTTAAACAATGATATTAAAGAAAAAACAACAACAAGCAAATTGTTGTCTAACAAATTATTCGCATCGTTTTAAACTCACCTGTAGACCGAACACAAGGCACAAGTGGGGTGGGGGCACATCATCCACCCCGTATTCCAGCCCCAAAGCCTTCACATGGGCGTTGTCATCCTCTTCCCCCACGGGGGTCTGGGTGGGGACGTGTCCGGACGAGGCACAACATACTCCATACACAGCGCTTTTGTTGCTGTCGATCTGGCGTTGTTTCAGAGTTGTGACATCACCTTCGCTGTCGCTAAAAGCGACGTTGACATGCTCCATACCGGGAGTGAAGTCGGAGCGAGACATTGTTCAGGCGAGATAGAAGCACTATGCAAAATTGACAATATACGGGATGCGTTTTAGCGACACAGTCTAGCTTGCCTAGTTTTGAAAATCTAAAAATAGTCGTGATGTTATTGACACAGTTATAAGGTTATTGGGTAGGCGTACTTTGGATATTGGTTTCACCAGAGGCTGTCATGTTGCTGGCAATCAAGCATCTCCATTTCTGAAAAGCTTCTGAATGTGTAAAGGATGCTTTCCTCACTATCAAAGGTTTCGGTACGTAATTGGGGATAGGTTAGAACTGGGTTGTGCTTGTGATGAAAATAGGTACACCGAAAAGACCGTTATATTTTGTAACTACCACTTAAAAATGAACGTGCACTGACTCACTCACTCACGCACGCACGCACGCACGCAAGCACGCACGCACACTGACTCACTCTTCAATACTGAGACACCAGTGAAACGAAAGACTATTTTAAATGAAAAGTTAGAAATATGTCCCAAATGAATACTTTGTTGTTAGTGGTGAACAAAAATGAATAGTTTTACTTTGTGAAAAATACCCAAATACATCAAACATTTGTGTTCATAGTGACAATGAATAGATTGTTTGATGGCGCTCAGTAAATAAATACTTTGTTGGATTGGCTGGGGGATTGGGTGGGGGTGAGGAGACTGTGCTCAGACTGTGGACCACTGGTCTGCAAGCCCAAGACTACTAAATTGTGCTGGGGACAAGTAAATAGCCAGTGATGGTAGAACCAGTGTACGTACGCTTCTTCCCTCTGTGGATCTGTGATCAGACTGTGGACCACTTGTTGCCATACTACCCACGTCTTCATCGCATAGAGCGCCGCGATAAAGCTGAAGAACTACTTTCAAATATTTAAATCGAATAAACCATGTTCTGTGTCAAAGTACATGAGTCACCCTCGATTATCCAGTTTATTATACGTCCGTTATATGCTGATAAATAGTTAGCATAAAATAATGAACTCTATAATCGAGGATATTTATGTAAATTTGTTTATGTACTTTTCATTCAGATCTCATCTGAAACCTGCACAGAGAAGGCATCGCAGGCATGTATGTTATACGTCAGTATAATCAGCGCAGTTTGATCAAATTTGCAAACGAAAATGCGGTTAGACTCTCAAAAACGTAACTCTCATAACAAAGGCCACGCATACTTAAAGCCCCCATGCACTGACACCTAAAGTAATCAGAGCGTTACAGTTAGAAGCTGTCCGACCTGTCACTGTGTCTTCGTGTACACCGCGGACGCCATTCTGTTAATATCTAGACAGATCGAAGTTAGACAGAATCTCACAGAAGCAGTAAAAGTGTTATCCTGAAAATTGTATGACACCTCCCACCCTCCAGATATTCCTCTCCGTGTGGAACTAAGCAAGAAGGTATAGGTTACTACTGTAAACAAACAAGGCTTCCCCATTACTTGACCCCCACAGCTTGATGGTTGAACATCTAGAGCACAGATTCTGATGTTTGTTTGTTTGTTGTTGTTTAACGCCGCACTTAATGCAGCAATATCTTCCGCAATCCATGCTTGCCGTAAAAGGTGACTATGCTTGTCGTAAAAGGTGACTATGCTTGTCGTAAAAGGCGACTATGCTTGTCGTAAGAGGCGACTATCGGGATCGGGTGGTCAGCCTCGCTGACTTGGTTGATGCATGTCATCGTATCTCAATTGCGTGGATCGATGCTCATGATGTCAATCACTGGATTGTCTGGACCAGACTCGATTATTTACAGACCGCTGTCATATAGCTGGAATATTGCTAATTGTGGCGTTAAACAACAAACAAACAAACCAAACAAACCTTACTCTCAGGGGGATTAACGGAATTGTACAATGGATATTCTTTTATTATGGAAAGGGTTTTGTCGCTTGTATATAATGTTGGTGTAATGTACTCTTGTGTTTGTTTTTGGCAACGATGAACCCAGATTCTGCATTTTCAGCCATCGTAGCTGTGTGTTTTCATTGTATATACATGTTCCTAGTGGACGACTGTTGCATCAAACCAGCCATGTCCACACTGGGTGTCTCATGTTGAGTGTTGTTGAAGGAATGCTACCCACAATACGAAGATGAAAGTAGCATTGCTAACAACTTGTTTACGACTGGACGGTCAATGGGCATGTCACAAAGAGGCACGGCGCCTGTATGTAGCTGGAATATTGTTGTGTGCGGTGTTAAACAAACAAACAAACACTTAGAACTCGCCATTGCTGCTTGCACCTATATTTTGAATTAGATATATAATTTGCTGAAGTTATGTGCATCACATTCGAGATTTCTTCCCACGCCCTGGTGGTGGTTTTTATGTAAACGATCAGCAATCTAAAGGCAGGAGATGTTTATTGAAATTGGGGAAGTCAGCTACATACCGACGCAACAGGGACACAAACCATGCATGCAGTGTTACCTATTCACTGCGACTGCGGACCCGTCAAGATTCCGGGATAGAATAGGTCTTCAGCAACCCATACTTGTCGTAAAAGGCGACTTACGGGATCGAGTGGTCAGGCTCGCTGACTTGGTTGATACATGTCATCGATCCCAATTGCGTGGATCGATGCTCATGATGTCAATCACTGGATTGTCTGGTCCAGACTCGATTATTTTTACAAACCGCCGTCATACAGCTGGAATACTGCTGAGTGCGGCGTTAAACAACAAACAAACACTGCGACTGTGTGCATGGGTGTATGGGCCTCACCTTGCGAAGTGCATTACATCACTTGAGCACCTCAGTTAAGAACCTGAAAAGATTTGCAAAATATCTGCCGACGCCCAGTTGGCGGTACGCATGCTTTGCAAATTGGTCACTCATGGATGCACAAAATTTGAGCTGCAGTTTCTCGAGGATGCGTGAATCAGAGTTGTTCAAGGGGATTGATTCTATACCCCAGATTTCGCTATTATATAAGATTACTGGCTCGATTAATGTTTTGAATAATTTGCATGTAAGAGCTACATGCATGTCTTGGTTAAAATGGAGACTGAAGCTTGTGGCAGGCCTTAGGGCCTTTTTCAGGAGAGGTTTAGCACTATTTTTAAGTTTACCATTTGCCTCAAATGTAATGCCTAAGAAATTAAATCTATACATAACTAGTATTTTTGTATCAAACACAGTCCAAGTATTTTTTTCTTCTATTTTACTTGATTTACCAAACACTACAACATTTGTTTTGTCACCATTTATCTTTAGGTTATTTGTTGCACAAAATACTTGTTTCAATTAACACTTGAAGTTTTGGGGGGAATCGGCAAATAGTACTTAGTCATTGGCAAAAAACAAATGACAAATGTTTTAAACCATTAATTGTCTTATTACTTTCAGATTTGATATAATGTGGAAGATCATCGATGAACATATTACATAATGTTGGAGGCAAAATGCATCATTGTCTTACCCAGATGTTGAAGTTAAAGGATTGTGAAAGGATCGCTCTTGTCAGTTTTCACTTCATAAGAGATATTACTATGTAGTGCTGATAGTATTTTTCATACAGTACCTCAGATTATATTTGATAATATCTTTGTTAGGGGTAGTGATCTGTCAACTGAATCAAAGGCTTTTTGAAAGTCTACAAAGCAAGTGTTTAGTCTTTTCTTTTAACTTTTTTTGAAGAATATTTTAATGTTTAAAGAACTGCTGACACGCCGCGATATAACTGGAATACTGTTAAGCGGCGATAAAACACAACTCACTCACTCACACTTACCACGAATTTATTTGATGTATTATATCTCTTATATATTTGATGCCTTAGCCATGTTTTTGTGACTAATTGAGACTAATTTAATGCTGTAGCGCGAAATTTCCATGTATATTCAGATATTTTGAATGTTTTTATAATCGTTTTTGCCTCCTCAATAATTGCACATAGCTTTTTGTAAATCTTTAATGATACCGTTGGATAGCTTATGTTCAACGCTTTATTGTGATACTACATGGATCTAGTAGTTAGTTTGCTGTTCGTGTTTTCCCATGTTAAAAACACAGTTTGGCTAAGCGCCCCAGACTATTGTATTCCCTGGCTGTCCAGGAGAGATTGTCCTGTCCTAGGTTGCACGCAAGTATATACATACTCCCGTGTCAGGATCTAGGGTCTTTACCCCCAAGATTCATTAAGCCGTTTTACGAGTCAGTTCGCATCTGGGTGGTCGCTCGAAACACAGGTTTCGTAAGTAAAGGATTTCCGGTCACTTTTGATCTAGTACTGACTTATTATCCCCCGCCAAACAAAGTTGGCGGGGGATATAGAAACGGGCTCCGCCCGTCCGTACGTCACGTTTTGTTTCCGGAGCATAACTCAGAAATTGTCTATCAAGTACATGCTGAACTGGTGCCTTTTGCTATTAAGAAATTTTAGAAATTTTTATTTTTTACGTTTCCATGGCAACAAGATGGACTTAGGTCTGTGAGGGTAGGGTTCGTTTCCGGAGCATAACTCATGTCAGGTACAGGCTGAACTGGTGCCTTTTGTTATTTAGAAATATTAGAATTTTTTATTTTTTACGTTTCCATGGCAACAAGATGGACTTAGGTCTGTGAGGGTAGGGTTCGTTTCCGGAGCATAACTCATGTCAGGTACAGGCTGAACTGGTGCCTTTTGTTATTTAGAAATATTAGAATTTTTTAATTTTTTACGTTTCCATGGCAACAAGATTGACTTAGGATTTTACGTACGTATCGACGCGTGGTAAGTCTGTAACTGACTATGTGTTTGTGCCCCACGAACAATTACCCCTGTATACTGATTTCTCTGTGGTGTGTATGAGTGATTTAATCTGTGAAAGGCATTTGGTAGTACCAAATGCTATACCTGATCACTCCATCATTGAGTGGGTCATTGATGTACCTGTGTTCGCTCACAGTGGAGATAAGGACACTCAACCTACAGGGGGGGAGCATATACGGCGCTTCAACGTGAAAGATATCCCAGGTGCTTTTCTACAGGATGGGAACTCCGAGGCTGTTGTGGCTGCCATACAGTGTATAGAAGATAGTCTGTCTACACAGAGAGATATCAACTCAGCATACGATGAATTTGTGTCTCTTATTACCAAGAGTCATGATGTTTTCTGCTCCACGAATTCGAAATCACCTAATCCTACTACACGACACAAACGCACCTGTAAACCGTATTGGAATCGGGAGTTACAACTCCAGTGGAATAAAGTGTGTCAATTGGAACGCCAGTGGCGACGAGCTAACAACCAGGGACAGAAACGGAACCTACGTAGACTATACTGTAGTCAGAGAACCCACTTTGACAAGTTACATAGAAAGGTTAAAAAATCATACCAGCTAAAAGAACAGAGTGTTTTACTGGAGCAACTACAGCATTGTAATTCCTCAGTATTTTGGAAATCCTTTGGTAAAATTGGAATTAGAAACGATCGCAAAGTCCGTATTCCCATGGAAGTTGCGAACGATGATGGTACCGTAATAACCGACCCTGAACTCGTCATGAAAAGATGGAGAGATGACTACGAAGTGCTCTACAACGACAATACCAACACAATGTCCTTTGATGATACACACCTGTCGTTTGTACGTAACTCTTTGACGACGGATGACGTCACAACGGTCCGTGATGACATAACAGCCATCAACCGTGAGATTACTCGGGATGAAGTCAAGGCTGCTGTTTTCCGTTGTAAACTCAAAAAAGCTGCAGGCATTGACTCTATACCAGCTGAAGCAATTAAGAACGATGTTTGTATTGACATTCTCCTTAGGTTGATCGAATACTGTTTCGAGAGCGGATCTGTTCCTGAGTCTTGGAAATCTGGAATTATCAACCCTATCGTTAAACCCGGCACCACTGATGTTCGGCAACCACTAACATACACACTGAGGTATTTGCTTGATTTCAGTCCCGTGCAAGGTATATTGTGACATTTTAAAACACAGATTATCAGCCTTCATCGAAGATCATCACTTATTAGCTGAGGAGCAAAATGGCTTCAGGAAACAACGTAGCTGCCCGGACCATATATACAGCCTGTATGAGATTCTCAACAACAGGAGATGCTCTGACCAATCTACTTTCGCCTGTTTCATCGACATGAAAAAAGTGTTTGACAACGTAAACAGAGACTGCTTATGGTATAAATTGAAAATGTCAGGTATCGGAGGACCAATGTTGAAAACAATTCAATCCCTATACGAAGGGGTCAATTGTGCTGTGCGGGTAAATGACTCTTTAACTCCATGGTTTAAAGTACCCAATGGTGTTAAGCAAGGATGCCTTCTCTCACAACCCTTTTTGCCATTTATATTGATGACCTTGCTCGCAGTATTAAGAACTTGAACTGTGGTGTTGATGTCAAGGATGAGAATATAAGTATTCTTCTCTATGCAGACGACATAGTGTTACTTGCACCGACAGAAGAATATTTACAAATGATGCTCGACAAAGTTCATGAATGGTGTTTTAAGTGGAGATTGGAGCTGAATGGTGAGAAGTCTCAAATCGTTCACTTCAGACCAGGCAAGCGAGAATGCTCCAAAGTAACGTTTACATGTGGTGATATTACATTGAAGTACACGCAGTCCTACAAATACCTCGGCCTCTGGTTCCATGAACATTTGGACTTCAAGACAGCGGTCAACCAGTTGGCAAAATCAGCAGGCAGAGCTCTGAGTGCACTTTTCACCAAGTTTTGTTATGCAGGTGGAATGGCCTATGAAGTATTTACTGCCCTCTATAATTCTTTGATCCAGCCTATTCTAACGTATGGAGCAGGGATTTGGGGACTCTATGACACAAATGCCTTAACACAATCCAAAACAGAGCGTGTCGCTTCTTCCTTGGAGCCAGTCGTAAAACTTCGAACATCGCTACGAGAGGAGATATGGGTTGGACCTCTTGTGTAACCAAACAACGTCTTGAGGTCTTCAGATTGTGGATGAGAGTAGGACTAATGCACGAATCCAGACTACCAAACAAGATACATAAGTGGTCACTCAACCGGAGGAGATCCTGGGAACACCGAGTACAGAGGCTGAGTAAAGCCTTGGGACTTTAGCAATACTTAACCGCTGTTACTTTTAAATCCACTGTACTACTTATTCGCAAGCAGCTGAACATTCAGGATGAACAGAAGTGGTTTACTGACATATGGGACGATAAAGGAAATTTAACAAACGGAAATAAACGTAGGACTTATCACATGTTTAAGAAAGACCTGTACCCAGAAGCTTATGTAACTAATACAATGCCTACACACCACCGCAAGTCCTTCATACGACTGAGAGCCTGCAGTCTGCCTCTGTGTGTAGCGACAGGCAGATATTCTAAGCCGCCTATTCCACTTCATGACAGAATCTGTCCTCTCTGCCCCCTAGAGATCGAGGATGAAGCCCATTTCACCATCACCTGCCCACTGTACTCAGACATAATGTACGACGTCTTCAAGTATGCCCTGAATGTAGACGATGAATTTACGCATAAAACCCAACAGAAAAATATGTGTTTTTAATGCAAAATCCTAATTGCCAACTCCTACTTGCTTCTAAGATTCATCTCATGGTCAGAAGAAGGAATGCTCTTTTATGATTTATGTAGTTAACGTAATTTCTGTAATGTTTGTAAGTAAGTATTTGTGTGTGTTTGTGTGTTTGTGTGTGTGTGTGTGTGGGGGGGGGGGGGGGGGGGGGGGGGGGGTATGTGTGTATGTATGGTCTGTGGGTCTAAGTGTATGATATGTGTGTATGCGTGTCTGTATGTGTGTGTATGCGTGTGTGTATGTACATGTGTGTATGCGTTCGGCTGAATGCATGTTTGTGCGAGATTCTATGTTGTTGATAGACCTGTATGATTGTTCTCATGCAGGTTTGGGTATAATTCATGTTTTAATTATATATTGAATGTAGGGACTGTTTGTCATTTGTGCTTTCTTAACTTATTGTTGTTCTGTGATATTTTAGACTATAGTGTCTCATAGGCCATATGGCCGAGTGCTTTTTATCATTCTATGAATGTACATTTTGTATTTTATCATATAATGTGCACGTGACACTTAAATAAACACATTCTCTCTATATATATATATATATCCCCCGCCCCTGTTGCAGAATTTATGACATAATTAAATCTAAACAAACCCTAACCTTTTTTAACCGAGGTGGAACTTGTCATGGAAATAGTAAAAAAACAGAAGAGTTTGGAACCTAAGTCCATCTTGTTGCCATGGAAACGTAAAAAATTAAAAAATTCTAATATTTCTAAATAACAAAAGGCACCAGTTCAACCTGTACCTGACATGAGTTATGCTCCGGAAACGAACCCTACCCTCACAGACCTAAGTCCATCTTGTTGCCATGGAAACATAAAAAATTCTAATATTTCTAATAACAAAAGGCACCAGTTCAGCCTGTACCTGACATGAGTAATGCTCCGGAAACGAACCCTACCCTCATAGACCTAAGTCCATCTTGTTGCCATGGAAACGTAAAAAATAAAAAATTTCTAAAATTTCTTAATAGCAAAAGGCACCAGTTCAGCATGTACTTGATAGACAATTTCTGAGTTATGCTCCGGAAACAAAACGTGACGTACGGACGGGCGGAGCCCGTTTCTATATCCCCCGCTTTGTTGGGCGGGGGATAATAACTCAGTACTAGATCAAAAGTGACCGGAAATCCTTTACTTACGAAACCTGTGTTTCGAGCGACCACCCAGATGCGAACTGACCCGTAAAACGGCTTAATGAATCTTGGGGGTAAAGACACCAGATCCTGACACGGGAGTATGTATATACTTGCGTGCGACCTCGGACAGGACAATCTCTCCTGGACAGCCAGGGAATACAATAGTCTGGGGCGCTTAGCCAAACTGTGTTTCTTAACATGGGAAAACACGAACAGCAAACTAACTACTAGATCCATGTAGTATCACAATAAAGCGTTGAACATAAGCTATCCAACGGTATCATTAAAGATTTACAAAAAGCTATGTGCAATTATTGAGGAGGCAAAAACGATTATAAAAACATTCAAAATATCTGAATTTACATGGAAATTTCGCGCTACAGCATTAAATTAGTCTCAATTAGTCACAAAAACATGGCTAAGGCATCAAATATATAAGAGATATGATACATCAAATAAATTCGTGGTAAGTGTGAGTGAGTGAGTTGTGTTTTATCGCCGCTTTTAACAGTATTCCAGTTATATCGCGGCGTGTCAGCTTAATGTGGGAAGAAAGCCTGAAGTGATGCAGGTCTCTGACGTTTACCACTTCGGTGAAAACCATGTGCACGGGTATGGCGCTGACAAACCTAGAAACATAATTGGGGCGAACCGGGTTTCGAACCCACAATGATAGGTTTACCGAACATCAGATAATGTATTTGTTCTTTAAACATTAAAATATTCTTCAAAAAAGTTAAAAGAAAAGACTAAACACTTGCTTTGTAGACTTTCAAAAAGCCTTTGATTCAGTTGACAGATCACTACCCCTAACAAAGATATTATCAAATATAATCTGAGGTACTGTATGAAAAATACTATCAGCAATATATAGTAATATCTCTTATGAAGTGAAAACTGACAAGAGCAATTCTTTCACAATCCTTTTACTTCAACATCTGGGTAAGACAATGATGCATTTTGCCTCCAACATTATGTAATATGTTCATCAATGATTATCCACATTATATCAAATCTGAAAGTAATAAGACACTTAATGGTTTAAACATTTGTCATTTGTTTTTTACCAATGACTAAGTACTATTTACCGATTCCCCCCAAAACTTCAAGTGTTACTTGAAACAAGTATTTTGTGCAACAAATAACCTAAAGATAAATGGTGACAAAACAAATGTTGTAGTGTTTGGTAAATCAAGTAAAATAGAAGAAAAGAATACTTGGACTGTGTTTGATACAAAAATACTAGTTATGTATAGATTTAATTTCTTAGGCATTACATTTGAAGCAAATGGAAAACTTAAAAATAGTGCTAAACCTCTCCTGAAAAAGGCCCTAAGGCCTGCCACAAGCTTCAGTCTCCATTTTAACCAAGACATGCATGTAGCTCTTACATGCAAATTATTCAAAACATTAATCGAGCCAGTAATCTTATATAATAGCGAAATCTGGGGTATAGAATCAATCCCCCTGAACAACTCTGATTCATGCATCCTCGAGAAACTGCAGCTCAAATTTTGTGCATCCATGAGTGACCAATTTGCAAAGCATGCGTACCGCCAACTTGGCGTCGGCAGATATTTTGCAAATCTTTTCAGGTTCTTAACTGAGGTGCTCAAGTGATGTAATGCATTTCGCAAGGTGAGGCCCATACACCCATGCACGCAGTCGCAGTGTTTGTTTGTTGTTTAACGCCGCACTCAGCAATATTCCAGCTGTATGACGGCGGTCTGTAAAAATAATCGAGTCTGGACCAGACAATCCAGTGATTGACATCATGAGCATCGATCCACGCAATTGGGATCGATGACATGTATCAACCAAGTCAGCGAGCCTGACCACTCGATCCCGTAAGTCGCCTTTTACGACAAGTATGGGTTGCTGAAGACCTATTCTATCCCGGAATCTTGACGGGTCCGCAGTCGCAGTGAATAGGTAACACTGCATGCATGGTTTGCGTCCCTGTTGCGTCGGTATGTAGCTGACATCCGACATCTCCAATTTCAATAAACATCTCCTGCCTTTAGATTGCTGATCGTTTACATAAAAACCACCACCAGGGCGTGGGAAGAAATCTCGAATGTGATGCACATAACTTCAGCAAATTATATATCTAATTCAAAATATAGGTGCAAGCAGCAATGGCGAGTTCTAAGTGTTTGTTTGTTTGTTTGTTTGTTTGTTTAACGCCGCACACAACAATATTCCAGCTACATACAGGCGCCGTTCCTCTTTGTGACATGCCCATTGACCGTCCAGTCATAACAAGTTGTAAGCAATGCAACTTCCATCTTCGTATTGTGGGTAGCATTCCTTCAACAACACTCAACATGAGACACCCAGTGTGGACATGGCTGGTTTGATGCAACAGTCGTCCACTAGGAACATGTATATACAATGAAAACACACAGCTACGATGGCTGAAAATGCAGAATCTGGGTTCATCGTTGCCAAAAACAAACACAAGAGTACATTACACCAACATTATATACAAGCGACAAAACCCTTTCCATAATAAAAGAATCCCCATTGTACAATTCCGTTAATCCCCCTGAGAGTAAGGTTTGTTTGGTTTGTTTGTTTGTTGTTTAACGCCACACTTAGCAATATTCCAGCTATATGACGGCGGTCTGTAAATAATCGAGTCTGGTCCAGACAATCGAGTGATTGACATCATGAGCATCGATCCACGCAATTGAGATACGATGACATGCATCAACCAAATCAGCGAGGCTGACCACCCTATCCCGATAGTCGCCTCTTACGACAAGCATAGTCGCCTTTTACGACAAGCATAGTCACCTTTTACGACAAGCATAGTCACCTTTTACGGCAAGCATGGATTGCGGAAGATATTGCTGCATTAAGTGCGGCGTTAAACAACAACAAACAAACAAACATCAGAATCTGTGCTCTACATGTTCAACCATCAAGCTGTGTGGGTCAAGTAATGGGGAAGCCTTGTTTGTTTACAGTAGTAACCTATACCTTCTTGCTTAGTTCCACACGGAGAGGAATATCTGGAGGGTGGGAGCTGTCATACAATTTTCAGGATAACACTTTTACTGCTTCTGTGAGATTCTTAACGATAGGCACTTTCCTTGCATTTGGCCTGGGACTATGACTCTGAGTATGACGGACATGTATCTAGACAACAGATTTCTTTTACTCTTCCTATCAGGTATAAAATATTGATAATTATAGGATGAGCGTACCGGGACATAAGAAATGTATCCGCACTATATATTTGTTTTCAGTTATGCAAGTTTCTATTTGTATATCCATTCTGTCTATCTTCGATCTGTCTAGATATTAACAGAATGGCGTCCGCGGTGTACACGAAGACACAGTGACAGGTCGGACAGCTTCTAACTGTAACGCTCTGATTACTTTAGGTGTCAGTGCATGGGGGCTTTACGTATGCATGGCCTTTGTTATGAGAGTTACGTTGTTGAGAGTCTAACCGCATTTTCGTTTGCAAATTTGATCAAACTGAATGAAAAATACATAAACAAATTCACACAGATATCCTCGATTATAGAGTTCATTATGTTATGCTAACTATTTATCAGCATATAACGGACGTACAATAAACTGGATAATCGAGGGTGACTCATGTACTTTGACACAGAACATGGTTTATTCGATTTAAATATGTGAAAGTAGTTCTTCAGCTTTATCCCGGCGCTCTATGCGATAAAGACGTGGGTAGTATGGCAACAAGTGGTCCACAGTCTGAGCACAGATCCACTGGCTATTTACTTGTCCCCAGCACAATTTAGTAGTCTTGGGCTTGCAGACCACTGCAAATTTCGAAGGCTCTCTCTCTCTCTCTCTCTCTCTCTCTCTCTCTCTCTCTCTCTCTCTCTCTCTCTCTCTCTCTCTCTCTCTCTCTCTCTCTCTCTCTCTCTCTCTCTCTCTCTCTCTCTCTCTCTCTCTCTCTCTCTCTGTGAAAATAATCTAACCTCCTCACCAAGGCCCACTCCCCCAGCCAATCCAACAAAGTATTTATTTACTGAGCGCCATCAAACAATCTATTCATTGTCACTATGAACACAAATGTTTGACGTATTTGGGTATTTTTCACAAAGTAAAACTATTCATTTTTGTTCACCACTAACAACAAAGTATTCATTTGGGACATATTTCTAACTTTTCATTTAAAATAGTCTTTCGTTTCACTGGTGTCTCAGTATTGAAGAGTGAGTCAGTGTGCGTGCATGCGTGGGTCAGTGCACGTTCATTTTTAAGTGGTAGTTACAAAATATAACGGTCTTTTCGGTGTACCTATTTTCATCACAAGCACAACCCAGTTCTAACCTATCCCCAATTACGTACCGAAACCTTTGATAGTGAGGAAAGCATCCTTTACACATTCAGAAGCTTTTCAGAAATGGAGATGCTTGATTGCCAGCAACATGACAGCCTCTGGTGAAACCAATATCCAAAGTATGCCTACCCAATAACCTTACAACTGTGTCAATAACATCACGACTATTTTTAGATTTTCAAAACTAGGCAAGCTAGACTGTGTCGCTAAAACGCATTCCGTATAATGTCAAGTTTGCATAGTGCTTCTATCTATCTGAACAATGTCTCGCTCCGACTTTACTCCCGGTATGGAGCATGTCAACGTCGCTTTTAGCGACAGCGAAGGTGATGACACAACTCTGAAACAACGCCAGATCGACAGCAACAAAAGCGCTGTGTATGGAGTATGTTGTGCCTCGTCCGGACACGTCCCCACCCAGACCCCCGTGGGGGAGGAGGATGACAACGCCCATGTGAAGGCTTTGGGGCTGGAATACGGGGTGGATGATGTGCCCCCACCCCACTTGTGCCTTGTGTTCGGTCTACAGGTGAGTTTAAAACGATGCGAATAATTTGTTAGACAACAATTTGCTTGTTGTTTTTCTTTAAAGGGGCACTGATCTAACGCAATTCCCCGGACTGGTTGTTGCTTTTGTTATTGTTTTTCCCCGTGAGTACCCGGATGATACGTAACGCAACTGAGCGTGACCAGAGACTGGGCTACCGTCTGCAAGGACAGCTAAATAAACTTGGAGGCTGGAGGCAATATTTGTTTTACGCATTTTTGCATAAACACTTATTGGTTAACTCTGATCTATAAAGATTTCGACAAAGGGACAACCTATTAATTAATTTACTTTCAAACATAATAAAGCACCCATGACATAGGCGGTTAATGGTTAAATATAAGTCAATAAGTAGGATTTAAAGTTGATATTTTATATAAATTTGGTTCGGTTAATCACGGGACCAGACACGGTCCTCAAGTGCATTGTGCGGTCGAGCTCTCACTTCAACATAGCCGTTCTGTGTCTCTGGTTCTTTGGAGTTTTCTGTCTTGTAGCAACTTATGTTTCCACCACTATGTTAAGGGACAGTGGGGTAGCATTGTGGCTAAAGCGATCGCTCGTCACACCGAAGGCCCGGGTTCGATTCAACAATGACAGACAGTATAAATTATGTACATAATAATTACAGTTTTCTATATCTGTGTACTTCTGTACAAAATGAATATCACAACACTCTCTGTGCAATGGGTGGAGGTCATTTATGGTGTCCCCCGCCGTGATATATTTCTGAAATATTGCTAAAAGCGGCGTAAAACCATACTCACTCACTAATGTTCGCAGACTGCAACAACTGCAAGATACGGATGTGAAGTATGGGGATTTGAAAACATCTCCACTCTAGAAGGTGTACATTTGCGTTTTCTTAAATATCTTTTATCATTAAGAAAATGCACCCAAATTTCATGGTACATGGGGAACTCCATCTGTCACACATCGTCAAAATGAGAATGATTAGTTTGGGGGCAAAATTACTTTCCGGGAAGTCATCTAAATTATCCTTGCTTGTATACAAGTTGTTATTTAATGACAACCTATTTGGAAAATGTAAACATGAATGGATTACATATATCAAACGAACTTATGATGAACTTGGACTTAGCTACATTTGGTTTTCACTAAGTTTCAAAAATCCCACATACCCAAACATCTAGTCCATGAAAAATTAAATGACATTAACCTACAGTGTTGGACCAGTGCAAGGGATAAATCTTCAAAAGGCATAATGTATAGTATCATAAAAAAGATTGCCTAAATTTTGAATATTATTTAAACGTACTGCAGGAAAACGCTTGGCGAGTCTTACTTAAGTTTAGAACTTGTAATCATTATCTACCGATTTAAACTGGGAGATGGAGAAAAATACTTTTAACCGAAAGGAAATGCTAACTTTGCAAATTATCTGATATAGGTGATGAATTCCAATATTTTGTTTATTTGTCCATCTTAAGAAAACGAAAGAAAACATTTTTTACACAGATTCTACTACGTCAAACCCAACATGCATAAAATGAATTTACTTTTCAATAATTCACGACTAGAAACATTGAAAAAACTGTTCAAATTCAGTAAATCATACTGTAATTGTTTAAACCTATCAGGTAACTCTCCCTCTTTTTGAATTGCACACATATTGCTACCCTAGTAAATCTGTATAAATATGCATGCATGCTCGGCCAAGATGTTTTTGTATTTATTCTATATTTATATGTATATGTATTATGTTGTTGAAATAATTTTGTACCTGTGATGCCGCTGACAGCGGTCTGAGTGTAAATAAAGTTCAGATCAGTTCAGTTACAAAACATGATTCTGTAACCGGCAATTGCAAAGGACGAAAATCGATGGCTTGGGGAGTGAACTGGCGGAGGAAAAGCGACAGCGGTGGTTTTGTCTGACTGCAGAATGTGGCTCAATACCCTAGCCTGAGCAACAGGTGAAGGGCCTCAACGGGTCAAAAAATATGGACTCGAGTACCCGAGGAATAAGACTCGGCTCGTGCTCGAGTACCCGAGGAATAAGACTCGGCTCGTGCTCGGGTACCCGAGGGATAAGACTCGGCTCGTGCTCGAGTACCCGAGGAATAAGACTCGGCTCGTGCTCGAGTACCCGAGGAATAAGACTCGGCTCGTGCTCGGGTACCCGAGGATTAAGACTCGGCTCGTGCTCGGGTACCCGAGGGATAAGACTCGGCTCGTGCTCGGGTACCCGAGGGATAAGACTCGGCTCGTGCTCGAGTACCCGAGGAATATGACTCGGCTCGTGCTCGAGTACCCGAGGAATAAGACTCGGCTCGTGCTCGGGTACCCGAGGAATAAGACTCGGCTCGTGCTCGAGTACCCGAGGAATAAGACTCGGCTCGTGCTCGGGTAGCCGAGGAATAAGACTCGGCTCGTGCTCGAGTACCCGAGGGATAAGACTCGGCTCGTGCTCGAGTACCCGAGGAATAAGACTCGGCTCGTGCTCGAGTACCCGAGGATTAAGACTCGGCTCGTGCTCGAGTACCCGGGGGATAAGACTCGGCTCGTGCTCGAGTACCCGGGGGATAAGACTCGGCTCGTGCTCGAGTACCCGAGGATTAAGACTCGGCTCGTGCTCGGGTACCCGCAATTATACATCTGTTCAATAACACTGGCAATTATCCTATCGTATTCAAAATGAAAGGGTCGCAAAAACACCGTAGATCGCTGAGAAAACCAATGTGATCGCATTTCAAATAAAATACCTTTGAAATTTGTATGCTGATTCGTTGAAGCTTCATTGAAATAAGAATTGTTAACTTGGGAATAGAAATCGTTTACATCACAATGTATCACACGCCATGTTCGGGGTGGAAAAAATATTGCACATGTGATCGTCACGTGATGTATGTTGCGATTGGTGCATGGTTGGATTTTGGCGGGCTGGCTTCTTAGGTATACCTTATATGATAAATAAAATCATTTGATGCCAGCGCCGATCGCGAAGGAAATTTTCAATAAATGACAAAATAGAGATAATAAGTAAAAAGTAACATTTTCAATGTGATCACAAATTCACAAGTCAGCATTTACCTTTTTCTTAATTGAAAACAAAACATTGAAAGATTACTAGGCTTGTAAATTTATAGTTGACTTCTTTAAGGCGTTTTCCCGACATTTGAAGATATATTAGAATGAGATACAGTATCACAATTTTAATATTCAATAAAGTGATGTCCAGTTATAAATATCTTATGAAAATATTGATTTTATAATACTTAACGTTACGACGCTTATTAAGAATGAATTGGTCTACTGCTTGCGACAGTTTAATAGTTTCGTAAAACATCCCTTTTAAACAAGAAATGAAGTACTGGTGTCTGGTGTAGGTTGGGATGACAGTCTGCATCCTGATTTAGAGGAGAAGGTCTTGCAATGGTTTAGGGAATTGGCAGATTTGAAGTCTTTATATTTCCCAAGATGGATTAAATTTAGAACAGAAATAGCAAATTCAAGCCTACATGTGTTTGTAGATGCATCACAAGATGCTTTTGGTGCAGTCATTTACCTGGTGAGTGTTAATGAACACAGGACAGCGAGTCAACTTGTAGCTGCAAAAAGTCATGTTGCTCCACTGAAGGCTATCAGAGTTGATGGCAGCGGTTCTTGGGGTGAAACTTCTGCTTGCTATTGCGAAAGGCCTAGAAATGTCACCTTATGATGCACGGATCTGGTCTGATAGCATGAACGTGTTGTGGTGGATACAAAGCCACAGTAGAAGCTTTAAGCCATTTGTGGCCAATCGTGTTGGTTTTATACAAGAATTGACAAAACCCAGCCAATGGATGCATGTGCCAACTAAGTTGAATACAGCTGACATACTTACAAAAGGTTGTAAACCTGAAACACTTGGTACAAAAGCATGGCTACAAGGTCCTGAGTTTTTAAAACTTGATGTAAGCCAATGGCCAAAACAGATACATGCTTTCCAGAAAGTTGAGATGGAAAGGAAAACTGGATCAAATATGAAAGTGACCATAATGGTGCAAGATGTTGATCAGACATGGCGTTTGGATCCATGTAGGTTTTCCGACTGGAAAAGACTGTGCAGAGTCTTTGCATGGGTCTACAGGTTTCTCAGTAACTCGCGGACACAAAAGGATATGAGGAGGAAAGAAGAACTGGACCTGGAAGAGATTGAAGGAGCTGAAAGAAAACTAATTTCAGAAGATCAAAAGGAAGCATTTCCTAAAGAGTATTGGGCACTGTACCATGACAGCAGAATACCACCTAAGAGTAAACTCATAGGATTACAGCCTTTTCTGGATGAAACAGGGGTGATGAGATTAAATGGCAGACTGAGGTTTGCAGAAGTCCTGTCCTGGGAAGCAAGGTTTCCTATTATTCTTCCCAGAAAAAGCCCGGTGACAAAGTTGACAGTTTAACACCATCATGAAATGTGTCACCACATGGGAACAAATACCACATTAGCCTCATTGTCTTCAAAGTTCTGGATAATATCCTCGAGGGAGGAAATTCGTGAATGGGAAAATGCATGTTCTTGGTGCAAAAAAAACCAACAAAAAGCAAAGCCAGCACAACAACTCATGGGCAATCTTCCAAAGGTGAGAGTAGTTTGTTCAATGAGAGCATTTGTTCAAGCGGGGGTGGATTTCGCTGGTCCATTTCTTAGTGTACATGGTCGAGGTAAAAGCCGTCAAAAGCGTTACCTGTGCCTGTTCACATGCCTAGCAACACGCGCTGTACATTTAGAGATCGCTTTTGGACTAGACACAAATTCGTTCTTGAATGCTCTCTTCCGCATGGCACACAGAAGGGGAATGCCCAAGGAGATCATATCGGACAACGGAACGAGTTTCGTTGGAGCTGTAAAAGAGCTTAAAGAGCTGGTGACTTCATTAGATTCTGACATCACAAAATCGAAATTGGCAAACAGAGGCATTGTATGGAGATTTAATCCTCCAAATGCTCCTCACTTCGGAGGAATATTCGAATCGATGGTCAAGTCAGCTAAACGGGCTATTTATGTTGTCCTCAGCTCAAGTGATGTCACCGATGAAGAACTGATGACTGCTTTTACTGGGGCCGAAGCTCTGTTGAATTCAAGACCACTCACATATCAGAGTGCCCATACACAGGATGATGTTCCGCTCACACCAAACCACTTTCTACATGGGCAGCTTGGTGGAGACTTCGCTCCAGAAATAGATTCCACTTCCTTTTCTCCCCAGAAGCGTTGGCGGAGGATCCAGGAACTCATCAGGCATATCTGGAGGAGATTGATGAGAGAGTGGCTTCCAACGTTGAATGTCCGAAAAAAGTGGGTCACGTCATCAAGAGACTTCCAAGTTGATGATGTGGTGATTGTCGTATCACAAGATAATCCAAGAGGAACTTGGCCAATAGGAAGGATATTGAAAACTTACCCAGGCAAAGATGGCCATGTTAGAGTTGTAGATGTTAAAGTTGGAGGGTCGAGATTGACTCGACCAGTTACAAAGATCTGTCCTCTCGAATATCGAGACTGAACAAGAACCAGTTGTTCAAGTTTGTAAATAGTGCTGCTGTTTTCATAGACTAGTCATTGTTAAAAATAAATTGGTTTTTTTTTAAGTTTGTCAACTGCGTTGTTTTGATGACGTTTTGTTCCAAATAGATGATAGACAGGGGTCTATCATGGAAGGGGGCATGTTCTGAAGCATCCGGGAACAATTGTCCGGGAACAAGGGTCCGGGAACAAGAGTCATGTTCCTGGACACAGTGGTTGACTCATGGGTACACAATAGCTTCGCGGAAAGCGTTAAAGTTGGCATGCAGCACGTGCTTCTTGCTGGATGAGCGCAAAATGCGCATGCTCTAGACACAGTTTATTTCAGTTGGCTTCTGGCATTCATATGGGTAAGGAGTAAATGGATATCTCTCTCTAAGTTAGTAAACAGTGAATTAGAATATTACAGAAATAGAATAGAATAGAAATAGTTGAGAGAGTTACCCATTTACATTGTTACCATACGGCAACTTCACTTTTAGTTTCAAATCCATTTCATTTGATCTTATCACATTTTGATTGTTCATTAGATTACAAGGGGATTTCATGTTCAGTTGATTACAAGGGGATTTCACGTTTAGTTGATTGCACGGTAAGTTTAGTTTAGTCTTCCACTGCGAACCACCAGGAAATATCCTTATGAAATGGTTGTAAATAAGTGTATTGTTTCGAAAAATAACTAAAAGAAAAGCTATTGACACTTTTATTTGATTTAATTGATTACTCATGAATAAGAAAGTTACATAAAGACACGTTTATATTAACGTATTGAAAGTCGACCAAATTAGAGTTATCTCCCTTGGTCGAGGACTCAAACTGGACTCGAGTCCCACTAAACTCAGCCCGTGCCCAAGTACACGAGTACTCTTTGAAGCCCTAATCACGTGAACATGTTGTGCGATTCTTCAAGGCCGCTCACTTGTGTGGCTTGGGACTTTCATAGCGCACCAACGCCCACCTCTAGCAAGTATGCACTGCATGTATCCTGTCGTCTAATATTACAAATGAATGTGAGGTATTTCACTCTCCTTTTTACTTAGATATCCTTGGGGTTTTAGCCGGGTACCTCTGCTGCAGCCCAACGAGATGTAACGATTACAAGGTGTCTTCACAAATCGTCATATATTTCAGTTTTGAAAAGTCTACACATTCACATAAACATATGTCACGAAACAGAAAAAAATATAATGAAAAGTGAAAACTATTTGCATTCTCGTATTTATCATTTAACAATGCAGGCATGGAACCCATTCTTATAGCTGGTGATACGTCACTTTAATGTGCACATACATGTGCCTATTGTTATATGACCGCTGTCGCGGTTGTTTTGTTTGTTTGTTTGTTTGTTGTTTAACGCTGCACTCAGCAATATTCCAGCTATATGACAGCGATCTGTAAATAATCGAATCTGGACCAAACAATCCAGTGATTGACATCATGACCATCGATCCAATTGGGATACGATGACATGCATCACCAAAGTCAGCGAAGCTGACCACCCGATCCCGTTTGTCGCCTCCTACGACAAGCATAATCGCCTTTTATGGCAAGCATGGGCTGCTGAAGACCTGTTCTACCCGGATCTTCACGGGTCACAGTTGTAGTATGGTGTATTTACGATTAAACAAAACAACCTGCAAAAACACCCATTAGGCCGGGATACTCCGATTTCAGTACTAAGAGTTTTGTGCACATACACGAAAAAGACTGGTCACGTGACATGTACATAAGTCATCACTGAGCTTGAGTAATGAGATATTTATGTTCTGTCATTCCCCAACATTTGAAAGTAGTTCTCTATTTATATACAGTATTTCTTGACTAACTGCTGAAAGCCGTTGTTATGACAACGCCTGTGTACATCTAAAGCCTCAAAAGATACGCTACCTCGAAATAGAATAACACGGCCTTATATATACATTAAGTAAACGGACTGTTGAAGAATAGAAACATTTAATGTACACCTTGCCCTGTAATTCATTTGAACTGAAAGAACTTAGATTGTCTGTCTATTTTAAGAACGGGGCAATACAAATTTGCTTAAATACATTTGCTGGGTGTGAAGGAATAGTCTGCGTAAACATCCCAGCTGAAGCGGAAAATATGATGTTTGTTTTGTTTGTTTGTAACGCCGCACTCAACAATATTCCAGTTACATGACGGCGGCCTGTAAGTAATCAAGTTTGGGCCAGAGAATCCAGTGATCGATATTGTGAACAACGATCCACGCCGTCGGGGTACGATGACATACCACCAACCAGGTCCCCGAGCTTGACACCCGATCAATTTGGTCGCCTCTTCCCACAGTGTAGGTTGCTGGACCTATTCCAACTCGGAATCCCCACGCCGTTGGAAAACTATAAGCTCAAAAGATTTGCATGCTATTGATAGTGTTTTATATATTCTTACAGAGTTATATTTGTTTTATTTTCTTAATTTGGGCGAATTGAAGATCGATTTCTGATACCGTATTTCCTCTGATAAACCTTCAGAGAAAATGAGTTCTTGTCTTGTGGTTACTCTAGGTATCGTCAGTAAAATAGACATGGCGAGGAATCTGAATATCAGGGTGCATTTCAGAATCCTAAATTTTGATTGTGGGTTCGAATTCCTTTTACCATTGAATATGATTCTCGGTTTGTCAGCATCATACCCTTGCCCCTCGGTTTTACGACAGTTGGAAACATCTAAGACCCGCATCACTTCGGAGTTTTCTCACACATCAAGTTGGCACGCCGTGATATAATTGAACTACTGGTCAAAGCGGCGTCAAACCCAACTCACTCAAAGCGGCGTTTAGCCTAACTTACTCAATCAAATCCTCTCGCAAAAGTGCAATAAATATATTTTTGTTCCACAGCAAGTGCTGCTGAGCATCAGTTCCACCATCTCCATCCCCCTCGTGGTGTCCGGCAACATCTGCGCCGGAGACATGGAGCTGGTGAAGTCGGAGATCATCTCCACCTTCCTCCTGATGTGTGGCGTGTGTACCATCTTGCAGTGTGTCATCGGTGTGAGGTGAGGGCGTGTGTACCATCTTGCAGTGTGTGGTCGGTGTGAGGTAAGGGCGTGTGTACCATCTTGCAGTGTGTCATCGGTGTGAGGTGAGGGCGTGTGTACCATCCTGCAGTGTGTGGTCGGTGTGAGGTGAGGGCGTGTGTACATCCTGCAGTGTTTTATCGGTGTGAGGTGAGGGCGTGTGTACCATCCTGCAGTGTGTCATCGGTGTGAGGTAAGGGCGTGTGTACCATCCTGCAGTGTGTCATCGGTGTGAGGTGAGGGCGTGTGTACCATCTTGCAGTGTGTCATCGGTGTGAGGTGAGGGCGTGTGTACCATCCTGCAGTGTGTCATCGGTGTGAGGTGAGGGCGTGTGTGCCATCCTGCAGTGAGTCGGTGTGAGGTGATGGCGTGTGTACCATCCTGCAGTGTGTGGTCGGTGTGAGGTGAGGGCGTGTGTACCATCCTGCAGTGAGTCGGTGTGAGGTGAGGGCGTGTGTACCATCATGCAGTGTGTGGTCGGTGTGAGGTAAGGGCGTGTGTACCATCCTGCAGTGTGTGGTCGGTGTGAGGTGAGGGCGTGTGTACTATCCTGCAGTGTGTGGTCTGTGTGAGGTGAGGGCGTGTGCACATCCTGCAGTGTGTGGTCGGTGTGAGGTAAGGGCGTGTGTACCATCCTGCAGTGTGTGGTCGGTGTGAGGTGAGGGCGTGTGTACCATCCTGCAGTGTGTGGTCAGTGTGAGGTGAGGGCGTGTGTACTATCCTGCAGTGTGTGGTCTGTGTGAGGTGAGGGCGTGTGCACATCCTGCAGTGTGTGGTCGGTGTGAGGTAAGGGCGTGTGTACCATCCTGCAGTGTGTGGTGGGTGTGAGGTGAGGGCGTGTGTACCATCCTGCAGTGTGTGGTCGGTGTGAGGTGAGGGCGTGTGTACTATCCTGCAGTGTGTGGTCTGTGTGAGGTGAGGGCGTGTGCACATCCTGCAGTGTGTGGTCGGTGTGAGGTAAGGGCGTGTGTACCATCATGCAGTGTGTGGTCGGTGTGAGGTGAGGGCGTGTGTACCATCCTGCAGTGTGTGGTCAGTGTGAGGTGAGGGCGTGTGTACATCTTGCATTGTTGTCGGTGTGAGGTGGGGCGTGTGTACCATCCTGCAGTGTGTGGTCGGTGTGAGGTGAGGGCGTGTGTACTATCCTGCAGTGTGTGGTCGGTGTGAGTGCAGGGCGTGTGCACATCCTGCAGTGTGTGGTCGGTGTGAGGTAAGGGCGTGTGTACCATCCTGCAGTGTGTGGTGGGTGTGAGGTGAGGGCGTGTGTACCATCCTGCAGTGTGTGGTCGGTGTGAGGTGAGGGCGTGTGTACTTCCTGCAGTGTGTCATTGGTGTGAGGTGAGGGCGTGTGTACATCCTGCAGTGTGGTCGGTGTGAGGTGAGGGCGTGTGTACCATCCTGCTGTGTGTTGTCGGTGTGAGGGTGTGTGTACCATCCTGCAGTGTGTGGTCGGTGTGAGGTGAGATCACATTGGAGAGATGGATGTTCAATATATAGTAAATCTGAGTGTATCAATCTTTTGAAAACATAACTGTTTTTACAGATTTTGAATGACACTCCGACAGTGGACGTCGTGATTTAACCTCATTCATTACTTCTAGGCTTCCAATAATTCAAGGAGGATGTTCCAAGTTCCTTCCCGCTATTGCTGCTCTCATGGCCCTTGAACGATGGAAGTGCCCGGATCTAGGGACAGGTAACTTCATCATTTTACTGATCGTTATCCAAGCTTGGAATTCCTTTGTAAGACATACTTAATATAGAAGCATCTCAGCTTCTTCTTTAAAAATATCTTCATTGTACATTACAATAGCTAGCCAGCTATATAAATACATTTTTGAGTCCCAATAAATATTATCTGGGCCTCAATATACAAATTGTATAACCCTTACATTTCCTTTTCAAAGCCCCTACCCATCTTTGATTATCTAGTATACTTCATCTCCATTCTAAGATGGCTTCTGTCCTGAAACCCTTCCACAAGAGCTTCGTTGTGAGCCCGATAAAAATGACACAGTTCAAATTAGCCATCCTATCGCATGTCCCTCACAAGCGAGATAAATTCTGTCCTGAGCTAAAGATAGGAGAGATGGTGATACCGACGTCACTTCCAAAACGAGGGGGCACGGGTGTCCCAGTCGTGTGAAGCGCCGCGATCAGCTGTATAGAGTTGCGTCCCTTGGGCACGCCAAAAGCCTATGATTGTGTGTTCGAATCCCGGTTCGCCCCGATTATGTTTCTAGGTTTGTCAGCACCATACCCGTGCTCGTGGGTTTCACCGAACTGGTAAACGTCTGAGACCTGCATCAATTCGGGCTTTCCTCCCACATTAAGCTGACACGCCGTGATTTTACTGGAATAATGTTAAACGCGCGTTAAACCCAACTCACTCCCTCCAAAACGATCGTATGGTGGCGAATGTGCCCAGGAAATGTTTTATATTAGAATGGAGGTAAAATACCCTGTCTCGCCCAGGGTGACCCACACCAGAACCGAGACCTTTAAAGAGTCATAAATCATCCCTGAAGTATGTCGTCTTTTCGTCCTCTTCAGTGCTGATCCAGGTCGTATAAGCACGGACAAAGGTGGATGACCTTTATATTAGCATCATTAGGTTCTTTGTACCATTTTTGTCATGGCCGTTCACGTCTTCGAATGTAACGGTCAAACGAGGTGCGTAATGACTCAGCAACCTTGTCAGTAATGAACCGAGGCCTATGCTGACCATTAAACACCGAAATCCAAGTACCGTATTCGACGCAATAAGCGCCCAGGGCACTCTCAAAATTAGAAATGGGGAGCTCTTAATAGAATGTTATTTTGGTGAAAAACAGCCTTGAAAGATAAATTTCGTGGTTTATGCTGACAGCCTCAAATGTTTATATACGACAGATATATTTTTCCACAATTTAATTGCGTAGTATACGCGAATAAATAAGTCTTTTGTACATTGATCAATCGGAAGAGGTGCTAATTGGGATTGTTCACCAGCAATTATATTAGTAAATATCGCCGTGGGCGCTTGTTAGAGCAGGGCGCTTATTACGTCGAATACGGTTTACAGCTTTTAACCCTGGTCAATAGAGCGTAACACCAAAGTGGCATTGCCCCCGAGTGGCTACTGGCGACCTATTTCTTAACGCCACAGAACACTTATCATAAGATGTTTATATATTTTATGTATATTTAAGTATTTTGTAATGAAAAACTTTATGACCTGAAAATATGAAATTGATATTAGACTCGAGTGAAATAACACTTTATGCCAATACTTTCAATCTGCTTGAATGGCACCATAGTTACCACACTCTATAGGTCAATAAGAACACACACAATAAATAGAACAGTGGACTTTTCATATCAAATAACCTGTTTTATCACAACGAGGCTTGATAAAGGGGACAGTTTCAATATCAACTTGTCGAGTCACTTGATGATGTAAGCATGTTATTTGACAAGAATAACAAGATAGCCTCTATATACAAAGACATTCCTTGGTCTCATGTTGGACAGACAGACAGACAGACACACAAACCCAGACACAGACAGACAGACAGACAGACAGACAACTGTAAACATGAAAGAATTTTGAGAATCGTTAATGAAGAATATGATTAACTGCCCCATATTTAAAAGGGGGGGGGGGGGGGTCATTTTCGGGCAATTTCCAATCCCGACCATTTTAGCTCGTCCTTCAAAAAACAGCCTTGTTTGTCTGTAAACTCCTACTTAATCATGTATGCTCATCTATTTATGAACCCCTCGTACAATGTTTCCGTTCAAATGACTGGACATGGAAACTGAACTCTTGTCACTGAAACACATTCCCCCTGAATATATTAGTTGTCCCTACTACCACGATGGGGATATGCACACACATACCCCTCAGAACCCGTTCTGAAAAACACAAGATTTATTTTCATCTCGTTTTTCTGGAATACGCAAAAATATGATTTGAATTTGAAGTTTCTAACATACTGTATCAATTGTGTGTGGAACTGAAAATAATAATTGCTTGCTGCTATTCTTCATTCTGTCCTTAAAATTAACAGGTGGGCAAGTATTGAACGATGATGGATCCAACTCGTCGCTGACTAGAACTGATGTTTGGCAAATGCGAATGCGTGAGGTAAAGGTCGTTTCATGGATAAATCAATCAGAAACAAACGTTGCAGTTAACGCCACTAAGCGACATATGTTGTTTGATACTCCTGTCTGCACCAGACATTCCAGTGATTGATGGTATGATCAACGATCAATGCCGTCGAGGTACGATGATACTTACGGTGGCCCATAAGGGACACGGAGGGACTTTTATCGTAACCGTTTGAAAATTAACACGATTTGTCATACAAATATGTGATAAATCGTGTATAAAAACAACCGAAAACATGGAAAATGTAAATTCGAGTAGCTATTGAATCGCTGAAATATGAAGCGAAAATGTCAAAAACAAAAACGAAAATGTCAAAAAAAAAGCGAAAATGTCAAAGGCTAAAATGAAAATACAGAAAACTATTTCCATCGCGGTGGGAGTATTGTCACCGCGGTGGAAATAGTTTTCTGTATTTTCATTTTAGTTTTTGGCCTTTTCGTTTTTGTTTTTGACATTTTCATTTTAGTTTTTGACATTTTCGATTCACTTTTCAGCGATTCAGTACCTTCTTTATACATGATTTATCACATGTTTGTATGACAAATAGTGTTAATTTGCAAAAGGTTAACAGTATGTGAAATATCAAAATATTGAAAAACAGACTCCATGTCCCTTATGGGACATCGTAGATACTCCACCAAATCACCGAGTCTGTCCACCCCAGAAAACACAGAACGTTATCATAAGCTCTGAAAATAGTATGTTGTAACATACCGTTCAGTAAAGTAGTGACAACGTTGCATTACAACCACCAGTATCATATACGTTTATATTTATTTTTCGTAAACAAGAGGGGGCACGGGTGCCCCGTTGTCTAAGGCGCCGCGATTCGCTGTGCAGAGTTGCGTTCCTTGGGCACGCCAGAAACCTGTGATTGTGGGTTCGAATCTCGGTTCGCCCCAATTATGTTTCTAGGTTTGCCAGCACCATACCCGTGCTAGTGGGTTTCACCAAAGTGGTAAACGTCTGAGACCTGCATCACTTCGGGCTTTCCTCCCTCATTAAAGCTGACACGCCGTGATATAACTGGAGTAGTGTTAAAAGCGGCGTTAAACACAACTCACTCACTCACTCGTAAACAAGAAACGATTGTAAGATCGTTATTTACATTTGAAATCCAGTCCTGGGTATGAAATTATACTTAACAAACCTGAAACATATTTAAACGAAAAAAATGAATAGTACCAATCTGATATGAAAAACAGAGGTCAACAACAAGTCATGTCTTTCTAACGTCGCCACAACAAAAAAGAAACATTGTTGTTTGTTTGCTGGGACTCGCCGCTTCGCTGTATAAGTGCAATCAACATGACCCCCCGGTCCATTAAATCTTCTTACGACGTTGCAACGTTGGCTGCTGTGGACCAATTCTACCCCGGAATCTCCACGGGTGGAGGCTGTATGTAGTCCATTTACTGTTACTTGAAGAACGAGATACTATTAAGACACCACGCCCCCTCTCATCATGATACTTTCCTGGTGTGATGCCAGGTTTTCTATTATTTTTTTCACATACAGATTCAGGGCGGTATTATGCTCGCCTCCCTCGTGCAAATTTTCGTTGGCTGCACGGGGATCCTAGGGATCTTGCTGCAGTTCCTTGGACCAATCACAATCGTCCCTACCATTAGTCTCGTCGGGCTGTCTCTGACTGGTGTTGCTCTGAACTTCTGCCAGAAACACTGGGGGATAACGGCATTGTAAGTCATTGCGAAGGTGGTGTTTTTTCTGTAAATTTTTGGTTGAGAGGAAGGGATGTAATACAATAACGCACCATAATTATTAATATTCAGTTAAGTAATATACGTTTATAACGAACACGCTTATAACGAAATACGGTTATAACGAACTGAAATTAGTGGTCCATTTGAGTTCTTTATAACCGTCGTTTACATTAATTGTAACATTCTATTTGGTTCAGTTGCACCTACCACTACTAACGAAAATATATGAATTTAAGAAATGCATTATTTTTAGTTGTAGGTCGAATATATACACCTGAAAAAAACAAGAGTTTAGCACAGCTTATTATATATATTATTTATATCCCAACAAAATAGCCATTACCAAGAACGGGTGGTGCTTATAATATTTCCAGATGTATGGTTCGCTGTGTAGACTTAATGAATGTGAGTAACGTGGAGTTTCAGTTAACTGATTATTATGTTGTAAAAATCTTCCTTCATGAATGAGTGTTAACAAATGTTTTGTATATATTATTCATTTATTCTATTTTTTTCCACATAAACGGTGACTGGATTGAGTCAGTTGTATGTGAATATACAGGCGGGAATATAATAGGTCTATATAATGTCCCATGGAAGGTGTTTTGTTTTTATTTGATGTAAGTTGTATTATTTCTACAGAACAGTAGGCCTAGTTTTCCTCTTCGCCCTCTACATGAGAAACATCCGGGTCCCGTTTCCAGCCTACACACGCGACAAGGGATGTCACATGACCAGATACCCCATATTCAAACTCTTGCCAGTGAGTACTAACCAGTGTTCATTGCTATTTACTATTAGTTTTTGACACATTAAAGGACCGTTTACTATGGATTCATACTTCTTATCGGTGTCATTGTTTTCAATCTGGTTAAAATGCATTGTATAAAGCTGTTTTTGAATGCAGCAGATAATGTCACCGTGCACCGATCTCGTGGATTGTTCGTCACTCTGTCGACAACCGGTTCGTCCATACTGCATTATATTGTCCTCTTTGCAGGTATTTCTAGCAGTGGTGATAGCTTGGTCATTCTGCGCAATACTCACCGTAACCAACGTCTTCCCGACGGAGGGAGATGCCCGATTTGCCAGAACGGACGTAAAGCTATCCGTGGTAGACAGTGCAAACTGGCTGTTTTTCCCATATCCAGGTACAAATATAGGTATAGGCATACGCGGATCCGGTATGTGTTTGTGCGTGTGCTAGTGACCCCTTTTTGATGGACAAACGCAAATTGTTTCCGGATTATGTGCCAGTAGTTTGTAGAAATATCAATCTCATTAAAATCAAATCTTAGTCCTCGATACCACTAAACAAAGATCTGACATCCCATTGGGGGTCACGTCAGAACGACCTTTCATCCGACCAATCAGTGCGTCGCTTACCTGATCATGAAAATGACAGTCGGAATGTGATTTCTAATCATGCAACCTCCAAAACTTAATATGGGGTATTCCGAACGAGAGTTACGGGCTTAACGACTGAATCCATACAATCTAGACCATCTATTTAGCCGTTCCAGAATGTTCTTTTGTTCAGGTTTGAAATTTTTAATCGAGAATTTGTCAAAAAATGTTTCGCAGCGTAGTCGCCAGAAAGCGACCATTTTATTGCTGCAATCCCAAACTGTTTGTCTCTTCCAGGGCAATGGGGTTTGCCTACAATAACAATTGCAAGCTTCATGGCGATGTTGGCAGCCACCATCACCTCCATCATTGAGTCTGTTGGTGATTACTACGCATGCGCACGAATCTCGGGTGCAGCTCAACCGCCTGCGCATGCGATTAACCGCGGTATTGCAATCGAAGGATTTGGAAGTTTCATTTCCGGTGCAGTTGGATCAGGCGGCGCAACAACATCCTATAGCCAGAATGTTGGGGCTATAGGGTTTACAAAGGTTGGTAGTCGAATTATTACATGTTACTTTGAATATATAATCAGTAGTGCCAAGAAAAAAAAGATATGAGGACATCACATTACGGGTCAGAATGACCTTTCATCCAACCAAAGGAAAGTGACAGTATTTTCTAATCATGTAACCTCGAAAAGTTAGGATATTCCGAACGACAGTTACCGGCGTCACGGCTAAATCAGTCAAAATCATCAGAAAACATACAGCCTTGTGGATACCAACTTCTGGTTTATTGCATGGAGCGACGTCGAATGTGAGTGAGTGAGTGAGTTTGGTTTAACGCCGCTTTTAACAGTATTCCAGTTATATCACGGCGTGTCAGCTTAATGTGGGGGGAAAGCCCGAAGTGATGCAGATCTCTGACGATTACCACTTCGGTGAAACCCACGAGCACGGGTATGGTGCTGACAAACCTAGAACTATAATCGGGGCGAACCGGGATTCGATCCCACAATCATAGGTTTCTGGCGTGCCCAACGGTCGCAACTCTGCACAGCGAATCGCGGCGCCTTAGACGACTCGGCCCCCCATGCCCCCCGGATGTAAGTGCTATCACTGACTTCACCAATGTAAGAATTTCCAGATGTCAAGATTTCAAGATGTCAATATTAGCACCAACGTCATGGAATAAACAGTCTCGATTATATGGCGAAACAGATTCCATTGGGATCGAAAGGTAAACTACTGGTGAAAATTATATGAATGGATCACTGAAAATCAGTGATGACACCAGGTGTTCGCAAAAAGGGTATGCACTACTGGACACTCCATACCTAATCAGGGGCGGTCGGATAGCCTAGTGGTTAAAGCGTTAGCTCGTCACGCCGAAGGCCTGGGTTCGATTCCCGACATGGGTACAATGTGTGAAGCCCATTTCTGGTGTCTCCCGCCGTGATATTGCTGGAATATTGCTAACAGCGGCGTAAAACAATACTCACTCACCATACCTAATCATGATTATTGTAGGTTGCTAGCAGGGCAGCCTTTATCACAGCGGGAGTCATCTTCCTCTTTTCGGGACTGATTGGCAAGGTTGGGGCGGTGCTGACGATGATGCCGGACCCAGTCCTCGGAGGAATCGTTGTCATAAGTTTCGGCATGGTGACGGCAGTTGGCTTGTCAACGTTGTCCTATATTGACCTGTCATCTGGGCGCAATCTGTGCATCATCGGATCGTCTTTACTCATTGGCTTGATGGTTCCCCAGTACTTCAATAAAAACCCACAAGCTATAAACACAGGTAAGTGGGGCTCCTCGGCTCAGATGGGTCAGAACGGGTCCAGTACTTCAACAGTAACAGACAGGCTATAAACACGGGTAAGTGGGGCGCCTCAGCTCAGATGGGTCAGAACGGGTCCAGTACTTCAACAGTAACAGACACGCTATAAACACGGGTAAGTGGGGCGCCTCGGCTCAGATGGGTCAGAACGGGTCCAGTACTTCAACAGTAACAGACAGGCTATAAACACAGGTAAGTGGGGCGCCTCAGCTCAGATGGGTCAGAACGGGTCCAGTACTTCAACAGTAACAGACAGGCTATAAACACAGGTACTTCAACAGTAGACTCGTGAAGATCCGGGTTAGAAAAGGTCCTGCCATAATAGGGCGTCTATGCTTGTCGTAAGAGGCGACTAACGGGAACGGGTGGTCAGGCTCGCTAACTTGGTTACATGTCATCAGATCCTAATTGCGTGGATCGATGCTCATGAAATCAATCACTGGATCGTCAGGTCCAGACTTTATTACAGACCGCTGACATATAGCTTGAATATTGCTGAATCTGACAACAAACAAACAAACAAGACTTCAACAGTAACCCACGGTCTGTAAACAAACATACGTTTGGCGCCTTGGCTCTGCAACTGGGTTTGCCTCCAGTTGGACATCAACAGGCTGAACACTTCAACAGTATAACCCACGGGGTATAAACAGCTGCAGGTGGTTCCTCAAACGTCAGCTATGGTTACATATACATGAAACGGGAAGTTTATAGGGGCCGAGTGTCTAAGGCATACACTGTTCATCCTAAACTTGGGAACAAAACAAATTTAGTTAAGATCCGATTCTTTTACTTCGATATACGATACCTCTCTGTCTGACAATCCTCAAGGAGGCTTCACTGTTATGAGGGAGTATATGAGATCTTCAATAGACTCCCTGTCTTTATTCATGGCATTTTGTCCTTTGTCGTTGTGGGTTAAGGGGGTAGGTAACCCTCGCGATCAGGGCGTGTCAACAGTATATCGTATCAAGTATCCCCCTTTTTCACACAGGGAACGAGGACTTGGATCAGGTTCTTACAGTCCTGCTGAGGACATCTATGTTTGTGGGTGGGATGCTCGCCTTCTTCCTGGACAACACTGTGCCTGGTGGGTCATAGAGATTGTGCAACAGATATGTGATCAGATTCATGTAACATACACTGCTAAAAATGTAGAATTTAAACGATCTGTTCACTGATGCTCTGCTCAAGTATCGATCATAATTACCCTTGTAAATACGGTGACACCATGTTGAATCGCCCCCCATTTCTTTGGAATATTAAAGAGGACTTTGCTATCCGAGTGCGAAATCGGGTCTTTCGGAAGAGCTCGTAAAAATCTCCAAATTCATCAATGCTCCACGGTATTATGCCCATTTTCTGCCTTGTTCTGGAGATTGTAATTAATATTGTTACGTAACATTGATTCATTTTCTCTGGATGATAGGCGAGATGAAATGGGGTTATTGCACTTATAATGCGACGAACATGCATACGTGCGTGCGTGCGTGCGTGCGTGCGTGCGTGCGTGCGTGCGTGCGTGCGTGCGTGCGTGTGTGTGTGTGTGTGTGTGGCTGCTTGTACTAGTCCGGACTGATGCCGATTTATAGTGCTAGCCCACTGAGACACCTTGCTGCAGTTTAACATGAATACCCCACTCAGACACAGTATACTGACTCCTTATTTTAGCCCCTTACTGTCGAGTGCCAGACAGGATAACAACAAGTACCATCTTTTAACGTCTTTTGGTATAACGCGACCGGGGATCGAATCCCGGATCTTCCGCTCTCCGGGCGGAAGCTCTACCACTAGATCACGGAGGCGGTCGCAACTCACTGAGATGCCATGCTGCAGTTTAATAGGTATACCCCACTCAGACACGTCATAAAAGTTCCGATCCGACCAATCCTTGATTTATCTCTTTACTGCCGAACGCCGGGCAAGGTGACAACAACTACCATCTTCTAACAATATGACGCGACCAAGGAGTGAACCGCCGACCTCTCCGGGCAGACCCTCTATCAACTTCGTCTCCGCGGTCATCGAAACATGGCATAACCATGACAAACCTGATTTTCACTTGTTGCAGGCACGGATGAGGAGAGGGGCATCCTACAATGGCGGAAACAAGCAGACGACAGTTCTGGCAACGGCGATCACACCAGCATATACGATATTCCCATCATCACACCTCTGTTGAGGAAATGTCGATGTTCGCGTTACGTCCCCTTCTTGCCGACGTTTAACTTCCGAGTTGGCTCTCCTGTGAAGTACATGATGAAGAAACTGCGACGAAACAAAGGGCAGATGGCCGACACAAGACAAGATACGAAGTTATAATTTGCGATATCCATACGTATACTGTCGACATTACAGACGACATCCCTCATATTTTTGTTTATTTGTTATAAATATTCAATTTATATGCTATCATATGCACGTATAAGTTTTAACAAATGTTTTCACAAATTTGGATCATTGTATTGTCTCCACGATTCAATGCTTTGCCTTTGTCCATAATTAATTTGTTGTTTAACGACACACTCAGGAATAATCCAGCTACATGGCTGCTTCCAATAGATAACCAGTTTGGACCAGTAAATCCAGTGATCGATATTGTGAGCAAGGATCCATGCCGTCGGGGTACGATGACACGCAATCAAACAAGTCACCGAGATTGACCACCCGATCCATTCGTCCGCCCCTAACGACCACCACAGCTTCCTGAACTTGGTGGTGTGTTTTCATCAATACGCTGGGGCACGGGCGTACCAGTTGTATAAGACACTGCAATTCGCTGTGTAGAGTTGCGTCCCCTGGGAACGCCAGAAACCTGTGATAGTGGGTTCGAATCCCGGTTGCCCCGATTATGTTTCTAGGTTTGTCGGCACCATACCTGTGCTAGTGGGTTTCGCCGAAGCGGTAACGACTGACACTTGCATCACTTCGGACTTTCCGCCAATTTCATCAAAATCATATCTTAGTTCTTGCTACCGCTAAACAAAGATCTGAGGATATCCCATTGCGGGTCATGTCAGAACGACCATTCATCTGACCGGTAAGAGCATAGCTTATCAGATCATGAAAGTGACAGTTGGAATGTGACGTTTGATCGTGCAAACTCGAAAAAACACACAGAGGGTATTGCGAACGACAGTTATGGGCTATATTTCTGTATTCATAAAATCTAGACCACCTATGACCATCCAGAATGTTCTTTTGTTCAGTTTTTAATTCTTTAATTGAGTATATGTCCAAATATGTTTCGAAGCATTGTCGCCAGTTTGAAACTCGAGCCGTAAAGCTCGATTAAGCTACCTTCTGATTGGCTGTTCTCGACTTCTTGTCAGTCATTTTCATTGGTCGGTCAAAGTTTGCCAAAGGTCGTTTGACGTGACCCGTAATGGGATGTCCTCAGAACTTTGTTTAGCGGAAGCGAGAACTAAGATAGGATTTTAATAAGATTGGACTTCCCTCCCACATTAAGCTGACACGCCGTGATATAACTGGAATAATGTTCAACGCGGAATTAAACCCAACCCAACTCACTCACAACAATACCCCGCGCCTTTTGGGTTATTTTTTTCTCCAAAAAGAGGTTTCTTCTGTTGGTCATATCATGTTAGAGGATATCAAATAGGCTTCACGAACTATGCCCATGAGGAATCTGAAACGACCTTGGTGTTTCTGAGTTAGAACCGCTCCCTAGCAACTAGATCGTCTGGTCCAGACTCGTTTATTAACAGGCCGGAAAACTTAGTAATCTGAAATATTGTAACACTATCCACTGGTTCACGCCTGAAACAGTCCATAGCCTCTCTCACAGTCTCTGCCACGCCCTTGTCAAGTGTTTGTTGTACCAGCGTATAAAATTGGTCCTTGTTATTATTAAAACCTGCTGAAACCAAAGATCGTGTTTGTCTGTTGTGCTACATATAGAGCACGTTGGGGTTCTTCTTTGGTGCCGAGACCAGGATCCCTCTAAAAAAAAGGAACAGCCTGGGACAAGTGAAGACTGACGCTCAGACCAACTCGGGTAAGTAGCTCAGATTTCTTCTGTTTCATTTTTCGTTATGGCTGGCCAGGAATTGGGAGAATTTTTGACAGGGATAGCAGGACAAATAATGGGACAGTTAGCTAATCTTTCGACAACCTTAGGAGCGCAGGGAATAGCGCAGGTTATAAAAACTTTTGATGGGGAACCAACAAAATTTAAGGAATGGCTGGAAAGTATAGAAATATATGCGGTATTAACAAACACAGGTCAAGAAAGAATAAAACTGGTGGCCTATCAGTCAAGTCCAGGGGCAGTTAGCGATTTTATCCATAGGTATCCACAAGCAACAAGGCAGATTATAACTTTGGCAATAGTCGTAGGTGCTCAAGGTATCGCTAATTTATTCTGTTCATTTGAAGGGGATCCAGCCATGTGTTAAGCGTTGGCAAATGCTTAAGTATATTCCGGATTATTAGGGAAGTTTTCGGCAGCATAAAAGAAACTGAAAGTCGATTTTATTAAATAGGCTAAACATATTATAGGGATGAGGGAAACCTTAAAACGGGAGAACAAGGTTCATATCAAGAACAGAAATGGGAAACGGTGAACACAACAGGAAATTCATCAATGCTAAGACATACACGTGGCCCAGGTCCGGTCAAAAGTATGCTAATATAGTTAGGGATTGTAAAAACATAAAGGATCCAGTCATGAGGATCAGTTCTTGATCGCGGGTTGCGTCAAGGGTGTACTGACATGATAACGGTGATGATCAGTATTTGGTCGCGAGTAGCGACAAGAGTATACTGATATGATTAAAGAGATTGCCTCAACAGTCAGAACTTATGGGACGAACTATGGGGCACACAGGGGAACACATAACAGAGGTTTAAACACTGAACACTCCTTCTCATGATGACACTGATTGGAAGGAGGAGGAGGAGGAGACAACATTCCGTATAAATTAAGCTGGTAGCCCGAGCAGTGGTAGCTGGTACAGTTAAGATAGGAAAGCAAGTCATCCGAAACTTACAGAAAGCATGACAAACAAGTAGAGTTCCATGGTTCAGCTGTGGAAAGTGAAGTTGCGGATAGCGACAGGTTCAGTTGTGGAAAGTGAAGTTGCGGATAGCGACAGGTTCAGTTGTGGAAATTGAAGTTGCGGATAGCGACAGGTTCAAATGTGGAAAGTGAAGTTGCGGATAGCGACAGGTTCAAATGTGGAAAGTGAAGTTGCGGATAGCGACAAGGAGACATGTGGATAGAATCCACTGATCTAAAACGAACTAGGGCCTCTACTGAAAACGCACATTCCAACAAAAGTTAAAAGGTGAAACAGTTGCTACAGGCAATGGCTGGTTTATTATAGTTTTATATGGTTTGGGAGTAGAACCAGTGTATATGATTAATTACTCTTATGTTTCAGAGAGAACATGTTTCCTCTGGGTTTACTCTTCCTCATGGGGCTAGCACAGGGTTCGATTATGTACGAAAACATTGTATTTCAAAAACTGAATGATATTACCACGACAAGGTCTAAATGGCTAGTAACCTTCGTTATTGATTTAGACCCATATAGTCAGTTTATTGAGAAGTGTAGGTGGTATGTGATACGGATAACAAGTTTTCATATACCATAGTGGTCTTACCTCCGTTATCAATAATCAAACTGAACGCATCATGTTCAGCATCTAATGATCATTTGACCTTACTCCCTTATTATCATAATGAAAGCCAGTACGAGTTGGAAGATAATTTTCTGAAGTTAGTTCATACCCCGAATGTTTCAAACATGTTGCTCTGGAAACCTTTCTTGAAAACTGCTGTAAAACTGAACTTGACTAGGTTACCTGATAAACTAAAGAGTATCGAGAATATCCCTATGAATCATCTTATTGATCAGCTTAATGATTTACAGGCTATGGTACCAGATGAGGAGATGTCAGATTGGAAATATTTCTTGGGAATAACCTTAACTGTAGTGGGAATTCTTGTGGGGATTTTCTTGTATGTAAGATTTATTAGACCCTGGCTAGCCAAGCGAGGAATGAGTAAGAGGAATGTCTTGGCTGCAACCGAGTTTGAGATGGCGCCAGTTGACACTGGGAGCGCAGGTCGCGCCTACAGAGGAAACCTACCCTCTGCGCCACTCTTGACACAAAGGGACTCCGATCCAGCAACTCCCGCCATACGGAGCATCTACCCGACGCTGGATGCGGGTACCCGAGGGCATCTTGAGTTGACTGACCCACGTGGACGAGTACGGACAACAGAGAACTACATGAACTACATGAACTGTTGTCGTCGCATACGATCAGAACACCATACTACAGAACTTTACAAGTTGACTGTGAAAATATACACAACGCATGAAAGACGATATAACATGGTGCAGCTGTTTGCAGGTGATGGCCATAAATCGGACAGTGTTGACAAAGAGTTTCCCGTGTACTGTACCACGAACTTGTGTCTACCTCCCCTTAAAAGGTTCAAGTGTCATTTCATGACCAGATGACGGTGATACATCGGACAGTTGTTGACTGGTTTATCGTACCACGAACTTGTTTTGACCCCCCTGAAGATTTGAGGGTCACAGCCTTCCTATATAAACCGCACTGTCAGTGTAGTCGGGGGGGGGGGGGGGGGGGGGGGAGGCAGAGAGAGGCAGAGAAGGGCGCTGAACACTGTCCAGGACCAGACCGACCGAGCAGTCCAGACGAAAACGGCAGAAGAACACGAGCCAAGCTAACAGTCAAGTCACAGCTCAGAAGGCCAGCACACTGGGACGAGCTCTGGTCACACTGGTTCACGCCTGAAACAGTCCATAGCCTCTCTCACAGTCTCTGCCACGCCCTTGTCAGGTGTTTGTTGTACCAGCGTATAAAATTGGTCCTTGTTATTATTAAAACCTGCTGAAACCGAAGATCGTGTTTGTCTGTTGTGCTACAATATTGCTGAATGCGGCGGTTAACAAACTTTAACAACAACAAATAAACATACTCGATTCAACATTTGTAACTACTTGGTAGCGTTTGGGGCAAGGCGGACGCGTGTGGAAAGCACACCGTAAGCACTTACGGTTCTTGAACGAAGCCTATCGTTTGTTATTCATTACATAGCTGTGGGCATAATAATATATACCATATAACCCATTTAACTGTTTAGCACATATCTTTTAATAGGGGTTATTAACGAAACAGTTCAGTGTAATTATTTTATATGTATTCGTTACTGCTACATACTTGAAATGGACTACGCATTCGTCATACTGTAGAATGAATCTAATTGAGTAAGTGTTTAGGCCAGTCATACCATTTATGACATGACGCTACAGTTTACATAAGTAATCACTGTGAGAGATAACGATCGTCGTAGGCTAAGATATCTTAGTGCAAATGTACCCCGGTCCATACACTCAGGATGTGACGTCACATACATGAACGGTTTACATCGATGGAGATCGCTACCTCTTTTATTTGTTTTCTACTGATAATGAACAGCTGCAGATACTATCTTAATGTACTGAATTATCTCCCTTGGCCAAATATGGATGTCGTGATAAATTGATGCTCCTATAAGATTTCAGAAGTAAAGGCCTAACCTTAAAGTAACCATCTAATATAAATAATATCTAATCACTGAATGAGTTGTAAGCAATCATTTCTGAACCGCCGATATTTGTCAAGAGAACACCATCACTATACTACCCTGCTTTTGTTAGGAATAATCAGATATATTTAAGTATACAATTTACATATTTATGAGAATCATTTTTGTGTATCATTGAAAGATAAAAAACCCATCCTATTAAAAGTGGAGTAGAATATTACATTTTCAATATTCTCGAGTCCAGCAGTGTAAGTCCTCTTCAATATGGAGGGAACCCGTGAAGATCCGGGGTAGGATAGGTCTTTAGCAACCCATGCTTGTCGTAAGAGGCGACGATGCTTGTCGAAAGAGTTTGGATGGTTTGTTGTTTACCGCCGCACTCAGCAATATTCAAGCTATATGACGGCGGTCTGTAAATAATCGAGGCTGGACCAGACAATCCAGTGATTGATATCATGAGCATCGATCCATACAATTGAGGCGACTAACGGGATCGGGTGGATCGATGCGCCTGATATCAATTACTGTAATGTCTGGTCCAGACTCGAATATTTAGAGACCGCCGTCACTTCGATAAGAGCGGCGTTAAGCAACAAAGAAACAAACAAAATATAGAGGAGCATTACATGTTTAGAATGATGAAACAGTTTACGTTTTGTGGTCGAGATCCGGGGAGAATTTGGCATAATTACTATGCCCCAAATGCAATAGTCACCCGTAAATGATGCAAACTCGCTTAAAACAGTTCTGAAACAAATTCCACCCTACATGACCAAAGTGGGATTGATTTGCTAGTCTATCACTTAGATGGAACCGGAATGCTGTTCGAAACGGCGTTAAACCTCACTCACTCCACTGATGTGGTAATGAATAAATCGTCCTGGGCCCGTCCCACAAAGCCATTTTAGCTCTAAGGCGATCGCAACTTTCACAGACTAGCGACAATCGTCACTTAGTGCAAATGGGCCTTGTTCTAACAGTCAGTGTTCGTAGCCTGATAGAGGGTGGGGAATGCCTATGTACAATAACTGTACACAGGTATTTCAGGCCACCTTTTCACAGATCACAGGTAATTTTTCAACCTGTCTCAAAATCACGGATAATTATCGTTATTTCATAGAGGAATAATTATTCTTCCTTATCAATCTGATAGTGACAAACTATATCATTGTCAAGTTTATGTTTTTGCATGTATAAACAAGGACTGCACATAATATTCTTGTAACATGTAAACTTGGTAACAACTTGTCAGACGGACCATCTCAGGCGTTTCTTGATAATTTTAGGCGGTACCCCAAATTTACTACAAATTATTTTCAGTTTAGATATGAAAAAATGATCACGAATAATAACGACACACGAGAAATATATGACATTTCACAGAAAAAGTATAATGTCTTGGCAAATTCATAACAATAGGTATTTCCTACCCGCCGAATAAACATGAGGAGGAAGCAGATTTTTTTCAAAAGTTGATACCTATAAAATACCTACATCTTTAGATTACTAACACAGACATTAATCAATGACCGTAGTGCGAAGTAGTTTTGGGAACAACGTTACTTATATCCGATATACGAAAAACGACCAGGACACCTGTGAACGAGAGGTTATGTGACCTTCACCTTGAACCAGGAAGGGGATTTCCCAGGTCATTCTGACATCACATCCAAGATGGCGTCCCCTAGTCTGGAATACTTCAACAGTGTGTTCCAATACGTACCACAGGGACACGAAAAGGCTTTGAAGCAAGCCTTTTATAACACAGCGGCCAATATATTCATCCTTTTCGCATGTGCAGCCCTAATCGCTGTCTATTTCATCCTAAATCCGTTTCTTCGACCATTATGCTGGGCAGTTTTGTGCGGGACGTTTTTGTATCCTTTCAAGAGGTCGCTAACAAATGTTCTAAAGAAATGGTTAAATGGCCTGAGGACTTCCGATACTCCGTTCGCAGTAGGACTAGTAATTTTACCAGTGCAGGTGAGTGTTGTCAAGTGATATTGTGTCTTGAATGTTCCGCAACAGGTATCGAAATATTTGTGCAACAACTGTTCGAAGCTGTAGTCTATTTCTGGCGCTAATTCAGTTATGTCAATCATCAATCACAAGCTGTCGACAGCTGTCAGTCATTATGTTTCTGAGCCATCATGCATCTTGGCTCCGGAGGCAGGAAACTGAGACGTGCATATTAATGATGCAATAGCCTGGTACAAGTAATTTCTTTCATTTTGGCATTTTGGCGAAGTGCAGTTAGATAGTGGGTAGTTGAGGGGGGAGTGGTATTTAGTCGCAGCTAGATTCTGTTGATCATACCTCTTATGGGTGGGGTTGGGAATGAATGTAGAGAATGAAATATCCCCCACCTAAAGAGATTCTTCTGCAACTTTGTATCATGCAAGATCAGTGCATCACAAATCACTTTTTCTCTTGTTGAAATTGGTTTTTTTCTGTGAATTGCACCACTCACATCAGGATTGGGCAATATTAGTTCATTCAGTGATGTACAGTTTCAGGTTTGCTCCTTTTAAATGACAGTTTGATGCATTTCACAATGAATTATACAATTCAAGTGTTTTCTGGGAAAACTGAACAATGTGCTGGGTTCGGGAAATCAATAATAAGAAAAGTCACAAAGTTTTCACTTAGGTTTTAATGGAAGACTCAGCAATATTTCAGCTGTACAGCAGCCTGTAAATAATCAAATCTGGACCAGAAAATCCAGTGATTGATGTGACGAGGCAATGAACTTAGTCACCAGGCCTGACCTCCCAGATCTTTACCATGAATATTTTGTTAACAAGTGGAATAATTACTATGCCCCAAACACATCCAATGGTCAAATATGAATGATAGATACTAACTTAAACAGTTTTGATTCAAATTCCACCCTTACATGACCAAAGTGAGTCTGTCATATTAGAGATCATCTCAGCACATCCAGATTTTAATAGAAAGGTGCAAGAATTCGCTTAGCAGAGTAGTACATCTAGAGCTGGGACGGGTAACTCGGGTATTCGGGTCGGGTGGGTACTGAGTAGGATCTGGATACCTACAGGACTACCCGGACCCATGGTTAGTCATGTGATTTATTGTTTAATGACATAAATTATCTAGAACTCTATGGTTACACTACAAGTCACTAATGTGTGCATTCCTTCATATTTCTATGGTTGAATGGTCATATAGTTAATTCAAACTTAATTCAACTTCAATGTATGAATGACCAGATTGTTCAATACATGTATCTAAATAAGTTTTGCCAGGGCTATGCTAAAAATGTTCCCAATCAGACATTTTTAGACTTCTGAGACCCACAGTGGGGTACCCGGGTAGGGTCGGGTAATAGGGCTTTGGGTACCCGGGTAGTAAATTTGGACTCGTCCCAGCCCTAGTAGCATCCCTCAGCTAAGCCAGTAAACTGCCCTGATTATGAATCTTGGTCCGTCAGCGCCATGCCTTAATACCAGTGCTTGTGGGTTTCACCAAAGAAAAAACGTTTAAGACTTCCATCTCTTAGGGCTTTCCTCCCACATCAAGCTGACTCACCATGATATACGTAATATCATATATAACAAGCATAAAATACTCATATTCCCTGCCAACATGGCCAATATGATAGTCCGGTTGTGTGCAAGGCATTAGCCCTCCGGAAACCAGCATTTCCGCCATTTTCAGTCTAAGTCAAAGTCATTGCTATCATGGCTATGGAAACTGTAAAATTATTTTTTTCAAAAGTCACCAGTTTACCACTAGACCTATCTATGTGCCAAGTTTGGTGAAGAAATATTGTACGGTTTTCAAGATATGCTCCGGAAACTAGCACTACCGCCATTTTCAGTCAAAGTTAACATCGTTGCCATGGAAACTTGAGAAAGAAAAACATTTCAATCCCAAACTATCAAAAGGCACTAGTTCACCACTAGACCTATCTATATGCCACACTTGGTTAAGATATCTCTCACGGTTTTTGAGTTGTGCTCCAATACAAAACGTAACTGACTGACGGACGGACAGACAGCACCCATTCCCATCATGCCCATATCCCCCATCAACTTTGTGGCGGGGGATAATAACCATGATAACTCTCTCTCATTTCTGTTACAGGTCGTCAACAACAGCACCAACACACTGCTGAATATGATACGGAACAATTACTACGTTGTCGGGGGCTTTCTCCTGGGCATGCCAGTCCTTCAATTTATGTATTACTATGGAGTGGCCCAGAAGATATTCTACTTCTGTCTGGGACTCCTCAACTTCTGCCATGACATCACAGCATGGTTCAGCTCCATGTGGGTGAGTCAAAAACATGGAATATTACCCATAAAAATGGAATGATCACATGTAATAACTTTCCAATATTTGCACATGTTCATCATGTTCATTTGGTGATTCTCAATGCTAATTTGTCAGTTGAAGTCATATGATGTCACAGTGCTTCATTGTTGAGAAAATACAATATGACGTCATCTGTTCTTGACGTCACAACTTTGGACATTACGTCATATGAACATTAGCCCGCCTTCAGTGAAGTGTCTCTGTATGGTTGACATTTCATACATTTTTTCTTCATTTTCTCTGTTAAAATGTCAATCAGAAATATATAGACTAACTGACTCAAAAGTCGGCATTACCATGATTACAGATTATCTTACCCTCGTGAATGAATGCTGTAAGTGCCTCGCCAAGGGCTCTGGATTAACACCATTCATTCACACAGGACAGATAATCCATAACTCCTCATAGCTTATTATTCTCAAATACATGTACAGTACCATTGGAGAGTCAGCGACATGTAGTTGCCATAGAAACCCTCATACATGTTATGAAGCAATGAATCGAGACAATGTGATGAGTTGGCAACAATTAGTTTCCTTATTAATACATAGAAGGGTTTGTATTGGCAGATGTGCTCAACTATCCCAAATGTCATCGCTAGCCGCTCTACTTCATAAATACCAGGGTGCACGGGTGGCCCAGTCATCCAAGGCGGCACGATTCACTGTGAAGAGTTGCGTCCCTTGGGCATGCCAGAAACCTATGATTGTGGGTTCGAATCCTGGTTCGCCTCGATTATGTTTCTAGGTTTGTCAGCACCATACCCGTGCTCATGGGTTTCACCGAAGTGGTTAACGTCTGAGACCTGCATCACTTCTGGCTTTCCTCCCACATTAAGCTGACACGCCGCGATATGACTGGAATACTGTTAAAAGCGGAGTTAAACCCAACTCACTCACTCACTCATAAATACCCATGGAAACAATAGACACTTAATTTGATAATGAGGCCAGGATGTTACACAGCGCTGAAATGTGCATCCAGTGCACATAAATGTATAGAATGGAAAACTTTGTCCCGAAGGATGCACAATAATATTCATTGTACCAAAATCCTGGGCAAGAAGTATGCAGGTCCTGTAATCAAAATAAGTATATACATACAAATATAAGTAACATAGAAGCAAGACAGTTTTTTTTACAATTTACAACAATTAAAAGTCATTTCAAGTCAATTCTTTATTCATATGAAGGCCACAGGTCTATATACAGGGTAATTGCATATATACTTATTACACTGGTACATGAATTCATGCACTTACTTCATATTATTCTAGTATTTTCAAGGGGCGGTCGGGTAGCCTAGTGGTTAAAGCGTTCACTCGTCACGCCGAAGATCCGGGTTCGATTCCCGACTTGGGTACAATGTGTGAAGTCCATTTTTGGTGTCCCCCACCGTGATATTGCTGGAATATTGCTAAAAGCGGCATAAAACCATACTCACTCACTCACTCACTCATTACCTTACAGGGTGCCATTGTACTAAACAGCCTTAGCACTACGACTGTCGTAAGTCTATGTTATTGTTAAGGTAGGGGAGTTACAATCACCTTAGCACTAAGATCGCTTTGTACAGTGGCACCCTGGACCCACATATTTCCCCTAGGGACCCTTGAAATTAATTATCGGGGTTCCCCAGATCTCCAGTTTTGTAAGTCAAGGGATTTCACTACCTCAGCACATTATTAGACAAGATTATTAACAACAGAATACACAATATGTATTGTTTCTCAACTTGTAGTTGTAGGTTAATTATCTGCATTGTAAATGGTCCAGATGTACCATAGTCTGATGATGATCAATTTTCTGACTTGCATCTTCCTATTTTGTCAGCTGTGGACCATCTTTATTGGCTACATTGTCACAGTGATCTTCTTCTGGACCGAGGAATCAAGGAAGACGTTTCACTACATCTCCATCACTGTGTGGGTCACACTCATCCTCCACATCGCCACGGTAGCAGGCCCCCTTCGTCTCCTCCTTTTGGCTGCCCTTGTCGTTGTCATGGTGATTGGATTTGTTTCTGAAGCCAGCAAGGAATCCGCAGAATCTGAAGGTAGGTCATATGATTCGGTGAAATTTAAAGTTGTCACCAAGCTGTGAATGGGTACCCGGTAGTATGAGAAGGTAATGTGACTGTTTGTTGGTTTGTTTGTTTGTTTGTTTGTTTGTTTGTTTGTTGTTACACACTGCACTCAGCAATATTCCGGCTTTATGACAGCGGTCTGTAATTAATCAAGTCTGGTCCACACAATCCAGTGATTGACATGCGCATTAATCCACGCAATTGGGATATGATGACATGTATCAACCAAGTCAGGGAGCCTGACCACCCGATCCCGTTAGTCGCCTCTTACGACAAACATAGTCGCCTTTTATTATTAAAAGAAGTCATTATTAAAGTTACCATTTCTAAGGCAATTGATGCTTCTGTTTGTTTTATGCCTCACTCAGCAATATTTCAGCTATATTGAGGGAGTCTGAAAATAACTAGGTCTTGGACAGACAATCCAGTGGTTGATAGCAGGAGCTTCATCCTATGTAGTAATGATATGATGACACATGATCACTCAGAGCCTGATCACCAAATCTCCATTGTAGTTGACCCATTCTGACCCTACATTCTGTCTCTACATGGTTAAGGCAGTGCATAGTGTGTTGTGTAATATACTCGTGCTAAATTACCCGCTGCTTTGTTTGATTTTTGTATTGAAACATTTCCGCTTTTTCCATAAAAGGTGAGGTGAGGTGAAATGGGTTTTAGCTTCCCTTTCAAGCTTTTTGCACTTATATAGCAATGTGCATGCATTTTTTTTGTGTGTGTGTTGCTAACACACTGAGATACCATGCTACGGTGTATTACGAATACCCCACTCAGACAAAGTATACTGATACCAAGCCAACCAATCCTTGTTTTATCTCCTTAATACCGAGTGCCAGGCAGGGTAACAACAAGTATCATCTTTTAACGTCTTTTGGTATGACACGGCCAGGGATCGTAACACAGACTTTCCACTACCAGGGACCACTTGCACAAAGCGATCTTAGCGCTAAGATGATCGTAACTCCCATACTTTAACATAGGCATATGATAGTCTTAGCGCTAAGATCGCTTTGTGCAAGTGGGCCCAGGGCTGGAGCTCTATCTGCTTGATCACAGGGATGGTATTTTACCTTAAAGTTCTTTGCACGGATACAGCACCAGATTCAGTTTGAATGTGGCGACCCGTGAAGATCCGGGGTAGAATAGGTCTTCAGCAACCCATGCTTGCTGTAAAAGGCGACTATGCTTGCCGTAAAAGGCAACTAACGGGATCGGGTGGTCAGACTCGCTGACTTGGTTGATGCATGTCATCGTATCCCGATTGCGTGGATTGATGCTCATGATGTCAATCACTGGATTGTTGGTCCAGACTCGATTATTTACAGACCACCTTCATATAGTTGGAATATTGCCGAGTGCTGCGTAAACAACAAAAGAACCAATTGAATGCAGCATTATCATAATGTGATGACTTCATGTCATTTTTGGAAGTGTCATGATGGTACTTGTTGTTACTCTGCCTGGCGTTCGGCATTAAGGGTCTAAAACAAGGACTGGTCTGCTCAGGGTCAGTATACTGTGTCTGAGTGGGGTATTCATGTTAAACAGCGGCATAGTATCTCAGTGGGCTAGCACTATAAATCGGCATCAGTCCAGATTAGTACAAGCAGCCACATACACATGCTTTCCTCTCTATATAAGTGCAATAATCTTGGACTCGACGTTAAACCCAATTTCAACTCACCTTGAACTGGTCTTTAGAAACTCATGCATGTTGTTAGAGGCGACTAACAGAATCATGTGGTCAGACTCGCTGACAAGGTTGATGCATGTCATCATATCCCAGATCAAGGCTCAGGATGTCATTCACTGGATTGTCTGGTCCAGACTTGATTTTGATTCTTTACAGACTGCCGTCATATAACTTTTTCAATATTAGGTTGCACTTGTGCATGTTTCATATAGCTAAACCGAGCCCTGTGAAACTGAAATGCTGTTTTATGCAGCATAAAACTGAACTCACTAACTCGCGTTTTATTCCAGCAACTGAGAAACCAGAGGAAAAGCAAGGCGGCACTCTGACCAGTGAACCATGGAAGTCCATATTTGATAAAGATTCTGCCGGCCAAGACGTGAAAGTTTCGCAGCCTCCAGCGTCGACTCAGAAACCACAATCTCTGTCCCTAGCAAGCAAGCCGACAACATCCACCCCGACCAAAGTTGCAAAACAACAGGACACCCCAACAGAAGAAGGATCCCAGTCGCTGAGCAACCAGTGCTTCGTGGCTCTGTTCTGGGGGCACGTGCTCGTCCGACTTTGGATCCATGTGTGGGGCATGATTCTGATTCTCTTCCTGCCTCTGCTGCTGTTGATCATCAGAGGATTAGGTCAGTATGCAAAGAGATCATTTTTAAATGTATCTATCTCACACTTTGCATCTCTTCTTTCTTCTTCGATCCTGCTTGAACAAAGTTTCCAGCTTCCTTAAAAACAATTCACCCAAACACATCCCAGCATCTCCATAGCTACCACCCAAACAAATCAGTCATGCACTGTGCTTACCTCTGTCACGTCATTCTCTTGTAGCAAAATTGAAGCATCGTCAAATGGTTCAGATATATAACCCTCAAATGTTACTAGTCAATGGGGACTTCCATCAGTGGATTTTTGAATGTTTTCGGCATAATTTAGTAGCCCCGGGCCAGCAGACCTGCACAAAGTTCAAGGGTTGCGGTGTAATAATGTAGTCATAATATGCTGACATAATATATGGGGTTTATGTGATAGCATGATTCGAGAGCAAGGCGGCTGGAAAATGCAAACAACAATGTCAACATGTTTTGGGAGAAAAGAGTGCTCACTGTGCTAAAGATGGAAAATACACTGTTTCCTCGCTGTTTGGCTTTTTAATATAGCGCTAACTCGGTTATAGCGCACAGTAAAGCATTGCTCCCAAAATTTACTTGCATTTATAATAAACTCAAGTTTTCGAATGACATAATGTTTTCCCCGTCTAAAAAACCCATTACCAGCTGATCAGGTAACATCAGAAATACCAGTCAACAAATCTGAACTGAAATACACAATTTAATCCTATTATTATATTTGGTTATAAAAAGGTGTTCATTGTTTATCTGGACTTATGTTTTGTTTAGTTGGTCATCCACACCCTACGATTCCACCTCGGTTAAACCACTGATCATCCATAACGCTCATAAATTATTTGGACCCCGAAGGTAGCGTTGTAGTGAGGGATCACTGTATTGATATGAAACTGACTGATAAAGTAATGTCTGGTATATTTATGTGAAACCCTCCAGAAACACTGATAGGGTATTATCGATTTACAGCTGGCCAGTTCAGCAGTGGGGGATTTCTCCATGAGAGAATGGAGAATGTCAAGAAAAGACTGATTGACTGGTACGCCAAACGAGAGGACGCCATCGCACCACGCTCCATTAGTGGACTTGCTAAGATTGCACTGAAGGGAGACAAGAAGGTATGATACAATCATCTTCGGTGTTATTGGTAACTAGAACTGAGATTTTTATGAGCAGATTAGGGCCAAATATTTGACACCGAGTTTACAATGGTCTGCAGAAGTATAAGGCAAATTCTGAAATTTGAATTTAGTAAATTAAGATTCAGATTTTCATGCCCATAACTAATGTTTTACTTAAGCAAATATTACAGACATTTTACTGATAAGAGAGACATTGAAGAGGAAGATCATACTCAGTTTTGTAATATTACAAATAGAATACCTAATTACATATTTCCTACTTTGCTTTATAATTATGTTTATTAATGATGTAGGTTTTATTGTTATAAAGAAAAAAGTGTGGAATATTATTACTTCAAGAGCTCATCACCGTGCACATCAGCTGAAACATTTCCTTTTTCCTGAATTCATTGGCAGAAAGTTTCAGATACCCATCACTAACACGTTATCGTGTTTACTTGTTGCCAGGTGATTGATGCTCTCGAGGTGTCGACCGACAAGGCCACCAGTATTCTGCTGATTCTTATTCTCCTGATTGGATCGATGCTCTTCATCATCATCGGGGCCATTCAGGTACGACCAGTGGCATCGTGATAAGGGGGAATTATTGTAGAGGATCAAACTTGCCTGTATCATTAAGTCAGGGCGTATTATCAGCCTCATTAAGTCAGGGCCTAACAACAGCCTTATTATTTCGGCCTAATATCGGCCTCATCAAGTCACGGCCTAACATAGGGCCTATTATCAGCCTCTTTAAGTCAGGGCCTATTATCAGCCTCTCTAAGTCAGGGCCTAACATCGGCCTCATTAAGTCAGGGCCTAACATCGGCCTCATTAAGTCAGGGCCTGACATTGGCCTCTTTAAGTCAGGGCCTAACATTGGCTTCATTAAGTCAGGGCCTAACATCGGCCTCATCAAGTCAGGGCCTAACATCAGCCTCATCTAGTCAGGGCCTAACATCGGCCTCATTAAGTCAGGGCCTAACAGCGGCCTCATAAAGTCAGGGCCTAACATTGGCTTCATTAAGTCAGGGCCTAACATCGGCCTCTTTAAGTCAGGGCCTAACATCGGCCTCTTTAAGTCAGGGCCTAACATTGGCTTCATTAAGTCAGGGCCTAACATCGGATCTCATTAGAATCAGATATAAGTTCTCGATACCGCTGAGGACATCAGAACGACCTTTCGTGAACTTTGACCTACCAATGAAATGACTAGCGGGAAGTCGACATTAGCCACTAAGAAAGCGGCTTTCTTGAGTTTTGCAGCAATAGTTTCAAACTGGCAACTTCCATTCCAGACTACGCTTTCAAAAGTATTTTCACTCAGTCATACAGCATGTGACAATGGTTCAGAATTCCCTGTGTTAAGCTTTAGCGGTTGCATGATTAGAAAACATCTTCCACTAACAATATAACATAACAAAATAAATACTGTAAACAGCTTTATTTCTGCGCCGTTAAAATATTGCGAATACCACACCAAAGACAATACTGCGACGAGATATTTTTGCGAGTTGCCGTGTTGAGATGACCTCTCGATTACCAAACAATAGACAGCTTCTCTAGGAAGCTAGTTAATCTGAGTTGGCCGGAAAGTTGACCGGAAGGGATTGCGACCAATTATCAAATACGATAATTGACTCGACTCAGTGTCATGACTGTGAGTTTGAATGCAAACAAAATTGTGGACAAAATTGCAAAGAACACTGACGCAATCAAGCGAGGTTGGAAGAAGGCAGGATTACTGTGAGGTAGCAGTGACACTGATTGGTCTGTTTACATGTCATTTGTGGAGTATTGTGTGACCATTCTGCATTCATTTGTGTTTTTAACTTATTGAGTTACTTGTGGTTCTGGTTGATGATTTCAACATTTGATGATGTATGGCAGTGAATAAAGTATGTATGTATTATTTATACTTATTTTTGCGATTTTAATTTTTGTGATGGAGTCTCGTTCACAAAACTCGCAATAATAAAACGGTCGCAAAAAATTCCCTGTTTACAGTATATCTTTTTCATTATTTTATTACAACGTATATGTGTTGTTACTTATCGTGTACTTGTCCGATTTTCGATCACAAACGTTGATCTTACTTAATTTCGTTTATCCAACATACTCGTTTATCCGACCTACTCGTTTATCCGACCTACTCGTTTATCCGACATACTCGTTTATCCGACATACTCGTTTATCCAACATACTCGTTTATCCGACATAAACATATGCAATCAACCATGTCGGATTAACGGGAGTTGACAGAACTTGTGTTGTTACAGATCCACCAGGAGAGTATCCACATGGTTACAGTAACTAGCAACTTGTTCAACGAGAAGGTCAACCCAGAGATCAGCCAGTGAGTTTGAAACTGTCTACAGTTCTGCCTATGATGGAATATCATTGTCAGTAGCAGCACAATACTGAATGTTGAGGCATGGAATGTGGTTGACTTGAGTCAAGCCCTGGACATGTTAAAGTGATCTGTGCAATGTTAACATAGATGGACATAGGTGAACCTGTTGTGAGTGGGTTTAATGCTGCTTTTAACAGTATTCCAGTTACATCACAGCATGTCTGCTTAATGTGGGAGGAAAGCCCGAAGTGATGCAGGTCTCAGACGTTTACCTCTTCGGTGAAACCCACGAGCACGGGTATGGTGCTGACAAACCTAGAAACATACTCGGGGCGAACCGGGATTCGAACCCACAATCATAGGTTTCTGGCATGCCCAAGGGACGCAACTCTTCACAGCGAATCACGGCACCTGCTTAATGTGGGAGGAAAGCCCGAAAATTTAAGACGTTAGGCAAATAGGCTGCTGTTTCACATATCACTCAGAGTCGAACCACGTCCTCTCTGTAATGGGAGAACACATTACCTACTGAGCTACATGCTGCCTTGAAATAGTTAGTAAGTGAGTGTGTGAGTTTGGTTTAAGGCCACTTTGATCAGTTCTCAAGTTGTATCACAGCGTGTAAGCTTAAAGTGGGAGGACAGCCCAAGGTGATGCAGGTCTTAGACGTTTACTGCTTTGGTGAAACCCATGGCGGGTATGGTGCTGACAAACCTAGAAACATAATCAGTGTGAACCAGGATTCAAACCCAGAATCATAGGTTTCTGGTGTCCCCCAGGGATGCAACTCTGCACAGCAAATTGCGGCGCCTTAGACAACTGGGCCACCCGTGCCCTCTGTACACCTGCTGAGAAAGAAACAGGTCCTGTATCTAACAGGCCAGATGGGACAGAAGCCAATTATACAGTTAGCTTCTGAGGTCTATATTTCTTTTTTTTAGTGTCCATAAAAACAGGTATTGACCTCATATAATGCCTATAATTGTTTGATTATATAATAAAGAGACAAAGTCAGATATACATATAAACTTTTAATATAAAAGTAACAATAACATGTATAAATCTATCTCACTGTTCACATTTTTCTCTATCAGCCCCATAATAGCTGTAAGTATAATATTTCTGAGGAAACATAGCAGTCAATACTTAAGCTGAACCGCCAAGATCCGGGGTAGAATAGGTCTTCAGCAACCCATGCTTGCCGTAAAAGGCGACTATGCTTGTCATAAGAGGCAACTAACGAGACAGGGTGGCCAGGCTAGCTCACATGGTTGATGCATGTCATTGTGTTGATAAGTGCTCATGATGTCAATCACTGGATTGTCTGGTCAAGACTCGATTATTTAAATTGTTTATCTGGAATATTGCTGAGTGCGGCGTTAAACAACAACAATACTTTAGCTACATCTCATTGGCTTAGTCAATTAGTGTTTCTGTTGACTGAGATCTGACCATTTCTAGGCCAAAGAATATGACGGAAAGCTTTGCATTATTTAATAATCATTTATACTATCCCACACCAACAATATCTGGCCAAAGAACCCCTGTTAACAAAGTGTCCTGTCTGCAGGTGGCTGCCCAACAGCACCGACATGGAGAAGGCGATGGACTCCATGGCTGAGAATGCCTACATCTATGGCCGGGACTACATCGCCTCAATGGTAGGTGCAACAACCATGTCTTCAACCTTATTTGTGTGTCTCCAATTTCACATGTTCACAATCTCGTCCCTTTTTTTCAAATGCTCAATGATAACAGCTCCTCATCTTTCAATTGTTCCATAATCATGATAATTCCATGGTAACCACCTCCATCTTGTGTAGGCCCCATTGTACCCACCTCCATCTTGTGTAGGCCCCATGGTACCCACCTTCATCTTATGTAGGCCCCATGGTACCCACCTCCATCTTGTGTACGCCCCATGCTCCATGGTAACCACCTCCATCTTGTGTAGGCCCCATGCCCCGTGGTAACCACCTCCATCATGTGTAGGCCCCATGGTAACCACCTCCATCTTGTGTAGGCCCCATGGTACCCACCTCCATCTTGTGTACGCCCCGTGGTAACCACCTCCATCTTGTGTAGGCCCCATGGTACCCACCTCCATTTTGTGTACGCCCCATGGTAACCACCTCCATCTTGTGTATGACCCATGGTAACCACCTCCATCTTGTGTAGACCCCATGGTAACCACCTTCATCTTGTGTATGCCCCATGCCCCATGATAACCACCTCCATCTTGTGTAGGCCCCATGGTAACCACCTCCATCTTGTGTAGGCCTCATGGTAACCACCTCCATCTTGTGTACGCCCCATGCCCCATGACAACCACCTCCATCTCGTGTAGGCCCCATGGTAACCACCTCCATCTTGTGTATGCCCCATGCCCCATGGTACCCACCTCCATCTTGTGTAGGCCCCATGGTACCCACCTCCATCTTGTGTACGCCCCATGGTACCCACCTCCATCTTGTGTAGGCCCCATGGTAACCACCTCCATCTTGTGTAGGCCCCATGGTACCCACCCCCATCTTGTGTACGCCCCATGGTACCCACCTCCATCTTGTGTAGGCCCCATGGTAACCACCTCCATCTTGTGTATGCCCCATGCCCCATGGTACCCACCTCCATCTTGTGTAGGCCCCATGGTAACCACCTCCATCTTGTGTAGGCCCCATGGTACCCACCCCCATCTTGTGTACGCCCCATGGTACCCACCTCCATCTTGTGTAGGCCCCATGGTAACCACCTCCATCTTGTGTATGCCCCATGCCCCATGGTACCCACCTCCATCTTGTGTAGGCCCCATGGTACCCACCTCCATCTTGTGTATGCCCCATGGTAACCACCTCCGTCTTGTGTATGCCCCATGGTAACCACCTCCATCTTGTGTATGCCCCATGGTAACCACCTCCATCTTGTGTACGCCCCATGCCCCATGGTAACCACCTCCATCTTGTGTAGGCCCCATGGTACCCACCTCCATCTTGTGTATGCCCCATGGTAACCACCTCCATCTTGTGTACGCCCCATGCCCCATGGTAACCACCTCCATCTTGTGTACGCCCCATGCCCCATGATAACCACCTCCATCTTGTGTACGCCCCATGGTAACCACCTCCATCTTGTGTATGCCCCATGCCCCATGGTACCCACCTCCATCTTGTGTACGCCCCATGGTACCCACCTCCATCTTGTGTAGCCCCATGCCCCATGGTAACCACCTCCATCTTGTGTAGGCCCCATGGTACCCACCTCCATCTTGTGTAGGCCCCATGGTACCCATCTCCGTCTTGTGTAGACCCCATGCCCCATGGTAACCACCTCCATCTTGTGTAGGCCCCATGGTACCCACCTCCATCTTGTGTAGGCCCCATGCCCCATGGTAACCACCTCCATCTTGTGTAGGCCCCATGGTACCTACCTCCATCTTGTGTTGGCCCCATGGTACCCACCTCCATCTTGTGTAGGCCCCATGGTAACCACCTCCATCTTGTGTAGGCCCCATGCCCCATGGTAACCACCTCCATCTTGTGTAGGCCCCATGCCCCATGGTAACCACCTCCATCTTGTGTACGCCCCATGCCCCTTGGTAACCACCTCCATCTTGTGTAGGCCCCATGGTAACCACCTCCATCTTGTGTATGCCCCATGCCCCATGATAACCACCTCCATCTTGTGTACGCCCCATGCCCCTTGGTAACCACCTCCATCTTGTGTAGACCCCATGGTAACCACCTCCATCTTGTGTATGCCCCATGGTAACCACCTCCATCTTGTGTATGCCCCATGACCCATGGTACCCACCTCCATCTTGTGTACGCCCCATGCCCCATGGTAACCACCTCCATCTTGTGTAGGCCCCATGGTAACCACCTCCATCTTGTGTATGCCCCATGCCCCATGATAACCACCTCCATCTTGTGTACGCCCCATGCCCCATGGTAACCACCTCCATCTCGTGTAGGCCCCATGGTAACCACCTCCATCTTGTGTATGCCCAATAGTAACCACCTCCATCTTGTGTATGCCCCATAGTAACCACGTCCGTCTTGTGTAGGCCCCATGGTAACCACCTCCATCTTGTGTACGCCCCATGGTAACCACCTCCATCTTGTGTAGGCCCCATGGTAACCACCTCCATCTTGTGTAGGCCCCATGGTAACCACCTCCTTCTTGTGTAGGCCCCATGGTGCCCACCTCCATCTTGTGTAGGCCCCATGGTAACCACCTCCATCTTGTGTAGGCCCCATGGTCACCACCTCCGTCTTGTGTAGGCCCCATGGTAACCACTTCCATCTTGTGTAGGCCCCATGCCCCATGGTAACCACCTCCATCTTGTGTACGCCCCATGCCCCTTGGTAACCACCTCCATCTTGTGTAGGCCCCATGGTAACCACCTCCATCTTGTGTATGCCCCATGCCCCATGATAACCACCTCCATCTTGTGTACGCCCCATGCCCCTTGGTAACCACCTCCATCTTGTGTAGGCCCCATGGTAACCACCTCCATCTTGTGTATGCCCCATGGTACCCACCTCCATCTTGTGTATGACCCATGGTACCCACCTCCATCTTGTGTATGACCCATGGTAACCACCTCCATCTTGTGTAGACCCCATGGTAACCACCTCCATCTTGTGTATGCCCCATGGTACCCACCTCCATCTTGTGTACGCCCCATGCCCCATGGTAACCACCTCCATCTTGTGTAGGCCCCATGGTAACCACCTCCATCTTGTGTATGCCCCATGCCCCATGATAACCACCTCCATCTTGTGTACGCCCCATGCCCCATGGTAACCACCTCCATCTCTTGTATGCCCAATAGTAACCACCTCCATCTTGTGTATGCCCAATAGTAACCACGTCCGTCTTGTGTAGGCCCCATGGTAACCACCTCCATCTTGTGTAGGCCCCATGGTAACCACCTCCATCTTGTGTACGCCCCATGGTAACCACCTCCATCTTGTGTAGGCCCCATGGTAATCACCTCCATCTTGTGTAGGCCCCATGGTAACCACCTCCTTCATGTGTAGGCCCCATGGTGCCCACCTCCATCTTGTGTAGGCCCCATGGTAACCACCTCCATCTTGTGTAGGCCCCATGGTCACCACCTCCGTCTTGTGTAGGCCCCATGGTAACCACCTCCATCTTGTGTAGGCCCCATGGTAACCACCTACATCTTGTGTACGCCCCATAGTAACCACCTCCGTCTTGTGTACGCCCCATGGTAACCACCTCCATCTTGTGTAGGCCCCATGGTAACCACCTCCGTCTTGTGTACGCCCCATGGTAACCACCTCTGTCTTGTGTAGGCCCCATGGTAACCACCTCCGTCTTGTGTACACCCCATGGTACCCACCTTCATCTTGTGTACACCCCATGGTAACTACCTCCGTCTTGTGTAGGCCCCATGGTAACCACCTCCGTCTTGTGTAGGCCCCATGGTAACCACCTCCATGGTAACATTCTGCCTCATCTTCTCTGTGTAGGTTCACAGCCTGGTTGATGCAGAGGGTCAGAACAACACAGAGTTGGAAGTCCGCGTCCTCGAGGTGTGGGATCAGCTGTACCAGAGTTGGTTTGCAAAGGTCAGGGGTCATTTATTCGTGTTTATATGACTGTCTCTGCATGGGGATATCCGCAAGCTTCATAGCACAACCAGTTTGTCAGATTCAGTTTTTAAGCACATATGTTTTATATTCCATCAGTATGTTAGAAAATATTTTTTCATCATGAATCATTTATATATCTTTCTCTCTTATCATAATAAGCGTAATGAAAATACTTTTTCATAATAGTTGTGTCCTTGGTAATAGCAATAAATGGCAGCCATTTGTTTGCAAGTTCTGTTCATTGAGATGTGTAGAGAATATTTGTCAGTGTCAAGGAATAGCAATAAAATACTGAATAATATAAACGATGAAATATTTGATTGTTAAGATAATTGTATTGGTTACTATCCATTGGCATATAAAGATTTCCTCTTGCATTAAAGTTTTTCAGACATCAAACTGTTTTAACGAATATGTCACACATAGATATGATAATTCTTTCTTTTTCTATGATTAGTGTTACCATTATTACTTTTGGGGACAATAACAGTGAAGAAGTCAGTGATATTGACATATACAATTTTTTGTGCTTTTTTTTTATTTCTTGGATCTGGAAAGCATATTTATATTTATTTGTCTTTTGTTTTATTTTTGTTGTTATGCGGAATCTTGTAATGCTCCTGTAAATTTAGTAAGACCCTGTTAATCAAATTATATATGTAATTATAATTGCTAATCGTCACCATAGTAACCATTTACCAAAAAATTGGCATTCCCCATTTCTATGGTTACATGATGTTATCATATGCAGAATTCTAGCCAATCACAAGCCTCCTGGAGTGTATTCCTCTCGGGGATAAAGGATTTGCCCATCTACTATAACTCCCCCACGAAGGTAGTAGTATTGCCCTCTCGTCCAGATCAGTATTTCTCTTGGTGATGGTGTGCTGTGTACGATGCATCGCTGATGTGGAGGTTGTTCTACATGGGACGAGGGGATAGTTTGGGAGTGGAGTTATGGGCAGATTTCCTCAAATATTTGATGAAATTTGGTGTACCGGTACATTAAAACATAAAAACATAAACTATGTTCTTAACTCAGTAATGGCAGCTGTAATTTTTGGTTTGGGTTGTTGTTAGAGATTCTAGTGCACCGCTGTGTCAAACGTGTTTGGACCAAGGAAGAAAATGAATATATGCCAGGTTTGTCAAAACTGCAACATATCAGGGTGACTATCATGTTAACAAGGTTTTGTCTGGGGTAATTGATTTATTAAATGGGTTTTCTATGTTTACAAGCAAAACAAGATTGTTTGAAAAATGTTTTTGTGTCTCTTTAAAAATATTAAGAAAACATATTCTGTCTCTAACAAACATGCCTCACCCTTTTTAATAAATGTTACCAGTATTTAGAATTATCTGTAATTTTAATTCTGGGGAGGACCATTTAAAAATATATTACATAAATGCCATTGTGAATTGATCTATTTGGTAAGCTAGGCCATGGTTCTATTTAAGGCTAAGGACTCATGTGGGACGTAGATAAAATGTGACAGGTGTTTAAATAATAAGAGAAACAGTTGGTTTTGAAGACACAGCAGGAAAATCCACACGGATTGACACAATGGTGAATGAACTACTTTCTCAAATTTGCATTGCCTTAATTAGGTTTGCTCATTAAATATGTTGTGAATAAAATATTTAACATACATTTGAGGAAATTGTCTGTTAAACTGTTATGGGTGGGGCTGTTTGATGCATTCCTGTATTCGTGTATGTGGTAAGTTGGGTGTGCTGACTGTGTGGTATATGTGCTTTACTTTATTTCAACATGATGGTTCTGTTACCTAACACCTAACTTCAGTAAGGTCACCACAGGTAGGATAACCCTTGCGATAACCAGAAGATAACCCATCATAGAACCAACAATGATGACCAATGATATGTGATAGACCCATGATATGTGATAGACCCATGGTATCGCCCATGATAGCTACCGGTAGGTAAGGAAAGCCTCATGACAGGGGAGATCACTCTCAATCATTTCTGTAACTGTCTGTAAGAGAGCAGGAGCTGTATTATGTTCAACTCTGAAGGAATATTGAGTTATCTTAAAAGTGGTGGAATCACATTGTGTCTGATTTCATTCAAAAGTCATCTGATATCAATAGCAAAGCTTGAGACACTCAAAAAACTACTTTCCTGAAGAATTTAATAGGAATACTTTCACCACTGTAGTAGACACCAGCACCAGGAAAGCACTACTCAAAGTTCGACCAGATCATTTACTCAGTAGTTTAGAGATGTGTAGACCTTTAATATGTCACATTTATGCATGGGCTATAGACGTTCCGTAATAAACTACATACGATACACACTTTCCAATTACTATGGGCATTATAATAGGCAAAAAGGGCATCTTAAAAAAAAATTCCAGAAATATTAATACCTGCAGAATACTTCCAGTAGTAAGATACACCACATGCATCCATCAGCAATTAACACCTGAACAACAAAAAAGATGAATTCTATTGAACAATGCTAGGGCTGGGACGGGTAACTCAGGTACTGAGTAGGACCTGGGTACCCACAGGACTACCCGGACCCGTGGTTAGTCACGTGATATATTGTTTAATGACAAAACTTATCTAGAACTCTATGGCTACAGTCACTAATGTGCGCATTTCTTTCTGACAATGCACCCATTCCTTCTGATTTTTCATATGGTTGAATAAAGATATAACTTAATTCAACTTCACTGTATGAATGACGAGATTGTTTAATGCATGTATCTAAATACGTTTTGCCAGGGCTATGTTAAAAATGTTCCCAATCAGACATTTTGAGACACCTCCTGAGACCTACAGTGGGTAGCCGGGTAGGGTCGGGTAATAGGGTGGTGGGTACCCGGATTGTAAATTTGGACTCGTCCCAGCCCTAAACATTGCCTCTATAAGAAATCAATATGAAGCATCAAAAAGAGCTATTACTTAAAGCAAACGGCAACAGCCACCAGTGAAGGGACATATTAACATCACCCGGGACATAAGTATCAGCGCCACCTAGCAATACAACCACCTCTCTACAGCTGTTATACAAAGGTGTTCCTCTTGGAACAATGTTATCACACTATCTCCATGTTATATTTTCTACATGTATATTTCTGTTTTGTTTGACAACTTTTGTTCTGTGCTGCAAATGCTGAAATTGATCATTTTTTACCTATCATACAAACATTAATATGATCCTTTCAAGTGTTTACATTTTCTGTTTTGTAGCAGATTATCTGTTGTCATTGGGGTGGTAGGGTAGCCTAGTGGTTAAAGCGTTCAGTTGTCATGCCGAAGACCCGGGTTCGATTCCTCACATGGGTACAAGGTGTGAAGCCCACTTCTTGTGTCCCCTGCTGTGATATTGCTGGAATATTGCAAAGAGCAGCGAAAAACCATAAACACTCTCACACCCTAGTGACATTCATATTATTTTGTTAATGAAATAGTTCTGTCATGAGTAACATTATTGAATTGTATCTTTCTGTCAATCTTCTTTTCCTAATTTTCTCTTTATATCTTTGACTTCTGATCATTTAACCTCTTTTCCTGTTATTACTAACATGGAGACACTGTATACGACTTCTGACTGCATGAGGGGCACAGGTGGCCCAGTTCTCTAAAGTGCAGAGTTGCATCCCCTAGGCATGTTAGGATCCGATGATCATAGGGTGAATCCCAGATTTGTCCTGATTATGATTCTTGGTCTGACAGCGCCTTACTCCTCAAGGGATGTATCTGGGATTCCAAACTAAGTTCCCAAGGCAGGCAATTTGGGAAAATCAATATTTTGTTCAAAATTGGGATTTTGTTTGAAGTTCATACTTTTTAAAGTTAGGAGTTACTTTTAATGCAATAATGTTAAGCTAAGCTTTAAAGCCTCTTCCACTATGCTGGTCCTGTTATCAGTGAGGTACAATTGACCTCTACAAGCCACAACATTAGTTAGAACTTTAACAACATGAATTGGGAAATGTTTTATTCCAATTTGGAAACTATGGGTGTTATCTGGAGATGTAACAATGAACTATCGATACATCATAATTGTCCATAGCTTGATACCCGTGAAGATTCCGGGATAGAATAGGTCTTCAGCAACCCACGCTTGACATAAATGGCGACTATGCTTGTCGTAAGAGGCGACTAACGGGATCAGATGGTCAGGTTCATGTCATCGTAACCCAATTGCGCTGTCATATAGGTGGAATATTGCTGAGTTCGAACCAAAAAAAAACCGTAGCCCGAAAGAAATACATTGATTTAAACATATTCCATTGTGGAAAATCAAATGGATTAGGCACACGTGACACACTTACGAGGCCTTTTAAAAGGAAATACATTGATGACAAGCGGGGATGTCAATAGTTACTATCGTGGAGTTCAGTTCTGTTGGTATCTACAGATGTAAAATGAAAGAAGTATTGTTCATCACTTACTTTTCCACATCCAGAAAATGCTCATACAGTTCTGTTGGCAATAACATGAAGGAATTATCTCCCTTGAAACACCAACTTCTCAAACAATCTGCTGTTGAATCTATGACTGCTGACATTAGGGTTTGGACCAGAACCCAGGCTGTAGAATTATGATAACATGCAACTACCGAACCTGACCAGCCGATGCATTTAGTCGCCTCGTATGACCAGGATAGGTTGATGGGGTTCTATGATGGAATGACCAACAGCGTTAGAACTTGGCACTTGTCCTATAGTCCTTGCCAAACTACCCAATCATTAAGGTGTCGAAAGGACTTGTAGAAATTTGCCCTTTTTAAGTGTTTTGCTATGTGTCGTCATTATAAGGACTAGTGGACTAAAACTGTTAGTTTCTATCGCTGGACCATGGGGGTTATTATCACGGTATCCAACAGTATTTTTGTGTGGAACAGAGTTATCCGATTTGTGTTCATCATTATCAGATAAAAATCAAACACAGAGCAACAGCATTTATAAATTATTGGTTATAATGTAATCCTTACTGAACGCTTGGCCCTGTCATCTAAGCCATCTTAGTCCCCTGCTTGCCCAAATTACGTTTCTAGGTTTGTCACCATACCCGTTTTACCAAACTGGTAAACTTCAGGTTTTCCTCCCACATTAATCTGACACATCAGGTTATAACTAGAATACTGTTAAAAGTGGCGTTAAACCCAACTCACTCACTAACTCTTTCAAGAGAGATACAATATTGCACCCTTGTATCACAATATGTGCACAAAACTGAATTATCATAAGGCCACTTTCAGCGTGTTCTGTTTTATTCTTCCAACCCCCTGCCCCAAATACAGTTCTTTTTTAGTGTGTTGTTCATGTTCTTGCTTCTGTTTTCTAGAACACCACCCAAGTGGCACGTCCGAGCTCCCCAGGGTTCCCTGACATCACCAACATGACCGCTATGTGGGACATGGTCTCCCAGGGCGACGGACTGTTCAACGTCGGCAGTCTCGTGTCTTTCGCACAGGATAATGTCGGCACTTTTATGTCTGTGAGTTAACATTGGACCTTCAATCACAATATCAAAAATTAATACATTCTCAAGGAGGCATTTTAAACTTGACTTGACATTAGGTCTTGGATCTTTGTCCATTCGTCTGTGAGCAAAGAACCTTACAATCTATTCATCTATCAATATTATACATACATATTATTATTTATTTTTTCAGAACTTGTTTTACATGTCTCTGACTACAACTGAGCGAACCTTGGGACCCCTACCCCTTCTAAACTGACCTCTGCATTGTCTGTTGTGATTGTATTTCAGGTGTTCGAATCTATCTGGCTGGTGATCAAAGGCAACATGGATCTCATGATGAACATCGTCACCGCCATCTTGTCCATGGTTCTTGGAGGAGGGACAGCCATCTTGAATTTCATCATCTCAGCAGTGAGTTCCAAGTATTTCTAGGCAGGGGCAGAGACCTTGGACCCTATACTTCAACATAGACTTCTGATTGTCAAAACTCTTATTGAATCAGGGACCAGAGGGAGCTCATGCCAGTCTGTGGGTCATTGTGTGTAATCAGGCCCATTTGTGTTTCAAAGGTTTTCTGACCACCTCCGTGGTCTAGTGGATAGAGAGTGGAGGGTGGGTGGTTCCACCCCCTGACCACGTCATACCAACAGACGTTTAAATGTTGTACTTGTTGTTACGCTGCCTGGCATTAAGGTGCTCATAATGTCAATCACTGGATTGTTTGAGTCAATAATTTACAGACCACTGTTATGTAGCTGGAATATTGCTGCGTGTGGCGTTAAACAACAATCAAAACTTAACCGGTAAATCTTCAAGGTAACATGGCGCAGACCTAACCATACCTGTACTACATCCACCTTAACATTATTTTAAATGTTTGTATGGTTTGGTCAGCTCGGCTACTGTATGTGGGTATCAGGGTATCCTTGATAAAATTATTCGCTGGTTTATTTTGACTACTTTTAACAATGCTAATGCTGCATTTAAGTCACTAACTGCTTGAACTGAAGATAGACGTTAGTATATATGTTCACTTATGTGGAACATTACTGAAAGCATAAGAAATGTGTTGAATTATTACAATTATCATTGTACAAAGAGTTGGATATTTGAGTAATTGATTTTCAGATCTTGTTTCTGACGACCCTGTTCTACCTGCTGGCCTCAAGTGGAAACCAATACAAGCCCCTGGAGTGGTTCTCAAGCATGAGCCCCGCAGGCTCCCAGGGGGGGGGCAGCAAGATGGGCGGGGCTGTAGAGGAGGCCATTAGGTAGGTATCCATCTGTCTCCCAGGTAGGGGGCTGTAGAGGAGGCCATAGGTAGATATCCATCTGTCTCCCAGGTAGGGGGCTGTAGAGGAGGCCATAGGTAGATATCCATCTGTCTCCCAGGTAGGGGGCTGTAGAGGAGGCCATAGGTAGATATCCATCTGTCTCCCAGGTAGGGGGCTGTAGAGGAGGCCATAGGTAGATATCCATCTGTCTCCCAGGTAGGGGGCTGTAGAGGAGGCCATTAGGTAGATATCCATGTGGCAATTATGGACTTCATATCCATTAAACTTAAAAAAACACAGTTGCATTCACTTTACAAGAATGGAGGTAGCATATGTTAGTGCCATTAAAAATAAGTCACTGGTTTGTCTAGTCTTGATTGTTTACTTCATGTACTGCTGGAATATTGCCGACTTGTGACAATCAGCAATTTGCTAACTCACCCTTTATTCACACGCCCTTACAAGGGCTACAAGGGCATTATGATTCAGATCAGTGCTGTCCCGGGTGCGAAATCGGCAACCCCAGAAGGATTTGTTGAATCTCCAACATCATCATCATCATGTCCCGATCTTTAAATTGTTAAACCCAATGATAGCCAAGCTTTTCCTTCCAGCGGAGTGTTCATGGCATCGCTGAAGATGGCTTCCTTCTATGGTCTGTTCACCTGGCTCACCCACTTGGTGTTCGGAGTCAACATCGTCTTTATACCGTCAGGTGAGACAACACTGGAGTCATGTATATTATCAGCAGTTAAACTTTCTTATGCTTGCATAAAGACAGAGATTTATCCAGTATTCTTAACATAGTGCCCCTGGCAAGCAATATGGGAAAAATTGGTTAATTTGTTCAAAATTGGAAAAACAATTTAAAAAGGAATTTTATTTAATTTTAGTATTATTTTAACATTGTATTTTGAGATCCACTCTTCCTCTTTATTGTCGCTGTCATCAATGAAATACAGGCTACCTCTACAAAGACATAAAGTTAGTTATTAGTTATTACATGAATTAGGAAATTTATACTTATTCCAATTTGGAAAATTTTAATGACATTTGCTGTAGACTTGGGCCCAAACATCGGCCTCTGGGCCAGTCTAAATAAACCCCTGAAAGATCTCTAGGACATGACAGAAGTTACTTTGGACAAGACTCATTAACCTTGCCATGCCTCAGACCACTTACAGTTGCATTGACTCTTTGGGAATTCTATTCTAAACCTAAACTGATCAGGTGGTCATACTCGGTGACTTGGTTGACGGTGTGTCATCGTGCCCTGATACTATGGGACATAACTCTTCATTTAAATCACTGGATTGTCTGGTCCAGGCTGCTGTGATATTGTTGGAAACTGCTGAACAAACAATACAGTACAATTGCTTTTATGAGTCATCATTGTCTGGTGACAAGACTCAGCACTATACCAACCTCTGTTTTTTCACCATCTCTGGTTCCTCTGGTCCAAACCTGGTACTGCTTGGCCATTCACTCTGATCTGATACACACAACATGTGCATGAAGTCAGGAACACCCTCTTGAAGTTCTGGCTGTTGTCTTCAGCTCTCGCCGCCATCTTCGGAGCAATCCCGTTTGTCGGCACTTACTGGGCTGCCTTCCCTGCGATGCTGGAGCTGTGGCTGGGTCAAGGTCAGGGAGTGATGGCGATCCTGCTCTTCATCGTCCACATGCTGCCTGCCTATGTGGTAGACACTGCCATCTATAGTGAAATCAAGGGGTGAGATTAATTTTCAGTCAGCTTAGAAAATGTTATGCCCTGATGAAACTTTAGTTTATACTTTTGTGATTTTTTATGAGATTTGCTAATGGTTTTTTTAGCAATATTTAAGTATCATTCAACAATATTTCATGTTTGGTTTGACCTATTGCATGAACTACCACCACGATATCAGATACCTTCTGCCATTTTGGAAAGGAATGTGCACAAGTTCCTTCCTTAGCAACAGTTTCTTACAAATGTTGTTACCACTTTTGCCGCCTTGCTAAAATAACAGGGCCTTGACCCCCAATAAATGACACGAAATAAATGCTGACCAAAATCTGCACGGCACTTTACAAACCAGAATTAATTGGACTATGCATAGACTCGTTAGTCCAGCCAAAATATAACACCATTATTCCAGCTTAGTTTCGGAAAGGGTGGAAACTGGACTTTTATAGCCAGTTAACTCACTTGCCTCAGGAAGATGAAAAATGGAGGTTGCCCTTCTGTACTGCTCCACTTTGTCTGTGTATGAAGACCATTCTTGATGCCTGCCATGACAAGACTTGAATAATACTCATTCATTCACTCACTCACTCATCTCTACGTGTATTTCAGCGGCCACCCCTTCATGACCGGCTTGGCCATCGCCGGAGGAATGTACTGTCTGGGTCTGGAGGGCGCCATTATCGGCCCCATCGTGCTGTGCTTCCTGGTCGTCATCGTGAACATCTACGGCACAATGATGCAGCCCGACCCCTCCACCCCACAGGGAGGACCACGTAAGTTGTAGGGTCAGGGCGGGGTGGGTAGGGGGTTTGGGGACACCTCTTGCACTTGGTGTGGTTTCTACGGCATGGGTGCCTTAATGGATCGGCTTGAACAACCCTCATTCCTCAGATTTATTAACCCAGTTATTTTTTGTCTATCTTTATATTTTAACAAAGAATACACAAAACACTGAATACAAGAACATGGGATATTTATTTTGACAATAATGGAAAGTTATTGTATTCATGTACATGTAACTTATAGTGTTTACGAATGAAATTGAGAATGTCAATATTCAAGACTGACTGCATGATATTTTAAATAAAAGTTACTAATATGTGTCTGATTAGTCACTGTGACTGTGTGATCTACACTAAATTGTATACCTACACTACGTTCACGTTTTCAGTGCTAGGACTAACAGCCATTATAGAGTGAGAATGTAAGAATTAATCAAGCACTCTAAAGTTAGAGTCAGACATAGACCTTTCAGAATCAAGAGACTAAAGAGTACATTGGCAAATCTAACTTGAACGCTATGGTCAACATATTTTCTGGCTTTTCATTAAATTTTCATCAACACTTTTGCTTAATGTGCTTAAGTCATTACATAATTGTCTTTTCTTTTGAGTGTTGTAAAAAATTCAAAATGCCTGCCATGGCAGACATATTGAAAAGTCAATCTATGAATTTTACCATCACTTTAAGGGTTAGAAATTAATTTCTTTTTATTAGTCTGCAAGAAAAAGAATCTGCTAAAGTCTAAAGTGTCACTATCTAATGGTGAAAATGGTAATGTCACTTGTCCATTCTGAAGTTTACTAGTCTCAGAGAAGCAGACATGGTAATTTCTAACCCTGATTCTTGGAAATATGATGAATCTTTCGGTAATTCCTATATATTAACAGTGTTGTAAGTTCACAAAACTCAAGAAGTTTAAATTTTAATATAAAGGGTAAGTTAGTCTATTCCACTGGAAAAGGGTTACTTTTTCATTTAAAGAGTTTAAAACCAGAAAGAAACTCCTATTTACTTTCGAATGACGCTCTATCCAAGCAATCCCTATGTCTGACTTCTACATCTAGGATGCTGTGTGTTGTCTGTTGATTGGTCTGTTATTGTGTTACTATGGTAACCTGGCATGGGAACCCCTATAGTGTCTCTCTGGATAATGGTGTAGGAATAGTGTGATGAAGATCTTCAAGTAAAACCAATGTGACCCATATGAACAGTTTATGTTGTGTTGAAGTAAGTCTGTGAAATGGTTGCTTCCATATGTCCATGTTTTCAATGTATTTTTAATCATTTTGTTATTAATGTGAATGAAGGCTTTAATGTTCAGGAGCAATAAAAAGATGTTTCTAGTCTACAACTTATAAATGAGGTTTGACAGTATTTTTAAGCAAAATGGGTATGGATGAAAACATTATCATACCTCCATTTCAGAATAATGAGATCAGATTGGTCCACATGATCTTGATAAAATACTGTGTATCCCGCCTTGGAGGTTAATAATGTTCTCAGTGGGGTAATAAATCTCTTATACCCCGCCATGAGCAAGTCAGGCTGTACATGGACTTCTGAGAGGCAGAATAAATCCCCTATACCCCGCTTCAAAGCAAAGAGTTGCACGCTTTTTCCAAGTCAGTGGAAGTCACATGGCATAGCGAAAGTTAATCTCAGCTGAATCAAACAGCTCTTTACTGTCAATTTTGAATTTGTTTGAATTCATCTACAATGTCTCATTAAAACATTTCAGTGAGATCAAATTTGTTGTAGCCGGATCACGAGGGCTACATGGGGTTTTATGTGTTAGGTTTTACACACATTCAAGACTACAACGTATGTTGTTAGCTGAGGTCTGAATATATTTTTGTTTGCGAAATGTAAAGACAAGATCATGATATAAACAGAACATATCTAATATCTCTTTTTATATAAGACTTAAATAATACAATTGTGAATGTCCTATTTTGCCCTTTTTTGTCAACTTCTTTCACATGGGGACAAAACAATTCATTATTTATTTGTCAGAAATCCAACTCATTATTTTCTATGTAATAGAAATAGAGTGAGTGAGTATGGTTTTACACCGCTTTTAGCAATATTCCAGCAATATCATAGCGGGGGACACCAGAAATGGGTTTCACACAATGTACCCATGTTGGGAATCGAACTCGGGTCTTCTGCATGTCAAGAGAACGCTTTAACCACCAGGCTACCCGATATGTAACCACAAGGCTAGAAATAGATAAGTGACTATATTCATAGCTACAAGGTCAACATGCTGAGGGTTCACAGGAAACAAGAGCATCAACTTTTAGAACCCCTGTTATCTGTCCCTGCAGTCCTTGATTGAATAACATGTACCGTATTCGACGTAACAAGCACCCCGCTCTAATAAGTGCCCACGGCGATATTTGCTAATATATTGGCTAGTGAACAATCCCAATTGGCACCCCTTCCAATTGATCAATGTACACAAGACTTATTTTTTCGCGAATAATACGCACTCGTGTGTTATATGCACCCTTAATTATGGGCAATTAAATTCTGGAAAAATATATCTGTCGTACATAAACATTTCAGGCTGTCAGCATAAACCACGAAATTCACTCTCAACTCTGTTTTTTTTTTCACCAAAATAATATTCTAATAAGAGCCCCCTCTTTCTAATTTTGAGAGCGCCCTGGGCGCTTATTACGTCGGTTACGGTATTCATTTCCTGGGGAATATTTTTTTATTTTTCAACATTATTTTGTCATCATGAAAAAATAGATAAGCAACTATACAACCATTCCTTTTTAATGACCAATACAGTGTGACAAGCAAGTGATTAATTATTGCAGCCCAATCTCAAAGTGTGTTATGAATACAAGTAATGATTAAGTTTTAATGGGTACCCAGAGATTATAAATACGGGTAGCTATACTTCTTATAGGTATGTTTCTATGAAGTATATGTGAGTCTAGTCTACAAGTAGGTGTTTATTTGATGTGTCTAATGTTGTTTACGAGGTAATCGGATGGTCTGTTGTCATTATTTGACCTGTGTTTGTTTATATACCAGGAGTAGCATTTCGCCACCCAATGAGTCAAAGCAGGCATGCTTCCCAGTGGAATGTCAAACGGTGAACTATACAGATTACACTGGACGTAACCCTCGCACATCAGGGCCCTGTTCCACAAAGCGATCTTAGCACTGTCCCACACAGCTGTCTTAGCACCAAGATGATCCTAACTCCCACGCTTTAATATTGGCTTATGATCGCTTTGTGGAATCGGGCCCTGTCCTGTAGTTTCCTTTACCCATAGCAGCCATGTGTACGTCTTCATCATCATCATCATCATTCTTGTCACTGCTTGTCATCATGCTTTCTTGAAACATAGGTCTACTTTTCGGCTTCTCTGCTAATTAAGTTACAGGCCCCTCAACTGATTTAGAGGTGTGTAAGATATAATGAAAGTTGTTTGTTTTCATCAATTCTGCTTGAAAAAACTACTTAATTGAAACCCTCAGTCTGAATTTCAAACAGGGTCTGGATAGCTTTAAGTTTTAAGTTACAAATTGCTTTTGTTTACTTCTTTTACTTAATGGCTTAATACAAATTCATCACATGAAAAGGGAAGTAACTCTATCAATATATGTGTGCACATGGAAGAATTGTCTCCCTTTTCAATCTGATTAAATATTTGCATCTAGATTAATAAATAATTGAAAAGCCACACAGTTCTATGTTTAGGGATATAAGGTTTGCTATACTCCTATTCCAAGGGCAGGGTGTTAAGCGATAATGTTACAGAGAAATTCAGGTTTCATGAAAGGAGACATGCAGTTTAGACGTGTTATGGGTGATGAATTTAAAATCACTTTCACTTTACTTCTTCTCTGGTTCCCAGTTGGAAATATCATCCAACATTTGAGGTGACTTTTTGGCTCTAAATATATCATAGAATATTACTGCTGCCATGCAAGTGACACTTCTTTCTGTCGACTGTAAGGATATACAAATTTATGATTGTTTATTTCATCCAATATATTTCGAACATTAAATTACTGGAAGTACACTTTGCAAAACTATTTCTGTCACATAAGCAACTTTTCAGTCTTTATAACAACAGTGATATGTGACAAGTCATTGACTACAAAGTAGAACAACGGCTCATTTAATTTGACAAAAACTATGTGATATATGTATCAGTGCATAGTATGCATGGCTGAGATGGAGGTCCCACCCATATTCACCACTGTCTGCATGAGGTCATTGGATGCATATTCATCAAATGTATACCAGCCTAGACTGGGTCAAGTTTCCGTTGGCTGCTGTATTGAATGTATTTAGTGACCTGTATGTTTGTAGACTTCTGTTTAGGGATTGGACATCTTTTATTGGCATGGTCATGAAACAAACTGACCATGGTCACAGTTTTTGACAGGGTTATAAAAAATAATTATAATTGGGATATTCTTTTTAGAAGGGGAGTGACAAGGGGCCTTTATGACCATTGAAAAAATCAACAACTTTTTGTTAAGACTTTGAAAAAACATATCTTAACATTCAAAAATCAACCTTATCGCTCACATTTGTCATACATCTGGACTTGTTATGATTCTATAAATTTAACAGCATTACAAAATTTGTATCAGCACGGTCAGCGGTCATTTTGAAATGATCAATCATCTGGTAGAGGCGACCATGTTAATGAGTGAGTGAGTGAGTTAAGATTTAACATCACATCGGCAGTATTTCAGCCATATTGTGACGATCACGTTAATGACATATCGACAGAGGGTCATATTTCTTTGGACTATGATATAGATGAAATTACCTTTCTATAATATCTAACCGATTTTAGCCCCAACACAATTTTGCAATTTGACATATTTTTAAACAAGTCAAGTTTGTAATGTTGTCAACCTTTCAACAGTGTCTTACAAAATCAGGGCACTGAACACATTTAGTATTGTGGTTAATTAATATCATTCAGATTTGCATTATAAGGGGTGTCTCATGTTCAGTGTGGAAAGGTCTTGGACAATCTATTGTCATCTTCACTAACAGCTGTTTGTGCCTTGCTGTGTGATACTAACATTCCTTTCAGGGTGCAGTTTGAGGTTCAGCATCATTAGCTGTCATTGATTCATCACAGGAACATTTTCACATCAGGGCCTAGATTTTCAAAAATAATCTTAGCTCTAAAATTAGCATAAATCTATTGTAGGGAAATCGTAGACTGTTGTAGCCTATTTTCGGAACTATCGTAGCCCTAAGATATCGTAAGAATGTCAAAAATCTAAGATAGCTCCATACTTGTCAAAAGTTTATGTTATCTTCATCCAAGATGGTGGCATACTTAAGATAGTTTTGAAAATGTATCCTATCTTAAACTTAAGATATATTATCTCTGAAGGTAAGTTGTTAAGATAAGTCTTAGCCAAGATCGTTTCGAAAATCTAGACCCAGGATCTGTTATGGTCAAGCAGCCTAAGGCACCAAAAGATGTAATGTTGGGGCCCCTAGATGCCAGAATACCCTTTGTCAGTACGATACTCATGGGTTTCACCAGCTTGGACAAAATGGTCTTGTTGGTTACCGTAAATCATGAAATTAATGAGTCATCAAATTAATGCGTGTGGTAAGCCCTGGCCTAAAAAAGTGTTTATGAAATTAATGTGAGTAGCCTTTCATTTGAGCTATAAAAAACTCAATGTCATAACTGCTTGATCAACTTGTGTAAATAAACTGACCACACTTAATGTGGACGGGATCGGGTGGTCAGGCTCGCTGACTTGGTTGATGCTTTGTGGGATGGATGCTCATAATGTCAATCACTGGATTGTCTGGTCCAGACTTGATTATTTACAGACCGCCGTCATATAGCTGGAATATTGCTGAGTGTGGCGTTAAACAATAAACAAACAAATACACAAACACTTAACATGGAACTTGGTAAGAAGCACTGTCTAAATCTAGCACACAAGTACATTCATTATGAGCTGTATGATGTATGTCATTGTTTCCGCCCACATACGATAAACCTGATTGGACAGTATACTCCAATATATCCAGATAAAAATGCATCACTCGCAATTGTCGCATCAGATTTCCTGATTTACAGTATACCTCTTTCAGTGAGTGTGTTTGTTGGGTTCAGTGCTGCTTCAGTATTTCAGTTCTATCAGTGTAGGCTTGGTTGGGAGGAAAGCCTGAAGTGATGTTGGTGTTAGTAATGGATTTGATTCGGTGAAACCCATAAGCATGGTACAGACAGGCCTAGGAACATTCGACCAGAATCAAAGGTCTCTGGCTGCTTTAAGGGATCTGACTGCACATTGAATTGCAGTGCCTTGGACGACTTGGCCACCCATGCTTCTCACATCCTTTCAGAACAGATAGTAGATTAGTACTTGTATGACACTATAAGTAGTAGCAGCTGATACTTGCAATCATGACACCAATCTCATTAAAATCAGACCTCAGTTTTCGCTACCGCTTAACAAAGATCTGAGGACATCCCATTAGGGGTCACGGCAGAACGACCTTTCATCCGACCAGTCAGAGCATCGCTTACCAGATTATGAAAGTGACAGTTGGAATGTGATTTCTAATCATGCAACCTCGACTTTAACTCCAATGGATAGTTACGGGTGTAACGTCTGAATCCATACAATCTAGACCATCTGTTAGCCATTCCAGAATGTTCTTTTGTTCTGGTTTCAAATTTGTAATAAAAAAATTGTCAAAACATGTTTTGAAGCGTAGTCGCCAATTTGATGTGACCCGTATTGGGATGTCCTTAGATCTTTGTTTAGCTGTAGCGAGAACTTAGATCTGATTTTAATGAGATTGTCATGACACTTACATCATGTAGCAAGTTCTCAGTCATGTATCCGTCTTATACCATATTTCCTCCGTTAGGCGTCTATTACTTTTACACAAGCCATTGATCCGTTGTCTATTAGAGGAAGGTGTATATCCTGTTTAATGCTGAAACACTGGCAACTCACTAAGTAAAAGGGAGTAATGATTTCATGCTGTAAGTTGATGTGAGATGAAATGATGGACCAGACTCTGTGTCTGATAGCGTCTCAGTTTCTTTTGGACAGAGTGCATGGCCAGCATGTAATGGAGTCCTAGTGTACATCTATTAGAGGAAATATGGTCCTCCCACTGTAGGCACGAGGTATCAAGTAGTATTTAGATACACACGAAACAAAATCAACTTTTCATGATCAACATTTTATGACAAGCTGTAGTAAAAATGTAATAGTAATAAATAAATTGTAAGTGACTCTGTGGCATTTGATTGGCTAACCAAGCAATTTCATTTCGCATTTATGTTTCCATAAACCCAAACCAATTTAGGCCACACCCACTAATGGACTACTGTATTCTGATTGGCTGATGATGGAATGGGCGGGGCTTGTTATTGTACAGAATGATGTCACTGATTCTGTATTGTTGTTTACAGTTTTTTAGCGTTGATCATTATATAAACAGTGTGTAAAGTAATTATTATCACATGTTTATTAATAAGAATGGACTTCAATATGTTTTTGCGTTTATGGAGTTAAAGACTTTGCGTTAATCTGCTACTCAGAGTTTCCCCCAATTTTTTTACGTTTTTTATGCAAACAATATTGAAGTAAATTCTTAAATGGATTACTTCGGTATTGGACACCATGTCAAGAAGCTAACAGTAACAAATGATGTTAACGGTGTTGGAAGATTAACATCATAAACACTGTGATGCCATAACATATTTCACCATCAATGTCAGCAGTGGTATCTGGATGATGTAAGAATGTTGTATGTCCATGACATCTTTTATACACTTGTGACTCTTACATATATTTTTAACTCACTTGATTGAACCATGAATGATCCAAAAATATTATAACTATCCTGCAACACAAACTAACAGTACCCCTGAAGCCCCTCATTAAATATACTACTCCACTTTTGATAGGGATGTTTTCCATGATACACAGTGTGATTTTCATATGTCAAGTGTATATTTAAATAGAATGACATTTAATTATCCCTATCAAAAGTTGTGTAGTATACTTCCCTCAGCTCATCATTCTTCCTTCATCATTGTATACTATATGTACATTATTAAAATTTATTTTATTTACATTTCTTAGTTATTTGTGTGTTTCATTTTTTATTTCTTGATTCAGTATTCTGAAGATGTATAAATAAGCATATATCTCTGTTAAAAGAAATCTTGTATCTATTCTTAACTTTAAAGACATATATAAGTGAACATACCTCTCTGTTTATAGACACATGTGTTATTGTACTGATCTCAATTAAATGAACATGGCTGTTATTTATACACCATTAAACAAAGCTTTCATCACTTCAACTGTTCTATGTTAAAGTATTCGAGTAATGGCAGCCATGACACTTAAGACAACTTTGTCTGAATTTAGACAATATAATCGCTTAAGCAGCTAACAACTATTTATTGATTCCTTTGCAGGTCGGTCAGTTCGGACACAGTGAAGCTCTCCTGAGGTCAGGGGTCAAGGTCATGTAGGAAATGTACCATCATGGAGGGAAGAATCTTCATGACAAGCAACTGAATAGATGCATGTTGTGACAGTGTTGTGATATCAATATTACACCCTTAGAAATCCTGTGGTGCACTGCAGACTGTGTGAATGACTTTGGTTATGACTTTCATTACCTCAAGCTAGCCACAGCTGCCTCCAGCACAGGAAGGAATGCTTGTCAGGTTACATTTATGTCTGTTTACTATTTGGGTATAATTGATACTTTTTACACTGGTCTGAATGGTTGTAAACGTTATAAATGGGTTGTGTATTGTTTCCGATTTGCATGGGAGATTTAGGTTATGTACAAGTGTTAATATTGTTCAGGTCTTCACATGATGGTATATTTATTTATGTTTTTTTAATATGAGTGTTTAAAGACGTTTTAGTATTGAGATTTGGAATTTGATGTTGAGAAAGGTTCAATTAGTTAAATTGTATTCTGAGTTTTTATGAGTATCTGTGTTTCTGTACTGGAGCACCTGATATTCAGAATCTTCCCGAGACAATGGAGTTCCTGACTATAAAAGTCCAGTTTCCACCCTTGCCGAACTTTCCAGGCTCGATCGTAGCGCCACCAGTGGCTATTACAAGTTATGTCCCTTCTATGTCTCTCCTATTGACCAATCAGATTCTGTCTCTCATATCACTTGCATTTGCTCCAAACAAAATGGCCGCACTCAGTCAAGACAATCTGATCGATAATCAAGATCAATAATGTAATAAAATGGGTCTTACCCCACGAAATGCATCACTTGAGCACCTTCATTAAAATCATGAAGAGATTTGCAAAATATTTGTTGACGCCCAGTGCACAGTACACATGCTTTGCAAATCCTGCAGTCAACTGAATGCATGTTATTTACAAACCGGGTGTCTATTTTGTTTTGCGGTTTTGATTGGACTATGCATAGACTCATTAGTCCAGCCAAAATGTAACTCCGGAATTCCAGCCTAGTTCGGCAAGAGTGGAAACTGGACTTTTTTAGTCAATTAACACCCTCTCCTCAGGAAGATTGGAATTCAGTGTTATTATAGATCTCTGCAGTGCACCAGTTGCGTAGGAGTTACACTAACACGACCATGACTTTCTATTGTGATGGTAATAATTTGCTGATGAGGTTTGTCTGTGTGAAAGAAATAATTTCTGTCAGTTGTGCTATTTTGAAAACATCTTTCAGCTAAACCTTGATACTATGTATGGTTATATTTCCTGACGGTTTTGTGAAGTCTATATATATAAGTTCTATTATTATATCAGGATCTCAATCGGATCATGTGTGAGTTTCCAGGTTGTGTACTTGCACAGCTTTGCTAAACTTCTGTGCATATATAAAACTATTGCCCTGTGTGATTTTATGTGTGAGACCCACGATCAGGGAACTATATCAGGCTTCCATGGAAACCGGAAACGGGCATTAATGTCCAATATGATTGTTTTCTCGTAACACTGGCATCAATGTGCTTGTAAATCTCGAAATAAAATGTTTTATTATTTTATATAATAGAGTACCCAACATTTGCTAAGGACCAAAAGAATCATCTTTAGTCAGAGGTGTGGTCTTTAGTGAATGTTGAGTAGTATATTCAACACTGTATGCTTTCATGATAATGAGTCAACCAACACACGGAAACGATACAGTGGTGAGTGACATTATGTCGTCTTTTGATTAGTTCCTCCTTGGTACTATTTCCCTAAGAACTACATATGTTTGTGAATGATTGCATTACAACAGAATTTCTGGGTACATGCAACTTAGCCGAATCTGACATAATAGTTTACAGTCTGTATGGTTTCACAGTTTGATAGTTTTACTGGTAAATTTCCATCTAGAATTTGAAGACATGCTATAAAGTATCAATATTGGTTGATTATTTTAGGATATGAAAACATTTATTATTATTGATTCTTGTATTCTCATACTTTCTTATGCTGAATTGTCATACTTTTTTATCTAGTCTCATGTGCAATAATAGTGATTTTAGAAATGTTCAAGTCTGTTTGAACATGTTGTTAGGAAAATAGCATTGGAAAGGAATGATGTGCATAATACTGGTTCAGGTGCCGTGTTCAGTAAACAATATTTGTTACTTGTATTACAAGGTCTGAGCTGTATGTTGCACAGTCAATTTGGAGAGCTGCCATATCTCATTATGTTTTGGTTTTTATTTGTATGCTGTTGGTTTTTTATTTCAGCATTTGATTTCTTTGAAACCTGGTTAAGATTTTATTTTTTGTCATAATATCATATACTTATAACTAGTCATAAGGAAACTAGTGCAAATATTCTGTCAGTTAGCACTTGGAAGTTTAAAACTTCAACTTTCTCTGTACCGTGTAATGTGATGGCATTACCACCAGTAGCTGTGGGCACATTTGCAATGACAATTACCTGTATGTACAGGGGTCGATTTAACTGCTGGCCCGTTGGCCCGTGGCCAGTTAAGATAACAAAGGGCTGGCTGAAACGTAAGTAGATGGCCCTACTGGCTACATACAAATTTGTTGTTAAAGCTACCCCTGATGTATACAAGTAGTGTGAAAAAGTTTTGATTGTCGTCAACAAGTCATTTCAAACCAAAGTTACCAAGAGGAAGGGCCTAGTAAGTGATGTCCATCTCTTTTGATAGTTTAATAAATCATATTATTATGACCAATGGAAAACCATGAATATTGCAAGAAGTATGTCTAGATTCAAGGAAATATCTACATTACTTCAGGCAGAATATCATCACATAATCTGATACTGTATGTGATGATTTATCCGTTGAGGTTATTCCAGACATATCAGTTGTCCCTATAGATTGCTGTTACAGCAAATTAAACACCATGTCCTCAATCAGCATGTCTGCAGCGAAGAGATCTGAATTCAAATTATCTCAAGATGTGGATTGAATTTAATGTATTTCTGTTTGTGCTGTCCTATCCTATGAAAATCTTGTACTTTACTCGTACTTTATTCTATCAATAACTGTATTTGACATATCAGTCTTAATGTAAATGTCATGTAAATAGAGGAACATATTATTTTCTCATGATCTATATTCACCTCATCGCCTTCACCCTCCTCCGTCCCTAGCTCGCACACTGACAGTCTTGTCTACTCAGGGGGTGGTCGGGTAGCCTAGTGGTTAAAGCGTTAGCTCGTCACACCGAAGACCCGGGTTCGATTCCCGACATGGGTACAATGTGTGAAGCCCATTTCTGGTGTCCCCCCCGTGATATTGCTGGAATATTGCTAAAAGTGGTGTAAAATCATACTCACTCACTCACTCACTTGTCTACACAGCGATTTAGTTTTTGTCACCCCCCTTAGCAAATTAATGAAGGCCAGACTAAATAATTAAGTCAGAACCAGACAATCCATCAGGGTACGATGACACGCATTCATCAAAGTCTGTCCACCAAACCTTTAAGTCGCCCTTATGACCAGCATAGGTTGCATTGGGACCGATTCAAACCTGGTACCCCCACAGAGCCTTAACATACCAATACTGTTTGTTTCTTCACTATAGGTGAAAGGGGCACAGACGGCCAAGTTGTCTAAGCTGCTGCTTACGCTGTGCAGAGTTGCATCCCTTAGGCACACCAGAAACCTATGATTGTGGTTCGAATCCTGGTTCGCCCCGATTATGTTTCTAGGTTTGCCAGCACCATACCCGTGCTCGTGGATTTCACCGAAGTGGTAAACATCTGAGACTGCATCACTTCGGGCTTTCCTCCCTCATTAAGCTGACACGCCGTGATATAACTGGAATACTGTTAAAAGCGGCGTTCAGCCCAATGCTCACTCACTCACTCAGTCACTCACTCACTCTAGGTGAAAAGATAAATGAAGCACTACAAAAGGGTGTAGTGAGTGGATGTTGTATAAAGTACCAATGAAAATGTTCTGAAATGTTGAATCAACATTACAATGGTAAAGACTCAAACGTATTCATACGTTATTATCTATTCACAAATTAAAATATTAGTTTGTTCATAACTTTGTTCTCATCTGACAATGTATTCATATCCTCGGAAAGGAAAAATGGAAAATTCATTAAAAAAAGTTAACAAATTAGGCTGTGAAGTGGTACTAGTTTTTCATACTGCAGGTTGTGCAAAAGCCTAGTGGTTAAACCGTTTGCCCGTCACACCAAAAGGACTGGGTTTGATTCCAACATGGGTACAATGTAGCTCGTGTCCCCTGCGATAATATGGATGGAATAATACTAGCAATAAGCAACATAAAACAATACTCACTCACTCTTCTACTTGCTGGTGGTGATAATGATGATAAATGAACAAGACTGACAGTGTGTGCAAATCTTTGGTAAGCTTTGTGATGCTGCTCTCAACTGCAGTTTAAACACTGTACTTTCCCTTCTTCAAATAACTGCTGTCCTTCAATAAGTATCTGCGTTAGTCACAGTATCTGATGGTACCTTCATGGTTAGGTGAAATGGCACTACCACTGTATGGTACCAAGCCCCTAGCTGGACCTTGTCATGCCTACACAATATGACACCTGTTGTCTTATATGATTATACTTATCTGCTGTCAGAGCCTATGTTCATCATAACCTACCACTGTGTCGTGAGGAACATCATGTCTACGGCACAAAAGTATCATGCTTGTAAATAATCCTAGCTAACAACTGTCTGCAGAAGCCAGTGATTTATAAGAAGATTAACATCGTGTGTTTTCTGGAATTTCATTTGGATGCAACAGTCTTAGCCAGAGGTTTAATTCCTGGGTATAAAATACACCCGCAAAATGTGAAACACAATGTTTTCATAAAGTCATGGGGGAAATCACCCAACCCAACCCAACCCATAGTGCCCCGCCCTGCCCCGCCCCGCCCCAATTTATCCCCCCTTTCCACCCCCACCCCCCAATCCGCCAAGACTTGTTGTTCAAGTGTTTAGAATAGATTGAACCTTTGCAATAAGTTGTGTAGAGAATGCAGGGTATTATTTTTTCAGCTTTGTCATCCCTAACCTCATATTACTGCTTCAGATAACAGTCTTTCAATAAGTTTGTTGGTTGTTTTGCATGGCATTTCTACTAATTATTATTATTATCATTACGTTTAAGGCATAGATTTTGTCTGTTTGATAGACTTCTGTGTTGTACTTAGTTTTGTATCCTGCATCAATGGCACTTACTTCAGCTTATTTGGAATATTTATAAGTACAATTTTTGATGATCATTGAGCAAGAAGTAGCTCTAAAACGTCGTACAAAGAATAATAGAAGTTGCTATCCATAAAAAAAAGTGTCATGTATTCATGTTCTCCCAACTTCTAAATGCCTATCAAAAAGACTTCTGGTATTGTCTGTATATTATACCAATAGTGTAAACTTGTGTTTGTTTTGTGGAACCATCTAGACCCACCTATTCTATTTCTTGATGTGTAAAAAAAGTAAAAACACACAATGGGGGAGGGGGGCAGATCCCAATTCTTTGTAACCTGCAGTCTATAGTGGAACTGACATAAGTTGTTCAAATCATTAAAATCCAATGTTGTACTCTGATTTGATACCTCTGTCTGAAGAGAGGTATCAATTCAGAGTACAGTGTCTGATTTTAATTAAATTGTAGTTAGTATTTTGTGAAGCATAATGTGTAGTTTTTTGGTGAAAAGTATGTACGTTTTAGCCATGTTTGTAAGGACAGAAAAATGGTTTTACAGACACTTTGTTACCTTTGATCTCAGATTGGTGCTATATCTCATGCATGTACGTTGTGTTCTCTTCCTCAGTCTCTCACATTCCTCTTGCTTCATAGACATGTTATTTATTTGTAGGAATGTACATGAGACGTGTTATAGACTGTGCCGATCTTTCTACCTGTTATCTATTGAGTTTCTGTTTGTTGTTGCAGTTAGTTTGTCATGAGAGGGATTAGTGTTGACATGAAACAACAAGGTCTTGTGTGTGCAACTGAAATTTCATTCTCGACTGTCAGGGTGGATAATCGGTCCTGTTTTGCCAAGCAAATCCTTATCCTTTCTTTCAGAGTGTTTCAACTTTCACGTGGATATTTGAATTGCTCATTTGTCGGCAATATGCTGCTCATTATTTGCTAAGAATATTACTAGTGCTTGATATCAGAAAGGAAGAGGAGTCCTCTATTCATGAAGCAACCATACAACACAACCATATATACCGTATTCGAGGTAATAAGCGCCCACCGCGATATTTGCTAATATATTGGCTAGTGAACAATCCCAATTAGCACTCCTTCCTATTGATCAATGTACACAAGACTTATTTATTCGCGTATAATACGCAGTTGTGTTATATGCATTCTTAATTATGGGCAATTAAATTCTGGAAAAATGTATCTGTCGCATATAAACATTTCAGTGTGTCAGCATTAACCATGAAATTTATCTTTCAGCTCTTCTTTTTTCCACCAAAATGATATTCTAATAAGAGCCCCCTATTTTTAATTTTGAGAGCGCCCTGGGTGCTTATTATGTCGAATACGGTAACACAAAGAGCATCTTGTTTGGATAATAGGGCCTTTTTTTATATCTTTAATTGTTTACTGAAACAATTTAAAATACACAGGGTCGGTGGTTGAAACAAAAAATGCAAAATATTTAAATATTGTTTCAGGTGTCCTTAAAATATTTTTATTTGGGTGATGAAAGAATAGGTGCTCTTGGTCCTGTCCGTTGTGACATCCTTTGATGCAGCGGATGGGTGTACATCCCTTTTTATTAGGCATAAATTCAGACATTATTATATAAGTGATTGTTTATACTAAATGTAAATGTATGATATGACTATGACTAGCTTGTGTGGGATATATTTAAAAAAATATTATGCAAAGCTAAATTTGAATTGTCAAATCACAAATCATCTTTCCTTTCCCCAAAAGCTGTAGCAGCGGTCAGGTAGCCTAATGGTTAAAGCGTTCGCTCACCATGCCGAAGACCCGGGTTCAAGTCCCAACAAGGCTACAAAAGCCCATTCCTGGTGTTGTCCCCCGCCATGATATTTCTGGAATATTGCTAAAAGCAGCGTAAAACCATACTCACTCACTCACCAAAATCACTGTCCTAGCTTGAATATAACCTGATTGGTCCATGGTCCATCCTGTAGCCAGAATCACGTTGACTCTACAGCAGTGCAGTAAGGTTGGCACATATTCTTAGCATATTGTGAGTTGCATATTGTCCAAACAACAGAGAATTTGATGTTTAAGTTATGCAGAGTTTCTCTGCAGTAAGGTATTTCTGCTGTTGATGTTCTAACTGTTGATACATCGAGATTGGACTAAATACTCACCTCATGTACAGATGCTACCGGCTATGCATGTACAACATATTAGCATAGAATATAATAAATATGCTTTTAGGAATACAGTATCTTGTTACCTTTATTTGACATGAACGAAATGCTTGCGATTTTAGCTATTTGACACACAGATTATGTGTGCAGTAGTTGGGATATTTTGGAGGGTGTATGTAATTTCAGACACAAAACGATCTTGTACACAGGTAATCTGGTACACCAAAGACGTATGTAGATGTATATACGTCCGTGGGTACACGAACCAATCTTGAACACCATAAAAAAAAGTAATTTTGTACACAATAAAACATAATAGCCAAATAAGTATGTTTAATCAGATACAATGCAATATATTACTTTTCATTACTATTTCATAGATTATTATTATATTTGAGACATTCACTTCAGAGTTACCTCCCTTGGAAATAAACAACTATAAATAACAAACAACGAATGTTAAAAATGGTAACTGAAATGAGTACGTATCAATTATCAATTAATAAATATAAATGATAAATATCAAAGATTTATAATATTTATTATTTAGAAAGGATATATATTTTTTTTATCTCGACATAATGTATTATTTAGGGGGTTTATTAGGATATATACGGAAATAAAATACTCTTCGTGAACCACTGGCTCAACTTCGAAACTACACTGGGTAATCTATAGCAGCCACTGTCTTATCTTTATTCCATATAACATAATATTGCATAATATATAGATATACCGAAATTGTATCAGTAGTTCAAATATACTCTGAAAAAAACACCCGCAAAAGCAGTAAAATCGTAAATATTATGCACGTGAAACATCACATATCAAAAAGATTATTTACTCGCCAACACAGCTTCAACACAGGAAATACTATCAAATAATATCTCTCAGCGACCTAGGAAGAGTGCCCAGAACAGCTTATTGAAAGTCAAAATATCACAAAGACCTTTCAAAGATATATATTGTTTAATACACATAAGTTAAAATAAGGTTTATTTTAAATGAGGCACATATCAATGTATAATAGCACCCAATCACCATCTTCCAAATATCAATGGACCTGAAGAGTGAAAAAATCAAGTCGCAGTATATAAAAATAGGAAATATACAAAATACATGTACGTGTATTCCAAAAAATATCACAAACGCACGCGCACACGCACGCACACACACACACACCTTGTTATTAAAGGTGGTTCTTAAGCATCTCGTGGAAACGTTATCCAGATTACCAACTTTCGTATTGCTGGAAAATTGCTAAAAGCAGCGTAAAACCATACCCACTTTCATAATATCTGGGGCGGTCGGGTAACCTAGTGTTTAAAGCGTTCGCTCGTCACGCCGAAGACCCGGGTTCGATTCCCGACATGGGTACAATGTGTGAAGCCCATTTCTGGTGTCCCCCGCCGTGATATTGCTGGAATATTGCTAAAAGCGGCGTAAAACCATACTCACTCACTCACTCACTCATAATGACATCAGCCAAAATGGCTTGTACCTCCTGTTCAGGTGAGCTACAACATGTTTAAAAAGCCTATTGGTACATGTTCAGTCCAGCTAATCCCCAGTACACTTAAAACAGATGTGTTTTGAGCTAGGTCTTCTACAAAGTGTCAAATAAAATAAATAAGAAGATGATCTCAATTCAGTTTGCCCTGGAGGAAATAGTCAGACTATCAACTGTAATTCACCATACCTACGACTCAAATCACTCGCTCACTCATTCGCCATTGATATTTTGTTTCGCATAATGACAGTTATGAATCTGTACTGAAGTAATGAATATAAGCCACAAAAACCTCACCATATTCATCAGAAATCTCTGCTAAAAACTGCGTCCATATACGATTCCGACTATACATGAACAGATCTTTAAGAACCACTATCAAATAGTAATGATAGCAAGTGTTCGCGAAAAGGTGAACGTATCCTTCCCCAATGGTTGCGGCACTTGCGGCACCAAGTCATGCGAAGACAAGCTCACTTTTGTTAGTAACTTGTCTGCAGGCCATTGTGTTCACTTTTCAAACACCAGACAACATCTCGCATTTTTGGTTCCATGTGACAACAAATGACACAAAAACAGTTTGATATAATTATTGTTCTACATTATTGGTGCCTCATATATTTGTTGTTTTATCCCCCTACTGACGATTTTCACTGACCGATCTGAAAGTATCTTCTGCCATTCTCGGCAACGAAACAACAATTAAGAATTAAGAGTTACTTCCCTTTGAGATGTTGATGTTTGATTCTTATGATTTATGTCACAGAACTGAAGAACGTTTGAATATATCTTGGGAAAGTTGTATGTTTAAACGGGAGACACGTAGGTCAACATGGTTAATCTTATCACAGAGCACTTGAAATCATTAGTCACTAAAATTATCTTCTTAAAAGAGCTTTTTCAATCCCAAGACATGGCGCCTCAACAAGCACCGCAAATATGAAAGACAGTCCATAGGTGAAGCTCCACGTGCCCAGGAACTCGTAGCTCTAGAAGAAAGATACGTGACATCATGTTACTTCCACACAGACTGGGTGTGGCATATGATTACAAGTTATACATAGAAACATAACCAGAGCGGGGGACATGGGTGGCCCAGTCGTCTAGGGCGCCGTAGGTTGCTATAGATATATGCAATCCGAGGACGGGCCAGAAACTGGCGATCATGGATCCTGGTTAAGATTCTAGGTTTGTCAGTATAACTTCGGGGGCACGGGTGGCCCAGTCGTCTAAGGCGCCGTGATTCGCTGTGCAGAGTTGCGTCCCTTGGGCACGCCAGAAACCTATGATTGTAGGTTCGAATCCCGGTTCGCCCCGATTATGTTTCTAGGTTTGTCAGCACCATACCCGTGCTCGTGGTTTCACCGAAGTGGTAAACGTCTGAGACCTGCATAATTTCGGGCTTTCCTCCCACATTAAGCTGACACGCCGTGAAACAATGTGTGAAGCCCTTTAGTGATATTGCTGGAGTATTGCGAAAAGCAGCGTAAAACCATACTCACTCACTTCCTCCAACATCAACACGCCGTTATATAACTGCGATATTGTTCAAAGCGGCATTAATCACTCACTGTAATTTAAACAATTAAAATAATGTCATGGTAGATGTAGTACAGGTATAGTTAGGTCTGCGCCATGTTACCTTGAAGATTTACCAGTTAAAGTTTGTTTGTTTGTTGTTTAACAACGCACTCAGCCCTATTCCAGCTGTATAACGGCGGTCTGTAAATAGTCAAGTCTGGATCAGACAATCCAGTGATTGACATCATGAGCATCGATCTACGTAATTGGGATCGATGACATGCATCAAACTAGTCAGCGAACCTGACCTGCATCTTACGACAAGCACAGTCGTCATTTACGGCAAAAATGGGTTGCTGAAGAATGAGAACGGCTATTGTGAAGAATGTCCCTTGAAAACACTGTTAGAAATGAAATAACTGTTACGTGTGAAACGTACCAGATGTTCTATGCTGTAGTAGGGGGGTGTCCGCCTGTTGGCCTGGTGGTTAGTCAGAACCATCACGTGGAGGAGGTATGCCCCGTACGTCAGTCTCCCCACGGGGATCCAGGCTTTCCACGACAGTATGGAGTTGACAATACCTGCAAGAATATTCTATATAAGAACATAATTACCAGTCTCCTACTGACTATACGCAGCAGCAGTTGTCGACAGGGGAACAACTCAAGTTGCAATAGACACTTGCTGAAGCAGACTACCATCTATACCCTTGAGCTGTAGAATAGCCAATAGAAGACATTAGTTCCACTCCCCATCCATGTACCACTGCAGCAGAGGTTTATCATCAGGAGACACCCTTACCCCAACATCCACTGCGGCAGAGGTTTATCATCAGGAGACACCCTTACCCCCACATCCACTGCAGCAGAGGTTTATCATCAGGAGACACCCTCATATCTTACCCCCACATCCACTGCAGCAGAGGTTTGTCATCAGGAGACACCCTTACCCCCACATCCGCTGCAGCAGAGGTTTGTCATCAGGAGACACCCTTACCCCCACATCAGCAGTGTTCTAAGCAATGATTACAGTTTGTGTGAGCCTGACTGAGTGTGTGTCATTGTGACCTGGTGTTGTGGATCGATGTTCATGCTTTCAGTCACTTGTTTTCCTGAGTCTTGTTTTATTTAATTGTTTGTTTATTTAACAAACCAACCAACAATGACACACAGTCAGTTAGGCTCACACAAACTGTAACTAATATGGACCTCTTCTGGGTTGTTTTGTTTGTTGTAAAAGCCGTGCTCAGCAATATTCCAGCTATATGACGGCGGTCTATAAATAATGGAGTCTGGACCATATAATCCAGTGATTGACATCATGAGCATCTACGCAAATGGGATACGATGACAGGTATCAACCAAGTCAGCAAGCCTGACCAGCCTGATCCTATTAGTCGCCATCTTTCAACAAGCATAGTCTCCTCTTACGACAAGCATGGGTTGCTGAAGACCAATTCTATCCCGGATGTGCACGGTCTCATCCATGTGAACTCATACCTCCATATCCACTGCAGCAGACAAATATCATCCAGGAGACACATAGAGCCCAGGCAGGTCTGAACAACACCTCATGTGCGAGGAGAGATGAGCGACCCCAGGTGATCTGTCCATCAGTCCACTCGTCGTAAGTGATGTAGGTACATACCAGGCCCACGCCCACAGACAGGATCCACCCCAGGGTCAGCCACGCCTGAAAGACAAAGGATCGGAATACATGTACTATTAAGAGAGCGTTAACATGTAAAACACATTGTCAATTAATCACAATCCTGACAGATATAATCTGTATTCACTTATATATTGACGTAGTATACAGGTGAGGTGAGGTGAAATTGGGTTTAAAGTCGCGTCCAAGATTATTGCACTTATATAGCGACGTGCATGTACGTGTGTGTGTTTGTGTGGCTGCTTGTACTAGTCCGGACTGATGCCGATTTATAGTGCTAGCACACTGAGATACCATGCCGCAGTTTAACATGAATACCCTACTCAGACACAGCATACTGACTCCGAGCACACCAGTCCTTGTTTTAGCCCCTTAATGCCGAGCGCCAGACAGGATGACAACAAGGGTCCTCTTTAGCACCGAAATTCGCTGTGCAGTTACTTTTCTTAGTTGTGCCAGGATCCGCGACTTTCAAATACCATAGTTTTCACCTAGGTCCACTTGCACAAAACGATCTTAGCGCAAAGATTATCTTTACTCCCATACTATAACATAGGCTTACGATAGTCTTAGCACTAAGATCGCTTTGTGCAAGTGGTCCCTGGTTATGAGTTTTAATTTTTAAGCACAATAACCCTGCTCATTGGTTTCACTTGCAGGGGTAAACTTCAACGAAATACCACATTTTGGCTTTACTCACTCTCTTGTTTCAATTAACCATACCTTTGGAATGTTTGCTTTACACTGCGTTTTGTGTAAAATATATCCCAGGGTCATTCCGATAGCGAACACCCCCACTCTGCAATACGGCATGAAGTAGATCTCCGTCGAGAACTGGGCAGAATTGCTGGAGAATTCACGAAAAGAGTCTTTCTTTATAAAGGTGAGTGAGTGAGTTGGGTTTAACGCCGCTTTTAACAGTATTCCAGTTATATCACGGCGTGTCAGCTTAATGTGGGAGGAAAGCCCGAAGTGATGCAGGTCTCAGACGTTTACCACTTCGGTGAAACCCACGAGCACGGGTATGGTGCTGACAAACCTAGAAACATAATCGGGGCGAACCGGGATTCGAACCCACAATCATAGGTTTCTGGCGTGTCCAAGGGACGCGGCGCCTTAGACGACTGGGCCACCCGTGCCACCCTCTTTATAAAGGAGAGCTTTGTATTCTTTGCCTTACAGCAAATCTTCAGCACAAGCACGAATTGGCATCAAATATTCATCAACAGTCATCGGTCATTCCTGTCCAGTTATTGGGTATTTGCAAAAGCATTGGTCATTCAACAAAGATAAGTTTGAAAATATTGCTCGTTTCGTTAAACCTGAAATGTACAGAAGTAAAAAGTTCGAAAATCAATTTGAAAATTATTTGATGATGTTTACAGTGCCAGCCTATCGTATTGCATTGTGTAAATTCCGTTATTCTAATCATTAACTATTAAATGAAGAAGGGAGATAGATGCTTTTAGTCCGTAATGAAAGATTATGTCCATTTTGTATCGTTCCAATTTTTTAGTCATTTCTATCACTTCTGTATGGAATGTGCATTCTACAATGACCTACGTAACGACCTTAATCCTAGGTATTATGTTGTTGCTCCGAATAGCACGAAGTTTAAACAATGAACTAGCACACTAACTGCGCTCGCAAATTCTAAACCTCATCTGTGACAACTTACACGACTGCCGAGCCTTTGACGAAGTATTCCAAATACGAATAAGAGATGATGTGTGTTGCGATGAGGACAAGGATGACGAGGAAGCCGATGAACGGCCAGCTGGAACACAATGCAGGAAATCAGACGTGTCTCATGGAGGAGTTAGGACGCTGTTACCAGCAGGTGTTCAAAACATGCTTCTGAATTTCGTCAAGCCTTTCGAAAACATCGGACTTAGTGATAAAATGAGGTTTGTTCAGTTACCTTATTGTCGAACCGTTCTGGAGTATTAACCTGACTATGTAACCAGGTTGTTTCAATACCTTCGCTGCAAGATTGTGGGTGCGGCGTTAAATAATAATCACTCACTCATTCAGTTACACCTTCTAATCAAAACGTTATGGAGCATCGTTGATCATAAATTACAACGGTAGGACTTGATATCATCTCGGAAACATTTTCCTAAAAAACAGATGGAAACCATTCCACACGTGTTCACGATTGGGAGACATTCACTGAGGTACTCTGATATATAACATCACGACCCAAATGCAGAAATAGCAACAAAAGATGACACAAATATGGACAGTGTGGCACGATGGAACAAATGTGATACGTTTGGCATGATGGATCAAAATGTGGTCAGTTTGCATGGGACTGTTTTAGACCCCACGGACCTACCCACAAGCCAGGGGGACGAGAGCCAGGGGCGCAATCCAGTAGAACTGCATGTCATTTGCCAGAAACCAGGACTGGCCCAAACACTGAAATGGAAACGATGTCAGTGTGATTGTTTGTTTGTTGTTTAACGCCGCACTCCTACTCCGCAATATTCCAGCTATATGACGGGGTTTGTTAATAATCGAGTTTGGACCAGGCATATCCAGTTATTGACACCATGAGCATCGATGTACACAATTGGTATATACCACGACATGCATCAACAAAGTCAGCGAATCTGACCACCCGATCCCGTTAGTCGCCTCTTACGACAAGCATGGGTTTCTGAAGACCAGTTCTAACCCAATCTTCACGGGACACGATGTCAGTGTTAACAATTGAAGTATTCCCTGTCATAACTGATAATGGCCAAAACTGATAACACAATAATGTCCAATTTCTTATTTCTCATTCAGTTTCATGCATTTCAATCAACACATGAATGGTGACAGCGTCTGTCAGATTGATAATTATAAGACAATAGGATTAACTTGAACAACTGTTGTACCAAATAGGCGCCAGGATAATTGAAAGAGTGAGTGAGTTGGGTTTAATACCTCTTTGGACAGTATTTCAGTAATATCACCGTGTGCCAACTTCCCATCGAGGAAAACCCATTCAGGTTGCAGACATTTTGATAAACCCTACACTCGGATATGGTGCAGACAAACCAACAATCATAAGTTTAGCGAATTTGGATTACGAACCAACGATCATCGGATCCTGGCATGCCTAAGGGACGCAACTCTGTCAGCGAATTTCGTGTATTTGACGACTTGGCCATTCGTGCCCCTGATTTCGATCATATTGGGAGGAAAGAGCAACAAAATGTTTCAGTTGAGAAAGTCAGCACTTACAATTTCTGTTGGTGAGGATTTGTAGACATTGTTGATGTAGAGTAGATTGATCCACCAGTTCCGCCGGCAGTTCTCCCGGTCCGGGAGTGGTGTTGCCAAGGGCCCGTCTCTGAAGTAGCCGCTTATACACACATAGAACATGATCACCATCATGTACAGGGGCGTCAGCCTGGGGAGGGAATGAGTGGGTCAGGGAACAGATCAACACACCTTACATTGAGACACACCCAAGCACCCACCTTACAACCTAACTGTGAAAATAATTTTAACAATTTCAGAACAGAGATATGACGATTAAACTTGTAATTTATTAACTGGATCTGTATACCCAACCCCCCATCCACCTCGCTCATTCACAAACGCGTTTTTAACCGCTTCCTCGGACACTTCGTGAATCACTTTATGAAAATAGTCATCAGTACTAGTCATCAACTCAGGGGTAATCGAGACAAGAATCAGTCTAGATAGCTCATGATAAATGTGACGCATAGACAACCAGCGACCTTCTTCTCACGTTTTATACATACAATCCTGTGAAATATAACGTGTGTGCGCATCTGCTTCTTCCTCAAATAAATGACGTCGGGCATTTTCGGAAGTGACGTCACTGCCTCTGTTATAACTAACGATACTTAGCACAGGATTTCTCTCGTTTATTTGTGATTTGATTAGCCGGCTATTTTTAGCGTCGTGTCATTCGAATCCAACTCAAAACGTAGCTATATATAGCGATGTGGTCCGAGGTATTTATCGAAAAAGATAAGCGATGTTAAACACAGTAACCAAAAAATATGACGTCGGCAAGTAGGCTACAGTTTCACATATCACTCAAGAGTCGAACCACGTCCACTCTGTGACGGGAGAACACGTTACCTACTGAGCAACATGCTGCCGCGAAAGAGTAAGTGGGGTTAACGCCGTTTCATCAGTATTCCAGTTATATCACGGCGTGTCAGATTGATATGGGAGGAAAGCCCGAGGCAATGCATGTCTCGGACGTTTACCACTTCGGTGAAACCCGCGAGAACGGTATGGTGCTGACAAACCAAGAAACATAACTGGGGCGAAACGGGATTCGAACCCGTTGTGAAACAGAGAGAGAAAGTAATATATCGACAAAGAAGCCACACTTGTACATACGTCTGCAGGGTACATCTTACCGTAGGAACCTGTGAACGTAGTACAGAACCATCTGGCGCGCTGTCAATTTGCCGTTCTTCTCTTTCTCTCTCAGAAACAACACCGCCACCAAACAACCGCTAGAATGTAAATAGAAACTATCACAAACACAACAATGTTAGAACATAGGCTACTGACATACATTGTGAGAAGTGAGTAAATTATGTGAATTCACGATGCAATTTAGAAAGTGGTCAAATGTAACAAATGTTTTATTTAAGATTACACTCTCTTTGTACAGTACACATTCTAGTTCTTTTGGGGTGAGTCCCATTCGTGATTCGAACCCACACTGCCAGAGTGAGGCACCTAATCCCCAGCACACAAAGTCAGCGATCTAACCCACTCAGACACCGAGGCTACCACAAAACGAAAGTTCGACAACTGGTCGTCTAGATCACGTACTTTGTGTACCCCTCTGACAAGTTTAAATTGGCACGGCTCCCACGACCGAAAGCTATGATTACACGATGCCATATTAGAAAGTGGTCAAATGTAACAAATGTTATATTTAGGATTACACGCTCCATAATTCTACAGTACATATTCTAGTATTGTTTTGATTGAGTCCTACCCGGGATTCGAACCCACATTCTCAGGGTGTATTCATAGCTTGAACCTAAATATAACATTTTTTCCATGTGTGCATTATGATTACCCTTAACATGAAGTGTAAAATAATTTTCGAAGAGTGTGTATCATAATAATATTGGAACACAAACATGTTCACACAAAAAAGATCAAACAAGTGATATTGGTCTTTGTCTTGTCTTGAACAAACGGTCAAGAAATTACATCCGAATATGTCCAGAATGAAGAACAGGAGAGGTTCAATATATTGCAACCTGCCCAATGCTGTAGTAAATTATAACATGTGATTAAGGTATAGTCGGTATCGTTCAACGGGTTTCTTTTGATTATGGACCTGGTTTTGTTGCTTCTTTTTTACTAAGAGTTCTACTTTCCTCACCTCATCACAAAGAACGTGTCTACTGCGACGGTGCCATTCGTGACAGCCTGCATGGTAAAACTGCTCAGATCCTTGAAGCCGTCGACAGGATTAATGGCTGTAGAATAAAATACGTCATGTATACATTCTATCCGTTGCATGGACGCGTATTGGTATTTAAGCTACGTCTGTGTTGCAGGTTTACCACTTTGGGGAAACCCAAGAGTACAAGCATGGTGCTGACAAACATAATCAGGGGAGTCTGAGATTCGAACAACGACCCCATGTTTTTAGCACGCCCAGGGGACGCAACTCAGATCAAGACTGTGTGGCCAAGGATTACCAACTTACTCGAGCTTAAACATATTAAGACTGTGTGGCCAAAAATGACCAACTTACCAGAGGTTACATAGATGAAGACTGTGGCCAAGGATGACCAACTGTCCCGAGCTTAAACATATTAAGACTGTGTGGCCAAGGATTACCAACTTACCAGAGCTTAAACAAATCAAGACTGTGCGGCCAAGGATTACCAACTTACCAGAGCTTAAACAGATCAAAACGTTGTGGCCAAGAATTACCATCTTACCAGACGTTAAACAGATCAAGACTGTGTGGCCAAGGATTACCAACTTACCAGAGCTTAAACAAATCAAGACTGTGTGGCCAAGGATTACCATCTTACCAGACGTTAAACAAATCAAGACTGTGTGGCCAAGGATTACCAACTTACCAGAGCTTAAACAAATCAAGACTGTGTGGCCAAGGATTACCAACTTACCAGAGCTTAAACAGATCAAAACGTTGTGGCCAAGAATTACCAACTTACCAGACGTTAAACAGTTCAAGACGGCGTGGCCAAGGTTTACCAACTCACCAGAGCTTAAACACTTCAAGACGGCGTGGCCAAGGATTACCAACTCACCAGAGCTTAAACATTTCAAGACGTCGTGGCCAAGGATTACCAACTTACCAGACGTTAAACAGTTCAAGACGGCGTGGCCAAGGATTACCAACTCACCAGAGCTTAAACATTTCAAGACGGCGTGGCCAAGGATTACCAACTCACCAGAGCTTAAACATTTCAAGACGGCGTGGCCAAGGATTACCAACTTACCAGACGTTAAACAGTTCAAAACGGCGCGGCCAAGGATTACCAACTCACCAGAGCTTAAACATTTCAAGACGGCGTGGCCAAGGATTACCAACTCATCAGAGCTTAAACATTTCAAGACGGCGTGGCCAAGGATTACCAACTTACCAGACGTTAAACAGTTCAAGACGGCGTGGCCAAGGATTACCAACTTACCAGACGTTAAACAGATCAAGACTGTGTGACCAAGGTTTACCAACTTACCAGACGTTAAACAGATCAAGACAGTGTGACCAAGGATTACCAACTTACCAGGCGTTAAACAGATCAAGACAGTGTGACCAAGGATTACCAACTCACCAGAGGTTAAACAGATCAAGACAGTGTGACCAAGGATTACCAACTTACCAGAGGTTAAACAGATCAAGACAGTGTGACCAAGGATTACCCAGGCCATGCTGAGCACCCTCACTCCGTGGAGGCACGACAGGTCAGAGGCACTTGAGTTGACACTCAACAGCTTCTCCGTATTCCTGGTGATGGAGAAGGCCAGGAGTAGCTGCTTTCCAATGCCTGAAATGTAGCAGTCGACATAATTTCGAATTTATGACGTCAAACCAATTCCTGTTGGAGGGGAAACAATCTTAAACAGAACAGAAAACAATGTGATTATACATATGTTGAAACTCATTTCATTTTGACTCGACTTGAGACCAATATAAACAGGATCCATGGTCCAAATGCCTTTGAAATTCGAATCAGATCTCTGTGGCCTTGAAACCCTTGAACCCATTGGCAAACGGTCAGCTCACAGACCAATAGTGTGTAGAAACGGAAATTTAAAAGACAATCGAAGTACTTACTCTCTTTCGGCTTGGCAAACAGTTCTCTTGACTCTTTCGTGTCATAAAGGCTCTGTCCGTCTACCATACTGTTGCGCTTCCGATCCATAGAGAGTTCGTTGTCGTGGTTCGAAACAGAGCCATCAACAGAGACGGGTTGGTTCACGTATTTGCCGCTGATGACGTCATTATGTTGTTTGTCTCTGTTTGCTGACGTGATGATGTCATATAATGTACCAACTATGGCCACCAGGACGAACACAGATGATATGATACTGAAAAACATATACTTGATTATGTTACAAATGTTATATTTGGGATAACACTTTCTTAGTAAAGTAATGTTTCTAGTTCTTTGGGGGGTTGAGTCCCATCCGGTCAGCGATCTAACCCTCAGCCACCGAGGGTTCCACAAGAATGAAAGTCCAACAACTGGTAGTTGTGGAAGCCTCGGTGGCCGAGTGGGTTAGATCGCTGACGTTGTGTGCTTACGACTAGGTGCGTCACTCTGTGAGTGTGGGTTAGAATCCCGGATGGGACCACACCCCAAAAAGGTCTAGAATCTGCACTTTACTAAGAAAGTGTTATCCCAAATATAACAAATGTTACATTTGACCACTTTCTAAACGGCATTGTGTATTGACTTGATTACGTTGACTGAATATACTGAATAAACAAGGGGAGGTGAAACGGCAATTAACGTCATCTTTAAGATTATTGCACTTAATCTATAGCGACATCAACGTGTGTGTGCTTGTACGAGTTCAGACTTTTGCCGGTTTTATAGTGCTAGCCCTACGAGACACCATGCCGCAGTGTAACATGGATATCCCATTTCGAGCCCCCCGGTCCTTGTATTTTCCCAGGCAGGGTAACAACAAGTACCATATTTTAACGTCTTGTGGTATGATGCGGCCGGGGATCGAACCACCGACCAGCAACCCTCCTGTCAGATGCTCTATCCACTAGACCACAGATGCCGATGTCCATGACATGAACACATATTTGGATTTGCAACAAATGTTCTCTTTAGTATATTTGAATATTACATAGGCTATGTGCAATGGAGACAATGGTGGCCCGCTCATCAAAAACCCTGCAAGTCTCTGTGAAGAATTGTATCCCTCAGTCGCGTGCAAGAGTGAGTGAGTCTGGTTCTACTCCGCTTTTAGCAATATTCCAGCAATATCACGGCGGGGGACACCAGAAATGGGCTTCACACATTGTACCCATGTCGGGATTCCAATCCGGATCTTCGGCGTGACGAGCGAACGCTTTAACCACTGGGCTACCCGACCGCCCCTAGTCGCGTGCAAGGAACTTATGATAGTAGGTTCGAATACCGCTTCGCCCTGATTATGTTATGTTGCAACCCCCTTTTGATACGCCTGATGCCGAGCACCTTATAATGGTATCACAGATACGGCAGGGTAGTACGTTTGATGCCATGAATTGTTCATTTCATATGGGGATGCCAACATTTCAATGCTGAAATATATTTTTCGTCTTCTTTATTTGCAAACATTAACAAATCAATGAAACATTTAGTCAGTTGCGGGTCCAAACTGGCGGGGTAATGGAGGGTGTGTGGGGGTGGGGGTTTCACACCTCTTTTAATATAAACAAAAACATTATACCTACCATGAAAACATGTTGAGAATGTAAATTTATATAACCTTTACTTATCGTGTTTGTGACTTTGGGGTGGATCGCCACCACCACCACAAATACAGCTCAAATCGGCGTTAAACAACACTCACTCACAGGCTGTCTATGCTATACATAATAAGCCATCAACAAGTTATACTCACACCCCAACGATGCCACTGATGTCGTTGCCGAGGTCTTTGTCGTGTCGACAGTTCAGGCTAAGCACAGTCATATTGAGATCCCGGAGTGGCACTTAAATACACGGAAATTTGCAATTTGATTGTTTTATAGCTTTTTTGAAATTATTTGGTAATATCCCTTAAATAGAACAGTACTCAGATAGCAAAATTTAAAACATGTTCTACACTTCAAATTCACAATAATTTCGTAAATTCGGTCAATACATTCTATTTATAACTGCCGGACAAAAGAAAGTATACAACCAAGTTTGATGGTCATTCGATAGTGATGGTATCATAGCTCTTGACCTTACGTGTGCTGTGTTTCGGACGCTGTTTTCAGCCTGGTCGTGTTTTGATAAAGTTTATGATTTTTTGGATAAATCCAATTTTCAAGTGTATGCTCTCTATTTTACCGGGGGGCACGGGTGGCCCAGTCGTCTAAGGCGCCATGGTTCGCTGTGCAGAGTTGCGTCCCTTGGCACGCCTGAAACCCAAGCTCCTTCCCAGCGCGTGACACCTTCGTTACACTCTCGGTAACATCGCTGCCACCAGTGTGGGCGCGGCCATTACAAGAATCTTGAAATTTGCCCTCTAACCCCATATGTAGTAACGTTTATAATTTTGTTTATGTCTTTGTGAATGCCATCATATTTCAATTTGAAAAGGTTTACGACTGACCATGTTTTCCAGATGAATTTACTTTGTTGTTTTGATAATCAGATTGGTTCGAGATTGCAGACTAACGGAAAATCAACCAACTTCTGTCTTACCTTCTTACTATATCAATAACACGATAGTTTTAATGAAAAAGAAATTCAAATTGACAAACGAAAAATGTAATTTAGCAGCGATAAGTGTATTTGGCGTCACGACAGTCGTCACTTGTTTGTAAACATAACGGTCATTCGGTTGCGAGTTCAACTCCAGGCATGGTTGTGGTCACATATTCACAGTGGGGAGTTTTGACTGGTGGCAGCGATAGTATAGAGAGCTCCGGGAACGTACTATCGCTGTGAGGAGCTTGGCCTGAAACCTATGATTGTGGGTTCGAATCCCGGTTCGCCCTGATTATGTTTCTAGGTTTATCAGCACCATACCCGTGCTCGTGGGTTTCACCAAAGTGGTAAACGTCTGAGACCTGCATCACTTCGGGCTTTCCTCCCACATTAAGCTGACACGCCGCGATATAACTGGAATAATGTTAAAAGCGGCGTTAAACCCAACTCACTCACTCACTCACTATTTTACCTGCACTTTATAATGTAGAAACAGATACGTTGAATCATAACCTGTCAAATGTTTAGCTGAAGTTATATTAAATGAAACGTTTCACATAAATATGTTTCGTTTTCTTTAACCTACCAAGTTCAAGGTTAACGATTTACAACTAAACTGCTGTACGTGTTCGCTTTATCATACACTACACCATTTAAAAAAAAAATAAGTTCTGTCACGATGTTCAGATTTCGATATCGTCTTTTTTACAAATCTTTATCAAACGTATTTTTGTAATTAATCTTGGAGAGGGGAACTCGGTAACAAATATTACTAACATGAGAGATCCGAAGACAGTCCCTGGCTGGTCGCAAGAGACGACTTAAGGGACAGATGGTCATTCTCGCTGACTTGTTTTATTGCATGCCATCGTATCTCAAAAGTTCGGTCTCGTGGTGTACAAGCCAGTTCGTCCCGTGAAGATCTGGGTTAGAACAGGTCTTCAGCAACCCATGCTTGCCGTAAGAGGCGACTATGCTTGTCGTCAGAGGCGACTAACTGGGTCGGGTGGTCAGGCTCGCTGACTTAGTTGATGCATGTCATCATATCTATCTGCGTAGACAGATGTTCACGATATCAATCACTGGGTTGCCTGGTCTTGAATCCATTATGTACAGACAGCCGTCGTATTGCTATATATTGCTGAGTGCAGCATTAAACAACAAACACACAAATACTCACGCGAGTTGAGGACTTGCTCCATGTCCTGTTCACTGCATGACTTGGGGACACACATGTGCCACTGGAAACTAGGCACTGAGCCTTCCAACAGACGCTGCAGAGACACAGGGAGAGACAGGTGTCATGGTTACGTTCTCTGGCGGGGGATACGGCATTTTACGAGCCGAGCTGGCTTGTAATTTGTTTTGGTTGTTTGTTGTTTAACGCCGCACTCGGCAATATTACTGCCATATGACGGCGGTCTGTAAATAATCGAGTCTGGACAGACAATCCAGTGATTGATATCATGAGCATCTATCTTCATGATTGGGATACGATGACATGCATCAATCAAGTCAGCGAGCCTGACCACCCGATCCCGTTAGTCTCTTACGACTAGCATAGTCGCCTCTTACGGCAAGCATGAGTTGCTGAACGTTGTTTTACGCCACAGTCAGTAATGTTACATCACCGTGGCCTGTAAATAATCAAATCTTAGCAAGGCAAACTGTAACAAAGGACGACTGCATGAAGAACAATCAAGGTACGATGACACAGTGCAGTCGCCCACGTCCTGCATTGTAACCAGCGAATTCCCTTTAACAAGGCGTCTGTGGCATGCGTGGGGTATGTGAAGCCTTTACTGACCCGGTATCCTCACGCGCAAGGTGAGGTGAGGTGAAATGTGGTTTAACGTCGCGTCTAAGATTATTGCACTTATATAGCGACGTGCATGCACGTGTGTGTGTGTGCGTGGCTGCTTGTACTAGTCCGGACTTATGCTGATTTATAGTGCTAGCACACTGAGATACATGTCGCAGTTTAACATGAATACCCTACTCAGACACAGTATACTGACTCCGAGCTGACCAGTCCTTGTTTAGCCCCTTAATGCCGAGCGCCAGACAGGGTAACAAGTACCATCATTTAACGTCTTTTGGTATGACGCGGCCTGGGATCGAACCCCGGACCTTCCGCTCTCCGGGCGGACGCTCTACCACTAGACCACAGAGGCGATCTTCACACGAAAGAAACCCAAGGTCTTAATCCCTAATGTATAATTACACCAGTAATACCCACTTGTAGCTCTGCATAAACAAATGGACACCACACTTTACGGTCTGTATTGAGATATTTACCCCAGTGATGGGGTTATTGAAGATGTCTGTGATGCTGCTTGGCAATGTGATGATGGCAAGGCAATGGTTGCCCTCGATGGTGTTGCTGTCATTTCCGTCAACCGCACCCCTGACTTCAAGACATTCGTCAAAGTTGCCGTACATCTGGAGGTTACCTTTCAGGAGCCCCGGACCAGGCTTCCCCGTCGCATCAGCCACTGCGAGGAATAATAACAGCATGTCAGTACTTGAAACTGCTAAACGATCAGTGGTTTAAAATGTCCATAAAAACCTGAGAGATTATTTTCAGTCAGTGTTTCAAGACATACATAGCTATAGGAGACAGACATTTTTGGGGGGGATCCACAGCATACTGGTTTTCAGAACATCCAGCATGCCATGAGAGAGAGAGGGGGGGGGGGGGGGGGGAAGCGAGAGAGGGAGTAATGTTACATATATGTTTCATACCTTTACTAATGATACATATATTATTTCATACCTTTACTAACGATATATATATGTTTCATACCTTTACTAATGATAGATATATTATTTCATACCTTCCTTAATGATACATATATGTTTCACACCTTTACTAATGATACATATATTATTTCATACCTTCACTAATGATACATAGATGTTTCATACCCTAAATAATGATACATATGTTTCATACCTTCATTAATGATACATATATTATTTCATACCTTCACTAATGATACATATATAGTTCATACCTTTACTAATGATACATATATTATTTCATACCTTTACTAACGATACATATATATTTCATACCTTTACTAATGATACATATATTATTTCATACTTTCACTAATGATACATATATATTTCATAACTTTACTATTGATACATATATTATTTCATACCTTTACTAATGATACATATATCATTTCATACCTTTACTAATGATACATATATTATTTCATACCTTCACTAATGATACATATATTATTTCATACCATTACTAATGATATATATATATTTCATACCTTTACTAATGATACATATATCATTTCATACCTTTACTAATGATACATATATCATTTCATACCTTCACTAATGATACTTATATTATTTCATACCTTTACTAATGATACATATATTATTTTATACCGTTTCTAATGATACATATATCATTTTATACCGTTACTAATGATACATATATTATTTCGTTCATTTCAGAAACTCTGAGACACCTCTGTAGTCGTCACCCAGCAGTGACCGTATTTGTATGCAACAAGGACAACCCCAGACAACAATCAATCTCAATTATCTGCCGAAACAGATAACAATGGGAGTATACGGCAACATAAAACAGATAACAATGGGAGTAAACGGAAAATAAAACAGATAACAATGGGAGTATACGGCAACATAAAACAGATAACAATGGGAGTAAACGGAAAATAAAACAGATAACAATGGGAGTATACGGCAACATAAAACAGATAACAATGGGAGTAAACGGAAAATAAAACAGATAACGATGGGAGTAAACGGAAAATAAAACAGATAACAATGGGAGTATACGGCAACATAAAACAGATAACAATGGGAGTAAACGGCAAAATAAAACAGATAACAATGGGAGTAAACGGCAAAATAAAACAGATAACGATGGGAGTAAACGGCAAAATAAACCAGATAACAATGGGAGTAAACGGCAAAATAAAACAGATAACAATGGGAGTAATAGGCAAAATAAAACAAATAACGATGGGAGTAAACGGCAAAAATGTGATGAAAATTATATGAATGGATCACTGAAAAACGAGGTGTTCGTGAAAAGGGTAAGCGTGTTTACCTGCTCCATCGGTAGCACCAGACACAATTCACATACAAAACTATTACGATGAAAAGCGACAATAACTATTTCAATAAGGATAACAAATCTCCACTTAAAGCAGTGTCCACTGTACGATTCCGACTTTATCATAAGCAAATTAATCTGTATGGTACTGACACCTGGTGTTGACACGCTTGAACATTTACCCACTTTGTAATGCCCACCAGGTCTTGTTCTTCAGAGCGGTTAAATATTCAGCCAAGTCTGCCATACACTGTATTCCAGGATCTCCAGGATTCCTCTCAACTGATCCTGTCAACATATCCGGAATCATCTTCCCCAAAATGTTCTCCAAATTTGAAAAAGTCTGCAGGAGTTCAGCTCCAAGAAGAGGGTTCTTCTGGACCTGCTGAAGGAACTGGTTCTGTCCATGACTCTGTCCCCCAGTGAGTAATGCCAGTATGGAGTCGGTGTAGCTGTGAGCTGTGTGTTGGGGGTTAGCACTGTGTGTGATGTTGCCAACCAAGTTACCGAGGTCATCACCGCCAGTAGAGTAGTTGTGGACGTTGCCTTGACTAGTGGCAGCAATGGACATGAGGACAGTTCCAAGAAAAAAGCAACGTGCGCCCTGTTGACATGGATACATATCTGCTAGCTGCCCTGAAACGGCAATATTAACCTTAGTTTAACAAAATGATAGACTAACAATTAGTCTCTGAAAAAATGTTCAAAGAAGTTTATTGTATTGCTAAATTACCTAATGATATATCAAATACAATGAAGCCAAGGGAATATCTTTTTCTTAAGGATGATTCTGAGGAAACAATCGAGACAAGTTTGGGGATATTTTAGATAATTTTGTGTTCTTTGTGTATCAGGCGCCGCAATTCGCTGTGCAGGGTTGCGTCCCTTGGGCCTGCCAGAAACCATTAATTGCGGGTTCGATTCCCGGTTGACACCGATTATGTTTCTAGGTTTAGTGGTTCAATACCGTGCTCGTGAGTTTTACCAAAGTGGTAAACGGCTGAGACCTGCATAACTTAAGGTTTTCCTCCAACATGAAGTTGACACGCCGCATATAACTGGAATACAGTTCAAAGTAGCGTTAAACCCAACTCACTCACTCGCAGGTGTACGGACTTATATTGCCTTCATACAGCCCCTGAAACAAACATATCTGCAACTCCCAAGCAAGTCTGTAATAAGTCTGTCCAGATTCAGCAGTTTCTGGAAATCGAGAGATTTTCTTGGCTCCATTCAATTATATATCAAAAGGTGGGGTTTTTAAAATCTTAAAACGTTTTGTTTATAATTTCAGAGACATTTCTGACAGGACTTGTAAATAGGGCGTTACAACATTCGGCACTTGCTGGCAGCGGAACAGATGGAATCTGATGGCTATCTCGTCTATCAATACGAGGCTTCTTGGTATCCCAGTGCTTTGCCTGTGGCTAAAAATAACCAGCAACTGCATGATATACTTTGTTCTGCCTCAACTGCCCCACTAGAGCATATTCTTTTTCTGTCATTCATATTTGCAATCTTTTTTATATGAAGATTTAAACACCAAACTAGCAGTTGATATTCATGCGCGGATCCAGAGGGGTGTGGTTTGTGTTGTGTTCACTGTAATCATTACAAGACCATCTTTTCTTACAGTTGTAGGAGAGATATGTTGAGCGCCCTCGAGGGGCGGTCCGGTAGCCTAGTGGCTAAAGCGTTCGCTCGTCACGCCAAAGACCCAGGTTGGATTCCCCACACGTGTACAATGTGTGAAGCCCATTTCTGTCGTGCCCCGCCGTGATATTGCTAGAACATTGCTGAAAGCGGCGTAAAAACAAACTCACTCAATCCTGTTCCCTCAGGCTCTTGTATGGCTCATTGTTGAAGTGAACATATACTTAAACATGTACATCTTGAGAAATGCATTTATGATCCAAAACTGGCTTCCACAGGAGATATCGCTTGGATTAGATCAAGCGATATCAGTGAAATTACATCACAATGCTTTGCAGACCATTGTCACGTCACCGGTTACCATGACGTCACAATCAAATGACATCACTAATGGCTCTGCTACTGAAGCTGTTGGCAGTACTTTTTACAATGAAAACACTTCTAATTACTGTCTACAAATTGAAAAAGTTGGAAGAATGATGTTGGATGATAAATAAAATCTCACCCTCGTGTCTTTTGATATCAAATATATGAACTCGTTGATATATTTGATATCAAAAGACACTCGGGTGAGAATCTCTATGTAAACATAGATAGATGGATGGATGGATGGGTGGATGGATGGATGGGTGGGTGGATGGATGGGGGATGGATGGATGGATGGGTGGGTGGATGGATGGGTGGATGGATAGATATTGTGTACACAGTCACGTTTTCTGTTTCTAGGTGATGCTTGAGCGACGGAGATACTTGAGTCTACAGTGGGCCACACTGAGCAATAAGGCCATACAGAACATGCCCATAGATATAAGGTAGCATACCTTTTAGATATGGGTTCGAGTTAGGTGATTTTATTTTTCTGAAAAGTGTTTTAAATCTTCTTGGCGAGAACGCAAATATGATAAACATTTCAAGTGAAAACCTAGGGTACCAGAAACGAAAGAGTATTTCTATTTATTTCCGAAACCCACGTTCCTAAGAAGTACTGTTAGAACCATCACACCTTTCACTGTATACACGAGCCACTGTACGGGGAGGAGAGGCCTCGAGCTGTATGGAAACAAGAGTATGGCTGCTTTGTTCCTGTGAGCGCCATATCCAGAACCCGCCTTGCTGGAGTAAGCTGACCCCATGGCTGACCTTATCGATGCACCCCAGACCCACATCTCCTCACCTGTCAAAATACACATACGGGCCCTTGTCTGGCTTGGATCATTTTCCACAACAGGGCCTGCAGTCCAACTAAAAACACGCTGGCTTGAACAGTTTATGCAGTTTTTCACCTAAGTTGATAGAGTTCGTCAACATATACAGTCGACACTGCTTCACGGGGTCTAAATACCAACATGCATGATATACTGTGTGGTGTCATCGTTTCAGCATACGATTTGAACCAGACGAATCGTTGTAACACTATTTCGCTCGTGCCCCTCCCCAAATACATAAAAACATTTGTTCATGCCCCCCACCCACCCCCCACCCACCCCCCACCCACCCCCAGAGATTATGACTCTAGTATGACCTTATGTACCAGTATGACCTAATGTACCCAGTACAGCACACACGTATCGCCGAACCGTCGTCATGTAGCGGGAATACTATGGAGCGCGGAGTTGAACAATAGCAATGAAACGTATCGTCGACGCAGGTTATTCGTCACTCAGTTCACAGGTCTTCTCTACATATATGTCGTGGAGCAAAATGGTAGTAGTAGAATACGCAAAACAAAATTTTACAGTATCCTACCTTTATGAAGCCGGTCGTGAACTTCCGTCTGTATCGCTTGGCGTAGCTTCAAATGAAAGCACCGGGGTCCGACTTTATCAGCCGGTAAGTGGGGCAGCGGGCGTACGTGGTTTCACGTTTATATCTACAAGTTGGCTGCCTCGGTGATAAAAGCACGTTCATTGCACAACGACGCGCAATGTCTTATCAAAGGCCTAGAAACACGCTGACATGGGTGTTTCAATGCCTTGTTTCTGTCACTGGTATAATAGGTATTTCTTATGGTGTGGACCGCCTCCGTCGTCTTGTGGTAGAGTGTCCGCCCGGAGAGATGAAGGTCCGGGGTTCGATCCCCGGCCGCGTCGTACCAAAAGACGTTAAAAGATGGTCCTTGTTGTTACCCTGTCTGGCGCTCGGCATTAAGGAGCTAAAACAAGGACTGGTCGGCTCGGAGTCAGTATACTGTGTCTGAGTTGGGTATTCATGTTAAACTGTGACATGGTATCAATATGCTAGCACTATTATCGGCATCAGTCCGGACTAGTTCAAGCAGCCACACACACAAATACACGTGCATGCACGTCGCTATATAAGTGCAATTATCTTGGACGTGACGTTAAACCCCATTTCACCTCACCTCTTATGGTGTGAGTGAGTGAGTTTGGTTTAACGTCGCTTTTAACAGTATTCCAGTTATATCACTGCGTGTCAGCTTAATGTGGGATGAAAGCCTAAAGTGATGCAGGTGTCAGACGTTTACCACTTTGGTGAAACCCACATGCACGGGTATATTGCTGACAAACCTAGAAACATAATCAGGGTGAATCCCACATTCGTACCAACGATCATAGGTTTCTGGCGACCCTTAGGGACGCAGCTCTGCTCAGCTACTGGCGGCCCCATCGACGACTTGGCCCTTTGATCCCCCGTGGGGGTTTGGGGGCAGGGTTAAGGTTAATATCCCCACAGACAAATTGGCAATCCTGCACCATGACTACAGAATGGGTGCATTTAATTTAAATGAAAACATGTCTAGATGACAAAAATTACATATCCAGCTGGTTACATTTCACATAAAAACAACATAAGAAAAAAATATAAGAGATTACGTGGACTCTATGGCAGTCTAATAACAAGGCTATACGGTGAAATCTCGTTTACTCGAAGTTCTGATTGAGTCATTCATCTCGAGACAGGCGGATTACTGATATTAATCCTTACATGCATGTAACAGGGCCTTAAGACAGCATCGTATAACACGATACATCGACTGAAGTTTAACACCATCTTCAACACTATCGTAGCAATAACAGGAACATATTTACTATAAATAATCTAACATGCCAGATTAACTATAGCAGCATGAAAGAATCGGGTGTTCTTTATCTTCTTTGAGTAGGGGCGGTCGGGTAGCCTAGTGGTTAAAGCGTTCGCTCGTCACGCCGAAGACCCGGGTTCGATTCCCGACATGCGTACAATGTGTGAAGCCCATTTCTGGTGTCCCCCGCCGTGATATTGCTGGAATATTGCTAAAGGCGGCGTAAAACCAAACTCACTCTTCTTTGAGTAGTATTAATACTAAAACACTGAAAACATGTATTCGACTTTTTGCAGTAAGTGGCAAAATGGCCACAAATATCAAATTCGGTTGTTCTGTGTATTAAGGAAATAGGTAATTACACAAAACAGTGTATCGTGTTTGGAGATGGAGCACAGAAACACATATTTTCTGATTTCATTTAGTTGGACAGAAACCCGACAAGACACTTTACAATGGGGACAAGGAAATGACCTCGCAACTAAAAAACTACCATCCTGTTAGGATCAAGCCTGGAGTTTTATACAGAATCACCTGTCCCGGAGACACTAAGCACAAACAGCTGGTTTGACCTTCTAAATGTAGGTCAGCGGTCCTTCAATTCGTAGCTTGCATGACAATATCGGACAGCCTGGGAGAGACAGGACATTTCCCTGCTAAAGGAACGTGGTTTTTTGGTTGTTTTTTATCTGGCCAGGCATGGCACGTGATGTTGACATGCATCTATAGACACGTGAACGGTGTGTCAAGAGGAAAGCGACTACAGACAGAGCTCCGTTAGGAAACATCGAGACAACCCAACCACTAGAGTTGGTGAGCATGGATCTTCTCACCTTAGAATCATGAAAGGGAGGGCATCAATACGTGCTACTTATCACAGATCTCTTTACTTGATACTTCCAAGCTTATCCCTGCAAGAACACATCGGCCAAAACCATGGCAGATCTATTCTTAAACAACTTTGTCAGTCACTACGGGTACCCAAAGAGGATCCACTCCGACAAAGGTGCTCATTCACTACTTGTCAATTCATCTCGTCGCGGTAGCACTGTCCATTGAGATTTCCCTCTACTACTATCAAACGGGTCCTCTGTCTTGCTGTAATCCCATCCATACCATAACGCTGCCGCCCCCGAACCGATCTTCTTCCATGACACAATGATTGACGTAACGTTCACCTCGACGTCGGTACACTCGTATCCGTCCATCCTGTGGCTGAGGTGAAAACGAGACTCGTCATTGAATAGAACTTGTCCCCACTGCATGGCCGTCCAACGTAGACGCTGTCTGCACCACTGTAGACGTCCTTGACAGTGGTGTCATGTCAAAATGGGACGTCTGGCGGGTCTTCTGGAGACAATCCCTGCACATCTGAGGCGACGACGTACGGTTTGTGAAGATATTCGTCGAAGGCCAGGGATGCTTCTTGCAGTCACTGTTGCTGGCTGGAATCGATTCGTAGGTGTGTTGTTCGAATCCAGTTGTCTTGTCGATTATTGGTTATGCGTGGCCTGCCACTCCGAGGATGGTCTCTGACTGCATTCGTCTGTTGCCAACGTTGCCACAAACACTAAATGGTGTTTCTGTGGACGTTAAATTGTCTTGCAACATCACGTTGACTCGATCCTGCTTCAAGCATACCAATGGCTCGCAGACGCTCATTTTCGGACCGGCGTGGCATTTCGTATTGTTTTTCTGAGTGGTTGTTGTCAGCACGATGCTAAACAATGCTTAATCCCGTTAACGCACGTTTTTATACCCATTCTTTGGTAGTGAAATGCATGGGGCTTGCATAAAAGTCAACATTTGCATGGAATGCATGCTTTTCTGTAGCAGTTGCGGTCTTGTGACCTGATTCCATACATGTACTACAATATTGAAAACCAATTTTTACTTGTTTGAAAAATACACTGAAATATTGGTGTCACAGAAACTTTTGTTGTTGAGTATAACTGCGTCACACTGCGTGAGGACTGCGTGATTATTTATGATACATTTTAGTGGTTATATACTATGTAAGATAAAGTCTTATATAAATCATTGCATAAAATAGGTATAAATTTGTTCATGATAAACTTAATGTAAGTAGCACACAATCTGCCATAAACTTGTATGAATGTGCGTATTGTTTGTTTTTCTGTTTAATCTGGTCAATATGCTGGTAGTAATTCTTGTTTTGTAACTGTTTTCTGTATGATGCAAGATTGATGTCTCATCACCGATACTGGCGGGAGTCTTCCCTGCGTTTGCTGTCCAGCTGCTGGGCGCATGGACACTCCCGTGTCACCCACTGGCTAGGTTTCAATGTAGTGTCTATAGTCTGTTTCATTATTATCCCTTGTGTTATTGTAATAGCCCTATGTCAACATATATTTTGTTCATTAAGTGTAAACATGTGATCATAGTCACCTGTATACCATTGTATTATTGTGTGATACCTGTATAGATTAGAGACATGCACATTTATGTACTTTGGTCATTATGACAATATGTTCACCAGGTGACCAGGTGACTTTGTGTTATGTGTATCCTGTAATTATTGTAATTACAGGATGTCTTCTTCCACTACTCTTGAATAAACAGATATAAAACTCACAACCTGTAGCCTGTGGCTGCAACAATTCCCCTGTCAACAGAAGGCCCGTCTCAGGCCACATAGTAGGTGACTTATTTTGTTCAAATTTAATATGAATATGTTAGCCCCATGTGGTGCACCAATGTAGCAGCCATAAAATTTCCAAGTCTCTGATCGGATTCGAACCACCGACCTTCTGATCCGTAGTCGGACACCTTGTCCACATGACCAAAGAGCTTAACCCTGACAACCTGAAAAGACAAGGATGTCATCTGTGCCCTGCTACACAAGTAAAAGGTCCATAGGTTTCTAGAAACAACAAGGAACAGCAAACAGCCCAACTGGGCCACCATTCCCCTAAAGGACTTGAACCTGCAACTGGCTAAGAAAGCACTTGAACCATGAGGCTACCTCGCCATCCACAGTAAGGACACATAACACAGGTGACAGTTGACTTCTTTATTGGTATAGGTAATATACACATCCCTGTATATATGAATCCCTGGTCCTGGCGCTGCGAGGAAGGTGGCATTCCTCAAAAAACATTTGTAACAACTCCACATCCACTGCCCAACAAGAATAGAAAGAGCATAACGAGCAATCCTTTTACATGAATCACAGCTCAAATTGTGATAAGGTTACTCCTCCGCCCCCACAAAAGAAAGATCTATAACAGTGTAATGAGCAAGGCTGAAAAATATAGTACAGCTGTACCATCATAATTTCAGCAATTTCATTAATTCGCCTGTATGACTCAAGGAACTTTGTGGCTCAACAGAAGACTGGTGTATCAATACCATTGTCCAAATCTAAACAATAACATAATGAAAGCATATATTATTTTCTTCCAAACAGTAATCCAATGATGGCAATACAGTACCCCAAACCCAGCTTCATCACTAGTACAGAGATGACTCCATATGTCCATAATACTCCATGCAATTTGTCTAAGCCAAAAGACCCTTAACTTATCCAGCAGGGAAACCATAGCATCTATATCAAGTTTCAAACATGAAGAAATATGTTTACTTCCTTCTATTGGGTTCATGGATTTGTGAAAGATTCTTAACTGAAACTATTGTCATTTTGTTCGAAATTGGGATTTTGGTAAACGTTTGAATTTCAGAGGGATCATTGCATTGTTGTAATATTGCATTTCTTCCAGTAATGTCAAATTAAGTATTCAAGGCTCTTCCTGTGCGTTAGTCCTGTTATCAGTGAAATACAAGTCATCTTGATGAAGCCATCACATTATTTAGAATTACATCAAAATGAATTGGGACCTTTCTAATTCCCTTTTGTTCTTTTCCTGAGGTGTTCTGTAGAAAAGGGTCAGATATCGGCCTCCATGCAGGTCTCGATAAATCCCTGAGGTTAGACTTTTTGATTTGGTTTGATGGATTTTGGGCTTGTGAAAAATCCTTGTCTGTAGGTTAATAAAACAATGCAGAGTGTTTCAAGCAATACGGACAGTGATATTAAAGCTTCCCTTGTCTTTCTTGCAGCTCAACCTATTGTGCACACAATGTTTTCATACATAACTTTGCACTCAGATAAAAAAAAAACCAGCGCTTTTAATATTTATCTCTTCCCCTTTTCATTATCATAGCATTGTCAGAATCTGTAAAGCATTTATTAAAACATATTTCCTACATTGATCACTAATATATGATACACATACAACAATTATTTGCACATGAAAAAATCAACAAAATAGAAATTTAGCACTGACAATTTCAAATAAAAACACTGCTGAAAAATTAACTGGGCTTCATGGAGCCAAACAAATAAAAATTGCATAGAGATAAAGAAAAAACAAAAGCATTTGAAAAATAATCTCTCAAAGCCCTTTTAGCAATCACAAAAATACATGCCAAGTACCAGATATTTCTATAACATATAATTAAAGCATATTCCATACTCATACAGACAAAAAGCCATTATAAAAATTCGCAACAGTTATAACATCAGTTTATTTATAACCAATACTAACAAAACATCAAATTATTGATAAGGAACTTCATTTGTTCTTTATTACCATGATTAATGCAGGACTCTGATTTGTTAGAATCAAACTAGCGTCAACATTAACAGAAATGGCCAAATAACGGTGTAAGAATCTACATCGAAGCGTCACTATATGCAATAAACAAGAAGTTGTCCATAGAGTTAACGTTTTCTTATAAAACATGAAACTCGCGTGCTTGCCATAATGATTCCATGTGTTATGGCACCTAAAACAATGCTTCTATCAACAGGAATGTAAGCTTAGAAAAAAATGTGTTATGGAATACCATCAACATGGCTGAACTTTACGTAACATTTGAACCCAAGACATACACAAAACAACAAGCGTCAGCTGATCTGACTGAAACACTGAACTCATCTGGAAAATGTCAGAACAGAAATAGGCCCAAGGGATGAGGGACCATACGGAGAAAGATTACATTTTCACTTATATTTTAAACCTACAGTATCTTAGGATCACAAAAATACAACTGATAAGCTATACTTTATATTTAAGGCATCAAACATTTGGACTGATTTTCTGCAAAGTTCCATTTTCAGACTTATGACTGTTTATGTAATAGTTGCAGTGTTTAGATATAATGTCTAATTTCAATTGACCCGTGAAGATTCCCGGGTAGAATAGGTCTTCAGCAACCCATACTTGCCATAAAAGGCGACTATGCTTATCGTAAAAGGCGACTAACGGGATCAGGTGGTCAGGCTCGCTGACTTGGTTGATACATGCCATCGATCCCAAATGCGTGGATCGCTGCTCATGATGTCAATCACTGGCTTGTCTGGTCCAGACTCGATTATTTTACAGACTGCTGTCAAATGGCTGGAATATTGCTGAGAGCGGCGTTAAACAACAAACAAACAAAACAAATCTAATTTCAATTGAAAGTAGACATGTACGCTGAAATGCTTTGAAATAATGTTTATATCACATTACGAAATATTGAGCGAAGAATATGACGTCTTTTTACAGTCCGCACACATGGCGATTTTTACGGAAATAAGTTTACATCAAACATCTGTCCTTATGTCATCGCAGTTCAATCGTATCCTTGAGACCCATAAGGTTTTTTGTCTCCTGTTGGGTCTCCTCTATTGATAGCAACGACACACTCAAACATCTGGAAAGAATTCGTGCAGAACCAGGTCTGTGGACTGTAAACTATTGTGATATCAGATTGGCATTTTGATTACGGATATGGCGTAATGTAAAGTCACATTATGATTGACAAGGGCTATAGCCGTTTTAAAAACACAAAAATATCCAAATTTACAAACTCGAATAGACGGAAAGCAAGTGACAGATAGACAACACCTTCCTACATACCACTCTTGACTTCATGGGACTCTGACAGTGAGATTATGTCGATATTGATAATCAGTACTGTCTTCCCTCTTACTGTGTCCCCACAATGGTAGAAGACTGTACACCATAACACTGTATACAGTGAACCCTTGTTAGTTTAAACACTCCTGAAAGCCAGCATTCCAAACCAATTTTGGGGGAAGGTCATACATAAAGACATTTAAGAATTGACTTTCACTTTGTGTGAGCTCATTGGAGTATGAACCTTCATAGAGTGAGGCCCAAACTGTATGCACATCGGAGCTTGGGTCATTCATAAGCTAATGAACGTCAGTTTCGCTGTTATGTGGCCGGCCTCTCTTCCAAAAGCTGTATATCGTGAAGACTCCAAATTAACAATTATTATTTCTTCCCCATGACTTGATGATCCAGAATGTGTTCATCAAAGAAATTCCACTTGGCACAGTTGTGTTTCTATTAGCAATGTTTCTCTGTACAAGAGTGTAATACAGTTTGTACAACACAATCAGAACTATAAATAATGTACTTCAATGGTGTTTGTGCCTCTGTCAGTCACACCCAAAACAATGCAAAATAGTAGAATATAGTAAATATTACCATCTTGATATCCGATATTGCGCAGTGTTATTAATATATCAAGGTTATAGTAATAGTTACCATGACAATCACCAAAATGTAACTTTACAGTGTATTACAATGAGTTTCTCTGTGCATAATTGTTTGAACATTGTATTCATTTTTCTAATCCTCAAAATTCATTTTGCCATTCGAAGGTCAAGTATTTGAAATTTCACAATCTCCAGGCCATTATTATCACAAAGCAGAACCCTACTTCAAATCTAAGTGGACAAATAAACAATGTTTACATATTCTTGGTTAATATCAAATAGCGGGCAATAAACAGAACTCAGGGAGAGACAATCTGCTTTCACTGCTGTAATAATTAGTAAAACTTAAATGTAACTTTTACAGGGAATTTTTTCTAAAAACAATAAGGAGTGAGTGAGTGAGTTGGATTTAAAGTCGCTTTTAACAGTATTCCACTTATATCACGGTGTGTCAGCTTAACGTGGGTGAAAAGCCCGAAGTGATGCAGGTGAAACCCACAAGCACGGGTATGGTGCTGACAAACAAAGAAATGGATTCAGGGCGAACTGGGATTCGAACCAACAATCATAGGTTTCTGGCATGCCCAAGGGACGCAACTCGGCACAGCGAATCGCAGCACCTCAGACGACTGGGCCACCCGTGCCCCCCAAAACAATAAGGAAATAATTTCATTCACAGAATGACAGCTATGATTTTAACTCTCAAGATTACTTTGACCTTTAAAGACAATGCACGCTAAATAAACAAATGTAAGTTTAGATAACCCATGCATTTTGCTCTCTCCATCATGTAATAACCCTGTACAAGTAATGCTGTACAAATAATGCATCAATACAAGTAGAAATACAATCATGCAAAATCAATTTCATCTGAATGGATTTCATAATGAAATTGTTTTTTTCAGTTTTAATTTCCAATATCCAGCTATCAAACATAATCAGGGACAGTTAGTCCATTGTTAGTCCATTCTTTTCACAATTTATGCATTGGTGTATTTCATCATCGCTTCTTGTGGTTACCTGCACGTACCTGAAGTTGTTACAAAATCTTGATTCTCATGGATTGTCACATATATATTTCAGCATGTACCTGTAGAGGTATTTGCAATATGAACGACTGGATGGAATTGTACAATAGTCTAATAAAGCTGATCGATGGTGGTCTGGCCCCAACAATAAATTAGCTATCTAGAGTCAAAATTGAAGTCAGCAAACTTAAAGGCCTGAGACTAGTTGCTAAATTGCAAAAACAAAATACATGAAAAATATGTCAAAAAATATCTTTTAACTTACCAACAGATTCATACATAAAGTAAAAATTGTTTTGCTGTTTTTCCATAAAATAGGAACAATTATTTATCACAATCTGGAAACATGACAAGATTTTATTTTCTGCTTTTTAAAAACTGGCAAACTTTGTCTGCCGATTCTTTCATCCATCTTGCATTGAGTCTGATGTTCTCCAGGGACTGCTGCACTGTCCTTTCTGCAGCCGGGGCGGGGTTGGCCTTGAAGAATTCCTGCAAGAATAGCACATGAAACATTAGCTGCCAACCCAAATTACAATTTGGATCATCAGACACTGTAAGGCTAAATAATGACCCCCCTTACCAGTGTTGTTAAATTATAGTCCTTGTGATTCTGTTTTCTTCAACTGGCATATCATTTGCATGGATTGAGGAAGAGATTGTATTTTCATAATTTAAATACAAAATTCCATCTTTTCATAGATCATATCATATTAAGCATTCATCATAGAAAAATGGGCTTCGCACATTGTACCCTTGTGTGTAGGCAAACCCAGACCTTTGATGTGACAAGTGAACACTGACTGCAAGGTGAGCAATCTACTTTATCTACTCTATATACGTGATGTAAGTAATTCATTCAGTTTGTGGGGGCAGTCGGGTAGCCTAGTGGTTAAAGCGTTTGCTCGTCACGCCGAAGACCAGGGTTCGATTCCCGACATGGGTACAATGTGTGAAGCCCATTTGTGGTGTCCGGGGTGATATTGCTGGAATATTGCTAAAAGCGTCATAAGACCTCACTCACTCACTCACTCACTCACTCACTCACTCACTCAGTTTGTGTACCTACCTCAACTGCCTGGGCCATTTCCTCTGTAGCAAAGTTTTCTGTGGATGACTGAAACAGATAGATTGTCAGTTTCCCTAAAAGCCTTCTGTGAACAGGAACAGCATAGCTATGTTGTAGTAGGAAATATTCATAGAAAATTTACTTTAGTGGAAAACAAAATGATCAGGCAATAATGATTATCCCACTTCAGAATTTCAGAAGGAGAATTGCACTTGCGCAAATTCACGGAGAGTATACAATCCAAGCTTCCTGTGAGGCGCTAGGAGGTTAAGTCACATTACCATCTCATCCTAATCAAGACTGAGTCAATCCGTGAAGATCCAGGTTAGAATAGGTCTTCAGCAACCCATGCTTGCATAAGAGTTGACTAACAGGATTAGGCTCGCTGACTTGCTGATGCTGATGCTCGCTGATGCATGTCATTGATCCCCATTGTGGGGATCGATGATCATGATGTCAATCACTGGATCGATGATCGATGATCATGATGTCAATCACTGGATTGTCTGGGCCGACTCGATTAATTACAGACTGCTGTCATATAGCAGGAATATTACGGAGTGAGGTGTTTAACAACAAACAAACAAAACAAAAACTGAGTCAGGAAAACAAGTGACTGAAAGCATGAATATCGATCCACACCATCAGGGTACAATGACACACGACCCGTGAAGATCCTGGGTAAAATAGGTCTTCAGCAACCCATGCTTGGCATAAAAGGCGACTATGCTTGTCGTAAAAGGTGACTAACAGGATCGGGTGGTCAGGCTCGCTGACTTGGTTGATGCATGTCATCGATCCCAATTGCGTGGATCGATGCTCATGATGTCAATCACTGGATTGTCTGGTCCAGACTCGATTATTTACAGACCGCCGGCGTTAAACAACAAACCAACCAACCAACCAACAATGACACACAGTCAGTTAGGCTCACACAAGCTGTAACCATTAATTCCTAATATGGACCTCTTCTGCCTCAGGAACCCAATGGGTTGTTTTGTTTGTTGTAAAAGCCGTGCTCAGCAATATTCCAGCTATACGATGGCGGTCTGTAAATAATCAGGCAATCAAGGCAAATCAGACCAGGCAATACAGTGATTGACATCATGAACAGCTGCGATACAATGACATGCAGTCAACCACACCACCGAGTCTGGGATACGGATCCATTGAATCATCTAGCATAGGTTGCTATTCTAACCCGGAATCTCCACGCATGGACATCCAACGTGAGGGGATGTTGATGAGTATCATGTATGATGCAGACATATGGTCCCATTGCTTCAAATCTCACTCACCTTCACAAGCCTGGCCAACAGGAAGCTGTGATATCTCTCATACATTTCTTTCCAATTCTCTTTCACAAAGTTCCAAGTGAGTTCTCTCCCCTTGGCTGAGCCAGTGGCCCCAGCTAGCACAAACACTGTGTCCTGAGCACGGACTTTGTCCTGGAGACATGAATAAATATAGTAAGTGAGTATGGTTTACGCTGCTTTTAGCAATATTCAAGCAATATCACGGTGGGGGATAGTGAATAATAACAGAAACTGTCCAACAACCATCTGACGCAGATACTCTTGTATTTTCCAGTTGGCTATATATAGCATAACACAGTGACCTCTCCCAATATGTTTCTGCCCTACAATATACCATCTTTGATCTGTGAAAATTAATAACAAATGATACAGATTCACCTTCAAAAAGAAAGAATATCAACTTGTGAAACAGAAGTACTGTATCGAGGTACGTATCATATCACAACCCCTTCGTATCGTTACACCTCTAATACAGTGATTCCTCTACATAACGCTCCTCAATGTACCACTAGCCTGGATGGAGCGCAGGGTAGCCAGAGCTCCAGATAAGCTGCGTATCTGCGTGAAATACGCATCAGAAATGCAGAAATACACAGTAAAATATAATCCAAGCGTATCAAATACGCAACGAACATTACAGATACGCTACAAAAATAAAACTTGTGCGTATCATCAAAATATTGTGAAGTAACCCTGCGTATTCGATTAGCAAATCAGCAACTTATTTTGAAATTATAAAGGGCCATTCCGTCAACCTTGCCAAACTCCACGATGACAGTTACATCATGATCATTTGCCATCACACTTTCTTGTGCAAGTATCGTGGTATTTTTGAGTCCTATAAAGCTCTCGAACCCACACGACACCAGTGTGCAGGGACTAGATGAATAGTGTTTTTAAATATTTAACTTAAATACCCATATGTGTAAAAACTAGTGGGTAACAGAAATTTGAATACGCAGGTAGAATTACTGATACCCAATGATTTTAAAATGTATGGGTAAAATACCCACAACACCAAAAGCTTATCTGGAGCTCTGGTAGCCCTTGGCTCCCAAAAATCCATGGAGATTTCCCTAAAAAGCGTGTTAATACAAAGAATGTGACCAGTAAACTGATGAGATTAAATTCGACCACGTGTTTTACAACAACAAAAACAAAGTCTTCCAGTATTTAATTCGGCATATAATCCGGACTTGAGTAGCCAGAGATCTCAAAACCAATTGAAACTTCATTGATTAAATAGCGGAATTAGGAAGGGTACAAAATAATCTTAGTTTGTTAGTCTTTACCATTTGAATCATAGCAACCACTGAGAGTAATTGTAAGTGACAAACGTACAGTATTAAAGACAAATTGCAGGTTGTGAGGCCAGTGAGAGAAGGTGAAACACCATCTTCCCAAGGCAAGGGAGTTAATTGACGATAAAAGTCCAGTTTCCACCCTTGCCGAACTAGTCCACCCTTGTCCAATCAAAATCGCGAAATGAACTAGATATCTGCTTTGAAAACAACATGGATTTTGACAAGCAGATTTCGGTCGAGTGAAGGATTTTCAGAGCATGTATACTGCCAACAGCGCGTCGACAGATATTTTATTCATGTTTTTAATTAAGGTGCTCAAATGGTCCATTTTATTACAATATAGGTCTTGATCATCGATCAGATCATCTTGACTGGGCGCTGACATTTTGACTGAAGCAATTGCAAGTGATTTTAGAGGTGGAATCTGATTGGTCAGTAGGAGGGACATAGAAGGGACGTAACTCATAATAACCACTGGTGGCACTACAATCGAGCCTGGGGTGGAAACTTGACTTTTGTAGTCAGTTAACGCCCTTGCCTCAGGAACAGGAAGATGGTGAACCACAAGATAGTGTTAGCCAATCAACTGGAATTTCGGCAGGGATCTTACGTGGATGGCTTAAAGAAGAAAAAAACCTTCAAGACCGTGCATTTTAGACGCAGGAAAACGGGGGACTGCAGAAGAAACGGAAAATCAAGGTGCAACAAACTCTACACTAGACGTTGTTCATGCATTGGGAGATTGTGAAAATGCAAGCTCAGAAACTGTCCCGAGATATCCATGGACCCAAGGACCATAAGGAGGTCAAGGTTACATAGATTCATGTCACATGCCACTGTGAAATAATTACATTCCATGCACTGCCATCATAATGAATATCTGTACAGCGCTTATTCCAAGAATGCAGGGTCAGGATCTTGGCCCCAATGGCAGCGGTATATGAAGGAATCAGTGTTTTCATCCATGAATGCAGGCTCATTGTTATAAATGTTGTTTACATTTTAGTCATGAATATATCAATCTGATTCCCTGTACCTTAACAGTTACTCATAGCTTCCCTACATAGAGATCTACTCACAGTCATAGCAAACTCGTGGACTCGCTTTATCAACTCCTCGTCTTTCACTGCACCAAGAGCTCGCCCAATACGACTCTTCTCCTCCTGCATGTCAGCCTTGTCGTAGAGCTGAACAGAGACACAAATAACACATCAGACAAAGTGTCAACACACATCAGACACAGATAGTGTCAACACACATCAGACACACATCACACACAGTGTCAACACACATCAGACACAGATAGTGTCAACACACATCAGACACACATCAGACACAGATAGTGTCAACACACATCAGACACACATCACACACAGACAGTGTCAACACACATCACACACAGACAGTGTCAACACACATCACACAGATAGTGTCAATACACATCACACACAATGTCAACACACATCAGACACACAATGTCAACACACATCACACACAGACAGTCAACACACATCAGACACAGTCATAGATATGCATGTTGATCACGGGGGGAAGTTTAGCCCGCAAACTTCAGAAATTCCCCAAAAATCCTTACATTCTTCTAGCCCTCAGCATACCTTAAAGACAGGCAAACTTAATTTCTTGGACAAATAAGCTACTGTTTACGTCTCTTCTTACCTTTCATTCATTCATTAACCGACAACGGACAGCTAACGCTAATGATGCCAAATGTATTGGAGTAGCTTACCTCCAACATCTTGTCGAAGTCTTCACTTTTGCCTTGAGACAAGACTGTGATGAACACCTGAAGAGCAAGAAATATAATATCTCCATATTATTTGAACAGGTGAGTGAACATGGTTTTTCAAATCAGTCAGTGATATTACAGCTTTATCATCCTGATCTTTAATCTCAGTGATACGACTGTCACAATTCTATGTTAAAGCAGAGGAGCTACAATCGTCAGTTTGTTAAACAGGGCCCAGGAGCAGACAAGGCTGAAGTTGGTAGCAAGATCCAGGTCCCTTGTCACCTACACATTTAGTGGACTCTTGCAACCTGCATCCACTATTGGGGATTAGGAAGATAAAATATAGGGACCACTCCACCAAACACCTTCAGAACTCGTTTATGTGCTATCTCAGAATCCACAGGTCTAGTCTAGTGTTAATAGCATCTGCACGTCTAGTTGACTGGAATAGTAGCATAAAACCTGATACCCATCCAAACTTTCCATTTTTCCACATGATACCTCTGCACTATTCACTATAGCTGACATTGAACTTTATTCACAATTTTCTACTTTGGTCAAAAAGTAGCTAAATTTCTCTTGGAAACAATGTAAACCCCATTGTGACAGAAGAGTTGTCATCGAAACTCATTCACTTCCTGTTCAGCATGCCGATCTCCCAATTCATGGACCCTCAAATTGTTTGACACTTCAGCTAATTTCTTGATTTTCTCACATGCAGAAAGAGACCTTTACCCAAGCCAATCGTAACAACGTTTATAAATGATATGAACCAAGCAAACAGTCTCCATCTGCAATGCTTATTCCCTAAGCAATATGTTACAGTTCAATGTCCCAACATTGCATATCCAGAGAATAAATGCTGCAATTATCCCTCCAAATCATGATCTTGTTGACATTTTAACATTTTTATCAAACAAACCCAAAAAAGTGATTCCTCCCAAAACACTCACCGGAGCCCTGAGATCAGGTGAGATGACATTATCTCCCTTGTAGTGACTCTCAAACCTCTTCCTGGCCTCTGCTACAGTCGGTTCATCACCATAGCGACCCATCTTGGTCAGAATGAGATCTCGCAACATAGCAGTCAGCTGGCCTGAGATAGGAATCAAGGAATGACATTACCAATTGGCTTGCAAATTTCCTCTATCCACCCAGGCAAGTTTGCTGCTTAACGCCACACTCAGCAATATTCCAGCTGTATATGGCAGTCTGTAAATAATCATGTCTGGACCAGACAATCCAGGGAATGACATCATGAGCATCAATCTACCCAATTCGGATATGATGACATGCATCAACCTAGTCAGCGAGCCTGACCACCCAATCCTGTTAGTCGCCTCTCACGACAAGCATGAGTTGCTGAAGACCAATTCTACCCCGTATCTTCACAGGGTGCTGTAATAAAACAATAGCTAATACACAATCAAACCAGAATGAATGAATATCGTTTTACGCCACAATGAAACCAGAAGATGGTGTTTTAAGAAGATTTCAATCACTGGCATGACATACTTTCCCCCTCCTTCTTGTCCCAGCCCACTGTCTGGGCCACCTGGGAGAAGAGGTCGCGGGCGAAGGCCTTGTAGAGGTCGTAGCAGTCCGTGTACTGGAGGAGGACAGCCATGCTGGACAGGTTAAGGGCAAGGTCGTTCCACACGGTGTAGTTGTCTTCGTTAATGAATGCTTCGGCCACCTTCAACACGTCCTCTGAAGCTGCCATACCAGCTCGGGCCTGATAGAATGAACACCAATAATGAAGACATACTTGAATCTACTTGTACCAATGCAGTTATCATTAAGGCCCCATCCTCATCATTTCAGATAATAAATATATCAACTTGTAGCATTGAAGTATTTAAAGTCATATAGCTGTTTAAGAAACGGATTGAAGAATAAAATGTTTTCTTCGTTGTGCATGGAAGCTTCTTGTATTATTGGTAGAGAACCAAGCCTTTTCCAGGATTGTATTTATACTGACCAGTGCAAAGAGGTCATTCTGTAGTCCGAGTCTGTCTCTTGGAGGGAGGGATCGGTCCTTGACGGCCGGGATCAACGCCGCCAGCATCTCTGTGGTGTACTGGACTCTGTAGACACCCACTGTGTTGGTGTTGACCTGTCACAAGCGAAACCACCCATGTACCACCTGTGTACCATCTATGTACCATCTATGTACCACCTGTGTACCATATGTGTTCCACCCATGTACCATCTGTGTTCAACCCATATACCATCTGTGTACCACCTGTGTACCATCTGTGTACCATGTGTTCCACCCATGTACCATCTGTGTTCAACCCATGTACCATCTGTGTTCCCCCCATGTACCATCTGTGTTCAACCCATGTATCATCTGTGGACCACCCATATACCAACTGTGGACCACCTGTGTACCATATGTGTTCCACCCATGTACCATATGTGTTCAACCCATGTACCATCTGTGTACCACCTGTGTACCATATGTGTTCCACCCATGTACCATCTGTGTTCAACCCATGTACCACCTATGTACCACCTGTGTACCATATGTGTTCCACCCATGAACCATCTGTGTTCAACCCATATACCATCTGTGTACCACCTGTGTACCATCTGTGTACCATGTGTTCCACCCATGTACCATCTGTGTTCAACCCATGTACCATCTGTGGACCACCTATGTACCACCTGTGTACCATATGTGTTCCACCCATGTACCATCTGTGTTCCACCCATGTACCATCTGTGTTCAACCCATGTATCATCTGTGGACCACCTATGTACCATCTGTGGACCACCTATGTACCATGTGTATCATCTGTGTTCCACCAATGTACCATCTGTGTATCATTGATGTACCACCCATGTACCATTTGCATGACATCTATGTACCATCTATGTACCTTCTGTGATGACAGGCATCAACCAAGTCAGGGAGCCTGACCACCCAATCTTGTTAGTTGCCTCTTGTGACAAGCATATCCTGGGTTACTGCAGACCTATTTTCTACCTGGATCTTAACGGGTGTGTATCATCCATGAACCACCCATGTTCTATGAACAACATATTTGCCATCGGTGAACTTAACTCTTTACACATTCACTGTAGTGGTGGAGAAACCACCTTCATATATCTATGTATTACCTCTGTACCATTCGAGGGGCGGTCGGGTAGCCTGGTGGTTAAAGCGTTCGCTCGTCACGCCGAAGACCCGGGTTCGATTCCTCACATGGGTACAATGTGTGAAGCCCATTTCTGGTGTCCCCCGCCATGATATTGCTGGAATATTGCTAAAAGCGGCGTAAAACCATACTCATTCACTCACTGTACCATTCGTAGCATCAATGTACCACCCATATATACCACCTATGTACCATCAATCTATCATCTTGATACCACTGATGTACTATTCGGCCCACCTGTGTTTCTAATCATGCAGCCTCGAAAACTTTATTCCGAACGATAGTTACGGGTTTAACAACTGAATTCATACAATCTAGACCATTTATTTGCTATTCCAAAATGTTCTTTTGTGCAGGTTTCAAATTTGTAATCGAGAATTTGTCAAAATATGTTTCGAAGCGATTCACCAATTTGAAATCAGAGCCGTAAAGCACGAGAGAGCTGCCTTCTGATTGGTCATTCCATTGATCGGTCAAAGTTCGCGCAAGGTCGGTCTGGCGTGACCCGTAATGGGATGTCCTCAGATCTTTGTTTAGCGGTTGAAAACTAAGACCTGATTTTAATGAGATTGCGACAAACATAGTTCACAAATTCACTGAACTTAATATACATTATTTTGGGGCTTAAAAGGCATGCTGACCTTGACCCACTCTCCAGCCTTGACATTGTCCAGTGTGACCTCTGAACTCTGTCCCTCCAGCATGATGGTCTTGACAGGGGTGGAAGGGCTGCCGGCGGTGGAGAAGCTGATGGGCACTAACCAGCTGGACTTGTCCTCTGTCAACACGGAGGTCCACTCACAGTAATATACACGCCAAATACACATGGGCAACGACCGACAGGAAAAAACAAACACCCTATACACACCACTGGCTGACATTATCTCCACAACATCAGCCCGACCAGCAGTACAGTAACCTAGGTCCCCACTAGCTTTTCTTTGTCTTAAATTCATTTGGTTTCTAAAGCATTGGAATTAAGGCAATTAGGCAAGTAAACTACTGTATTATGTTATTATTGTTGACATATTTGTCATGAACAAATTTGTCATGAACAAATATGCGAGCATTGGTTGAAACAAAATAGAACATTAAAAAGTAAATAGTTTCCACTTCTATCGTTCCCTCCTTTAGGTGTTGGGTCATCCTATTCTGTGCATTTGATCACCATCATCTGAAGAATTATTCAACCTCATCAACATCAGATCTTTTCAGGACACCCCTCTGCATGAAGGTCTGACGACATTTCAATAGGTCGTGTCACATGAAACCTGTGCATACTTTGAGCACCCAATGTAAGTGAAGGACACATGGGTTCTTTAGCCACACAGATTTAAGATTGCTATAACGATTCATCTTCATTTCTTTACAACCTCATTTGTACGATGTTACACTTTTATTCATCTAAATTTTGGAACAAATCATTCTAGTTTCTTTTCTTGATACAGGAATCAAATATGCCTCGTTCAATCGTACCAAGAACAGTACTTGAAATGTAGGTTTGTTCATGAAGTATTTAAATCTGGGGACCTACTCAGCTTAAACCAAGGGCTTTGACAAGGGCTTTGACAAGGACCCATGACTTTCATGCTTAATTTCGAACACTTATTTACATTATAAAGTACACCAGACCTTCTATTGAAATGTTGTCATATCTTCACGCCGAGATGTATTGTATCGGAGAGTAATCTGATTTTAAAGAGATTGAACATTCTTTTATTGTTTGGTCATGCATGGTTCTGTAAATCGTTCATCACATCAAGTGTACAGTTAACCTTACCTGCAGGTAATTTACCGTCAGCACAGAACTTCTCCTGGCTGATGGTGAGGATCCGCTTGTCTCCATCCTGTCTCTCACTCACCTGGAGATGACACAACTCAATCATAAGTATTACGAACAAACTAAATCCCCACCAAAACAAAGAATAAAGTGAGCTGGATTCCATAGTGACACATATTATTGCCTGATCCCCATTTCAAACACTGTAACCACCCAATCCCCATTTCAAACACTGTAACCACCTGATCCCCATTTCAAACACTGTAACCACCTGATCCCCATTTCAAACATTGTAACCACCTGATCCCCATTTCTAACACTGTAACCACCCATTCCCATTTCAAACACTGTAACCACCTGATTCCCCATTTCAAACACTGTAACCACCTGATCCCCATTTCAAACACTGTAACCACCTGATCCCCATTTCAAACACTGTAACCACCTGATCCCCATTTCAAACATTGTAACCACCTGATCCCCATTTCTAACACTGTAACCACCCATTCCCATTTCAAACACTGTAACCACCTGATTCCCCATTTCAAACACTGTAACCACCCGATCCCCATTTCAAACACTGTAACCACCCGATCCCCATTTCAAACACTGTAACCACCTGATCCCCATTTTAAACACTGTAACCACCTGATCCCCATTTCAAACACTGTAACCACCTGATCCCCATTTTAAACACTGTAACCACCTGATCCCCATTTCAAACACTGTAACCACCTGATCCCCATTTCAAACACTGTAACCACCTGATCCCCATTTCAAACACTGTAACCACCTGATCCCCATTTCAAACACTGTAACCACCTGATCCCCATTTCAAACACTGTAACCACCTGATCCCCCATTTCAAACACTGTAACCACCTGATCCCCATTTTAAACACTGTAACCACCTGATCCCCATTTCAAACACTGTAACCACCTGATCCCCATTTTAAACACTGTAACCACCTGATCCCCATTTCAAACACTGTAACCACCTGATCCCCATTTCAAACACTGTAACCACCTGATCCCCATTTCAAACACTGTAACCACCTGATCCCCATTTCAAACACTGTAACCACCTGATCCCCATTTCAAACACTGTAACCACCTGATCCCCCATTTCAAACACTGTAACCACCTGATCCCCATTTCAAACACTGTAACCACCCGATACGCGATGTCTGTGTCTGTCTGATCTCCTCTCCTCACCTTGATGACAGGGAAGCCCATCTGTTTGGTCCAGGTGTCCATCATCTTGGCCACCGGTTTGCCGCTGGCTTCACCCAGGGACGCCCACAGGTCCTCAGTGACAGTGTTCTTGTACTGGTGCTGGGTCAGGTACTTGTTCATGCCCTTGCGGAAGTCCTAAGGGCAGTGAGTGTTTGTTTGTTATCACATGCTCTAACCATCTCATTTTTAACACACTATAACCACCCGATCCTTAACGCAAATACTGCAACTACCTGATCCCCATTTCAAGGACATTATAACGACCCGATCCACATTCTTAACACTGTAACCACTGATCCCCATTTGGAATGCAGTAACCACCCGATCCCCATTTCGAAATACCTATCAGGTTCTTATCATGCCCTTGTGGAAGTCATGGGGACAGAGAGTGAGTGTTTGTTATCTTATGTCGTACTCAGTAATATTCCAGTTATATGATGACAGTCTGTAAATAATGAGTCTGGACCAGACAATCCATGTGATTGAAATTGTGAGCAACGATCCATGCTGTCGAGGAACAATGAAACACAATCAATCAAGTCACTGAGAATGACCACCCAATCCATTTTGGACCCAGAATCTCCCACAGAGATGAAGGATTTTAGGATGAGGATGAGATTTTAACAATATTCCAGCAATATCACAGCAGGGGACACCAGAAATGGCTTCACACATTGTACCAATGCGAGGAATCGAATACGGGACTTTGTCTTGACAAGCAAACACTTTAATCACTCCTGACGGAGAAACAACATCAATGTGGCAGCATTTAATACTGTAATGCAGGTTTCATCTTCATTTGTCAACACCATTACTGTTCACTTCTCTGAATCCTGACTTGGGAGAAAAAAAATATTAAATGAGTTGTGTTTTGAACATTTTTTAAGTAATATCATGACCTGTCAATACACTATAGGAGGAGGAAAGGCCAATGTGGTAAATGTCTTCCTCTTTGGTGAAACCCACAGGCATGGCGCCGACATATAAACATCATCAACTGACCTCGTCCCCCAGGTAGTCGTGCAGCATCCTGATGACAGAGGCTCCCTTGCTGTAGGAGATGGCATCGAAGATCTCGTCCACCTCTGCTGGGTGGCCCACTGGGACCTGCGAGTTACAACATTAACAAGAGTTACTTAAGTAACGTATACTCTACTTTTGGTTCAATGCCATTGGATACCTTCAGTTCAGTGAAGAAAAAAATAATGCGGATGAGTATTTTTCAAAGTCCCAAATAATCAAAAGGCACCAGGTCACTACCAGACTGATCTGTAGACCAAGTTTCATCCATCCTTCTGGTGCACACTGATCCACAGACCAGGGGAATAATATTGTAAAGTAATGCTATATGCATACCATCGGGTGTAGAATCGTTTGTTGTTTAATGCCGCATTGAGCAATATTCCAGCTAAATAACGGCGGTCTGTACATAATCGCAGACAATCCAGTGATTTTATATCATGAGCATCAATCTACGCAACTGGGATACAATAACATGCATCAACCCAGTCAGCAAGCCTGACCACCCGATCCCGTTAGTCGCCTCTTGCGACAAGGATAGTCGCCTTTTATGGTAAGCATGAGTTGCTGAAGACCAATTCTAACCCGGAACTTAACGTGTGTGGCACTATGGAAATGAACTTGTTGTTTTTATTATCATTATTATCCCATACCTCAATAGGGTGACTGGTGTGAAGGGCGTCCAACTCCAGAGCCCGGCCCAGATCCATGTTGACAAACTGTGTCCAGATGTCATACTCTGGGAAACACTCGTCCACACACAGATACTCGATCCACGACGCAAAACCCTCATTCAGCCACAAGTTGGTCCACCATTCCTACATACATCAATACGATAATCAAACACAAGCCAGTATCAACATATGGGTAGCTTTATAGGCAGTATAAAGCCCAAGGATAAAAATGGTATTTGATGGGATCATATATTGATAAATCTGCAAATAAAATAGGTACGGTAGGAACTTCTTTCACTGGTCTGACAGCATTCACTGAACATACAGCAGATATTTCCAAGCCTCCTTTCAGAATCTATTTGGATGTATTCCAAACAAAGACATTTCAATGAGCCTTTAGCTGCACGTACCATTGTGACCAGGTTGCCAAACCACTGATGTGCCAGTTCATGTCCAACAACAAGGGCCACCCACTGCTTCACCCTGGCCGAGGTGTTGGCGGGATCTACCAGCAGGGCCGTTTCTCTGTACGTCACCAGGCCCCAGTTCTCCATGGCACCTGTAGGACACAACAAACATATAGCAATGGAGGACAACAAGAGCCACCCACTACTTCACCCTGGCCGAGGTGTTGGCGGGATCTACCAGCAGGGCCGTTTCTCTGTACGTCACCAGACCCCAGTTCTCCATGGCACCTGTAGACACAACAAACATATAGCAATGGAGGACAACAAGAGCCACCCACTGCTTCACCCTGGCCGAGCTGTTGGCAGGATCTCTCTGTACGTCACCAGACCCCAGTTCTCCATGGAACCTGTAGGACACAACAAACATACGGCAATGGAGGACAACACGGGCCACCCACTGCTTCACCCTGGCCGAGCTGTTGGCGGGATCTACCAGCAGGGCCGTCTCTCTGTACGTCACCAGGCCCCGGTTCTCCATGGCACCTGATGGACAAAACTTTATGAAATACAAGGTCACACTTTCATTGATCAAGAATACCCAATTTTATAATATACACTAAAGTTAATCTGTCATGACAAATCAACTATAGTCACATGAGTGAGAGTATGGTTTTACATCCCTTCTAGAAATATTCCAGAAATATCACAGTGGGGCACACCAGAAATTGGCTTCACACATTGTGCCCATGTTGGAAATTGAACCCAGGGCTTCAGCAATACGAGCAAACGCTTTAACCACTAGGCTACCCCACCACCCCTATAGTCATATGAACAAAATCAAAGAGTTCTGTAACTTCTTTTGTGTAGTATAGTTTGTCAATGGCACAGATTTGTCACCTAGCTCAGATTTCCAGGACCAAAAAGATTTCAGGTTGCCCTGTTAGTCAGAAGGGGAAACTTGAACCAAAATTGGGTAATTACAACTTCTAATTAACCTGGCTCATAGCTGGAATATTGCAGAGTGCGTCATTAAACAACAAAGAAACAAAATCATTTTATGTAATTAACCACTGGCCATATCCAGGAAGGCATGATATCACCATCATGTTACTGCCTGCAGGACTAAACACCAATCACTCACATTAGAGCCTGTTAGGAATAAAAATTTCCGCTGTATCTTGGCAAACTTACTTTCCTATGCAAAGGAGACTCCGTGAAATTTCAGATTTTGAAAGCAAAAATGATGCCCTCTGTAAGATGCCATCACAATAACAAAGCAATGAGTTGTCAGTATTTCACTTACCTGAAGCAAAATCTGCAATAGCTATCAGATCCATCTTTGGTAGAGGGTATGGAATGCCAAAGTAATCTTTGTAGAACGGCAGTGTCTTCACAGCAACCTGAAACACATCTTGTGTTTATTACGCATCACTTCATATTTGTCATATCAAGCGATCCCTGACTTACTCCAGGACAAATATGCAAGCAACATTCATACGTGGCATGCACTTAGCCTTGTATATGAATATTTAACATTTTTTGCAAAAAACAAGAGTGTGGAAGGCATGTAGATATTATCCACTTAAGTATTTGGGACTCAGTCAGGCCCTAAGCCATATCCCTGATTAATGAACTAAATTATCCCTACAGCAGACATTCTTGGTGACAAAACTTAGGGCTATTGCCAGTCACAATGGCTGGATCAACTAGATTGATTCAGGTCAATCGACTCAAATTGTAATAGGTATATTTTTCAGTCTAATAGTAATAGTCAAATGACTACAAACTACGACAACATATCCATTTTACATGACACTTATTACACAGTTACACCTAGACCAAACAGACCACAGACCATTGAATATAATCTTTAAGGATGAATATCTCGGCACAAGTCATGCCATTTCAGTTTCTGGTCTATGGTCCTTACCAAGAGACAATTAAAAAACAGACTTGGACAATGTGTATCTTTAATTCTTAGCATAGTGAGTACCAGTGTGTGAAAGTCAAAATATTGCTGGCCAGGTGGGATAGCTATCCTTAAAATTTAAAATGGCAGTTTCAAATTTCAGTAGCTTAAAAATGAGAGAGTTTATTTTTCGTCCACACAATGTTTGAAATGGGAAGTCAAAGTTAGGTAACACAGCTTGTGATTGGACATGATTGGATAAGCTACAAATTACAACCAATAAAAACATTTATCTATAGTACTACAGTCACTCAAATTAGATGAAAGCGGTCAACTCTAATCTTGCAACATTTATAAAAACATTACAGACATAAATTATATTCTTTTATTTTTTAGGGTTGTATTGATCTACAGAAAGGGGAGATAACTTTTTTTAATCAACTTAGGTGTGCATAAAAAAACTCATTTAATTTCAGAAGCCAAGTGGGACATTTCAGAATCTTTACCCTGACGGATATTTTGCAAGCCACAGGCAAGCAGGCAAGAGGCTATTTTGCACACTGGCTGGTACTGTAGTTTCAGTTCCCAGTCCATGTTATAACTTGTCCACCTACATCAAGAGCAAAGTTGCCCTGCTCCTTCTTGCCCATAGGTGTATAGACTCTCACAATGACGCCATCCGCATCCTTGCCCTCCACGTAGTCGTAGTCCCCCACGATGAAGGCCAGGAGGTATGTTGACATGACTGGCGTTCTGTCATACTCCACCACACGCCAGTTGGGGTCCTTGTCTGGGGTGTCAGACTTGACAGGCTGCAGGGCAAATACATTGTGTCACTAAGCTATCTCTGTAGAGCATGTGAGCTCAATAAAAACGTCCATGGAAGATTCGATTTTTTTAATTTTAGGGGAAAATAATAAGAGGACAAAGTCATCAATATTGTTATATTGATTGCATGTCAAATGTAATGGCATGAAAAGGCACCAGTTTACCACAAGACCTATCTATGTGCCAAGTTTGGTGAAGAAATATTGTACGGTTTTCAAGATCTGCTCCAGAAATGAGAACTAGCATCATTTCCAGTCTAAGTCAAATTTGTTGCTATGGAAACTCAAAAAATACATTTATAAAAAATCCCAACTATCAAAAAGTACCAGTTCACCACTTGACCCATCTATGTGCCACCTTTGGTGAATAAATATTGTACAGTCTTCAAGATCTGCCCCTGGAAATGACATCTTGCAAGGATGGAAGGACAGTGTCCATTTTAATACCCCCAGTAAAATGTGTTACAGGGGACAATGACAATCATACCTTTATACTGCAACATTTCCTCAACATGCTCAAAGAGGTATGCTCAAAGAGTATGACATATCAGCTACTTCATCAAAAGATATGTGTTCATTTGCATTGTAGCTTGATGAAAATACAATACTTGTTAACTTCAAAACCCATCTTACCATATTGCTAAGAGCTACTTTCTCCTTGGGCACAACAAGCGTGACGTCGAATGAAGCCTTGACTGCTGGCTCATCCCAGCCAGGGAAAGCCCGCCGAGCATCTGTGGCCTGGAATAATTGTTGCCAAATATTACATAGTTCACACACCACATCACATTTCACGATTCAACACACGGTTTACCTGCAAAAATACACTCTACCATAGCAGCGGTATAAACTAACATTTTTTGTCCACTAGTCCTTATAAAGGATAACATATAGCAAATCCCTTAAAATGGCAAATTTCTACTCGTCCTTATGATACCTCAACTATTGGGCAGTTTGGCAAAGACTACAGGATACTGCCTCAGTACAATGTGCCAGTATTCAACATAGTGTCATCACACTACAGGCGAGTGAGTTGTGTTCAACACTGATTTGATATTTCAGTTAATATTCAGCATGTCATCTCAATGTGAGCGAAAGCCCAAACCGTGTGCTACCATAGTCAATTACTGGAATGAGTATTTTTAATGTGCGGCATTCAAAAATAGAAGATGGAATAATGTTTGAACCTCAATCTTATTAACATAAGGAGGCCCGCAATAGGTCATGTGAGGTTAACATTCTATTCAGCATAGAGATTTCTAATTTCTCAGAACCAGTGAGTGAGGCATTCAGAGAAGCATATCTGATTTCTGTGTCTTAAAAATGAACTTAACGGGCTGTTCCAAATTCAAATAAGAAAGACCAAGCTGCAATAAGGCTCTAAATACGTTATACACCATCATAACACCGAAGTCAAAAGGGAGTATTTGTAGTGTTTGTGGGTTTCCTTCAGTTAAGATCAAAGTTTCTGAATTAAAGTGGCAAAGAAATTAAAGAATTTCAGAAAGCTGACATCTAATTGGCTCAAGAACCCACATATCCTGCAATTAAATTGGGTTGTCAAACTTTGCTTGGTGTTCCCTTGACATGACCCAGTGTTCCCGTTTACCGGTAATTACCAGTTTTTTACCGGTAAAATTAGGCTTGGACCAGTAATTCATGTGACTGCCAGTCCCTGTGGACCGGCAAATAAAGTACCTAATAAATCCTTGTTGTTGAACAAAACATCGGTGATATTCATATAAGCAGCTTGTCTGTTACCATCAGGGTTTCCCCTTGTCTACTTCTAGGTTAAATATTCATGTGTAGCGAGTTCGTCTCGAAATAATAAAAAAAAAGAAGAGAAAATTGTGACTGAAGCTTGAGTGAATGACGTATAGATCTAACTAAGTTACATCAGAGATGACATCTTTGCACTGAACAGGATGTTGAACGAATTAAAACCAAATAATTTTCATACGTTTTTTATTTGTTGAAAGTTGGGACTAACACAAAATGGTGGAGACTGGTAATTTTTAGAGTTGCTAGTCCTTGTGGACTGGCAGTTTCACAAGCAAGCAGGAACACTGATGACCTCCTATTAACATGATGGAATGTTACTCAGAACTTCATGCAGAGAGGTATTCCAACAAAGTAAAAACGAGTATCATAAAAGAGTTATCAATGATTACCTCAAACTGTGTGACAGCTCCAAACCTCTCCTGCCCATCTGGCATGGTGTACTTGCTTCGGTAGAAGCCTTTCATCTTGTCATTAAGCTCCCCTGTGTAGCTCACCTTCAGCACTCCTTTACCTGGCTGCAAACAGTGTAATAGCATGTCATGACATTAAATATTTCTGGCCGGGTGAGCTAAATTGTCAACAATCAGAAGATTTACTGATATGTTCGGTGTCTGAGATCAACAAGCATGGTAAGACATTATGAAACTAGTCCATCTTGAAAGTTGCAGGCAGCATTTGTAAATACAAACAATGCGTGCAGTACATGCTGTTTGAAGCAGTAATTAGCCACAGAAATTCAGACTTGGACTGAAACTTTTCTCTTGCCAAGATCACAGTCTTGCTGTCTTTTCTCTCTCATTTTCTTCCATCTTCCCAAGGCACAGAGTTAACACTTTTAAAGTCCAGTTTCCACCCTTGCCGATCTAGGCTGGAATTACTGGGCTCGATTGTTGCGCCACCAGTGGCTATTACCAGTTATGTCCCTTCTAAGCCTCTCCTATGGACCAATCAGATTCAACCCTCGTATCACTTGCGTTTGCTTCACACAAAATGGTGGCGCCCAGTCAGGACGATCTGACTGATAATCAAGATCTACATTGTGATAAAACGGGTCTTACATCGCGAAATACATCAAATCACGTGAGCATCTTGATTAAAAACATGAAAAGATTTGGAATAATATCTGTTGACAACGAGTTGGCGGTGCACATGCTTTGCAAATACTGTAGTCGATCGAAATCTGCACAACAGTTTACGAACCAGATTTCGATTTCGGTGCACGATTTTGATAGGACTATGCATAGACTCGTTAGTCCAGCCAAAATGTAACTCCATAATACCAGCCTAGTTCGGCAAGGGTGGAAACTGGACTTTTATAGTCAGTTAACTCCTTTGCCTCGGGAAGATGATTTTCTTCTGTTGAGTGTTGTCTTTACTTTTCTAAGTCTTTAACATTTCTCATAAATAAATATGGTCCAATGATACAACATAAATCATGAAAATAAAAAATGTCTAAGGAACTGGTCATGTATTACTTCATGCACCACCACCCCTCCCCATCCTCCCTTCATAATAAATGAGCCTAAATACTGTTCAAATTAACAATTTTATTTAGAAAAATAGAACCATTAAACTTGTATCACCCCATCCCCCTCCCGAACCCTTAATAATAAATTACAATGCTGTAAATAATGTTCCAATTTAAAAAAAATAAAATAGAACCGCCACACACACACAGTTTTAGATAACTAAATGTACTTTTTGTTTTATATAGCTTGCAATTGATATATCTTGCTTCATAACACATGTCTAACACAGTATATATTTCATTTAAGAATGTGCACACTTCAGTGCCCAATTAACATATTATATATACACCCAAGTTGTATCAAATAAATATTTCTACACCAATGGCTTTTTAATCAATACTGTATTGTTTAGTGATTCAAACTTATCAGACACACTGGACTGGAGAATAACTGGATCTGGCTATGACTATTTTACACTTAAAAAATGTTATGGTCAGCCTCAGAATATTTAATGAACATTTATATACATGTACTACAGCTTGTTTTAAAAGGTGCATATATTTGATCATACCCACATAATGTGTTGTACTTAGAATGGTTCTAAATTTATTAACATTGAAGAGGTCTTAAAACATATTGCCTGTTGATCAATCCAGAAATAATATTCACTCACTCATTTGCTAGTGCTGTCCTGACCGATTTTATATTGCTAGCCCACTGAGATACCATGCTGCAGTTTAACATGGATACCTCACTCAGAAAACAGTATATTGACTCCGAGCTGACCAGTTCTTATTTTATCCCCTTAATGACGAGCACCAGGCAGGGTAACAACAAGTTCTATCTTTTATCAACTTTTGGTTTGACAAGGCTATGGGATCGAACCACCCACTTTTCACTCTCCTGGACGACGCTCTATCCACTACACCACACTGTGCAGGAGAATGAATACGATCAACAGACACGAAGACTCACCTGAAGGGGTGAGGGGAACTTGAAAGTGGCGGTCTCCTCTTCCTTGTCCACTGACACCTCGGCCGCCAGGGACTTGTCTGAGAGAGAGAGTAGGGGTAGACACATGGAATTTCAACATCATGAACATTTCATGAACATCACACAAAAATGATCCTGAAACCAGATTCAAACTTAGATCCAAAGAATGCAGTACTGACAGTCAACAAAGCCTCCCCAAGCAATCCAGAGGAGAGTTGGGTTTAATACGGTTTTGAACAGTATTTCAGTTAGGGTAAATCACAATGTGACAGCTAAATGCAGAAGGAAGACAAAACTGACGCAGGTCCTAGATTTCTACCACTATGGTGAAACCGACCTGCACGGAAAACCGAAAACAGTGCTCTTTTGTTTGGTTAACGCCACACTCAGCATCATTCCAGCTATATGACTGCGGTCTGTAAATATCAAGTGTGGCAAGACAATCCTGTGACTGACATCATGAGCATCGATCTACGCAATACGATGACATGCATCAACTGAGTCAGCGGGTCTGACCACCCGATCCTGTGTTAGTCATCTCTTACAACAATATGCTTTTTGCATATTTACTCAAAGCTACTTCTCCGATATATATTTATAATTGATTGATATATAGTTAATGATTATTGATTTCTAAGATTAATATTGAAAGTCAGCCTTAATCAGTATGCTATGTTAGAAATTCTGTACATAACTGATTAAGGGATTAAGGGTATGACGACACTTAACAAATGAAGCCATGGCAGCAGGTATGCAAGAGAGGAGCGTAACAGCATGGAGATAATTCACAAGATAATTGAGAATACTATCATAGTTACTAGGGCTGCAACAAATACACTATGAGGCGAATATGATTCGTATCATGATTATATATGGTAATGAATACGAATATTAATCAACGAATACAATAATAAGTCAGCAGTTGATGTATTATTTGTTATATTCAGTGAAACATTAACATAAATTATTTGACATGGTTTGTTAATTTTCTATATCATACATTTATATACTGCACTTGACCAGGTACTTAGTCTTAGTACTTGCTCAAATGCTACAATGACCAGTGACCACATTTCTGTCAAATTAAATATTATAAGAGCGTTGTCTTTAAAGAAATCTATGCATATCATATGTTCTTATGGATGTTTTAGGTACAGGATACGTAAATGCACATGATTGCATATTCATAAATAGTCGATTCTAGTGGCCACGAATAACGAATTCAATTATGAATGGATAAGGTTTGATTCACCGAATACGCGACTGAATTGTAACGGTCCTAATAGTTACACATCTTTTCATATCTCACCTCCACTTGCATAGGTAACTTCATTGATAGTGATGTCAAGTGAATTGACAGTCACTGTGTCTGTCGAAGTCTTCACCTGGAAAATATTCACTTCTTGCATTATTATCCCTTGTCAAGGTGTGACATGGAAGCATAGATGTTCGTTGAGAAAACTAACAAATTGGGGCCATCCTCAACGAGTTAAAGGACAAAGTAAGATATGGGCAAAGGTTTGGTGCGCCCAAGGGACTCATCTGTGCACAGTGAACTGCGGAGCCTCAAACAAGTGGGCCACCCGTGCCCCCTGGGGAATGTTAAGGGGATGATGAGGGAGGTCATTCTTAAACTGGCTACGATTGTTTTGAACCCATGCTACATTGCAATTTATTCTCATATTTCAAGGTTTGCATGTTGCTTTGTATTTGGTTGTTTAATTCTACACTCCACAATATTCAAACAATATATGACGATATGTTAGCACTGTCGTGTACCCAGTCAAATTCTACCCCGGTTACGGCCCTGCCTCCACAAATCCAAGTGGTAGGCCTATAAGGTATAAGCAAAATGGTAAAAAAAGAAGAGGTGTGGTACAATTAAAGCTGAATAAGAAACTGAATACATGACAATTATAATAATACCTTGGCACAATCGGCTTCATTCATTTAAATATACCAGATCCATGATATTATTTTATTTACAGTTATGTACATATCAATTTTAAGTCATTTAATTTCACAATTTCTACTTTCATTTTCACTTTTATATTTCAATGAGAAACATATTTTTTCATTACCTCCACATCTATTTCTTCCTGGCCCTGAAATACAAATGCGTCTAGATCTGGTTTCAAACGAATGTTGTAATTCGATGGAACAACATCGGTTGGAAGACGTTTGAACTCGCGTTTTTCAGGCATGGTGCTGAAATTCCTAGCCAAAAGTGTCGACACGGATCTGACAAGTTTTGGAGTAAGGAAAGTCGCAAGACGACACGTATGTAGCAAATGTAACGCTGTTGATGTTTTGACTACCCGGAAATGCTGCCGTTCGGATCTTGTCTGTCTATACACAAAATGCAATCTTCTATTTGGTTCTAAACCTTCTCTGAAAATGACAGCTACGCGACGGAGAGACGACCACAATAATCTAGGACCACCAGACACAGACTGCATCAATGTCTCCAGTAGGCAAGGGGAGACAAGGCTAATGTTGTCATGTATCGAGCGTGACTGCGTGAAAGATGTCACTGCACGTGGTAGCGTCAGGTCAGAATGAGGTTGCCGGATGCTGTTTTCTCAAAAACATATCTTTTGTGAGAATGTATTTCTTTTGGACTTGCCACAATATGAACATTTACGTAATATCAACACGCCAGTTTACCGCATTGACGCACCTTTTAAAATAAATATAATTAATTACTGTAATATTTTGAACCGTGGAGCATGAAGTCTCTCTCCAGTACTTGTTTCATTACCAGTGCCAACGTAGGCTACATATGCACGTGTCGTTTTGTTATTTATTTAACGTATATCTTAATCCAAAACAACAATATAACTACCGAATCAGGGCTGGCTAACAATACATTATTCGCTCCCAGACAAACTTTATAATCTAGTAATTAGCCCAGCACACATTTATTTATTTATTTATTTATTTATTTATTTATTTATTTATTTATTTATTTATTTATTTATTTGTTGTTGTTGTTTTGTTTTGGGGGGTCAACAGTCCACGCCTGTCCATTTTCATCAGAATAGGATATCTATTTATGGTGTTTTTATACATGAATACAACAATGCATTTCATACCAAAGGAAAGAGAAATAGAGGACAGGGTTACTGAGCAAGGCCAGGATTTAATTAAAAGCTGATGCGACTTAAACAATTGCTCACTAACCGAAATGGGGTAACAAACAAAATACAATTATTTATGTTGTGAAATGAACGGACCTTGTCTTTAGATCACATGTCGCTATCGCAGTGCATCCTTAATCATTTAGTGTAATATATCCCTCGTCTAAACTCATAAATATTTATCATAATAGAAAGGAGATATAATTCGCTTATCGAGGATGTAATTTAATATAATTTGTAAACAAAAGTGGAACGCAATACTGGATCGTTAATACTAGCCTTGATTAAACTTTCAAGGTTAGTACGTCGTCTTAAATACGTATGCCTGGAGAGCTGAAGATCGATGGTTCAATCCCCACCGCGGCATACCAAAATACGTTAAAACATGGTACTTGTTTTTTCCCTGCCTTAGGGAATAAAACAAGGACATGTCGGCCCGGAGTCAGTATATGGTGTGTCTGAGTGGGGTACCCAAGTTAAACTGGGGTATGGCATCTCAGTGGGCCAGCACTATAAAATCGGCATTGGTCAGGACCAGTACAAGGAGCCGAGCGCACGTGCATACACACTTGCAAGCACGTCGCTGTAAACATGTACCGTATTTCCTCTATTAGACGCCCGGGCTTCTATTTATTTTGGACAAGCCTTTGACCCGGCGTCTATTGGAGGCCCGGCTTGTATTAATATTTTCCGACACACGTGGAGTTCCCGGAAGAGAAAGGGAGTCCTCATTATGTAATTTAGGTCCCGAAAAGGGGTCATTAATTGAATGAATTGATCGACCCGGCGTCTATTAGAGGCACGGCTTCTATTTTTGGCACTGAACAATTGACCTGGCTTCTGTTAGGGGCCGGCGTCTATTAGAGGTCCGACGTCTAATAGAGGAAATACGGTATGCATCTTGAACGTGACGTTAAACCCTATCCGGCTCGACTCAGGTCGTTTTAGCTCAACTAAAGGTGATGCTGCCATGTTGTCAGTAGTTTTCATCCCCGGTAACAAAATTAAAAATATATTTGTGCCACTTCAATCGCCCACCTCGTAGGTCATAAGCATAACTGTTTGGGGCAATGAGTATTTTACGTACGCTTCCACTACTAATCGATATTAAATGATGCGACAGGAAAAGGTCTATAATTTTCAAAAATGCACGGAGCTTTAAACGATTTGATCCACGGTGTGGATCAGAATAGTTCTCCAGCGACACGGTTGTCGTATAAGAGGCGACAAGATGGATCGAATGTTGTGGCTAGATGGTCTGGTTGATTGTACGTCATGGTAACCTCATAATATCAGTCACGGGTTTGTCTTGTGCATCCTGGATTGTTATCAGGCCTCCGTCATATTGATGGAATATTGCTTAGTGGGACATAGAAAAAATGACAAACCAAACACCACCTCATCTTTAAATATTGTACGCTAGTTTCTGAACACAAGCACACGCACAACCTTCAATGTTACAGAACACAGGGGGCACGGGGGGCCCTGTCGTCTAAGGCGTCGCGATTCGTTGTGCAGAGTTACGTCCCTTGGGCACGCCAGAAACCTATGATTGTGTGTTCGAATCCCGGTTCGCCCCGATTATGTTTCTAGGTTTGTCAGCACCATACCCGTGCTCGTGGGTTTCACCGAAGTGGTAAACGTCTGAGACCTGCATCGCTTCGGGCTTTCCTCCCACATTAAGCTGACACGCCGTGATATAACTGGAATACTGTTAAAAGCGGCGTTAAACCCAACTCACTCATTTTCAGAATTAAGTTGTTTTTGTTTGTTTTTGTTGTTGTTGTTGTTGTTGTTTTGTGTGTGTGTTGTTGTTGTTGTTGTTTGGGGTTTGTTGTTGTTTGTTTGGTTTTTTTTGGTTTTTTTGTTTGTTTGTTTTTGTTGTTGTTTGTTTTGTGTTTTTTTGGAGGGGGGGATGTTCATGTCTCACAACTTAAGGAATTGAGTCTTTTAGTTAACTTCGAACTTTTGAAATGGTCCCTTAGGATATCTAGAGCACCGCATTTCTCCCTTTAGAGTTGCGTCCTATATTAGCGACAGGATCCGCTTTTCAAGGTTTCAGTCTCGGAATCACCATGATTATTATTCATGGTTTGCCAGCACTATAACTGAGTTGTTTGATAGGCATTACTATCACTGTCTATAACAGCGTCTAAATGTAGATTATGTACCTCTTATATACCCGTGATGGCAGTGTCCAACTGTTGAATATGCACCTCTTATATACCCGTGATGGCGGTGTCCGACTGTTGAATATGCACCTCTTATATACCCGTGATGGCGGTGTCCGACTGTTGAATATGCACCTCTTATATACCCGTGATGGCGGTGTCCGACTGTTGAATATGCACCTCTTATATACCCGTGATGGCGGTGTCCGACTGTTGAATATGCACCTCTTATATACCCGTGATGGCGGTGTCCGACTGTTGAATATGCACCTCTTATATACCCGTGATGGCGGTGTCCGACTGTTGAATATGCACCTCTTATATACCCGTGATGGCGGTGTCCGACTGTTGAATATGCACCTCTTATATACCCGTGATGGCGGTGTCCGACTGTTGAATATGCACCTCTTATATACCCGTGATGGCGGTGTCCGACTGTTGAATATGCACCTCTTATATACCCGTGATGGCGTTGTCCGACTGTTGAATATGCACCTCTTATATACCCGTGATGGCGGTGTCCGACTGTTGAATATGCACCTCTTATATACCCGTGATGGCGGTGTCCGACTGTTGAATATGCACCTCTTATATACCCGTGGTGGCGGTGTCACCGTGTTGTAAACATTGCAACCGCCGTCTATTGAGGAAGTCTAACTATAGATCAGGTACCTCTTATATACTTGTGATGACGGTGTCGAACTAAAGATTAACCAAGCTCTTAAATAGCTCGAATGGGTTACCGGCAGTCATTGTTTTATGCTATCGATATATCGTTTTTTCATACGCAGTTTTTTTTGTGTGTGAAAAGGCATGTTAATCTGAGGTGTCGAATGGATTACCCGATCTTAATCTTATTTTGACCAATCAAAATCAAGCATTCCCCAGTGTCGTGGCACAATTTAGCGCGACAATTTCGGACCAAGGTCGTTATCGCAGGGACATAAGTTTGTACATTAATATTTTGATATAGGATACAATCAGATAGTGAGTGAGGGAGTTGGGTTTAACGCCGATTTTAACAGTATTCCAGTTATATCACGGCGTGTCAGCTTAATGTGGGAGGAAAGCCCGAAGTGATGCAGGTCTAAGACGTTTACCACTTCGGTGAAACCCACGAGCACGGGTATGGTACTGACAAACCTAGAAACATAATCGGGGCGAACCGGGATTCGAACCCACAATCATAGGTTTCTGGTGTGCCCAAGGGACGCAACTCTGCACAGCGAATCACGCCGCCTCACACGACTGGTCCACCCGTGCCCCTCAATCAGATAGATGTATACATCATAACATTATTGGCTGCTTATTTAGTTTTCGAATACTCAAATATTTCTGTTTGTAACGTGGTAATCATCATAATCATATATACATGTATTTATCGCGTGGGAATACATTTTAAACAAGGAAGGAAGTAAAGGACTATTTATTTTAATATTTCATTTTCATACCATGAGTCTCGAAACATTCCTTGTCGAGTACGCAGAAGGATATATATATATATAGACCAACGAAAGTGACCCTGAGGTATCACCACGTGACGTGATATATGATATGCATAAAATATGATATGCATAAAACTAAAAGGAAAAAAATGATACATCGTAATGTATCGTACATTCTGTCCTGGTTAATCACTGGGTATGCATGCTCTATTACGTCATAGACCATAAATACACCTTGATACGAGGCTCGTGTACATCACCCCGTGAAATTCCATGTTAGGAATGGCATTATGTGATAAAGAGAGTATTACCCTCGTGAGTTTCCGTATCACAAATAACATATATTACAAATAAAAACTCTGTATTAAAAATATTTATCTTAATTCCTATTCGAGCCTAACTCTAATGAACTGCGTTGATGGAGTTGGTTGGTAATTATTTTTCAACATAATTCCCCCCGAGGCCCACACACTTCTGCCAGCGCTAGAAGAGCCTGGACCCGTCTATTGTAGAAGCCATGCTTGCCGTAAAAGGTGACTATGCTTGTCGTAAGAGGCGGCTAACGGGATTGGGCGGTCAGGATCGCTGACTTGGTTGATGCATGTCATCGTGTCCCAATTGCGTAGGTCGATGCGCATGGTATCAATCACTGGATTGACTGTCCAGACTCGTTTCTTTACAGACCGCGGTCATATAGCTGTAATATTGCTGAGTGCGACGTAAATTGGGAACAAAACAAAAACAACCAAAAGAGGGCTTACTGCAGGTGTAAATGGTGTCCGTATACCTTTCCAGACAGTTCTTTCATCAAGTTTGGTAAGAGATGGAAATCTGACGATGCCAAGTCTGGTTAATACGGAAGATGTTCAATTGAGTCCAAATCCACAGTCAGTAATTGCAGCCTTGGCGACAACAGACTTGTCCTGGTGGAACAACACGACGTTTAGCCTTGATATTCTCACCCATTTTCCTGAGCAGATCAGCAAAATATTGGCTCTTCATGGTCTGGCTTTTCGGGAGGTAGTCAGCTAGTAGGATTCATTTGGAGTCCCAGAAACCCGAAGCCACCACCTTGCCAGCTGATGGAACCGACTTTGCCGTCTTGTTCCGAGGAGACGTTAGAATATTTCCAGGCGAACGCATGGTGTCCACACTGATTTATTAGTGACCAACACCAGAGAAAAATCAAACTTGAGATTCCATTGGGCGCAGATAGGCAAAATAGCGGTTAAAATCATATGAATGAAAATCAGTGTTGACACCAGGTGTCGCAACTGTTTTTAGCCTAGTAACGTTGTGGTAACGTTAGTATATTTTTTTGTAAAATCAATTTTCATGTGTATAGTTTATTTTGCCCAGCAGTTTGTATTGTCTGTCCCTATGAGCACTGTTATGCACGTGCTAGTCACCGTGGAGGAGAGATGACACTGTAGGTGATCTTGTTACTAGTATACATAATGCATGGCAACAAGACTGATGTCAAACAGCCCGGACAAATACAGAAACAATGAAACCATATGGACTTAAGAAACAGTATACGATGAATGTATAGGCCCTGTATACAATATTCAGCTTAGGGGATTTGAACACATACTGAAGTAACTCTAGCTTAATCTCCCGTGTTCGTGTCCTCGCACGAACTTATGTTATATGGTGTATATATAGAGAGAGTGAGTGGGGTTTAATGGGCTTTGGGCAATATTTTTTTATACGGCGTGGCAGCTTGATGTAAGAAAACATAATGTGACGCAAATTGAAGATGTTTATAACTTAGGATAAGCTCCACGAATGTACCTGTGTTGCGCTGAGCGTGTGGTTTTGCGCCGCTTTTAGCAATATCACGACGGGGCACACCCTAAATGGGCTCCACAAGGTTTTCCCATGTGGGGAATCGAACCCAGCCTTCGGCGTCACGAGCGAACGCTTTAACCAATAGGCTACCCCATGCGCTGACAGACCAAGAAAGGATTGGACTCGACCAACTGTATCCTGACACGTATAAATGTCACCTGACTCACGTTACGTTTCAACTTTTAAATAAAAGCGTGATTGAGTGAGTTAGGATTTATAGTTGCATCGGTAGTATCTCAGCTATATCGTAACTACAACAATTTAGACATGAATACGAAATATGTTTAGAATTTCTAAAAGACATGTCAACAAAGGACAGTAAAATAACTGGAGTATCACAGACATATTTAAAACTAGAATTAAACGATAAAACGATATCACTATGCATAACAAAACATGATAAAAACGAGCTTGAAATCTTAATAAAAAACGACACAAAACCCTTTTCATATTCATAAAGAAATATCGGCCGAAAGCTGAGTCGATTGTACGATTCCGACAAAATCATGAACATGTGTTTATGAATCACTATCAAATAGTGATTATACCAAGTGTTCGCGAAAAGTTGAACGTATCCTGCCCCACCAGTGGCACCCGTCACAAACACATGCAAAGACAGGTCAATGTTTCACCTATAAAAACACGGGAACATATCGTACAAGTCAAAATAGGGATTTGCATCAGACATCATTTTTGTCACTGATTCCTCAAACTTAGAAACGTCCTCCACATGTCTACCATAAAAAAAATTGAAAGACTTCCTAAGGCCTTGAATGTTGTAACCACGATAAAACAATATGTTAGCAAGAGTCGTATGACTCTCTTTTAAATCTTGGTAGATAGATTAAGAGCGATTGTACCTCAATCTCATTCAAATCAAATCTTGGTTCTCGCTATCGCTAACAAAGATCTGAGGACATCCAATTACGGGTCATCAGACCGACCTTGCGCGAATTTTGACCGACCAATGGAAGGACTGACAAGAAGTCGACATTAGCCAATCAGAAGGCAGCTTTCTCGTGCTTTGCGGCTCTAATTTCAAATTGGCGACTACGCTTCGAAACATATTATGACAAATTCTTGATTAAAAAATTGAAACCTGAACAAAAGAACATTCTGGAATGGCAAATATATGGTCTAGATTGTATGGATTCAGTCGTTAAACCCATAGCTATAGTTTGGAATACACCATGTTAAAGGTTTCGAGGTTGCATGATTAGAAAACACATTCCGACTGTCACTTTTATGATCTGGTAAGCGACACTCTGATTGGTCGGATGAAAGGTCGTTCTGACGTGACCTCTAACGGGATGTCCTCAGATCTTTGTTTAGCGGTAGCGAGTACTAAAATCTGATTTTAATGAGATTGGATTGTACCTCAGAAGTTGTGAAATGTAGACAACAAGTGCTGGAACGCCTGGAATATAGCTCGACATGAAGGGAAAGTGACTATTGGAAATTCGAAGTCATCCCTCGTCATACAGTCTCACAAACTCACTCTTTATTGTTTGAATCCTAGACATACACGTAACGAAGGGCATCCTCGATTGTCCATTGTATCATAAATATCCATATGGAATGGAGATATGTCATATAATACCCTGGATAAGAGAGGATGAGTGAATGTTTCCTGGAGGACATTTGGGGAGAATAAATGGAGAAAGGGTCCATGTCACGGCAAAGATATCACTTTGATAACACATTCTTGATAACGTTAACAAAGGGTAATTTAATATTTGTTAAATAAAGAATCTGGATTAAGCGCTTACATGTTACAATGGGGTGGGATCTCATGCAATTGCCTTGTGATGGAGCTGAGATGCTGAGACGGAGTACATGCCTCGCCCCAAGGCGCACGCTCGCCGCTTTGAAGGATGACAATCGGCGTATGTGAGGATCTGGTTCAAAGGGGTATCAACCAGGATGCACAACTTTCCCGATTAAGCCCAAGCACCTGCTACAAACCGGCTATTAAGCCGTGTCTTAAATTATTGTGTTCGTGTGGATTACCCGCTGGCTATATTGAAGCGCCTACAAACCAGTGTTGTCTTCGTATATTAATTGCTGATCTGGTTTGAAGGTTTTATATGCATGCAATGAATGTCAGTACTATACGATGCTTACTTTACTTTAAACACACCTTATTGCGAAAATAAATAGATTAGGCATAAGTGTCACACTTACAATGCCTTTTATACACATCTCATTAGATTATGGTAGCGTATAAAAGTAGTGTTCTTACATATTGTTTTATAAGTACTTGTTGTCCAGAATATAGTACAGCTGCTGATAGGAGGAGGCATTGCTGATTTAATTTATCCTGAAGACGCCAAACCGAATTAATACTGCAGCTGTTGTTAGTTCAAAGAGGAAATAATATAAGCTTTGAATAAACTCTCCCGCTTCAAATCCCAAATTTCAATGCTAATGAGAAAGGAGAGCAAATATAATTTGATATCTATATCAACATAATTATCAAAAGAATTAATAACGGAACACCTGATTATTAAGGGGTTGATATAAATCTCTGATAAAACACTTCAGTCTAGAATTGCATTTGTTTTTGAGGTGTCATGTTTATCTAAGACGTTGACTTAAGTCGACGAAAAACAAATATATATGCATCACTCGTATTTATTAACAACATGTAAGAAGTTCTTTTACAATTCCCATGCAACGCTGATGTGATTGTAAATGTAATCATTTGACTATCTTCTAGATGCTCCATCATTCTACACCCCCTCACTGCCGCGCCATGAATGCATCCGGTAGAGGACCGTGATAATGACAATAACTAGTTGAAGGGAAATAACTTCTGGGCGTCGAATACGGGCACTTGCTGGGTTCGAGAGTAATGGCGGAGTTGTTTGACAAGGAAGATCGGAGGTGGTTGTCACCTGTTTAGCGTCTGGAGTTATTTCTCAAGCAATACACTCTGGAATACACGGATAACTTTTGGTAGATATACAGGTAGGAAGGCGTGTTTAAATTGATAGTAGATTGCATGCAAACTGCAGAGCAGCACTGTGATCGACTCTTGTGTACCTGACGGGAGGCGTTGAACATTGAGTGCAATTTACAACACCGTGACGAGGATCGCATTTCAGTCTGTGCTGGTTCATTTTGTATATCACAAATATTTCAACGTTTAGGCTTATGGTAGCTTGATTTGATGAATGCTTTTTATATGTATGTCTAGACTTTGTGGATTTCCTTTGTTTTGAGGCACTGTCAGCGATTGTTTACAATCTGACACTGTCACGCTCACAACTGTTCATTGGTGTCGCGTGGAGTCAGATGGCTACTGCCTCTGACCGACTACCGTGCAGAGAGGACATCTGCTTTCAGAATGACCACTGCAAGGAGCTGCCTCGATCATACAGTTACACAATCGCATTTTATCAGTAGAGTTAATGATAATAATTTATTCAATGTATTTTGAAGGAATTTGGGAACATTCCAATGGAGTTAGTTGCTGAAGTTAAACTTTCTAGTTTCTTCATCCAAGATGTGCCTGCACCCATTGTGCTATGTAAGCATTACAATCAAAGTACTGTTAAGATGAAAGTTCTGCACAGCTGGAACCAGGATGTAAGCAATTTGCCAATTATGATATGAGACCGTTATATCATCGTTGTCTACATGTAATACCATGTGATGATTTTTATTAAAAAACTCATGGTATTGCAATATTCTAAAGAATTGCAGTGATAAAGTTCTCAATAACGCTAGAAATAGTTATATGTGCATATAATGCCTATTATCTTGAAGTATGTTACAGAATAGCATCAACGGAATCAGTAAATTAAACAATGCATGCAGCATACTGCTGTTATTTAAAGATTATACCTTAGTATGCTTAAACCCTGTAACACTTCTTTACATTTATAAGTGTCCTGAATGAATCTAATAGCTTCCAACAGGCTTCCTGTTTGACTCAAATTAAAAGAAATGTGTTCATAATGAAGTTTATAAACTGTTTATGTATATCTATCACCAAACTATTGCATATTATCATGTTAAAAAAATAACATAAATATGCTGAAAGGAATTTGAAACTTAAACGGATAACCAAACTCAAAACTGTCAGACTACAAAACTGAAAGATGATAACACTGATTCCAACAGAATGTCAGCTGAATGAAAACGTTTTTTGAGAACACTGAATTATGCAGGTGCGGTTTTGAGTTGCTGTGACTCCTGACCGCCTACTTTGATGAAGTTTGAGCTGTGTCGGGATGGAAAGGGGAGTGTCGTGTATGATATGCACCAGTGCGTAGCTGCATGCTATAACTGATGTCAGGTATTTAACCACTCAAGTGTGACTGCCAATGGGCATAGAGAATCAGTCAGACTGATTTCACACTTTCTTTCCTTGCTGATTGTACTGAAATTGACATTTTGCCGAGTAATTTGCAAATGTATATTTTATGACCGTTGATAATATCCTCATAAATTTACAGAATATCTGAACCCAGGTGAACTTGTAACTTTACTGGTGATTATTGTGATTTGGGATAAAAGAGCAACTGTGTTAATTTAAAAAAGTAAAATGGAATCCAGGTGTTGAAATGGAGCTTGCAGTTCAGGTGGGAACTTTTCAAAAGACTGTTACCTAATTATGAAAAGTTATATATTTTTTCTTTATCAACATATAAATTGATCAATGAAAAGTATTTACAGGCAACACGAGCATTGGAAGTGATAAAGTTATATTTGTTTATTATTATTGTATATGTATTATTTGAAAATACTGTGCACAGTTTGTGCCAAAACCTGAGACCATGAGCCCCAAATTGTCTCTTGGCATAATTTTCAGACTTTCCTAAGATTAAAGTGTATATGCTGCTCAAAAGAAGTTAAGGAAAACCATATTCTTTCATATTGCTATAGTTAATCTGCCATGCCATCACTTCATGGTCTCCTTAACTTCTTTTGAGTAATATATTGTTGGAATATGCACTACCAGTAGATGAAAGAAAATTTTATTAGACTGGAGCTGCCTATGTACATTTTTCAAAAAGGAAAATTTGAAGGATTTTCTTTATCATGCAAAGTATAATTAATGGACTGTTTTAGTGTAACCATGGTATACTTTCACAACTTTCTGCATATTTAAACATTGACTTAATGACATGGAGAGCTTAGCTGTTTCTTCTTGCATCTATCACAGTAGGTGTCTAGTCAAGGTAAAATAGGTGCTTGTCACTTTCAACAGGGTCCTTGTCAACAGGTCGTATTTGATGGGTGATAAATTGTAGAGATGGACAGGGAAGTCCCCCATTGTCATTGGTGTGTTACCTCTGGCCAGGGATGTGGCCAGCCCACAGGTTGGTTCACCTTCTTGACCTTGGGTCAGTGTGAAGTGGCAGATGGAATGAAGTTGATATGGCTATGTTAATGTACATAAACACTGGAAGGAATGGTACTCACACAGACATTGATATAGTTATCCCTTCATTTGGACATGGTCAGAGATGTTAACAGCTGTGTTAGTTTGATGTTGGTTTAGTGGCTTGTAGTTCATGAACTGTGGACATGTTATAGATCCAAATGAGGTCAAGATTTTCAATTGTTGAACTGTTTAGTATAAGGATAAGGTGAGGTGAAATGGAGTTTAGTTTGTGTTCAAAATTATTGCACTATTAGGCGACATGCATGTATGTGTCTTTATGTGTGTGTGGCTGATTGTCTGAGTCCGGAGTAATGCTGGTTTCATAGTGCTACCACTGAAATACCATGCTCCAGTTAAACATGGACACCCAGCTCAGACACAGTGTACTGACTCCAAGCCGAACAGTCCTTGTTTTACCCCCTTAACTAGTAACATCTTTTTACGTCTTTCGGTTTGACGTGTCTGTTGATACCTATCTTCTGCTCTCCGGGAAGATGTCATGCAAGGATGAAGTATTATGAGAACCCTTTTTGGCCAAATAGATTAGTATATTCTCTGGGCAGATGCTCTATCCACTACACCACAGAGGTTGTCATACAAGGATGAAGTATTAAGAGAACCCTTTTTGGCCAAATAGATTTGTATATTCTCTGGGCAGATGCTCTATCCACTACACCACAGCAGTTGTCATACAAGGATGAAGTATTATGAAAACCCTTTTTGGCCAAATAGATTTGTATATTCTCTGGGCAGATGCTCTATCCACTACACCACAGAGGTTGTCATACAAGGATGAAGTATTAAGAGAACCCTTTTTGGCCAAATAGATTTGTATATTCTCTGGGCAGATGCTCTATCCACTACACCACAGAGGTTGTCATACAAGGATGAAGTATTAAGAGAACCCTTTTGGGCCAAACAGATTTGTATATTTTTACGAATAGGCTAGTTTAGAACTTTTTTGAACACATCTCAGGTATTTTATTAGTATCAGTCAAGTCATTTGATACAAAAGTATTTATAAAGTTTACGTATTTAATAACCATACTTAATAATTAGCGATAGTGAAGAGGTTGTGTCTTTTATGTTGAAAACTGGAGTTAACAAGGTCAACATGACATCAGCAGTCACATGCAGTGACATCATTATCATTATGATGTGTGCTTGTCATAAAAGGCGACTAATGGGATCGGGTGGTCAGGCTCGCAGACTTGGTTGATGCATGTCATTGGTCCAGATTGCGTGGATCGATGCACATGATGTCAATCACTGGATTGTCTGGTCCAGACTCGATTATTTACAGACCGCCGTCATATAGTTGGAATATTGCTGAGTGAGGCCTTAAACAGCAAACCAACCAAATCATTATGATGTGATGGGATTTAACTTTACAACAATAATACTGTCTACTAGCGACAGAGATCTTTGCATTATACCAATGCTGAAGAGCCTGTGGAATCATTTATACATGTGTGTTTCAGGTGGATGTTTTCATGCTCTTGTTTTCAACCATGTGGATAACGAATAAGCTATTTCTAACACTTACTGTAAGTAAGCCACACATTAGACTCACACAAGGCCATCTTCACGAACATGGATCTGACACAGATAAACACTTTGTCAATATCCTAAGCAGACCAATGAAGGTCATTGCAATGTCTGCTGCTCTGGATGTTGTGTGGATCTTGCAGGATCTTCATGCCAAGATTATTTTTACTTGGTTTATTGACAAGATTTGTGAATGGCTGCCTACATGGTGTTGTTGTTGTTGTTGTTGTTGTTATGTATAGTGATTGTTTTGGGTCTGAATGTAGAAATGTGTGAATTATTTTCAGTTATTCGTGTGGAACGATAGGTTTTAAAAGTGTGAACATGGAAAGTGACAAAAAAGATTCAGTTAATAAATTATGCCAATAGTTTGGAAGTTTGGATACATGAAACCATATGAAAGACACACTGTCTTTTTTTAAATTTAAACTTCGATATCTGGATAAAGTAACTTTCAAATTATCTCATCAAATCTATGATAACAGACTGATTCCCTTTGTATTCTGTACATACCTTATTCTGATTTATTGAGAAAAAGCAGTAATTTGCAGTTAATCCCAGTTATCAAACTTTGTTTTGTTCTGGTCCTGTTATGTAACAGTGAATCTGTTTTTGCCAGTTACAACACTGCTATTTGAGCCATACTGAACAATACTGTACGGTTGCTAAGATGACAGGTGTTGTTGTAACCATGGTATCTGAGATTACAGTCCTCAATCAATTTTTACATTTTCTTGGCTTGGTTCAGAGCGGTGTCTATGGTATCCATTTATACATGTGAATATGGAGAGGGGTGAGTTTCACAAGTGCAGTTTGTTGTGTGTATAAATTTGGAATGATGGCTTATAGATGTAAATAAAGAAAGGATGAGTTTCATAAGGTCAATGTCCAATCTGAATGACTCGCTCACTGCACCTTGATCTGTCTCTGATTCACCTGTACATTAGGGATTGTTTTCACTGTTGTTGCCGCTGTCATCATATACATGTCAATATATGTATTACCGTATTCGACGTAATAAGCGCCCAGGGCGCTCTCAAAATTAGGAATAGGGGGCTCTTATTAGAATATTGTTTTGGTGGAAAAAAACAGAGTTGAAAGATAAATTTTGTGGTTTAAGCTGACAACCTGATATGTTTATGTACGACAGATATATTTTTCCAGAATTAAATTGCCCATAATTCAGGGTTCATATAACACACGAGTGTGTATCATACGCGAATAAATAAGTCTTGTGTACACTGATCAGTTGGAAGGGGTGCTAATTGGGATTGTTCACTTGCCAATATATTAACAAATATCACCGTGGGCGCTTATTGGAGCTGGGCGCTTATTTCGTCGAATACGGTATGCACATAAACAGTAAGGCGGATGGAGTGACAAGTGAGCAGTGCATGCAGCACATCAATGGTCCATTTCCTTTTGATGTATGTAGCATTTAAGCAATGATCATTTATCAAGGCAGCATGTTTGAAAATTGAATGTTACATTTTGTTTTATCTGACTCTCATCCCAATTTGATTATTTTAGAAAAAGCTGACATTGAAACTTAAATAAACTCTAATATCTTTCGCATTACCACAGTCCTTGCCAAAAATGTTTGAGTCGGCTAGTACTATCCCAAACCTGACTTATTATGAGCATCATTTTCTATAGATTTAGGTGTTATTGGACAATTACTAGCAGAGCTTACTAGACCGGACAGAATTTTACCCACTTTAGTCATAACTAAGACAAGCGTGATTTGCTAGGGACCTATTCTACTCCAAATGCCCACAGGGAACTGGAGTTACGAGACATTTCATTTACTAGAATTTAATCCATATGATACAAACACGATCATAAACCAGCTGTATAGTAGACAAGCGATAACATTCACAGAAAGGAGTGGCGGTGATCTTTCATGCTACACTTTTATCTTGGCACCCTAATCCTATTAAACAGATAAGGGACATAAATATGATATGGTTTGTTGATAAACACGTAGTATCTCTGTCTCTGATGTGGTTATCTAAATGTACCATAGTTAGTGATTAATTTGGATATTGACTGAAGATAATTACTGTTTAATTGATATTGCTTATATTAACTCAATGAAGGTCTGGTGGTCTCTATGAATTCATAAGCTAATGAGGTACATATATGTACTATATGATTCATAAATATCTTTATGACTCTTATAGTAATCTGTTAGTTATTAAGCATAGTAGAGTACAGGTCAGGGACCATGCAAATGTATACTACTCAAAATATGTTAGAGAACACCCCATTTTTTCAAATGACTATAATTAATTTGTCATGCCATTACAGATTAACTATAATAATATGAAAATATTGGTGTGTATTTTTACTTCTTTTGAGTAGTATGTGTTACAGTTAAAATGGTTAACGTGGTTAAGAAGTTGGTATAATTTTTAATACGAAAATACTGTTATGTTATTATCATACCAACAAATTCATTTTTATAACAAAAATTGTTGAACAAGATCAAAATGGCATGTTGGGTTTCAGATTATTATTTTTTTTTACCATTGTGTGTCATTGACATTAAAAAAAAGAACTAAAGATCTGTTGAAATGATGCAAATGATAAGGAGTGAGTGAGTATGGTTTTACGCCGCTTTTAGCAATATTCCAGCCATATCACGGCGGGGGACACCTGAAATGGGCTTCACACATTGTACCCTATACTGCCCATGTCGGGGATCGAACCCGGGTCTTCGGCGTGACGAGCGAAAGCTTTAACCACTAGGCTACCCGACCGCCCCCAAATGACTAAGAGCATCCTGTCAATTGAAATGTCTGAAGACAATTATGTTCCACGGATCTCTGTCAGGCTATCAAGTGAGATTAGACCTATTTATGTGCAATCCCAAGGATTTGTTTGCCGAGGCTTGCAACTGTTTTATGAAAGTCTCGTTCAATATCTCTCTATTTGTGCTGCCTGCATGAAAAGAACAAGTGTTTAATTTCCGTATGTGTGTTTGGACATTATTAACAAAACTCCTGTGACCCGCGGTTGACTTTTTAATGTTTTTATTTTTTTTCGAATATTCTTAGACAATAGATCTTGTCCTAAAGAAAACCTTGACCTTCCTCAGGCGCACCTCCTGTTATTTTGCCCTTGTCTTTTTTCCCATGTAGTGTACCCCCTTACGTGACCTCAATGTATGCAGATCTCTCATTTGTGAATTTTATATTTTTCTTTTGACCACAAGATAGTTTACTTTTCAGGGTATAACTGTGATTATTTTGAGAACAAGCTTGCTTGGGACAAACATGGTGTGTAGAGCAAGGATATGATTAGAGAGCAACACATTTGGTGATTACAGCTAATTGACAGCGGTATGAACCAAGACAAGGCGTCATTGGTATATTAGTCCTGCAACAGATTGATATGGACATTATTCCTTAGCTGATTGGCAGATATCGGCGTGTGTTACGTACAACAGGTGACGAATCAAATCTGGACAGTGTCAGAGCGTTGACTTAGTATTGGCTAATGGGATTAGAAGGTCTCTGTGTTTCGTCAACACCACCATAGACTTGTCAAATATGCTGACTTGCTTATTTTATCGACACTGTGTGTTTGTGGGCTTTTTGCCCTGAAAAATGATCAATTGTAAATACAGGTTTCCGTTCTCTGACTTACATGGTCATGGCATGGAGAGTAGCTGCTCTCAGGATGTAAGAATGGGAATATGGAAGAATGTCACATGTGATGCCGAATCTTTACCCTTTCAGACGTCAACAGCTCTTGTTAAATTACAAATTAACAACACCAATTTAATTTATCTGACCAAGTTTGACATCCACAAGAAATGTTTTCCAGCCCAACAGAAAATTCACTTGACGCAGGCTCCTGACTACATTAACAGGGTTAGGACTTAACACTAGCTCGCTAGCCTGGGGCTAGTACAAATTCCTACAGGCTGACACAAATTTCCAAATTTCACCATTGTTTAACATTACAAGGGCATTTTACCTTTACCACGTGTTTACCTGGGTGACTAAAGCTTTTGAATCCAGTTTTAACCCTGCATGAACAAGCTCTTAGTCTTACTGCAGCTATTAAAGGTGCACTAGATATTTATTGATGATAGTCAAGTTGTGAATTAATGAGTGGATGCAGGATGTTACTAGATACAGATTTCTGCATCTTTTTGTTTTGAAATATCCCACTGTCATCTGTTATTTTCTAGTGGAAGACAAGAAAGAATATATGCTGAGGTGGATTTAGCATGCTGTGTGTATCCAGGCTTTGCTACTAGTGTTTATCAACACCTCTCCACCAGCAACACCAGATACACCTGTAGAATACATTAGTGGTTTGAACACTTGTACACTGAAAGTTCCTCCAGAGAAATTCCCAGCAGGGAATCAAAGGCTGTAAACACCAGAGATGTGCCACTATCTCCATACTGATGCTTGTTTTTACGAAGTTACATACAAGCTGTATCAGTTTGGCTGCCAGAGCAATTTTATTTTTTCAAAGAGGCATCGTGCTGGTAAGGTCAAAAACATTGTACTTGTCAAGGTCAGGTTGTGAGTGGGAAGGATGTGGGGTATGTTCAAGGGAGATATGTTCTTACGCGGTACATCTGATTCAAAGAGGCAGTTTGTTTTAAGTTTATTAACATTGTGTTTTGTTTTTTGAAAGCTTCACAAGAGATTGTTAAACGATCTGGTAGAAATAATGTTTCTACAATGTTAAAGGGGGACTCCAAGGTTTGGTACTTATTTTCAACCTAGATCAAGATGTTGCCATAAGTTCCCAACTTGAGACTTCATCTCTGTGTTAGTAGGGCAGCTGTCTTTGTCAAGAGGTTGGAGTTAGCAGACCATCAAGGTGTGTTTATGGCAGCTTGAATCAAAGGTGCTAAGACAGCCAATTTGTCTAATATTAGTGTCCCTTTAAATCGCTAATAGTTTCCTTAGTAATTCTGGCACAGATAAGCATATGGACTGGGGCCAATGAAGGTTTGCCTGAGGGTTGGTTTTAAATCTCAATTGAATACTATATACTTTTGTTCTCATATGTTGTCAGAGTCTGGTTGAATTATGACATTCTAAATAGGAACGTTATTTGTTGTTTGTATCAGGTGTATGAGTGTTTGAAGCTCTCTCAGCTGTTTCAATCACTGATCTATTTTAGAAATGTTTTAAAACTTTTCAGACCTCCTTATTTTTCTGTCTGTAAATTAAACAAACTTTGAATCAACACAATTTGTTTCATATATTTTGTGATTTGTTCCCAGACTTCATTAACCTCCCAAACCCTTGTTTGTAATACATCTAGTCCGCAGTATTGAAACTACTTTCCTCCAAACTATTAACAGAGTATTTATATCTAAGAGGGCCAAAGAAATATTGAGTTCCCCCTTTGTACTGCAGTAAGGAAATCCCTGTTGGTACTGACAGAGGTTTGCCAGCTGCCAGTGCCGATTGCGCCTCCAGTGAAGCTCAATGCTGCAACTACATGCGCAGCTTGCGCCAGCTGCACCTCATAGGTTTGTGTTTACGTACTTGCGTATAGGCTGTCACCATAACAAACATCAAGGAAATATTCAAGGTTCGAAGTCAGTTTGGCGTGATGGACATTTTAGGAGGAGTTATTGATTAGGATTCAGTCAGTGTATGTTTTCATGCCAAAGAAAAAATGTTTTATATGATGTGTTATTTGCCATTTGATTTGTTTTTTATAATGGATGCACATGTTAAAGGTCGAATATCAGTACAGTCTGTAATTGTTTTCTGGTTCCGATTGGTTGCGTATTTTCATTATTATCCAAGTAAGAAGAGGTGATAAAGATACTTTCAGATGGGTGTACATATTTTCATATTTAATTTCAGGATTGAGATATATATGTTTGAAAAACAAATGATATTTGACATCAGGAAAGAAGAGCACTCTGAAATGTACATACATATTTCTGTATTAACAAATTTTGGTATACAGATATGTAGCTTAAATTTCATTTTTGGTAAATGATATATAGTGCAGAGAAGTATTAAGAATGCGCAGTGTGGGTTTAAGATGATCAATATTTGGTGCGGTGCTTGTTAGTTATCAAGGATATCAATCTGTTTCTTGTAAGCAGCCATGTCTCAACAACCCAGAATTATTTCAAAATATTCTGTTTGGGGCTTTTGCATTGCAAATGTGTAGTGAGGGAAAGACAAGCTTGGAGTGATGATGTGACTCACGAACAAGCAGAATCAATAAGCATCAGTGTGGGCAAGGGTTGTCTGGCTTGGGGGCCCTGTTCGGAATCTTTGTCCCCTCTGGATCACCTTACAGTCAATTACTCAGCTCTTGACCCATTCCAAGGACAGAGCCTTGGGCAAGAAGGACCGAGATTTGTTTATGAAGTACCATTTCAGAATATATGAATGAACAGTATTTGATATGAAAATGAAATATCTCTGTTCATATTTCAGTTGTAATAAGGTCCATAAATCAATGGTAGACTTGGCTTATGTCAACCTACACTCCCTGGTGTACCTATTTTGGGACTACAGCTTTTGTCTATAATGTTTCCACTGCATGGACCCAAGGGAGATTACTGTGCTGTTCTATCCTGCAGGGTGATACGTTGATTATAGGGGGTAAAACAAGGTCTGGTAGACTAACATCTAGTCTCTGAAATGAACACATCTTACATAAAAAAACAGTTGTTCAGTTATCTTAATAAAAATATAATAAAAAGGAGCCCAGTGACTCTCTTCATTTTCAGATACTGCAGTGATCTAGACTTGCCAAACATTATAGACTTGCATGGGCTGTATTTGATATATATTTGTATCAGGGTCTGTAAGACAGACTAAAGGTCTGGTTTTCACCAGAAATTGGTCACACCCTTGGTGGAGTGAAGTTGCCATTCTCAGTCAGCTAAACCACATCCAACTGGAGACGCACCGTTAATTTCATTCCAGTGCAGTTAGTGTAATTAACAAAAGCAAATATGGATTTTTTAGCGTCAAGCCGTTTAGGGAATAGTGATAGAGCTATTTTTTGCCATCTGTTCACTCTGTGCTTGGTGCTTTCTTGTAAGGCTACTGTTGACTCATTGCAGTGTTGTGCCCTGTGAAGAGCTTGCAGAATTTATGTCTGTCTACAGACCAGCTAAATTGTTAACTTATTCAGCAGATGCTGCAACAGATCAAAGCTTCGGGTAATAGTTGTAGTGTCATCATTTACTTCACTCTGTTACCCAAGTCAGATGAGGAGATCAGAATAGGTCAGGGTTTTATCGTCTGTGATAGGCAGATTGTCAGCCATTTTTGTTGAACATTCAGATCGGGAAACAGTGAGAAAAAGTTGAGGTTTTGGATGGAGGAAGGTGTAATTATTTCAAAATGCAGAGTAAGGAACTAAATCAGAAGTTTCATGCTTTTAAGACCAGGAAACATTTACAAGGAAGTGCAGGGAAAGGGTACCCTGTTTCCCATGTCGTGTCTAATGGGGTTTTCAAGTGTTTGGTTCATGTCTGAGAAACAAAATAGAGTGATAAACTTTAGATTTCTTGGTAGTTTTTGTAAGAGTTGAGGAGAAGTAAATAGTGCCTGTCTGCTGGGAATACTATCGGTAACTTGCATTAGTGCCAGTTTATTTTCAACCTGTAAAAACTAGTCTTGAGCGAGTGGCCTTGTGAACTGTTATTTGCATTTTAAAGATAATAATTCTAAAAATTACAGCATATACGGTTGACAAGGAAATGAAAAGCAACATTTCCCTTTACATTGACTGTTGACAGTATCTGGAAATGACACATTGTTTACTTAAGCATGTTCGGAGGTCTTTATATTTTAAATATAGAAGCCAGTCTGTGAAATGGCTCATTCATGATAAATGTATCATTTGATGGAAAAATGATCTTTATGTATTCCATCTCATTTCCACAGATTAGAGTGATGTCAGTTTGAGGGAGAATTTCTATATTATTTGTTTTATTGTATTTCGAAAAGACAGTATTAAAATATAATGCTCTGACTTCTACTTCAAACTTATGATTTCAAATGAGAATACAGTATTTCCTCAATTAAATGCCCGTCCTTGATTAAACATCAGGGTGTATCTGATGCTTGGTGCTATACGCCAGGTTTCATAACGCATACCGTATATGCTTTCAACCGAAGCATTTAAGAGACCTTTTTTAACTATGGTACCAAAGATTGGCCTGAATGAATCATTAGTCGGCCACGAACAAACGCTAAGAGAAATATTCCCCCAGGCATTTAATCGAGGAAGACCCTTGCTTATGACCCTTGTGAAATAATTTTTCTGTCTATTGGTGAGTGTGCAATAAACTATGTTAGAAAAACTTGTTACGTCTTAATGACAATCGTAAGGAATGTTTCTGAACAATCTCATTAAAAGCAGATCTAAGTTCTCGCTGCGGCTAAACCGCCAAACAAAGAACAACCTAGTTCTAGATCAAAATGTTTTTGCTTAAATAATGTTTGATTTCCGGGTGCTCTAAATGCCAAGGAAATGGAAGTCATATTCTTGATGATGTATATTTCAAACTAGAAAGCTAAACATACATGTGTAATCATGGTAATAGTACAGTCTGTGTTGTCACGAAGAGTGAAATGATACGTCGGTGCATCGGTGCGTCATAAGTTTTCATGCAACGATACGATTCACGGTACATTTTCTTTTGTATCGAATGAATCGATATGTATCAGATCATTATCTATGAATCGAGATATGTATAGTATCATTACCTATGAATTGAGATATGTATCTTATCATTAACTATGAATCGAGATATGTATCATATCATTATCTATGAATCAAGATATGTATCATATCATTATCTATGAATCGAGATATGTATCATATCATTAACTATGAATCGAGATATGTATCGTATCATTACCTATGAATCAAGATATGTATCAGATCATTATCTATGAATCGAGATATGTATCATATCATTACCTATGAATTGAGATATGTATCATATCATTAACTATGAATCGAGATATGTATCGTATCATTACCTATGAATCGAGATATGTATCGTATCATTACCTATGAATTGAGATATGTATCATATCATTAACTATGAATCGAGATATGTATCAAATCATTATCTATGAATCAAGATATGTATCATATCATTATCTATGAATCGAGATATGTATCGTATCATTATCTATGAATCGAGATATGTATCGTATCATTACCTATGAATCGAGATATGTATAGTATCATTACCTATGAATTGAGATATGTATCATATCATTAACTATGAATCGAGATATGTATCATATCATTATCTATGAATCGAGATATGTATCGTATCATTACCTATGAATTGAGATATGTATCATATCATTAACTATGAATCGAGATATGTATCATATCATTATCTATGAATCGAGATATGTATCGTATCATTATCTATGAATCGAGATATGTATCGTATCGTATGGTGACCTTGTTGTATTGCTTCACCCCAAGTTGTCACTATAAGCTGCTTTTAGTATTCTGGTAAAGAGGGGTGTTATATAGTCTGCTATTATTGGACTGGTCTTAGTCTGGATCTGTGTGGTTGCCACCCACTAGTTCAGGAATGAATGGAATGAACACAATAGGCTATTAAGGAATGTGGCTCTCCCACCCCTTTTTACAGGCATCAGCTTACAAGGTATTAGTGAGGACCTCATTTTTTTTTGGTCCTGAATATCTGACAGTGATCATTGAGTGAGTGAGTTGGGTTTAATGCCGCTTTTAACAGTATTCCAGTTATATCACGGCGTGTCAGCTTAATGTTGGAGGAAATACCAAAGTGATGCAGGTCTCAGACGTTTACCACTTTGGTGAAACCCACAAGCATGGGTATGGTGCTGACAAACCTAGAAACATAATCAGGGTGAACCGGGATTCGAACCCACAATCATAGGTTTCTGGCGTGCCCAAGGGATGCAACTCTGCACAGTGAATTGCTGTACCTTAGACGACTGGGCCACCCATGCCCCCGACGGTGATTATTAATGTTCATAATTTAAATTCTCTGGTGGTGTTGGTGTAAAACCCTAAAGTCTAGACTAGCAACAGTTTATGAGCATGGCGATACTACCCAAGTGTAGTATCTCATACTGTTGGAGTACTTTTACAACTTTGATGTGATTTGTAAGTCAGGCACTCTGATAGAAAACAAGAAGGACCTGTAGACGGCCCATGATTTTCCTGCACAGCAAAGTATATTAACATGTCCTCCTTTTGACAGATAGTGTGTGCAGTTTTTGACCCGATTACATGAACATGCATGAACTCGGTTGTAAACAGTTTAAGGATACTTGTCCCATCTGATGATGATGATACAGGGAGAATTTGATCTCCCTCTGAGGAAATGTCATGCTTATTATCCAACAGCTGTCGTATTGGCTTTGTCGAGTGTTAATTCCCATGCAGGCATGGGCATCCATTGGCTGTGTAAAGGTGAATATATATATCGGTGATATATTCATTTAGTTCTTGAGTTTCATATTATGTTTACTTCTTCTGCATGTTCTGAGACCATGCAGATTTGGAAATGTAAAGGTGATTTTAAAAAAAGTGTTTTTAACATAAATATATTGACTTAGCAGGGAACATCACAAATGGAACTGCTGGAAACTAGTTGTAAGATGTTTTGTATTGGGCGTCTCAGTTGAACATGGTGAAAGACACTTGGGAAATCAAGTTTTAAAATTGAAAATTTTCTCACACTTTTGAGCATTGATTAGTTGGGTTGAAGATAGATCTTATTTGAACTGCTGTCAACTTTTGTTGAAATTTGTAGCCAATTCAGCATTGTGTATAATGAGCACAAATTCATGACATGTTCAAAGGATATTTTGGGATTTTGCATTGTTGTAGTGTTAGTGGAAGACAAGTAGCAGACTGAGGAAAGTCAGGGCTAATCCGTCATTACTCCTGGTATTGCTGAGGGATGAAGTTGAATATTGTTTGACACCGTCTTGTGAGGACATGTAACCTGTCTGTCTTCACCTCAGAGTCTATCTTACAGAACCATCATCCTCCTTCCATCTTTGACCCATCTCGGCTCCAGCAGGTATACTCATCCCCTACTGAAATCCTGAGACTAAGGTTCCTTCCGTACAGTAAACTACGTTTATTATGAACACTCTTATAACAAACTGATGGATATAACGAACTGTTTTTTGGTCTTGTCCATTTCCTGTATATACCGTATTCGACGTAATAAGCGCTCAGGGCGCTCTCAAAATTAGAAATAGGGGGCTCTTATTAGTATATTATTTTGGTGGAACAAACAGAGTTGAAAGATATATTTCGTGGTTTATACTGACGGCCTAAACTGTTTATATACGACAGATATATTTTCCAGAATTTAATTGCCCATAATTAAAGGTACATATAACACACGAGTGCGTATTATACACGAACAAATCAGTATTGTGTACATTGATCAATCGGAAGGGGTGCTAATTGGGATTGTTCACATGCCAATATATTAGCAAATATCGCCGTGGGCGCTTATTAGAGCGGGGCGCTTATTACGTCGAATACGGTACACATGATATATGCTGTAAATGTGCTTATAACAAACTACAGTTATAACGAACTAAATTTAGTGGTCCCTTTGACTTCGTTATAACCATGATAATCGTAGTTTACTGTACTTAGGTGTTGAAATATTTTTATTGAACTTTATACATGTACATAAGTTTATTTCGGGGACTAGATGTGAGTCAAGTTACCTCACACCCTGATGTGTTGTCAGATATTAATTCTTATTTTCACTTGTCCCCAAAAGAGTTGCAATCATCCTTATGGTTAAAGTGGTAGTCCACATGGAAAGGTCACTAGTCCTTCCTGAGCAGATTTATGTATATTTTGAACCATGTTTAATTCCTTACACTCAATACTGGAGGATGGTAATGAGGTTGGTAATATGGTAATGAGGTTGGTAATATGGTAATGAGGTTGGTAAAATGGTAATGAGGTTGGCACATACATCACATTTATGAAGATCAGTAATTTGTCAGAAGTTGATTATAAGTGTTGAAACCGGAAAAGGACATTCTGTGGTCAGTTCTCCTTGAATGAAAGTCTATCATTTGGTCCAATGTTCCTTTCAACATTTAGTGGACTTAACAGAAGTATGCAAATTAGGTTATAGAACAACCTTTTTTTTAGTGCCAGTGGTGTGTCAGTGGATGGTGTTGTTCTTAACACAGACAGCAACATTTTATGTATAGGTAATTAATTGCCTGTATTTTATTGCTATTGCTTATCAGTTGCTGTTTCAAACAGACCAAGCTTATAGTTGAACTGGAGGTATGTCCCAAACATAGTAGCAGTGTATCCCAGGAGGGCTTATTTACTGTCAAACTGTGACAGAGACAAGGTGTTCATAATTCGTCAATCTTCATGGTGATTATATTAATTTTGCAAGAATATGCTATTTTCATAAGCAAAAATCCTGTTTTCAGAGATATGACATTTGACAAGCTGTAGTATTTGAAATGTTGTCTTTTCTAGTTCTTGGTGTTCATTGTGATTGTAACGAGACACATTGTAAAAGAACAAAACTATGAAGTGCAATATTCCAATTTGGGCTAATGTTGAGCTGGAAAGGTAGCACGATATTATATTTCATTGAGATGGGTTTTATATCTATTATCAAAGACAAGGAGACTGACAGTTTTTTTCTTAGAATGTAAGGATATGTTTACATGCATTGGTAGCATGTACCTTATGTTGTCCTATAAAAGGTTTCTGGGTGCTTGTACCGCGGTCTTTGTCATTGTCATGACAAAAGACGCATTGTGCTCTCAGTAGGTGAAGGTTCAGTGTTTGTTATCATCGCATGTAATTAGTTGATGTCCAGATCATATTCCATATTTGTTTAACTTTCAGCTCTAGGGTCCATTTCCATATAGATACAGACACACAGGTTACAGGGAATGAAAATTGGGTTGTCTGCAACTTGGAAGAATTCATCTTGTGATAATGTTGAAGTAGCAAAATATGGCGTGTTGTTTTTGGTGTATATGTTAAAATTGTTGGCAGAGATGGATGGCCAAACAGCGCTGTGGTTAGTTCATATTTGATCAGGCCGGTGATTGCTTGCTAGTAGGCTGCAGTTTACCTCTCCTGATTAAATACAAATTATTTCATGTAAACAGGACCAAGTCCAGTCTGGTTAAACAATATTGTAAATGGCCATGATGAAAAGCTTTCGTTTTGCTGACCCAGATATTTTAGGAGCTCATTTCTGTACAACTACTTATTGTTTGCAAACCTAATATATGAGTGGCCATGCCTGAGGCTGTAGGTTTGTTGAGGTGCATATAACCAGTTGTCAGGAGAGTTTGATCACTGTAAGTCTTCGTTCCACATGTACAGTCATGTGATAGATAGTGTATGTGTGGAACCGGACTAGTGCTGTATGTTCCTACATTGATCCTGCTTGTTGTGCAAACATGTTTTCATCATTTTGGGGACAATCCTTCAAACTGTATACCCTCTTTCTTACATAGGAAGATCAATAGAGGATGTCAGTAGTTTTCAAACTTACATGAGTACATGATTTTATCAGCATATGTTATTTTCAACAGATATCCATCTGGGACAGTTGTCCGAAGCACTGCAATCTCTTGTACAGAGTTGTGACCCTTTGGCTTTCCAGAAACCTATGGTCATTGGTTCAAATCAGTGTTAATCCTCACTCACTCACTCACTCACTCACTGAATTTGTTCTAATGTTTACTTCAGGGACATAATAAAAATATATTGAATTCACAACTGTGATATTTGATATTTTTTACCTTATTAGATTTATGCTTAGACTTAGGCTGTTGAGTTTATCCTGACATCATGTTAAGCATGTTAAGTCTTTGAAAGGCATTGAGAAGTACACATGAGGAAGAGAATTTGTGGATATCAACTTCTTTCCATTGTTTAGTAAACTTTTGTTGATTGAACTGCCCAAGGAATGTTGTACGTCCAGTCCAAAAATAGTATACTCGTGTCTTATCATGCTTTTGACATGTCTTCCTGGTACATAGGCATTGTTCTGTTCCTGACCTCATGAAACAATACTGATTAGTGAGATATGTCAGGGATCATTATTCTTTATTGGACATAACCTGATGAAAAGCACAGAAACAAGCATGATGTTAAAAAAAACCATGTGAATGTTGTTGTGAAACTATTACTCATAGTGAAACGACTATTGAACATGCCATGTCACTTCCAGTTAGTTTCCACGCTTGTTGATTGTTTGTGTCGAGTGTTTGACTTCTTGTACAGTACCTGGTATTTGATGTGACTAGGTGTTTCACTGGCGGCATTGACGGGGAATTATTTGTCCTGATGTATTTCGGCTGATGTGAAAGTCAGCTCTATTGATGTGGATGGTTTGGCAGCTGAGGAAGGGGGCTCTGATTGATTGCATTTGCCAACAGACAGAAATCAGGGAAAGAAATTTGGATAAGTCTTGGAGGTCAATAAGAAATGTTTATTGGTACTACACTACTTGCTGGTGGATCTTTGACCTTTGCAGCATTCTCAGTTTTCCTAGAAGACAGATGCCAACTACTCTGATGCACAGATGTTATAACAGTTGCATTCTTGTTTATTTCTTGCTAGTATTCACAGAAGTGGTGTTATCTGTGGGATATTTCAGTCAGACTAATTAGTAGAGCTGTGTTGTATGAATTAATTTGATGGAATTTGGGATTTGACGACAGAATCAAAGTCAATGCTTAGAAATATTTGTTGACGTTGATGGTTAGGATAAATTCTGGGTTTGGTATTTGACATAAGACATGCTTGTTTGGATATTTTGATAGTTGGTTGTCATTGTTATTGGGTCGACTTATTTGGATTGAAAAAACCCCAATGTGAATGACATCGTCCGATGTGTTCATGGTGTTAGCCATGTAAAAATATTTAACTGGAAATTGAACAAAATTCAATATATTTTCAGCAAAATATGATTGTGGACAGTCCACCATGGTCCACAAGAATAGGTCAAGGTCAATAACAAATTACAGTTTAGGAGGACAAAGGCCTTTACCCAAAATGGCCCAAGAAACTTTGGAAAAAGTAAAGCAGATTTACAGGAATTTGTCAGGCAGATGATCTGTTCACTTTGGTGAAATCAAAGGTCTTACTCCAGCAGTGACAGAATCTTGTCCAGTTTTCTTCAGCTGATTGTAACCAGCCATGGAAGATCATAGAAAGCTGTGTCAAAGTGGACAGACCAGATATTAGCAGACTGGATAAGAAATTCTTGGTAGTGAATTGATGTTTGTTGACAGGTTTGAGGTCAAACATATATTAAGTTCCCAGTCCCTTTCAGCTTTCATATGAGCAGACTGTTGTTTGGTTCTTGTTTAACGCAGCACTCAGAAGTAGTCCAACTCTATGACAGATAATCTGATCTGGACCAAAAATCCAGTGATAGACATCATGAGCATCAATCTACGGATTTGGGATATTCTAACCTGGATCTTCATGTGACATTAGTCAACTGATATAATGAGTGGGTGATCACTGGCATTGTCGGACTGTGGTTGCATGTCTTTACACCACGATGGTGCTGATTGTGTCTCTTGTCATCAGTCACTGGTTTGTCTGGGACATACAAGTCTTGATTATTTGATTATATAGCTGACTGTGGCATTAAATAACAATCACTTTTGAAATAAATAAACCTGGTGAGAAAAATATGTATCGGAACAAATAGATAGTTATGGCATTCCACAGAGAATTATTTTAGACTTCATCGTAGTCTGTCTTACAGACCCTGATACAAATATATATCAAATACAGCCCATACAGGTCTATAATGTTTGGCAAGTCTAGATTACTGCAGTATCAGGATGTATCTGAAAATGAAGAGAGTCTCTGGGCTCCCTTTTATTATATTTTTATTAAGATATTTGAACAACTTTTTTTTCTGTACCATATGTTCATTTCAGATACTAGATGTTAGTCTAACTTCATCGCTATTGTCTTCCTTGGCGTATCACCTGGTCACAGTTGAGATACTGTTTTACGCCCAGGGGCAACAGTATGTTAAACATCTACAGTATTTCCTATTGTCTGAATCAACCCGTGAAGAACTTGGTTACAATTTGTCTTCAGTATGCTTGTTGTAAGAGGCGACTAATGGGATCGGGTGGTAGAGCGTGCTGATTTGGTTGATGCATGTCATCATATCCCAATTGTGTAGATCAATGTTCATGATGTCATTCATTGGATTGTCTAGGGCAAGACTCGATTACTTACAAAACGCCATCATATAGCTGGAATACTGCTAAACGAACAACAGTGTCATATCCATTACTAATTTAGTAAAACATTTCCTTCCAATTGAATCCGGATTTCTTGACATGCAGTAAATACAAATGAATATATTTCTGGAACCTCAGTATTGAAACCATACATGTCATGGAAGTCGTCCAAGGAGTAACTATCAAGAAAGTAGGTACCTGATCTCACTCACAGCCATTCAAAGCAGATACTGTCAAGACATACATCAAAGTGGAGCTGTGGCAACAATCAGAGCGTGGCAAAGAGGTCACATGACCGTACCTTCACTCCTGGCCTGACAACAACAATATCGGAGGGCTCCCAGTGTCATGCACCTATATACCTACATACAATAACCACAGTGTGCTCAACTAGACTGTGTAAATGTAGTTAGATTGGCAGTTTCGTCTTTCAATATCGTGGTGTTGTAAAGAACTTGTGCTTGTTGGTTAGTTTATTACAGATACTTGTGAGAATGGGATAAATGCTTTTTATGCTTTGATATATGTAGTTTTGACGGGTTTTGGTTATGAGGACGTGTTTGAATAGAAGGAAGTTGCCAATTGCGGCCAGTGATGAATAATGAACAATATTTTACATGCAAATAGTGCTTTGGTTTATGATGTAAAATGAAATCTTATAGGTGAAGAAATGTTAAATAGGATTGGATCCCTTGCCAATTCCTTTCCAATTTTTCATAACTTTGGGAAATGGTTGGTTGGTTGGTTTGTTGTTTTACGCCGCACTCAGCAATATTCCAGCTATATGACGGCGGTCTGTAAATAATCCAGTCTGGACCAGACAATCCAGTGATTAATATCATGGGCATCGATCCACGCAATTGGGATCGATGACATGCATCAACCAAGTCAGCGAGTCTGACCATCCGATCCCGTTAGTCGCCTTTTACGACAAGCAATAGTCACCTTTTTACGGCAAGCATGGGTTGCTGAAGACCTATTCTATCCCGGATCTTCACGGGTCCTTTGGGAAATGGGTATTGCGTTAATTATATATGAAGTTTGATCAACATGTATCAGAACGTCTTTTAGTTGGTTGTTTGTCTCCACATTCTGCTAACCAGGCAGGTTCAGTCAGTTGGCATGTCAGCATGTGATGTCATCCATTTTGTCATGACGTCATGGCATTCTACTTCCGGGTATATACAGTTACATATTGTCTCAAAATTGAGTATTCCGTTTTGAGGGAGAGTACTGAAATTAGTGAAAGCTGAAACTTTGGTAACAATGTTGATAAACATTATGTGTTTTATGATTTGCAGGTGTTATTGAGTGTTCAAATTTCAATGCCAGGAAATTTTATTTGCTTACTTTACTTGAGGAAGATGATGATGATATCTATATGATGCATTTATTAAGCACCTGACTTCCAACTTAGATTGCTGCTCAGCAGTAGCACAACAAAATATTATTATGATAATGATGATGATGATGACGACGACAAGAATGATGTGTCTGCTGATCAACAATTAATTACTTTCACTGCGTTGCCTCCTTATTTGTTTATCAACAGGGAAAATATTAGGCACTTTGCCACTCATGTGAAACAGCCTGGCTCATGTTGGAAGCTTCCCTCAGGCCAGAAGACATTTATCATTTTGATAGTTTGCAGATATGTTATCATTATTCTTGCAACTTGTTTTCTCGGCATCAATTTCCCCAAATGTCTCATACAACCTTCCCTTTCTTCAGCATGTTCAGTGAGTGACTACTTTATTTTCGACAACTGACATACAATTGAAAATGTAGCGTCCAAGGATAATATCTGGGTTATTACTTAAGTGTTTGGGCACAACTGTGTTGCCTATATCATGTATATGTTAGAGTTCATTGGCTCACATACATTGTTGATGGTTTCTTTTACTGGATAATGCCCGCATTTCTAAGATCAAAATCCAAGGTATGGCAAAGTGGGTTGGTCAATACCCTAAACCGTTTGTTTTTTTAAAGTATTTTGCGTGGATGTCAGTCTACAGTGAGTACCAATAGAAATCTGCCACTGAATATTTTAACAATCCTACGAAATGCCTATGTTTACATCGAACACGCTTATAACATGTATAACGAACAGACATATCACAAACTTATTATTTGGTCCCGGCCATTTGCTGTATCTAATGCTTATAACAAACTACGGTTAAAACGAACTAAAATTAGCAGTCCCTTTGAATTAGTTATAACCGTAGTTTTCTGTATATACAATGTTGTGCATTAATTGAAGAAATGTTATTATAATCCTTTAATATTCATAATCCATCCTTTCCTAAGTCATTGTTTTGTGAAAATAAAACTTTGAGAAAGAGTAAGCATGATCGATGCTTACACTAGTAACAGGTAGTTTTTTCTCCTGGGAGTTCAGGGACTCCTACTGTGTAACATAACGTCAAGGTTGTTTTATTAGTAACAGGTGGTAGACATTTCCACAGTGACTGGGAGAACTGGTTGATTAACTCAGGGTAGTTCAGAGCACTGCAAAATAACATCATTCCGCTAGTTCAAGACTAGTAACATTCAGGAAGGAATAGTATTTGTGGAAAACCACTTTTACCATCATGACCATGAGGTAGATAGATGGCAACTCCATAGCAGATAAAGTTTGCTGACCAGTGGAAATATAACAATTCTGTCTGACAATGTCATAGTAGCTATATGTGATCAATTTGGTTTTAGTTTGCTTTTTGTTTAACACCAAACTCAGCAATATTCCATCTATATGATGGCGGTCTGTAAAATAATGTGCAGAGTTGTGTCCCTTTGCAATGGCAGAATCCTGTGTATTTGGGTTTGAATACCTGTTCGCTCTGATGATGTTTCTAGGTTTGTCAGCTACATACTCGTGTTCGTGGATGTCATCAAAATGGTAATTGTCTAAGACCTGCATCACTTTGGGCTTTCTTCCCACATGAAGCTGTGATATAAATTAAATACTGTCAAAGCAACTGTACGGTTGCACCTGTAATTATCCGACTACCTCCAAACCCTAATGTCCCTGTGCCAGCCCAGTCTCCTGCTATGCACACATCTCTCCCTTTGTGTTAGTGTGTGATTATCAGAGGAAGTCATGTCTACATTGGTATGTTGAGCTCCTGCTGTATATCACGTAAGTCAATAAGTCTGTCAATATCACTGGGAAATAAATCTTTCGGGTAAGCTGGCATTGTCAATTTCACCAGCTGAGAGAATGACAGGTCAGTTCAAAAGGGATTGTTTCATACCGATGGACACGCCCAACATATTGACTCAAGACATTGAAACTGATTTTGTTTGTCTGCAAGCCAGAATTTAAAATGTTTTCATATTTCGATTTTGTAATTAAATAAAAGTGACAAAACCCTTTCCATATTCATAAAAATTGTATGCTGAAAGCAGAGTTGAATGTACAATTTCAACTATATGCATGATATAATGAACATGTGTTTATGAAACACTATGATATCTTTTACTGTTGGTTTGGAAAATTACTTTAAAAAAAACCCCAATATCAATATCAATATCATTTTCACACAAAGTCCTTGTAAAGATGCCCAGACTTCAACAGGGCTGTTGACAGTCGAGAGTTGTACCATGTTAAACCTAAATTATGATATTTGTAATGATCATCACACATATTTATCATTTATATACTGTTATGATCCTGTTATCATGGCTATGATGACAGGTAGAACATTCAGTGTTTAGTTTGTAGTTAGGTTGGAGGGGTGCTGTTGACTTGTATTTTTCAGAAAATGTTTGACATGTTATGATCATGTATGTACCGATACACTCACGCTAATCCAGGTGAAACTAGCTTTTATGATTTTATAGCAGTTTGTTGAAATTGATTTTATGAATGCCTGATTTGGGAGTGGAACAAATGTACTGTAGTGAGAGCTGGAACCGTCACTAATAGCACATTTATGTTCTTTCGATTTAGCACTCCAATACATGGCTTTTCATAATCATCAGAGCTGAATATTTTGAATACATGCTGGATTTAAGTGTTCTGAAATTATTGACATTGAAATATAAATCCATTTGACATGGGATTGTGAGTGACGTGTCGTTTTACTTACAGAAAAGACAAGGTTGTTGTATGTGATACATACAGGGTTTTAGTTGGTTGGTTTGTTGTTTAACGCCGCACTCAGCAATATTCCAGCTATATGACAGCAGTCTGTAAATAATCAAGTCAAGTCTGAATCAAATTTGAAAATCACAGAAAACATGGAGATATTGATATAAGAATGATCAAATATGTTCAAATGGCTGACTACTAGCCTTTTTCCTTTCTTACGTTTGCGAGTTGTGGACTTCTTTTATGATCAAGTACATAAGAATGACTGAATTGAGTGAAAGGTGCCCAGTTTTCCAATTTTCTGACGATGAGTAGGTTCATAACGTAACATAAGTCTTCTTTTGTATTCTATATCCCCTGAAACGATCAGCTGAGGCAATGCTCAAAATTTTCCAAAAAGCTTCCTTTAAAGCTCTGAAATTAGCAACACTCAAACTATTTTGAAAGAGCTTCCTTAAAACCTCTAGAATTCTAGAATTAGCTTTTTGAGGCAGTTAGCATGGTTAGCTTGATCTGTGCATTAACTATGTTTTAGGTCCTGTAAGTGAGAGAAACTAAACTTTCTAGCCCACTTGTCCTTATAATGATAATGTGTAGCAAAACTCTTATGAATGGCAAATTTCTACTAGTCCTTAGGATACCTTAACTATTGGGCAGTTTGGCAAGGGCTATAGGACTAGTGCCAATTTCTAACACTGCCTGTACATGCAAAACTGCCAAAAAAAGCTCTATCTTCCCTTTTGCTTTAGTTATCAACAAAATGCATGCAAGTGACCCAGTCAGCTGTCATTTGAGGGGCTGCACTTTGCTCTTCCGAGGTGCACCACTTTTGAGGCATACCAAAAAACTATGATCATAGGTTTGAGTACTATTTCCCCCTGATAATGTTTCCAGGTTTGTCAGCACCATACCTGTGTTCATGGGTTTCACCGAAGTGGTAAACTTGCATCACCTTGTTCTTTCCATCCACATCAAGCTGACATGCTGTTTTGACTGAAATACTGTTCAGAGCAGCATTTTTGTTTGTTTGTTTGTTGAATGTTGCACTGAGCAGTATTCCAGCTATTTGACTGTATGGTGTAAATAATCGAGTCTGGACCAGGCAATCCAGAGATTTCCGTCATGAACATCAAACTACTTAATTAGGATACAATGACATGCATCAACCAAGTCAGTGAGCCTGACCACACGATCACGCTAGTCGCCATTTACAACAAGCATAGTGACCTTGCTGAAGACCTATTCTACCGCAGATCTTTATGGGTGAAAAAATATAATGATAAACAGTGAAGTAATATATTTATGTAGCATGTAACCTCCATAGTAAGACAGCCACATGGAAATTAAACAGAACATTAAAACAGGATCAACATGCCACAGTCTGTAAACTTTCTTGACTAGGACTTGCAAAAACTTCAGCGTGAGGAAAGTAATTATTCATCAAGGTTATTAATCACAACATATGGGAACTTGTAAAATTTTCAGTGTATACTCGTATGCATTTTGACATTTTGTGACATTTACCTATTGTTATGACAAGAAGTAAATTGGTAAACTACATTGAGAAACTGGCATTTACCATGTTTACTTCATTAGATCTGAACATATACTACTCAGAAGAAGTTAAGGGCCATCCAATTCTTTCCTATTTTAATGGTTAATCTGTCATTGAAGAAGTAGTGGTCCTTAACATCTTCTGAGTAGTGGGGCACGGGTGGCCCAGTCGTCTAAGGCGCTGCAATTCTTTGTGCAGAGTTGCGTCCCTTGGGCGCGCCAGAAACCTCTGATTTTTGGTGTGAATCCCGGTTCGCCCCAATTATGTTTCAAGGTTTGTCAGCACCATACCCATGCTCGTGGGTTTCACCGAAGTGGTAAATGTCTTAGACCTGCATCACTTCGGGCTTTCCTCCCACATTAAGCTGACACGCTGTGATATAACTGGAATAATGTTAAAAGCAGCGTTAAACCCAACTCACTCACTCACTCTTCTGAGTAGTATGTATCTGTGATTTTGCTGGGAACAAATGGTATCAGGACGTTTCATGATTTTATGAAGTTTCGATAGGACTTCCTTTATTTTATCACTAAATGTGAAAAAAAATCAAGGACTTTTTGTGAAACAATGAGCCACTGTCCCATGTGAAAGCCTGAGGGCTAGTAGCAAACACAGTTATTCTTTGTACCTTACAGTTTTATAGAGTGTCTGAAACATGGTATAATATTAGTTTATTAATATGTATGATACAAGTGAAACATGCTCAGTTGATGGTGGACCTTATAGTTAAAAATCACGAACTTTCTGTATAGGCATTGAAGATTTCGATGAACTGATGGATTCCTCTCAATCCTGAGAAGTGACTGAATGATTGATTGACAGTCTTCCTAAGTGGCAGATGAGGTATTGGAGCACTACGTGTAAGGTTCTTGTCCAATCAGAGATCATTGCTGGATCACATGGAGGACATTTATGTCCCGATAATTACACTACAGGCTGTGCGGTTCATGGGAGTACATGTAGACTTGCACAAGTCTCTAAGGCAATGATTATGAGTTTAGATCATAGTTCCTAGATAATATGAATAATAAGAGCAAGTTATTACAAGACTGGCATCCTCAGAGGTACTGTCTGCTTATATCATTTTATATATTATATATATTGTATGCTTGTATATAGACTTGCCTATTGTAAGGATAGAATTACTATACATCCATGGACATCCATTCAGTACAGACTTGGAGCAAGGCTTGATTATATGCTGCACATGCTTTTTATACCTTGCTTGAAGTAAGATGTGACCTCACAACAGCTGGTGATTTATCAAAATGTCCAGGTTTTCCAACCTGACAAAAGAGAAGCTCAATTTAGGAAATAGTTCTTTTTTGTTCTGGCAACGTTCTGTTTTCAGTTCTGTGGCTCATCTTCCGTCGCCTACGTTGACGTGTTTGTTTGATTGCGCTCTAAATTATCAATCTGGACCAGTCAATCCAGTGATCAACATCATGGGCATCAATATAAGCAATTGGGATATGATGACACATATCAATGAAGTAAGCAAGCCTGACAAGACAACCAATTATAAACATGAGTACCTTAGTGTTGTCTTGATCCTTAGTTAAGACTAACATCTAGTCTCTGAAATGAACATATCATAACAGTTGTTCAATTATCTTTATAAAATATAATAAAAAGGAACCCAGAGGCTCTTCATTTTAAGATACTGCAGTAATCTAGCCTTGCCCACTATCATAGACTTGCATGGACTGGTTTGGATATATTTGTTTCAGGGTCTGTATCACAGACTATGTTAGTTAAAAGTTAAAGATATCGCTTGCCAGATACAGTCGGAATGTGTTTCCTTATCATGCAACCTCAAAAAGGTAAAAACAGGATATTCCGAGCGACCCGTGAGAAGTACTACCAGACAATCTAGGCCATCGATTAGGATTCTAGAATGTTCTTTCGTCCAGTTTTTTAAATTTTGAGTCAATATTTTTCTAAGCATTGTCTGGAATAGATGTCGCCAGTTTGAAACTAAAGCTCAAGAAAGCTGCTTTCTGACTGGCAACTTCCCATTAGTCATTTCATTGGTCGGTTGAAGTTCGAGAAAGGTTGTTTTGACGTGACCTGTAATAGCATGTTCTGACATCTTTGTTAGCAGTAGCGAGAATTAAGATCTGATTCTAATGAGATTGCTTAATGGAGAGGGTTAAATGTTGGGCTGGCAAAATAGATTGGAATTATCATCGATGGGAAGATATATGAACGTTTATCGATATGAAAATTATGTCATCGATAATACCTTACATAAATTATTGTGATGAAATAAAGTTCAGTCTGTTTTGGTAAGACTTGTTATTATCAATAATGTTAATTGCTGAAGATGGAAAGTAACTGTTTTTGTTATATCTCAAATGTCCACAAAGTAATCTCTGAATACATGTGCCACCACTCACCAGTGGAGTGTAATAGGTTGATTTCTTTAGGAATTATTTTTGCATATTTGCTCAAAGATACTTCTCCAATATTTATCGATAACTGATCGATATTTTCTTATCGATTATCGATCTCAATGATCTGTATCAATAGCTAGTCCTAGTTATATATATGCCTTACTGCATCTAAGTAGTTGTAGAAATTATATAATATGCCCTTTTATCGTTTCTGTGTATATCATGGCATATCACTGTGTATGTTAATAGAAACTATGCATGGGAGAGGAAATGTCTTTCGATTGTCATGTACATGTTGTAAGTAGATGAGGATGTTGATAGTAACATGAAACACTTTGTCTTCCACTCTCGTACAATAAGAACACTTGCAGCAGTATCCGTCATTTCAGTGTGGGCCAGTCTGTTTGCATGCCTCGGTTATCAAGTAATGTTACATGTGAGGAGCAGAACTTTCGTACACATTCACAGGGTAAGAAAATAATCTGAACAAGGTATTTTAAAATTAATTTTAAAATGTTAAGACATCACTTCCTCTGAAAGAGAAACAGAACTAGGTGGGGAATCTATAGTATAACATCTGATGTCGAGAAAACTGACTCGATTTTAAGATATTGGGAACTTCTTTCTGCTGTTCTTTTGCAAAACTGCTGATGCGGGGTAAAGCAAAATTCACTCACTTACTCCAGGATGCGACTTTTGTCACTTTTGCTCCGTGCACAAAAGGTTTTGGCACAGACTATCTGTCATTCACTCATGAATGAATGAACAACGTGAATGACGTGAACAAATGACAGTTTCAGTCTGAGCAAGGATTGTGTTGTATTGGGATATTATAAGATTGATATCTCCTGATGATCAGGGAATTGGGATATTAGATAAACTGTGATACCATGAGAACATCCTTCTAAAATTAGCCCCACCACATCCTAGGAGTGCTGTCTTATTTACACACCGACAGACTTTCACTATCAAAATACCCAGTTTAGACTTCTCATCTTTTTTGGGTGAGTAGTTGACTTTGACTTGGTGAAATGCAATTATCCTCCAGACTGGGTACAAGCTTGTCTCCCTCTCAACCTATGCTGGTTGGAAGTGTTGCTCAAAATATCAGTCACTGGATTGTCTGGTCCAGCATTGATTATTTTCTGGCCGCCCTTAAATTTTGCTGAAGGCAGCGTTAAAAAACAAACAAACAAATATTATTGTTAGTTATTAGCCCAATATTGGTCACAATATGTTTTTGGAGCTTTCAGAGTTTTGGAAGCACCTTGAGAGACTGTAAGCAGCCATTGTTGTACCTGGGCCACGTTCAGGTAACACACGATGTGGTAGCTGTGTCGCCTCGTCACCTGCACCAGGTATTGTGGCTGCATGGGTAGGCTGCAGGCGAGAATGCGCCAGTGTGTGCTCACCATCTTTGTAGAAAACTGCCATTGACACTCACAACATGATCACTGAGCGAGCCGTGTGTCCGACAGTTGTCACGTACTGGGGTGTGTATTGTTGGGCAGCCACAGTACACAAGCAGGTTCTTAAACGTTCGTCTCAAAACGTTTTATGCTTCTTTCTGAGCTGAAATTCCTGCTGATCCAGTTCTAGCAACTGCCATGCTCAAAAAGAAACAGCTGTCAGTCGAAGTTAGCAAAAAATATCCCTTTTTGTTGAAATGAACCCTAATGCTTGCGCTCTACCATACAAAAAATCTTTCAGATTGGACGTTGAAGTAGTGGAAATAGTCCCTGAGTTCGCACTGGTGTTATGTGCAAACAGAGACTGAATGCAGCGATCACTGGTAGACTGTTGAGTTAAAAGGGAGGGATGATCTGAGGAGAGTGGTTTTAAGGTGTGCAGTTGGTGTAGGAATGTCTACTTGTGGAGAGACCATCTGTGTTTATGTTGCATCGAGTGAGATTGAAGTGCAGTAGATATTAGAACATGTATATATAGACCAGTGTTGTAGTGTCTTCAGAATGGGCAGGATATTCTGGCAAGTAGGTATTATTTTCAAAATGTCTTGATATTTAGAGATTTTGTAAGATAAAATAACACACTTATGCATTGTTAAGTTCAGAATAAATGTCAGGGATCCATTTTATGACTCTAATGTTCAAAATAAAAGATTTTGGAGAGGACAAGAATAAGATATGGCAAAATGAAAGTCCTAGACCTCTTGGCATTTTGTAATGGTGAACACGGTTTATGACAAGTGCTCTGGTACTTTGTGAGAGACAAGTTTAGAAGCATTATTGCTTTATATAAAATGAGCTGGATTAGTTTCAAAAGCAAACAGAATGTTCAGGGTAGATAATGCTATACATTTGGGGGTCATGCAAATTTATTATGATCCATCTCATGTTATATTTATCTTGATATATAAAAGGAAAAATAGAGATGCTTTTTTATCGTAACAAGTACCTACATTGATTGTATTTAATAGTTGTGTCGTACTGACAGCAGTTTTGGATGAGATAAAATCTGAAAACAGTTTTTCCTCGCTTTTGCTTCCTTCAATATAACGCTAACATGGTTATAGCGTGCCGAAATGCATGGCTCCCAAACTTTACTTACCTTTTTTATGAACTCAAGTTTTACACTGACTCATCGTTTCTTCTCCATCACAAAAGACATTACCAGCTGATCATCACGTGCATGTAACAGTGGAAATACCAGTCAACAAATCTAAACTGAAATACGCTAAATAATCCTATTATTACACTATGTGATTATAAAAACGTGTTCATTGTATATCTGGACTTGCGTTTGTATATTTTATTAATTTTATTCAAAATTGCTTTCAATATTGTTTGCATTAATTTCAGTGAAATCGTGTGTGAAGTAATCGCACAACTCACCGTTCATTAGAGCAACCATAATCATGATAATCAGATTACCGCTTGTGACGCCTTGAACCGAACTTTAGTTCAGCATGTTGACAGAGAATGGATACATATATCATAAATGCCATACTTTGACTCATTAAAAGTAATATATGTGGCACTTTGACTATTATACGTCAACATAACGTTATCGCAATCAAAATACATCTAGCGCTGGTCAAATTGTTCCATCCGTAAAAAATATACTGTGTTTGCACTCAGTTGTACCAAAGTGCTACACTTTTGATTCTTATCATTTTAGCTATATATAGTAAACATGGTAAAAGCTGCACCTAAAATAATACGATACTGGAATATGTTATTCCTGGATATATAATCATTTCAGATACAATTTCTTCCGACCATTGCATAAAATTTCTTGGAAGTTGTATCATTGGCTAGTTCTTGACCGAATCACCAGTAGATTGGGAGAATACGTGTGTACAGCTGATTGCTATTACAGGCTTAGTTTACGAGAAAATACAGAAGGTAATCATAAACTTCTGCTGATAAAACAATGCCTTGGGGAGCAGGAAATGCAATTTCGGTGTTGAATCACCATGTCTAGTGATGTTTTATATCAAATTTCATATATTTATTGACCAAGTTTGTTATACCGGTTCATTCACCTGAATTTGCTGATGGGATACAATGTATCTCTTTTACTGAGAGCATAACACTCGATAAATCTTTTTTTACACTATGAATCATAAACAACTACTATTTTAATCTGTTTCCAAACCCAGAAACGTGCATCATAGTTGGTGTTAGGTAGGCAGAGCATGTACTGTTGTGTTGGTCATCTAGTCCCTACTACTCACTCCGGGGCGGACGGGGAGCCTAGTGGTTAAAGCATTTGTCGTCATGCCCGACATGGGTACAATGTGTGAAGCCCATTTCTGGTGTCCCCTGCAGTGATATTCCTGGAATATTGCAAAAAACGGCGTAAAACCATACTCACTCACTACAACTGACTCCACCTCCGTTAAACCTCTGATTGTCTATAACACTCCTCAATTATTTGAACCCCAAAGGTAGCTTTGTAGCGAGGGATCACTGTATTTGATTATTATTTTAAGACAAAAAGGATGAATGTAAGTTTTTATTTTAGATTTGAGATTGTTTTAAAATGAGTTCTTTGATGTTTCTTTATTGGCAATTTGACTCCAGACTGTAAACACTATCTGTAAATGCATCTCTGTTTCTGAAATTGGCAAACAGTACGTAAGGAAAGAATGCCCAATATCATAGTTGTTTGCTGAAATGAAGTTCAGCTTTGCTCATTCCAATGCAATATATTTAAAGCCTTGTCTGTCTGCTTGTAGCTGCCAAGGTAAGCTTGGAATAAACCCAGGTAATTTGTGTGTTTATGACCTGAATAATATAATCTTGACAGGAGATCCTTGCTAAACACACAACATCTTTGTGGGCCTGAAATCAAACACAGTGTGGGCGATATTTATTTGAAAAGTAAATGGTTGGCAAGTTATTATGGGGTTTGACTTGTTTCATCTCTGAAATTTTTAATGCATTTCTTACTCTCGGTTTGGGAGTATTGATATGTTTGAAAATGATATATTCAAAGTGTATATCCTGTAAAATTTTGGAAATAAACAACATGATCAAGGACACTGTTGAAAGATTAAGGTGACATATCAATTTCGGCTACTCATTTATTAACGGTCTGTGTTGTAATAACAGTGTTCAAAATTGGAGATGAAAGTCATGAGGTCATATGTCCTAATGTTGACAGTAATATTTTTAGCTGCTCTTTAGATCAAAGTGTTATTGCAAAGGTGTTTACAAAGAGGCCTCTCTTAATTCCTAAAAATGTGTATGACAGATAAAACTGTGGATGACAGATTTTGTCACTATTTTCTGGAAACATAAAGATAGAGTACTGAATTCAAAACTACCAAGTTTCAGGAAATCAAATGCAATTTTTCAAAATTGGACTTCAGGAAATGGATGAAACACTACAAGTTGTTATCCATGAGCCAGTCTTCACAATAGCAATATTGGGATTATGATGAGGTAGTGAAAAAGTAAATATTTTCGTCCATTTCGCCATACTTGACACTGCCAACTGTAAATCATCAGTATTCCAGGTCTTTGAATATCCTGTCTATGAAAAATATGGGTTACGCACTACAGATACGAGCGCATACAAGTATCGTGATATGTATTGGATCGTGAGCAAGGTATCGTGATACGTATCGGATCGCACAGTTGGTGTATTGTCCCAGCCCTACTGAGTACATACCCAGGCCCATCAGCTGGCGGTCGACATACCAATACTGTAAGACTTTAATGTATGTTTAAGACTCTAGTTATAGCCCCATGACCTGGGTAGATACTCTCATCCTAATGTCAGTGCCTGCTAGATTACCAACCCATTCTATAATAATGGGACCAATTTCATGTCACGGTTTATCCTAGGCCTTCTTAGAGCCTACACCTTTACTTAGTTGGCCAGTGGTCTTTAATAAAATCTCCACAGTCAAGCAATTAGCAAGTTAGGTTTACTTTGTTGTCACACCAAGATGGGAGGTCAGTGATGTTGACTGGACATGTTGACCGTTGGGATTGAGATGGGCTGTAGAGGAAAGTGTGTAGAGTGTGGGGGGTGTTTCACTGTGGTATGGGGCTTTGTGAATGACACTGACACAGTCGCTACATTCTCCGAGGTACTGGGAATTACAGTCTTGGTCTCCTGTGCAAACTCAAGCTGTGAAGAGGACTGGAGATTGTCTGACATGCATTCTATGAAATTCCAAAAGGTGGTGAACTTTGTGGTGGGTCTGCTTGTAGGAGAGTTTGTGGGCAAAAGAAGCTGGGTACTATAATCCATGCCCAAACTACTGCTCCAAGGACGAACCCATCTTGTGTCATCTTTTTCAATAGGTTTTAGCATTAATATATGAACTGGAACCAGCTGAACTTACCCCACATTTTACTAGACATAGGCTTCAGACTAGTGCCTAAACTTACAGAATGTGATCTCCCTCTCGCTCTGTCTTCATCAAGTAATAGTCGGTATGTTAATATGCAACATTACTAAAATCTACTGAAAAATATATGAAAGACAAGTCTCAGCGTTAAAAATATATTTAAAAAAGTCTCAGCGTTAGAAATTGGCACTAGTCCTGTAGTCCTTGCCAAACTCCACAATAGTTAAGGTATCATAAGCAATGATAAGGACTAGTAGAAATTTGCCTTTTTAAAGGGATTTCCGTTATGTTATACTAGTGAGCGATTACGGTTTTACGCCGCTTTTAGCAATATTCCAGCAATATTAGGCGGGGGACACCAGAAATGGGCTTCACACATTGTACCCATGTCGGGAATCGAACCCGGGTCTTCCGCGTGACAAGCGAACGCTTTAACCACTAGGCTACCCGACCGCCCCATATCTTATAGTAAGGACAAGTGGACTAAAGTGTTAGTTTCTACCGCTGAAGTCTGGTGGAATGGTGGTGCTGCTGCTAGTACATTTGATTTTGATGCCTCGTCAGATGTTATTTCTTTATGATGATAACATTAATCAGATTCAAAATGTAGAAAGAGATTTATGAATCCTTGGTATGACTTAATCTTACCCTGTGTGTTTGAAGGCATGGTTTACTCAGTCTGAAAGGTAGCTGATATTTGTTGATGGATGATCATTTCTATTTATGTTTGTATCCTTAGGGTATACCAGAAAACTGCTGATGGCATGGTAAGCGCCAACTTGAAGAAAGATGGGGATAACCTCATATCTATTAAATATTAAGTTTTATGCTTGCCGTAAAAGGTGACTATGCTTGTCATAAGAGGCGACTAACAGGATCAGGTGGTCAGACTCGCTTACTTGGTTGATGTATGTCATCGTATCCCAATTGCATGGATTGATGCTCATGATGTCAATCACTGGATGGTCTGGTCCAGACTGGATTATTTACAGACAGTCGTAATATTGCTGTAATGTTGCTGAGTGCGGCGTTAAAGAACAAACAATCATTACCAGAGAGAAGGCTTGGATTTGTGACTACACCAACAAAGTGATGGAATTGTGTGTTCTTTGCACCTGATTTAATATAATTTTTGTATCACTCAGAGTTTAGACGTGTTTACAAATTGTGCTTTAAGCCTGCTGTTCCCAGAGAGAAGGCTCCGACCTGGGACTATGCTAGCAAGGTGTGGGAAGCTGTGTGGACTACAGTGACCAGTGTTGATCGTTGTAATCAGCTTTTGTCTAGGGATCAGTTTCTGGCACATCACTTGATCTCCGGATTAGTGGAACATTTGACATCCTTGGATTATGGGATGCAGACGATGCGGAGATCTCCCCAGGAGCGTATGGATTCACCAGCAGCACTTGGAGTTGTCATATTTAGACTTGACCTTAGAGTTTCTTGCGATGTTTCTTTCTGTAAATAGTGTGTGTTCCTGAAGCGGTGTTATTTCTTGGGGATTGAAGTGTTTTGTATTAAAATTGTTGAGGAGCGGTGTTAAAGGGCTCTTAGTGCAAATATTTCAGTGGTTGGTGCTCAGCGTAATTGTTTGGTCATGCTTCTGGTTGAAGCAAGTTGGATGACTTTCTTCAGGTACCTATGAGAACATTATCAGGTTTCTTTCTCCTTGTCACAAATTTTCTTTTCAAATTCTGAATAGATGATCAAATTAATTTATCAAGCTCTAGTCAATTTCTGTAAGTTCATTTTTTTCCAGATATAATTTGCATGACATATTTAATGTCAGTTTTTGTCTAAAATATTGAGTCTACAGTCCAGGAACTTGTCCTTTCTCATCATTTTAGCTTTTGCTCCTAATGGCATGGTGGTAAAAATGTTGACTTATCACAAGGAAGATCTTGGTTTGATTTCCACATGGGTAGTTTGGTAATATCTGGTGTCCCTTCACCATGTTCACCATGAAACAGAATATGGCTGAAGGCAACATAAAACTGTTCATCCCCTCACTCATTACATAGAGCTGTCATGAGAAAAGCTGAGATTGTTTTTACTAGACTTGGACTTGTAGCTACACCCACTGACTGAAATGATAAACCAGTGAGTTGGAACCTGTTCTATGAAGTACAAGGTGTGTTGACATGGTGGAAATGCATGGCATGTAGCCAGACACCTTGTTCCCTCGTCCAAACCTTGAGCCCATTGCTAACCTCACAGCAGCTGGACATGACCTAAGTTGTCAATGTCACAGTGGATGATTGATGAGCCAGTGTGGGACACACCCTTTGGTCAGGGGACTGCTGATGATGTATAGAACATTCTGCAAGTCTGTTTAGTCAAGGGACTGTCGCAGGTACTATGAGTATGAGACTTGTGGAACTTGTGAAATTGAAAGGATTTGTTTGTTTGTTGTTTTATGCTGCACTTAGCAATATACCAGAGATATCACTGCAGTCTGTACATAATCAAGTCTGGCCCAGAAAATCCTGTGATTGACATCATGAGTATTGATTTACACAACTGGGATAGGATGACATGCATCATCCAAGTCAGTGAGTCTGACCCCGATCCTGTTAGTCGCCTCAACAAGCATGGGTTGCTGAAGACCAATTTTAACCTGGATCTTCACGGGTTGAATTTAAAATGAAATCTGGTCAACATAATAAATCAAACCTCCTTAACAGTAAGGTTGATGGGGTAGCCATGTGGGTAAGCTAGAGCTGTTCACAACCTGGGTTCAGATCCCAAGATGGACTTGGTGTGTGAAGCAGTTCTTATCTCCACTGCAGTGTCATTGCAGGAATATTGATAAACATTACTAATGACACTACTGAATTAAACTCTCTTCATTTGCATGACAAAGTTTATTTGTACCCCACATCAGTGTGTGAAAGCAGGAAATGTTCTAAAGGTCCTTGTGGCAATGACTGTCAACTGTTAATATGGCATATGATGATGGCTGGTGATATGGAAGCTCATATCACTGCTAATTTACAATTAACAGCTTCTCATTAACTCATTGATCATCTTAATAGGATCAAGAAATTCAGGATAATATGATTAATTTGTTAGTTTTGGTCAGTATTGATAAATCTGGTCGATTCATTCATTTCCTTTTTCTGTGGTGTAAATAAGTGGATATTTTTATGTTGCTTATTCATACACCAGTAGACTGAGAAAGCATGGTATGTTGTCAATATTTTTTCCTTGCCCAACTTCCCCTTGAAGATTCAGTGTCAGAATACATCCCGAGGCCTCCTGCTAGCTGATGAGGATCTGGTGGTTGCAATTAACGTTTAACCTGGCAAATGAAGGGTCATTGCCAGTGTCTGAAATAATTTTACTGCCTACAAACCAGGCAGGTGGTGACTCATATAATATATGTAACTAGTCTACTTGAAAGTTACAGGCCCCATTTGTAACGACATGCCAGAGTAGATAATCATTATAATTTTTCACAGATATTCCTTACTCTGTGATTTAACATTTACAGCTTTATAATCTCAATGGTAGTGCTTGCTCTCAAGTAATTGAGTCACTGCCAGTGTCTGATTCAAACTTGTTAGTGTCAGTGGAGCAATGGAATGTTTAACTGACGTTCGGGCAGGTAGAATTTCACCTATCCTGACAGAAATGTCACCATCCACAATAGTCATCATAGTGGGAAGGCAGTTATTTTGTACACTGGTCGTTGCTCTCCAATAACATGGATTGTTTCTCATGCTATCAACCACTGGTGGCCACGATTAGACTGTTTACAGGCTGATGGCTATTGCTGATTTGGTGTAAAACAACATTCACTCTTTTCTTTGGATCATTGTACTCTGGTGGCATGGGATGTTGAAATATCAATCCCTGAGATATCATGCCACAGTTTAACATGGATACGTCACTCAGACAGAATGTACTGACTCCGAGCCAACCAGTTCTTGTTTTATTCCCTTAATGCCATGCGACAGGCAGGGTAACAAAAAGTACCATCTTTTAACGTCTCATTTTATGACTCAGGTGGGGATGAGGTTACGTGGTGTGATGTTGAAATGTCGACCCATACACCCTGAACAAACACACCCTGAACTCACACCCTTGACCCACACACCCTGCACCCAAACACCCTGAACTCAGCCCTCCCGGGCCCGCACACCCTGCCCCAATCCCCATGAACTCGATCTCCCTGAACTCACCACCCATGAACCCACACATCCTGAACTCACCTTCCATGAACCCACACATCCTGAACTCACCTTCCATGAACCCACACACCCTGAACTCACCTTCCATGAACCCACACACCCTGAACTCACCTTCCATGAACCCACACACCCTGAACTCACCTTCCATGAACCCACACACCCTGAACTCACCTTCCATGAACCCACAAACCCTGAACTCACCTTCCATGAACCCACACATCCTGAACTCACCTTCCATGAACCCACACATCCTGAACTCACCTTCCATGAACCCACACACCCTGAACTCACCTTCCATGAACCCACAAACCCTGAACTCACCTTCCATGAACCCACACATCCTGAACTCACCTTCCATGAACCCCCACACCCTGAACTAACCTTCCATGAACCCACACACCCTGAACTCACCTTCCATGAACCCACACACCCTGAACTCACCTTCCATGAACCCACACATCCTGAACTCACCTTCCATGAACCCACACACCCTGAACTCACCTTCCATGAACCCACACACCCTGAACTCACCTTCCATGAACCCACACACCCTGAACTCACCTTCCATGAACCCACACACCCTGAACTCACCTTCCATGAACCCAAGCACCCTGAACTCACCTTCCGTGAACCCACAAAACCCTGCACCCACCCCCCATTAACCTACACACCCTGAACTCACCCCTCCCTGTCCCGACCAGCCCTGCACCCACACACCCTGAACCCACACACCCTGAACTGACCCCTCCCGGTCCCGACCAGCCCTGCACCCACACCCCTTGAAACCACACACCCTGCACCCACCCCCCATGAACCCACACACCCTGAACTCACCCCTCCCGGTTCGCACCCCCTGCACTCACCCCCCATGAACTCTCTCTCCCTGAACCCACCCTAGCCACAGCTATGTGATTACACCTGTGTACAGTACGTTGACATACCTGGAAGTATGTGGGGTGGGAGTGAAATATGAACATGCTTTGGCAGGTGTCACTGGAATGCTGGGAATGTACAGGGAGGTTAGAGGTCAGGTGGCATGCAGTGAATTTGTCATTCAGCTGATATGAGCTTTTGTGATGGACTTTAATATTCATGGAAGGATGCTTGACAGATGTAGTTGATCAGCCCTTGAAGTATTGTGGACAGAGACTAGGAAATAGGATCAAGTTAATTGTTTCGGTGGTTGCAATTTTTAACAAGTAAGAAAATCTAAGTCCCAATTTTAAACAAGCTGTACAATTTCATTTTGGTGTAGATGATAGCTTTATTTATTCATATCAATTAATGTTCTTATTATTCATGAATATTAATTTAACTCCTTGGGTATTATATTCGACAAGATGTCCATGTGAATTGATGATTGCTTATTTTTAACATGAATCAGGTATATGACTGTTTGCATAACGTCAGTGTCATATGCCACAGCATTCATGTGTGGTATGCGATACAATGATCAGGTGTCATTTAGGAAGAGCTTACTGCCATTAGGACCATGTATTGCTGATGTGATGGGAAAGTTTACCTCACTCTTCATCACCTAAGTCCTTACTTCTAAGCTCAGGTGTTGCCTCTCCTTAAACCTTGAAACAAAAATGTCTGATGACTCCTACGCAGCTCAACAGTACGAAGTCTAGACTAACATTTAGTCTCTGAAATCTTATATTACACAATATCCTTCTTGACTCTAAAAATAAAAAAATTCCCTATGCTGATTTTGTGGAATAGAGCTAGCTTGAGCTGGCTAGACTTGCTTTTGTATGCATTTCTAGATTATTATTTTTTCATAAAATAAATATATTCCACGGTCATGGTGCAGGACTATAAGAAGTCGTAATGTCTTCTGTTCTAAACATAAAGAGACATTCTATGGCTCCATATTTTTAAATTCTATGTTAAAAGTCTTCACAAAAGTGTTTCATTTTAGAAACATAATGTTAGTAGAGCACAGGTGATGTGAATGGAATATCAGAGTTATCTCCCAACACACATCTTTGAGTTGATTCAATTGACAATGACTGATAGTGACAGCAATCTGCTTGTGTCAGAATCAAATGCTATGTTCAATATTTCATGTTGAGCAGGAGCAGAATAGTTGTCTAACACGTTATCAGTTGTCAGAGTAAACTTGTGGTTTATCAGATGGTTGCAGATTGTATTCTTTACTCGGGCTATCAACCATTGGCTTACCGATCTACATGACCTTAGTTAGAATTCACTGTGCAGAGTTGCGTCCCTTGGGCACGCCAGAAGCCTATGATTGTGGGTTCGAATCCCGGTTCGCCCTGATTATGTTTCTATGTTTGTCAGCACAATACCCGTGCTCGTGGGTTTCACCAAAGTGGTAAACGTCTGAGACCTGCATTACTTCAGGCTTTCCTCCTACATTAAGCTGACACCTACTATCCATTGCATGGCTGGAATACTTGGTAAACATCTAAGACCTGCATCACAGGCCTTCCTCCCACACCATGATATAACTAGGATACTGTTAAAAGCGGTGTTAAACCCAACTCACTCGCTCACTCACTCTTTCACTAACTTACAAGCCATCAGCCGTGCAGTCCAAATATGGAATCTCGTGCTTCTGTATAGATCTAACAGACATGTGTCAAGTGTAGGATTTCACAGTTCATCAGCGGTTTAATTATGACACATATGATATTCATGTGTCCACGACATCTGGATCGTGACGCGATGAGTGGTCTTATCCTATTTCCTTTCTAATTATATGAACTGCAATGTTCCTATCATGTCGTTATCATCAGTAGATGTTGACCTGGCTCCTCTTACTATCAGTATAGTTGACCGGGAAGTTGGCTTAAAAAATCAGACGTTTTCATGAGGATATTTACCGTTACACTGTTAGATAAAGTCTGTTTTTTAAATGGTAGGTTACTGTTTCAATGCTCCTGTTCATGTTTTATCATGTTTATTGAGATTTATTAATTGACGTGTTTGGACTTCTTTGGGTTCATAGAGTATTATACTCATTGTCTTTTGCGTCTTTTGAGTTGTTGTAATCATTACTGTTAGTCGAAATATTCAGTGTTTACATTCTGGTCTTATAAATTTTCTGGCTTTTATGAATATTCTTAGATTTATTTTGGGGGTGAGGGGGTGGGTGGGGTTAGTGATTTACGATCCAGACTTGGTTACCCTTTTCGCAAACACCTGGTGTCATCACTGATTTTCTGTGATCCATTCATATCAATATTTCACCACTACTTTACCATGGAATCTGTTTCCACAGATAATCAAGACTGATCATTCTCTGGTTTTGACGATGCTTTTTCACATGGTGTTGATATAATTTGCTCAATACAAATGGAATAAACTGGTAATGATGATATCATTGCTTAATCATATCAAATCCATATTTCAATCTGTCATTTTTTGGTGTTGTCAAAATCTATCAAATAGTTACGAGGTTGTTTTTGTTGTGTGTAGAATAAGCAATAAGGGTGATTTTTGCAGTCACATGGAAGTAGATTGTTGTAATACATACATACATGAGATCTGCACTGTTGCACTGCATTATGCTATCTGAAGTATATATTAATCAAGTTAATGTGAAAATGTCTGCCTTTATTAACCCTTATTGGGCAGTGGAATAGCAGGGATGGAAAGTAACTAAAAAACCAAACAACCCCACAGGGCTAATGGAGTTATTTTTTCTGTTCGCCCTGCAAAAGTTTACTAATCCTTATAAGATAAGAAAACTTGCAAAATTTCAATCTCTAATGTACCATAAAGAAATACAAATATTAAGAAACAGTCTATATATGGATTTAGTGAAATTAAGTACAATATTCATTACAAGAAAGGTTTGAAATGTGCTAAATATCTAGTGAGGAATTGAAAGGATGATAGATAATTTACAGTATGTGTCAAGAAACTTACAGCTTACGAATGAGTAGAATTATTATTTTCTTAGCCTGAGGTACTTTCCGCTAGCCTTGGGCCTTCAGGTGATCGTAATTTCTTTCTCGGGGAAGATTAATGGTAAAAGCGTCAGCTTGTCAAACCGTAGACCCGGGTTTGATTCCCCCATGTGGGAACTGTCTGTGAAGCCCATTTCGGGGGATATGGCTGGGATATGCTCAGATATTGCTAAAAGTGGTGTAAAACTATATTTACTCGCTCACTCATTTGAACTTATTTACATTATTGCAAAAACTTACAAAGTTGTGTTTGTTGCAGGCCCGTACAAGAAAGTCTGACACTGACTCGTCTATGGCCGCTCTGACATGATGGGGCAGTACATCAGTGTTCACTCCTCTGAGAAAACCGATAACCACCTCCGAGAAAGACAATCAACTGACATGCTCAACTCCACCATGTGACCTTGCCTGCCAGTGATTGGAACTTCCGCACTGTGTCTGTGAATACCCCACTATGTAAAGTTGTATGGAATGGACCTTTTACACTGAAGCAATTGTTATCAAATGGCACCCAATCATTGTGTTTTAATGTTTCTGTCCACTTGAACACTTGTTAGGAAATCACTAGTTTAGTATTACCGTGATTCCTTTGAAATGATGTCATCAGCATTATGTGATTAAACATGGCCGCTACAGGTGCTGTCACGTCGTCATCAGACAGGAAGGACGTTTTGGAGGCGAGTCGTACAAGAAGTGGGAGTTTGAAACGTGAAAATATTGAAAATCAGCCTCCAGAAGATCTATCAAAAACTGAATTTGAGGAAGGTGGAAACCAATTACGTGGATTTCGTTCCAAAGTCAGCAAGATGAAAGAAATGTTTCAGGCTAGTATGTCAGGGGACAAAGCATCTTCAAAACCCGAGATCAAACTGACGAAGCCTCACAGTGCTCCGTCGTCAACGAGCAACTCTTGGCAGCGGGACACCAAACCTACGCCTCTTGGTGATTTGGATAAATCACCAGAGATCAAACGAAAGCGAGTATCGGATGTTATATCGCCAACCTCAAAATCTGCAGAAATATCCCCCTCAGATAACCTCCTAGAAGCAACCAATCATGTACAGCGATTTAACTACACAAGAAATATGTTTGCTCGTATGGAGCAGGAAAATAAAATTGCACAAGAACGTGAACGTAATATTCGGATTCGACGACCGTCACCGAATCGTCTTGGTCGTTCTCACACACCCCCTACTCTGTCACCTGTCAGTACATCGCCATCTAGCCCAGAACGACACAAAACCATGAGCCCAGAACGACACAAACCTCTCAGCCCAGAACCGAGAAAGTCGTTCGATTACGACCCAATGGGTCGAACTTCATCATCATCAAGTACCACTGAACTTGATTCAAAGATCCTTAACTTGGACAACAGTATAAGCAAACAAAAATTGTGTGGTTCTTTAGAAATGTTAAAAGGTGATTCCCTCAGAGACAGTGATAGCTTATCATCAATTCATGGGAGTTCGAATTCAGGCCCTAGTTTTCAGCCTGACATCACAGATGCACAAGTGTCTTCCACAGTGTCACAGTCGTATCATAAACCTCCACCATCGTATTCATCGTCAACGCGCGGTGCTTTATGGCTCAAGAGATATGAAACCAGGGACAATGCAAACATTCCAGATAGAGACAGAACGTCTCAGCTCAATGGAGAGAACGACAAGAAGAAAAGCTGGCTAGAAGACAGAGAGGAACGTAAAGATCGCTCCAACAGCGATCCCGAAAGAACAAGTGTCACTGGTTGGACTCGACCAAGTCGTTCCCACTTCAGATCTAAACATGGCAGTGATGTTTCTGATTATGCTGCACAGTCATCCTGTAAGGCAGAATCATACGATCAGGACTCAAGTCTTTCAAATTCACATTCCAGTGCTAATGAACAAAATGATTCAGAAGCTCCTGCGGTCATGATGCGGGCCAAGAAAGAGGACAGTGTGTCAAAAAGTAATCGGCTAAGTAAAGAAGATATTCAGAAAGCCATAGAAAAGGCCGACTCCTATCTCCAAAACAGAGATGATGAACCATCGGGGAAAAGAAGATCATGGGATCTAAATCAAAGACGGGATGACTTTTCACGTGGGAAGAGGCAATCGTGGGATGTTGATAAACAACAAGAAGATGTTCGTGAGGTTCGAGTCCGTTCATCATCTTTAAACGAGGACAGTAGTAGAGACCAGACTTCATCACTCGATGAAAATACAGGTGATGGTAGCTCTAGTTCTGTGCCTGAAGCTGTTATCAGTAATGCTTTTGTACATCTGTCCAATTCAGGATCATCTCTAAATGACAGTGAGCCTGAGCTCACCAGATCCTCCTCGTCAATATCCTCATCCTCTCGGCCCACCCCCATTCCAAGACGGTCAGCTCCTCCACCCCCTGACAAGCCCCCAAATGCTACCCTGAACTCAAAGAGGCCTATTATTCCACCTCCACCGGCACCAAAGCCTAAATCACCTGAGGATTTTATGGCAGAGAACACAGAGACTATTGTCCAGTCAACTACTTCTACTGTATCGTCATCAGTTGAGCAGCATCTACCGACCCCGGACTGGGACCGACGGAGTGACAGTACAGATGACCTTGATGAAGCGACTGGAGAAGTAGAGTTTGTTTCCCCGGAGGACCACATCTATGTCAACCAAACGTAGGTTCAGCATTTATTATCAGTCATGATTTTGTGTTTGATTCTGTGTTGATGAGATGGTGAAGCATCAATGTTATAACCTTAATGTCAAGAGTGAAAGATTTGGGGGTGCCCAGATTCAGATAATATATAGCAGCAAACTTCCGGGACACAATCCCCTTCCCTCCAATTTCTGATACTGCTGACTACAGAGCAGATAGAACATGAGGCCAGCCTTTTTTCTTTTATTGGGGGGTTACAGATTTTTTATCGTCACAATGTGGCTGTAATATTGCCGATGTGACGTAAAGCATAAACTCACTCGTGGATTTTTTACCAAGTTAAGGTTGATAGGTAAAAAAATTAATTCTAATAACTTCAGTCCATAAATATGAAATACCTAGTTTTGAAAAAGACTGGCCAAGGAGGTACTTGATGTTTCTGCTATGGTGTTTCTACGCTGTGACCCCTCAATGTTTAATTATTTAACATGTTTTTCAGAAGCATGTTTAAAGTTTAAGGCTTTTGATTTTTAAGGCCTTGTGACAAGTATGAGACATTTTCTTAATATAGATTTTCTTAATATTTATTATATACTTCATTTAGAATGTTCTTATTGTACTCTTACATTTACCATGATTTTATTTTGTTTGTTGTTTCAAATAATATGTAGTTTTACTTTCCAGATGAATTATTTTGTTTATATCCATGCATGCTTAAATTATTTTCTTTATTTTTCTTGTCATGCAACCAGCCCTACGAAGACTTTCTTGAAATAGTTATTTCGCCATAGTAACCTTACATTGGTTTTTACAATTTTGACTTAACTGTGTTTTTTAGACTGACATGATGCTTTATGAAACAGAAACCTGGAAGAAGGAAATGTTTATACTGGTAGTCATCTACAGTCTGTGCCAATATCTTTTGACCGAACTAGCCCAGACTTTAGTTTACTAGCCTGAAATGGTTCATCATAAATTTAGGGATGTGTTTGCACAGATTAAAACAGTTTCAGAGCCATGGCATTGTTTACGTACACAAAGCTTTTATCAGTTTACAAATATTCAATTTCAGTGATGTGTTTAATGTGAGGTGCAGCAAATGCTGTATTAGTTGCAACTTTCAACTCAGATACCGACTCGAACAACACTTCGTCAATTTGCAAATGCAACAATGTTTCATAATAACAACGGGTGCCAAGCTATTAAAACAATTAAAAGACAATAAATATTTTTATGACATCATTTTATAGATGTAATGGCACACATTGTTTTAAAGATTATAAGAAAGCCATCAGCAGTTTTGTGGACCTGGTTGAGCATAGCTGAACCTGGCAATAAAGATCAACAGAGATCATTATACACATGATACAAGTATAAGAAACCTCCACACGCAAAAGATGACATTGCACATTTCTAAGCACTGTGTCAGTCTGTGAAGAGGTGTAGACAGTGGTCATTTCAATTTATCATTAAATAATATCCAAACATGAACAGGTATGAAGAAACATCAAGTATGATACTTATGATACAAATGATATTAACAACAGTGTTCCTGTTTACCGGTAATTACCAGTTTTTTACCGGTATAATTAGGCGTGGACCAGTAATTCATCTGACTACCACTCCCTGTGGACAAGCAAATAGAGTACTTTATAAATCTTTATTGTTGAACAAAACATCGGTGATATTCATATTAGTATATTTTTCGTACAAAGTCAGCTTGTTGTCACCATCAGGGTCTCCCCTTGTCAATTTACGTGCAAGGAGATAACATTTGGCCTTGCTTCGAGGTTAACTGTTTATTTTTAGCGACTTAGTCTCGAAATATTTAAAAAAAGAGAAATTCGTGACTGGACTTTGTGTGAATGACGTGTAGATCTAACTAAGTTACTGCAGAGATGACGTCATTGTATTAAACATGATGTTGAAGGAATTAAAACCTGGTAATTTTCATACGTTTTTTTTTAATTTGTTGAAAGCTGGGACTGACAAAAATTAGTGGGGATTGGTAATTTTTATAGAGTTCAAATTTTTCAAAAGCCAGCGGAAACACTGGATTAATATGGTAAATCGTTTCTGTGCTAATCATGAATTCTTATTTGAGACTCATGCAGAGCTTACAAAGAGATCAGATAAGGCTGCCAGAGTTATTTCCCTTTGACCAGAGAGCTCATCCTTTTTACATCTGGGCCTTCTTAGCAAATTCTGATTTTCTGCTATGTCAGTTCTAAGTAACAGAATTGTTGAACATACTGTTATCTAAAGTTAGCAATGAACTGTTACACTGCAGTTACGCTGATATGGTTTTCAACTAGATGACTTAATTCTTTCATTGGTTTTGTTGTGTGTGACAAAGGCATTTAGCTTATATTACAACACTTGCATGATTTTTGTACATTTTTATCAGGACATTCTTTTGTGTCAATACCAATTTTGAAAAAATAGGACATTTGGGAAAATAATAATTATTTTTAGGGGCCTAAAATACAGACCAATCTGAAATTCTTGGCACCTGTGGTAAAAGAGTAAACTGGTATTCTGTCTACCAGCGGTAAACTGGTTAGATGTTCTGTTCACTGTTCACACAGACTGGTGTGTAGGTGTTACAACACATCAGAGTTAATGAAGGGTTCATGAAAAGGTGTAATAGGCAGGGTATTTGAAAAAATGTAAGTAGGAATGTTAGATATGTTTTGTACACATCCTTCACGGGCATTTGGCTGTTGGTAGGTGAAGGGACATAACTCTTGAACAACTATAGCGTTTCTCCCCCAGAAGGATGTCGTCATCAAATGTTTATTGTGGAGTACAGGTGAACAGACACAACATTCCTGATGTCCCTTGTCTGGAACTCTGGCACTTATGAACAGTTATGTTCTCATGGATTTAGGGGCGGTCGGGTAGCCTAGTGGTTAAAGCGTTGGCTCGTCACGCCGAAGACCCGGGTTCGATTCCCGACAGGGGTACAATGTGTGAAGCCCATTTCTGGTGTCCCCCGCTGTGATATTGCTGGAATATTGCTAAAAGCGGCGTAAAACCATACTCACTCACTCACTCACTCACTCACTCACTCACTCTCATGGATTTAGGTTGACCTGATCAGGGGATGAAACTTGGCCCCAATTCTGCAGCAAATATTTGAAAAGTTGGAATTAAGAAATTCCCAATTCATGTTTGTATAGTTATGACCATTGTTGTGACTTTGCAGAGGTAATTTGTATTTCCCTGAAGACTGGTTATTTTCACATTATTACATTGAATACAGTGTTCAAATACAGTGTAAACATGCTCTGAATTTAACTATTTAGAATAGAAGAACTTTAAGAAAATTACCATTTTGAACAAAACCAATTTTCCAATTGCCTGCAAAGGGCACTTAGTTTGGAATCCTAGATAACTGTTTCTGCTCATGCATCTGTGCACATCATTTTTGGACATGTTGACAAGTTATGTTTTGGAGACCAATTTGTTTCTGCCCATAAGAAACACATTAACATGTTGATTAAAGCCACCTGATTTAAACAGCTGTCATGTCTTTGGGGTGTGTGTGTGAAACATCGTGCTTGTAAATGTAACGGTTAATTTCTGCCACTGAACATATGGATGACAATTTAGTCACCGCATCTCACAATATATCCCGACACACTGTAGCTTTCCTCTCATGCATGTGTAAAGGCTTTTTAAAGTAGAAAATTAATTTCTATATAACAAAAACATTCAGCTTGAGAGAAAAATACAGCTTTGGGAAAAATGTTTCCATTATAACTCTTTGATAGAATCTGCTTCTGCGTAAATGCTAGCAAATATTTGAGTCATTTAATCACTGTAGAAATGAATATCATGTTTCAACTGGTTTAATGCATTATTGATTATGCTATTGACACCCTGCATTGAAAAGGGTCATATTGGCAGCAGATCCAATAAATATTATATTGCCTTTGTTCAGCATGTTTGGAGAAATCTGCTCAAAAAGTGGAACAGCAAGCCTTTAGATAAAACAACTGAAGAATAACATGAGTAATGAGTTTATTTTAGAATTTGAAACGAATGATTAAATATTTCAAAGAGTTTTTTTGCAACAATCCCCATGATGTAAAATCTTTTTAGATTTCGGAAACTCGGATAGGGTGTGAATATAATTGAAGGATTGGTTTGTTGTTGGCCTAGTTTCATGAGTAGCTACAGTTGAGCAATGTTATACATGACTTCATATAGCATTTATTTTTGTTTAATATTTGTGGTAATTTCATAAACTCCATTAAAATTAAAATTTGTTTTTAACACTCTAATGATTACCATTAGTAAATATACTATTTTCTTCCAACTCAAATGTGTATATGGAAAAACAAATTGTTTAAGCAGAGCATAAACTTTAAAACTTTTTTTTTTAATTATCTAAGAATTAGGTTTTGACTCGAGTGGTTATCTTTAAAATAGCTGCACTACTTCTGTATATGGACAACAGCATTTCTGTTAAATCAGAGCATGGGTTACTATGATTGAAAATAAATCTATTTCAGATTTATTTCTTGACACTGGGTGACTATCACAATATTAAAAAGCTAATCCTTTAAGTGTAGGGTGTAATGGGCAAGAGAAACTTCTTCTAATGTCAGATCACCGATAGACATTGAAACTGTGTCACATAGCTTGTGTTGCTTTGTCCCCTCCTGCATCCCTCGTGTGAAACCAGTGGTTATCACCGGCTTTTGTCATGTAGATTTCAATGGGACAATTTCCACAGGCGTGAGCTATCGACACTCTAGCCACTGGGTGTGATAACAGGCTTTGTGTGGGAATCGGTTTCTGGCTGTGCCATGTTGCAGCATTCTGGCCATACTATACAGTGGCATGACAATGGAGTGATACAACGACTACAGCCCGTCTTATGGGATTGTGCAGGATAGGCAGTGGATATTGTGTGCAATTAAGTGTTGAGAGTTATTGAGTTGCGTGTGTTAGAAGGATGTGCTGACAGATGTCATTGATGCTGGCTGTCGGACTTGTTGAGGTCAGTCTTAATGAAGGCTGTCTTCAGCCCAAATTGTAAGTAAATACACACTGGATTTTTATATACTCATTATACCTTATGATAGATTGACGTTAATCTTGATGATGCTATTAAATATTACAATATTCATAAAAAATAAACACTCTCTTCACAGTTGATAAGGAAGATAATTTTTTATTGAATATTGAATGTACCTGTTTGAAACTAGTTTTTTATGTCAAAGAGTCCTTGTTGTTACCTTATTAAAAAAGATATAAATGTATATAAAGGGGTCTCGATAAATATTGTATAGCAGAAAAAGTGAGGATTCCTTCTTGAGAATTTAAGTCAAGGGGCCCTTGTTATAACTCTCATAGAAACATAGATTTAGGTCATCCTTAGATTAATATTCTGTCACATAAAACCTCAATTATCTCACTTAATTTCTAAATATATATTTATTGGGATAGGTTTTGGAGAGGAAATCTCTCAAACAGTATGTTGTAGCTGACAAAGAGTGGTATGTGTCACCAGGAAGTATATTAATGTTTGCAAGATTTTGATGTTCCTAATCGGGACAAAAACTTTCTTGATGTATATATTCATAAGAACAAACACTCTTCAGTGTTGCCATGTTAGAAATTGCTTTGAAGAAGCATGATTTCAGATAGAACATATATGATAAATATTCATAATTTGGGTAAATATGAATTTGATGTGGCTTCATTCTATCTTGTCACAAATTCTTGCATTTACAAGGGATTTAAGTAAAGGTATTCTACTTGCAGTAAAAAAACTGTGTGAACTCATTGAATGAATGCATGTGTTAGTTACACTACAATTGGGACAACAGGGTTGTGATTATAAATTGTGGAGAGTTCTTTGTTCAGATCTGAGAGCCATATTGATTTTTGATCCAACTAGCTATTAGTCTCATAATAAAAGCGTGCCTGGCTGTCACAATAAACTACCCTTTTAATTGGGCAACAGATTGCATTCTTAACTCAAGTGAAGATCTAATCCGATAAACAGCAGTATGAAGTAATTTGAAGTTTATTTTTTGTATATGTTGGAAGATAAGGGTTTAAATGGTAGATAAACAATCATTCTATGAATTTGGAAAATATACGATTCTGATTGGACAGTCAGTGGTTTTAAATCTCAGTAACAACCTCTGATTGAAACAACTAATTTGATGACTGCATCACCATGGAAGTAGCAATACAAATGAAATTTTTTCTCTATCGATTTCAGTATACACTTTATAAGACAGTGCTGATCAATCGGCAAGCACGTTGAGACTTACACTGGGACGTGTGTTTTGTGTGGAGAGTTAAAAGTGCTGTTTGCAGGAAATGTCGGATTTGTACTTCATCTGCTATTCGTGGAACTTGAATAGAACTCTTGACAGCGCTTTGTGCTTATTTAGATACCTTTATGACTCCATAAAGTGTTCATAAAGTTCTCAATCAATTACATATATTTATAGCATCTGTGTCTTCAAGTGATCTAAAATAATTATGCAACATTTTCTATAGTATTTTGAAAGCTGGAACAAATATTTAATAATCTTGGTTTCTGTCCAAATAGTGGTGTAGAAAAAGAGGCAGTTTTTGAGTCCGATGTAAATTTTAATTAGCTCCATGTTTGTAGGAAGTTGTTTGACGCTTGTGGAGCAGGTGGCTGTATCACATGCTGCTTGTTACAACATGGGAGATAATTGCTAGGAACTGAAACCTTAATTTCAGTAATCATAGGAAATGGGTTAATGGTAACAGTTGCCTTCTAATGCTCCATTAGCACATGTATCAACACCAGGGTAATTACTCACAGCTACAATTATAGGAGCTGTCAACATTGATATTGTGGAATATTGGCGGTATTATGATACAGGGCTTTGCTTTAGGATGTATTCTGGTTCAATATTATGATTCAGGGTTTTGCTTTAGGATGGATTCTGCCTCGATATTATGATACAGGACTTTGCTTTAGGATGCATTCTGGTTCAATATTGTGATACAGGGCTTTGCCTTAAAATGCATTCTGCTTCAATATTTTGATACAGGGCTTTGCTTTAGGATGAGTTGTGCTTCCATATTATGATACAGGACTTTGCTTTAGGATGCATTCTGCTTCAGTATTATGATACAGGGCTTTGCTTTAGGATGCATTCTGCTTCGATATTATGATACAGGGCTTTGCTTTAGGATGGATTGTATACAGGGCTTTGCTTAAGGATGGATTGTGCTTCAATTTTATGATACAGGACTTTGCTTTAGGATGCATTCTGCTTCAGTATTATGATACAGGGCTTTGCTTAAGGATGCATTGTGCTTCAATATTATGATATGGGGATTTGCTAAGGATGCATCTGCTTCAATATTATGATACAGGGCTTTGCTTTAGGGTGCATTCTGCTTCCATATTATGATACAGGGCTTAGCTAAAGGATGCATTCTGCTTCCATATTATGATACAGAGTCTTTGCGAAAGGAAAGTGTGTCGATAAGAAAAATATATAAGAAATGTGAGGGTACTCGTATACAAATGTTACTTTGAATGGTGACAATTTTCTCCTAATTATTAGGCGATCATCTAATAAGCGTACATTCAATTTTCATTCTCAGCTCCCTAGGGAGTATACAACTCTAGCTGTCTCTACCATGCTAGGTTGTGTATTCACATTTCTATCCCGTCTCACCAGATACCACATGTTAGGTTTCAGCACAACCATTTGCAGCACCTTAGATGACTCGGCCACTCGTGCCCTCCAACTGGTATACGTAAGAGTGGACTATGTTAAAATCACACCCCAACTGTAATGAGCTCCCAACTGTCTCATATAGTCTCATGATGTTTTCTGTATAAATATTATTGGCTGTTACAATAATACCACCTATATGTGGAACATACCGGCAAGAGAAGTGATATTTTGAATGCACAGTCCAATACGGGCCACGTAGTGTTTCACTCATCCAACTAATTGGCAAGGTAATGTTTTTTGTCTCTCTCGTTTTTTTGCTCTCACCTGTGGTAAAAGCTGAAAGTCATGAAGAAGCAGCATAACTGATAGGTGAAGGTATGTGATGGGATAACGGACAGGGTTACGCGGAACCGCGAAGTACCAACCTAGGGGGTAGATGGGTTGGGGAGTTTTGTCATGCATATTTCTTTACCCACAGGAACGCCCATGAGAAAGTCAAATATGTTTGATGTGCAAGCCAATTATGAACACAGCACGCTGTATCCTGGAACAATGCTTGTGGCAAGCTGAGTATATGCTAACTACATATATTCTATTTAAAACACTCCTGAAATCAGCAGTGTCCTGATGTGAACAAAAATACCCTGGATGAGACCCTTTCCTAAAATGAATTGCATGGGAATTATAACTGCTCTGAATTTTGAGTGCTGCAGAGTTTTTTTTCTATGAAAATGATCAGTTTATTTTAATTTTACAGATATGGCACCTAAATTGAAGTGTACATGTAACCATTGGTATGTTATCAGCCCTTAGAGAGCTGATGATCACTTGCTAGAGGTACTAATATCTTACTGAAATGTTGCTTTAGGATTATTAAGAAAGTGCAAAGATGAAAAATATATTACACAGTACTGCGACTTAGCCACCAGTCCGAATCCGAGTCAAGTAGAATCACTATCTGTTTAGTAAGCTCTCTCATTATAGCCTACCATATTCGATGTAATAAGCGCCCAGGGCGCTCCCAAAATTAGAAATAAGGGGCTCTTATTAGAACATGATTTTGGTGAGAGAAAAAACAGAGTTGAAAGATCATACATTTCATGGTTTATGCTGACAGCCTGAAATGATACAAAAAAAAGTCTGTGCTTATTATACGCGACAGATATATTTTCCAGAAGTTAATTGCCCGTAATTAAGGGTGCATTAACACTAGTGCGTATTTTACACGAATATATAAGTCTTGTGTACATTGATCAATTGAAAGGGGTGCTAATTGGGATTGTCAATATATTAGCAAATATCACCATGGGCACTTACTAGAATAGGGGGCTAATTACATTGAATACGGTATATATTAACATTAAAACCTGTAAAAATGTTGCCAATAGATGAGTTCTGTCAAGTAGACACAAACATTACTGATTACATCCTTTGAAAACAGTGACTTGAACCACTAGTCCGAAGTCTAGTAAAGTCTCTTCTAGTCGAGACCAGCTTACTAGTCATCTGTAAATTATTAAGAAATACAAGCTCTAGCTAGTAATAGAATAGTTTTGTCCCAAACTGCGACAATCTACATGACAGATTTTAGGACAGTCACAGCTAAGTGCCTGAATGAGAGAAAGCAACTTGTTACTGCTGAAAATAAGCACCTCACTGTTAAATATGTGCAAAGTGTGCAAGGTTAATGTGCAAGACTTAAGGTTTGACTCACCACCCCTGGGTTCAGGCGATTATGCTGGCAGTATATGAGTATGGGAGACTATGAATATGCTCCAGGAATGTGCTAAGGACATATAATAGACACAAAAATGTTGTAAGTTTGAAGAATGTGTGAAATTTGTTTCTCTGCCAGAGTCTGAGATGGAGTGCTATCCTTTTGATCGGAAACATATGTGCAGTTTTATCACTTGGTGTTTAACTGAACCTTCTCAAGCAATCTTTTTGTACCATAAACCATTAACAGTAGAATGTAATTTTGCAAATTGTGTTGCTAACTTAAAATGTGAATTATGGGCATGTTTTTAAGACACTTAACATATACTTTTTCTATGTACATATATATACTTCCATATCTGATGTGACCGCCTCTGTGGTCTAGTGGTAGAGCGGAGAGCGTAAGGTCCGGGGTTCGATCCCCGGCCGTCTCATACCAAAAGACGTTAAAAGATGGTACTTGTTGTTACCCTGTCTGGCGCTCGGCATTAAGGGGCTAAAACAAGGACTGGTCGGCTCGAAGTCAGTATACTGTGTCTGAGTGGGGTATTCATGTTAACCTGCGGCATGGTATCTCAGTGAGCTAGCACTATAAATCGTCATCAGTCCAGACTAGTACAAGCAGCCACACAAACACACAAACGTACATGCACGTCGCTATATGAGTGCAATAATCGTTAAACCTCACCTCACCTCACCTCACCTCACCTCACCTCACCTCACCTCAATATATCTGATGTAAAATGTCAACAGAATACTATGTAAGCTTTTCATAGGCAGAAATAACATTCATGTATTTTGTACCAAGTACCTGAGATTTATCTAGACCTCCTCATAGGCTGTTTGGCCCAAGGTTGACAGCAAATGTCCTTATTCATGTAACATGTTATTTTTGCGTTTACACTTCCTAAGTAAAGTACATATTCTAGTACTTTTTGGGGTGAAATCTTATCTGGGATTTGAACCCAAACTCTCAGAGTAAGGTACCTAAATGCCAGCACACAAAGTCAACAACCTAACCCACTTAGCCACCGAGGCTTCAACAGATATGGAAGTCCAACAATTGGTAGTCTGGATCTCTGATTTTGTGTACCCCTACCAATTCATGTTGAAGTTATACCTGGTGTTGGTCAAGCGGACTTGTATTTCACAGATAACAGGATCAATAGAAAAGAAGATGCTTTAATGTTTTAGTAAAATTTTGAGATCTCTGAAATTAAGAAGATAAGAATTTTAAAAAACATCCCAGTTTGGAACAAAATATCAATAGTTTGCCAATTTTCTTACGGAGGGCACTTAGTTTGGATTCCTAGATAATATTATCCTGGGGAATTGAGTATGACTGAGAGATATAATAACTCGAACTAATACATGAACTTTGAAGAGATTAATGTTATCTGAAAGTGATACCTGTTATATATGAGGAAGGCTTCACCGATTATTAGATAAGAACTTGGTACAAGATGAACTCATAAATTTGCAAGGTGAGTTGTAACATATTGCTTATATTCTTCCACAGCCTGAGATTTTTCATCTTGATAGATCTCATCTGTGCTAAATTATTTTTGAGGAAGTGAGTTATTCTGTAGAAGGATGTAGAAGGATGTAGGTTCTTAGAATATTGTTAGCTCCCTGATGTGGCTGGTCTGTGGTCGGACATGGTGGCCATGTTTAGAAACCCATTTGTGGCTATTAATCTGCCATCTTTTTTCAAGTTGTATTGAAATTTTGCACAAGTGTAGTTGGTATTGATTGACTCAAGAAACCAAACATGCTTCTTTAGATTGGAAGGGGCGGTCGGGTATCCTAGTGGTTTAAGCGTTCGCTGGTCACGCCGAAGACCTGATTTCGATTCCTGACATGGGTACAATGTATGAAGCCCATTTCTGGTGTCCCCCACCGTGATATTGCTGGAATATTGCTAAAAGCGGCGTAAAACCATACTCACTAACTCATTCACTCTTTAGATTGGACGGTCAGTTTACGATCAGGGTTCATCTGATACGACTTTTCTATTGAGGTAGCATCAGGTCTTGACACAGAGAGGTATCATATTAGAGTAAATGATCTTGTTTTGGTGAGATTGGTTTTCAACGTTAGTTACACCTGTGGTGCTCACAATAACAACATGATCATTACCCTGGTGGCCAACAAGCCTGTCGCTGTGATGCTGTGATAACATCCCTGTGGGTATTCCGGGGAAGGATAGGCCTTCAGCAACCTGTGCTGGTCAGAAGAGGCTACTAAATGGATCAAGTGGTCAGGCTTGCTGACGTGGTCGGTCCTTGTAACCCTTGTAATAGTGTGGATTGTTGCTCATAATATCAATCATTGGATTGTCTGGTCCAGACTTGGTTACTTACAGGTCACAGTCATATGGCTGGAATAATGCTCAGTGCAGCATTAAACAGAAAAACAAACATATTGTGATACCATGAGATCACTAGTTTGCAGAAATCAAGACAGGTTTCAGTTTTCATGACATTGTTTAAACATTAGTGACATAGATTCATTTGGTTGATTGGTTGGTTGGTTGCCTGGCTGGTTGAATGACTGGTTGAATGGTTGGCTTGCTGGTTGGTTGGTTGGTTGGCTTGCTGGTTGGTTGGCTGGTTGGTTGTTTGGTTGACAGATTCCATATGCAGCCATTGATTCAGTTCTTCAATTCATCTATTGGATGTCACAGAAGAGAAGGACAAGGAATCATTAGAACATTAAGTGCACATGCAGCGTGTTTATGTTGTGTGTTTATATGCTTGTGTGTATATTGTTGTGGCTGGCAGTCCCGTGGAAATCTCTGGCACACAGCCAGCTTTGATAGACTTTCAGTATATCAGATAAGTCCGCAGGAGGGTTATATATCCAGGACCGATCCAACAACATGGCTCTTATCAGGGTCAGGTGCAAGTCCTGATTTCACTTGGGTGGCGCCATAATGGTCTGACTTTAAACTTTTAAATTTGAATTACCTCAAGCCAGAATTAATCTTAGTTAAATTGCTTATGGTTTAAAGGTAGCATCATGAACATGATGAAGTCAAACATGAGACTTTTTGCAGATTTGTCTGATACTTTCGGTAACCAATTATGTGCCTTTAATTTTTAGAAAATATTTGTTTTAATAATATTTAAGTAAAGTCACATTTTATGTTGTATCTGTTTGGGATGGTGTTGCAGATATTTATCTGTTGCTTTTGTGTAACAAATCTGTGTCTCTAGTTTCATTAGGGAAGTGTTTGGATGATGTGTCATATATTTTGATAGGTTATGATATCATGTTGATCAAGGTGAAGGATACAGATGAAGATGAGAGAAGTTCTGTGAGTGCCGAAGATAAGAACGGGACTTTACATTATCATGTTTAGCGTACAGCGTGCGGATTCTTTAGGGCGTGTGTAATTAGTCAGTTAGTGCAGCCAGGCTGTGGTAGATTTGATTTGAATGTTGCTAATCCCATAGGGAACCTTACACCTGTCAGCGGGTTGAGAATGGTAGGAAACGAACTGTACACGCAAAGTAAGTTTGCAACATTTTGCTCATATTAGAACCTTAAACAGGTTATGGTGTCCATACTAGAAACATAAACAGTTTGGGTTTTGGTATGATCCTGTGTGTCATTTTGTACACATCGGAACCTGAAGCCATACTAAATTTTTCTGGAGAATTACAGATTTTAAAATTGAAAAATTTGATTGGTGTGTTGGGGAAAAAATATATATTAAAATGCATTGTTCAGGATTTTTTAAATCATCTTAAAGTCTGATTTGGATCGGTAGGTGATTCCAAAAATTAATAATCTTGGCCTGGTTTTGGTGTCCTTATAGTTATTATGAACCTAAAATCTGACAGTGGCATTTCAGTGTTGTTGATTAATTGGTCTGACAGTTGATTAGGGTTTAACATATGTAGAAAATACTTGTCATTTAGATTTGATTTTCCCCAAAATTTTCATCTTTAGGGTCGACAGATCTGTATACCAAACAAAAGATATGTAAAGCCTTAGATAGGTTACAATATCTGTACTAAAAACATCAACAATTTGGGTTTTGATATACATGTATTTTTGAAGCAAATAGAGTATCCAGCAAAGATGTTCATATGTTTTCAATGCCATTTTGATTGCTCTAAGGTGTATCTTTAATGACAACAGTATTAAATCTTTTACTCCACCTGGATATGGAAATAGTCAACCATCGAAATGTAATACGCTGCTACAGTTAGGCATGTACAACAATGTGATATTTTTTATGAAGAAAATAATGTTGGAAATTAAGGATTAAGGTTAAGGCCCCACACAATTTTCATCAATATTGGTCCTTTGTTCAACAAATATGAGTTGATGTGTACAGACAAGTATTTCAAGAGGCTGTGCAGAGTTCCAAATTAAGGGGGATTTATGGGGTCCGTGGGGTTTCTCTTGTTGTATTTGAGTAAGTTAAAAATCAACGCCGCATCAGCATTATTTCAGCCAAATATTGACTTATAGTATTTGAATCTGGGGACCTTGTTAATGTTTAACATTAGGTCTGCGACAAGGACCTTTTGACTTTCATGCTTCATTTCGAACACTTATGTTTTTACATTCAGTTTAAGCTTGGCTCCGTGCCCCCCTCGTATACACCCTCTGTGGTTACCTCGGGGATGGGGGATGGAGGAAGGGCAGCATCTCGTCATGTATGTAGACAGACAGACAGGGGTGAGAGTGAGGCTTCATTCACGGCGTTGCCCATGCTGTTGCACACATGGATGCCATGTTGTCTGCAAGTGTAGTACTACACCAGTGAGCTGGTCAGCACCGTTGTGTGGAGAGTCCTCACTGTTTCATCTCAGAGGATTACATAGGTGTGTTGTAGTTTTCAAAGTTGGAGAAATGCTTTCATCTTTTGTGAAATCTGTCGATGAGTTAACCATGTGATTTGAGTCACTGGACTTTTGGTGGATTCAGCAACCAAGCTGACTTTCCGTTTTTGTGAAGGTATTCCTGCCAGCATTAGTTTTTGTGGATTCCAACTTTGGATCAGTTTTATATGGATTTTGTTGTGATCATTCCGAGATTGGTATGTTAACATGATGATGTGAATAACCTGTTTTCAACCAGTGTGTGATGAGTTCTGTGACTGGCCGCTATGTTATGTTTTGGTGTATCAGGTATCAAATTGTGTGTGATGTGTTTTACATGTTGTCTGATTCAACTGTCAGCGACCTCCATTTGGTAGCAAGTTTTGTTGTGCTGAGGGAGGTCTCGAGGTTCCTGATAATGAAGCAGGAAAGATTTCACTGCAGTAACAGACTTGACGTGTAGTTGTGCCATTCTGCTGGAATCTTTGGTGTGCTTGATGTAACTAAACTGGAATAGAAGTGACACTGTATTCAGGTAGTATTGTATCAGCTATGCTCTGTATGTCAGTTCGGGATACTGGGATCTTTGAGGTTATGACATTAGGATCCATGGATCCACTACAACTATGATATTCAACATAAGGACCCTTTGACTTTCATGCTTTTTTTCTAAAACTATATGTGATTGCCAAGTCTGTAAACTGTTATTCTTTAACCTACAACAATATTTCAATATTTCCTATGAGACTGAAACTGTAACCATTGTTGCCGTAGCATTTTGTTTAAGATGTATGATCTGATAGGTCTAGATACAGTAAGAAACACAAGGAAGAGAATTTATGGATGTCAACTTCTTTATTATGAGGAACATGTAAGACCACTTCTTTCAAAGTATATTTATATCTTCCACTTTTTAATCGTAGCATATATGTTCTTTTAATGCTTGGCTAAATTATGTCAGTCGTCGCTAACAACTGGAAGGATGATGTAAATCCGACTGGGGTCCATGCAGGTAGCAAAAGTACTGTAAGTCCCCATGGACCCTAGCATGGTGATCAACCTTCAGTTGGTGGCAATCTATAGCCCGTTTTTATAATGTGTTGTCAAATGATTCTGTTAGTTACCTCTTTTAACATATTCAAACTAGTTTTACGACAATCTGTGCTATGCTAGTTTTTATACTGCCCTTCGTCGGCAGAATTTTATACTACTTATTATATATTGTTAATGTCAATTTTGTTACGTCACGATATGGCTGAAATATTGCCGATGTGACGTTAAGCTTTAACTCACTCACTCACTATTATGAGGAACAATGTTTCAGGATATATACTTACTCCTTCAGCAGGTGAAGGAGTAAGTATATACTCCAAAATGTTGTGTTCCTGATAATATAGAAGTTGACATCCATAAATTCTCTTCCTTATGTGTATCACTTCTAAATGCCTTTCAAAGACTTGGGTAAGAAACATTCTTGAAAAAAAGTTTTAACTATACATTCTCAAGGTAGATGTTGCTATGAGATCAATGAAGTCCAACATATTACATCTTGCAATGATAGATATCCAAGGTTTGTTTGTAAATACAGAGTAAATCATTTGTTTTGGAACTGTAGAAGAATTTCTGGATCTGAAACCTAGATTTGAAAATGAATTCCGTAAGTGGATGAGCTGATTTTACCTAATGACTCTGGACCGTGCAGTGCTCCTTCTTCAGTTGGTATGTCTGATGACTTGGTGCCACTGTTACCATCAACACAAGTGGACCAGGCCAGATCCCACATGTGAATTTCTCTTCACTATCATCACTAGCAGATAGCTGTTTATGGTTTTTCATTATGGGGCTATATCCTGGTGGGTGAGTTTGTGTAGCGCTGTAATTTGCTGTGCAAAGTTGTGTTAGGCTTGCCAGATTTCCTTTTCAACACAAAATTTGGGAACATAGACATGGACAATTTGGTTTTGTTATTATGAGGAAAATACAAACAAATTTGTCATTGGCCTTAGGCAGAAATCATGCACATTGATTTGATGTATTGAGGTGTTTTTGTATAAAAAAAGGATGTGGGGTAGCCTAGTGGTTAAAGTGTTCGCTCATTGCGCTGAAGACCCAGGTTCAATTCCCTACATGGGCACAATGTAGGAAGGCCGTTTCTTGTGTCTCCTGCCGTGATATTGCTGGAACATTGCTAAAAGTGGCTTAAAAACATCTCACTCACTCACTCACTCACTCACTCACTCACTCACTCACTCACTCACTCACTCACTCACTCACTCACTCACTCACTCACTCACTCACTCACTAGCATGAAACATAACCAGTAGAACTTCATTACTTGCTGGGGCGGCTGGGTAGCCTAGTGGTTAAAGCGTTCGCCCGTCATGCCGAAGACCCGGGTTCGATTCCCGACATGGGTACAATGTGTGAAGCCCATTTCTGGTGTACCCCGCCGTTATATTGCTGGAATATTGCTAAAAGCGGCGTAAAACCAAACTCACTCACTCACTCATTACTTGCTCTGATAGTGTTTTATCTTATAATCTTGGAAATTTCAATTTTACACAGCTGTCCAGATGATTTTGGTCCTGTTTTTTATTTAAATAATGTGTGCTATTTCAACATTATTTATTGCCTTGGTTGTATATGTGAAGAGTTTATAGGCTGAGAAGTATTACAGTAATACCACAGACACCTGCAGCAGGTGATGATTCTCACTGACCTAACTGAACACCCCTCCTTTCACTGATGGACCTCTAATGGGCCTCTCATTGGTCATCTCAGGTGGGATGTTCAGTCTTTGTGCTGGACTACTTGAAGGGATGTTGTGAGAATTGAGGACCTTTAGCTCAGGATGTTCATCTTGGCAGGTTCTGCATACCTTTACAATCAAATAGCTCCAGTTTCTACTCATTATTGTCTTGCGTGATAGTCTAGGTAGCTTTCTTGCTTCTTAAGACTAAGAGATATTTTCCCTAATTTCTCAGATTTCACTACTTGGAGTGAGTTTTATGCCACTTTTAGCAATATTCCAGCAATATCACGGCAGGGGTCACCACAAATGGGCTTCACACATGACTACTTGGATCAAAGATATTCATCATTACCTTAAAAGAGGAATTCTTTTACTGGACAAGTTTGTAGATTTTTAATTGTTAACAATTATTTCATGGTAAATTTACAAGTTCTAAAGTCATGATTCACAATTTCAAGAGTGTTTTTTTTTTCGTATTGGAATGAGTTGTGGGGAAGATATCATTGGACCTGCATCGTCTGACATCTGTAGTCATGTTTCAACAGATATGGAAAATTAAACTTGCTATTAAAGACGTTAGCCATATCCAGGTCAAAACAGTGCATGTGAAAACATGAGTATTTCAAGCATCACATATAACCAGCCTGCTGATGGCTCAGACGGCAAGGATAGTAATCCTCCCCAGCACTAGTCACTGAAACATCTGAGGACTTGGTGAAACTGGCTCCCTTATTGTGAGTGATGGGAGAGTCTGTCTGGGCCAGGATGTCAAAGCGAATATGTTCAACTCCGCCTACAAAATTTCAGTTTTCCCTCAAACTTTTCTGTAACTGACAAACGAAATGCATAGCCATGTTTTCACATCTGTGTGCCGGCATTATCCAGATGGTTGCACCATATGTAATATGTAATCAGTGTGTAATTTGCCTGTGTAGGTTTCTAGCTTGTTGGTGCTAGGTGTTGGTTGAAGGGGCGTACCTAGTGTTGCTTGTTTACAGCCGAGGGTCAGTGTTTGATGTTGCAGGTTTAAATATGGAGTTTTAATTAGCGTTTGTTTGACTTTTGACAGCTGGCATTTGATAAAGGCAGGTTAGGTTTGGCTTGTGTACCCCGTACTCAGTCTAGATCTATATTTAATAGACTGGTTTTGTCTGTGATAGTTGTTTTGAAATAGTGGTCTTCACTGGAAGGTATACTCATGTGTCAAATTTAGTTCATCTCTTGGTCAAGAAAAGGATTTGTTTTTTCAAACTGATGGAATCTGAATTTTGATGTCAATTTATGTCTTTTTCAACAGGAGTGTAAACAAGTTGTGAAGAAAATATCACAAGGATTAAGTCCATCGGAATACTTAAACAATTAAGCCTGACATGAAATGTGATATATTCCGTTATTTGTGGATATTAACAGTGATGTGACAGAGGATGTTGTGTTAAATGCTTTGGGAAATGCTGTTACATTCAATGAGTGACAAGACAAGAGCCCTGGTATTTGTATCTGGGTATTTCATGAACTGATTGAACAATGATTATCATTGACAAGCCGACGTCCAAGACTGTTGCTCGAATTAAGGCCAAGTTTGAGTGCTCAAAACTTGCTGTTTTCACGTAAGTATTGACAAACAATATGTGACGTGTATGTGAATATGTGTTTACTAACTATGTTTTGCATGGTGTGTAACAAAAAATAAATATCAGGTTCATCTATTGATGTTGTGCTGGTTGAGATTGGTCATATGAAATACCGTATTCGACGTAATAAGCACCCAGGGCGCTCTCAAAATTAGAAATAGGGGGCCCTTATAAGAATATTATTTTGGTTGAAAAAACAGAGTTGAGAGATAAATTTTGTGGTTTATGCTGATGGCCTGACTGTTTATGTACGACAGATATATTTTTCCAGAATTTAATTGCGCATAATTTGGGGTGCATATAACACACGAGTGCGTATTATACACGAATGAATAAGTCTTGTGTTCATTGATCAATCGGAAGGGTTGCTAATTGGGATTCTTCACTTGCTAATATATTAGCAAATATCGCCTTGGGCGCTTATCAGAGCGGGGCGCTTATTACGCCGAATACGGTACATCCTTTTTAAAAATCAGAAAGCTTATCAAGAGTAGAAAGAACATTCTAAATAGAAATATTCTTGGATCGTGTATTTATGTCAACAGAGGTTGTTACCATTATCTTTGAAGAGTAGTTCATGTCCTCCCTCTAGCCATTCAACAACATTCAATATCACAAGTGATATCGGTTTTTATTTTTGGATGGATTCCTGCACAACAGATAAATCTAAATCATTTTTTGACCGTCAAACATGTTTGTCATTTATTAGTAATAAACTGAAAATTAATGGAAATATTGAACCAAATTGAATCATCTGTGAGTCAGAAATCAATGCTGCTTGTATTCAGTCCAATACTTCTCTGTCTGGACTGTGAGCTGTCAGGAAGCCATTCTCAGAAAGGTAGGAGACAGGATGTGTATAGCTAATTGCTTGATGCCACAATCTGCCCATAATGTCTGACAGCTAATTATCAAGCTATGGAGGAACAAGATGTGTGTCAGCAATACCCGGCATGGAAATCAGCCATCATCATAAAGAAGGGAGTCTATGTCTAATGTTTTAGAAGGACATCATGTCAAATGCTAAAGAAGGGAGTCTATGTCTAATGTGTTAGAAGGGACATCATGTCAAATGCTAAAGAAGGGAAATCTTGTCTAATGTTTTAGAAGAGACATCATGTCAAATGCTAAAGAAGGGACGGGACGTCTTGTCTACTGTTTTAGAAGGTACATCATGTCAAGTGCTAAAGAAGGGATATCTTGTCTAATGTTTTAGAAGGGACATCATGTCAAATGCTAAAGAAGGGACGCCTTGTCTAATGTTTTAGAAGGGACATCATGTCAAATGTTAAAGAAGGGACGTCTTGTCTAATGTTTTAGAAGGGACATCATATGCTAAAGAAGGGACGTCTTGACTAATGTTTTAGAAGGGACATCATGGCAAATGCTAAAGAAGGGACATCTTGCCTAAAGCTGTAGAAGGGACATCATGTATGATGTTGAAGAAGGGACATCTTGTCTGATGTTTTAGAAGGGACATCTTGTCTGCTTTTAGGGAATGGACATCATGTCTAACATCATGAACAGACATTGTGTCTTGTGCTGCAGTCTGCATGATCTAAAGAAGGGACACCGTATCAAACTTCAAAAGTGACATCATGTAAAATGTTAAGGAAGAGACATTAGTGTCTGATTTTAAAGAAGGGACATTAGTGTCTAACATTTAACAGACTGTGTCTGACGCTACAGTAGGGATATTAGTGTCTGATACTACACTAGGGACATCATGTCTGCATGATGCTAAAGAAAGGACATCGGGTCCAATGTTTAAGAAGCTACATAATGGCTGATGCTAAACCAGGAACATTATGTCTAATGTTAAAGAACTACTATCCCTCTTCAAATTAATGCTGAAACATCAATCTTGATAGGAAAGGATAGGACCTTAAGTTATCATTTGTACAAATTGTTGATTTGTGTACACAGCTGTTTGTGGCCCATGCTTGTGTGGCATAGCCATGTTCAGCAAAGCTTGTGAGGAGATCTATCATTGTGTTGTTGTTCTTTCAGCTATTTCGAGTTGCTTGAACTTGTGTATTTTGTGACTGAGTTGTGACCATATGGCAGTCAACACAGCTATTAATAATGTATCATGTGTTAGTTGGTATTGATAAGCCCACAATCTATCCCTGTGTATGTTGCAAGGTTAGAATCATCATGAATCATTACAGCTGTTATTTTACTAAGTAGGCTCGACATGGTACAGCGTGGTTGAGTACCCGCAAAATATTTGCTTTTCTAGTAAACCGATATCCATCTTTTCGTAAGGTGGCTGAGTGGTATGAGACCTGGGTTCAAGTGCAACATATGTCCATTTGTTTTAGACTTTTGGAAACATCAGGATCACTGAGATTTTCTGGTGGACAACAATGTGTAACATTAGTTAGATGACATCTCTAGGGCAGATCAACATTGATTTCTAACCCAAAGCTGCATCTCTTAGTAATGCCACAACCCACAGATCAATTGTTTGACCCCCTAATTAGGCCATTTATGACCTTGGGTTGTCTGCCTTCATACCTGTGCTCATACATTTCACAAGGACTGCCTCTGTGGTCTATTGGTAGAGCGTCCGCCCAGAGAGCGGAAGGTACAAGGTTCGATCCCTGACCGCGTCATAGCAAAAGACGTTAAAAGATGGTACTTGTTGTTACCCTGTCTGGCGCTCGGCATTTAGGGGCTAAACATGGAATGGTCGGCTAGGAGTCAGTATACTGTGTCTGAGTGGGGTATTCATGTTAAACTGCGGCATGGCATCTCAGTGTGCTATCACTATAAATCGGCATCAATCCGGACTAGTACAAGCAGCCACACACACGTGCATGCACGTCGCTATATAAGTACAAAAATCTTGGACGCAACGTTAAACCCAATTTCACCTCACCTCACATTTCACAAGGTTCCAAGCGACCAATATCACTTAGACTTTCCTCTTGTGGTGGTGCTAAAATTTCCAGGTGCTATGATGGGAACCAAACTTCGGACCTTCTGATCTGATGTTGGACGCCTTGTCCACATGACCAAGAGTCCCGTGAAGATCCGAGTAGAGAATAGGCCATAAAAGGTGACTGTTAGTCTTAAGAGGTGACTAATGGTATCGGGTGGTCAGGCTCGCTGGCTTGGCAGATGCATGTCATCATATCCAAATTGTGTAGATTGATGCTCATGATGTCTATTACAGGATTGTCTGGTCCAGACTCGATTATTTACAGACCGCCATTATATAGCTGGAATATTGCTAAGATGTCTTCTGTTAGATAAATCTATGCCCTGCTACATTCCCACATTACATTAGCAGATAAAAGATATCTGAAAAGCAATCATGCTTGACCCAACTAACCCCAAGGATATGTTGTATTTTAGGTTTTGCATGAATTGTCAAACCGCAACAAATCAGTATGTGGATGAGAATAGTTTTGATTGAGCTTTTTGCCAATGGAAATAGCACTGTATCATCAGTGGAGTAGTACAGTGTCATAAGGTAAGATTGTTTGACAGTCGGCGTAGAAAGAGAGCCTTAATGTACAGCTGTTCTTTGGAGGTTTAGTTCTGTTATGACAGTGAAGACACAACATAGTTATGTGAGTGGAAACACTAATTATTTCTTTGGACTAGGTTATCAGGGGTTATTTATTTGTTGTATTGAGAAGAAAATGTGTTTCCCATCTACTCAAAGATAGTTAGTGTTATTGTCAGTATGGAAGTCAAGTACACTTCTAAGTGACTGATCAATGAATATTGTGGTAGGAGCCTGTGTTTATTTAAAAAAAATTACCAATACTTTTGCCTTACTTGAAAGATATATATCTCTCTCTCTCTCTCTCTCTCTCTCTCTCTCTCTCTCTCTCTCTCTCTCTAAATAAAGAATATCAAATGGCTCTTCCTTTATGTTCATTACTTGTATGGCGCCCTACGTGTCAAGTTATGTAAGCCCTCCCACTAAAACAACAAAGATGATTAATTGTTGTTTTGCTATGGTATTATATCTTTCTAGTTGTCTCATAAATGACAGTGTGAGTTGAAATATTTGACTTGATGCTGAGCAGAATAGTTAGACTTGCCCTTGTTGATTGTGTTTTGTGTACGATTAATGAACTCACAGGATATTAACTCAAAAACACAATATATTTTTTCTTCTGCAAGCACCTCAAAAGGCTTCTTATTTCTGAAGTTCTTCAGATGCCTTTTAAGTCCTCCAAATCAGCAGATTGTTTAATCCAAAGCGTTTGTTTGCCAGAAAACACTGGTATTGGACCAGTGAAATATGACAGGGAGGCAGCCAGGATGGCTAGGCTCTATGCATCTGCATCTTAACATCAGCATGTATGTTCAGCCAGAGAGCACTGCCTACCAGTGGGTTATCAGAAGGAAGATGGGATCCAGACACAATGGTGTAGGCCAACAGCTCCCCCTACATCCATCACCTCTCCAGGGCAACAGCCTCCTGCAGTGATACAACACAGATACAAAAGTCGCACCTTATCGCTAACATCTGGATATCTTGTATGTCAACAATGCCAACCTCTCCACCCAAATCACTGAGTGCCTCCATTGACCAACTTGACCACATGGAGCTGTGGGTTGTTGCCATATTCCAGAGTGTGTGAGGGGCTTAACCCCTAACTCGAGTCTGTCATACAGACCCTGAAACAAATATATCCAATACAGCCCATGCAAGTCTATAATGTTTGGCAAGTCTAGATTACTGCAGTATCAGGTCTGAAAATGAAGAAAGTCTCTTGGCTCCTTTTTGTTATATTTATGACTATTATCTAACAACTTTTTTTCTGTAAAATATGTTCATTTCATAGACTAGATGTTAGTCTTCCCTAACTCATGCACTGGGCAATATCACCGTGCTTTCGGAATGGACCCTTTGCTTGGGCATTGACTGATAGTCAACCAAAATGGCCTGAAGATGATGTTGTTGTTTTAATTTGGTAAAGATACAGAAGAATGTCAAAATGGGATAAACTTGAATTGAAAATGTCCTCATGACCTTTTTATCCAGCAAAATGTCGCATCAAGCCCTGTTTCTCAAATACTGGACCTCATTTCAGAGGGTATATTATGCCATAGCTCCGAGTCTTATTCTTTGATAATCATACTGATCAAAGAAACTTATGAAGACTCCACACAATGTTAAGTGTGTGACATAATAACCCAGGTCAACATATCAGAGTGAGTGAGTGACAAGATAGACACAATTTTATGGATAACAACTTCTTTAATACTGTGAAAAGCGACGTTTCGGTATAGATCCTTATACCGTTGTCAAGCATAACTGTCTTGCTTGACAATGGTATAAGGATCTATACCGAAACGTCGCTTTTCACGGTATTAAAGAAGTTGTTATCCTTAAATTGTGTCTCTCTTGTCATCCGTCAACTTCTTAGTAATGCCTATCAAACAATTTGAGTCAGTGAGATGGTTTTAAGGCCGCTTTTAACAGTATTCCAGTTATATCACGGCATGTCAGCTTGATGTGGGAGGAAAGACCAAAGTGATGTAGGTCTTAGACATTGATTACTTTGCTTAAATTCATGTGCACGGGTATGGTGCTGACAAATCTAGAAACATAATCGGGGCGAACCAGGATTCGAACCCACAATCATAGGTTTCTGGCGTGCCCAAGGGTCGCAACTCTGCACAGTGAATTGCGGCGCCTTAGACGACTGGGCCAACAACCCGTGCCCCCTCAGCATATCAGAGTGCATTCAAATGTAGTTACTGCTTCTGAGGCTATTGAACGGACACAAGCATGAATCACAGTTCCGCATGTCTAAAATGAATGGCATGTAATAGATTGACAGGATATCTTTTAAACTCCTTTCATGGTGCATTTTTTAGACATTATTATAATAATAATCTATTTATATAGTCCCAAGTTCAATGGGAAAGTGTTTGAAAACCAGCATGTGTCCCGTAATGGAACGATTCTGCAATAAATATTATCTTATCTTATCTTATCTTATCTTATCTTATCTTGTGCATCTAATTCTATCTTTTTATGTTTCATTCATGATTGCTGAAAGCTCTGATGATACAGTTTGTAGTTTCACTAATTTGATAGATATCCTATGTTGTCCAACCATCTTTAGGTAGTATTCAGCTGTACGGAGTGACATTGGCCAGCCTCGTGTATGAGTAAGTTATTCTGACTGTCTACTGCAACTCAAGAAAGCTACCAGTGTGACTGTGGGCCCTCAGTAACACTAGTCCTGTCAAGAAGACTCTAAGTTTGTGTTCATTTCGGGCTGAACACACAAATCTGTGTTTTTTCTCAGGGGAGATAATTAGCTTCCTGATGGGTTAATTGTCCCAAGGGTTCCGACCAGCACAGATGGTCTTGTTAACCAAAGCTGACACACAACCCAAGGAGGTTATCCTGGGGAATGTATTCTAAATTGCTTTGGGTAGCTTTGTATTACACATGCATATTGGGTTAGTTACGTGTAGGGTAGTATTGTTTGAGGAAATGTTTAGAGATTAGAGATTTATCTTCATCTCAAGGACTGTATAACTACCATACAATAGAAGTAGTTTGCAGAAGGAATTTGTAACATCAGAAGTTGACGATTAGGTATTTTATTGAATAGTGGAAGAAAGAAAAGGAAAGATGTCAATCCATGAGGAAAGTATTTTGTGTATCTATTTAGGGGTGTCATTGACTGGAAAGTTAAGTATTAATATATCGACTCAGTAGTATCACAATATATCAATATTTTGAATTATAAGAAAATGAGTTATTCCTTAGGAGTGATTCGCTGTGCAGAGTTGCGGCCCTTGGGGACGCCAGAAACCTATGATTGTGGGTTCAAATCCCGGTTCACCCCAATTATGTTTCCAGGTTTGTCAGCATCATACCCATGCACATTGGTTTCACCGAAGTGGTAAACGTCTGAGACCTGCATCACTTCTGGCTTTCCTCCCACATTAAGCTGACATGCCGTGATATAACTGGAATACTGTTAAAAGCGGAGTTAAACCCAACTCACTCACTCACTATTCCTTAGGATATAGAATATCATAGATATGCCATGATGAAAGATAGGCACACAGCTGCAGATGAAGCAAATCTATTACATACGGCAGTTGTTTTTTTAATTACCAATTAGGTATGTAACATGAATTCAAATACCACCAACACTGGAGAACTGGGTGGCCCAGTCATCTGAGGCACCACAATTCGTTGTGCAGTGTTGCGTCCCTTGAGCAGGCCAGAAACCTATGGACATGGGTTCGAATCCCAGTTTGCCATGATTATGTTTTTTAGGTTTGTCAGCACCGTACCCATACTCATGGGTTTCACCAAAGTGGTAAACGTCTCAGTCCTGCATCACTTCTGGCTTTCCTCCAATAATAAACTGACACTGCGTGATATAAATGGAATACTGTTCAAAGCGGTGTTAAACCCAACTCACTCACTCACTCACTCACTCACTCACTCACTCACTCGTTCACTCACTCCAAGTTGATGTCTAACAGATGTTGATGCCATAAGAATAATGCATGTTACTGCCACTTCAGAAAAGCTGTTAATTGAAGATGTGAGGCAGATTAATGATTTCAAGGTTTTGTACAATTAGCAAGCATCGTCATGTGTAGGTTCAAATGGGTTTCTTCTGTGGTTCTAAGCCTAGTACCATCAACTTTGTAATGTTCCATGGGGATGTTTCTGGCAGATCTCCCCGGTCTCTGTTCTACTGATGTTGTTATTCCTTGCCAAAAAAGATTGGAGTATAAAGGTTCACTAGTTATCTTCAAGACACATTTGATTACATTGGACCATGTTTTTGGGCCAACCCAAGAAAGAAATACATGTGGAAGATAGAATGTTCTTAGTAACCCTGGTGGAAAACCTGTAACTTTGCTACATTTCCTCTCATCAAAAACGCCATCTAAAGAGAGCGAACTCCTCACATCTAGACTTACTTCTGGCTCCTTTAGATTCTGCCAAGAAATTGCAGTTAGTAATCTTATGAAGTATGGGAGGGTGGTTAAGGGTTAATTTTGTTGTCTCCTCAGTTCATCATGATTTTGTTGCATAAATTGAGATGCAGTTTTGAAGATGGTCGTTAAGATATGCATTATGTATATTAATCAGTGGTTGCAACGTAGTGTATGTCAGCGATGCATGAACAAGTTAATTGGTGCTTCTAACTGTGGTAATGTGGCCTTTGAGGTTGTTGTTTTACATGAGCGGGTGTAATGATATTGAATTTGTTTTTCTTTGACGGCTTAGAGAGATGAGAGTTCTGTTTCTTAAATCGACATGTGGAAAAACTTCCTTAGACATGACCATAATAACACGACATAAATGTTCCTGAACAAATTTTTATTGGATCAGGAAATGTTTTTCATCAATTACAGCTCGCGTACTTAGTTATACAAGTTTTGTTTGTTTGTTGTTTAACGCTGCATTCAGGAAATTTCCAGCTATATGACGGCGGTCTGTAAGTTATCAAGTGTGGACCAGACAATGCATCAAACCAACATGACCAATTCAGCGAGCCTGACCACCCCATCCCGTTAGTCGCCTCTTACAACAAGCATAGTCACCTCTTATGACAAGAATGGGTTGCTGAAGAGTTACATAAGTAAAATATACAGACATCATTTATGTGCAAGTCTAATAGCATTTAGACCTGTTCATCTCTTCTTACCTATCTGCAAAAAAGTCTGGAAACAGAATCAGATCAGGATGTTTTGTGTTTATGCTTGTAGCAGACACAAGGTGATTTCATGGCTGGAGGTGCTTGGTAAGGGGTTATGAAATCACTGAGCTCACTTGCATGGTAAAGAAATTTGGAAATTTGGCTGTTTCCTTTGTTGGGTAATAAAGTGAAGAATCTGTTAATTGTGAGTGTTAGCATTTCATGGAAGTATTGGCACTATAGGAGTAGTTATGATGGTAGGGAAGAATCAGAAATACTTTGAAAGCTCTTTTATTTTCTCTTCTTTCTTTTTTTTGATATGAGGGAGATAGCTACATGGCATTTAGGATTGAGAGCATCTTGTGTCCCATCAGTATATGTTACCATTCTGTTTATATTTCTACAATTATTACAAATGACAAATGCTATATGGGGCGGTTGGGTAGCCTTGCTGTTAAAGCATTGGCTCGTCATGCTATTTCTAAGTTTGGGTGAGGGAAATGTTCAAATAGGTGAAAACATATGTTGAAATATCCAGCCAGGAATAGCCCTCAGGAATAGCCCTCACACATGAGCCACTGTATGTGCTGCACGTGGACAACCCTCCATGCCCTGTCATCTTTGTAATGCACATTTCTGGGGCGCTGCCTGCTTCGCAAGTCTCTGCAAGTAATGCGTGGAAAAACGCCAGGCTTTTTGTCAGGAACCAGTTCCTCGGTGCCATTACACCTTTGATGGTTGTCTTGTGGAGAGGAGATACAAGATGGTGTGGGTTCCGTCTACTCGTCTGACTCGGCACTGAGGATGTGAGGCGGACCCTCAATGGAAGGGACTTGGATAAAATGCTTAGCTGTTTAATTGAAATGTACAATTTTAGAAGAAGAGATGTAGACAGTGTGTTGAAACTCATTCTGAGTTAAGAAGTTAGAAATTACATCAGGCACTTTAGTAGCAAAGAGTCAGTAAGAGGAGTTTCAGAGTTGGTTTGTAACTTAGTTATGGCACAGATTGGCTTTAGAAAGAGGAGCAAATGCAGTGATGTAAACATAAAGGAGTAATAAACTGTGGCAATTCCAGCCACATCAGAAAAAACATGGAACGGGAGCAGGTAAAATTTTTAAAAATGAGATCAGTGTAACGGGATGGTGTTTCCTAGGTGTTGGTTGATGTTATCTTTGGCCTTACCAATTTTATGTTTTGGTCCATAGGCAATATGTCAGGTGTAAAAATATATTGAAATAAAATATCAAGGGAACTAAGGTAATAAATAAACTAGTTATAAGATGATTGTAAAAATAATCTTATTTTTAATCAACCACAGCAATTATGCTTATTTACCTTTACATGTTTTAGGGTAGACATATGAATAAACAAGTGGGGCGGTCGGGTAGCCTTGTGGTCAAAGCGTTCCCTCATCACGCGGAAACCCGGGTTTGATTCCTGACATGGGTACAATGTGTGAAACCCATTTCTGGTGTCCCCAACTGTGATATTGCTGGAATATTGCTAAAAGCTGTGTAAAACCATACTCACTGAAAAAGCAAGTAAAAATGATGGACATGGCCTATTTTACAGAATATTTTTCTTCTTCATCAAGGATGAGATGCAACAACCATTTCAGAAATGAAATTACTTGTACTGAAAATTCATCTTGATTGTAATTTAATATAGATAAGTTAATGACTTATGATAACATATCTTCCAAATGACAAGGATATATTTGTTGTTCATCTACCTGACTGTAAACTAGTAGTATCAAGTTTTGTACCTTCCTCAGTCGTCCCACAGAAACTATCGGTACAACAACTTATTATTACTTTCTTTATAACCCCACTCCAGTCTCTTCACCTCCATCCCTTATCTTGGGAGCCAGCTGTCTTCTCCGGTAGTTGAGATACGTGGGTAATGAACTGGGGAGATGAGGATTTATGATGGTACTGTTCTTGTGTCATTTGTGGTACTTTGAAGAAGGGGTTGTCTTTGATAAAGCTTGCTGCACCATATTGGCTGATACTGATTAAAGCTGTGTGTGAAATCCTGGGGCAGTAGATTTTATGGCACCCATCCACCTTTGACTGTAGTTTACCCACCTTGACTGTAGTTTACCAACCTTTGACTGTAGTTTACCCACCTTGACTGTAGTTTACCAACCTTTGACTGTAGTTTACTCACCTTTGACTGTAGTTTACCCACCTTGACTGTAGTTTACCAACCTTTGACTGTAGTTTACCAACCCTTGACTGTAGTTTACCAAACTTTGACTGTAGTTTACCAACCCTTGACTGTAGTTTACTCACCCTTGACTGTAGTTTACCCACCTTGACTGTAGTTTACTCACCTTTGACTGTAGTTTACTCACCTTGACTGTAGTTTACTCACCTTTGACTGTAGTTTACCCACCTTGACTGTAGTTTACTTACCTTTGACTGTAGTTTACCAACCCTTGACTGTAGTTTACCAACCCTTGACTGTAGTTTACTCACCTTTGACTGTAGTTTACTCACCTTTGACTGTAGTGTACTCACCTTGACTGTAGTTTACCAACCTTTGACTGTAGTTTACTTACCTTTGACTGTAGTTTACTTACCTTAGACTGTAGTTTACCAACTTTTGACTGTAGTTTACTCACCTTGACTGTAGTTTACCAACCTTTGACTGTAGTTTACCAACCTTTGACTGTAGTTTACTTACCTTTGACTGTAGTTTACCAACCTTTGACTGTAGTTTACTCACCTTGACTGTAGTTTACCAACCTTTGACTGTAGTTTACTCACCTTGACTGTAGTTTACCAACCCTTGACTGTAGTTTACCAACCCTTGACTGTAGTTTACTCACCTTTGACTGTAGTTTACCAACCCTTGACTGTAGTTTACCAACCTTTGACTGTACTTTACTCACCTTGACTAGTTTACTCACCTTGACTGTAGTTCACCCACCTTTGCCTGTAGTTCACCCATCTTTGACTGTAGTTCACCCACCTTGCCTGTAGTACACCCACGTAGTTCACCAACCCTAACAATCATTGAATAATATTACCACAAAAATGACCTGAAATTACCTATCAGATTTAATAATCAATCAAAAAACTTACACACTGTCAAGTTGTCATCCATGTACATGTCAAGTAACAGCCTATCCCAGCAGAGAAATTAGTAAGTTTATGCAATGCCCATCTGTCTTCGTCCTGGCAGCTGACTCGGACACATAACCAACATTCCAGTGGCGATTTACCACTTTAGTGTGTAATCAATACTCCTCGTTTAGGACAACACAACATGCAATAACTGATCAGGTTGTTGCCATTCGGGAATATTGTACTGTGGTACCTTGAAAGTTATTATCCTTGTCACGAAGTTTAGCAGGGGATATAGGGTTCGGCTTCGTGTGTCCGATCATGGGGACAATTTATTACAAAGACCACTATTGATACAAAGATGAGATATTGTGTATATCAAAGAGGGATATATATGTTAGTGTTCAAAAAACATCTTTGAAAATTGATAATGTTACAGAGTTATTCCCTTTTTTAAATGTTTTAAGACATGATGCACATGACTGCCCTACTTTCTATTGTGACAAGTTGAAGATATGAATGTTAATTTTTTGCAGTTAGCATGTATCAATTATCAGATGTTTGGGATTTGAGGTAATTTAGATTGAAATGTTGAAATTGAAGTTTTTAGTTTTAGTTTGAAAACTCGAATGTTAATTTTTTCCAGTCTTGTGTGTTTCATGTGATCATATTGTTGGGATTTGAGATAGTTTACATTGGAATTTGGAAATAAATTTGATACCAGGAATGTTTATTATCTTCAACAGTGCAACATACGGATATGTTGAACATGGTGTGTACTTCAGTATTGCTGTTCAACAGGTCAGCAATATGATAAGTTTGACCTCATGTGATTTATTTATGTTCTGACGAAAGCTATCCTAGTTACATGTAATAACAGAGAAATGTTTTCTAGAAATTAAAGCTGTTGTAGTCAAGATATTAATATTGGTGTATTCACATCAGTAACTAAACCAATATATATATATAAGGCCTGATCATATAAGTTACATGTTTGATGGACTATCCCACAGAAAAAGGAAAAAATGTTGCTTATAAAGGGCTGGGTTTGAATTCGTAACTTCTGTTTTTCTGAAACATTTTTATTAAATTTTTAGAAAATGAATCCCAAATCATCCCTTTTTTATGTTCTTACTTCCTCTTTCCATATTGAACCCCAAACATGTATGTAAAACAAGATATAACATTGGTCTCATTTAGTCCAGGGCCCACTTGCACAAAGCGATCTTAGTGCTACGACTATTGTAAGCCTGTGTTAAAGTATGGGAGTTACGATCATCTTAGCGCTAAGATCGCTTTGTGCAAGTGGGCCCAGAACAAGTAAAACTAAGCTAATAATGGTCCTCACAATCAGGCTGAAAACTGCTGTTGTATGCTGCAACACAGGTTGGCTTCATCAGTCAAAAGTTGACACAACTGTTAAGTTTAGTCTAGGCTAATTCATTGACAGAAAATTAATAACACTTCCCCATCGCACACTTGGTGTATTGATTCCTGCTTATGATTTGTAAGTGTCATTGGAAGCACTATAGTGCCACAGTTGAACCTCCAAGATCAGTCCATCAAATTGGGCTCATTTCCATCCCCAGCTGAACTCCACTGGAGACCACTGACCACCGTCCTAATGGTCAGTTTGATGACCAGTAATCACTTGTGCCCCAATTGGCAGTAATGACTCCTTCAGTAAGCAGACTGTGAGGGAGGGAAGTGGCAACACTTGACAGGAGGAAGCCTTGCTTGTGATGTAACTGCCTTCTTCCTGTCACTCTGCTCCTGGAGGATATACAGCTGTATGGCTCGGCTCTACCTGAAGAAACAGTCGCTATATTTTGTCAATATATTTGAGATTGTATGGCGGATGTTTGTGGTTATCTGGACTCAGTGATACTGGATCATGGATTTTATCCTGACTTACATGGGTCGTTGATATTGTGGTAGGTGATGTTTTAGTGACAGTATTTGTGTCATTGTTTGGTGTATGGTCCTTGCTTGACTCTCTGAAATTGGATTTGATATTGAACTTTGTTTTACTTTGTGAATGAGAGGAGTTGTCAATATCAAATTGAAGCGAGGCATGTGTTCTGTTACGGCTTTATTGTAGTCAGATATTGTGCTTAGTGGTGCACTGGTTTCTGCTGGTTTCTCAGTGGGGATTCCAGGTTAGAATTGGTTCCCAATAAGCTATGCTTGTCATGTAAGTTGTGAAGGTTTTCTCAGCCCCATACCTGTGTTTCTGGGTTCGCCAAAATGATAAACATTGTAGACCTGTATTACTTTGGGCATTCCTCACACCTCAAGCTGACATTCTGTGAAATAACTGAAATAATGTTCAAGCAGTGCTAAAGCAGAATCACTCACTCACTCACTCACTCACTCACTCACTCACTCACTCATGAGGTTACTCAAGTGGTTGATTGCATGTCATCATGTCATACCCAAACAGAATGGGATTGTTGCTCATAATATCCATCACTTGTTTCTCTGGTCCAGAACTAATTATTTACAGACTGTCATCTTATACCTGGAATATTGCAGTGCAAAACAAAAAGAAAATGTATTCAAAAGCAGCAGTATGACTGACAACTTTATTTTTACCAAAGAATCTTTTTGGTGCATTTACGAGATATTTTTTTGAATCGTCTGAGGCAAGATGACAGTCAAAGAAAGCTGCATAAGTTGCTGACTCGGATTATGTATCATGCTTTGTTCATTGTTATATCCATGAAGGATGTGCTACAAATGCCTTTTCTTTTGACAACTTCTAAAACTTGTCCCAAAACCAGATTATTAAAAGGTTATGTATTGCATTGGAGTACAGAGAACTTTCTGTTTTACTTTATATGAGCAAATGATCTTTAAGAGGAGGATCAGGGATGTTCTGGAGAATTTTTGGCAGATCCTGTCAGAACTAGATTTGTTTACCAACGTAAACCTTTCACTCAGTGCCAGAATGATATGTAATCGTAGCCAGAAAACAAGGGAGAGGAAACTGCAGTAGGGCTTTGTCTGGCCGACTATTTGTGTTTTGATGGCAGCTGAGGTGCTGAAGATATGTTTAAACAGGCAGCACAGCTTCCTGCTGGTGATTGGGGACTTACACTGGGTAGAGGTGGGACCAGATTGGAGTGGGGAGTCGGGCCAGAGATAGGGGCTGACATGATGGAAGTAAGTCAGGCTTGGATAGTGTTGTAAGGCTTCAGGAAAAATAATACTGTAATCGACGTAATAAGCGCCCAGGGTGCTCTAAAAAATTTGAAATAGGGGGCTCTTAATAGAATATAAGTCAGGCTTGGATAGTGTTGTAAGGCTTCGGGGAAAAATAATACTGTAATCGACGTAAGAGCGCCCAGGGTGCTCTCAAAATTTGAAATAGGGGGCTCTTAATAGAATATAAGTCAGGCTTGGATAGTGTTGTAAGGCTTCGGGGGAAAATAATACTGTAATCGACGTAAGAGCGCCCAGGGTGCTCTCAAAATTTGAAATAGGGGGCTCTTAATAGAATATAAGTCAGGCTTGGATAGTGTTGTAAGGCTTCGGGGGGAAATAATACTGTAATCGACGTAATATGCGCCTAGGGTGCTCTCAAAATTAGAAATCGGGGGCTCTTAATAGAATATAATTTTAGTGAAAAAAACAACAGTTAAATGATCATAAATTTCATGGTTTATGCTGACAGCCTCAAATGATACAAAAGAAAAGTCTGTGCGTGTTATACACGACAGATATATTTTCCAGAATTGAATTGCTCATTATTAAGGGTGCATATAACACACCAGTGTGTTTCATACATGAATGAATAAGTCTTGTGTACATTGATCAATTGGAAGGGGTGCTAATTGGGATTGTTCACTAGTCAATATATTAATAAATATCGCCTTGGGCGCTTATCAGAGTGGAGCGCTTATTACGTCGAATAAGGTCCTTTAAAATAAAATATATTACCTCTCAGGTATTACCTTGTGGGGATTCCAAGGTGTTAGGGTGGGAGGAGGGGTGTTTGATGGGTGAAATGATAGGCAAGGGGAGTTTTGCTATGTAAAGTTTTCTAAATCGGACTCCACCTTTTGATAATCTTCCTGTACCTTTTTAAATGCTGTCCTCACTTAACATTAAAAGTTGGAATGAGTATTTGTACCCAGTATGTTCTGCATATGGTTTCTATCATGACACCATCAACCAGCACAAGACAAACCAGAAAATGACCAACCATGATGTAAACCATTGCTCCATGCTGACTCAGGGCCTGGAGGGCTAAACGCTGTTGTCCTCACAACTTATTTTCCCATTTAGTTTGATGTAAGGACTTACAATTAAACACGGACATTAAGATCAAGAGTATCAGTCACAGTGCGTTCTAAGCTATGTCTGTTTGATGTCTTGATATTTCTTTATGGGACAAGAAGATTGAATTCTATAAATTTGCAGCACTGACTTTCGGTGCAAAATGTTTAATATTGTAGTATTGGAAAATGGTATTTGGCAGATATTGGGTTTGTTGCATATGAAACTGTCCACATCTGTTGAGCATTATAAATGGATTAGTGTTACAGCATGAGAACAGTGCAGTATGTTAATTATGTAGACATGTTTTGTGATTGATGATGTCAGAAGTAGGGCTTCTCTCAAGGGAAGTCGAGCGAGGCTGGGACAGGTGACCTAGGGATAGTCATGCAAATTATAACTTCTTAAAACATTCACATATTCTTAAATTCTTGTTATTTGCAATTCCAGTAAAAGATGTTTGATGTATACAGTTCAGTCTGGAACTTCAGCCATTAGTTTAAAGCCGCAGTCGAGATAATGTAAGATTGGTCTTGTAATCTTGGCTGATAACTTTCCATGTGTTCAGATTAAAATTTAATAAAAATTATTCGGAAGAACATGTGTTGGCTTGTCAGCTGCTGCTAGAGATGAATAATTCACATGACCCAAACCGAAGCAGGCTATCTTGTGGGCTATCAGTATCACTTTTAGTAGTAGGTAGTTGGCAACTCACTTGAGATAATTTATGTGGACTAAAATTATTTTCAAACCCAGATTATTAGCTGTGCCTCTCCTTGTTCCAAACACTGTAATCACAAGTACCATATTCGACATAATAAGCGCCCAGGGTGCTCTCAAAATTAGAAATAGGGGGCTCTTATTAGAATATTATTTTGGTGAAAAAAACAGTTGAAAGATAAATTTCGTGGTTTATGCTGACATCCTGAAATGTTTATATACGACAGATATATTATTCCAGAATTTAATTGCCCGTTTTAAGGGTTCATATAACACATGAGTGCGTATTATACGGGAATAAATAAGTCTTGTGTACATTGATCAATCGGAAGGGGTGCAAATTGGGATTGTTCACTCGTCAATATATTAGCAAATATCACCATGGGCGCTTATTAGAGCGGGGCGTTTATTACGTCGAATATGGTATGTGCCACAGTAAACATAAATGTTTTACAAGTAATCTACACTGTACAAAGAGTATTGCATCCCAGACATAAGTATGTAGCCTTACTCCAAGGCTGTACTGCATGATATATCCACGGATGGATATATACTTCTATCCTAGGAAAGTCTAGATATGCCAACAGGACAGCCAGTCTTTTAGGGACAACTTGTTCTTATTATTTTTATAGTCTAGGAATTAAGAATTGTGAATTTAAACTTAAAATAATTTCCATAGAGACTTGGGTAAGTCTGATAGGTATGTTTCAGTGGTGTTGTGTCTGGATAGCTCCGACCAGACTGGTATGAATGAAGCCGCTTGATGCAGTATACACTGTGGCATGTACGCATGGCCTGCACATGGTGCCACAGATGCCAATATACCAGCAGCAGCAGCAGCAGCAGCGGTGGCGGCGGCGGCGGCAGCAGGGGCTAATACAGACACACTCAAATCTTAGACATGGAACTTGAGGAGCGTGTGTCACTTGTAACAAAACACCAGCGGTGAAGTGAATAGGCCTGTTTTAAAGACTTAGTATTTTTCAATTGTTTGTAGTTGGAGGGGGAAAAGATACTTAGGATAAATAAAACGCGTTCTGGGATCCTTGGAAGTTACTCCTAATGTATTTAATTCTATTAATTCTATGCAGGAACTGGATAAGAATTTATGTATTAACATCCTATTGGGGTACAACTGCAACAGGATAGCAACAGGATACTAGAAAGGGGATTATGAGCTTGTTCCATTTTGGTAACCCCTACTGTGATATTGCTGGAATATTGCTAATGTTGCTGCTCGCTCGCTCCTTTACTCACTCACTCACTCACTCACTCACTCACTATGGAAGCATGGCAAATATCAGGGGTAATGCACCAGTTTCACCAACACGCAATGGAGCAGGCAGATTTTTAATCAAATGCTTTGGATATTAAAATTGGAACAATTCTGTGGTAGGGTCACTAAATTGGAAATTCCTGGATCGTGAAAACTTAAAACATGACACTTTTATGAATATATAATATCTTTTCATTACTTCTTTTTTTAAAATATCTTTGTTCAGGATTGCCATGATTTGACATCAATGCCCTTGCATCCTTACTAGCTGGAGGTACCAGGACAGGATTCTATTGCAAAGTGTAACATACAAATAGAACATTTTGTATTATAAGTTTTAAATGAATGTTCTAATATTCTGTAACAACACTGGCACTGACAGAGTCCTGTAGTCCTTGCCAAACTGCCCAATAGTAAAGGCATCATAAGGACTTGTAGAAATTTGCCATTTTAAAGGGTTTTGTTGTTATCCTTATCTGGACTAGTGGGCTAAAACAGTTAGTTTCTAGCACTATGAATCATGGTTTCCGTCACTTTATTGCTGTGATGTTGTCAATATAATGTGACATTTTACTAACTCGATCGGTGTCATGTTGATTTACTAACCAGTACTATGATCCTGATATGGAATCAAATATGGTTGTAATCTAGCAAGGTCCTTCCGCCAAACATCCTGATTACAACAGACATGCAGATGGGACAAGATTATTTAGGGATTCCGGCTTTATCAATGAGCGTAGCATCCCTGGCAGTGTAATGACTTGAGCCTATCCTGACTCATCAAACTACACACCATGGTGAACTGTTCTGCTCCATGTTAGTGTGATGAGGAGGCATCATGCGTGGCAGCCATTAATTTTGGGAGGAAGTTATCAGTGAATCTGACATGTTGTATCAAGCACTTGGCTTGCTGTGTTGAAGACCTGCTTCAGGTCTTATAATCACGACCTGGGACCTGCATGCTTTGGTTGCTGGGCTTCACGCCCCTACCACACACTGAGGCAGTGTGTTTTAGTAGGTGTTTCAGAGTTGAAATTATCGACAGAATTGTTTATTTGTAATTACTTTAAGTAAATTGAAAATAAATATTTTTCTTATGGTATTTAGTTTCATTTGCATATTAGTTCTATTTTATATTTATGTTTTCATTTTATTTGTATGAAATCAGAGGTGCTGGTTGCATGAGATATGGATATTGTTTTTCAGCATGAACCACGCTGATTCATCACTGAAATCATCACTGAAAAACTTATGAATGTATTGTCTGACCAGTGTGTTTGTTTTGCAGCTCAGAGCACAATATTCTAGAAGATGCGGACAGCCTGCTTCTGAAGAGGGAACAAGGGGATGGGCATGAGGACCCGGACAGCAACGTCATCGATGTCGGCTCAGAAGGTGATTAAGTGTGACCGTCTTTCTATTTATATTACTAAACTCTTGGAAGTAGATAGGTCTCTAGGCCCATACCTCACCATCACCAACGTTGCGAGAGTGGCCCGGAGATAGGTCTCTAGGCCAGTACCTCACCATCACCGATGTGGCAAAGAGCGGCCCCGGAGATAGGTCTCGTGGCCATTACCTCACCATCACCAATGTTGCAAGAGTGGCCCGGAGATAGGTCTCTAGGCCAGTACCTCACCATCACCTATGTGGCAAAGAGCGGCCCCGGAGATAGGTCTCGTGGCCATTACCTCACCATCACCAATGTGGCATAGAGTGGCCCCGGAGATAGGTCTCTAGGCCAGTACCTCACCATCACCAATGTGGCATAGAGTGGCCCCGGAGATAGGTCTCTAGGCCAGTACCTCACCATCACCAATGTGGCATAGAGTGGCCCCGGAGATAGGTCTCTAGGCCAGTACCTCACCATCACCAATGTGGCAAAAACGTCCTGGAGATAGGTATCAGGGCCAACCTTTGATCGTAGGTTTGAATCCCAGATTCGCCCTGTTGATGTTTCTAGGTTTGTCAGCACCATACCCATGTTTGTGGGTTTCACCAAGGATGAAACAGTCGAAGACCTGCATCACTTTGGGCTTTCCTCACACATCAATCCGTGAAATATCTGAAATACTGTTCAAAGCGTTGATGAACCAAATTCACTCACTCACTCACTCACTCACTCACTCACTCACTCACTCACTCACTCACTCACTGATCAGGGTCTTCTATACACTTCATCGTGGAGAAACGTAGCATATACCTGACCCTGTAGTACTATATACATATGGTCTTGTATACACTACACCATAGAGAAACATCTTATACATGACTCTGAAGTACTGATCATACAGTGTTGTATACACCACACCATGGAGAAACAGCATATACATGGCCCTGTAGTACTATATACATATGGTCTTGTATACACTACACCATGGAGAAACAGCATATACATGGCCCTGTAGTACTATATACATACGGTCTTGTATACACTACACCATAGAGAAACATCTTATACATGGCCCTGTAGTACTATATACATACAGTGTTGTATACACCACACCATGGAGAAACAGCATATACATGACCCTGTAGTACTATATACATATGGTCTTGTATACACTACACCATAGAGAAACATCTTATACATGGCCCTGTAGTACTATATACATATGGACTTGTATACACCACACCATGGAGAAACAGCATATACATGACCCTGTAGTACTATATACATATGGACTTGTATACACCACACCATGGAGAAACAGCATATACATGACCCTGTAGTACTATATACATATGGTCTTGTATACACTACACCATGGAGAAACATCTTATACATGGCCCTGTAGTACTGTATACATATGGTCTTGTATACACCACACCATGGAAAAACATCTTATACATGACCATGGAGAAACATCTTATACATGACCCTGTAGTACTATATACATATGGTCTTGTATACACTACACCATGGAGAAACATCTTATACATGACCCTGTAGTACTATATACATACGGTCTTGTATACACTACACCATGGAGAAACAGCATATACATGGCCCTGTAGTACTATATACATACGGTCTTGTATACACTACACCATGGAGAAACAGCATATACATGGCCCTGTAGTACTATATACATATGGTCTTGTATACACTACACCATGGAGAAACGTAGTGTATATCTTCCGTTTATATTTGCATTTTGGAGAACCTAGTCATAACAATACTTGCTGGTATTTATTTCATTTGGCTGTGTTGTTTAGGTGTTCTTTTCTTCTCCTCATTTTTTTTAACAGAAACTGAAAGTTGAAAACATTAAAGCTTTTCCTGCCAATGTTGTCGCCCAGTGATCTAAGGCGGCTCAATTCACAGTGCGGTGTTGTATCCTTCAGGATCATGTTGTCAAGGGTTCTGATCCCAGATTCACCAAACTATTATCCCATCTGATGATGATGGTGATGGTGATGGTGATGGTGATGGTGATGGTGATGGTGATGATGATGATGATGATGTCAGCACCATACTCATGCTTTCAGGTGGCACAAAGTGGTAAATGTCTATAGCCTTCTGATGGGCAGTCGGGTAGCCTCGTGGTTAAAGCTATCGTGCGTCACACTGAAGACCCGGGTTAGATTCCCTTCATGGGTACAATGTGTGAAACCCATTTCTGGTGGTAGCCCCCACCCCAACCCCCACACCCAACCCCACCCCAACCCCCATCCCCCACCCCATGGTGATATTGCTGAAATATTGCTAAAAGTGGCATGAAACTCACTCACGAGAGCCTATTGTACATTCCTTCCAGATTAAGTTGACATGATGAGATATGAATGAAATGCTGTTGAAAGTGGTGCTGATTCACTCACTCACTCACTGTATGTTGCTGCAGGGGAGGCTTACACAGATGAAGGGGAGCAGGAGGTTGTGTACTTCGAGATGCCCGGGCTGTCTAGCACAGACGAAGACAGCAGTGAAGATGAAGTTGATTTCAAGATGGCCTCCAAAATTAAATTCAGCCGGGATCCCATCAGGGTGAGTGAAATGGTTTCATTTCGAGTTGTGGGTTTTATGAACAGTGTAACCATGTGTTAAACCAGATGGTAGCATTCTCACGAGATTCATCAGGATTGATAAATTTATGGATTGACGATTTATGATTACAGAATCACTTTGTATACATGTAAGTTTGCCCATCATTAATCCTACAGAAGAAGGGGTTTTCAGGGTAACATGTTGCAGACTAACAGAGTTTCACCCTGGTGATTATCAAGGATGTATGTCATGCTTACTACACGATTCTTCATCAAAATATTGTGAAATTTACTTGAACATTGAGTTAAGTTTTCGGAGCATTTGGACCTCATAAGATTATTGAGAAATATTTTCATGAATAAATTTTTTTATTTGTGAGTAATTTAGCTAGACCTATTTTTTGCCTTGTTCTACAGAGGGGTCGAAAATATAAATGTTTTAAACACTTTTCTTTCATGAGTTTTTTAAATTTTGGAAATTAATGTCAAATCTATCTTGACATTTCTTTTGATTATCTTTTGGCAAAATGATCAAGACAGATATGTAAAATAAGAAATAAACTTGGTCTGGCCATGGTTGCTATCCCCACAGTTTGAAAAAATGGTGTATTTGTAGTCAGACTGAGGGGATATGTTTGGAAATTAATGACAAATCTATCCTGACATTTCTTTTAATTATCTTTTGGCAAAATGATCTAAACAAATCAGTAAAAGAAGAAATAAACTTCTCTGGTCTTGGTTGTTTTAAGCTATCAACACTTTGCATAGCGTATGTAGGATTTTGATCCTACACACAGTGACCTCAAACACTACCCAGATGATCATCCTTATTCCTGCACCACAAACTGTCTTGATGGCAGATATGGGCAAAATAATAAAGATTTAATAGACTATATCTTCGTCCAGATCATCCTAGGGGGAAGAATTACTCGAATTAGTTGTGGGTCGGTATTACTGTTCCATGGGAAGTTGTTGAGATACTATCTCCCCACAGACTCATAGATACTTCAGATCACCTGTGAAGCTGAAAATCTTACAGCATCTGTGAATGAGACTAGCAGATTTGACCCATGAACTTGATGGTCGCAGGTTTTCTTCACATACTCCACGGACGACTACGACCGCCGCAATGAAGACGTGGACCCAGTGGCAGCGTCAGCGGAGTATGAACTGGAGAAGAGGGTAGAGAAGATGGATGTCTTCCCCGTGGAACTTCAGAAAGGTAATACCTGCCTTGATTTTGTGGTGTTTTCTAAATGCAACAGAAACATATGTATTCCACAATCTAGAATTGATGATAGTGTTAGCACCATACTTGCGCTCGTGGGTTTAACCAAAGTGTAAACATTGAAGGCCTCTATTCTTTCCGGCTTTGAATGTTGATACTGTATCAGTACAAATTGTTGTATATCGAGATTGAATCAATAATTCACTGCCACAGTAATATTAACATTGGTTAAAATACCTATGGTTTAGATGGACTATACGAAGGCAGGAAATCCATTTTACACATGTAATGGATCAGCCAAGTTCATATTTAGCTTGTATTCATGACCTGCTTGTCTATATTTCGACTGGTTTGTTGCTATATGGCTGAAATAATGCTGATGCGATGTTAAATTTTAACTCACTCACTCATATTTAGCATTAAGTTGATTAATTGCAGGTCTAAATGGATTTTGTTTTTATCTATACACATAGAGAATAACTAGTTTTGTTATTGATCGATTTGTTGATATATTGTGATACGTTTGAGTCCAGTATCGATACAAAACTTTCCAATCAATGACACCACTACCTAGTGGTAAGTTCAAATGCCCCACTGTCATCCCTTATGGTGTATAAAATTATCAGTAGTATATTTTTGAGGTATTGTTAATGGCATCCTGGTAGCTCACCGACACCACTTTCTTAAACAACCCTTATCTTACGACTCCTTATCTGCAGCATATAATCTTGGTAATGGTTAGAAAATCGAATACGAGAGCTGAGAGCTGTGATATGAGAAAGTAGGAAGCTCTATGGAACCTGTTCAAAACATCTTTTATTACACATTAATGATATAACTGAATATTATCCCTGTGTTCAGGTTCGGAGGGACTTGGTCTCAGTATTATCGGTATGGGTGTTGGCGCCGATGCTGGTCTGGAGAAACTTGGCATCTTCATCAAGACACTGACTGAAGGTGGCGCCGCTCAGAGAGACTCCAGGTTGGTTATGGTGCCTGGCACCAGTGTCTGTTGTGAGGCTGCTGTGGCATATGGCTCCTGGAAATTGTATTGTTGGCTCTGCCTTTCTTTTCCTTGGGATTCCCCTGTAGTTAGAAGATCGGGGGTAGAATAGGTCTTCATCAACCCATGCTTGCCGTAAAAGGCGACTATGCTTGTCGTAAGAGGCGACTAACGGGATCGGGTGGTCAAGGTCACTGATTTGGTTGATGCATGTCATTGATCCCAATTGCGTGGATCGATGCACATGATGTCAATCACTGGATTTTCTGGTCCAGACTTGATTATTAACAGACCGCTGTCATATAGCTGGAATATTGCTAAGTGTGGCGTAAAACAACAAACAAACCGACCCTGTGGTTAGAATAGGTGCCCAGCAACCTATGCAGTGTTACAGAATGGTGGTCAGGCTCGGTGACTTTGTTGACAGCATGGGAATTTGCTCATAATATCAATCACTGGATATATACTGAAATAGAAAGTTAGGGATCTTGAATATTTTGGGGGATATTTATTTGTGGTGAAGACTGAGAACACAATTTTGAAAAAATATCCCCCCCCCCCCTAACTTTTATTGTTTAGTATATAATGAACATCATTGAAATTATTATGGAATGAGCTTTTGTAGCTGACAGTAGACAACAGGGAGAAACTTGTTGTGGAAACAGATTTATTGTATACAGAAACATTATATAAATCACAAATTACGAAATTTATATTGCAAATTGGATACAACTGTTAAAGTTATGTTCTTCAGCTAGTCTGTCTTTATTCAAGAAATAAGTTGTGTAGTTTTTCACAAAAATATGTATATGTACAAAACCAGGAAGTTAATTGTCAGATTTATTACTCAAAACACAAAACGACCTAAAAGGGTATTAATATCATCACCACAAACTCCAAAGTATTAATTTATATTTGTCTGAATCGTCAAAAAGCACTGTAAGATTAGACTTACATTTAGTCTTAGAAAAAAAGTTATACCTTCTTTAATAATATATATCTACAAACTCAAAATCAAATCAAAATGGAGCCCAGAACAATGCTTAATTTCATTAGAGCCGAGGCAGTCTAGACTTGCCAAATCTTTCTAGACTTGAGTTGTATTTATGAAAATATTCTCTAGGTGCGGGTCGGGGAGCCTAGTGGTTAAAGCGTTCGCTCGTCACACCGAAGACCCGGGTTCGATTACCGACATGGGTACAATGTGTGAAGCCCATTTCTGGTGTCCCTCGCTGTGATATTGCTGGAATATTGCGAAAAGCGGCGTAAAACCTTATTCACTCACTCACTCACTAGGGTCTGGGAGACAGACAAACGGAATGGGTTCAGTTGGAATTCGTGTTGAAACACTGGCCTGAGTGAACCATGACCAGCTGACCAGCATTCCTGTCACATATTCCACTTAACCTCATTACAGCAGAACTGCATTGTAATGGCTTGGATTAGACGCTTTGAAAGCTGGTTGCCTGAAACCGTAATTGACCATGAAATTATTTGATCATGGTTCACATTTCACCTCTCCAAGGGATAATAAAACTATTTGGTTTCTCATGTATTCTACATGGGGAAGTACATGTTCATGGAAAGACATGAGTGATTTATTCTCAAACTAGAATTCTGTATTCTATTCCCTGTTTCAGAAGAATTTCCAGGTCTATTTAAATAAAGCAAATAGAATGTGAAATTTCACATGTATTTTAAGAAAAGATCTCCACGAGAACTCCCATGATTCTGCATGTTGATCACATGACAGACGACACGGTATTGTTACAAAATGGCCTCCTTTCTTGAGCAGACCCTGGAAAACCTGACATTGCAACCCGTCTGCTCACCAAATGACTCCCATTCCTTGTCCGTATTGAGCTTTTATCCAGGGGATGTAGACTTTGTGTACATATCGAGATGCCACCATGATATACTGAGTGATGAGTAGCCATTTTGTCCCTTAGAATCCCCTTTGTAATGTGATCACCAAATGAGTGGAAAATCCAGACAATTCCAGTATTGATATTGCCATGACCAGAATACTATATTGGTGTTTAGGCCAGCCTACTTTGATTGTACAAGAATGATTAAAAATAGACTGTTTGAATGAAAATGTGTTTTTTGAAACATTTTTTGGGGGGTACTGTTATTTATTTCAAGAATGATTTTTGGGGAAATAAATTTCAACTCAATACTCAATGACATGCATCGATTCTGACCACCCAATTGCCTGTTATGACCAACATTGCTAGGGACCAATATTCTTACCCAGAATCTCCCCATGTGATATCATCTGATAGGTGGTCCTGACATTGACACTTGGAACAGATATAATTAGTTTATCCATGGCATGCAGATTCCTAACTTGATTGTAACTTTTACTCCAGTAAATAGGCTGGGGCAGATCCATTGTAACAACTGTAAACAAGGGAGAGTACCCTGAACAGAGAAGTAATATAGTTTGTACACAGGTTAGAATTCCAAGTAACAATTGTCCTGAGGATTCCAGATATCAACAGGTTTCAGACGATGCAGTTTCACTATATTTTTGATGGTCCTCAAACTTCCCGTTTTTTCTAATCCTTGTTTTACTACATATGTAGATGGTGGTTACCATCATGTCGTCATTGTCTTGACACTTCATGATAAGATGGCTTTACTTTGTGTGTTATCTATCGGCAGTCATAAAATAGAGGGGGTTTCAATTGTTTTTGAGTGCCACTCATATTTATTGAGGCTATGGAGCAATGGAGTTTTGTGTAGCTGTATTATCTGTTGTTGCAAAGATAACCTTATTAACATCAGGAAATGTAATGAGGAAGTTATAATCAGTGATCTGCAACACGGACGGATCCATGAAGTTCAGGATGGGGAGGTAGAGAGGGGTGATGGGTGGAGGGGTAGAGAGGGGGGGGGGGGGGGGGGGGGAGAGATAGTGTGGGCGCGGGGGGAGATACTTAGTGGTGAGGGGTAGGGTAACAGAGGGGGGGCAGCGGTCCCAGAGATCTGCATCGGGGAAGGCGCCCTAATATCTGCATCAATCTGTGCTGGGGCGGGGGGGGCCTAATATCTGCATCGATCTGTGCTGAGGGGGGGGGGGGGGGACCCTAATATCTGCATCAATCTGTGCTGAGGGGGGGGGACCCTAATATCTGCATCAATCTGTACTAATGGGGGAGGGGACCCTAATATCTGCATCAATCTGTGCTGAGGGGGGAGGACCCTAATATCTGCATCAATCTGTGCTAATGGGGGAGGGGACCCTAATATCTGCATCAATCTGTGCTAATGGGGGAGGGGACCCTAATATCTGCATCAACTGTTTGCTCTGACAACATTTACACAGCATTTCACTGATATACAATCTGCACTTGTTATACATGCAAGATTATATTTTCTGATTTGTTTATTCAGTGTTGATGATGACCTTTGATACAAGGCAACCTGAATGTTCAGTTAACATTAGCTCCGAGCAACAGAATATGGATGATGGAGGTAGCTGGAGGCAGAAATTCAATTTTTTCCCCAAAATGTTTTGTTTTAGCATATGCATTTGATTTTCAGAATACAAGTGAATGATCAAATCATCGAGGTTGATGGCAAGAGCCTAGTGGGAGTCACCCAGGCCTACGCTGCTAATGTTCTCCGCAATACTCAAGGGACTGTCAAGTAAGTGCTGCAGCAAACACAGATATTTCAACTAGTTGGACCTAGAATCTCTTTGTTATGTGTGCAAGGAGTAATTGTGTAATCAACAATAGACTAGGTGAGCTAAATCTAGCTTGTCAGAATTAAGTCCAGAATGTTGGTGGGTGTTTTGTTCACTGGGGAGCAAAGTACAAGTCACTTTTCACTGGTCTGGTAGCATTAGTGTACAGGAAATGGTTCTATTGTAGATATTCATTGTCCAACTCAGACTTTAATTTTTGGTTTTGTCATTTTTTATCTTTCTTTTGCCAGGTTTCTGATTGGCCGAGAGAAGGACCCGAGCAAGAGTGAGGTCGCCAGGTTGATTCAGCAGTCGCTGGAGCAGGACAAGCGGCGGGAGGATCTACGGAGGCAGGAACTGGAACGCCGGGCGAACGAGGAACGCATACGGAAGGAGGAGGAGAGGATGCGGCTAAAGGAGGAGCTGGTGCCAAGAGATGAGGTCCTGGAACACGAACTCAAGGATCACGATCAGATGGAGCCCCAGCAAAGTCACATGTCGGAGTCGGAAAAGGTGGGAATTGACAGGAAGTTGTGATTTACACAATTGTCATCCTCTACTTATAAACTAAACTGAGTTGAGTTGCTCACATTCTATCCAGGAAAATCCTTGAAATCCGTTGATAGTTTGTGAATAGGTTGAAGTGGTTAGAACACTTGGTCACGCTGAACTTGTTTCCAATACTCATATTGTACACTCACTTACACTGCGATAGAAGCAGCACATTTGAATATCGAAAAGATTTCTTCCTGTATTTACTCTCTTGTTTATTGGAACTACTTCTCAACTGAAAATGTGCTACTTCATATAAATTTTCTTTAATAAAATCTCAGCTGTTACCTGCATGATTGGTTGGATTTAAAGAAAAGAAAAACATTCAACTTTATGGTTAACAACTTCTGGAAAGCCAATCTTTTGTTTAACGTAACTACTTCTCAAGAAAATTTGCTAGTTCACATAATTCTTTTAATTTTCTTGTTCCCAAAAGAATCTACGTTGTTATTTGCATCATTGTTTAGATGTAAAGCAGTTGTAGAAATTGGCACTCGTCCTTTTGTCCTTGACAAATATATGAAATTTAGGAATTTGTGATTTGTGTTTAGTTTGTCAAAACTAAAAACTTAATATTTTATAAAAAGCTCTCAACATAAGAAAAAATATATGTGTGGATACATTTATATATATAGACAAGTTATTTCATGCCCAAAGTGGCAAGTGTCTGAGACCTGTATCACCTTCAGCTTTCTTTCTGCATTAAACTAACGTAAAATGCTGCTTCAATCAATCAATCAATCAATCAATCAATGTGACAAGTAAAAGATTTTCCATTTGTGTTTAGGGCATCGTTGAGGACCAGGAAAAGGCTACATCATTAGACATGGTAGAGGGGGCACCTGCTGCAGGGGAGGCAACTCCAATGTCTATGCCATCTGGGATGGACAGTGACATGAGTTCCCCCGAGGACGACTTGGAGAAGCCGACTGTGGAGGTGTTTGAGCTTCCCGACAGCAGTAGTGACTCCATGTCGCCGGAAATGAAGATAGACGCACTGTTTATTAAGTTAAAGGAGGTAAGAAACTCGATTTAGCAAAGTTTTAACTAAGGAATTGGAAGAAATATACTTTCTTAAGAATGTATACCATTATTAAATTTAACCACAGAATATTAAAGTTCCACACTACTGGCATTGAGGTATTTCTGCCATGATATTCATGGAATTCAGTGTACTAAGGCAACTTCTTCATGAGGATTCCGGTTAAAGATAAGTCCCACGCTACCTACCCTTGTTGTTCGAGGCGACATAATGGTTGGCTGGTCAGGCGTGGTGACTTGGTGGATACCTTGATAGCGTGTCATTGTACGCCAACAGCGTGGATCATTGCTCATTATTTCAATCGCTGGTTTGTTGGTCTAGTTTTGATTATTTACATCCTGCGGTCACATAGCTGGAATCTTGCTGAGTGCAGAATTAAACTAGTAACAAACAAACTCGGAACATATCTTGATATGACGATATCTCCACTAAATGGTCATATTTCATTTTCAGTCTCATTACAAGAATGCTGTTGCTGATGCAGAGTTGGCCAAATTGAGGGCAAAGGTAAGAGTTTCTCTTGACATCAACTTGTCTGTTGTATTGAACATTCCTGAACACACTTGATGTCATACAAATTTGTTGTCAACCAACTGTTGTGAAAGGATTTTATTTTAACAGTTCACTGGAACAACCATCAGTCCTCTAACTTAATATGTGAATTAACTGATAGATTTTCAAATCATGGATACATGGTATTATCACTGTGTATATTTCTCAACTTGAGTGCCGGGTTTCGGGACTGGGTGAAGGAAAACTATTTTCCACACAACTTATTAGAATCAGCTGACAGTGTTGAAAAATCTAAATAATATTTGCAGTGTGTTGACAGCACAAAATACAGGATTGTGGCACTGATGTAATAGAGGTAGTGTTCTTAAAATTATTAGCAATGGGAAGTATTGTTTAATGTCCGCAAAGCAGGGTTTCCAGACTACCATGGTTGCACTATATCCATGTTCTCCTTCTCCAGATTATCCTACTGGACAAAGCGGAGACACAGAGGAAGCAGCTAGAGAAGAAGAATGAGGAACTGACACAGAAGTTGAAGGAGGGGGAGAAATCCCATGAAAATACACGCAAGGAGCTGGCTCACTACCAGGTAGGACCGACACTTAAATACAGTCGTGTATAGGGAACAAAATGATGAGGAGTTCAACTAATGTACTGAAATTGAACAAGACAGATGTCCAGTACCCTTTGGAATATAAGGAATGTATTGGAAAAGCAATCTTTTGTATAGCTAATTAAGCAGTGTTTGAAATAATTTTAAAACCCAACAAGGCAGGTGACCCATAAATGTTGCCTACCAATCTTCAAAGTTACTGTCCACATTCTGACGTCCTGATTCAGATGAAATAATGCAAACAATAACAAGAGAATCTACAAGTTAGTTATCATAAAACTGAATATGTGAGTAGTTTTAAAATGATCTACCAGATAGTCAGGCAGGTAATTATAAATTTCATGCAGCCCGACAGAAAAGTAACAAGCCATGGGCAGTGGGCAGGCAGATGTTTTGGACACTGTATCTAAGTAATACATTTTGACAGACAAAATGAGAAAAAAAACCATGGTTATTTGCCATTTATTAATTAATGACTTCAACTCATTTGCTTATTCATTTAGGCAACTGCTTGTTAAGGAATTATGTTGCATATAAACCCATGATTTCCAGGATCTAATGGAGGGATCACAGGGCCAGTATATTATGCTTGAAAAGAAAATGAAGGCTGATTTCACAGCCTTGGAGAAGAAGTACCACAAGGCCAAGAAGCTAATTAAGGATTACCAACTCAGGTGAGCTGCACCCACTATCAGACTGCATCAGCAGCAGGTCGTTCAGGCCTCCAGGATTCATGTACCTGATTGTATTTGAGAATTATGCCTTATTCGTAATACTATATTCCTTCACATCCTATAGAAAAGATAGCCAACTCTTGCTTTAGATGCCAGATTAATATCATGATGAGGGGAAATAAAATGTATGCATCATTGTCATCAGATAATTTGATATACATGCTGGTCCAAAAGTATTACTTTAGATTAATTATGGAAAAGGTGAAAACTTATCACAGACTTAATTGAAAATTATTGGATGTCTCAAAATATTATACATGTTTTAACGAGACACCTTTTTGCGTAAGGCCGCCTCTGTGGTCTAGTGGGTAGACAACTGCCTGGAGAACGGAAGAGGTCTGTGTTTTGATCCCTTGCCACATCATGCCAGTCGTTAAAAGATGTTATTTTTTGTTGCCCTGCCTGGCACTCGATATTCAGGGGATAAGACAAGGACTGATCGGTTCAGAGTGTACTGTGTCTGATTTGGGTGTCCCTGTTAAACTGCAGCATGGTAACTCAGTGGTCTAGCACTATTAGACCGGCATACTTTTGGAGTAGTCCACATGTGGATGCCCGTTGCTGTGGAATTGTAATAATCATGACACAAAGTTAAACCCTATTTCCTGTCACCTTTTCCCGCACATTCTGATTGTCCAAAAGCCTATCTATATACTCTGTTGTTGTGCTGCAGAGAGAAGGACTTCATCCAGGAGCGGGAATCTCTTATACAACAGCAGTCGGAGAAGGATCAGCAGTACAACGCTCTGGTCAAGTCGCTCAAGGATAGGGTCAGTAGTGTGCCATGGATGTTCAGTTGTGGTTGTTTTATCTCTGTGAATTACTTACATTTACCATTTCTCAAACAAAGTGGTTGAAAAGTGCTGGAATGGTATTAATATACATGAAAAGTACTGGAATTTTAACAGAAACCAATATCTCCTTGAAAGATTACAAAAATACTTCTTTCTCTAATTTCACAGCACTTTTGGCTTCCCTGTTATGAGATTGAACAACATCTAGGTTCCTCTTAGCATCAGGTGACTCACTGTTAAAGAGAACTTGATGCTCTAAGACTGTTGATTGATCAGTTTGGGATGCATAATAATGTTTCTTTCTCCTGAAAAAGTGCTAGAATTTTTATCTCTGGGATCTGAATGAACCCTGCATGTACTGTCGAGGTCAATGTGAGGATCCCCGCATCTGGGCCCCATCCCACTGAGTAATCCTTATCTTAATAATTGTAAGTCAGTGTTATAGATTGGGAGTTAGGATTGTCTTACTGCTAAGATTGCTTTTTGGAGTGGGGCCCTGGTGTCTGATTTTGCCCCAAATGGCATCCTTGGCAACAATGATCCAACATTAACACGACTCCCTCACCCTCTGACCGTCCTTCTGCAGATATTCCAGCTGGAGAAGGACCTGATCCAGGCCCGGCAGGCAGCTGGTCTGCCTGTTGACTTGTCCACGGACACATCCAAGGACAACGAAGAATCGGAGGTCGTGAAGGCTATCACCACCTCCAATGGACTGGGTAAGATCTGGTGGTGGAAGTAGTAGATTGGTAACAGTTTAATTGCTTTGTATCTTTCCACAGTCACATTTGTGATACATATAGATATTTGTAACATAAAGTTTTTTCATAGATCATCTGGCTATTCTTCCTTACAAATGTCTGCACATAGTTAGCATACCACTGATGCATCTGCCAGTTAGCATTATTACCCAAAGCCAGGGATTTTTGTCAAAAAAATGTTTTGCCCATATGGTCTCACCCATTGAATATAAATGTTTTTGACATGAGATTACACTTAAGTTTTCTCTCTGGCCAGTTATTGTAGCGCATTTGTGCAAGTGGAATAACATGGTTCATGGGCTTTTAGTTTGCGTTTAGTTTGTGTTTTGTCTTCACTTGTTACTTGCCTGTAACATTTACGTTGCTTATAAATTATGCTGGTTTCTTGGAAGGAAGTGGTACCCCCTTCTTTGTAAACCACAAAGTATATTCTTCGGGAAGCAGTACATTTCAAATACAGACTTCCCAATACCAACTTTGTGTTTATAGAAGACACCACGTCAAGTTTATCATCAGCCAAACAGTCCCGGGATGACCTCTCAGAAATATCTACAGGGTCCGACCATTCCAACTCAGAACCAGTCACAACTCCAGGTACATGCTCCTACACATTGTACACCTGCTACTCAGAGAAGCAGCCCTCAGGATGCCGGGATTGAATTGCTGCTCAGCAACCGATGCTGGTCGTAATGGGCAACTTACGGATCAGTGCGTCAGACTTGGTGACATATCAGTCACTGGATTGTCTGGTCCAGACTCGACTATTTACAGGGTGTCCTTGTAAAGTGGGAATATTGCTGAGTGAGGCGTTAAACAACAAGCAAACAAACAAACAGAACACAGTGAAATAGTCCGAGATGACCAGTTTACTATATCAATTTATCCTACCTGTATCTGTTTGGAGTATTCGGGGCACGGGTGGCCAAGACGTTCTAAGGCACCGTGATTAGCTATGCAGAGCTGCATACCTCAGGCGTGCCTAGTCATGGGTTCAAAGCAAAGCAATAGAATGCAAACCAAGTAGTAGGATTTTAAAAATATTAATCCATAAAATATTTGAGCACCTTAACATGCTTCATATAACCACCTACAGCTACTAGGTAACACATAACATAGCTGCTAGATGTGCTCTTACACCAGCCAGAGTGAAATGCCAGCTTACCGTGTAGACACGGGGTAGAATACGTCTTCAGCAACCCATGCTTGCCGTAAAAGACGACTATGCTTGTTGTAAGAGGAGACTTATGGGATCGGGAGGTCAGGCTTGCTGACTTGGTTGATGCATGTCATCGTATCACAGTTGCAGGGATTGATGCTCATGATGTCAATCACTGGCTTGTCTGGTCCAGACTCGATTATTTACAGACCGCCGTCATATAGCTGGAATATTGCTGGGTGTGGCGTTAAACAAAAAACAAAGATAGATGACTCTTTGACTGTTGGGCCAATGATGTCATGACTAAATTCATAGTGGCACTTGATCATATGTAATGAATGACTGATCAGATACTGAATCTAATGTGTTATGAGGCAGGCTTAGGTTGACAGCATCTTGTGGCAGTAGTCAGTGGTGCCTTTCTTGATCAAGGAAATCAAATCAATTTCATTTATCTTATCGAGAAGAATATGACAATATTTGTGTTGAACACGTAAGTACTGACACAATGAACATAAGACTATGGTAGAAGAATGTTCTGCAGTAGAAATAGCTGGAGCACTTTGTGTTGACACAGCATTGGGGATGTGGCTGAATGTTGGTGGTGCTGGGTAGCATGAATTTGGGGAATTTGAATGATTTCTAAATTTATTTTTAATGTTTCCAAATTCAGTTTTTTTGTTTTCTTGTTTAGTAACTATTCTTGAATTTTTTGTTACTGACCTTTTGATTAGTAACTGCTGTGAATATCATATTCATTTTTGCTGTCTGTGATAATATTATAAAGGTGTCTCGGATGTCAACAGAAATACAGAAATGAACACTGAGGCTTGGAAAGTATTTAATGGAAGCTATCCTGTAAGTTCTGTTTGAAGATGGTCAATGATCATTCGATATCTACGTGTTCCGGGCCATGTTTCATTGCTGTGATGTATCTGTGATATTGCTGACTCTGACACCTCTAGTCACTGACTGCTTGGACTTAAGCGATTCATGTGTATAAGACAAGTTTATTCAGGTGATATGCCATCTTCAGATATCATCAATGATATGGAGAAGTCCCCCACCAAATCCGAGTCCGCCCAGGACCTGGGGTCGGTGCCCTCCACCCCGCTCCTCGACACCTCCGCCCACCGCGCCAAGGCTCAGCTTGCTAGCGGCATGGGTGCTAGGAGGCCCCCAACAAAGAGGTCAAAGGTGAGATTTGCATATGCATTACAAGTAAGCTTGTGGAACTTAAGACATGATTAGTCCTGTTCTTATGTTTGTCGGGGCGGTCGGGTAGCCTAGTGGTTAAAGCGTTCGCTCATCACGCTGAAGACCCAGGTTCGATTCCCGACATGGGTACAATGTGTGAAGCCCATTCCTGGTGTCCCCCGCCGTGATATTGCTGGAATATTGCTAAAAGCGGCGTAAAACCATACTCACTCACTCACTCACTCACTCACTCACTCTTATGTGACTCGGCTGATTGGTGTCATTAAGCCCCAAAGATGTGGAATCGGCATTCATGCTTTCAGTCTTTTCCCAGCCCAGACATTATGATTAATAATATATACTCCTCAAAAGAAGTAAAGGACCACCCAATTTTTTCATGTTACTATAGTTAATCTGTCATGGCATACAGATTTACTATAGCAATGTGAAAGAAGCGGGCATGATAGATTCACTAGAGTAATATGAACGAACCGGGTAGTCCTTAACCTCTTTAGAGTAGTATAGCTTCAGTATTGCTGGCTGCAGAATTAGGGTGAACCCCATAGGGATTCCAGGTAAGATTCCAGGTAAGAATATTGGTCCCCAGCAACCAATACTTGTCATATGAGGTGACCAAATGGAACGGGTGGTCAGACTCGGTGACTTAGTTGATTGCGTGTCAACGTACCCCGATCACTGGATTATCAGCTTGGATCGTTGCTCACAATATCAATCACTGGACTTGATTATTTACAAGCCACCATCATATAGTTGCAATACTGCTCACTCTTCTTAGATTTTCAAAGCAATTATTTCCATTGTGGCTGTTTGTAGTCGTCTGAGAGTGACCAGGACACTAACGACACAGACAGTCTGAGGCACGATGGCAGCGAGAGTGGTTTGGAAACGTGGATAAAGCATGACAGGTAGGACAGTGTGTGTGTATGTATGTGTGTGTGTGTGACTCCGCTGGATTTCTGTAACATCTCACAGCCTCCACTAGTCATAGGGACCATGTCAAAATCAATCTGGGTCAAGGGACCATGTCAAAATCACAATGGGGCAATAAAAACACAGGACTCTAATGCAGGCAGGAACACAAAACACAAATGGACTTGACAGGATATTGTTTGAAATATAAATTATAAAACTTATTGTTCAAGCATCATAATCCTTGTGTTGAATTGTGTATATATATTCTTGGTCAAGAAATTACAGTACATGTATTAAAACTGTGTAATCATTTCCTTTTAATAATGTTAGGTCATTTACAAAACTTATTTGCTTCTCTGATATCAAATATTTCACATACGAAAATCAAGATGGAGGAAATGGAATTTTGCAAGAGGGGGATCCAGCCTGCACATAATCATTTGAATCTCCTATCTTCATCTTGCCCTTCACTGGATTTTTAATGTAAATAATGACATCAATTCCGCAAGCTAAGGTTACTGGACAGAAGGAGGTTGTCTGGCTATACTGGCTAAAATCACTGAGTTCTTCAGTTGGTAGTAGAAAAGCTAGCATTTTGACATGGTTCCCCATTTAGCAGCATTGCCCACCGTAAACAGCTCCTGAGTGTTGCTGCTTGCAGATCGGTACGTGCTGTGGATGGTGATGCTCTTTTCTATCAGCTGTGTTGGGAGAAGGAATATTAATACAACATTCTTATATGACCTTTTACCTATTTTATGTTTGGAGGTCAGACAAAGTGAAATATGGATACAATATATATGTGAATTACCAATGGGAAAATAATTCTATAATTGTAAATATGACATCTTTCACACATGATTCGGGCTTTAAGATGTTCATACTCATTAATAATGCCAGACCAATTGATCTTTTAAGGACCGGTCTACGTTTAGAAAAATAAAGAAATAAATTATTTTGTTTGAAATTAAACTGAAATATTCATGAAAACAATTTTGATTTTAATCTTGCATATTGTCAAGGATTATCCTTAAGACAAGAAATTAGATTGGTCTGGTACTTTGAATATGTAAAGGTTATATTTCTACACTCTGTTAGAGTAGCTTAAAGGGGAAGTGTACACGCAAAAATCACTTTCTTTCTTTTTCTAAACAAAACGCAGTTTTAGAATTAGTTAGTATCTGTGTTTGAAAATATACACTCATTTTTTTTCACAGTGAAAGTAGGAAGCTCACAATAGTGTGAAAGTGATATGCCGTTATGAGGCCTTCGTTTTACGAGCGAAATAGGCCTGAGTTATCCCCCTTAGATTATGACGTAATTGGTGCCAATTCAACTGGGTCCCTGTCTATTCTCAACGCAAACGATATCAAGGACCAGTTTGCGGTAAAACAACATGGTCTACGACACACTCCGGCGCAGTGGTGACTCAGCATAACACAATTCTGGCTGGCATCTGAGATGCTAGAATCACAAAACTGTACCTACACCACGTGAAGCGGCTCTAACAAAGCATGATGACGTCATAATGTTTATCAATTGGCACCAATGACGTCATATTGCAAGGGACATAAGCCATGGTGTTTTTGTTATGGAAATAGAACACTTGGTAAATGTGAAAAATATAAATCGTTTTAGTGCAAAAAATATGTTAATTAAATATGATGTTTTTATATTTTTGTCTATGTCACTTCTATGTTAACACTTTTAATGTGGAAAAAGTACAAGAAAAAAAGGTTCATTTCCGTGTGAACTTGCCCTTTAACCATGACTGACATGTAGTGTGATGATAATATACTCATTAATGTTCCTTTGGAGTAGAGTAGAGTAGAGTTTTTCCAGTCATCTGCTCGTCTGATGCATGTCATATCATCATCCTCACTCATAGCTGCATCTCACTCAATGATACATCAGTCCCATTATAATATTCTTCATGCTTCTCACATCCTTCTAGTCATTGGATGAATAGATCAAGTCTGTAACTAGTTGTGTTACAGATAGTTTTTTTCTCTTGTAACATCTCATTCTATCTGCATGAGAAAACTTATTGCAATCAGTTACTCATCTTTGAAAGTTAATCTCATATGGTTTTCTTTTCCACTGATACTTGACATCTCAATTCTTCATCTCAGCAGATATCTGTGATTGTTGAGAGATAATGCATTGCAGACTTTAATTTTAGCGTAATTGTTTGATTGTTCATGCATTATGTTAATGCATAATGCATTGTATACTTACAGTTGGTATTTTGGTGTGTTAATCTATCCCAGACCTTCAGCTGTCACATCCGAAGTGATGTGATGAATCTTGTCTTGTTTTTAAAATCTATAAAGGACAAGGTCATTGAAACGTAAGAAGAATGTCCCTTGCTTCTAACGAACATGTCCTCTTTTCATACCATGCTTCCTGTTTTGTATTACATTGTAAACTACAAAATCCAAAATTAACCTTAATATTTCTGTGTAATTAGATTTAGTAGCCACATGTGATATTGTTCAGCTTGATGCTAAAGAAGCAGGCCCCGGTTCTCTATGCATATCAACTACATCTTCAGTATGATAGCGGCAGCAGCTGTATCATTAAGATAGCTATATACCCTGTAGAGCTAGTTTATAACATAGGTGGCAGATAGTGATTCTCTCTTTGTCTGCTCACCTAGACTGCCAGCCTTCATCTATCTGTAAGTAACTCATTCTTGTAAGACTTGTCATTAAAGCACATTAACATCTGATTGGAATGTTTTCAATTTGATTCGAAAATATTTGTTTCTGAGGGAAATATGATGAAGTTTTATTCGACATAACACTAATATTTTGGGATACAGTTACCTCGGTGAAAGATGTGACACTTTTTTTCATATTTTATGCAGAAAATTAGATACCTTAGCTACTGACACAAATTGCTAATTTAATTTTGTTGTGGAATTTGTTTTAAAATTTAATTTAAAAAAGTTACACCCTGGGGACAATGACAAACCTTACAATTTTAGCTACTGCATGCTCTAGGCTTAGAAAGTCTTGTGCAGTTATGTGTGCATTGCATTTTGCTCTTACGATATCTTTGTTTCAGTGAAATGTTACAATGTTTTCATACTTAAGATAATTTATGCTATATTTGCCAACTTCATTTAATATTGTATGTTGTGTAATTTTGTTTTCAAATATTATGAGTTAAAATGATGCATTCAAACAGAATCAATCAATACATCATTCTTTAGAATCAAATTTTCAAAAAATCATGATTTCGATCCTTTTCATAAACTGGGCCACAGTCTTGTGTCGTCATTTTAACACCGTTTTCAGCTCTGTGGTTATCAGACTCTGTGGCTATACCTTTTTTCTGCTTGCATTTCTGTTTGTTCACAAGGAATGTAGATCTAACTTGAATGTTCAATATTCCAATTTGGGGACATTAAAAATGTACCAAAAAATATAAATTTGACCACTAAGTAATCTGGACCAACAATGATCTACATCCCTTGGTATCTTTGACGCCTCTATCTACAGCGACAGCACAGTCAGGAAAAGTGATGCTAAAAAGCGTCGAGCATTTCAGCCAATTGAAGCAATTCCTTCACCTCCGCTTCCCCGCTCTGCTCCTCCTCCGCCCATTTCGTCTCAGGTGGCTCCCCCTGTGAATGAGAGTGATAATAATTCTGAACAATCATCATGGTCTAGGTAACCCAACTTGGATATCTGCATGTTTACCAACTCCAACAGGAAGGGAAATAAGTAGGATCAAATGAGACAAACGTGATTGACAGGAAATCATTCCAAATTCAGCAGACATAATTCTCCCATGGAAACTTGTCCTTCCATCATCATAAGTCATCATCATGCCATTCATGCATTTCATTGCCAGTTGTTGCAAATATTACTTTGCGGGCCAGTTTTTGCAAATATTACATTGCGAGTCACTTGTCAGCCTTATGTATCTTTATTTCTGTTAGTTTATCTGCAATATTTATTACTTTGCCTATGTTTCTTTCTGTAAGTCAGAGCTGTGTCTACAAAATAGCCTTGTGTTGTCACCAACATGTGATGTATCATCTTCCCAAGGCAAGGGAGTTAACTGACTGTAAAAGTCCTGTTTCGACCCTTGCCGAACAAGGATGGAATTTCAGGGCTCAGTTATAGCCACACCAGTGTCTTTTATGAGTTTATGTGCCTTCTATGTCCCTCCTATTGACCAATCAGATTCCACCTCTCATATCAATTTATTTGCTTCAAAAAAAATGGTGGCGCCCAGTAAAGACGATCTGATAGATAATCAAAATCTATTTTCTAATTAAAAGGGTCAAACTTCGCACAGTGCATCCAATTACGTGAGCACCTTGAAAAGATTTGGAAAATATCTGTTGACACAAACTTGGCAATACACATGTTTTGCAAATCCTGCAATCGACCCAAATCTGCATGAAAGTTTACGAACCGAATGTTGATTTTGTTATGCAATTTTGGTTGTGTTATGCATACACGTTTTAGTCACGCCAAAATATATCTCCATAATTCCAGCCGAGTTCAGCTAGGGTGGAAAATGGAATTTTTCAGTCGGTAGACTCTGTAGCCTCGGGATGATGGTGATGTATGCACTGTCACCCTTTATATCAAACTATATGTTTATTATTGTACTTTGTGGTAACGGTAAATCATCTGGATCCGGTGATGGTTTCTTTCTTGTGAATGTTATACCATTATGTATTTATCCCTCCTTGAAGTCAACTCTTAACTTTTACATAATTGTCCAGATGTTCTCCTCATTTCTTCCATGTTAAATCGATGACACCACTTCTGTTATCTCTGACCCAAGAGTCACTGCCATTTTTTCCAGAAGAGGGAGCCACTCTGATAATTCTTCATCAGTTTCTCAGACGTCCTATGATCCATCACAGCCTAATTTTCGAAATATGGACGCTGAGATTCCTGATTTTTCGGGAGAGAGTCAGTCAGGAGAGAACACTCATATGCCTGCCAAAGGATCTGGATCTAAGGGTAAGAAATGCCTGTTGACTGAGGTAGTGTTGTTCACCTTGAACTTAACCATGTACAGACAGCAAAGGGCTATCTTGACTCTTGGTTCTAACAAGGCTATAGGTTGTAAAGATGTGGTTTTGGACTATGTGAAAATTGAGGACAAGTGTTTGTACTTGATCTAGTTAATCACTTGTCTTCATTTGTGTATTGTGTTTTGAACTGCCATGCATGGCCGCAGATGTTTTCATAGGCTGATTGGAGACACAAGAGCAACTCAGAGATTAACAGTTCGTTATAAACATAAACATTGTCATTGAGTACACACGAGACCACAAATTGAGTTTGCTATATCCGTTATTTCATTATAAGCTTGTTCATTGTATCCATCCGTTTTGTCTGATATAATATACAGAAAATGTTCGGGACCACAAATAGTTTGTTTTATATGTCATTTTCGTTGTAAGCCTGTTTGTTATAAACGTAGTTTACTGTACTTGCAAACACCTACAGTTAAGTTACATTTTGGGAAGTATAAATTAATTATCTTCCATGAATTCCTCAATGACTTGTAACAATGGAAGTTGAAATACTACATTGGTTACCATAGCAACATTAAGTGTTTCTGCAATTAATTATTAAAATTAATAACACCATATGAAAGCATGTTTCTGTGACATCTCAGATAGCTTAGAATACAGAATAATCTTTTGAAAATATGCCAAATGTGTGCAGAAAAACTTGATGAACTTCCTGTGATAAAGATATCCTAAAAAAATATTTTTATTTAAAAAAAATGTTTTAATAGATAGATCTATGTTAATTTGATTTTATAGGTAAGAAAAAAGGTTTACTGCAAAATAAAATAAAATTATTGTGCTTTCTCCATCCTTCTTATCATGGTTATCATGATTACCTACGTCCATGTGAACCAAGACGAAAGATAGCCCAACTGTGGACTCTGATAGACAATAATCGATACACTGTAGTCGACACGAATGGTGTGCCTGTATGTATGCATGATTGTCTGACATTAGAGGACATATGCATGATCAGTGTCACATACACCACCAGTGTTTTATGGGTGTGATAGCCATGCACAGTCCAATTTACATCTAACATTATAACACTGATAGAGTGTCGAGTGAGTATTTCTTGAAGTGCTGTGTTTTATTAGAGTGATTTAACACCTCCATAAAACAAAAGTGCTTTTTTAACAGTGTGTATAATTTGGGTGTATTTTGAAATTGTTTTGAGTTGTGATGTTGATATATGTGAATTTGTTGAGCATGGATAATTTTGAGGTATTTTAAATTTTTTATTTTATTATTTATGATTGTCCATGTTGATATGTGAATTGTCAATATACATTAACAAAATGTGTTTATTTTCAAAACAACTTGGAATTAATTATTTATGAGACCCACAAAGTTAACAATATTAACACAGCCAAACTGTAACGTCCCCAGATGGGCTTACCAAAAACATTGGGTGTATTTACTAATTCACATTTCACTTGGGTAACACTTGTATATTAATCACTAATGTATCAGATGTTACACTCCATTTTTTAGCCCCTTTTAACAAATGTACTAACAGGTAGATAGTTCTGTTCCCTAGAAGCGAGCTTTCAATGTCAAGATAAGCACCAGAGGAATAACATTACCTTTCACCACTTCAGTCTGCAGTTGTAACAAGTTGTCATCCATACAGTATCTTGTCTTTACAGTTGTAGGGGAGTCATTGCTAGCTGTGATCTTTCAAATACACTAAATCCCCATTAATCAAGACACATGTTATTGGCAAAATCATTAGGGATTAGAAGTTTTTGCATTTTGGTTCCTGTTTCAAGAAGTCAAGAAGACTGATTTTTCTGATTAATTAATCTTTTTATGTATAAAGAAAAAGTCTCCTTTGCCCATCTGGTAATTAGCATTTCAGGACCCACTCTACAGGGTCTTTTTGGAAAGTCTTGTTAAATACTTTTTGGCAATTCCACCATAGTTCTTGCTGCCAGTTCTACAGAGATGACAGTCATCTAAATGTCATGTATTTGAGAATCGTATTAATCAGACCTGAAGGTTATATATGAATCGGTACATCGTTGCCTGTACTGCTGTCATATTGTGAACCATTGTTCTTGTTCTTGCAACTGCAGTCTCCAGTTCTGAATGTAGTGTTTTTCACTAATTATTATGTGAACAAGCAAATAACACACAAATGCTGCCCTATCCCTCTGACAAATTCCAATATTAGATCCTCCCCTTCTGTTTCAGGGCCTCGTTCCACAATACAATCTAGCTCTAACACTGTTATAGGTGTATATAAGAGTTAAGGCAGTCATAGTGCCGAGTTAGTTTGGTGGAACGAGGCCTGGGTTTCAGAATTCATGTCTTCTATTGTCATCGTCTTCTGTCTTCAAGTCTTTTCACAATCTGCTGAGGTCGTTGGGACATTCTGCTGAGGTCGTTGGGACATTCTGTTGAGGTCGTTGGGACATTCTGTTGAGGTCGTTGGGACATTCTGTTGCCTCCTATTGCTTCCTATGTTGTCATTTTACTTCATTCAAGGGGACATGGGTGGCTCAGTGGACTAAGGTTCCTCCCTAAGTTTGCAGGACATGCTGATGGTTGGTTTGATTCCTAGAATCACCCCTATTTTCATTCTTGGTTTGTCAGCCTTGCTTGTGGGTTTCAGCAAGGTAAACACCTGTGACCTGTGTGACGTCAGGCTTCGTCCCACAAACATTTAATAGGTGGTGCTCTAGCCAAAATGGGGTTTGAAACAGCACAGACTTAGTCATTTAGCCACATTCCAGTTAGTCAGCGGACATTCTCATCAGCTATTACTTGGAACTGTCAGGATTCTGGGTTATAGACCCCCCAGCAACCTACGTAAGAGAGGACTTGCTGGATCGAATGATTGGTCAGGCTCTTTGACGGCTTGATGCATAGTCATTGCCCAATAATGGCACGAATCATGCTCAGTTCAGACTCAATTATTTAAAGGCACTCTCGTATAGCTGGTGTATTGCTGAGTGCAGCGTTTAACAACAAACAAACAAACAAACAAATGTTACTTGAGACTGACAGAGTTACATAAAGGATCACTCATAGGATAAAAAGTGTTTTTCACCTATTCAGTTGTAAGTTTAAATCTTTATTAACCATTGAGAAGGCTGCCCAAACTGAATTCTCCATTGATGGATCAGGAAGCTACAATATGTGACTTTGCTTCTTTTGTGTCTCTGTGTGAAGACAATTTGAGCTGTTGCTTCTGCTGTCAACAACCAGTTCCTCCGGTCCAGACCTGATCACCTGCAGGTGGCATTAAAACTGTAATATTACTGACTGTGGGATAACACAACATTCACACAACTCACCCCTGTAAGCCAACAATGTATTCACTCACGGTATAATGAAACCTAACACTGGTTAACATTGACTGTTATTGGACACTGAAGCTGTTTGTCTAGCTGTATTCCTCGGCCACTTACATTTGACTGAAGTTACACATTTGCTCTCTGCCCAGATCAAAGTTTCAGTTCATCTGCTATGTCCTTATCCATGTTGATGCTCCTGTTTAATTCCTTAACCATTGTTGCAGCCACTGCAACACCAATATCCTCTCTCTTTCTGACCCAATCCACAACCCCACCGGTTTCCCTATTTAGTTTTATCCACACTGACCCTGAATCTTCATCAGTGTCACCTTGCCTCTCCACAACCTTTCAAGATACCACACTGCCACACCAACCCATGCCATGCCATGCCTTACCAAGTCATACCATGCCACCACACTGCCACACCAAACCATGCCTTACCACACTATACCATGCCACCACACTGCCCCACCAACCCATGCCTTACCACACTATACCATGCCATGCCACCACACTCCCACACCAACCCATGCCTTACCACACTATACCATGCCATGCCATGCCAACACTGTACCATACATACCACATCATGCCACACCAAACCAAACCATGCCTTGCCATGCTATACCACGCCTTGCCACACCACACCAATTCACACCAAACCATGCCACACCATGCCTTCCTAGCTCTACCATGCCATGCCACACCATACCACACTAGGTACACAAACCACACACACCACTACACCAAACACTATACCACACATGCCACGCCACGCCACGCCACGCCACGCCACACCTCGCCACACCTCGCCTCGCCACATACCCACCCACCATGCCACGCCAAGCCACACCGCCATGCCATGCCATGCCATGCCATGCCACGCCACACACTACCATGCCATGCCATGCCATGCCATGCCACACACCACCATGCCATGCCACGCCACACCATGCCACGCCACACCACACACCACCATGCCACGCCATGCCGCACACCGCCCCGCCACACCACACACCACCAAGCCACACCTTGCCTTATTATTCCACACCAAGCATTTCCTACATAGCACAACAGTAAACAATCTACCCTGCACTACAACACTTAGAGTGACACAACAATGTTCCATTGTACCAGTTCATCCATACCTGCACTCCAGCCTGCTTGGGACACAGACTAACCGCCAGGCTATCTCATATCAATATATGTATTGTCCGATCAGTCAAGGATGTCACCTTGCACCCTCCTCCCCAGCCAGCTGCCCACGTTTGTCCATCCCCACCCTGTATATAACTGACTTGACATACAACTTGTTCCTCATGCAGGCTTTGGTTTTCCTAAATTCTCGCTGAGGCCCAAGTCCTTGGGCGGGGGCAGCTCAAGCACCAGTGGCGTTGTGCTGCTGTCTAGCCGACCACGCGACAGTCCTGCCACCTCTGATGAGGGGGGGATAACTCTCATTTCTAAAAAAAACATAGATACAGGCTTATATGATTATGACGGTAAGTTACTTGGTTCAGTGAAATGAACAAGAAGTTAGTGAATTTGAAACACATTTCGGCCTCTTAATGAGTTTAATTATCAAATTCCTATTTGGGGAACATTTGATAATGCCTTTCCTGTCTTGAACTGAATCTTTCCTGTATTTCTCATAAACTCTTGACTTTCAATCATATTTTTTTTTCTCTGTGTTGTGATTGCTATATGCTTACGTACGTATTTGTTCGATTATATGTGTTATTTGTTGAAATTATTCTTTTCTATAATGTCCGTGACAGTCATGGCATGTTTTCTTACAGTGGATAAGGATTTATATTGCATGGGAAAGGATTTAACCCTTCCATGAACTAACTGAATGTACACTACGCATGAATAGTGTAGGGATCCCTTTGTCAGTCTGGTAGGAACGTGCATGTCATTTCTCAATCTTTCATTCGTCAACAATGTCTGACAACTTTTTTCAGCTCCAGAGATCATATGCCTGTTCCATCTCAAACAGACAACACTTATATATTGAATGTAGATAACTTTTTCTTGTAAATATGATCGCATCTGAAATTTAAAAAATGTTGTTTCCTTTTGACTTTACCCCTTTGAATATGTGAATGTTATTACTCCTAATCTTAAAGTCTTATTTTCTTGAAATACTTTTCTTCTCAAATTAACAACTTCTGAAACCAAAATCACAGAGAGATTCAAGTGTGGAATAAGATTTTATTTGTAAAATAATAGGAATGGTAAAAGAACATATATGTGTGGAAAGAATGTTATTATTACTCATATGTACATATTGTAAAAGTTAATTTGATTTTACAAAAGATTTGAGCTTTTATTCAATGATCAGTTTGAAACGTGTACCCAGTGCTCATTGTGATATTTCCCTGCTAGGTGGCAGCAGCACAACCAGTGAAATTTCGTCATCCCTGATGGTGTCTGAACTTGATGATGAGGGGAAGTCGAGCAGGTTCAACATTTCAGGGACACCAGCAACAGGGGTAAGTGTGGAACTAACGAGGAGAAGCTTGGAGGAACTAACGAGGAGAAGCTTGTCGAGCTCGGAATCCTCAGCTTCAATGTTGAATGTTGGCCAGTGATGATGTTCCATGTCTGAGTTTTATCTTCAGACCCACAGCAAGTAAATAGGCAGCTGAATCTAGCTTGATGTCAAGAGATGCGGGCGGGACACGATGATGAGCTAGGCATATGGTGGTCATAATAAAAGGGTTACCATGTACTTATTAACAATATGGATCCTGATAATGATAGTAGGGATATCCTGATGACAATACCAGGGATATCCTGATGACAATTCTAGGGATATCCTGATGTCAATACTAGGGATATCCTGATGACAAAACCTGGGATATCCTGATGACAATATCTGGGATATCCTGATGACAATGCTAGGGATATCCGGATGACAATACTAGGGATTTCCTGATGACAAAACCTGGGATATCCTGATGACAATACAAGGAATATCCTGATGACAAAACCTGGGATATCCTGATGACAATACAAGGAATATCCTGATGACAAAACCTGGGATATCCTGATGACAATACAAGGGATATCCTGATGACAATACAAGGGATATCATGATGACAATACCTGGGATATCCTGATGACAATACCTGGGATATCCTGATGACAATACAAGGGATATCCTGATGACGATACTAGGTATCCTGATGACAATACCTGGGATATCCTTATGACAATACAAGGGATATCCTGATGACAAAACCTGGGATATCCTGATGACAAAACCTGGGATATCCTGATGACAATATCTGGGATATCCTGATGACAATGCTAGGGATATCCGGATGACAATACTAGGGATTTCCTGATGACAATACTAGGGATATCCAGATGACAATACTAGGGATATCCTAATGTAAATACCAGGGATATCATATGAGGAATATCCTGATGAAAATATGAGGAATATCCTGATATAAATACAAGGGATATCATGATGTAAATACAAGGTATATCCTGATGACAATATGAGGAATATCCTGATGACAATACGAGGAATATCCTGATGTAAATACATGTACCAGGGATATCCTGATGTAAATACCAGGGATATCATGATGTAAATACAAGGGATATCATGATGTACATACCAGGGACATCATGATGTAAATACCATGGATGTCATGATGTAAATACAAGGAATATCCTGATGACAATACGAGGAATATCATGATGTAAATACATGTACCAGGGATATCCTGATGTAAATACGAGGAATATCCTGATGACAATAAGAGGAATATCCTGATGACAAAATGAGGAATATCCTGATGTTAATACTAGGAATATTATGATGTAAATAGCAGGGATAGTACCGGGGATATCCTGATGTAAATACTACGAATATCATGATGTAAATACAAGGGATATCATGATGTAGATATGAGTGATATCATGATAATGATGGTAGGGATAACCTGATAAAACTACCAGGGATTTCCCAACAATATCCAGATCAAAATACAATAAAAAAGTATGCTGATAAGAATACTGGGGATACCCTGATAATACTAGGTATATCATGGTAATAATACTGGGGCTATCCTTAATATAATATGATCCACATTCTACTATTTGATACATGTGGTCCTATTTTATGTGAACTGTAAAATAATCTGCAATCAAAGGTTAAATCATGCATAGAAATTTTGTTTTGAAGTATCTCATTTATGCCCAGCAAATGTTCACACATCTATTTATCATTCTCAGGAGATGGTTGCTCCGAATAAACGTAACCAGAACCAGTTTGAGTCGGTGCACCCGTTGGACTGGACTTCGGAGCATGTGTGTCGCTGGCTCATCTTGCTGGAGCTCGACAAGTACAATGATGCCTTCCAGGACAGGAACATCTCGGGACCACAGCTGCTCCAGATGGACGGTTCCAAACTCAAGGTTAGTACAAGTGATTCTAGGTTGGGATGTGCATAGTTTTATCATAATACTGTCCCCTTCCTGTTGTATATATGTACATGTCCTGTGTTGCGCATTGAGCATGTCCTTCAGTGATGTGGAATTTTGCGCAAAAGAAATAGCCATATTACCATATTCGACGTAATAAGCATCCTGCTCCAATAAGCACCCACAGCGATATTTGCTAATATATTTGCCAATGAACTATCCTAATTAGCACCCCTTCCGATTGATCAATGTACCTAAGACTTATTTATTCGCGTGATATACGCACTCTTGTGTTATATGCACACTTAATTTTGGGCATTTAAATTCTGGAAAGATATATCTGTCATACATAAACATTTCAGGCTGTCAACATAAACCTCAAAATTTATCTTTTAACTCTGCTTTTTTTTCACTAAAATAATATTCTAATAAGAGCCCCCTATTTCTAATTTTGAGAGCGCCCTGGCGCTTATTACATCGAATACGGTTTTATTATTTTATTATTAATACGTCCTCAGTAAACTATGTTGTAGAAGTGACCAAATTGATTGGGTAGTCTGGGTGGCTTGGTTAATTATGTGTCATTGTTGATCAGTGCTCACAATATCGATCACTGGACTGTATTTGAGATGATTGTTCAGAAATAATCATCTTTTTCCTGCTTTAGTGATGAGTAGAGGAGTATGTAATCATGTGGAAATGAATCAATAATAATTGGATAGAACACTCCCCATTACCAGTGCACCTCCTCCTGTGTTTCAGAGTTTAGGGATAACCAATGGTAAAGATCGCGAACTACTCAAGAAGAAGATTAAGGAACTGAAAGCTGCCATTGAGAAGGAGAAGAAACAGCAGGAGAAGGAGAGGAAAGCCAGAGAGAAGGAACAGAAGAAGCAGATGAAGAAGAAATGAATACTTTGAAGGCAGCTGTGATTGGCTGAAAAGTGAAATGGACACATTTGATTGGCCAAGAAAGTGAAAGGAACGATTTCTCCTGTTTTGTTTGGAGAATTATGAAGATTTCGTGGAAGCTGTCACATGACTGAAATGAAGGACACAGATGGGCAGTCTTGAGGACAACATGCAGCTAGGACAGAGAGCGTGTCACAAAGTGATTATCAGTACAGTGATAGTTCTGATGTGTGTACAGTTGTATGTACAGTTGTGTGTACGCCCCTCCGTGCCTGGGAACTTGTACGATGGTACCAGACAAGTGGGACGTGATAAAACCCTTGATGGGTATTTTAGTGATCTTCCCATGACAGTGACCAAGGAGTTGATTCTCCTGCAAGCCCTCAGCAACAAATACCATTACGTGTGTACAGAAGGAACTACATGTTAGAAATCAAGCTAATGCCGATCCAAGGATTGTATTATTCCTTGTATCACGATTGTGCAGTGGTACATTTATCAACACATCTCGACGTATTTTACCCATGCAATATACCAATGTATTATAGATTCTGTATAAAAAGTAAACTGTATGAACATGTCAGACATTGATTGTGTAACATGAAATCATGAAACCATGTCATTGATTGATTTTCTAGAGAACCCATTCATGTCATAAGAGAACTTAAATGTCATCATTTTTGGTATATATGTCTGTGTAAAGATAGCTACCTACACGTTCATGTCCAGTTGAGGGCTGATCCACTCAGTTGCCAAACAATCACACAGTGTCAGCATTTTCAGGGATGTTCTATTTCTGGTCACATGACTGAATTTACAAGTTGATGAAAGCTCCTGCTAATAATTGAGAACCACATTTACAAGTGAAATCAATTGTAAGCACTCCTGTTTGCGAGATGATCGAATGACCAATTGTCTGTGGTGCAACATTTTACTGTGCATAGTCGCTCACTTCCGGCCTTGTTCCCACGCTGACAACCCGCTGTGATATAACTGAAAATGTTCAATTCGGCGCAAGACCTCAATCAGTGTATGGAAAGAGACATGTTGTTAGGCCTCTGGACAATACGTTCATGTCCCTGATGGAATGGATACTTCTTGCGTGAATATTATTTCCAAATTACTTTGAGATATGTGAAATTATGCAGAAAATCAGTGTAATGTTTAACAGATGTCCTGTCTGACTGCTGTGTTGCTTGATTGAAGTACCTTGAGAAGTATTCACGTGTTACAGTTCAGTATACCCCGCCAGTCTGTAAGATAATCAGATCAGTATAACTTATCGTCATATTTTCTGTGTCCTGGTCACATTGTCCAGGATCCGGTGTAATCATGTTTTCAAATAGATTTCACTCCTCCTTTGTAACCTTTACCTTCTAATTAACCTTGACCTGTATTAATGTCCTTGACCCCATGTGGTATAACCTTGACCCTATGTGTTATATAACCTTGACTGAGGTGTGAAATTGCTTGTCTCAATTTGTGACCATTAGCGACAGCCAGGTCTCAGAATGTACATTGATATTGAAAACATATTCATCAAATTTTTATTAATTTGTGACGCTAACATCCATCATAAATTCGAGGCAGGTCTTTGATGTTATCATTATATTTATCTTACAAACTTGAAGGTATTTTAGGTTCTAACGCCACTTCAAAGTGTTAGAAATGCTGATTTCCATAAATGCTCAAACTTGAACAATGCATAAAGATTTTCATTTAAACTGATAACTTGATAAGTGAGTGCTATGAAACAATTTAATAGTGTTAAGTTTTGGACAAGGGAGACAAACTATTGTGATGTAGATGACAATATGCTCAATAAATGAAACATTTTCAAGAGTGTGATTTGCTCACAACTTCCCGTTGTCTCGATCGCGATGTTCAACTATGTGTGCCCCAAGGGAGACAACTCGGGGAAATATGTACCTGTAAGTAATGAAATGGTTTTATGCAATCCCTCTTAACAGCCACAATAAATTTGAATATCAGAATGCATTAATTTCTAGTCTTAAACAATCCATCATGCTGAATACAGCAAGCCTTATACCTCAGTATGAAATTGCGCAAAGCTTGGTTTAGTATTTCCAGGTTTTAATTTGCCACCGAACTACAGCATTTGACAGATAGAATCTTTTATCCTCAACACAAGAAACAGGCTTTGATGGCACCTTGAGTTGTCTCCCTTGGAATGCCGCCATATTGTTTGTTGCTTCTAATTGTTGTCTGTGTTGCGTGTTGAAGTCGACTGTTATTATTTACATGTTTATCCATGTCAATACTTTATTTCCCAAATGAAATTTTATACATGATTTGTTCTTATTCTCTAAGTTTGTGATTGAGGGACCCCTAAAGCTTGTGTGACTGAAGGGAGTCAATCATGGGTGCAAGTCAGCAAGTGGTTGTTCATAGTTTACCAGTTCCATAAGAGCGGTATGAACCAAAGAAGCTGTAATTGCCTTGTTCAACAAATGCAATCAATTTTCTACGAGACCAAGTGCTAATATTAATGTTGTGAGACGAGAGTGCATGCTCTGTCTGTACCTTTCCTTGTGTATAATGGGATTTATTTAGTCAACTTTACAACTCTTCTTTATCGTATGGTTTTTAATATGATGACAATGCAGGCACATAGGAGTTTTTGTATTCAAAATGGCACATATGTGTTCAGGTATACAGTAGTGTGCATTATTAGAAATAATTAGAATTTTCTGAGCAAAATGGTAAATTTTGAATCTTTATGTCGTAGAGACATAATTTACACCTTTTTTTCAGGGTGATCTCTACATGATAGACATGCTGAAAACCTAACCTGCTGCTAATGCTCAATATCTGTTGAGTGTGTGGTCTGGTAAAGATGTACTAGGCAGATGTGATCAGAATCACTTCGGGACTGGTTCATTTTAACTAATTTTTATCCCGATATCAGTTCTATTCACTGTGTATCATATCAACATTAACTCTCATAGATATGTTCAAATTCCATGTCTCACCTCATACAACTGGATTCATTGTAGTGCACCTTGAAAGTCACAATTTGCATTTGTGTATGGAATCCGTGAAAGTATAATCAAAATTCACTCTAGTTACATATTTTTGTAGTTCCACTCAAGTATCACCATATACACTGGGAGATGTATTAGTAGTGGGATGATACACTGATGCATCGGCGGATCGCGATTTTTCACTTCTTGATACAAGTATCGATCACAATCGAAAGTAAAGAGTATAAATTTTAACCTTAAATGTATTCTTTAATAAATGTTTCACAAAAAACTAATTACTAGTGAAAATGAGTTGTGAAAACGTAAATATCTTCGTCCGTTGCGCCATACTTGACAATGCCAATAGTAAATTGTCAGTATGCGAGGTATTTGGCCATCCAGTCTATGAAAAAGATGCCTTACACATCACCGATAAGAGCATTTGCAAGTATCGTGATACGTATCGGATTGTGAGCAAGGTATTGTGATACATATCAGATTGTGCAGATGGTGTATCGTCCCAGCCCTAAGATGTATTAACATATATTTAGAAATATGCAATAACAAAATCAGTAGAAATCTACTTAGTAGTCGTAGGAATACATTCTTCCCACAAGGATTAATTCATGGATATTTCCGAATGACTCAGAATATCACAACTTGATTGAATACTGATATCAAATGTCCAATAGAATTAGTCAGGTAATAAGGACAATATCAACTGACCAATGGAAGCCGACCCTGATAGTCAGATAACAATTTGTATCATGTTAAAAAACAGCATTAACTTGTAGCAGTGAAATATTCTATACTCAACTCCGACCCTTCTCCTGCTAACAAATGACTTCTTTATTTGTACCAGAGTGTCTGCAATGTTGTGTTCCTCTGTGAAACCAAACCCATATGATGCCTAGATGACTGCCAGCCTTTCGTTGCCAGTAATTAAGCGCCTTATTGATTTGTGCAAAGCACAAAAACCACACCATGTAACTTTATTAGTGTATGTTCAGGCAGTACCTGTGTGCGTCACCTCAAGCCCCGAGGAGATGCCTTTCACTGTGTGACTTAGTAATAGACTTGATATACCCAAACTGTGCATACATAATTTCAACTTAAATTTGATTTTAAACATGAAATTGTCAACCACGAAGATTTATTTCATACATGCCGATGCTAATAATGCTGTCTACACCTTTTTTGCAAACGTACAACTGTAAAAAACACTTTCATATTTTTATATCCACTGGACAACTTTTTTTCTAGTGTAGATGTTGCATCTGTGCTGGTGGTGATCCCAGGGCCTCTTTCAAAGAGAACTCATGGCGCTACGACTGTCGTAACTCCTATACTTTAACACATACTTACGACAGATAAAATAGCGCTACGATCGCTTTGTGAAATGGGCCTCTGAACCCTGGGAACTTTTTGGAATACAATCCCAGGATTAGAACTAAACTGAATAGCTTTATTAGCCTGGTTGAAGATAAAATGCCCTTGTAATGTTAATACAATGGGGAAATTTTGAAATATGTACTAGCCCGTAGGAATTTGTACTAGCCTCGTGCTAGCAGGCTAGTGTTAATTTCTAACCCTGGATCCCTGCAGGCTTTGCACATTCTGATCGAATGACTGGTGTGTGTTCGATGATTGAGACTCTCAGACATATCATAATTGCACTTATGTATAGCAGATCATGTAAGAAAGTTTACAAGGATAGAAACTTCAAAAAGTCTGAATGTCGACCTGCATTGCGACATCTCTTCATCTTACACATCAATGTGTCTTAAATTTTCACACGTCAGAAGTGATTAATATTACGATCATTTCTTAAAAACACAACTTTGAAGGAGGCAAATCTGTAAGTTTTTATCCATGTAAACAGTCTGTAAATTCAGGTGTAAACACTTGTATGTAGACACTCTTATATATCTCTGGTCTTCATTTCGGTCTGGGAGCCGTATATTAAAGTATGTATGATGTGAACACGTGTTTGTTATTTTGTTCAACTGGTTGCAGCCATCTGGTGTTGTGGATCGAGTCTGCCTGGATAGTGGAAGGTCAGTGGTTGAGCCCTATATACACAATGTTCCAAAAGACGTTTACAGACGGTGCTTGTTGTTACTCTGTCTGCCACTCGTCACTATGGGGATAAAACAAGGACTGGTCACCTCAGAGTCGGTTACTGTGTCTGAGTGGGGGCATCTACAAGGCATGGTATAGCACTATAAAACCTGCAGATCTCTGCATTAGTAAAAGCAGCTGCTCTCATGAATGAATGTCCCTGTATGAGCAAATTAATCTGGAACACCATATTAAACTCAATTTCACCTCACCTGGTTGCTGATTGAACTGAGTAGTCCGTACTTCCACAAACAGAAAATAAGGGAGACAACTTGTATTAGAGCCATAAGTTCCATTGAGCGCAAATACCGGTAGCTGTGTCCAAAGTCGTCTCTAACATCCAGAAGTAATACAAGCTCCTGTACCTTACACATGGTAGATGAACTTTAACAAAGGTATTTTCAAGGTATTGGCTATTATCCATACATGTTCTTGCGTTTCAATCCTTCAAAACATGCTTTTGTGATGAATTTTGTTGCATTTAGCACAAGAAAAAGTTGCGAGTGAGAGATTCAGTTTGATGCATCCACATAACCTTTCATGTAGAAGATATGTGGCAGCAGTATGTACGCGAATAGTAGGACTCGGCACATTGCTGTGGGAAGCCCTCAAGTTCTTGTCTACCTGCAAAGAGTATGTGGGATCTGGCACATTGCTGCCTTGGAATCCCTTCAAGGAAGTGATTGTACGCCAATAGTAGGACTCGGCACATTGCTGTGGGAAGTCCTCAAGTTCTTGTCCACCTGCAAAGAGTATGTCGGATCTGGCACATTGCTGCCTTGGAATCCCTTCAAGGAAGTGATTGTACGCCAATAGTAGGACTCGGCACATTGCTGTGGGAAGCCCTCAAGTTCTTGTCCACCTGCAAAGAGTATTTGGCACATTGCTGCCTTGGATTCCCTTCAAGGAAGTGATTGTACGCCAATAGTAGGACTCGGCACATTGCTGTGGGAAGCCCTCAAGTTCTTGTCCACCTGCAAAGAGTATTTGGCACATTGCTGCCTTGGAATCCCTTCAAGGAAGTGATTGTACGCCAATAGTAGGACTCGGCACATTGCTGTGGGAAGTCCTCAAGTTCTTGTCCACCTGCAAAGAGTATGTCGGATCTGGCACATTGCTGCCTTGGAATCCCTTCAAGGAAGTGATTGTACGCCAATAGTAGGACTCGGCACATTGCTGTGGGAAGCCCTCAAGTTCTTGTCCACCTGCAAAGAGTATTTGGCACATTGCTGCCTTGGATTCCCTTCAAGGAAGTGATTGTACGCCAATAGTAGGACTCGGCACATTGCTGTGGGAAGCCCTCAAGTTCTTGTCCACCTGCAAAGAGTATTTGGCACATTGCTGCCTTGGAATCCCTTCAAGGAAGTGATTGTACGCCAATAGTAGGACTCGGCACATTGCTGTGGGAAGTCCTCAAGTTCTTGTCCACCTGCAAAGAGTATGTCGGATCTGGCACATTGCTGCCTTGGAATCCCTTCAAGGAAGTGATTGTACGCCAATAGTAGGACTCGGCACATTGCTGTGGGAAGTCCTCAAGTTCTTGTCCACCTGCAAAGAGTATGTCGGATCTGGCACATTGCTGCCTTGGATTCCCTTCAAGGAAGTGATTGTACGCCAATAGTAGGACTCGGCACATTGCTGTGGGAAGTCCTCAAGTTCTTGTCCACCTGCATAGAGTATGTGGGATCTGGCACATTGCTGCCTTGGATTCCCTTCGAGGAAGCGTGTCTAACATTCCTGCTTTAAGCAATATACCAGCAATATCACAGCAGAGGGAGGAACAAATGGGCTTCGCACATTGTTGGGAAACAAACCCAGGCATGACAAGCTGATGCTATAATAACCACTAGACTACTCCAGTGCCACAGTTTCAAATTAATCCAGTTTGTGATCACTGAATGCTACACAGTCAACTACATAAAATTAAATGTTACATTTGTCATGTTACAGTTTTTCTACATATTCAAATATTGAGAGAGAAAAGAAACATAACAAATAAATATTTGATACAATATTTACTGTCATTTTATAGAAATACAGATCTTCCCCACAACTCATGAAAACATACACCTTTAATTATGCAACCTCAGCTCATGACACTATAGGCTATACTTCTCCTGTACACAGGAATACAGCTAACACGTCACTACATAGGCCACTTGATATACTTTGTGGCCAACTCAACAGCTATGATCAGAAAATACAAGTGACTATTATGGGAGTGAAAAATACTGTTTTACATACCCACAAGCTCCTCCACAGCTCATGACAATAAGTGAGATTCTAATCAGCTGAAAAGTCTCTATGTCCTTGGGTTGAAGTAACATTCATGATTGGCAAAATTATACCCCACATTGAAAGGAGGATACATGTACATCATATTGACAAAGGGCATGAAACAGCCTCAAAACATCTTTTCCTAAGAATATAGGTAGTTGGTTTGTTGTTTTACGCCTCACTCAGCAATATTCCAGCTATATGACTGCGGCTTGTAAATAATCGAGTCTCGACCAGACAATCCAGTGATTGCTATCATGAGCATCAATCCATGCAATTGGGATCAATGACATGCATCAACCAAGTCAGCGAGCCTGACCACCCGATCCCGTCGGTCGCCTCTCACAAGCATCGTCGCATTTTACAGCAAGCATGGGTTGCTGAAGACCTATTCCACCCCGGATCTTCATGGATCCCTAAGAATATAGACACAAGTTGATACTTATCAAGCATGTGATTTGTTCTCCTCAGACAGTGGTTTGGGTGAGAATACAAGGTTGGGTTACATAAAACATGGGTAACACGTGCACAGATTACAGCTCAACTTACAATCGTGTTACATGTTTGGATGCATGACAACTGTATTTCAAAACTAGTAACGCATTCATACATTTATTTTTGACCACAGGTAAAGTTAGCGATCCTTTGTTTCCGCCACCATCCCATCTAGACTCGACACAGTAGAAGTGTAGCAGCCCACTGACAGGAGTGAGTGGTGTAATGATTTTAATGCTCATCTTAGACTAAAATTTAGTCTCTGAAATCTTATATTACACAATATCCTTCTTGACTCTTGATTAAAAGAAATTCCCTATGCTGATTTTAGAATAGAGCTAGCTTGAGCTGGCTAGACTTGCTTTTGTATGCATTTCTGGATTATTTTTTTTAATAAAAGAAATATATTCCACGGTTATGGTGCAGGATGATGCTTATCTGTACATGGTCACATGACCTCTTGTAAAAATATACCCCACATTGAGAGGATGAAATATACCTCTTGAGGATGCTATGATGTACATGGTATCATTAAATATTGAAACTACTTCGTTCCGGAATTATCAATCATACAAAACAATGAACATTACAAGTGGGACACCTCTTGAACAATATCTCTGTTTGGCATATATCTGCTAAATGTCAGTTAGATTTTGGAGGGAAGTCCTAAGTGACAGATAGATTTCATGATTTCGTGAATGCTTGATAGGGCCAAGGCTTGCAACAATCTCATTAAAATCAGAACTTTGTTTTTGCTTCTGCCAAATAAAGATCTGAGGTCATCCCACTTAGGGTCACGTCAGAACAATCTTTCCTCCAACCAAATCAGAGCGTCATTTACCACATCATGAAAATGACAGTTGAAAAATGACATCCCATTGTAACATATGCTATGCCACTCTATCATATGTTTACCAACAAAGATTTTGGTATTTTGGCTTGAGTCACGTTGTGGAATTTAATGGAATAAAGTGAAAGAAAAAACAATTTCAAGTAAGTTAGTCCATAATAGAATCATTTGTGTTATTTAATCATTTGATCCATAAACCTCAATCGAATGCTAATGTCAATCGACCAATGTCAAAGTATTTTTATCCTATGAGGAACTTTTGAACAGCTCCCTTTTGCATTTTTAAATATAGCACTGTGAAAAAAGTTATCAAAAATAACCTTTTTCCTTCAAAACAAAGAAATGTGGAAACCAAGTGTATAAGCCATTGTTTGAACAGCATCAACAAACTTCCATGAAAATCATTAACAAGACTCAGCAATGTAACAAAGATGGCTGCATAACAGTAAACATTCATACAGAATAATCATCATATCAAAATAAAACAGTAGTAAACCTTTGTAAATTACACATAAATGTCTATCAAATTGTGACAAAATTATGGTATTTGACGCAATAAGTGCCTGGGACGCTTACAAATTGACAAAGGGGTGCACTTTTCAAAACAGTACACGAATAAAAATTGTGTTTAAATATTGAGGAGTAGTGAAAAATATGAGACTAAAACCTTTTCATCAGGTACCAGGCAATTATATACCTCTTCCAAATTTTCAGCTTAAATCATTGACATACCGTCACTCTTGGCAATTAAACAATTGATTCATATATACCTTTATACTTCATCTCTGTTCTTTGCGATGGCGGACAATGAATGTTTATTGCTTTTTTGGTTAAAAATATCCTCCCTGTTGGCACCTCTGAAATAATATTGTTTTAAATACCTCCATAAAAGGTCATGCCAGGTGAACGCTGAGGGAACTTTTGACTGCCCAATCAAAATCAAGGATGCATCAGCTTCATTTCTTTCCTGTCTAAATTCGGAAATTCTGATCTTTGCAAACGAAAACTGCAACACAGAACACAGATATACCCTCCGTAGTACACCCTTTTGGGTGTAGATGGAAATAACAGAACAGCTTTTTTTTTGCATTTGGAACTACCCGATAGTATTCATTTTTGAGATACAGAATCCAGATATGACTCAATGCTGATATGATGACTTCATGCAGGGAGGTATTGTGTTGGATAAAGAGATCTGATTTGATTGAGTTTGTTCAGAGCTTCGGACTTGCTGACCAAAATAGAAACATCCATTCTCTCACTGCTCCCAACTCCCAATGAAGAGAGGGCACAAAAACAGAAAGCAAAGCTTCAGAGGAGGTGAAGGTTTGCAACTGGAGAATACTGTAGATTGTATATCAAAACTAACACTAAAACCTTGGATACTGTATATATGTGGTACTTATAAACATGGACAGTCCAAGTATAATCTCATCTTCTTCATTTTGATTACCAGTAAATATAGGACGGCAGAACAAAAATATACTGTGATCAGTCAATGAGGGCTGATTTCCTGTGACCTCCTGTAGTATAAGGTGGTGCTCTACAGACAGTTCAATTTTACATCAGAAATCTTAAATCTGAGCAAAGCTCTCTTGTGACTGACATATATACATAATTTCAAATACAAATGTATTACTATCACCATCTTCTCGAGGCAAGGGAGTCCAAAATAAAAGTCCAGTTTCCAGCCTTGCAGAACTAGGCTGGAATTAGGGAGTAATATTTTGGCTGGACTAATGAGTCTATGCATAGTCCAATCACAATTATGGAACCAAACTGACATCCACTTCATAAACAACATGGCGACCGCCGTGAGATTTGGGTCGATTGCAGGATTTTCAGAGCATGTGTACCTGTCAACTGGGCATTGACAAATATTTTCCAAATCTTTCCATGTTTTTAATCAGGTGATTTGATGCACTTAGTGAGTTAAGACCCATTTTATGACAATAAACATCTTGATTATCGATCACAACATCTTGACTGGTCACCATCATTTTGTTTGAAGCAAATTTATGCAAGTGATATGAGAGGTGAAATCTGATTGGTCAATAGGTGTGACATAGAAGGGACATAACTCGTAATAGCCACTGGTGGCACTTCAATCAAACCACGAAATTCCAGTCTAGTTTGGCAAGGGTGGAAAATGGACTTTTACAATCAGTTAACTCTCTTGCCTCGGGAAGATGACTATCTCCTATACTCATGACAATACAGAGTGCATGTGTTATTTGTGACCAGGGTACAGGGTTCAGAGACGTTACACGTTACAGATTACAGGGCCGAAGGGGCGTTGTCATGTATGGTTCTACAGAGATGTAACTGGTTGGAATCAGAAAACAGTGAGTGAGTGAGTGAGTTTGGTTTAATGCTGCTTTTAACAGTATTACAGTTATATTGCGGCGTGTCAGCTTAATGTGGGAGGAAAGCCTGAAGTGATGCAGGTCTCAGACGTTTACCACTTCGGTTAAACCCACGAGCACGGGTATGGTGCTGACAAACCTAGAAACATAATCAGGGCAAACCGGGATTCGAACCCACAATCATAGGTTTCTGGTGTGCCAAAGGAACGCAACTCTGCACAGTGAATCGTGGCGCCTTAGATGACTGGGCCACCCGTGCCCCCTCATAAAACAGAATCATGTGCTGGCGGGCTATTGGATAGCACAGGAGCTGCTGGACAAGTCTATTTAACGGTACATGACACTGATTTCGAGTTTACTCTTAGCTTAAAAACTCACATGTCATGGGAATAGATATATTGGGGCAGAAAACAATGGATTAGATTGAAAATCGAGCATTTGAAAGCGTGTCTGAATACTTGTCAACATATCAAACATATATATCAATAAAACCTTCCAACTGATACATAGATGTGTATATATACATGAAATGTAATATTTATATCCAGGAACCCGTTCCACAAAGCGACCATAGCGCTAAGTTGATCGTAACTCCCATACTTAATCATAGGCTTACGATCAATGTAGCACTAAGATCGCTTTGTGGAATGGGGCCCAGGGTTCACCTGGACTTACAAAACTGTGGGTCCAGTGGACCCAGTACATAATCCCAAGGGTCCTTACAGGAAATATGAAGATCCTAAAAAGTAATGAAATGGTGTAGTGAACTGTACTGTAAGATCTGATAATTATTTTACAACAAGGATATTTCTTGTTCAGAACTTGGTACAATGTATATATATTATTGTGCGTCCATCAATATACAATATTTTTTCTCTGCATCCATTCTACATTTTAGCAAGTTTTGTGCCCATTGCATGTTATACAAAACAATAATGCCCAGAGTCCATGGTGACACCTTGGTTTCTGTCTGTCTTCATAGCTTACAGTAAGATGAGCATAATGCGGTATCTTGAAAGACATGCATCACATTTATTACGCCTTTACTTGAACTTAACACAAAACAAATTGGTTAAGATCACAACATCGTAATCACAGCCTGGTAGAAAATGTAAATGTCAGTATGTAAATGTAAATGTCAGTATGTAAATGTAATCTCAGTATGTGAATGTAAATATTAGTATGTAAATGTAAATGTCAGTATGTAAATGTAAACGTTAGTATGTAAATGTAAATGTCAGCATGTAAATATAAATGTCAGCATGTAAATGTAAATGTCAGTATGTAAATGTAAACGTCAGTATGTAAATGTAAACGTTAGTATGTAAATGTAAATGTCAGCATGTAAATGTAAATGTTAGTATGTAAATGTCAGTATGTAAATGTAAATGTTAGTATGTAAATGTAACTCTATGCCTAATTTATTTACAATCATCATGATCATATTTCTTGTTGGTTGCCACAAAAAACTGCTCTAAAATGATCAAATTATGGGTGTCAAAAAGATTTCAGTCCAACAGGATTGTGCCTGGCCATGAAATTGTTGAGACATGGATTCAGACTGGTTCATTTAAAAGAGATCCAAAATGTTCTGAAGGGTTGTTTAAGATTTGGTTTTGATATAGAAAAATGTCCTATCAAATGCTGAACAATTCAAAATGTCCTAAAGCCATTGTCTCCAGCAAACTCACAGCAAGATGACAAAACAAGCCTAATGCCATCATTTCATCATGTTCTCTGCCTTGTGATGCAGCATCTATGTAGGGTTATCTTAAAAATACAGTGACTGTACTGCCTCGCAAGGCAGCTTAGGTTGTATACTCCCTAGGGAGCTGAGAATAAAAATTGAGGGCACATTGATCTATTGACTGATGTAATAATGTTAGTGCTTTGAGCACACTTATTGATGGATTTAACGCTCTACATATTATTGTTGTTGTTGTTGTTGTTGTTGTTGTTGTTGTTGTTATTATTATTATTATTATCTTAAGGAGTTTGGTTTGTTGTTCTGCAATATTCCAACTATATGTTGGTGGCTGTTAAGTATTCAGAGGACAAGGACCAAGACGACCAAGACACCATTAAGTCGGCTGCCACAACCAGGATAAGTTGCTGGGGAATTATTCCAACCTGGCATCACCACAGAGGGGAGCTGAATGGGAGGGGCTGGGAGGGGGGTTTGAGGGAGGAACTGTGACCTCAGTACATCCAGGAATGTGCTGACATTGGATGTGGAAGAGACGGGTTGTGTCCGATGTTGGGAGGAAGACGTTGATCCGGATGAGACACCATCCCCTGGTGACTGGGATGAGGCAGGGCCGTTGGCTGCAAGGGAGTGAGAGCCTGCAGACTCCCTTGTCCAACCACCAAGCCATGCTGCCCTGGAACCTGTGACAGAGCATGCTGGCCGGACACCACCTGCAACCCTGCTTGGTTACCCGTGCCGAACATTGGGCTTGGGTCCGAGGCCAGAGTGTGGATGGGAATTCCTCCCGGACCGGACAGGCCATGATCCGAGACCATGGGGACATTGTGGTCTGAGTAATACGAATGATCGACTGCCACCATCATTCTTTGTGTGGGTGTCTCCTTGTCCTCAGCTACCTGCAGATCCTGCTGCTCTGAGATCTGGCTGGAGTCTATTGTTGTGAGCACAACATGTTCCGTCATAACATGAGGTTCTTCAACCTCCCCCATGTCAACGTCCATCACGGATGAGCTTTCAACATCTCGGATGCTCTCGGTTGCTTCTTGCAGGATGTCTCTTTCTTGTTGGGCAGAAACGTTGTCCTTGTGGCCAGGTTTAAGTCTGTCAGGAAGATGGAGCTTTCTCATCTTTCTTTCATGACGAAGTTCATGCTTCTTTCGATCATTGGTTCTCTTGAACCCTTTGCCGCAAAAGCTGCATTTATGAACCATCTGCTCCGAATGGCGTCTCACATGATCCTGACGCAATGTAGCCTTCGCAAAAGCTTTTCCGCAAATATCACAACCGAAAGGGCGTTCGCCTGTGTGGATGCCCATATGGCTCTGGAGGGCGTGGTTGTTGGAGAAGCCGTGTTTGCAGACATTGCAGTAGAGTAGTCTCCCCTTGCAGTGCTTCTGCTGGTGGAGTTTGAAGTAGGACGGATTGACGAACCAGTCTCCACAAGTGTGACACTGGATCAGGTTCTCCCCAGTGTGGGTCTTACGATGAACCTGAAGCATACAATCATGATTTTATCCAAACGGTATTAATTCAAACACTATTCATTCATTTAAGTTTTTGAAGTTTGTTCTGTTGAGCCAACAGAATCTTTAATCGTGATCATGATCATGAAGTTTTGACAAAGACGAATACATGCATGACAAAGGTTAAAACAGACATGACAGATTACACACAAAAACGTGAATAAACAAATTAACACATTACTAATATCAACATATATATTATCAATGTGACAAATGCTAATAAAAGAAATATAGCAACATAAGAAATTATTTCAAATTATGTTGATGTTTTGTCATGTTTGTAATTCAAGTTTGTTTGTTGTTTAACGCCAAACTCAGCAATAATCCAGCTATATGCATGATATGACGTCAGTTTGTAAATAATCGAGTCTGAACCAGACAATCCATGAGCTTTGACCTTCGCAACTGTGATACGATGACATGCATCAACCAAGTCAGCGAGCCTGACCACCTGATCCCGATAGTCGCCTCTTACGACAAGCATAGTCACCTTTTACGGCAAGCATGACCTATTACAACCCTGAACTTCACAGGTATTGTAATTCAAGAAAGCGTGAGAGCTCACATCAGACGATACTGCTGACAAACATGAACATGATAAAGATTCTGCCAGGACCACTAAGTACTGTCATGATCCTCAATATATCAAGGCAAGGATTTTGCAAGGTTGCACTGTATTAATATTTTCATGACATAGGTGTTAAAACAAAATCTGAACCCATCTCCTGAAACGTCTTTTTTAAACACTAAACAACTGGCAATCAAGGATAGGTCTGTGAGTTGAGTTTAACAATGCTTTCAAAAGTGTTTTAATGTATAAGCATGGCAGCTCTTTACCACAAACACTGACAAACCTAGAAACAATCAGGGAGAACTGGGATTCATACCCATAATAATAGGTTCCTGGCATGCCAAAGGGATGCAACTCTGCACATCAAATTGCAGTGCCTCAGATGAGGCTCCCTGAATACAAGGGGAGAATAGTAAATGTTTTTACTAACCTGAAGATACCAGGAACTGCGATACATGCGGCCACAGATGTCACACTTGTGAGGACGGTACCCTGCATGAGTCTGGTTATGCGACTTCAAAGCATTTGATGTCAAGAATGACTTTCCACACAGCTCACAGATGAACTTCTTCGTCCCAAAATGAATATTGGTGTGCTTGCTTAGCTGCCTAGCAGTTGCGAAACCTTTCCCACACTCATTACATTTGTGTGGCCGATCATCTATATGCACGACCACATGACGATTCAGGGATTCCTTCAGTGTAAACTTCTTATTACACACATCACATTTAAACGGTTTCTCCCCGGTGTGGATTCTCAGATGGAGTTTGAGGTCACTTGCGTCAAAGAACCTTTTGTCACAGTTCGTACACTTGTGGGGCTTGTCGCCAGAGTGAGTCCGCTTATGGCGGTTCAATCGGGACAACGTAAGACAGCCTTTACCACAGAAGTCACAGACATATGGTCGGACGCCAGAATGGATTCCTTGGTGCTGTGTCAGAGTTTTTTCCGAGTGGAATTCCTTACCGCAGGTATCACACTTAACAGCCTTGCTGCTATGTACACGCTGGTGGATGTGAAACGATGAAGAGTTGGTGAAACATTTGCCGCACTTATCACATTGGTACGGTTTCTCTCCAGTGTGGTTGCGTTCATGCACCTTGAGATAACACACTTCAGTGAAGCCTTTACCACACACGGGACACTTGTATGGTCGGTCCGCTTCGTGTGTCTTCATGTGATGGGTCAAGTGACCATTCCTCACGAACGCATTGCCACATATCGTGCACTGGAAAGGCCGCTCACCTGTGTGTATTCTCATGTGGTATTTGAGTCGGCTCGGAATGTGGAAACCTTTGCCACAAACATTGCATTCATACTCAGTGCTGTCGCTGTGAACACGCTCATGACTTTTGAGGGTTTTCAGCATCTGATACGTCCTTCCACACACAGCACACTTGTAAGGGCGGAGATCACTCACACTTCTTTTCCTCTTGGTATCTGTTTGAGTTCCTTCATTGTTTTTACCCTTCGAACCTTCACTTTCACTAACGACTTCATTTTCACTCACGACTTCATTTTCACTTGCTGGCGTATTTTCACACGTCACATCTGTCCTCACCTTATTTTCACTTTTCACAATATTATCAGCTTCGACCAAATTATCAGTCAACTGTTTACTAATGGGAAGTACTTCATGAGTTTTGATATGTTGGAGAATTCCATTCTTTGCCACAAAACTCTTACCACAAACATTACATTCAAACTTCTTGGTTTTGGATCTTCTAGTTTTCTTCACAACTTCCTTGAACATGGAACTCTTGTCATCCGATTCAGCTGGGCAAACTTCCAAGTTTTTAACTGACTTCAGTTTCAAAACCTTTTTAATTCTCAGTGGCCTAGTAGCAGGCTTAGTCTTCACTGCAGGAGTGGACGTTGGCCTTGAGTTGTTTCTTCTAGTCATGGGTTTCATGTCCTCCTTTCTCTGCCAGTCAGCTTCATCTTTATTATCCTCGTCCTCATCTTCTCCATCCTCTCGGACATCGGAATCTGCATCTAACATCTCTGCCATTTTGATTGTTGGTTTCCTCCTCCTGGTCACCCCTCTTCTTTGTCCTTCTACTTCATCTGTGTTTCCTCCCGCCCCGTCCTCCTCCGGTGCTGCATCCATGACAGCGCTGACTGCATCACACTGCAGCTTCTCACCAACAGCAGTCCCTGGTACACAATGCTCACATGGACTTTTATCACTCAATTCAAAGATCATATTTATTTCCCCTGCATTTTGAGGAACATGTTTACTGCATGTTGTACAGTTCCCAGCCACCTTGTGAACCTTACAGTAAGAGCTCTTACATTGGATCATACCCGTCTTCAGCATATCCATGAAATGCGGTGTCATGTCATTGTTTTCAATATGGACTCGGATCTGGAGATCAATGTCTTGTTCATTGACAACATTTGTCTTGATGACATGACACATAAAAGCTGCCTCCATCACCTGTAGACTGTCAGCTAGCTGGGTGACTAGGACACTGGCTGTTTCAGACTGGTTCTCTCTGTGGTCATCTTCTACCCCTAAAATGGACTCATCATCTCCAGTGTCGCTGTCAGTAAAGGACACCTCCATCTTCAGGGCAGGTCTCAGTTTGTTTTGTATTTTTGACATAGAGACGCCATACTTTAAACACCAAATTCTGAAACATAAATATTTCTTAATAAGTATACGAGGGGCGGTCGGTTAGCCTGGTGGTTAAAGCGTTCACTTGTCACACTAAAGATCCGGGCTCAATTTCCGACATGGGTACAATGTGTGAAGCCCATTTTTGGTGTCCCCTGCCGTGATATTGCTAGAATATTGCTAAAGACGGCGTAAAACCATACTCACTCACATAATAAGTACATGAGTCAATTTAACAATTGCAATCATATCTTTTACTCCTATATGATGCTTCTCTTAGTCAAGAATTGTGGACCTAGTGAAGAAGGCAATCACTATCTATCCATGGTTCTTAAATCTAACATTTTGGAAATGCAATGAAAACCATGTACATTAATGAATAACGTGTGAAAGGAGAAAATTATATCGGACAAGCATTTAAGGAATCCCATATATCCTAAACATCCAACAAGACTGCACCTTTCGATTTTAGTCTTTAACAGGTCAATAATTAATAGGTCAATAACAGGTCTTTAACAGGTCAATGAAATAGTGATTAAATAAAGTGATGACTATTAAATTTAGGCGATAAAGATTATCGTGTTTATGTGTTTTCAGATTTGTGTGTTTTATTGAATATTTGATGACCAGAAAGGTCAGATTTGGAACTGACTGTCCTAGCCGGAAGCTTCACGTGTTAAATTCTGGATATCAAATACTCAATAAAACCTGGAAATCTTAAAACGCATGATGTTTATCGACTTTGAAATATGCAAAAGTTCTCTGAAGGACTCGCTCTCTATGTGAGCTCTCACGGGTTTGAGATGACATGACGTAACTCTGAATTGATATGACACAGCAAAGACGTATATTGTATATATACGTACGTCCGTGGACACAGCAATAACATAGATAATGTGCACGTCATGTTCTTTGTGGTGGAACCCATGGCACCCAACTATGACTAAGTATACAACACAGTTTACTTCATATCTTAGGTGGTGTTGGTGTCAACAACCAAGAGCTCAGAGTGACCAAACCACATAACATAATAACATGATGTCATGACCATACGTCATAATATTATGTCAGAGCTGGCAAAGGACTGAAACGCAGAGACCAGCATGAGCTCAGGAAAACCCCTTACTATGCTTAGTGTGACACAAACACTACACAACATGATAACAAGCTTTGTGTGTTGGTAGGAGTGGTGCACTTCACAGGGTGCACATTGGTACAATTAAAAAAACACAGACAGCAGCTGAAGTAGATTGAACCTGTATTGTGGAGCATAATGCAAATGCACGCTAAGTCGTATAACTAATGCATTACCCCTTTACCACAGGCGCTATCACATATAATAATGATAATTATGCTTGCAAATTTCTGGCAGACATTGATTACATGGTGTTACAGAGAATATGCAAAAAATTAGTGAAAATGGCCCCAAATTTGAGATGAATGGACCCGAAAAGGGAACCCAAAAAAACTTGGTTACCTAGACTAACATCTATAGTCTCTGAAAAAAAAGTTGTTCAATTATCTTAATAAAAATATAATAAAAAGGAACCCAGAGACTCTTTTTTTCAGATACTGCAGTGATCTAGACTTGCCAAACATTATAGACTTGCATGGGCTGTATTTGATATATTTGATTCAGGGTCTGTAAGACAGACTATGGGTTACAATTATTACATGAGACCATTTTCTCCTGCACTTGCTTACATGTGGCATGATCAGCTAGTCGTGTACCATTATGGTCAAAGACCTCCACCTTTGACATGTTTAGAGCCAAACTGACAGCCGATTTTTTAGATGTTGAAAAACCTACACTCATTTATCATTTGTTTATACTTGAGTGGTAGAAATTGACACTGGTTCTATAGTCTTTGCCAAACTGCCCAATAGTTAAGGCATCATAAGGATTAGTAGAATTTAATCATTTAAGGATTTTACTATATTTTGGCATTGTATGGATAAGAGGACTAAAAAGATTAGATCCTATAGCTGAATACACTGTCACAGACACAAAATCACGAAAATGTAATAAATGAAAATATCATAATAGGCCTAAGCCAGATCATCCATAACCCAAAAGATTGAAACAATATGTTTGGGGCCTAGGTTTGATAGTAACGATGACCTAACGTTAAGATCGATACGATTTTGATCAGCTGTTAAGTAGATTTAGCATTAACAGATTGCGGATTAAAGGGCTATAGATATTAAAGAAGCTTTGACGGTCACGTCACGCCTGGTACCTGTCGGCAAAGCGTGAACTGTGATCAATTACGATATTTATGAAGGGCTCTTGTCGAGAAGTACCTTTCGTGTGAGCTCGTCAGTGAGACTTTAGAATTTTCCTTGAAAAGGAACATATTTCTAAAGTATGTCATTGAATATATTATTGATAACTATAGTCTCTATCACCATCTATACCAAGTACTTACTCCTAACACATTCCTCCAAATATACAATGGTTATTCAGTGGTGCACCGTGGTGCATTCTTCGTGATTCCTGATATTGTGATTTTCGTAAATTGCTTGGAAAGATTCGCCATGATTTATACAGGGGAGGCAACTCGTTCGTTTATTAACAATGTATACCGTTAATAACTGGGACAGCGGTGGTCGTAATTCATTGACCTTGCACGGCGCCAACCTCAGCTCATGATTGGACTTGTAATACCTTCGTGAAAAAGGCCAGTGGGGGCTTGGAGGGTAATTTAACTTGAAATACGCTACATGCATTGTAAAATTATTTAAAGTGTCTTTTGTTTTCTTTTGGTTATCTTAAAGGGGCACTGATCTAACACAATTCCCCGGACTGGTTGCTGCCTTTGTTATTGTTTTTTTCCCCGTGAGTACCCGGATGATACGCAACGCAACTGAGCGTGACCAGAGACTGGGCTACTGTCTGCAAGGACAGCTAAATGAACTTGAAGGCTGAAGGCAATATTTGTTTTACGCATTTAGTTTAATACTAAAAAGAGTATCCATGCAGTGAAAGAATTTTCGGGTTTTGGATTGCGTCGATAATACGATTACTACTCCCTTGTCATCCACGTTTTCTCGTCTAACCCTACACTTGTGTATTTGTCGTCATTCCCTTGATGCTCAGTTAATGAATTTATTACAGGTACAATTAGTGGTAGCACCACTTAGATTACCTGACAAAGGTTCCCATTTGGCATTTATTGTGTCTGGGGTAATTATTCAATCTAAATCCAGGTTGGAAGTGAGGTGAAATGTGTGTTATGTAATATGCACGTGGCAGCCAAGCAAGAGATGAATGATCAGTTCATTTACTTTTTTTGTATATCAACGGATCGTTCCTGGCCATCAAAGGATTAACAGAAAATACGTTGATTGATTAATCACTGTTATCTTGCACAGTGGATATGTCAAAAGTGAGTGTTTACATGTCTAGGTTTACTAAAACAAAGGGAATACACTCATATCATGGCGTGAAGTGCCGATGTTAAAACAACATACTTTGTTCAAAGGGATAACTGATAATACGTTGATTGATTGATCATTGTTATCTGTCACTCAATGGAACCGTGAACGTTATGAAAATAGTTGTCACGTGGGCTTTCTCAGCCGACCCTTGAAGACTTGACACCTATGTGAAACACCTGAAACAATCCAAGTGATCAGTTGAGAAACGAACACGGGTTATAATATCCCGAAACGATATATATTTTTTAAAATAGTTGATTGTTACAGAGACACGTGACATCGAATACGTTTCTTTGTACAGCTGCAGACGAGTGGGATATTGTTCCTTTGTGTGGATATTCACGGATACATTCCTCGAACAAGGAAGCTGCCTAAAATTTATACACATAAATTTGGTGGGTTGTAATTATGGTATTTGCATTTTGTTCTCCTTCATTTGAACCGATTCGTTCTTGTTTCTCTATGTCTTGGTTGGGAAATTCTTCAATGCGCGATAGACGTTGTTTTCTCCGGTCTTTTCCTTTGTAAGCGTGTATATATTACCGTCAATTTGTAAAATTTGATTCTCTCAGGCAATTTATAAAAATATGTGTAAAAATTTCAGCCATTTTGACTAAGAAATCTGTCCAGATTGATTAAGACGATCAACAGGGCCTACAAAAATCACAACAGATTATTATGTAGGATTAGAAGCCAAACAACATAGACATGTACTTTTCAACGAAATGTTTTTCAGTCACTTTGTAAAATATTTAGACGTTTAATAAATATGTTACACATTTTGACAGTAAAAAAATATACACACTATAAAAAAGCAATGCTTAGGTGAAATATTTACTTCGTGTTGCAAGTAAAAATAGTGTAAACGAAAATCGCAAAATTACCAAGCAAGTGACTTATCAAAACTTCGTCACCATTACCGATGCTACCCCCAAAGATACCTACATTTCCTTATTATCTCGAAAACTGTATTTCATTTTGTTGATCAATGTGACCATACGCCCTTATTACTACCGGTATCCATAAACGTGACTAATGCGCTTACGAAAGGCGCAGCAGAGGTCGCGAACTAGTCTAGATTTCTGCTATACATCCGGGTACTCACTGGGAAAAAACAATAACAAAGGCAACAACCAGTCCCGGGGAATTGCGTTAGATCAGTGCCCCTTTAAATAATTATTTTCTTGTTATGGGCCAGAATGTTGTCAAAAAATTAACTACGGCCTTGTGCTTACATCGGATTTTCACTTGAGGTGAAATAAATTTAACATGGATACGCCTCTCGAAAACATATAATACCGACTCCGAGCGGTCAAGTCCTTGTTTTATCCCCTAAAAGTCGAGCGTCAGGCAGGGTAACAACAAGTACCATCTTTTGACGTTTTTTGGTATTACGCTGCTCGGCATCCTATCACCGCCCTCTTTGGACAAACGCCCTATCCACTACGCCACGGAGGCGGTTGGGATTTCTAAAATAAATTCCATGAGTGAATTGCACGTTGTATGATTTCTACCCATATTTGTAACCAAAAGTATCGACAGAAGGAAAGTTATCTAATCAGTGAACTATCATAGCTCTTTCCTCATTTCTGGTGTTTCGTCACACCCAAAAGTGGGAGAGATATGTCAATCAGGATATGTCAATCAGGATATGTCAATCAGGTTATGACAATCAGGATATGACACTCGGTATCAGGAGAAAAGGTATAGATATTTGACTTGTGAAAATGCGGGAAATACCACGTTCACATTTTATCAACATCCTCAAAGCGGCTATACATAAATTAATATTGATATGTCATATTATGAATAAACGATTCGTGGTCATTGTGTATGGTACAATAAAACACAGCAGGGAGAATTAACCACCTCATGGTTTATTCTCCCTGCAGTGTTATAATATGATCAACAATGACCACGAGCATATAAATACATATGAAGTGTGCGGAAGCACGGTACATCCTCCTTGTTTAACAATGATATAAAAAAAATTAAAAAACCGCATAGGGAATATTTGTAGACATAATTATATGAACGACACAAGCGACATATGAAGCTACAAAACCAGATATATATATATTTTATTAGAAATCTGGGATCCGTTCCACAAAGCGATCTTAGTGCTACGACTGTCGCAAGTCAGTGTTAAAGAATGGGAGTTACGACCAACTTAGCTCTAAGATCGCTTTGTGGAACGGGGCCCTGAACCTGATTTTTTTCAAGAACTACACCTCGTAACAATGTAATCATTGTAGCAGGCTATTTGTTTTGTTTTCAAGAGCCTGAAGCATAATTATTTGTTTCAAGAATTTTCGGGGATGTCCCATGGATGTTCTACTTGGTTCAAATCTGGGTTTTTAGAGTGAGTGAGTGAGTAAGTTGGGTTTAACGCCGCTTTATAATGATACAGTTATTTCGCGGCGTGTCTGCTTAATGTGGGAGGAAAGCCCGAAGTGATGCAGGTCTCAGACGTTTACCACTTAGGTGAAACCCACGAGCACGGGTATGGTGCTGACAAACCTAAAAATATAATCGGGGCGAACCGGGATTGGTGATTTAGAGGCCATGGGAGGACCTGTACACTGTTGTTCCGCTGTTCCATGTTCTGTATGCGGTCTAGCGTTGTCTTGTTGAAAGATCAGGTTAACATGGATCAAAATAGAAACAACTTGTTACTGAAGGATATCATCTAAATAGCATTGGGCCTTGTCTTTGCACCGGGTTTGTTCCACCAGTGTTAAAGACTACCTCCCACATCTTTACCCCGCCACCGCCAAAACTGTCGATCTCCCGTAAGCAGATGGGTTAAAACGTTCATATCAATGTTGGTACACCCTGGCTTCCCCATCAGCTCGCAAATGCTGCATAAATGAGGTTTTCATCGCAGGTAAGGCCATACTCAACGTGCTTGGCACCACTGATCGCAGTTGACGATGTTGTTGCGTCAAAATGACTCCTCTGACATATCCGTCATGCTTTAAGTCCTGCTTCGTGGCTGCTGTTGTCTATTAGCCTTTGTCGGGGCGGTCGGGTAGCCTAGTGGTTAAAGCGTTCGCTCGTCAGGCCGAAGACCCGGGTTCGAATCCCGACATAGGTACAATGTGTGAAGCCCATGTCTGGTGTCCTCCGTCGTGATATTGCAGGACTATTTCTAAAAGCGGCGTAAAACCATACTCAACAGCCTTTGTCGCTAAGTGTCATGGCCATCTGAATCGGCCCTGGGCATGGCATCGGTCACGTGACATACCAACGTAACCATGGTGTTAGTACTGATACCTAAGTCTGGTTAAGGCACACACTGAACACCCTGGCTACAGCCAATTGCGATTCTCCATGTTCCATTCCACATTATTCTTCTGTCGGTTAAAGCATTTGTGAATGGATAAATCATCAATCTGAAAAGCAAAACATATGAATGAATATGTAGGTTTTAATATGAGCAAGAAAACCCTTTCCATATTCATAAAAAATTATCAGCTAAAACCACAATCGATTGTACTGTTCTCTCTTTATCGTGAATATGTGTTTATGAATCACTATCAAACTGTGATGATATCAGGTGTTTGCGAAAAGGGGAGCTTATCTTTGCCCACTTTCATATAAGGAGCGATCCGTTGTGTTACCAAATTATAACATAATGAGCAAGCAAGACGGAACTTGAGCCACATGATCAATAAAGTGCCCAATTAATATTCTATTTTTTTACAGCATAAAAACTTAATTATTCAAACTGTACGGAAGCGTAGCTATAGATCAAAGTAGTTGGTGTCGTAGGGGGATTGTATTTCTCACACCGACGATAGATACCACACACATGGGTGTATTTTTTTTCTTTTGCCAAGCAGTTTGTATTTTTCATATCTTAATACGCAAATAAGTTAAACAATTTCAATTCAATAATTCATGTTGATGAAAAAAGAGAATCTACTGCTTTAATAATTATGTTTTTCCAATCTCTTAAATTGTGGCGATGTCTGAAGAAAAGACGTATACATGTCACCTCAAGTTATTTGGATTTGGAGAGGAGTAGAATAAACAGAAATGAAGAATATTTTCGCTAAGCAATACAGTTTCCATCTAATACCAACTTGTAATATCCAGTGAGGCAAACAGTGAGAGATTGTCCGGGCGGACACTTTCTCACCCTTCGAAGGCTTAGGAATAGTCCGGGCGGACGCTCCCTGACCCAGACACTTTCTCACATGACAGCGCCGTGTTGATGCTGTGAGGTCTGCTGTTCAACCAAATCCTCCCTCGAAATTACACTGCAAGTTTTGAAATTCACCTTTATCAGTGACCAACACGATTGATAAGACTGTAAATCAGGGTATGTTTCTACAAGGAAGGAAGGCAATACCCATGCAGTGCGATGTGTAGGCAGATATCAATCTCATCACGCCAGACTGTCACTGTGGCGTGATGAAGAAGCAAAAATTGGCATAACAGGTGAATTGTTTCTCATGTTCCGTTCTTTGATCACATCCCTTTATTTGTGGGGTGTTTACTGTGTGTGTCAGATTCAGCCATGTCCGTTCTTTCCCTGTCCGATGTGGTAGCAAGGTACCGCGAACATCAATCCTTCAATAAACACCTGGCGTAGAGATCTAGTTATTTTGGACCAGGCGTTTATGAAAGGCGTTTCTCTTTTTCCTCAAGACATTTTAACATCAAACGCTTTTGTTTTTTTCACATTCTGTAATTCAAACTCATATACGGTGTGTATACGGTGTATGTTTTTTCATATATTAAATGAATTGGTAGGAAAAGGGTGCATTACGTAACTAAATTTTGTAGGATAAAATACTAAACAGCACTTATGCAAGGCAGAGGGTCGTTGGACGTGGTGTTTATTCCGTTTATTTAAAGCAGGCATATAGTCAAGGATTTACGGTATGTCATGCAGGGTTTGCCCTTGCCCCTTAAAACTGGGGCTCATTTTCATGCCTTAGCTGTAATACAGGGAGTCATATATATATGTCTTTCAAAGGGGGTCATTTAACAAAATACTTATTGATGTATCCTTCCTAATGACAGGAAATACATCCACCCTGCCAGGCAACTGATTCATTCAGATTGGCTGCAACCAGTATATAGGGCTGTTCCACTTTTAGACATTAGGATTTCCAACATAAGACACAGCTGATATTGGTTGTATTTCATTGTCAAAGGCTATATCCGTTTCAAATTTCAATGTTCTGACAGGAAAGTGCCATTATTTGATTTTGACAGTCTGAATGATCTGCAATGTAGAAATAATAGTGTGTATACTATATTCTCCTTAGATTGCGTCACGTCAGGGCAAACCTTGGTCATGAATAAGGAGTAGTTACCATGGTTACAGTATCTGCCAGCTTGCTGGTGTGTCTGTCACTATATGAGGGGATCAGGCGGTTCCGGCCCCATGTCAAAATGGCATAAAAATTTTGCCAGGCTAAAATGAAACAGATTGGCATAACTGGCACCGGTTTTGTTGGCAAAAACAATCAAATATAGTATTGGTAAACAAACACGTCTTCTTTATTCACCATACATTTATTTAACAAACAATGACTTTCCTCCCTCATTAGGATGACATGCCGTGATATAACTGGAATACTGTTCAAAGCAGCATTGAACCCCACTCACTCACTCCACTTTAACTTATCAGGAACATTATGCAATAGTTAATTGCAAGAAGCCATCACATTTGATTCATGTTTTATGCTTGTTGTTGACATCACAGTCAACAATATTCAAGCTTTTATTGTAACGATCGGTAAATAATCAAGTCTGGACCAAATTGTGTTTCAGATTATGTTGTTGGATATGATGCAGTCAGTCACCTCATTTGACAAGCAGTAGAGTCCTGTGTCTTGTTCCACAAAAGTGCTATGACAATCACAACTCCCATACTTTAACACAGCCCTGGGGACCTAATCTTCCCGAGGCAAGGGAATTAACTGACTTTAAAAGTCCAGTTTCCACCCTTGCCTACTAGGCTGGAATTCCTGGCTCGATCATTGCGCCACCATTGGCTATTACTGGAGTTATGTCCCTTCTAAGCCTCTCCTTTGGACCAATCAGATTCCACCTCTCGTATCACTTGCATTTGCTTCAAACAAAATGGCAGCGCCCAGTCAAGACGATCTAATCTAAGGTGTTTTTTGTGATAAAATGGGTCTTACATCGTGAAGTGCATCAAATCACGTGAGCACCTTGATTAAAAACATGAAAAATATCTGTTGACAACGAGTTGGCGGTGCACATTCTTTGCAAATCCTGCAATCAACCGAAATCTGCATGACAGTTTACCAACTGGATTTGGATTTTGTTGCGAGATTTTGATTGGACTATGCATAGACTTGTAAGTCAAGCCAAAATGTAACTCCATAATACCAGCCTAGTTCGGCAATGGTGGAACTGAACTTTTATAGTCAGTTAACTCCCTTGCCTCGGGAAGATAGGGGGGGACCTCTCCAGCTTCCTGGTGTGTCAGGTCTCCAGAGGGAAAGTATCACCAAACTCATAGCAGCATTGTCTTTGCCCTGTACATGTCTGGGTCTTCAGCAACCAATGCTTGTCCCAATTGCCTTGATCGATGCTCATTTTGTCAATCACTGGATTGTCTGGCCAAAACTTGATTATTTACAGCCCACCATCATATAGCTGGATTATTGAGTGTGGCCATTAGACAACACACAAACTTGTCTGTGTGACGGTTTTGGGTGAAAAAATATATGTTGCTGTTCCACATGAACAAATTTGCTTTCGTTTAGTTTTGTATACGACATTTTAAATGATAAAATGTTTTGAATTGTGATTTTGTTTTTCAGACATCAGGGAAGGCTGGGACCATGCAGACACCTACAACTTGCAAGAAATATTTACACGAAGTTAAACATCCAGTAAACTTCAAGGTTATGAAAGAATTACTGAAAAATACAATCTGGTAAACAAGGTAGACTTTAGAAAAGGATATGTATGAGATTAACAGCATCAAAATGTAGTCCTCAACATATTCACTTCTAGGTACCCTTGAATATGCTTTGCAGTGTACCTTGACAGCATTCAGGGTTGAGGATGGTAACCTCAACGTACAGCTCCGTCTTGGCCTAGATGCAGCTGCTGCATCACAAGCTGGTTCGGATTTACTCCAAACAAGCTGTCTCAAGTGTTCCACTGTGACTGGAATGATCACGGAAAACAAAATCCACAAGAATTGTGGACAGTGTGGTAAAACTGTTGACGAAAGAATTGGTGAAGTAAGTCTAGTATTAAAGTTGACAAATCAGGATGATAAGTGTCAGTGTTGCACTCTGGACAGTGCAGAGCAGGAACTCAAATCCTCAACTGTGTGTAAACCCAGTGACCCAGTGAAGATGATCTCCAACATAGAGGTTGACAAGAGTAGTACTAAAACGGACAAGCCAAATTCCAGGCAATTTGAGAAGCAGTCAGAATTTTGTGTACATAACGTAGAATCCCAATCAGGGAACAAGGCTAGGAAGATTCGTTTGTCAGACAGATTCCAGCTTCACAAGAGTGACAAGGCCTCGGGAAGCTGTGACGGAGACAAGCAACTTACATTCAAAAGTGTTACTTTGGTTAATGCTCACATGAATGGTCAACACGGCAATCCTGAGCTCCACTGGGCAGGTGACCAGTTATTCGAACACGGAAGGAATCTACCTCAGCATATGAAGTCCTATGTCGCAGAGTGTACTGATAAACCCAACCTCGCAGATCATGATCTGTCCCCCCATGCTGATAGTGAACCTGTTCCATGTAACCAAACTGTCACGAGGTCAACTAACACATCAAGAAACAAAATGAGATCTGTCTTGAGGCAGCGGGTCTTGACCTCGTCCCGTTGTGGCCAAGGATTTGAAAGGAAGGAGCTACGTGGAACACACACAAGTCATAGGCAGGAACAGCACCAGTGTCCTGTGTGTGAGGTAAGTCACATCACTCGGGCTCATCTCAGGAAGCACATGGAGAACCACAGCTACTCTGACAGACGGGCATACAATATGTCAAACAGGAGGAGAAACATAGGCCTTGATGCATCTCTGAATGGGGAAAACATGATACTTCTCCGTGAGAATATCCCTACTGTCAGTGGTGAAGTCCCTACTGCTTTGAGTTGGGAAAACCATGCCAAAATACACACAGGCCTTGATACACCTCTTAGTGGGGAAAATTCTGTCAAAATAAACACAGGCCTTGATACACCTCTCAGTGGGGAAAACCCTCCCAAAATAAACACAGGCCTTGATATATCTCTCTTAAGCGAAAAACCTCTCAAAATAAACACAGGCCTTGATACACCTCTCATTGGGGAAAACCCTCCCAAAATAAACACAGGCCTTGATACACCTCTCATTGGGGAAAACCCTCCCAAAATAAACACTGGCCTTGATACACCTCTGAGTGGGCAAATCCCTGCCAAAAGAAACACAGGCCTTGATACACCTCTCAGTGGGGAAAACCCTGCCAAAATAAACACAGGCCTTGATACACCTCTCAGTGGGCAAATCCCTCCCGAAAGAAACTTGGTAAATGTTGAGAGACTCCAATCTTTGCCCAGTAACAGGCATGAGCACACAGACAATGCCGCTCTGGAAGAAATGTGTACAGTTTCAGTGAAGAAAGAAATTATGCCATGTTCAGAAAATGTTGGAACAGAAACTGTTTGTGTTAAGTTAGAGCAAGAGAGTGGTGGGTTTCAGACTACAAGAAAGTCAGGAGTTCTGTATAGGCACAGGTCTGGTGGTAGCGATTATAAACCAGTGCAGGGAATGTCTTGCTGTAATGTATGTGACAAATTCTACAAAACAATCAACTGTTTGAAAATGCACCAAGAGACCCATAAAAAGACAAGAGTTTTTAAGGATTTAGTGTGCGGTGAAGGGGAGACCAGGGATGTCTGTTTGAAGCATCATGAAGTTCCTTCAAAGGATTTGATGTATAAATGTAATATCTGCAGTATGATCTTGCCATCGCCCTCACCATCAACACTTGAAAAGCACAAGGAATCGCAAGCATGTGGAAATAGTCTCCATAATGGCCATGAGAGATTGCACGATGGGGAACTTGTCCAAGATAACCAACAGATGTGTGGAACAGATTGTGGAAAAGATGAATCGGCTGTAGTCTGTGTAACGACAGAAACTCTTAATGTGGGTCATGACTTTGGACAGAACCATATCAAACAGAATTCTTCTAAAAATGAAAAAAAGGCTAAAAGGAGAAGAAAATTCAAGACTAGGTTAAAAAACAAAGATATGAAATGTGAAGTCTGTGATGCCAAATACTCATGTTTGAGACATCTTCAAATCCATCAGAAGAAGGTTCATGGGGTTCAAATTGCACAGAAATCTTACCAGTGTCATGTCTGTGGTGAAACGTTTTCCTCCCAGGCACATTTTGATAGGCACGCTGATACAAATTGTACCTACTCCGAAAAAGAAAAACAAAAGTGTAGTGTTTGTGGTAAAGTGTTATCCAATTTGTTAAGCCTGGAAAAACACATGCATGTCCACACGGAAGCCAAGTCTCACATGTGTGATGTGTGTGGCAAGTGTTTCTTAACAAAGAGGAGCCTGGACAGCCATAGGGACTCTCATCAAGACTACCGCCCTCACATGTGTGACATCTGTGGGCGAAAGTATCGAAATGTGTGGCACATGAAGAACCACAGAAAAATCCACACTGGTGAGAACTTGCTTCAATGTAAGGAATGTAGGGACTGGTTTATTAATGCTTCATACCTGAAAAACCAACATCCAAGGTACTGCAAGGCTATGAAACAGCACATTTGTCAGACATGTAACAGAGTTTTTAAAGATGGGATTACTCTGCAAAGTCATGCAGGTTTGCACACTGGTGAACGTCCATTCGATTGTGTCAAGTGTGGAAAGGCATTTTCTAAGCAACGAAATCTGACGGATCATTTGAAACGTCACTTTGAAGAACTTGACTACAAGTGCTCCATCTGTGGGAAAGGCTTCAAGAGGGGTACGGAACTGCGGAAACACGAGAAACGGCATGCAGGAGGTAAAGGAACACTTCAGAGGTATACGCTTGGACCAGAAATGAAGCCGAAAGAACCACTACAAGAGGGCATCTTTACCGACCATGAACTGGACCAGGCCACTGTCATCAAGAGTCATCCAGTCATATTAATGTTATTAAAGAAAAGATGAAACCAGATGGTTCCGAGGCAGATATGCAGCATTTGGTGACCGGACTGCACAGGGGTCAGCTGAAGGTCACAGTTTCCGGTGATATTGTTCCTGCTGGTGAGAATCTTGCAACAGTCTCCAGCCTGTCCCACAGAGGTCAGTTGAAGGTCACAGTTCCTGGTGATATTGTTCCTGGTGGTGAGAATCTTGCAACGGTCTCCAGCCTCTCTCACAGTCATTGGTTGGTTTGTTGTTTAACGCTCAATCAGCGATATTTCAGCTATATGACGACGGTCTGTAAATAATCAAGTCTGGACCAGACAATCCAGTGAGCCTGACCACCCGATCTCATTAGTTGCCTCTTACGACAAGCATAGTCGCCTCTTACAACAAGCATGGGTTGTTGAAGATCTATTCTATCCCGGATCTCAGCAGTCGTATTAATTTGGAGACGCATTAATTTCAAGATTTACAGTACTTGTTCTCACCACTGTTGAAAACTGAAATTGTTCAAGGGGTTTGAATCTGATTACCACATTTACGGGCATTAGTAAGTAATTTATGTTCAAAATGGAATAAAACTTGGTAGATCTACATGTGTTGATTTGTTTGTTGTTAAACGCTGAAAGCTGTAAGACAATCTAGTGATTGACATCATGAGCCTTAGTCTGTGCAATTGGGATACAATGAAATTTATCAAGCAGTCCATGTTTCAAAATGTAATGAAATTTGGTATATGGGTAGGTAGTGGTGGGGTTCTGTTTTTAACAGATATTTTAAGATTTGACCTTCGAACTCTAAATATCATCACCTCACAAACCACTGGACAAATGAACTTGAAGCTTCATTCCAACAATTCCATTTGAAGAACAGTTTTCTGAAGCATCAGAAAGAAGCATCTTAAATTGTTACCATCCTGGGCATCAAACCTGGGTCTGTGTGATGAGTGAATACTTTTACCACCTCGCTGATAGAGAGTGTTTAAGGTTTTATGCTGCTTTGAGCAATATTCCAGCAATATCACGGCGGGGTACACCAGAAATGGGCTTCACACATTGTACCCATGTCAGGAATTGAACCCGGGTCTTCAGCGTAAAGAGCAAACGCTTTAACCGCTAGGCTACCCAACCCCCCCTCATGAGTGAGATTGATGCCACTTTGAAAATTTCAAGGATATAAGGATCTATACCGAAACATCTCTTTTTACAGTATTAAAGAAGTTGTTATCCATAAATTGTGTTTACTTTGAGATATTAACATGTTTTGTCGCTGGTCCTTATGACAACATAGCAAAACCCTTAAAAAAGGCAAATTTCTACTTGTCCTTATACCTTAACTTTTGGTCAGTTTGGCAAAGACTGTAGGACTAGTGCTAATTTTTAACACTGCTTTTCCTCATGATCTGTGCAACACCAAACCAAAACTACAATGATCTGTGCTCACATTATCAACGCTGTCCGTTCCAAATGAAATGTCTGGGCATCAAATACTCAAGAGACCTGCAAATCTGAAAACATCTTGATCTCCTTAATGATTACCGTACACTGCCATTTAGCAGTCTTGTATATAGACTAGTTTCACCATGTACAACTGCTCCATCCATTCTTGATCGCCTATGGAGAGTCATAAAATGAATTGATCCCCAAGCTCTACTGATCATTGTAGGTTAAAGATAAGACTATATTATAATATGACGGATAGTGCTATTGCGGTGAACCAATTTGCTAAACGTTGCGTAACAATCTAATAAATGTAGAAATAAGATCACTACTTTCATTAAGCTCAATATATCGATGCGATGCCCATTCCAAAATGTTTAGAGGTTTCCTGCTAATATGAGTGGTGATGTAAACAAACGTGGTTGCAAATAATTTGTCACTCTATAATAAAAGGGCACTCACAGGCATTGTAGTTGTGTGATTTTTAAGGCTACCTTTTGGGGCAAAAATACAGCTTTAACTTATTTTAAGAATGACGTGATAAATAGATTATTACCCTCGTTTGTTTCCATGTGGTAGATATATACTACTAAAACATTAAAGAACACCTTATTCTTTCCTATTACTGTAGTTAATCTGTTATGGCATGACAAATGTACTCTAGTAATATGGAAGAATTTGGTGTTCTTTAACTTCTTTTGAGTAGTATATATTAGAATTAAGAAATATATAAGCTCACATAATGCATTTTAATTCCTAATATGACGTTTGTGATACGAAGTCAATAATCCCTATTTACAGTCAAATAAAATTAGCTGTTTAAAGCCTATTTATTCAACTAATAATATACTGTAAATGATTTTGCAGGAGATCGAGAATGAAGCGTGAAGTGTCTTTGGTTTAATGCCACTTTGAACAGCACTTTAGTTACAGGTTCGTACCTGTATATCATGACATGTCAGATTGTTGTGGGAGAAAAGTCTGCAGTGATGCATGTTGTGTGCAGATTATTTGTGCAAGTAGACTCAAAACAATGTGACTGACAAGCGTAATGCATCAACTGGTAAAGCATTGCAGCTACAAGCAAAGTTATGAGTTGGGTGTTAATACTCCTGACTGCTTCCGTGGTCCAGTGGTTAAAGTGTCTGCCTGGTGTGTGGAAGATCTGTGGTTTGAGGTGAGGTGAGGTGAAATGGGGTTTGACGTCGCGTCCTAGATTATTGCACTTGTATAGCGACGTGTGTGTGGGTGTGGCTGCTTGTATTAGACTGGACTGATGCCGATTTATAGTGCTAGCTCACTGAGATACCATGTCACAGTTAACATGAATACCCCACTCAGACACAGTAAACTGACTCCGAGCCGACCAGTCCTTGTTTTAGCCCCTTAATGCCGAGCACCAGACAGGGTAACAACAAGTACCATCTTTTAACATCTTTTTGATATGACGTGGCAGGGGATCGAACTCTGGTGGTCTTTCCGCTCTCCGGGCAGATGCTCTACCGCTAGACCACGGAGGCGGTCCATCTGTGGTTTGATCCCTTGGCCATGTCATACCAAAAGATGTTACTTTCTGTTACTCTAACAGGTGCTTGGCATAAAGGGGCTGAACAAGGACTGGTCAGCTCGGATTCAGTACACTTTGCCGGAGTGTGGCATCCATGTAAAACTATGGCATGGCATCTCGGTAGGCTGGTACCATAAAACTGGAATAAATCCAGAAAGCAACAAGTACAAGCAGCCACACTTACATGCATTATAATTATAACAGTCTGCTTGTAAAGCTTGAAGCTCTGCATAAGTATTACCCAGGTCAATGGATCAGTGAGCACTCATTCTCAACTCCCTAGGAATACACAATCCAAGCTGCCTGAAGCTCTAGAAGATCAATCACCCACATTACTATGTCATCCTACTAGATACCCATTCACTGCTGGGTGAACAGAGGCATATTTCATTTGCCCATGAAGACACATGTGCTTACTGCAATTCAGTTTGGGGCAGGACAGAAGACCTAATAACTCTCAGGAGCCAAGCTGCCAAACACAGTCACCCATCCAAGGACTCTCCGCAACAACCTTTCACTTCGCCTGACTTGTGACAATGCATTATGCACAGGATCACCATTAATGTTGCTGTAGTGAAATAATCTTGAGACCCATTCGAACCCGGATCTTCAAATATACTTACAAAACCAATAACTACTTGGTTTTCTTACCCCAAACAATGATCCTAGAATCTGATTATTTCAGTCATTACACAACATTAAAGATTTAACCTTTGGTCATCTAAAACTATCATGTTGAGCCTTACAAAGATTCAAAGGGAGTTGATACACTATTACAATATCTTGTTCCGAATGGGACTAGTTTGTGAAAGTTTGATCCAGATGTCATGCATTATTTGAAAAGTAAATTTAATGACAATCATATCCTTCAACAAACCTATTAGCCTGTGAATCTGTATGCTGTCAATATATACTACTCAAAAGAAGTTAAAGAACACCCGATTTTTTAATATGACTATAGTTTATGTCATGGCTGGTGGGTATTGCAACACAGCCTTCCATTTGTGGGTGTTCTTTTAACTTGTTTTGAATAGTATATGTACCAGAAGTATAGTAGTATATGAATCACAAGAAAATGTAGAATAAATTATAAATACAAATGTTTCCCACACGATGAACACATTATCACAGTGCAGACAGACCAAGGGTCATAACTGGAGCACACCCAGGATTAAAACTTCTGATGGCACAGCAGGGAATGTAAGGAAAACAAAACAAGAGTACCATTCATACGCTATCTGCAATAAACCTTTATTATAAGCAGTAGTATGCCTTGTATATTAGTACTGTACAGATCTTCCTATTAACATGATTAACCCATATAACAAGATCCAATAATAAAATAGATTTTAATACAAGAAAAAAACCCAGTTGTAAATAATATTAAAGAATAAATGCTATATCATCAAGATCATAACCTCTGATATTTGAATTATGGTTAATAAACAAGTTCAAACAAACATAATGCTATCTTGCTTCTACCATTAGTACAAAGGAGGGATGAGTATTGTCAGTAACAAATGCATTGTGATTAATTCATACTCTGTGACTACTGCAATATGTATTGTAGTGAGTTTACCACTTCGGTGAAACCCACGAACACAGCTATGGTGCTGACAAACCTAGAAACATTATCAGGCGAACCCAAGGGATGCAACTCTGCACAGAAACTTCCAGTTCCTTTGGCAAAAAAAAATAACTGTCATGGTTCTCAGAAACAGCCCGCATCATCATAAAGTTTGCCACCCGTTTCGTTTTTATTTCCATTTTATAGAAGCAAACAAAGAAATCCTTCAATATTCCAAATCCACTGGTAGTCAAATACTGTATTCCAGTATTTTACTCATCAATGAATACATCTATGGAGGGAGGCTCATTCCTAGGTTGATTGTACACAACTATTTATTTGGTTACATACTAGCTGGAACAAAAACAAAAACAAACAAAAAACCTGCCAGCTCACACAATATTTTCAAAAACCACTGCCAGAAAACCAATTCTTATATTTTTTAAGCCCTAGACAACTGCGACACCTGTAAGCCCCATGCCCTCCATGATAGAACAAATAACCTCTCAGAGACCAAGGAATATGGAGCCCATGGCATACATTTGTCTTACCTAAGTAATTATTTTCACAGATTATATGGTCCCCGGGTCACATGACCACTAAATACTCACCACAGTCTAAAGCTCTGGTCCCTGTTCCACAAAGCCATCTTAGAGCTATGACTGTTGTAAGTCACTGATAAAGTATGGAAGTTATGATCATCCTAGCCCTATGGTCGCTTTGTGGGACGGGCCCACATTCTTTCCTCACTACCACCAACAACTTATGGCTATAACAAGATATTATTTCTTGAGGTTAACACAATACACACAAAAAAGTAGATTCATCTGCTACATGTTCTGAACAACGGTCAGCATGATGACATTCTGGTCAGCAGCTATCTGTCCATGGTCCTGCTGCTGCTGCTGCTGCAAGTTCTGCTGGCTGTCCTGATAATGGGCCACATCAACCTCTGGTACCCCACTGTACTGCATCTGGGTAGTGTTATACTGGCCATGCTGAGATGGACCAATCTGACTTGGATCAATAGTTGCCAGGACAATAGTATTAGATTCTGTAGGAAAATGGCCAACATCAGTGATGTCCTGAACCTCTTCAATAACCGTATCAGGCCCGGACAGAGTTAGGAACTCACTCGATGTTCCTGATTCCATCAGTTTCTGATCAGGATAACCAGGCTTCATATTGTTGGGCAGTGCTGCCTTCATCGGCCCTCTGTGTCGGTTTTCATGCTTCCTGAGATCAGCCGGACGATTAAAACCCTTACCACATGTTTTACACAGGTGAGACTTAGCCTCGAGATGACGCTTCTTGTGTTCGTTTAGGGAGGATTCCTTTGCAAAGGCACGTCCACATGTGTCACAACCATAGGGTCTTTCTCCAGTGTGGAGTCCCACGTGACTTTGGAGCGCTTGGTTGTGGGGAAAACCCAACCCACAGACATTGCAATAGACTTTTCTGCTCTTGCAAAATTTTGGATGCACCTTCTGAAGATATTTGATATCAGTGAACCAGTCGTTACACAGATTACATTGAACAAGGTCTTCTCCTGTATGTGTTTTCATGTGGTTTCTGCAGTGGGTGTTACTACGGAACTTTTTACCACAGTATTTACAAGAATGAGGCTTGTAGCCTTTATGAGTTTGATTATGCGACCATAACGACTTGGAATTTGGAAACCTCTTACCACACTGTTCACAGACAAACTTCTTCTCTGGCTTATGAGTCTGGACGTGACGAATCAGTGCCCGATCACCTCTAAATTCTTTTCCACAAACTTTACAAGCTTTCAGGACGTTGTATTCCTCAGTATGAGTCACTGCATGATGCTGAAGAGTGTTTTTAGTTGTGTAGGTCCTGCCGCAGACATCACACTGAAAAGGACGTTCACCAGAATGAATTCTCATATGAATATCAAGATCATTTCTTGTATAGAACCTTTTTGAACAATTCTCACAGCCCAATGGTTTAACTGTCACATGAGTTCTAGAATGTTTCTTAAACACTTGGTACGACTTGAATCCTTTGCCACATATCTCACAATTGAAGGGCAGGATGCCGTTATGATTGTACATGTGTTCCTTGAGCCGATGAGCAAAGACAAATCGTTGGCTGCACTCGCTGCACTTGTGCACCCCAGTGCTGTGAGACATGATATGTCTTCGTAAGGACTGACTGTTGGCGTATCTGTTGCCACACTTGTCACACTTGTGGGGCTTCTGTGTCTCATGGGTCCACTTGTGATCACGGAAGTAGGAGATGTGGGAAAACTTCTTCTTACAGACTTCACATTCATACTCCCAGCTGTCTCTAGGAATATGCTGGCTCGAATGCTTTTCCATGACTTGTCTGCTGAAGAAAGATTTGCCACAAACATCACAAGGAAAAGGACGGTCATCAGAGTGGCGTTTCTGGTGTTTCTCCAGGAGCACCTCGGACACAAAAGCTTTGGAACAGATTCTGCACTTGAAGTTTGCCTCTTGGTCGGCTTTATGGAACTTCTTATGTCTCAGGAACACCGAATGGATTTGAAATGATTTTCCACATATGTCACATTTATACTGTTTTTTCTTTGCCAGTGTCCTGTTTTCCTGATTTTCATCAAGGGCACTATCATTTGAAATTTCAGATTCACTTCTGTAGCTGCCCTGATGACTAAGTGAGTCATCATCTCCTTCTCCGGGTTCACAGTCAATGTTCACATCATCCTCATCACCATAATCATCATCATCACAATCGTCACTCAAAGTTTTCGTTTCTGGTTCTTGTTCTGACCTCTTTTCAACTGTTGAAAGTGTTGAGGACACCTCTTCAACTTTTACTATGTCAGTCAAACTTATTCCTTGCCCTGTCTGTTCGCCCAAAATGTCCATCTTTGTTTTCTTGCTACCCTTCACCACTGCATGCTCACGAATATGTCGCCGTAGTGCTGTTGAACTGGAGTAGCTCTTCTGACATTCCTTGCACTTGAAAGGCTTTACCTGAGCATGATTCTTGACATGTTCTCTGTAGCAAAAGGCTTCTGTGAAGCCTTTTTTGCAGATATTACACTTGTATGCCCTCTGTTCTTCAGGAATATGTTTCTTCAAGTGTTTCTTGAGGACATACTTGCTTGAAAACTTGCCCCCACATACTGCACACTTGCAGGAGTTGGTACCGGAGTGCTTCATGAGATGAGTGATAAATACAGCCTCATCGCCAAATGACCCATCACAAATTTCACATACAATGTCTTTGAATGTATGAAGGGCAGCTGTATCTTCAGGTAAGCTGTTTTCATTGAGGGAGTCACTAAATGATTCCGCATCTGAATCTTCAGGAGGGTTTTTAATCTGTCTTCTTTCATCTTGAATAAAAGATGTTTCTTGGTCTCTTTGAGCATTTACTTCAATGCTATTCCTCTCACCATATAACTTTTTAGTTCTTCTTCTTGTACTGCGTCTCACTGGACCACAGTCTTTGCAGGTATTTTCACTGCTGTCGCTAAAAACAAACTTCATAGTGACAACCTTTTTGAAGAATTTACGACAACAGTCACATTTGATAGAATCCATCACTATCTTACCACTGGTGTTAACAGTTGGTAGGCCCGTTTTTCCAACAAGATCCATAAAACTATCTGCATCTCCACTACCAACCTTCACCTTGAAGTTAAGGTCAAGGTCTTCTGGACCAACAATGTGTGCTTTCACAAGTGTACATTGCAAAGCTGATACCAATGTCTTCATACAGTCATCTTTGTCTTTCATGACACTCATTGTAAGAAATTTTCTCCTCCTCTTTCCTCCTTCACAATTTTCCAGAAACCTGCAAACATCGATTAACAGAAAAATTTAATTTTAATCACCTATTTTTGATTATCTTCAAATGACAATGCAAATGTCGGCAGAAATTTTTGTTCCAGCTACTTTTTCAGATGCTAGATGCTACATCACAGCTTGTGCAGGGTTCACTCTGGGAATTTTCTGACATGGGCCCTTTATGTGAAAATCGAAAATATTCCAGAGGTACAACCACACTTGCCCATACAGCACAATGTTAAATTGCCCCATTGTATTTGAAAATGTGGGCCTTTTTTCAAATTTAGGGACTAAAAGCAGAAGGCCCAACCCTAGAATCATCCCTGCCTGTGAAGGTAAGTGCAAAATCAGCGTCAGGCTCTGGTCTGTGCCCAAACCTTTTGATTCCAACAGCCCCTACTTGGCACTTTGCATCATGTTTAGATCAATTTCATATTATTGAAATCGCAGTAAGAAGCTGATCTTACTAGGCCAAACAGAACTTTACTAGACTCAGGCTTTGGACTAGAGGCTAAAGTCGCAGACTGACGCTCCATTAGAGCACAAGTGTAGGAGGCATTTGTAGTTATATGTTAGTGACAGTAGATGGCTGATAGTAAGCAGTGATAGCAGTACATATAGCTGATATCGCAGCCAGTTTTCAAAAAGATAGTCTGATAGATTGATAGCCTGGATATAGCATCATATCTACTTCACTACACAATGTACATAGACTGGCACCAATCATACGGGTTACAGCTAAAACGGAACCTCAGCCAAATGGCACTTCAGCCAAATGGCTTTGAGTGAAAACGGCACCTCGACTGATTGGGAGGCGTATCTAAACTTACCATTGAAATATCACATGCTTTGAAGTTATAAGTACCTTTACTTAAATCAAATCAATAACAAGCTGAAACTGAGTCTGGTGGAAACGTCAAGAAATTGGACAACAGGTATATACTATATATTCAATATTTATTTAAGTAAGTAGGAAATAAATAGTAATTTTACAGATATTTCATATATCTCCCCTTTCTGCCACAGCCGACATCACAAGAATGTTTCGTCAGATAACAGAAAACAAGGAAAACATAAATCGTTATTTAAAATAGAGGTGCCGATTTTGCCTGACAATTGGTAGCCGCTTTTGCCAAATGATGTGCCGTTTTAGCCCGAGAAATCTGGGGTAGGCAAGAATATAGATAGATCTAGGGATACATATTTGGCATTTACAAAAGGGGACTTTCAGAAGGTGGAAAATACCATTGTATTTACTCGGGCGAGGGATTCGGTTTTTTTCTGGCGTAATGCACGTTTCCAGTTTCAAAAAACAAAAACAACTTTGGTAGGCCTAACTCTTTTAGCATGTTTTTAAGACAGTGAAGATGAGCGTTCTCGTAGCCGCGTTCTCAATTAGGTATTATCAGAATAACAGTCCCAACTGATTCACATTATTTGTCACAAAAACATTAGCGAGACGACTGGTAAACCGCAATCTTGCCTAATTTACTATTTCATACTACATATGGCTGGGAAATCGAACTGACGAAAGTCACATTCACCAAATCAACTTGGGATTGGCCGAATAACTGTTCCACAACATTCATTTTTTCGTCACAACGACATTAGATGTGTAATATACAAATCTAGCTACCTTCCTTTGGCGCACTTAACAAAATAAATCTGAGAATAAAATCATATTCATTTCATTCAAAGTCCCCCAAAACAACGCTCAAGGGACGTAACTCATTGAAAGGGAAGTAAGTCACGATATGTATATATAGGATACGCTAGAAAAAAAAAAGTGTGATACTGATGATTTTCATGTAAGCAGCTGGTAAGATCTGGTTACACTATGTTATTTTGGCATAATATGGTTGGCTTATGCATTACTAATATGTTGAATATAGCGCACATTCTAAATATTGGAGACTTCCGATTTTTTTGTTCATGTTATATATCACATGAACAAAAACGAAATACTAAAGCATAAAACAGATCCACTACAGGGAGCAGCTGTTGTCAATACCTCTACAAATTTATGCAAGGTCATAGTTGAAATATATCTTTCATACTTTCATATTCGAATTATTATAATTATTATTATTAGTAGTAATTGTCGTCGTCGTCGTAGTAGTAGTAGTAGTAGTAGTAGTAGTAGTAGTAGTAGTAGTAGTAGTAGTAGTAGCAATTTATACACAACTTACCTTTCGCAATGTGACGGCATTCCTCAAACGGCCTATTAGGCAAAACTCTCAAAGTTTGCATGTTTCTTAGTGTTGGCGTGGATAAAAAACTTTCCATGATCCGTGACAAGTTATGTATTTTTAGTTTTAACCATTTGGGTCACAAGTGAAACAGTGGGTTGATAGGGGCTACCTGACACACAAGAACCTATTTATCTGTTTTTGCCCCAAGTGTATACATACCATATTACCTATGTTCTTCATAAATTCAAAAACAACAGGCGCCCTCTCTAAACTACTCAATTCAAGCATTCTTTTTCTCATCCAATGGTTGTTTCTATGAGATGGGGGGACTGAAACTGGTGTGAGAATATTTACACTGCATCAGTAATGCTGCAGCTAGCCGAATCATGGTATAAAATTGAATCCCAGGAGTTGCTTTGAAATTGCATATTCAAATTTGTGTAATATTTGTCGAAATGGCCACAAAAATCAATTTAAGTTGTTCTTTGTATTTAGGCCAAAGATAATCAAACAGTGTTGTCGTTTGGGTTCGAATCTCATTCGGTGTGTTTCGAGAAAACATATTGCGTTAACATTGATTATACGTTTAATGTTGTGTCAGTATATGAAATGTTTCTTCTTTATGCCGCACCCAGTAATATTCCACCTAAATGATGGCGCCCTGTAAATAATAAAGTCTTGACCAGACAATCCAGTGATTGATATTGTGAGTAAAGGACCACACATTAGGCTAGAGTGACACACAATCAACCTGACCACGATTCATAAAATCACCTTGACGACAAACATCGGTTGCTGGGGAATAAGAACAGTACACAAACAGCATCTCCGTTGAATCAGGACTTTGTCTGACGGTGTTCCATCAGCATGTGCATGTATCGGTGCACAGCGAAGAACTGAGTCAATTCTTGAACTGTTCTTGGACGCTGCAATTGTCAAGCAGCAAAGAGAATTTCACCCTCACCCCAACACAGGTGAGGTGAAATTGGGTTTAACGTTTTGTCGAAGATAATTGCACTTGCATGCGCGCGTGCGTGCGTGGCTACTTGTACTAGTCCGGACTGATGCCGATTTATTGTGCTAGGTCACTGAGATACTATGCCGCAGTTTAACATGAATACCCCACTCAGACACAGTATACTGACTCTGAGCCAACCAGTCCTTGTTTTAGCCCCCTAATGCCGAGCGCCAGACATGGTAACAATAAGTACCATCTTTTAACGACTTTTGGTATGACGCGGCCGGGGATCGGACCCTGGACCTTCCGCTCTCCACGCTCGAGACCACAGATCGAGGCGGTCCACCCCAACACAGTCAGGATCCGCTTACGTCATTACGGGCTACGACCACGTTGTCCCGCCATACGACCTATCCTGATGTAACGTCATAAACAAAACCATCAAAGGTGGTGCCGAAATCACATCTGTCAACTTCGGTTGTGGTGGAGGACTGTTGTTTTTACAAACAAATCCAAGATGTAACATTTCCCATAGAGACTAGTATACAGACGCCTTGGTGAGCATCATGCTCAAGCCTGTCATTGAGAGGAATCACTTTGGGGATGGTTCTGTGATGATATGGGGTGGGATAAGAGCATGTCAGAGAACCCTTTAGTTGTTGTTCAGAGCAATTTGACAAGTGTGGGCTACATATTCTCAGACCAATGGCAATTCCGTTTCTTCAACGACATGGCCCGGGATTGACATTCCAACAGGATAATTCCCGTCACTACACGGCTAGGGATGCTATGCCTTTTCTTCAACAGCACCATGTTCAGTACTGCCTTGGACTCAAAGTCACCGGGTCTCTCCCCTATAGAACTTGTGTGGTATGAAATGGAACGACGTCTGCGCCGTGCACCAAAATCAGTTAGATTACGTTCGTGACGTGGCAGATTCTATGTGTCGGCGATGCGCTCCTCACGGTGGGCATGCCCGTTATTGAGTATGACATTGTTGCTTGACCCCTGCCCAGCATTTGGACTCGTAACGTTAATATCATGGACATGAAATATTCTGTTCTGCTGTCTTATGATCTCTACATCCACCTATTAAAGTTTACATGGACTCTTTTCATTGTTATAATTTACCATAAGAATTTTAACAATGCACAGGTTTTTTTGTGGCTAATATATCAACACAAGTCACTAAAAGTTTAAGATTTGCCAAAGAGTTTTAAACTCTAATTGACGAGTGTTAAAATAACTGATATCAAAAGACATCATGGTAACTGATAGTCTGCAAAGCATTGAGTTGCAATTCATTGATCTCACCCAAGCATGTCTTCTGTGGAAGCCAGTTTTGGATGATGAGTGTAAATCACTGCAGCCTGGAAAGTGAGTGGGTGAGTGGGTATAGTTTTACACCGCCTAGCAATATCACAGAGGGGGACACTGGAAAATGGGCTTCACATATTGTACCTATGTGGGGAATCGAACCCGGGTCTTTGACGTGAGGAGCCAACACTTTAACCACTAGGCTACCCCAACCACCCCAGTCTGTAAAGAGTCTGGACCAGGCAAACCAGTGAAGGAAAGCATGATCCCTGATCCCCTTAGTTAGCTCTTATGACACTGGGGAGGTACTTGGGACCTATTCTGAGAGAAAATCCCCCAGAGCTTTGCTGCACATCCAGCAAGCTCAAACCTGAGTTTTTATATTCTGAGGTGGTGAAGAAATTGTTTGTTGTGCCCTGTTTCTTAAACTTGAATAAGACTTCACCAGTCTCTGATAAATATATAGTGAGTGAGTGAGTATGGTTTTATGCCGCTTTTAGCAATATTACAGCAATATCAGGGCAGGGGACACCAGAAATGGGCTTCACACATTGTACACGTCGGGAATCGATCCCAGGTCTGTGGCGTGACGAGCGAACGCTTTAACCACTAGGCTACCCGACCGGCCCTGATAACCTGTGTCACACACTTTGGTGCAGTGATGACTCAGCCTTACATCACTGCCACCAGCCAATTTGCATATCATGATCAGACTTTTTTGCTTGTAAGCAAACACGATCATTCTGAAATCAGATAGACGGGCCTATAGATGCATTCCAGTGAATTTTGGAGATTTTTTTGCATAATAAAGATATGCTACTAGAACAGCCATAGTGAGGAATATGACAATGTATCTTCACACAAAGTGACCGTACAGCTAGCTCTCAAATGAGCTTTGATTTAAGCATTTACAGCCATTGTAAACAAGGGATAAATGAGCAAATGGAAATAGTTTTACACGTTTCAGGATATTTTGTAATCACTTCAAGACATAAATCTGTCTAAGTGTGTGGACTTTAAAAATTGAAAGCTGAAAAACAAATGTAATTTGTTGAATGGAATGTGTAAAATATACAGGACGAAAATACTTCGGGGTTTTTTTTTTTTGGTTTTTTTTTGGGGGGGGGAGGGATGTTTTATGAAGTGAATAATCAGCACACAATTTCATAAAAATACCCCCGCTCCAATATTCATGAACCCTAAGATGTTTTGTGTAGTTTATGTCAATTCGTCACCTCTTGCTGGCCTGTGGCAGAGGTACTTGGATAACCGTTAGGAGCCCTTGGTAGGCGAGGCGAGAACATCACATTCAAGATTGTTGCACTTATTTAGCGACTTATATGTGCATGCGTGTGGCCTTGTACTTATCTGGACTAATCCCGATTTAATACTGCTAGCCTGCCTACAGAGATACCATGCCGCACGTAAACACGAATACTCCACTCACAGTATACTGACTGTGATTCCTAGTGTTATCCCATTAATGCTGAACACCAGGCAAGGTAACAACAAGTTACATCTTTTGATATCTTTTGGTATGACGCAGACTGATTTCAACCCCACACCCACAGCCCCCCTACCCCCTGACCTTCCGCTCTCTGGACAGATGCTCTATCACAGAGGCTGTTAGCCCTGCCGCAGGAGAGTGCCTGTGGCATTCATGTCTGATCCATTTGTCTTGTGTACAATGCTCAACGTACAATACTGTCATTCAAGCCACTAAGAAAGCAACACATCATTTGTAAAAGTCAATTTTATTTAACAAATGAGACAAGGATTATACAGGTGTTGGGTGCAAGTCAAGTGCAGTCTTTGAACATCTGAATCAAATCTTTAAAATAACAACTTACTAATCTTCCAATCATATCCATAAAATAACATGTTCTGGTAATAAATTGTTCCCACACCTATCAAAAAACACTATTTCATAGAGGGCACACAAATATCATGTACTGTTATAATGTAAAGAATGTAATGCACCAAATCCACACCACAAGCGCTACATTATTACCCCAGTCATTGGATCAGTGTGTACTTGATTTTCATTCTCAGCTCCCTGGGAAGTATACAACCCAAGCTGCCTGTGAACGCTAGGTTACCAGTCATATTACCATCTCATCCTACCAATTACTTGGCTGAAGATGATTTTGCAACCATATGTTTGCATTGTCTTGACATACATCTCATAAATAATCAGCTTGGGCTAAAGACATATAAGACATTTGCTCATGTACAAATATTTTCAAAATGCTTCCTGAAAACCTGCAAATCAGCATTTTTAATACATTTTAGTCATACACATACTTTTAGTTGTTTTTTTAGAAGTCCAGCACACGCACATACTGAAATAGACTGTCTCTTTCTGTGAACATACCTGATATATTTCATAACAATTTCTAAACATTTTGTTCATTTCATAAATTATGCATGATGCTGTGGGCCTATTAGGTCCCATATTGTACTGTGTCCTTTAACTGTCTAAAAAACAACAACACATTTTATATATCCACTGTTCCATGTTGCAAGTGATTGCACTGCACTGACCACTATGAACATTGTGTCTACTGGTCAAAACATTCATAGATGTCATTTAAACATAAATTTGGTGGCCACATAAGGAGTATTTGTTCTGTTACGAGAAACAATTATTTTTTTTTGACATTAGCATGATTATTGATGCAGGTGATTAATGCCTATATAATGAACCTGATCATAAAGGGAGAAAGAAAACGTGCACTTGGGTTGTATTTTGATAAGATACAAATTAAACAATTTAACACGCTAAAAGGTTACCTTCAACTTGTTTATTGTAACTACATCCAGAAGTGTCATTCATTCTCATATACTGAAACTTTGTTAACACATATTCAAATTTTGGTAATATTTGACAAAATGGCCTCAAATATCAAATTAAGTTGTTCTGTATATTTAGGCATAAGATGATGAAATGCAACAATGTCATTTTGTCATACAGTCACCATTCTTTGTCATGTCAGTCAATATTTACTGCTAACATTTTTTTCCTGTACTTCAAATAAAGTTGATTCTGTGTCTTCATTGTCAGTTTATTTTGTTGTGTATGCATCTTTAGGCATGAAACTTTAGTTTATCATGTTTGCAATGTTATTCATAACTGCTAAAACACTTAGTGATTTTTTCATTTATAAAAAAAGTTTGAACAATTTTACAGATTAAGATTTCAGAAAGATTTTGGCAAAGAAATGTTTTTTGCTTCCTACAAATGTCTTAGACCGATGCTTGATAGGTATGATGGCAAAGAGCTATTTGAGAAAACATGCTACTCAAAAGAAGTTAAAGATCACCTGGGTCTTTCATATTACTATATATTAACTATAGTAATATGAAAGAATCAGGTATTCCACTTCTTTTGTGTAGTATATTACAGTTCACAAACTTAAACTGAAAATACAAAATGTTAATTTTTTAGAACAATATATACAACAACCCAAACAATGCTAAATAAAGTGTAAGTACAAAAGCTAAACACTCAGAAATGTTTCTTACACCACAGATATCTGTCTATGACCATAAAGAAACAATTCGAGAGAAAGAATAAAAGAATAACAAAAGAAAGCAAAAATTATCTAAAGATCAGTACACAAATCTCTCATGCTTATTACAGATCCCACATGGTAATGTTATATACCACTCAAAAGAAGTTAAAGAACACCATATTAATTCATATTACTATATTCTGTCATGTATTCTTTGGAGCAGTATATATCATTAGTATATTATCTTAGCTACAGACAAATCCCACAAGCACCTGCTCCCAAGTATTGCCTGATGATCTCAAAGTGCAGGGCTTCAAACTCATGAGAATAAATAACAATCAAGAGACCTATTGCCTGTGAGAGCCGTCGGGTAACCTAGTGGTTAAAGCGTCCGCTCATCACGCCGAAGTCCCGGGTTCGATTCCCGACATGGGTACAATGTGTGAAGCCCATTTCTGGTGTTCCCCGCCGTGATATTGCTGGAATATTGCTAAAAGCGGCGTAAAACCATACTCACTCACTCATTGCCTGTGACAATGGATGGCCAGGTTGGAAACACGTTGGCCAGAAAGTGAAAGGTCATTTGTTATTTTTTTATGGGTCAGTGACCTCTGGCAATCAAAAGCACAGCATATATGTACCTTTCATTGTGTTGAGGCTAGTGTTAATTCCTCTGCCAGTCTTTGGACCTTTCCTTCACAGTATGTCCAAAGTTGGAGATAAAAAAATATAGCTGTTGTCCTCAACATGCTCTTGTACATGCTAGTAAGATCATAACTTGAAATATTCCTGTCCGCTTTAACAAAACAATACCTATTCAAATATGTCAAATCTAAACTGACCAAATGTCACCCCAAACAAGTCCATAACATCTTTTATCATGTTAATTATAAATTAACGTAATGCCATCAAGTCTAAAATCAATACATTGTGGAACCATTTTTTGTTGACAGATTAACAATACACCAGTCATTCTATTTACATAAACATGCATACATGTTTCTGGTATGACCTGCTCTTAGCTGACCGAGGGCAAAGCAGGGAATGTCATTGTTCACTGTGTTTCTGGTATCATGGCCACCATAATGATTTCATTCTCCCTACCACTATCAATGGTGGAGTATGACCTGCTCTTAGCTGACCGAGGGCAAAGCAGGGAAAGTCATTGTTCACTGTGTTACTGGTATCATGGCCACCATAATGATTTCATTCTCCCTACCACTATCAATGGTGGCATATGACCTGCTCTTAGCTGACCGTCGTCACCCCGAAGACACGGGTTCGATTCCCGTACAATGTGTGGAGCCCATTTCTGGTGTCCCCCGCCGTGATATTGCTGGAATATTGCTAAAAGCGGCGTAAAACCATACTCACTCACTCACTCTTAGCTGACCGAGGGCAAAGCAGAGTAAGTGATTGTTCACTGTGTTTCTGGTATCATGGCCACCATAATGATTTCATTCTCCCCGCCACTAACTTGAAGCTGACTTGTATCGATGGTGGTGAGTATGACCTGCTCAGAGCTGACTGACGGCAAAGCAGACTCCTGTATGTACGAGTTTCCATCCAGATGTACCACCTGAGTGTACGCCCCAATGTCTCCCTGTATAAACTGCACTTCAGTCATATCCTGCACCACCTGAACATCACACTCGTTCATCTCACTGATGCTTGCAGTTGCTTCAGCCAAAATATCACGCCTTTCTTCCTCAGACTTAATCTTTTGGCAGGCAAACACTTCATCCAGGAAAGATGAGTGATCTATTGACGTTTGTGTGGCAATTTGATGACTGGATGATTCTGCCAGGTCTTTCTTCAATGCCTCCACCATTTCATTCTCTCTCTCTTTCTTCCTGTGGTACTCCTCATGCTTTCTTACATCACATTTCCGATCAAAGCGTTTCTCACAGAGGTTACAAGCATATTTCTTCCTCTCATGTTCGTCTTGATGGGCCCTCAAATGCTCTTCCTTACCATATGCCCGACCACACACCTTACATTCAAATGGACGCTTTCCAGTATGAACTCCAATGTGACTTTGCAGATAGCGAACACGTTTAAACTTTCGACCACAAAATCGGCAACATTTCTTATTATCACACTCTCTTAAGTGAGTAGTTTGCAAGAACATAATATCTCGGAAGTATATTCCACACCGAGGGCATTTTACTTTGTCTGGTCCTTCATGTACTTTCATATGACTCTTCAACCGTGTTTCCAACGAGAACACCTTTTCACATTCCTGACATTTAAATTTGCCCTTATGCTGCTTCTGATGGTACACCAAGTCTGATTTTCTGATGAAACATTTACCGCAGGTTTCGCATTTCAAATTGCGCTCTCCAAGGTGACGTTCCATGTGGTGCTTGTACTTGTTCTCAAGATAGAATCCCTTCTCGCATATACTACATTTATAGTTTTTGGTCTTACTGTGGTACTGAATATGGTTCTTGAAGGAGGTCCTGAATTTGAAAGATTTCCCACAGGTTTCACACTGGAATGGCTTCAAGTCTCCATGGCACAATTCATGGATCTTGAGCTCGGCATTGAAGAAGAACGCCCGCTCACAGCCTGGATGCTGACATTTATGTTTTCTTATACCAGTGTGCTTCACCTTATGTCTGTTCAGCCCCGACTTGCTGTTGAAAGACTTTCCACAGTCATCACAGAGGTAAACTTGCTTCACAGCTTCATGCGTCTGCATATGGGTGTTCAGGCTACTGACCTGAGAGAAGAATCTCCCACATACTGTACACCCATGAGTCTTAGGTCCATGACACAGCTTATGTTTTTTCAACAAGCTATTTGAGACAAATCCTTTGTCACACATGTCACACTGAAAAGGTCTCTCGCCAGTGTGTTTCATCATGTGTTCTCGGAGATAACATGCCTCAGCAAATCTCTTCTCACACAACTCACATCCATAGGCCAGCTTTTCTTTTGAAATGTGCACCTTCAAATGCCTTCTCAGACCAAAATCATGATAAAAGGCTTGAGGACAAAGGTTGCATTGGAATGTTCTCTCTCCTTCATGTCTGATCATATGTCTTTTCAACTCACTTGGTACGAAAAAGCGTTTTTTGCATACAGTGCACTCATGTTTACAGATGCTGTGTTTCATAATCTTGTGTCGTCTCAGGGAATGTTGCAGTGTGAATACTTTGTCACACTGATCACAGCTGAACAGGCCACTTCTCCTTGTGGAGGCTTTCATTCTTTCCTTCTGAGCTGCTATCCTTTCAACATGCTTCTTAAAAGCAAATTCTCTCAAATCATCTGACTGGGCAGTTGTCTCCTTCTTGTGACTCCTTATGTGGCCTCTGAGAGAGAAGATGTTGTTGAATGTCAGACCACAAACATCACACATGGCTGTTTCCTTGTCCTGTTTCTTTCCCGTATTTTTGTTGAGAAGTTTATCTGACTTGACCTTGGTAACGACATCCCGACTTGAATGTTTGAACTTGATAAGATGGTCTCTCAGACTGCTGGGATACTTGTATTCCTTGTCACACGATTCACATTTGTAAGTCCTACCCTTGTGACTGTTCATGTGTCTCTTCAGGAGTGAGCGTGTCCGAAATAATTTCTGACAAACTGTACATTTGTTTGACCCAGTTTGATTGTGAGTCCATTTGTGGTATTCCAGTTCATTGTTATTGATGTACCCTTTCCCACAAATATCACAGATGAATGGCCGCCTGCTGGTGGGCAAGTGTGTACTGGTGTGCTTTTTGCAACTGGACATGCATTTAAAACTCTTAAAGCAAATTCTGCACTGAAATGGATTTCTTCCATCATGAAGCAGCTTATGCTGTTCCCGATTCTCCTTTGAGTGGAACTTGGCCTTGCATTGTTTGCATGGGAAACACACTTTTCCATATTTCTGATAGTGTTTGTCTAGGGTCACTTTAGAAAGGTATTTGCGGAAGCAAATTTTGCAACCATATTTTAACTGACTTCCTTTCATTTTGACATTTTTCACCTTAAAAGCGGTTTTTGCAGTTTTCTGTGTGTCCTCTGTTTCAGCTTTTTCATCATCTGCATGTTCCTCCTCTTCAACATGTTCTTCATCTATGTCTTGATGACCGCCATTCTCAACCCCCTCACAAACAATAAGATCAAGACACTCTTTCTCAAACAAACCCAGAGTAATGTTAGGCAGATTAATTTTTCCAATCGCAGAATCATTTGCATCAGTTTCCACGCCAACACTAACATCCTCGCTTTTCAATCCCAATGACTCCCTCATCGATTTCTCAGCTTTGATCATATGCTTAAGGTAGGTCCTTCTTTTCTTCTCCTCTCGCAATTCTTCCTTACTCCTATCCAATGGCTTAGGATCTCTTGGTGCTTTTTGAATAGGCTCTGCTGTATCCTCAGTGTAGTGGTCCTTATGGACATGAATGTGTTCCATGAGGCTGGCATACACCTTGTACATCCTGTTGCAAGTGTAGCATCGGTACTTTTTCGTACCGTGATACTTCATGTGTGCGTTGAGAAGATACCGAGCACCAAATTTGGAATCACACTGATCACATGCATAGGGACGGTGCTCAGCATGGATGTAGGAATGTTCGCGGAGTGAATGCTGCTCTGTAAATCCTTTCCCACATTTCATACAAATAAATGGCCTTTCATGAGGAGCCAGGTGAGTCTTTACATGTTTGTTGGCGGTTGAAGGATTTGGGAAGCTTTTGTGACATACTTCACAGACATATGGATGAATTCCTGAATGGGCTAATTTATGTTGCTCAACATCAGCTTGACTGTGAAAGGCAGCTGCACAGATATCACACTGCACACGCTCTGTGCCTGCCTTGTTGAGGTGACGCATAAGGTACCGTTTCATTGGGAAACTTTTATGGCAAACAAGGCAAGCGTATTCTTCTTGAAGTACTTTGGCTGAACACCCAGGTGTGACTGGCACAGGGACATGTACAATTCCAGTGGAGTCTGGACTTCTGTGCGATTTTCTGGTTTCTTTATCTGCATTTTCATGCTTAACTGGTGACTTAGCTTTATCACTTATTACTTCCTTGTTGGTAGTCTTCTTTAGGACAGTAGTCTCAACTGCAACAGTCCTGTACCCAGAAACAGTCTCAATTTCATGGTCTGCCACATCTTCAGACACAGTTGAAATATCGAAATCGGGATCATTTACTGAATTATCAAGAATTGCCTCATCTCCACTTTCATAATGAACTGAAATATCTTCCTCAAAACCAGCTCCCTTCTTTCTCTTCAAAGGTGGTGCGACTTGTGGACTATCGAGATCTTTATGCTCAGGTTTCCTTCCCGGCCTCTTCCCAGAGGAAGTTGAAACCTTTTTAGTTTTGCCTCCTACCTTTGGTGTAGTACCTGATGGATCTGCCCGATTAGCAGCATCAAGATTTGCAGGTTTTGTATCCTCTGTCGTTTCATTCTTTACTGCAGTCCTCCTGAACCTACTCTTGGTAGTTCGAGCTGATCTTCTGATACTACTGGAAGGAGTAGAAATTGCAACTGGAGGAGAGAAGGATGCTGCTGGTGGTGTCACAACATCAGATTCTACAGCATCACTTCTCTGAGTTGTACCAACACATGGTGTTGATACTTCCTCGTGAGGTGGCCCTGGTGCTTCAAGAGCAGGTCCTGTATCCAATGGTTTTATATCAACATCATCAATTCTTGTAAGTACAATCTTTGGCATCAACTTTATATGGTCAAGTGGACACAGAGGGCCGTGCGAACTCTGTAATGTTTCGGTTTTCTCCGGCAAATCAGATGATCTGGGCAATGTTTCGTCTTTCTCAGGCAGGTCAGATGATTTATGCAACATTTCATCTTTCTCAGGCAGATCAGCTGAGCTATGCAATGTTTCATCTTTCTCTGGCAGATCAGATGAGCTATGCAATGTTTGGTCTTTCTCGGGCAGATCAGATAATCTGTGCAACGGTTGGTCTTTCTCAGGCAGAACAGATGCTCTAGGCAATGTTTCATCTTTCGCAGATAGATCAATACTTCCATCTACATTATGTTCCTCCGTTAGCTTCAATTTCTTCCTTGGTCTTCCACGCTTCCTTTTTTGTTCAGTATTAGGTGCATCTGCATGGCAGTTGTAACAGAGATTCTTTTTCGCAATGACACTAAACACCAGCTCAAGTTGTCGATCGAGGCAGATAAGGTCTTTTCCACATGAACTACAGCCATTACAGACATTCCTTTGGATGACACCCACACCAAAATTACTGCACTTGATTATTCCTGTCTTGACCAAATCTATAAAGGATGGTTTCTGATCCTCTTCCACGTGGACTGCAACTTTTAGCTCAATGTCATGGTCACCAAGGACATTGGTCTCCTGTAGGACACAACTCAATGAAGAAGCTAGAATCTTCTGAACATTACCAGCCATTGTGGATACCTTGCAAGTCAGTTTTCCCTTTTAAATCTGTAACAAGATACATACAATGAAGTCATTTGGCATACAAGGATTCTGTCATGCTATCATTTAGGCCAAAAGTATTTCGAAAGTTTGTGACATTTTTTTAGTTTAATTACCGTACTTACATACTGCATCCAAAAGAAGTGTTGCTATGTGGTTACTACATGTATGTGTAATATCAATTTGTAAGATCAATTTTGCATTAGACCATACTTTTTATATTAGAAATAACTGTTAGAGAGTACACATTGTATCCGTGAAGATCTGGGTTAGAAAAGGTCTTCAGCAACCCATGCTTGCCGTAAAAGGTGACTATGCTTGTCATAAGAGGCAACTAACTGGGATCAGGTGGTCAGGCTTGCTGACTTGGTTGATGCATGTCATTGTATTCCAATTGTGTAGAGTGATGCTCATAGTGTCCATCAATGGATTGTAGGTTCAGACTCAATTACTTACAGTGAGTGAGTGAGTTGGGTTTTTAACGCCGCTTTTAACAGTATTCCAGTTATATCATGGCATGTCAGCTTAATGTGGGAGGAAAGCCCCAAGTGATGCAGGTCTCAAGACGTTTACCACTTCAGTGAAACCCACGAGCACTGGTATGGTGCTGACAAACCTAGAAACATAATCGGGGCGAACCGGGATTTGAACCCACAATCATAGGTTTCTGGCGGGACGCAACAATTACTTACAGACTGACGTCATGAAACTGGTAGTTACAGAATAAACAACAAACAAACTGAGTACACATTGTACATGATGTAAGAAGTTGATAACATCCCAGATACAAATATCATGTGTTGATAGTTTAACTGATAAACATACATACTGTTTCTTCTTCTTAGCTATCATATTAGTTTGTGAGTTTTTAGTCTTAAGGTTACAAACTGAAATAAAATATCAAACCTTGTTCGTAAATTGTTTCTCTTATGAAACTGTGAATACATCTACAGCAGTGACAATCATTTTACAACGTAACTGAGTCATTCAGGGGATATGAAATCCTGCCGTAACTTATCTCTCTGAAGTAAATACAGTTTTTAACATGGTAGTTGCAGATTCATCAGTACATGTTAGATATTGGTTAAAATACATGAACTAGATTTACAGAATGTTTACTGTTTGACTTGCTTACTTTTCACTTGAGACAAAATGGAATTATGCAATAGGGTTTTGACAAATGGCCCACTGGACAAATGACCATGAAATATTAACTGGTTCATAGACTGAATGACTGAATGTAAACTGAGTGAGTGAGTGAGTGAGTGAGTGAGTGAGTGAGTGAGTGAGTGAGTGAGTTAGTGAGTGAGTTCACAGTATGTCAAGTTAATGCAGGAGAGACCAAAGTGATGCAGGTCTCAGATGTTTACCACTTTAGTGAAACCCACAAGCATAGGTACTTGAACCCATGATCATAGGTTACCAGTAATTACCAGTTTTTTACTGGTAAAATTAGGCGTGGACCGGTAATTCATGTGACTACATGTATAAGTACCTTATAAATTCCTGCTTGTTGAACAAAACATCGGTGATATTCATATACCGGTAAGTACATTTTTTTTAACAAAGTCAGCTTGTCTGTTACCACCATTTTTAGCGCATACGTCTCGAAATATTAAAAAAAGAGAGAAATTTGTGAGAATGACGTTTAGATCTAACAAAGTTACTTCAGAGATGACATCTTTGCACTGAACATGATGTTGAAAGAATTATAACCAAATAATTTTCATACCTTTATTTATTGGTTGAAAGTTGGGACTTGCAAAAATTAGAGGGGACTGGTAATTTTTAGAGTTGCCAGTCCACAAGGACTGGCAGTCAAAAGCCAGTGGGAACACTGTGGTATACTGGTATATTGCACTATTCAAGATATTGCACTTATATAGTGACTGGCAACCACATGTAGGCCTCTGTGTGTACTAGTAGGGAATAATACTGGTTTTATAGTGCAAGCTGACTGAGGTACCATGCCAGAGTTTTACATGGACATCCCACTCACTTACACAGTATAACAACTCTGAGGCCAACAGTCCTTGTTTAAGTGCCTGAAAGGGACAGGTTGTTGACTGTTTTTAAGCTTTGTTTGTAAACAATAGCCAATAACCCGAGTTTACTCTGCCCGCCTTATTCCGTTTCTGCTCCAGTGACCACACCTAGGCCTGACAAGTGACTTTCCTCTTGTTTGTAAACAAATGCACTCATTCTGAAGTAACATGGAATGGAACAATATAAGCCATACTGTGCACCTTACATATTGTTTTGCATTACTAAATAGATATCAGAGCTCCAGATAAGCAGCGTATCTGCGTAAAATATGCATCAGAAATGCAGAAATACGCAGTAAAATAAAATCCACGCACATCAAATACGCAACGAACATTACAGATACGCTACAAAAATAAAACTTGTGCGTATCATCAACATATTGTGAAGTAACCTGCATATTCGATAAGCAAATCAGCAACTTATTTTGAAATTATAAATGGACATTCCGTCAACCTTGCCAAACTCCACGATGACAGTTACATCATGATCATTTGCCATCACACTTTCTTGTGGAAGTATCGTGGTATTTTTGAGTCCTGTAAAGCTCTCGAACCCACCGACACCAGTTTGCAGGGACTAGATGAATAGTGTTTTTAAATATTTAACTTAAATACCCACATGTGTAAAAACTAGTGGGTAACAGAAATTTGAATACCAAGATAGAATTACTGATACCCAATGATTTTAAAATGCATGGGTAAAATACCCACAACATCAAAAGCTTATCTGGAGCTCTGGATATACTACTACAACTGCGACAGTGAGATGTATGACAATATCGCCAGCTCTCAACAGGGCTTCAATGACCAGACGTCAAAGATAAATATGCAAATATACATATTTTTTCATGTTTTAAGACATTTTCTCAATGAAAGTTCAACATTTCATGACAAATGTATATTTTCTCAATAAAAGTCTATCGTTCTTCAGAAAAGTTTATCATTATCTAAATATGTAGACTTGTCCAAAAAGACACAGATGTTAAACACATGAATGGACTGTGTAAGATGTGACAGAGGTATTCGGGTGGCTTCAAGGAAATCTGGGTAGGAGAGTGATTGGCTTCATATGACTGGGGCACATTTTTACCATGTAATCGAGGCTTTGATAAACACTGGCTTCTAATCCAATCAAGCTGACACTTAGTTTTTTCTAACTCTGTCGTAAGAAAAACACAATAGCTTTTTCTTCAATTTGCCTTGATAAAAAAACAAGACTGAAGCCCGTTTACTCTGCACAAGACTTGTGTTGTCGGCTTCGCTGTGGGGAACGTTTGGGTTTGAGGACTGAATCAGGCATGTGACGTCACACTTGGAAATTATTTCATGCACACACAGAACCATTCACATACTGTCCCTTTTTATAGGGTTATCTATATTATAAATGACTATGGTTAGGTGCTCTACCGCCTAAATATTACTATCTCTTATGCATGGCTGCAGAGATGCGAGAGTGATCTCCCTTCTATCACTGACCATCAAGCTCCTTCCCAGCGCGTGACACCTTCATTACACTCTTGGTAACATCGCTGCCACCAGTGTGGGCGAGGCCATTACAAGAATCTTGAAATTTGGCCTCTAACCCCAAATGTAGTAACGTTCATACTTTTGTTTTTGTCTTTGGGAATGCCAACATAGTGAATTTTTAAAAGGTTTACGACTGACCATGTTTTCCAGATGAATTTCCTTTGTTGTTTGTATAATCAGATTGGTTCGAGATTGCAGACTAACGGAAAATCAACCAACTTCTCCCTTACATTCTTACTATATCAATAACATGATAGTTTTAGTGAAATAGAAATTCAAATTGACAAACATAGTAATTTAGCAGGGGTAAGTGTATTCGGCGTCACAACAGTCGTCATTTGTTTGTAAACATAACGGTCATTCAGTTGCGAGTCCAACTCCAAGCATGGTTGGGGCCACAGTGGGGAGTTTAGACGGGTGGCAGTGGTACCATAGAGAGCTCCGCAAACGGGATATCGCTGCGAGGAGCTTGATTGACCATGTGGAAGCTGTATACTCAACACTCAGCACAATAAACCTACTATCTTCAAACTATATATATTGAGGTATATCATGTATATTGAGAAGACAAAACACCTTTGATATCAAACACCAGGCAACAACTAAGTACACAAGCTGTGAGTGAGTGAGTGAGTGAGTGAGTTGGGTTTATTCCAGTAATCCCGTTATATCACAGCGTGTCAGCTTAATGTGTGAGGAAAGCCCGAAGTGATGCAGGTCTCAGACGTTTACCACTTCGGTGAAACCCACGAGCACGGGTATGGTGCTGACAAACCTAGAAATATAATAGGGGCGAATTGGGATTCAAACCCACAATCATAGGTTTCTGGCGTGCCCAAGGGACGCAAGTCTGCACAGCAAATCGCGGCGCCTTAGACTGGGCCACCCGTGCCCCCCCACACAAGCTGTGAAGATCCGGGGTAGAATAGGTCTTCAGCAACCCATCCTTGCCGTCAAAGGCGAATGTGCTTGTCATGAGAGGCGACTAACAGGATCAGGTGGTCAGGCTCACTGACTTGTTTGATGCATGCCATCTTATCCCAATGGCGTGGATCAATGCTCATGATGTCAATCACTGGATTGTCTAATGCAGACTCAACTATTTACAGTCTGCCATCATATAGCTGGAATATTAGTGCGACATTAAACAACAAACAAACAAAACTAAGGACACATTTTGTTGGGATCATCACACAATGATTCACAATGTGCAGTAAAGGGCCCTATCAATCGTTTCACAATTGATATAGGCAAGCGCTATGATTAATAAATATCACCATGTGCGTTTGTTATAGTTGGAGCACGGACCAATCACAGCACTTGATGACATCGAGCGCAGAGATTTTTTGTTTACTTCCATGACGTACAGCCGTGACTGAGCCAATATTTTGATAAAAATCACTCGATATAGGTAAAAAATTGAAAATAATGACCGCTTAATTGTGTCATGCAGGGCGAATGTGGAGGGAGGTGGACAGGTATTGTCAACATGACATGCAAACATTTCCAATTACTTTAAATGATACAGCCGATTTCAACTTTGGCCAAGATGGCATGACATACCTTGTCTATTTATACATAAATGTAGGTCCGGTGTTTCATTAATATTACTTTCCTGCTCCAGGGGGCTGGACATTTCCTAGAAGTTTATGGAACACAAATTAGACAAAAACGTGTTTTGGATAACAACTTCTTTATTATATTGTTGTGGGGACATCTTGTTATAGAATCTTATACCGTTGTCAAGCAAGACGGAAAGGGGCCTATCAGGACTGATCAGGTTTCATGTTTAGCCTAGTTCATGTTGTGTGCAAGTCAACCAGGTCATTGACATTATTGAATTATGACACAGGTAACTGGGCATAAATGTTCAACCTAATAACACAGATGACTGAGTGGTTGTGTGCGACCAGAAGTAGAGCCTACAACTACAAGGAGTTCGTCATTCCGAATACGCACAATGCCAATCTGGCGTTTTGATAGCCGCCATCTTGAACAGTGTTCGGAAAATGCGATTTTGGAACAGTACCAATTCATGTGATTACCGCGTAACAAGTGGTTAACTTACAAGAATGTTATTTTCCCATGCATTATATTTTTATGTCATAATTGTGTGCAAGTACAACCGTATGCATACCTTTCTTGGTGTCATTTACATCTACATTTTAGCTTTGTTACTTCCTCAATTGCATCAACGCCATTGAGTGCAGCCCTCTGCATGCTTTTAAGCCTCTGTTTGGGCTCCGTGCTCGAAGATTGCCGAACTTATCCGATTTGTTCCGCATGTAATTTTACAAGGGAGATAACTGTATCAATATGTTTGGTATCAACCCTCTAAATATCTTTTCAAACGTGGTTATGTCAAACAAAATGTGTTAGCAAAATTATAATCAAAGTTAAAAAAATGTTATTTTTGTTGAAAAAATGATTTGGTTGTTATCAAAAGAGAAATGTTTCATACCCAGTGCAAGAAGTGGGTGAGAGAGTGAGTGTGATTGGACACTCGCATATTGTACCCGTACTAGGATAATCAAACCCGGATTTCCGTCATAAGGAGCGAACGCTTAACCAATAAGTCTTGGCGATAATATCGCTCTTTAATCCGAGGAATGTATTGTTATACATTATTATAGTGAACCTGTGGGGATAAAAAGTACAAGAAACTGCCCCCCAAGCGGTATGCTGAGAGCACCACTATTACATAACTGACCCATGCATGTGGGTTAGAATTGGTCTTCAGCAACCAATGCTTGTCGTAAGAGGCAACTAACGGGATCCGGTGGCCCGACTCGCAGACTTGGTTGATGCATGTCCTTATACCTTCGATCGATGCTCATGACGTTAATCACTAGGTTGTTTGATCCAGAATCGAATATTTACAGACCGCCGGAATGTAGCTGGAATATTGCTGTGTGCGGCGTTAAACAACAAATAATGAAACAAACATTTTAATTGACCCCGCACTGTAAACACTCTGGTATTGTTTTACAGCATTCTCGATTATCCAGTATATATTATGTCGTCATTCTATTATATTTAATTTGTAAAAAAGGAGATATGATATACTGGATAATCCAGAATGCTGTAAAACAAAACGTAGTGTTTACACTTTACGCAGGGTGGTCTTACGGTAAGTAATCTACTTAGGTGAGTGAGTGAGTATAGGTTTTACAACTTTTTAGCAATATTCCAGCAGTATCACGGCAGAGGACACCAGAAATGGGCTTCACACGTTGTACCCCCGTGGGGAACCGAACGCTTGTTTTCACTTAAACGTATTAGCACACATGCAGCTATCTTTATATTATAAAGGCGAGGAGAATAGTGTATGGATATTGCAAGGAATAAATGGGCGACTGTTGGTTGTTATTAGACACAGTGCGTGCGTGCGTGCGTGCGTGCGTGCGTGCGTGCGTGTGTGTGTGTGTGTGTGGTGTGTGTAGTAGTAGTAGTAGTTCTGAGTAGGGGTGTGGGTGTGTGTGGGTGGTGGGGTGGGGGGGGTGGGGGGTGGGGTAGGTGGGTGGTGGTGGTATATTTTGGACCCTTCCCTATTAAAAAAGCTGGTACCGCCCTTGCTAGGCTACCCCACCAACCCCCGTGTAGATGAGCTTCTAGCAGTGCTGTGGTGTACAAAGTATCCAGTCAAATTATGATTACTCAGAAGCATGGTTTCCAGAACAAAAGAGCACAGTTTTTTACACCTAAAAAAACACATTTTGGGGTAAGTAAACCTTAATTTATCATCTATGCAATATTTATTTAATTCAAACTCTACACGGTCTAACGTGATATTTATTGTCTAACTTAAAAATCGGATTTTTTACGCACACGAATGAACTAAAAATACACAAATGTAATAGCGATTCGTTTCAATGTTCAAATTCCATTTGTCATCTTAGATATTTCTTGAATAAAAGTCGAATAATGTGTGGGTGTGTTCCCACACGTACATATAATACTCAAATAGATTAGCAATATTTATTACAAATAAAATCTAACATAAACCCTCCAAAATGCTGGAAATAGCGTTTAAGAGCCTCTGATTATTAAAAATTAATTTCAGGGGGATCATACCTAGCGCCCATACTTAGCGGGCCCTCGTAGATTTAGTTTTCCTTACAATTAAAATTAGCGAAGTTGCGCCCCTGTCTACCATAATGTATTCTGTGGAGTGAAACCACATCTGAGCTGAAGGTCCGTGGTTCGATCCTCTTACCGCGTCATACCAAAAGACGTTGAAGATGTGTATTTTTTAAAATATGTTTTTTGTTTTGTTTGTCGTTTAACGCCGCACTTAGCAATATTCCAGCTATATGACGGTGGTCTGTAAATAATCGAGTCTGGACCAGACAATCCAGTGATTGACATCATGAGCATCAAAAGATTTGTACTCGTCACCCTGTGCTCCGCATTACATTTCCAGGGGCGGTCGGGTAGCTGAGTGGTTAAAGCGTTCGCTCGTCACGCCGAAGACCCGGGTTCGATTCCCGACATGGGTACAATGTGTGAAGCCCATGTCTGGTGTCCCCCGCCGTGATATTGCTGGAATATTGCTAAAAGCGGCGTAAAACCAAACTCACTCACTCACTGTAAAAAGTGACTATCCTTGTCATAAGAGGCGACTAAGCGACTTAAAAACCATACTCACTCACTCACGCATTACATTTCCAACACCGCCGTCATATAGCTTGAATATTGCTGAGTGCGGCGTTAAACAACAAACCAACAACGTTTCCAACAAGGATTGGTCGGGCCGAAGTCTCTATCACGTATGTTGCGTTTGTGTTGGGTATCGGTGTTAAACTGCGACATGGTATCTCGTTGAGCCAGCGCTATAAAACCGACATACGTCCGGACTATTTTACAAGCAGACACACGCGTAAGAAATAATCTTGAATGCGACAGCAGACCACATTTCATCCCATCTCTATGCATTGAATCGAACAATGAAATATCAGGTAAGGTAAAAATAAGATGTGTGTGTGCTCCTGGCATGTTGAGTATCAGATGCAGGCTGTAGCATAAATGCCTTTACATGAACGCAAACCTATTATTATCATCTAAGGACGTCGACGTCATCCAACGTGGTCGGTATCAGCATCTTCGCTGATGTCTACAAAGTCATCTTGACCTTTGAACCTCCACACTGGCGGACCCACAGTGAGTAAAGTTTAAAGCTCGTAACCAGTATTCAAACAGCATTATGTCGGGTAAAGCAATGAACCCATATGTGGAATTGAACTCCACTCACTCACTCAATATTCACTATAGGTTAGATACTCACAAAAACAATGTTATGGTTACTGACGCATGTTTCAAGTTTTTTATATCATTTTTAAAAACAAAACAAAACTTGGTTGGCCTGCTATTTGCTATGTTCGGATAGCCCAGTGGTTAAAGCGTTCATCCGTGGGTTTCTATTCTCCACGTGGAGGGGTGGAATGTGTGAAGGACATCCATGGTATCTCTCGTCGCGATTGGTCGAATATTGAAAAAAGCCACTCTTTAACCCCTAAACAATTCATAGTTACCCCGCCTATTTTATAATACACGTTCCTAACCAAAGAACAAGTGGACGGTCGTTCTACCGAAGAACCGTTCAGGCACAAAATCCACTAGCGTGTGGCGACCTGTAAACTCGTTCATCCAGTCGCTGACGTGGATTCGTCAGTGGATAAACGGGGTCCAACACCTATCCTGAAATCGCTTTACCTGACTGTATTGGAAAGAGTCAACATAATCAGAGGTAAGGATATCCGGACGTGAAAATTTGTAATTGTGACAACATTTCTGTGATCACAGGCACACAGGGACCAAAGTGGGTACCATGACAGCCGTTTGTCACCGGGTTTTATGTCCCATAGAGTCACACGATGAATACGACAGGTATTCAAAATTGTAAACACGACATGAACTGAATTACTAAAATAGATTTATGAGAACCGGCTTTTGTGTGTTCTATGACATGATTCCTTGTGATATCAGTTGAAGTTTAACTATGTCAGTAATGTTGTATTTGGTTATTGAATAGGATATTGCTCCAGAAATATTCGAATTAAACAGGTTAACTGGGCGTTTTAAAGTAAATTCTATCATGAACAAAACGAAAATGCAAATGTCAGAAGACAGCATGTTCACGGATGTGATTGTGTTGAAAATCTGAATTGTCTCCTATTATTCTATCCACTGTTGAGATGGGAAATGACTGGACTCATTAAAATATAATTTAACATTTATATTGTATTTTTTGTCATGGGATAACATTACACTGAACACAAGTGTTTGGTCCAGGTTAATATGTCCTATGACAAGTAGTGCACTGATAGCTTGAGACAGGGTGCAGTAAGTGCACACCCAACCTTGTCAGACAGTCCGTCATGTGTTTTGTTCACTTCATGGCTAGGGTAGTGTGCTCTCCTTTATCAAATTCCTGGATCTGCCTCTTTGATCGAAGTAATTTCACGTACGCCATTGACATAGAGTCACAGCTTTGCATTAACTGGCCAAGGCCTTAGTTAACTTTTTTTTGACAATGGGGGGCAAATAAGATTATTCATTTCCTTTTCAAGTTAACTTTCACAAGGAAAAATGTTTTCTATAAAAAATCCAGGGGGCAACTTTGGCTTTCCCAGTTGCCATTCAGTGATGTTTGTAATTTTACACACATATTCTTAAAATAAATCTCGAAGTGGTTGTATATTTCCATCTAAACTCAAATGCTTGGTGCTGGAAATCATGTCATATACGACAAGTATGACTTTTGAAGGGTCACTGTGTTGTCTGTTTATAGATGCAGGAGAGCATGTAATTATCAACTGATGTCACATTATTAAATATGCTGTCATATACTGCAGTGATCTATTGTAGAGTAGAGTAAGATATACTGTTATTTCTGCCACATAGTTACCAAGTCATACACAGTTGTTCTATGTTGCAACATGTTAATTTGTCCTGTTTGCATAGATACAGATGTTACATTGTTGTAAAAGTAGGATTTCATGTTGAGATATGACACTTAATTCACAGGTTCAATTCTTGTCTATAATCCCCACACGATGTCATTTGTTCTAATTTGTAAATAAACTGCCCCATCATGAAACACCTAACTTCTTAAACCATTGTTTGCAGGTAATATCTGATGCATTATGACAGCAGCAATGTAAAATCATTGTTTTCAGGTAATATCTGATGCATTATGACACGAGCAATGTAAAACCATTGTTTGCAGGTAATATCTGATGCATTAGGACACGAGCAATGTAAAACCGTTGTTTGCAGGTAATATCTGATGCATTATGACAGCAGCAATGTAAAACCATTGTTTGCAGGTAATATCTGATGCATTATGACAGCAGCAATGTAAAACCATTGTTTTCAGGTAATATCTGATGCATTATGACAGCAGCAATGTTAAACCATTGCTTGCAGATAATATCTGATACATTATGACAGCAGCAATGTAAAACCATTGTTTGCAGGTAATATCTGATACATTATGACAGCAGCAATGTAAAACCATTGTTTTCTGGTAATATCTGATACATTATGACAGCAGCAATGTATTATCACAATCACCAGAAATAATAAGGAAATATTTTTATGAACCCAACACAAGTGTGGATTCTGCAGTGACTGATGAAAGTGTATACTATAGAAAGCAGCAATTAACATTGAACATTAACAGTTGCTGAGTTTTGCCAGACCCATTAATATTGCATCCTGTGAATGGGTGAACTAATTTACATTACGAGTCCTGGGTGATGCGAAATGTCAGACTGTTTGAATCAATAAAACTAATAGAACTTGTAGATTGCATGTTACATGTAAATGCCAATTTGAATCCATTAAGAATAACTCTACAGTGTCAATCATTGATTATCTAACACTGGAATCCCCCATCTGTGATAGTCTAACAGTTGCATGTGCAATCATATGACATCAGTTAAAGATTTGGAAATCAATTGAAGCCAACACCAGTTAGACAGCCAGGGACTCCCATTTTCATGCCTTGGACCCCTATTTACATGCCTTGGACCCCCATTAACATGCCTTGGACCCCCATTTACATGCCTTGGACCCCCATTTTCATACCTTGGACCCCCATTTTCATTCCTTGGACCCCCATTTTCATGCCTTGGACCCCCATTTTCATGCCTTGGACCCCAATTTTCATACCTTGGATCCCCATTTTCATTCCTTGGAACGCCATTTTCATGCCTTGGACCCTCATTTTCATGCCATGGAGACCCATTTTCATACCTTGGACCCCCATTTTCATGCCTTAGACTCCCATTTTCATACCTTGGACCCCCATTTTCATGCTTTGGACCTCCCGATATGTATTACTGAAAGTCCACTGGACTCAAAAATAAACAAACTAGGAGATCTCTGAAGTTTAGTAAAATCTCCATTTTTCTTCCCATTCAATAAGTTTTCAATACAAGTCTCTTTTAATCACAGAGACTTCTCTTTTAATCACAGACCCGTGAAGATTCGGGGTAGAATAGGTCTTCAGCAACCCATGCTTGCCATAAAAGGCAACTATGCTTGTCGTAAAAGGCGACCAATGGGATCGGGTGGTCAGACTCGCTGACTTGGTTGATGCATGTCATCGATCCCAATTGCGTGGATCGATGCTCATGATGTCAATCACTAGATTGTCTGGTTCAGACTTGATTATTTACAGACCGCCGTCATATAGCTGGAATATTGCTGAGTGCGGCTTTAAACAACAAACAAACCAAACAAACCATCTTTTATCACATGGTTTACATGTTTGAGAAATGAAATATTGTGTCACTGTAGAATATTGTTGCTGAAACGTTTGCAATAATATGGTGTACTATGTCCATACAATTGCAAGAGTGAAAATAGCCCCAAACATGACCCTATATTAAACTATATTTTCAACAGGGTTAGCATGTATGAAATCTAAAAAGAAAAGAAATATATTTAGCTCCACATGTTTTGTGTAACATACCAAAGTAATACTTAGGTCACAGATCTGGAGAATCACATCGTCCCAAAATTGTGTCCTTGTCTCGAAAATCGATCTCAATATGACCAGTGGTATGAGGTGAAGAATGAACCCTGTACTAAGATTAGATAATAACATGGTTAGTGATGACAGCTCCCAGTTTAAAGGGCTTGTAGAAGTAGACTTGAGATAAAGACCTGGTTACAGATGCCTGTTTTGCATGCATACAGTCCCACAGCCATAGCACATGGAGATGAAGGTGGGCATAGTGGTTGAAGTTGTTGCATTGACTGAGTGAGTGAGTTGGGTTTAATGCCGCTTTTAACAGTATTCCAATTATAACGCGGTGTGTCAGCTTAATGTGGGAGGAAAGCCCGAAGTGATGCAGGTCTCAGACATTTACCACTTCGGTGAAACCCATGAGCACGTGTATGGTGCTGACAAACCTAGAAACATAAGAGGGACGAACTGGGATTCGAACCCACAATCATAGCAACTCTGCACAGCGAATCGCGGAACCTTAGATGACTGGGCCACCCGTGCCCCCTGAAGTTGTTGCAGTTTGGTGTGTCACGACATAAATACATGCAAGTTGTGGTGTATATTTCCAGATTTATCCAACAGTTATACTTGGTGTTTCAATGACAGACAGGTGCTTTTGAGCTTCATCAAAGTATTGGGGCAGTTGGGTAGCCTAGTGTTTAAAGCGTTCGCTTGTCACACTTCAGACCCGGGTTCGATTCCCCACATGGGTACAATGTGTGAAGCTGTTTACTGCTGCCTCCCACCCTGATATTGCCGGGTCAAACTGGTATCGTCGAATCACATGTTTCGGACATCATACGTTTTCGGACGGCCATGTTTATCGCGATTATTCGCTCTATAACAGGGGATGTAGCATCACACAGATAATCAGATAATCGCTTGTTTTCAAGAGAAAATTGTCTTTTATAAGTGAATGAGATGTTTCACAGTTGGTTGTGTCATTAGAGAGAAAACTACAAATGTTTCTTAAGTGTCCGATAAACGCATAGCATGGGGATATGTCTATGATCTGTATCATGTTGTCTACTTGTGTGTTCTTTAGTCCGACACTCAGCAGTTTTCCTGCTTTGTGATGCAGGCCTGCAAATAATTGAATCTGGACCAGACAAACCAGTGATTAATATAACGAGCAAGTTCCACCCTGTTGGATACAATGACATTTATCATACCTCCATGTCAGAATGATGAGATCTGATTGGTCCACGTGATCTTGATAAAATACTGTGTATCTTGCCTTTGAGGGGAATAAAATTCTCAGTGAATAAATAGAGAATCTCACCCAAGTGTCTTTTGATATTAAATATATCAACACGAGTTGATAAAAGTTGAAAAATTCCAAGGCTTGCCGAGGATTTTGGCCACTTTTATCAACGAGTGTTGATATATTTGATATCAAAAGACATAAGGATGAGATTTTATTTATCATCCAACATCATTCTTCCAACTTTTTCAATTTGTAGACAGTAATTAGCAGTGTCTTCAGTGTAAAAAGTACTGCTAACAGCTTCAGTAGCAGAGCCATGTCATTTGATTGTGACGTCTGCAAAGCATTGTGATGTAATTTCATTGCAGCGATATCTACAGTGTATATATCGCTTGACCTAATCCAAGCCATATCTCCTCCGGGAGCCAGTTTTGGATGATAAATCTCTTATATCCCGCCATGTGCAAATCAGGCTGCAGGTGGATTTCTGAGGGGCAGAATAAATCCTTTATATTCCGCTTCAAAGCAAAAAGCTGCACGCTTTTCCCGAGTCAATGAAAATCATGTGACAAAGCACAAGTTAACCTCAGCTCAATCAAACTGCTGTTTTCTATCAATTTTGAATTTGTTTGAATTATTTTACAATGTCATGTTAAAACTTGACAGTAAGATAAATTTGTTGTAGCAGAATCACTCGGGGTACAAGGTGTTTTATGCATCCCTCACACACACTGCTTCAGTTATACAAATTAGATTTTCTATTATCTCTGGTATTGAACTTATATTCATCAAAATCAATAAGAAATGCATTTATCAAGTTGTTGTCTGCAAACTGATGTAAACCAATATTCTCCAAATTTGATTTACACATGCTTATCCCCAACACTATGTACTATGAATTTCGCGATAAGGACAGGGTTAAGCATTTTTGGAAAAAATAGATCAAATAGGTTTTAGAATTGTAATTTGGGGTAGAAATGACAGATACATAGTAAGCTTTAATAGAATTAAAAACCGATCATCGTGTTGTTGAATTTTTCTGTTCACGTAAATTAGTCATGTGACACCTCCCGCATGTCTATTGTAAAGTTGTATTTGGGCAGGGTGATTATATGGGTTGTTGTTTAATATTTCTTCACAAGAGTCAGTTTTGTTCATTTTTGGATAAATATTTCTCTCTTCTAATGAAATCGGGCAAAAGTAAAACGAGATGTGATGAGTTGCACGCTAAAATGGGGTGTTGCCGATAATTGGTCCTTGGTGATAACTGTTTGCTAGCTACTAAGCCAGTAGACATCATGATTGATATTAAACAATTGCCACAGATACCACCCTCAAATTTCTAATATTCCTCCATGTTATCAAAATCAGATCTTTTACTTCATTGCGATACAAATCTTTGTGAAGATCTCACAACTCCTTCATAGGAGGTCACATCAGGTGAACCCTGAACAAACTTTGATCGCCCAATCTAAATATAGGATATGCAGGTTTCTGAGCCAATCAAATGTCAGTTTTCTGAAACAACTCAACTTTAGACTCAATATTTTATGAGCACCTGTATTTTTGTATAACAGACAGCAACATAACAGCTGTTACAGCTGAATCATACGTGGAGGTTTAATATGATGGTAAAACTCTCCAAATGGATTATAATGGATGGATTTAAAAATTAAATGTTTAGAAAAGAAAACCCCTTGGGACATAAATATACCCAATATAGTACACCTTTATGGGTGTACATGCCACAGCACTCAGAAACTACAGGGTGTTCAAAGTATCTACAAAAATATAGCACTGCTTTTATTGTTTTGCATTTGGAACTGCCCATTATTGTGGATTTTTTAGATTTAGAAATCAGATGTGATGCTCTGAATGCTTCCTTCACTTGTACTGACAACTCAGAAGCTTCGACACTGATTGTTAATAGGTTCACCTGCCGTGACCTCGAATGGAGGTCAGATCTTCATGCAGGGAGAGGTATCATGTCAAAATGAATGATCTGATTTTAGTGAGATTGTAACATTCCTTATATCCTTCAAAACCTTGAAAAAGGCAGACATGTTAGACTTTCAGTTATGTGACATATCAAATAATGCAAGGAAATCAACATTGTGGGTCGGTAGAGGCACTCATTGCAATACTCTCATGTCAGTGTTTAAGTATTGCAGGACTATTGTGATATTAATAACCTCTGATAGTCACCTCATCTAGTATGTATTGTGTTTGTTGGAAGACAGTCTGCCTGGAGGTGAGGAAGTTGATGTTTTGATCCCTTGACCAAAGTTACAAGAGGGTACTTGTCACCCTGCCTTGCACTCGGCATTAAGGGCATAAACAAGGCTGGAGTCGGTATACTGTGTCTGAGTGGGGTATCCATGTTCATCTGCAGCATGGTATCACAGCATTAGTCAGGACTAGTACAAGCAGCTACACACACATGGGCATGCACGTCATTGTATGAGTGAAATAATCTTGAATGCGTTTCGTATGGGTAAGATTACGGTTGGATTCCACTTGTCAGAGTGAAAAAATCAGCTGTAAAATCCTTCCTTTTGCTTGTTTGGCCTATTGAGTTACATTGTTTTCTGTTTGGTTGTGGTCACAGAAAAGTTAATTTCTATTATGGTGAATGAGTGAGTGAGTAAGTGGTAATATTCCTGAAATACCACAGCGAGGGACACCAGAAATGGCATTTCTTTGATAATGTTAACCTTTCAAGGGTAGAAAATACCATTTTTAGATACAAATCAAATACAGACATGCAAAAGTATATGAATGGTTGTTGCTGACAATACCAGCTTTATATTTATCATAAGGACAAGGCCCCTTTTAAAGGGGCACTGATCTAACGCAATTCCCCGGGACTGGTTGTTGCCTTTGTTATTGTTTTTTCCCAGTGAGTACCCGGATGTATAGCAGAAATCTAGACTAGTTCGCGACCTCTGCTGCGCCTTTCGTAAGCGCATTAGTCACTTTTATGGATACCGGTAGTAATAAAGGCGTATGGTCACACTGATCAACAAAATGAAATACAGTTTTCGAGATAATAAGGAAATGTAGGTATCTTTGGGGGTAGCATCGGTAATGGTGACGAAGTTTTGATAAGTCACTTGCTTGGTAATTTTGCGATTTTCGTTTACACTATTTTTGCTTGCAACACGAAGTAAATATTTCACCTAAGCATTGCTTTTTTATAGTGTGTATATTTTTTTACTGTCAAAATGTGTAACATATTTATTAAACGTCTAAATATTTTACAAAGTGACTGAAAAACATTTCGTTGAAAAGTACATTTCTATGCTGTTTGGCTTTAATCCTACATAATAATCTGTTGTGATGTTTGTAGGCCATTTTGATCGTCTTAATCAATCAAAATGGCTGAAATATTTACACATTTTATAAATTGCCTGCGAGAATCAAATTTAACAAATTGACGGTAATATATACACGCTTACAAAGGAAAAGACCGGTGAAAACAACGTCTATCGCGCATTGAAGAATTTCCCAAACCAAGACGTAGAGAAACAAGAACGAATCGGTTCAAATGAAGGAAAACAAAATGCAAATACCATAATTACAACCCACCAAATTTATGTGTATAAATGTTAGGCAGCTTCCTTGTTCGAGGAATGTATCCGTGAATATCCACACAAAGGAACAATATCCCACTCGTCTGCAGCTGTACAAAGAAACTTATTCGATGTCACGTGTCTCTGTAACAATCAAATATTTTAAGAGATATATATCGTTTCGGGATATTATAACCCGTGTTCGTTTCTCAACTGATCACTTGGATCACTTGGATTGTTTCAGGTGTTTCACATAGGTGTCAAGTCTCAAGGGTCGGCTGAGAAAGCCCACGTGACAACTATTTTCATAACGTCCACGGTTCCATTGAGTGATAGATAACAATGATCAATCAATCAACGTATTATCAGTTAACCCTTTCAACAAAGTATGTTGTTTTTACATCGGCACTTCACACCATGATATGAGTGTATTCCCTTTGTTTTAGTAAACCTAGACATGTAAACACTCACTTTGGACATCTCCACTGTGCAAGATTACAGTGATTAATCAATCAACGTATTTTCTGTTAATCCTTTGATGACCAGGAACGATCCGTTGATTTACAAAAAAAAAGTAAATGAACTGATCATTCATCTCTGCCACGTGCATAATACATAACACAAATTTCACCTCACTTCAAACCTGGCTGCCACGTGCATATTACATAACACAAATTTCACCTCACTTCAAACCTAGATTTAGATTGAATAATTACCCCAGACACAATAAATGCCAAATGGGAACCTTTGTCAGGTAATCTAAGTGGTGCTACCACTAATTGTACCTGTAATAAATTCATTAACTGAGCATCAAGGGAATGACGACAAATACACAAGTGTAGGGTTATACGAGAAAACGTGGATGACAACAAGGGAGTAGTAATCGTATTATCGACGCAATCCAAAACCCGAAAATGCTTTCACTGCATGGATTAAATAATTAACATGCGACCTTTGTCGAAATCTTTATAGATCACAGTTAACCAATCAGTGTTTATGCAAAAATGCGTAAAACAAATATCGCCTCCAGCCTCCAAGTTCATTTAGCTGCCCTTGCAGACGGTAGCCCAGTCTCTGGTCACGCTCAGTTGCGTTGCGTATCATCCGGGTACTCCCTGGGAAAAAACAATAACAAAGGCAGCAACCAGTCCGGGGAATTGCGTTAGATCAGTGCCCCTTTAAAGCACACTTGGAAGATCACATAATGTTTATTGTAGCATCAAAAGCATTCACTTACTCACTCCAAGATTGATCTCTGGAGGACATATTCAGATGGCCGGGCATGGTTAAAATGTCCTTATTTGAATTATCTTGGTGTGTGTGGAAAGCATGTAATTATTTATTAGAAAAAGGTATTGCATGTTAGAAGAGATAGTGTGTTAGTGAAGATAATGATAGAAGCGGCATGAATGTAGCTGAAAAACCTATAAACTAAGGCGAAGCTGGATTTGAACCCATACTCATTGTGCCTCGATGGCATGGATTGTTGGATAGGGTCTCTTGTGTTTAGATGAGGAATTACACATCGGTACACTGGGTGTCATTTTGTCTCGATGGCATGGATTGTTGGCTAGGATCTCTTGTGTTCAGATGAGGAATTACACATTGGTACACTGGGTGTTGTTGTGCCTCGATGGCATGGATTGTTGGCTAGGGTCTCTTGTGTTTAGATGAGGAATTACACATCGGTACACTGGGTGTCATTTTGTCTCGATGGCGTGGATTGTTGGCTAGGGTCTCTTGTGTTCAGATGAGGAATTACACACCAGTACACTGGGTGTTGTTGTGCCTCGATGGCATGGATTGTTGGATGTCGTCTCTTGTGTTTAGATGAGGAATTACACATCGGTAAACTGGGTGTCATTTTGTCTCGATGGCATGGATTGTTGGCTAAGGTCTCTAGTGTTTAGATGAGGAATTACACACCAGTACACTGGGTGTCATTGTGCCTTGATGGCGTGGATTGTTGGCTAGGGTCTCTTGTGTTTAGATGAGGAATTACACATCGGTATACTGGTATCATTGTGCCTTGATGGCATGGATTGTTGGCTAGGATCTCTTGTGTTCAGATGAGGAATTACACATCGGTACACTGGGTGTTGTTGTGCCTCGATGGCGTGGATTGTTGGATGTCGTCTCTTGTGTTTAGATGAGGAATTACACATCGGTATACTGGTGTCATTGTGCCTCGATGGCATGGATTGTTGGCTAGGGTCTCTTGTGTTTAGATGAGGAATTACACATCGGTATACTGGTGTCATTGTGCCTCGATGGCATGGATTGTTGGCTAGGGTCTCTTGTGTTCAGATGAGGAATTACACATCGGTACACTGGGTGTTGTTGTGCCTCGATGGCGTGGATTGTTGGCTAGGGTCTCTTGTGTTTAGATGAGGAATTACACATCGGTACACTGGGTGTTGTTGTGCCTCGATGGCGTGGATTGTTGGCTAGGGTCTCTTGTGTTTAGATGAGGAATTACACATCGGTATACTGGTGTCATTGTGCCTCGATGGCATGGATTGTTGGCTAGGGTCTCTTGTGTTCAGATGATACTGATGTGTACACTGGGTGTCATTGTGCCTCGATGGCATGGATTGTTGGCTAGGATCTCTTGTGTTCAGATGAGGAATTACACATCGGTACACTGGGTGTCATTGTGCCTTGATGGCGTGGATTGTTGGCTAGGGTCTCTTGTGTTTAGATGAGGAATTACACATCAGTATACTGGTATCATTGTGCCTCGATGGCGTGGATTGTTGGCTAGGGTCTCTTGTGTTTAGATGAGGAATTACACATCAGTATACTGGGTGTCATTGTGCCTTGATGGCATGGATTGTTGGCTAGGGTCTCTTGTGTTTAGATGATACTGATGTGTACACTGGGTGTCATTATGCCTCGATGGTGTGGATGGTTGGATGTCGTCTCTTGTGTTTAGATGAGGAATTACACATCAGTACACTGGGTGTCAGGTCTTTCGTTGCGTTGTCATGGCAAAGGAATAACATTCCTCTTCCACTTTTTTTATGTTTTAGATGTTGGCCTGTGTTTCTTCACATTTCTTTTCCTATCAAAGGTCTTTTGTTGTCAGAGTCCATTTTGAAGAAAGCAAACCCACATATGAAATTTGATCATAAGTAAAGTCCCCAGTTCTCATGTCATCTTTCTGATGAAGAAAGAGTCCATTTTCATGGGCATGGTATTTGAATTGAATGCTGCGAGCAGATGTGCTCTTTTTTGTTTGAACACGAAAAATGTGAAAAGAGATTTTGATAAGTAGATTGAACAAATATTTGTCTTATGTGATGTTTGCTTTTCGTGTATAGGGAAATGTGTTTATCCTAAGGAACCAGTTATTATGGGTGAGAGGGAATATAATTTCCCTGAATTCTTGTTAAAGGTGATCCTCCCCACTTGAATTCTCCCTTTTAATGAAACAAACATTTGCTTGATTTTTATGCATATGTATTATTATTATATGACACCTAATGATAGACCTCAACTAATTTTGTGCTAGAATCCCCGAGGTAAAGGATATGTTATGAAATTTTTTATTTTGGATTTCATTTCAACAGTGAATGCTTCTTATGGCGAAACTAATAGAACTTTTAACAACATAAATCAACATTGATATATGTGAGTGAGTGGATGAGTGAGTGAGTGAGGGTCTGAGTGTGAGCGAGTTTAGTGAGTGAATGTGTGAATGAGTGATTGTGTGAGTGAGTGAGTTTAGTGAGTGAGTGAATCTGTGAGTGGGTGAGTGGGTGTAAATGAGTGAGTTTTATGTTGAACAGTATTTCGGTTATTATCATCGTCATGTGTGAGGAAACCCTGAAGATATGCAGATCTTGACAGGATTCAAACTCAAGATCAGAACTTTCTGGCAGACTTGGGGACATATCACATAGCACCGCAGACGACTGGGTCACCCGTACTCCCCGTATTTGATTGCGTATTGCTTTCCTCAATCTTTCACTGCGTTCATAGAGAACTGGACTTGGAGATTAGACATCTCGTCACTGGTGATTGCAGACTTGACAGGATATAAACCAATAAAGTTGACAGTGGTTTGTTAGGTATATTTATTACTACAAGGTGTATCCACTGGTATTTTATTTGGTTGCATGATATATTTCTGTAATTGACATACAAAGAAAGGCCATCTACTTCAAAGAGTACGTTTGATGTTTTTTTCCATTTTATTTGTCTTTTGAAGTCTATTAAATTTATTGGGTTATACCTTTTTATCCCCTGCCCAACAAAGTTGGCCGGGGATATAGAAATGGGCTCTGTCCGTCTGTCCGTCTGTCCGTACGTCCATCAGGTTTCCTTTTCGGAGCATAACTCATAAACCATTCAATACTTTTTCATCAAACTTTGCAGGTCTTTCAAGTACATGCTGAACTGGTGCCTTTTGCTATTTAGAAATTTTAGAAGTTTTTATTTTTTAGCGTTTCCATGGCAACAAGATGGACTTAGGTTCTGTGAGGGTAGTGTTCGTTTCCGGAGCTTAACTCATAAACTGTTCAATATTTTTTCATGAAACTTTGCAGGTTTGTCAGGTACATGCAGAACTGGTGCCTTTTGCTATTTATTTTATTTTTAACGTTTCCATGGTAACAAGATGGACTTAGGTTCCAAACTCTTTTTTTACAATTTCCATGACAAGTTCCACCTCGGTTACAAAAAGTTAGGGTTTGTTTAGATTTAATTATGTCATAAATTCTGCAGCAGGGGCGGGGGATATTGCCACGTTTGTGGCAAACTCTTGTTGTCATTGTTTTGAAATATAGAGTCCATTTACTGTACTTATTAATCACAATTGAATTGATAAGATAGAATGACATATCTGGTTGTCCTTATAGACAGTTGAGTAGTATATATGAAACCCCAAACAGAATTTCAAATAACCCTTTTATGTATTCATTAAAGAATATTCTTCTAGTTTGCACACTTCAATTCCAAAGGGCACAGCTAAACATCTTTACAGTGCTGTGTGGCACAGTCGAAACAAACAACATTTTTCTCCCTGTTTATATTGATTATCTAATGTCTTTATGACGAAGGTGATTAATGTTAATGTGGTTAATTGTCCCGTTTTTGACAGAGTACAGAGCCACATGCAACGTGTATTGACCACAAGGTGTGGTTGTAGGAAGGAGGTATTGACAAGTACAAAAGTTCTCAGTATCATTAACTAGGATTTATGTTGTCAGATGCAACTTAACAATCCCAAATATACATGCAGAATCAATCAGTCTTGTATCCAGGAACACCCAGTTCACTAATACATATTGATGGCTGCCTCTTGGTCCTCAGTGGTGTATGGAGAAGTATTTCCTTGTTGAGATTTGAAGGCTTATTCTTGAAATGCTTGATTACTTTCATTATTTATTCAGGTATCGATGGGTGGATTAAAGGCGTCCGTCATGCAATCTTGATAGTACTGTTCAATATCTGCATTAAAGTTGATAAGAACAAGTCTAAATGATTGATAAATACAGGTAAATCCAGCAGGCTATATTGCACTATATAACAGGAACCCCTCTGGGGATTCCAGGCTAGAATTTGTCCCCAGCAACCTGTGCTGGTCATATCCAAATGGTGGTCAGGCTCTGTGACTTGGTTGATGCATGTCATCGTACCTCAGCAGCATGGATCATTGGTCATAATAGCAATCACTGGATTGTCTGGTCCTGAATTGATTATTTACAAACAAACAATACTATAAGCAGTAGGGCTGTTTCGATTTACTCATCTATTCAGTGAATCGAACTGTATCCTTTATGAATTCAATTCGTTATTCGTGGTCACAAGAATTGAATATTTACAATCAGAAGGCAGCTTTCTCAACATTGATTTTATTGGGACATCATCTCTTACATCATGATTGATGTGTTGCGTTTAGAATGATATTAAGAAAAAGCAACAAATGGTGTGAGAACTTCCAGACATACCCCATGAAGGGAGATACATACACACCTGCAGATGAAGCATACACGTTACTGGCTGGTATTGTATCTTTTACTTAAGGTGGCCCAACACTGGAGAACTTGTTTTATTACGCCCTTGAAGAGATCACCCTTTCTATATACATACAGCTGTATTACACATTGTTTAATAAACATGCAGCTGTAATACACATTGTTTAATAAACATGCAGCTGTAATACACATTGTTTAATAAACATACAGCTGTAATACACATTGTTTAATAAACATGCAGCTGTAATACACATTGTTTAATAAACATACAGCTGTAATACACATTGTTTAATAAACATGCAGCTGTAATACACATTGTTTAATAAACATGCAGCTTTAATAAACATTGTTTAATAAACTTGCAGTTGTAATACACATTGTTTAATAAATATACAGCTGTATTACACATTGTTTAATAAACATACAGCTGTTTTACACATTGTTTAATAAGCATGAAGCCATGATACACATTGTTTGATAAACATGCAGCTGTCATACACATTGTTTAATAAACATGCAGCTGTAATACACAATGTTTAATAAGCCTGCAGCTGTAATACACATTGTTTAATAAACATGCAGCTGTGATACACATTGTTTAATAAACATGCAGCTGTTTTACACATTGTTTGATAAGCATGCAGCCATGATACACATTGTTTGATAAGCATGCAGCCATGATACACATTGTTTGATAAACATGCAGCTGTCATACACATTGTTTAATAAACATGCAGCTGTAATACACATTGTTTAATAAGCATGCAGCTGTAATACACATTGTTTAATAAGCATGCAGCTGTAATACACATTGTTTAATAAGCATGGAGCTGTAATACACATCGTTTAATAAGCCTGCAGCTGTAATACACATTGTTTAATAAACATGCAGCTGTAATACACATTGCTTAATAAACATACAGCTTTAATAAACATTGTTTAATAAACATGCAGTTGTAATACACATTGTTTAATAAATATACAGCTGTATTACACATTGTTTAATAAATATACAGCTGGTTTACACATTGTTTAATAAACATGCAGCCGTGATACACATTGTTTGATAAACATGCAGCTTTAATAAACATTGTTTAATAAACATGCAGTTGTAATACACATTGTTTAATAAATATACAGCTGTATTACACATGGTTTAATAAACATACAGCTGTTTTACACATTGTTTAATAAGCATGCAGCCATGATACACATTGTTTGATAAACATGCAGCTGTCATACACATTGTTTAATAAACATGCAGCTGTAATACACATTGTTTAATAAACATGCAGCTGTAATACACAATGTTTAACAAGCCTGCAGCTGTAATACACATTGTTTGATAAACATGCAGCTGTGATACACATTGTTTAATAAACATGCAGCTGTATTACCCTTTGTTTAATAAACATACAGCTGTAATACACATTGTTTAATATACTTGCAGCTGTATTACACATTGTTTAATAAACATGCAGTTGTAATACACATTGTTTAATAAATATACAGCTGTATTACACATTGTTTAATAAACATACAGCTGTTTTACACATTGTTTGATAAGCATGCAGCCATGATAAACATTGTTTGATAAACATGCAGCTGTCATACACATTGTTTAATAAACATGCAGCTGTAATACACATTGTTTAATAAGCATGCAGCTGTAATACACATTGTTTAATAAGCATGCACCTGTAATACACATTGTTTTATAAGCATACAGCTGTATTACACATTGTTTAATACCAAAGCATGTGCTCAAGTACTGCAGGAACCAGTTTCATTATAAAATATTGAAAACTCCCAACATCCGTGAGCTTATTCAGCGACATTGCGTATAGAGATGATAGATCACTAGGAGGAGCTTATGCACACTTGATGACCTGTTGCTAGGCTGCCGTCACAGTCATTGTTTCATTGTGGATCTTGCAAAAAAATTCCACAAATTATGTTTTAGGGCATTATGACTTGCTTGAAAACTTTGTGGTGAAGAGCCCTGATCTGCAAGGTGATCTTAGTGCACGACAGTCCTAAGTCTATGAGTTATGATAACCTTAGCACTACGATAGCTCTGTTAAACTCAATAGGATTATGCTGTGGATCGCAGATGTCTGCCTATTCACAAATGACAGTGAATCTTTTTAAAAAGTCATGAGCGGGAAGTAATGAGTGAAAAAAGAATGAAACAATATTCTTCTTGGACCAATCAGCAGACTGCTGTCCTTGGTCACTCTCAGATTAATGAAGCGAGTGACCTGTCTTCCACCTTTGCATAATTTTGCAATACCTCTAGAATTTTCTCAATATGTCCTTTAAACATCCTGTGTGCCGTTGAGCAAAGTGATCTTAGTGTTAAGGTGATCGTAACTCCCATTCCTTAACATAGACTTACGACAGTCGTAGCACTAAGGTTATATACAACGCAGTTGGTAGAACTAGACATGAGGGTAAGTCACCCTTCTAGGGCCAGGTCGTCTAAGGCACTGCAATTCGCTGTGCAGAGTTGCGTCCCTTCGGACACGCCAGAAAAGTATGATTGTGGGTTTGAATTCCGATTCGCCCCGATTATGTTTCTAGGTTTGTCAGCACCATACCGGTGCTCGCGAGTTTCACCTAAGTGGTAAACGTGTGAGACCTGCATCACTTCGGGCTTTCCTCCCACATTAAGCTGACACGCCGCGTTATAACTGTAATACTGTTAATAGCGGCGTAAAACCCAACTCACTCACTCACTCACTCTAGTAGGTGGAATTCACACTTCACTCTACATATTCTCCTCCATATTTTGCCTGCCTAGTCACAGTACAGTTGAGCCCAGGAATTCCAGTCTAGTTCGACAAGGGTGGAAACTGGACTTTTAAAGTCAAATAACTCTCTTGCCTTGGGAAGATGAGAACACCCTGAAACTTTTTTTGAATGTTCGTAGTTTTTTGACCAAGCAGACACTGACTCAAAGTATGGAGTTTATAAGTAGTTCTTGCTAGCTAACCTCATCGGGCTGTGATATCCAGTATATTTGACTGGTTTCTCCCATCAATCACACTGGCCATGTATAATAAAGAGGATTTAATGCAATGAAAGAAGTCTGGTTTAAGGACACCAAATTTGACAAGAATTTAATCCTAGCTCTTCAAATTGTATTTATAACAGTGAGCTGGGTATTCTATCAAGCTTTTTACATTTTGAGTGTTGTCAAAGGTTCATCGAATATTGGTTAACTTAGGCCTGGTTGATATAAATTTCCCATATTAAGAAGCACTCCAGGTCAATTGCCTCCACATAAACATCTCCTATGTGTAAAGGTGCTCCTTCTCTATGTGAATACATGTCACTCATGTAGCCTGGGAAAGACTGTAGTGAAGCTACAGAGGCAACAAGCCGTCAGTTGTTCCCCATCATAATCCCTAGGAAATAAGAAACAAGGAAAACGTAAGATCTGTCAAACACCATCGTCTGAAATGTCCTGTGAAGTAATTTTCGGCATTATCAAAATGTCATTCATTGAAAAAACGATCAAAACAAACTATTTTTCTTGTCAGGAGGAGCATGAGCCCTGGGAATCCTAGTTGGCAGTCCGAGCCAGTTTAAATATGACAGAAAAGGAAGTCCAGAGAATTAAGTGTGCTCGTGTGAATATTTACACGTAGCTGTTACATAATCAGCATTCATGTTTTTACAAGCTGTAGGATGTCTTGGGAGGGGAAGAGGCATTTACATTGTGGAACTTTGCTGGTGGTGAGCGCATCTCTTGTGCCTAATCCTCCCCAGTCTCGGTCTCTTGTTGTCTCCAGTCTGTACTTAAAGATGGCGGAACGCTAAGCTCTGGTCTCTTGTAGTGTAATGTTTGTGTATTTGGGAAGAGATTTGTGTGACTGTGGAGCTGATTGTTGCTCACTGATCCTGTCATGCTGGACACACACTAAGTGTTACTTGAGGCAGGTTAGGCCAGACTGATGGGGTTACATTTCTGGTGTACAGCTACTACTCAAAAGAAGTTAAGGACCACCTGCTTCTTTCATATTACTGTAGTTAATCTGTCATACAACTCAATATAAGTTAAAGACCACTCGTTTCTTTCATATTACTCTAGTCAATCTGTTATACTAATCAAAAGAAGTTAAGAACCACCTGATTCATTCATATTATTATAGTTAATCTGTCATACTATTCAAAAGAAGTTAAGGACCACCCGCTTCTTTTGTATTACTATAGATAATGTCATAGTACACAAAAGAAGTTAAGGAAATGTGAAAGCATCAGGTGGTGCTTCACTTGTTTTGAGCTGTATAAAAGCAGGGGTCCGGGGAAAAGGTCATATGCTCCGGACACGTCTGACTGGGAATCCTTAATGTTCAGTTTAAATTATTGCTAACCGGACATTTAAATTTTTCTGTCCGGACATTTTAATAAACAAACAATGCTACCTTCGGGATCCAAATAATTGATGAGCGTTATCGTATCCTTTCAGCGAATTCAGGTGAATAAACAGGTATAACAAACTTGGTCAATAAAGTATGAAATTTGATATACAATATCACTAGACATGATGATTTACCATTTAAAATGTATTTCCTGCTCTCCAAGGTATTGTTTTATATGCAGAGATTAAGATTATCGTGTGTATTTTCTCGTAAACTAAGCTGGAAATAGCAATCAGCTGTGCACACATTTCCTCCCAATCTACCGTAGATTCAGTTAAAACATACCCAATGATACAACTTCAAAGAATTTTGATGCAATGGTCGGAAGAAATTGTATCTGAAATTATTAATTTATCAGGAATAATATATTCCAATATCGTGTTAATTTAGTTGCAGCTTCTACCATATATACTTATAAGAACCATAAGAACCATAAGCATTGTACTTTGGTACAGATGGTATGTAGGATATTGTTTGACGTATTGAACGATTTTGACCAGTCACCGCAGGGACTTCCCGCGTTACATGTATTTTGATTGCGATAACATAATGTTGACATTTAATAGTCAAACTGCCTCAAATATGACTTTTAGCGAGTCATGGTACGGCATTTATGATATATGTATTCATTCTCTTGCAACTAAAGTTTGTTTCAAGGCGTCAATGGTGGTAATCTGACCGTGGTTGCTGTAAATAACGGTGAGTTGGGCGATCTACTGATCACTTCACATACGATTTCACCAAAATTATTGTTAATATTATTATAATTATTGAATGAAATATCGAATAAAATTAATCAAATATATTGCATACACTAGTCCAGATAAACAATGAACAATTTTTTTATGACCAGATATTACTATAACTGGATCAAATTGCGTACTTCAGTTCGGATTTGTTGACTGGTATTTCCGGTGTTATGTGATCGCGGTGATCAGCTGATAATGTTTCTGAGATGGGGGAAACATCGTGTCATTGGGAAACTTGAGTTTATTAAAAATGTTAGTAAATTTTGGGAGCCATGCTTTACCGCATGCTATAACCGAAGCCCACAATAACGAGGGAACACTGTACGTAACAACTTGTAATGTGCGTGAAAAGTCGTACAAAAATACGCTATTGGAAGGGGGCATGGCCTAAATGCAAATGTCCAGTTGGGATTTTAAAATTTCCCGACCCCTGTATAAAAGATTAACTATAGTAATGTGAAAGAATTAGGTGGTCCTTAGCTTCTTTGAGCAGTATGACATGTTAACTTATAGTAATGTGAAAGAATTAGGTTGTCCTTGACTTCTTTTGAGAAGCATTTATTATGCCAGGTTTTCTGTGACACGGAAGTCACAAGCATATTTCAGATGATTTGGCTTATTCAGTTTTTGTAATGAATAACACTTCTGTTATATGCTTACATGTAACAGGACACACTTAACACTGTGTGAGTTGTTCTGTACTTCTGTCAACAAATATTCAAGTCACAGCTATATGTTTTAGCCATTGAGTACTTACTCACATGTTATCATTCACATTGGATATTGATAGTTTTCAGGGGATATTTTTACTCTCTTGGGTTCATTCTATGGGGTATTTTACACCTGTGAGTGGACATTTGATTTAATAATCTACTTGAAATGCTGTTACAGGTTACTTCTGATTTCTATTCAAGTGTGTAACGTGTCGCATAAACTCATTACAGTGATATACATGTCTAATTAACAATAAGCGAGAAGTAGTGCATTTTTTATGCATTATACACTGATGTAGATTTCATGCCTGTGTGATTCCTGTATTCTAGGGCTGGGATGGTTAACTCAGGTTGAGTGGGTCCTGCGTAGGATGAGAGTGCCCTACCATGACCTTGACCTGTGGTCAGTCACATGATATATTGTTTAATGACAATAACAATAAAACTCCATGGTTACACAACAAGTAACTAATGTTTGCTTTTCTTTCTGACGTCTATGACGTGATGGTAAAGCTTCAGTCAACAGCAATCTCTGCATGATGAGATCATTTTATACATGTATCTAAATAGTTAAAACAATTCCCAATGTGACATTTGGTACCGATCTCTTGAGACCTACTGTTGGTACTCGGGTAGGAAGTAAATGCAAGTGAAATCAGAGATGGAATCTGATTGGTCAATGGGAGGGACATAGAAGGGATATAACTTGTGATAGCCACTGATGGTGCTACGATTAGCCATGAAAATTCTAGTCTAGTTCGGCAAGGGTGGAAACCGGACTTTGATAGTCAGTTAACTCCCTTGCCTCGGGGAGATGTCATGACTCAATCCCCGACATGTCTCAGTCACCATTACTCAACATCCACACAAACTGCCTATATTTAGAGTTCTAACAATCAGTTTTTTTTGTAAGTTTATGTGCCAGATGGTAGGTACTTGAAATTAAAATGAATAGTAAATTCACAATAAATGTGAAGTTCATGGATTACATCCCTATTATGCTGGTAATCATCGTCGTTTCAACTGCATCTGTATATCTTATATGTAATCAATACCAAGTAGCTGTTACTCTTGATCAGTAACTCCTGTTTCTGTCCGACACCAGCAGCTGTCTGCAACAATAACATTGTCCACTGGATCAGTTGTATTTAGTATAGATAAGGTCACTGTGAATGTGTGTTCAACTACAGAATACTGCTATTTAGTTAGTTTATACTTGCCAAGTTTTCCACAAAGATCCGATTACTGTTTGAAATGGATAAGTTACTTATCTTTTTATGCTTCCATGTCATGTCTTTTGGAGGTGAGAAGTGAATGCAATATGTTCTAGAATTGCGGGATTTTCCCAGCTCTAACTGACCCGTGAAGATCTTGGTAGAGATTAGGTCTTCAGGAACCCATGCTTGCCGTAAGAGGCAAGTATGCTTGTTGTAAGAGGTGACTAATGGGATCGGGTGGTCAGGCTCTCCGACTTCGTTGATGCAGGTCATCGTACCACAATGACATTGATCATGTCAATCACTGGGTTGACCCATAGACTACCTTTTGAAAGGTAAAATATTCAGTCTAATTATTGTCATGGTGTGATTAGCTGGTGATAAATAATATAAGAAGTGAACAGACTATTGATTTTCTCTGCTCCTCAGTCATAGACGTAGCAGAAACCACAAAGATATTCTCAAACCTTATCAGTATTAAAACGTGACATGGTCATAAAGTGTACTTCCTGTTTCACACAGTGAAATATATGGTCTTGGTCAAAGACAAAAAAACCAACTACCTTATCGAATAGCAAATATGTATTACTACTCGAACTGTTAGGTAGCCAAGGTCTGCACTTGTAGCTTCTTCCGCGGTGGAGACGAGGCACTGAAGCTGAGTTCGCATTTGTCTGAGGAATACAAGTCAACCATTATTCATAGAACGTCTATTTACCACCTGAACAGGTAGGAATGCAGCCTGTTGGAGGCATTGAGCACACTCTTGTCTCTGAAATAGCATTGATTGTGTTTAGATTTCCTCGTACCACATAAACTGGTAGGAATCCAGCCCTTAATTGGATGTGTTATAGCACATTTGTGTCCCTGAAGAAGCATTCATTGTCAAAAGTGCTTCTATTATCACCAGAACAGGAAGAAGTCCAGACATTTACAATGCTTGCTGGTTTATATTCAGAGTATTTAAGTTTTTTCTAAAATAGGTATTTTCATAATCTACACAATTCTTTTTTCTAATACGCAGTTAAAAAGGTAGGTGGGGGTAAGTATGTATTTGGTTACACTGGCTGCACTTCTTAACTACTGTACCAGGTGCTGTGGCCAATATTGAAATCATTCACTGTGTTTGGAATTTTGCATGAATGTATAATTAATATTATTTAATGTTTCAAAATATTTTAACCCATTCTATATTTTAGTACATTATATAAGAAAATATACTTTCTATACGATAGTTTGCAAATTTTGAGCAATGGATAAAAATGTGCAAATTTACATATTGCCCTCAATTTTAAATGACACTGCCTCTGTGGTCTAGTAGATAGAGTGTCTGCCTGGAGGGGGAATGTTGGTGGTTCGATCCTCTGGCCTCATCAGCCCAAACAGTGCTGAAAGATGGTACTTGTTGTTACACTGCCTGGTGCTTGGTATAAAGGTGATAAAACTGATCGGCTTGGAGTCATTATACTGAGTTTGGTATCCATGTTTAACTATGGCATGGTATTTCAGTTGGCTAGCACTATAAGACCACCATTAGTTCGGACTAGTTCAAGCAGCCACACACAAACATGCTTGGACATCGCTATATGAGTGAAATAAGTGAGTGAGTGAGTGAGTTGGGTTTAACGCCGCTTTTAATAGTATTCCAGTTATATCGCGGCGTGTCAGCTTCATGTGGGAGGAAAGCCCGAAGTGATGCAGGTCCCAGGCGTTTACCACTTCTGTGAAACCCAAGAGCAGGGGTATGGTGCTGACAAACCTAGAAACATAATTGGGGCGAACTGGGATTCGAACCCACAGTCATAGGTTTCTGGCGTGCCCAAGGGACGCAACTCTGCACAGCGAATGGCAGCGCTTAGACGACTGGGCCGACCGTGCCCCCTATGAGTAAAATGACCTTGAACACAACATTATGCTTCATTTCAGCTCCTTTTCAAAAGAATGGGTGTGCAGCTTTCTTGGTGCATTTATAAAAAAGAATGTAAAACATGCCAGATGTATGCAGATATTAAGTTGGGAAACAATTTGCACTTCTCAGCCCAAACTCTATAAAATGTATTTTAGTTGAAGACATGTCACCAAGTGATCCAGTTGTATGTCTTCATTTTATTAATGGGTGGTGGGATAGCCATGTTGTTGAAGCATTTGCTCATCACGCCAAAGGCCCGTGTTCAATTCCTCTCCTGAAGCCCATTTCTGATACTCCCAGCCATGACATTGCTGGAATATTGCAAGAAGCATTGTAAAACCATCCTCAATCACTTGATATATTAACATGATTAGTGTGCTTCAAAAGGAGGAGGGGATAAACACCTCTGCACCTTCGCTGTGGATCGTGGTGTGGTTGCTGTGCTGCAAATATATACAAATAATATCATACATGCACATCACAGTGCACTAGCAAATGGCCAACATGTGAAAGAATAATACCATTCTGAAGGTAGAACTATGTTTTAGAATTCGATAAATTATTTAATGATTTCTGTTTTCAGGAATGTGCCATGTGCCCTACAAGAAAATGATTTGTCGGTGTGCTGCGTTGCCATTATGATGCTGTCCAGGTAGACCAGACGAGGCATTGCAGGATGCCAGCAGGGTACCAGATGCCCCAGGCTTGGACTGGTAAGTCAGACTACAGCAGATAATTCCTAGACATTATAGACTCTCATAGATAGACAGATATTAGTGAGGAAATTGTATATTGTTCTAGTTCCTGACTCAACCTTTTTCTTTGACCTGTACTCAGCCCATTTCTTAAAAAAGTCATAAAAAATATAATAGCCTATACTGCCTGTAACTTTGAAAACCAAGAACCACAATTATTAAATCAATTCTCAGACAAATCTTATTAACATGTTTCCAAGTCCAAAATGCCCAAAGAGAGGTTGTTGTTGTAAATTCCAATCACAATCCTATATGGCAACAGATTTCTGTAAACTCAACATGTCCCACAAATTCTCCATTTCAATAAATCCTGAAATCCCTGCGACTGGTAGCCAGGGGAGCATGTGTTAAATCTAGACTTCAGTATGAACGTGGCTGCTTTACGGCCCAGTGATCTATAAAGGGTGTGTTAAGAGGGGCCTGTGATTCCAAGGGGATCACTTTCAAGGGAGGGCAAGGCCTTACTTCCTGAGTTCAGATTTACCGATGTTGGCGCCAGTGGTTTTTCATATGACTTGGTCAACTGTAAAGTCGTAACTGTTGCGCCATTACTGCGTCCCCACTCACTGGGAATTTGATGGCTTTGAACGAATGGCTAAGATGTCACAGAATGGACTCAAGGTCTGGATTTCATTGAGTAAATGTAACATTGGTACGGAGGCTCATTGTGATGACTGGTGATTTGTTGATAAACTCTATGGAGTAATGTGTTTGATGTGGTTAATATCGTCTCTGTCTCAATACCCTTGTGAGGATTTCAGAACAGAGTAGTGACAAAATTCCCCGTGCTTGTTTTGAGGGCCGACTGTTGAAGATCAGTTGTTGCAATGTGTGTACCCTGGCAGCATGTATTGTTGCTCATGCTGTCAACCACTAGCCTAGATTTGGTTCTTTACAGACAGCAGTGCTGTTTGTAGAGTAAGTGCGGATTGTTGCTCATGCTGTCAACCACTAGCTTCGATTCGGTTCTTTACAGACTGCAGTGTTGTTTCTAGAGTTAGTGTGTATTGTTGCTCATGCTGTCAACCACTAGCTTAGATTTGGTTCTTTACAGACTGCAGTGTTGTTTCTAGAGTTAGTGTGTATTGTTGCTCATGCTGTCAACCACTAGCTTAGATTTGGTTCTTTACAGACTGCAGTGTTGTTTCTAGAGTAAGTGTGTATTGTTGCTCATGCTGTCAACCACTAGCTTAGATTTGGTTCTTTACAGACTGCAGTGTTGTTTCTAGAATTAGTGTGTATTGTTGCTCATGCTGTCAACCACTAGCTTAGATTTGGTTCTTTACAGACTGCAGTGTTGTTCCTAGAGTTAGTGTGTATTGTTGCTCATGCTGTCAACCACTAGCTTAGATTTGGTTCTTTACAGACTGCAGTGTTGTTTCTAGAGTAAGTGTGCATTATTGCTCATGCTGTCAACCACTAGCTTAGATTTGGTTCTTTACAGACTGCAGTGTTGTTTCTAGAGTTAGTGTGTATTGTTGCTCATGCTGTCAACCACTAGCTTAGATTTGGTTCTTTACAGACTGCAGTGTTGTTTCTAGAGTAAGTGTGTATTGTTGCTCATGCTGTCAACCACTAGCTTAGATTTGGTTCTTTACAGACTGCAGTGTTGTTTCTAGAGTAAGTGTGTATTGTTGCTCATGCTGTCAACCACTAGCTTAGATTTGGTTCTTTACAGACTGCAGTGCTGTTTCTAGAGTAAGTGTGTATTGTTGCTCATGCTGTCAACCACTAGCTTAGATTTGGTTCTTTACAGACTGCAGTGCTGTTTCTAGAGTAAGTGTGTATTGTTGCTCATGATGTTAACCACAATCATATTCCTCCCAAACCCAACTGTAGAAAACAACATTGATATCCTCTGTTAGCTCTGCTCCCCTGTGGAGACTCTGGATGAGCTGTTGCTAGAGATAGTGCGTATGTATTTATGCCACTTTTACCAATATTTCAGCAAAATCTTAATTTCCAACACCCTATTCTAATCATATTCCTCCCAAACCCAACTGTAGAAAACAACATTGATATCCTCTGTTAGCTCTGCTCCCCTGTGGAGACTCTGGATGAGCTGTTGCTAGAGATAGTGCGTATGTATTTATGCCACTTTTACCAATATTTCAGCAAAATCTTAATTTCCAACACCCTATTCTAATCATATTCCTCCCAAACCCAACTGTAGAAAACAACATTGATATCCTCTGTTAGCTCTGTTCCCCTGTGGAGACTCTGGATGAGAGTAAGACACCACCAAATGGATCAGGTTGTCAGGATCGGTGCCTTGATAGCGTGTCCTCATACCCTGATGGATTGTCTGGTCCAGACTCCATTATTTACAGGCTGCCATCATATAGCTTGAGTATTGCTGAGTGTGGTGTTAAACAACAAACAAACAATACTATTAGCAGCAAGAGAATGTTTTTGTATTGTGTGTAATAATTCATTTCATATGCTGTATAGAGAAGACACCATATAGCTGGAATATTGCTGAGTGTGACATCAAACAATTAATGAACAAATGTTGGCTCTATTGTATTGGGAACAATAAGCTTGTTGTTCAGAGTCTTTATGCTGTGATAATAAGTGTACCGAATACTTATAAACCTATTCATTGGGATCGCTATTAAGTAAGAGACTTCTTTCTTATAGGCATTAAAACCTATTGTGAGGTTTTACTTTCCAGTCGGGTTAAATCTCATAAACAGGGACGTTGTAATGTCCCTGGGATTTTATAGGATATTCAAGTCATATTTGCTATAATATCCCAGGGATTTTAAATAATGTCCTGGGTATTTTATTAATGTAACTTCCGTTCAGATTGTAACATGTAATGAAATGTAAAATCAAATGACAAATGTTTTCTTTATATTCCCGAGGATTGAACTGGCAACCTTCATATCTGTAGCCCAGTGAGTGTACCACCAGGCTACAGAGGGGTTGATAAGTCACACTGGTTTTTAGAATGTCCTTTTCAAGATCCGTACGCCAGCAACAGATATTTTACGCGCATTTCCTAAGGTTCATGGAAAGTATGTTCGAAACATAAAAATGTTTCTAAATGTTGTTTTTAGTTTCTTTTTTCTTTTTATAAGTATGGAAAAACACTTTCCCTCGGTTTTGGTAGACAGAGCATGTCGGAAAAAAACGCGGGGGCTTCGCCCCCTTGGTTTTTCCCTCTCCACAGGGCATGCTCTGTCTACCAAAACCTTGTGAGGGTGTTTTCTCCAATACATAATAACTCTGACATACTGTATTACTTTTATAAGACGACTCCCCTGTACACGCCTTCAAAATCAACCCAAAATCCTACACTCCGTGTATAAGGCGACCTGGAATGAAGCACATCACAAGTGCGCACACAAACCTTATACATGCAATAAAAATATGTTTATCTTGCATTGTTTTTTCTACGATGATTGGTTGCGTGTGAAACTCCAGCACACGTCGCCATTTTGTGTTTACACTGTACGACACCAAATTGGTGCCCGTAAAATAGAATTTATTTATGAAGTAATAACTTATAAGAGACAATGGTGAGTAATTTAATCGCCAATTAACTATGTTGTAACTAACTAGGCTTATGTTTGCTTCACATTCAGCATGTTTATTCCACAATCACTTGTACACGCTGTCTCCAACAGTTGTTAATACAACTGTAAAATGGGCGAGAATTGATTTCAGCTTCACCGGTTATCACATGTTAGGTCACATGTGCAATATGCAAATGCTTACCGGTACTTCCGGCTCTCTACTCACGGATGTTGATTGTTTTACCGTGTCAGGTGGTTTGACAATCTGCATCGAGGCGAGGGTCATTTCAACTTTATTTGCAGAAATTATTAAACTTTATTCAAGGAAAAGAGATACAAATCATGTTTATGTATGGAAATAGTTATTGGAATAGTTATTTAGGAGGAAATGCGAAGTTTTTTTGTCAAATGCTGGGCTGGCTATCGGACGCCGGTTGACATCGCCAGTGGAAAAAAATGTGAGATCTTCGACTCCGTGTATAAGACGACCCCACTTCTTAGCCCCCTCATTTTAGGTACGAAAAACTCGCCTTATACACAGCGATATACGGTACTGCCCAATCTTACCTATTCCACATCTATAGCCTTAATACAATCAAACGACCACCTCCGTGGTCTAGTGGTAGAGCGTCCGCCCGGAGAGAGGAAGGTCCGGGGTTCGATCCCCGACCGTGTCATATCAAAAGACGTTAAAAGATGGTACTTGTTGTTACCCTGTCTGGCGCTCGGCATGAAGGGTTAAAGCAAGGACTGGTCGGCTCGGAGTCAGTTTACTGTGTCTAAGTGGGGTATTCATGTTAAACTGCGGCATGGTATCTCAGTGAGCTATCACTATAAATCGGCATTAGTCTGGTCTAGTACAAGCAGCCACACACACACACACGTGCATGCACGTCGCTGTATAAGTGCAATAATCTTGGATGCGACGTTAAACCCAATTTCACCTCACTTAATACAATCATACAATATTTATCATTGACTCTGTTATTATCAGGAGATGAATGACAGCATCATGCTTCATTTACATAATGTAATATTGGCAGCACCTTCGCATTGAAAAATTCAAATACCACATTAAAAGGGAATTTACAAACTTTTGACTGAAAAATCTGATTACCAGAATCTGGTTCTTAAATATATTACACAACTTTTGATAGGGACATTTTGGTTATTTCTTTACATACAGAAATATCCATATCAAATGATGAGTATTATATGTAATCCGAAAAGACTTTTGGTGATCAAATTTTGTTTGCGATGTTACATGATGCTACAATCTTTATCACAGTCGTGGACATCAAGAATGAACCTAATTCTAGCATTGTTACAGTGAGGGGAATAGAACCTGAGTATTTGACCTGGCAAGCTTACACTTTACCCGCAAGGCTACCCTGACTTCTAATGTACAGTGCTTTGAACAAAACAAATAATGTAATGTTCATTGATAATTTTGATATGATTGTTGTTTATAAATAAGTTTGAAGACGCTGGTTAACACTGAGCATCACTTGACATTTTGCTGCATCCGCATCTCAACCCCAGCTTCCGACCTCATCATCACGGTGAGGTCCTCAGCTGGCACAGCATGCCGAACCAGATCTTTGTTGGATCATCTAGACAGCAACCCATTAACGTTTGTTCAATACTTGATTTGATTGTAGGTCACTTTGATCTCCTTAAGTGATATGATACTGACATTAAGAGTAAATTGACTTGTTTGCAGCCATTTTGAAAACGCTTCTTTAATAAAAATGTTTGGTTTGTCCTGTAGACCAGAGACATTCCATCCAAATCCCTAACCTGGTTCATAGAGAAACTGATGTCATGCTAGCCCTAGTCTCAGGAATCGTATCATGTAGACTATTTAATGTTCCATGTATTTCATGTCTTGTAATATTGGTGCACCTTCCTTACTCGTGTAGTTTTGTAAACAGCTTGGGTTTTTGTTATTTGGGCCTGACACTGTGCTTCTTTACCTGATTTTTTCAAAAACATTTTTCTTCAAAGGCTGTCATTGTTTGAAAGTAGGCATTTGCTGCACAACCTTTTGATCGCATTTTTGTAAAGCTTTTATTTCAAAGGATGTTTTTAGGAAAATAATCTGAAATGAATGTTTTTATATTTTTAGTGTTTCCTCCTGTCTCTTGTTCGCGGAAATCTGTAAAACATGTGAACATGACATTAACTTGCAGACTTCAAAAAGATGCTACACAAATTGATATGGAAATTGGGGGAAATGGTTTTTCATCAACTAAAGATGAATCTTGAGCAGATGGTGTGCTACATGTAAGTTAATATCTAGGATTCTTGGTTTGTGATTGAACAAGTACAGTTATTCCCTAGTACAAATATCAGATGGGTCACTAAAGTTCTTTGTTGTGGTTGCATGCCATCCATTGTTGGGCCAGTGTGAAAGTGTTGACTGGCTGGCATACCTACTATTGGGTATTATCCACTTCAATCCTAGACAGTCGTCAGTTGTGCTGATGTGCTTGGAGGGTTTTCATAAAGACTGACATAGCAGCAACATTGAAAATATTAATTTGATGTTGACCACAATGCCTCATAATGACATGTACTGTATTTCCTATGTATGGTGTTCACTTTAAATCTATATATTAAAAGCAGCAACTAATATGCTGCATCAAGTTTTAGAATATTATATTCATGGTACAATAATAAGTTAAATTATTGTTATTATTATTGTTGTTGCTGTTATTATTTTTATTATATAAATTTATATACCACAGGTATCCAGGAACTAGTATCTGCCCGAAGAGAGTTTTATTTGTTCCCTGACCAGTGGACCTGTTTGCATTCCAGTTATCATTCTCAACTCCTTTGGGAGGATACAACCCAAGTTGCCTACAGGCGCTAGAGGGTTTCTACATCCCCCACACATATTGGGTGCCCACTATCTGCTGGCTGATCATGGGATGGGTGGGGACCCTGCCATTGTAAAGAATATAAAACATATATAAAAACAAAATTAAACCAGTAGGTGAATTGTTTCATGAATTGTTTGCACCCATCCAGCAAGTTTTATTTTAAGTGCCCCCTTCCCCCCTAAAAAGTCAAGCTTGTATCAAGCTTGAGATGGTGTGAGTATTTGCTGCCAGCTGCTGGCTTGTGTAGTCCAGATTTGTGTATTCACGGCTGCCGTGATGTAGCTGTTAAATGGATGTCAACAAACATGCATCCAAGTCTTGATGCATCAGGGCGGGTCTGAGCTAAACTCCTTCAACTCAGTTGAAGTGGCTAGAGATCTCACTGAATTACTGTTCCAAGTGAAACGAAACCAGACTCACTGATCACTCCTTTCAGTCTTTATCATTATGACTAATAATCACTCACTCACTCACTCAACCACTCACTCAACTACTCAGTCACTCAACTACTCAGTCACTCAGTCACTCACTCAACCACTCATCCACTCACTCAACTACTCAGTCACTCAGTCACTCAACTACTCAGTCACTCAGTCAGTCAGTCACTCACTCACTCAACTACTCACTCAGTCACTCACACAGTCACTCAGTCACTCAGTCACTCACTCACTCACTCACTCACTCACTTACTCACTCACTCACTCTTTAGTGACATGACTCAGCTGCTGAAGCTAAGTCTTGTTGTAACTTCAACAGTAATCCTACTGAATCAGTGCCACCTCTGGGATTAGCTAGATATTCTCACCCAATCTGCTGTTAATGTGGTATAATCCCTGGCCATACAGAGGACTCAATGTCATCATGTCCTCGTTATCGAGTCCAGAACCCTGAAATATATGTTGCGAGAATTGATTCGAAGAATACTCAATATTTACAGTGCAATCAATCCTTATGAAAGTGACATTGCCAATGTATCGAAGTGCGAGCATTTGTTTGACAGAATCAATAGAAAATGATCGCCGTTGGTTATTGACAGTTACGTTGATGGTTGGCCATTTATATGGGTTGTTTAATAACAGACATCACCATGAGTTAATTAGCAGTGGTGATAATTGAGAAAGGTGATATGTCTATCAATATCAGCCTTTCTTTCGTGCCCATACATTAAGTCTGATCTTTCAAAGAAAGGTTTATGATGACCTTAATTACAGAAAAGTAGGATTTCGTGATGGCACTAAGAGGATAAGCACTGCGCTCGCTAATGGCTCGTCCTCAGAGACTGCACTGAATATACTGGGACAGGTATGAAAGCTTGGAACGTTTTGGGTCTATTGTAAAATGAATAGAGTGTGTTGTAAGCTGATAGAAAAACATTGTTTAAATGGGATTTGAAGCATGGATTCATTTTTGCTTTTCACTGTGTAGGTCTCTTTTCTAAATTTTCTAAGATTGTATGCAAATTTGTAAAATGTGCCATTTGACTCAACTTTTGTGTTTTAAAATGTCGATAAACATTATGTGTATGTAGACTGTTTTAGACTGATTTATGTGTTAATGAGTTTTGATGCCTGGAAATTATAAAATTTGAAACCTCTTCCTAATGTCATCAGTTCCAAATGAAATTTTTCCAGGCATTCAAATACAGGAGAACATGGATAAAACAAACTACAAGGGACCGGAGAAATCAGTTCGTTATTTATCAGTTTATGTTGTTCCTTACATATGGTTTCACTTGGATTTCATGATATTCATTTAATAACATTAAATTCACACACACACACACACACACACACACACACACACACACACACACACACACACACACACACACACACACACACACACACACACACACACACACACACACACATTAGAACATGATTATAACGAACTACACACACACACACACACACACACACACATATATTAGAACATGGATATAACGAATTACAAGTGGGCAATCAGTTCGTTATTTACGTTGTTCACATTGTTCTGTTATGTAATAAATAACATCAATTTGAGGGCACAACTTCAATACATAACATTGTTCTATTATGTAATAAATAGCATCAATTTGAGGGCACAACTTCAATACATAACATTGTTCTATTATGTAATAAATAACATGAATTTGAGGGCATAACTTCAATACATAACATTGTTCTGTTATGTAATAAATTACATCAATTTGAAGGCATAACTTCAATACATAACATTGTTCTGTTATGTAATAAATTACATCAATTTTAGGGCACATCTTCAATATATAACATTGTTTTGTTATGTAATAAATTACATCAATTTGAGGGCATAACTTCAATACATAACATTGTTTTGTTATGTAATAAATTACATCAATTTAAGGGCACAACTTCAATACATAGCATTGTTCTGTTATGTCATAAATAACATCAATTTGAGGGCACAACTTGATATTGTTGATGAGTATAAGTTAAATTTCTCACTCAAACCAATTTTTAATAATACAGTTGAACACTGTTGTGTCGAACTTTGATGTGTTGAACTTACGATTGTCTCGAAGTAAAATCATGGTCCCTGCATATTCCTCTTTATTCATTTTTGGTTGTGTCGTACCTCGGATAACTTGAGTGAGTGAGTGAGTATGGTTTAACGCCGCTTTTAGCAATATTCCAGCAACATCACGGCGGGGGGACACCAGAAATGGGCTTCACACATTTTACCCATATCGGGAAATGAACCCGGGTCTTCGGCGTGACGAGCGAACGCTTTAACCACTAGGCTATCCGACCGCCCCTCGGATAACTTGAAGTATATATTGAGGTCCCTTCAACTACGACACAACAGTGTTCGTCTGTACTTGAATCTGATTGGTGGATCTAGGTAGTGTGACCTCTCTTCAGTGTCAAAATGAATCCTTTAACTGACGAATCAAAATATTGGTTTCATTCCATCATCTGGGTTTGCAAAGATATCATTCATGATTAGAACAAATGTGCATTTTTATGATATCAGGAATAAACGTAATAAAATGTTAGACACATGTGATTACAATGCTTCAAGGCAATGCTATAACTTCATTTGTGATAATTTTGATAGAGAATCAGATTCATAGTTTTCGGAAATAGCCTTTACAGCAAACTCCGAGTATCATGTACTGGTATACGACCTGATTTTCTTATCTTATAACACCTTTGCTATCTTGTGATGTCATTTACAAAGCGGAGTAAGCACCATGCTAGATTCATCTTCTGCCAAAGACATAATTGTCTTTGACGTCCAGTCACAATATATGGGGAACGTCATTAATTGTTGCGTGTTTCCAGAATCACATTACAAACATGATGATTAGTATTTTACCTTTTTAACTTGTGAAATACATTCATTACACATGAATTCTATATTTGGCAGAATAAGTTGTGTTTTCGTCTTCACCAATGACGAAAATCTACTTTTGTGATAGTGTTTTCCTTTCAACTGAATGTATTCATCAACCCAGGTAAAGAGCGACCTGATAATGCATTTATCAGATCAGATGTCTCATTTCCTCTCTCATTTGCTTTTGTCGGAGATCATTACTTTTATGGATGTGACATTGTCTCGGCCAGTATTATTCTTGTGTTTCTCATGAAATTAAGATCATTGGAATGATGGATCTAGAAACTTTGATTTTTAAAGAGGAATAGTTTAATGAAAGTATTATTGTGAGAAAGAGTAATAGAATGAATTAATGTTTGAAAAAGTAATTTTAAACTTTTTCTCTTCTTCAACTTGCAGAGTTGATAAATGATTAGGCCCAGAAGTATCCAAATATGAATGAAAAAGGCTGATTTTTCGAATTTCAATAGAAAGTTATATGATGAGCAAGTCGGTGACCAAAGTGGATTTCCTGTGTTTCTACTGTCTGTATCGACATCACTAAGTAATCAGTTAAAATCAAGTTAAAAGATTTGCACATGCTGAAATAATTAGAGACATACAAAACTCTAAAACGAGCTTTCACTCGCCATTCCTATGAAAACATCTAATATATTGATTTTAAGGTTTCCTCATCACTGAATGATTCCATATGTTTACTTGTGACATGTGTCCCCATGTGTTTTCAGGTGAACAATTGACTTGCCTTTGCATGTGTTTGTGCTGGATGTCACAGGTAGGCCAGGATGTGCTCACTTATACACGAACACCTGGTATCATGACTGTTTGATAGTGATTCATAAACACATGCTCATGGTATAGTAAAAAATATGCAAAGGGTTTTTTGTCACTTTTATTTAATTTCTGGGGTTATGATGCCACGCAGCAAAATAATATATAACGTTTGTCAACGTTGACTTAAGGTTCAGAGATTTTAACTTTAACCTTTTGGCCAAAGGCTCTGCAATTTTTCATTAAAGAAAAAGAGAGCAAAAAAGAGCAAAAGTTTAAAGTTAAAAATTCCTTTTGCCAGTTATCAGATACGTTTACATGAATATATACAATCTAGACTTTGTTCATTTCAGCATGACTGTAGTCTAGTGGTAGAGAGTCCGCCTGGAGAGCGGAAGGTCCGGGGTTAATTCCCAAGCTGAGTCATACCAAAAGACATTAAAAGATGGTACTTGTTGTTACCCTGTCTGGTGCTCGGCATTGAGGGGCTAAAACAAAGAATGGTCAATTATAGTAAACTGTGTCTGAGTAGGGTATTCATGTTAAACTCCGGCATGGTATCTCAGTGGCCTAGCACTATAAATTGGCATCAGTCCGGACTTGTACAAGCAGCCACACACACACACTCACGTGCATGCATGTTGCACGTTTAAATAAAATAAAAATTTTATCATTGGCAAGTCTTGACCCAAGCTGATTTTCTAAGCATATGGTAAACAGGGTTGCACAGTGGAATGCTGATATCACACTGTATGCATGGTCCACTCTGCATGTAAATGACAGATGAGCTGGAAGCTGATGTAGTGCTATTGATCAAGGTGTGCCTCTTGTTTGGTGCATGCTTGTATAGATGTAGTGCACATTTCCATGTAAGGTCTCTAATCAATGACCGATTGCATCAGTTACGGCTGACATTTACCGTCTCGTCATGACATCATGACATCATGTCATCATTTGTTCTTTTGTTTGTTGTTTTAACGCTGCACTCAGCATTATTCCAGCTCTATGATGGCGGTCTGTAAATAATTGAGTCTGGACCAGACAGTTCAGAGATTGACGTCATGAGCATCAATCTACACAATTTGGATACGTGACATGCATCAACCAAGTCAGCGAGTCTGACCACTGCTGGAGACCAGTTCTAACCTACATCTTCTTTGCGTGGCTTGTGCTTTGATGTCTCGTTGAAAGACTGCTGATGCAGCGTGAAGCAGTATTTCCTCACTCACTCATGTTGATGTGACCTCATCAAGAGAATCTGCTGTTTCAGTTTTTTCTTAGCCTTTGATGATCTTTCTTTTTGACATCCTTTTAAAAAATTTGGATCAGTTTTATTGGAAGGGTTGTGGGGATGGGATATTGAGGCCATGTCTCTTCATTATTCATTACATGCCTTACCCCCTAGGGATCCGAGCTAGAATAGGCCTTCAGCAACCCATGCTAGCTGTAAAGGGGGAGGGGCAGTCGGGTAGTCTAGTGGTTAAAGCGTTTCGGATGTCACGCTGAAGACCCGGGTTCGAATCCTGACATGGGTACAATGTGTGAAGCCCATTTCTGGTGTCCCCCGCTGTGATATTGCTGGAATATTGCTAAAAGCGGCGTAAAACCAAACTCACTCGCTCACTGTAAAAGGTGACTATCCTTGTCATAAGAGGCGACTAAGGGGATCGGGTAGTCAGTTCTATCCTGATATATATGTGGAGCAAACAAACCTAGAAACATAATCAGGATGAGTCTTTGTGAGACTGCGCCACATCCTAATGCAACTTGAGATTTTCTTTGTTTGTTGTTTAACACTCAGCAATGACGACAGTCATCAAATAATAGAGTCTGGATCAGACAATCCAGTAACTGACATCATGAGCATCGATTGACGCAATTGGGATACGATTTTGCCTCTTAGTCCCCTCTTATGACAAGCGTGGGTTGCTGAAGACCAATTGTAATCCAGAGAGATCATTCAGAATGTTCATCTGAATATGCCAACTTCAGGGAGTAATCGGAAAGGATGTAAAATGTTACAGAAATTGATTTTTCGCCAAGAGACACTTCAGTAGTACTCAGTACACATTATCCAAATTAAACAGCATCCTCAAAGTAATTATAACATAATGCAGTGCACATTCAGATGACCTTGACGGATCTTGGCTGCAATGACCTTGGCGGCCCTTAGTTTTTTATGCCTGACAGAAATGTGGTAGAAACGACTGATGAGGTTCATATGGTGCATTGAAGACAGACATAACTTGAGCATGTTGAGTGGTTAACTGAAGTTTCAGTTGGAATATTGTGTAAAGAATCCATCATGAGGTGTCATAGCGGGGTAAGATGCAGATAAACGCAGTGGCTGAACGATCGCACACAAGTGGAAGAGACATGACAATCGGTATCGGGACAAAAGGTACAGATAATCTACGTGAGGATTGTGGAAAATACCAAACTTAACCCACATGTTCCTAAAATGGACTCCCTGACATTTCCGGAGTTGGATTCTATTCAGGGAGTCATCATTATTATAATTGAGTATTTAAGCTTGTATACTTTATCAACAGGCTTAGAGAAGCTGTACAATATATTGTTATATCATATAAGAAATAAACAACTGATAATTGTTGTTTATTGTACAATAAAACACTGCAGGGTGAATAAACCATTCATTCTATTCACTCGCTCATTCTATATATAATTAGCCAATCACACCGATTCCATTCTAGCCCTCACCCACTTCTCAGTTCTGAATTAGGAGACTTGATATTCCTTGATGCTTAATTTCAGGGACTCTGTCTTAGACACAGTAGGGTGTGAGGACTCGTGATTTTAACAATCACTTCCGTAATTATCATTGTGAGACTTCCTTGTTGATAGTAATGAGAACGTCCACATGACTGGATATAGAGGTGATTTAACTAAGTGGTTAAGTCTGTCACTTGGTTAATAGTGAGCCTTGGGGATTGATTCCCTTCATGTTTACAAAGTTTTGAAGCCCATAACTGGCAGTGTACGAAATAACTGCTTGCCCGCCTGCCCGTGGCTGGTAACTTTTCTGTCCGGCTGCAAGAAATTTTCCTCCACTTGCCTGACTGTCTGGCAGATAATTTTAAGACTACTTTTGTAATCAGTTTTATTATAACTCCTCGCAGATTCTAAAGTGATTGTTTGCATTATTTCAACTGAATCAAGATGTGATTTATTGCTTTGATTTTGCAATTTTTCAATATTTATAATGTCTGAATGTGGGAGGGTATCTTTGAAGATGGGCTGGCAACATTTATGGGTCACCTGCACGACTGTCTTGTTGGTTTTCAATATTATTTCAAACACTGATTGCTGGTGCCCCTGCTGAGATGTTTCAGGCATAATACTAAAAGCTGTTTAAAACATTCTTGGATGTTCTGTTACAAAACATCAACTTCAGCAATATTCCAGGATTATCATGGCAAGGGACTCCCAAGAACGTGTTTCACACATTGATCTCAGAGTGGAACTCAGCGTAGCTCATCTGTGAAGAAACACTTTAGAGTGAATGAGTTTGGTTTAATGCCACTTTGAACAGTATTTCAAGTGAACGAAAAGTGAACGCTTCAGGCATCCTACTGCCCCAAACACTTAGAAAGTCTGTTACCTCACAACCCCATAAAAGTGAATGAGTATAGTTTTACGCCACTTTTAGAAATATTCCAGCAATATCATGGCAGGGGACACCAGAAACTGGCTTCACACATTATACCCATGTGGAGAATCAAACCCAGGTCTTCGGCGTGACAAGCGTACGATTTAACCATTAGGCTACCCCACTTTCATACTCCCATAAGAAGTGGCCAGAGAAGATGTATGCTTTGTATTAATACTGGCTGCTGTTGGAGAGAAGAGAAGCCTGCAGTAATAACACCCGAGTGCTCTAACACTATTGAATTAAGTGCAACCATATTGCCATTTGAGAAAAACAATAGCCCGAGAAACTATACAGATGTAACTCGATAATTTACATCAATAAAAGTAATTGTATATGTCATTTTCAGCTCAAACATGGAATTTTCTTCCTTTAGAATATGACCGTCCAAATCAATATGACATACAGTCATCTTCTCTAGTTATGGCCAGAGCTAATCACTACTTTATCTCATGGAATTATGTAAATACCGGTATGTATGGCAAATCTGGCAATCCGATGGCGAAAGAGCCACAATCAGATTGTCCGTGAGCGTATGTCGGAGCACCACTGGTTGGGAGTGCAGAGTGAACGTGCGTGTCGGGGCTAGTTGTTTAAATGAGAAGTGGAGCTGCTTGTGTAGTGCTGTTGTAACCCGTTATTTGTGGATACTCTTTTTAGCATGGCATCTTTTAAGGTAAGGGAAACACCAGATATTTGAGAATCAGACTTGCAGGTTTATTGGTGGTATAAAATTTTATTCACACCAGAATAGTCCGTTCTGTAAATTTAGAAGACATATTATTAGTTTTTATCATTGGTATTATCAATATTTTTGTGTGTTAATGTCCATTCCTCTTTATCTTGAAGTTTAATAGTAAAAATTGATTGCCATTATTTGAGATGATTGCTTAGGTGGGCCAAACTTTTTTTACTATTTTACAAATGCAACATCTCATTCTTGTATTGACAAGGATGTATGTACAGTAAACTATATTTATACCAAACTGATGTATATAACAAGCTTATTTTTTAGTCTCGGACATTTGTTGTTAATATGCTCTATATGTGCTTAAGATGAACTACAGTTATTATGAACTAAAATTACTGCTCCCTTTTTAATTCGTTATAACCGTAGAGTACTGTACTCACATAAAGTGTTATTGTTGCCGTAAATACTCACATCAGGTGTTATAGTTGCCGTAAATACTCACATCAGGTGTTATAGGTGCAGATTGGTATATACTTGCACCAGGCCATGATATGTGTAATATATTGTTTATTATCATATATTCTTTGTCATTTTGTGTAACTAATGGGGTCCTGGGTAACCAAGATGTTAATAGTAACACAATTCATCCAGAATTCTCTCCCATGGCTGTACCAGGATCTTGGTTCAAATCCATGTTTCATTCTGAATATTGCTATTGTTTTGTCAGCACCATACCTATAGATTGGGATTTCATCATGCTGTAAACATGACCTACATCACTTTGCTTGTTTCCCCACATTAGGCTGACATAGAATGACAGAATGAGTGAGTGGGTTTTTACAGTATTCCAGTTATATCGCGGCGTGTCAGCTTAATGTGGGAGAAGCCTGAAGTGATGCAGGTCTCACTTCAGTGAAACCCACGAGCAAGGGTATGGTGCTAGAAACATAATCAGGTTGAACTGGAATTCAAACCCACAATCATAGGTTTGTGGCGTGCCCAAGGGATGCAACTCTGCACAGCGAATCGCAGTGCCTTAGACGACAGGGCCACCTGTGCACCTTAGAATGACAGAACTAAATGTTACAAAACAGTGTTAAAACCCAATCACATAGTGGTAAACAGTAGCTGCAGTCTCACTGATGCTTGACAACTTGCTCGGGTATTCACTGTTGGTAGTCAGTGAGTGAGATAAATAAGTGATATTCAATTTGAATTACCTACAGAAACAGTCATTACTGAAAGTGATTGGTTAAACCCTGTGAAGTAATAGCTGCTATTGTTTGTATTCGAGTCATATGTCCTGGTGGAGGGCAACACTTTATTTCTTCCTACAATGGCTTAGATGAAAAGGGGTTCTGAACATTTGCTTGCAATTTCCTGCCTTGTAATTTTCATTGCTGTTTTTATTGGAACATATCAATCAGCATTATGGGAATAATGCTTTCATTATTTCCATATAGTTTTATTGAGGAGTCCCAGAGGACCTGTGTGATTTCCTGAATTATCACAAAGTCTGCAGTTGTGTGTGTATACTAAAGTGATCCCTGCTGGTCTGTGTGTGTGTGTGTGTGTGTGTGTGTGTGTGTGTGTGTGTGTGTGTGTGTGTGTGTGTGTGTGTGTGTGTGTGTGTGTGTGTGTGTGTGTGTGTGTGTGTGTGTGTGTGTACAATAGTTCAACACTATTCTGTGTGTATATATACACAATAGTTCAACACAATTCTGTGTGTATATATACTTAACTGTTTGATGCAGGTCTGTGTGTATATAAACTAATGGTTTTAATACTGGCCTGTGTGTATATAAACGTAAGTGTTCCATGCAGTTCTGTGTGTATGTAAACTTAAGTGTTCAATGCAGGTCTGTGTGTATATAAACATAAGTGTTCCATGCAGGAGTGTGTATATAAACATAAGTGTTCAATGCAGTTCTGTGCATATGTAAACTTAAGTGTTCCATGCAGGAGTGTGTATATAAACTTAAGTGTTCCATGCAGGAGCGTATATATAAACTTGTGTTCAATGCAGCTCTGTATGTAAATAACCTGAAAGTCTGCTTGTGAGGGTGCTGTGTGAGGGGCAGTATGAAGGTGCTGTGTGAGGGTGCTGTGTGAGGGGTGCTGTATGAGGGTGCTGTGTGAGGGGTGCTGTGTGAGGGATGCTGTTTGAGGGTGCTGTATGAGGGGTGCTGTGTGAGGGGTGCTGTGTGAGAGGCAGTATGAGGGTGCTGTGTGAGAGGTGCTGTATGAGGGTGCTGTATGAGGGGTGCTGTATGAGGGGTGCTGTATGAGGGGTGCTGTATGAGGGTGCTGTATGAGGGTGCTGTATGAGGGGTGCTGTATGAGGGTGCTGTATGAGGGGTGCTGTATGAGGGTGCTGTATGAGGGGTGCTGTATGAGGGTGCTGTATGAGGGGTGCTGTATGAAGGTGCTGTGAGAGGGGTGCTGTGTGAGAGGTGCTGTATGAGGGTGCTGTATGAGGGGTGCTGTATGAGGGTGCTGTGAGAGGGGTGCTGTGTGAGAGGTGCTGTATGAGGGTGCTGTATGAGGGGTGCTGTGAGAGGGGTGCTGTATGAGGGTGCTGTTTGAGGGTGCTGTATGAGGGTGCTGTATGAGGGGTGCTGTATGAGGGTGCTGTATGAGGGGTGCTGTGAGAGGGGTGCTGTGTGAGGGATGCTGTATGAGGGTGCTGTGTGAGGGATGCTGTATGAGGGTGCTGTATGAGGGGTGCTGTGTGAGGGGTGCTGTATGAGGGTGCTGTGTGAGGGGGCTGTGTGAGGGGTGCTGTATGAAGGTGCTGTGTGAGGGTGCTGTGTGAGGGGTGCTGTGTGAGGGGTGCTGTGTGAGGGTGCTGTATGAGGGGCAGTATGAGGGTGCTGTGAGAGGGGTGCTGTATGAGGGTGCTGTGTGAGGGTGCTTTGTGAGGATGCTGTATGAGGGGGCTGTAGAAGACACATGTTCCACATGTAGGGTAGGCACGATGTGATGGGGAGTTCATGGATGGGCTGGAGGGAATTGTGGGTCAATTGATATATATCTATTGTTTCTAAGAATTGAATTTCTCCAGATAAAAGATATATAGCAGTATATAATGAGCTTGTGTTCTGAGAAGGAAGCGAGCTTGTGCCATTCAGCTGTTGTCCTGGTAACAACATGGTCATAGTAAAGTAGTGATGCTGCAGCAAGTTGATGAGTTGGAGTGATTACCATCAGCTTTGGGTAGTCAAGCATACACTTATGTTTCAGAGATACACAGAAAATTATACGTAAGGTTTTCACTTATGAATCCAGACTCTTAATAGCTTCTTCATGATAAAATATTTGTAGCTTGTTGTTCAAGTGCAGACATTGTTGAGAATAAAGACTGACAAGCAGGATTTATATTTTCATTTTGCACAAGAATGGTTTTATGTTGTCTACCATAGCTGGAATGTTGACTCCAGCTGCTCCTGAGAACAGAGCATGCTTGTGTTCATCGTCCTGGCACATCTGAAGAAGTTACTGTTATAGAAGCAGCCCCAGGAGATTCCCCTTCAGAACAGATCCCAAGTACATCAGGCTGTAAGAATTGGCTGCCATCTGAATGTGTCTGGGATGGTTGTGAGTGGGTTGGACGTGCCCCATCTGTGTCTGTGTTAATCCTGAATGTGTCTGGGATAGTTGTGAGTGGGTTGGACATGCCCCATCTGTGTCTGTGTTAATCCTGAATGTGTCGAGGTGGCTGTGAGTGGGTTGAGTGTGTCCCGTCTGTGGCTGTGTTAATCCTGAATGTGTCTGGGATGGTTGTGAGTGGGTTGGATGTGCCCCATCTGTGTCTGTGTTAACCCTGAATGTGTGGAGATGCTTGTGAGTTGGGCAGTGTGAATAGAGCGTCTGCCTGGAGAGTGGCCGCCTCCATGAAGTAGTGGATAGAGCGTCTGCCTGGAGAGTGGCCGCCTCCATGAAGTAGTGGATAGAGCGTCTGCCTGGAGCGTGGCCGCCTCCATGAAGTAGTGGATAGAGCGTCTGCCTGGAGAGTGGCCGCCTCCATGAAGTAGTGGATAGAGCGTCTGCCTGGAGCGTGGCCGCCTCCATGAAGTAGTGGATAGAGCGTCTGCCTGGAGAGTGGCCGCCTCCATGAAGTAGTGGATAGAGCGTCTGCCTGGAGAGTGGCCGCCTCCATGAAGTAGTGGATAGAGCGTCTGCCTGGAGAGTGGAAGGTTTGTTGTTTGATCCCCTGGCCATATCATACCAAAAGACAATAAGATATGGTACTTGTTGTTGCCCTGCCTGGCGCTTGACACATAATTTTGCCAGGAATTAGCCGAGTTATGTCATCATAACCAGATGGCATATACCAGTGTTCAACAACTGGTTTGCCTGGCAAAAACTCCACTTGATGCTTCAAACGCTCACCAGATTGCTGATACAGTGTTTAACAAAACTCACTCACTCACTCCCAAGGTGTCAATACAATCTAATCGCATATAACATTCATTCCAGAATCAGAGCAAGGTGACCACATTTTATGGAGATTAATGATTGATGAATCCATGACATTGACCCGACGTACCAGCAGATCTGTGTTTTGTTGTAATTGAATTTTGACATGGTCACCAGAGCGATCATGTTTTATTGATGGCTTCGAGAGTTAATGAAAAAAAGATTGCCCCTCTTGCAGTGTCATTGTGCTGTGGATGAGAGTGGGAGAGGAATTCTGCAGTGGAGATGGCCCAATGTTCATGCAGTATTCATGTGTTTGCGGGGATCTAGCCTACTTCCTGCTGTATGTGGTATTGACACATACATGCTCAAGTGAATTGTAATCACAAGACTAGGCTCTCCTTGTTGTTACTTCCTCAAAGATATTACAAATCCTGAAATTACAAAATTATTGATTACCCTTTTTTAAAGCCAGATCCTTGTTTCAAACAAAGCACAGGAAATGTATAAGTTAACAAAATATTTTCATAAAATGTTGCCGGTAGTATGGTGTTTGATACCTAGGGATTCGTCAAGCTCTGCTCAGAGGCAGATGTTCGGCCCCATGTTGATAGCAATGCCAGTTAAAAGTCCCACATTGAAATTACTAGTTTTCCAATTCATGTAAAAAGCCCCAACTACTGTTATCTTGTAAAGGTGACTTGTATTTCGCTGCTAACAGGAATCAGGAACAATAAGGAGAAAGAGGATCTAATTTAAATTATTGATTTGAATGAAGTTTTAAAATACATCTGAACCTAAGGAAATAAGAACTTTTGTAAATCCCAATTTTGAACAAAATTAACATTTGTCCCTATTTTTTTTTACAAAGACACTGTTTGGAATCCTAGATAAATCAATTGTTACCTATGTGGAGATTGGTGTGTGTCTGCACTTTGCAGTAAATTTATGCCAAGGCAGCTGTAAATTGTTGCATCAGATATAGGCAAACTGGTGGTTGATAGCACGAGCAATAATCATTGAGTGAGTGAGTGAGATGGTTGTACACCATATTGTGTCGCGGCACAAATATGGGTTTCACTCATTGTTGGGAATTGAAACTGGATTTTTGATGTGACGAGCCAAAGATTCAACCATAAGGCCAACCCACCACTCCCAGTAGAAGAATAAGAAAGTGTCACTGCTTGCACATTTGTAATTGGGATGAAGAGTGAGTACTATGTGAGTGTCATAAGAATCATAAACTTTTGGACACAAAAAATAATAAAAAATGCAATAAATAATTAGACAATCATAGAATTACAACTAAGACAGAAATTCTTGAAGATCATATTTTACAAATATATGTGTCCAACTCTGATTCAAATTTGGGGAACTTCGACGGACCATTATTTACCAATGACAATAAGCATAAATAATCAATTGTATACAAGGTGAAATGACGTCTTGACCTCAGTACAAGCATTCCAAGCTACAATCAACAGTACTTAATGACCCCTCAATGTTCTGAGACAGAATGTGGAGTATATTTGTATTCCATTTAAATATGTTTAAACACCTGCCCTTACAAACTAAAACTTGCATCCTCCCATTCCCGTTCTACCTGCGACACCCAGCATAGCTGATAGATCCTTCCACATGAGGATAGCAGGTATTGCTGTTATGTCAAATATATTCGTGTATTATATCAGAGGATTTTGTGTATCAGCATAGGAGATTTCTTCCAATCCAGCCCCCGACCGGCCGGTAAACAAACGTCCCCTGTGTGCTGTCCGTCCCTGTTTTACCTGTGGCCAAGAGTCGGTATTGATCTGCAAGGTCCCCAGTGAAACTGTTTTCTCCTCTGATAAAGTTTTAATCAGTGAGTTTGCCGTTTGAAGCTTAGTGCAGACGGAGACACTTGCTGTGAGTGGGATAGAGGAAAGAGAGGAAGCAGTAGACTGTGGGAAAAAGGCCTGTGAGTTGTGGGGATTCATGTAATAATACTGAGGGGAAGAGAGCTCTGTACTGGGAAAATTGGAGTGCACCTACTCTTGAGAGAGAGAGAGGGAGGGAGGGAGAGAGATTTGTTTGACAGAGTTCATAGAGAATACAGTGAGAATGATAGAGTAAAGCAGGGACGACAGTAGACAGTGGAGAGAGAGAGTAGATCAGTTTGACAGTTCATAGAGATTACAGAGTGAGAACGATAGAGAAAAGCAGGGACGGACAGTGGAGAGAGAGAGTAGATCAGTTTGACAGTTCATAGAGAATACAGTGAGAACGATAGAGAAAAGCAGGGATGACAGTAGACAGTGAAGAGAGAGAGAGTAGATCAGTTTGACAGTTCATAGAGATTACAGAGTGAGAACGATAGAAAAAAGCAGGAAGAGAGAGAGCGTGAGAGCGACGACCCAGGCAAATACGACGGGGGCAAACTCCTGCACTTGTTTCTTAATGAGTCAACAGGGCTGTCAGAAAGTTTATTACCAATCTGGCGATTGATCCACGAAGGAATATCTGACTGAGATTACGAGACATTGTGCGTAACATGTGGAATACAATTAGCCAGCGGAGAGCCATGCAATGTGGAGGCCTTCTTGTGTTGTGGCTACAACTGCTTCGCGTGTGTTGACAGGTAAGAAGCCTGTCTAGGACAGCCATGGCCCAGGTAAACAAGCCAGGCTGTACAGTCCATTCATGGTTATTTTGGCCATGCCTGTGTGTTCATGTTAGAGGTATAGCGTAAACAGTACATAAAAGGTTAATATTTGCACTTGCTGCAGCTCTATGCGCCTACATTTCACAATCGAGTTACTCTCCCATGATAATTGATTTGATTTGGAGCTGAGAAAGAAGTAATATTTCATTGGAGCTATGGACTATGGATAATGTAACACTTGTTTTATCATGAAAGGTATGTGAAGTAAGATTTTGTGTTAGATCGTAGACTTTGTGGATTTGTTTTCGGTGAAATGTTAGTGAGTTCTTTCAACTGGTTGTGGGTGAGTTGTAGCTTTCTTTCGCACCAGCTTGAAGGTTTTCATTGTTGCTCCTTCTCTGTCAGTCTGCACTTTAACAAGCAGTGTTTGTTTGTGTCCGCGTTCACTGTGGACACACACACATAAGCTCCACTGTAGACACAGGATGTGTTTAACAGAACAAAACAGAATTAAAATTTGAGGCATCTGGGCAGTAAACTTTCATCCCTGAACTGAACATAAGACGATCACTTCATAGCCTGAAACACGTAGGTTTGGTTTTGAAGCACCAGCTGCATAAACAAAACATTCCGGCATCATACCAATTTACTTTTTGTGTTGTGACAAAATTGTTTACCCCGAACCTGAAATATCGCTGAAGTACAGCTGAAATGTTGGCTATGGGTGGCCCATTGGTCTAGGTTTCAGCAATTCTCAGTTAGGTTGAACCTATACAGTTTGTAAGAGTTGAGTTATGGATTGGATGGTCAGACTCGGTTGATTGCATGTCAACATACCCGACGGCATGGATTTTTGCTCACAATATCAATCACTCGATGTCTGATCCAAATCTAATTATTTACTGCTGCCGTCTGACATTAAACAAAAAAAAAAAAAAAAATTGTGTTATTCATTAAATACTGTGAATGGTGTCTTTTGATAACATTAAAGGCTGTTACAGGTGTCCTCGCTGATCCAGTGTATTAAATTTCAGTTCAATTATGACAAATACACTGACCCATTAATTTCATTTCAGATCTTCTATCACAAATGAGTGTTATCTGATTGGGCACCTATTTTTATTTTTGCATCATTTGAATATGATGAAGCTAGTGCTTGTAAATGAGTCCTAGCTATATGTAATAGAATTGAGATTAGTACTCTCAGTATGATTTTATAATTTTACTAAATTGTTTGAAAGGCATTTCTTAGAAGTTCCCTCTATTGTTATTAGTTACCCTGCTCATGTTAATCCATCTGACAAATGATAATTGTTGTTACTGTTGATCCATCACCTACCATATATATTTACATACCATTTTCAATATTCAATCTTGCTTGACAACGGTGTAAGGACCTAAACAAAAAGTCGCTATTACAGAAGAAGTTGTTATCCAAAATTTCATTGTCTACTTTATTATTTTACTGTCCATTCATCACAAGTTCCATTTCTGACATATAAGATTTATTTTTATTTATCGTCTACTTTTAGCTGCCTGGAGACTATCATCATATTCATACTATTAATTTGAATATTTAAATATTCCACTTCCTGTATTAGTTCATTCACAATATACTTGTAAGGACCTTCCTCGCATGAAAGGGTGTTTTATCCATACATTAAGCTGGAGTGACAGTTAGTATTGATTTCTGCCTGTTTTTGTGAGATGGACTGTCTTCAGTTAGGAAAATTGTTGTTGCAGAACTTGGTAGTGTTGACTTCTTTCACTTAGGGCATTGCAGAAAAACATTCTTTTCTAAAAGGATTTCCACTGTTTTACATCTTACACATGGCACCATAACAGGTAAACCAGTTTGTCTCGCATACGTAATGTGGAAGGCCATTTATTGATTTTCTCAAATAACTTATTCAGTAAATTAGGAGCTAATGAAATAATGTAGTCACCACTTCGGTTCAATGATCAACCGTTGTGGTAATCTGTGGGCACCCTTTACAAATAATTGAACTGTTAAGAATGGACATTATCTATTTAGTTCCTGATCATAACACGAAAATAGTCCAGTCAAATGTGAAAACATAATGCAAATATGATGGGAGAGTGGGTGAGTTCGGTTTTAACTTTGAACATTATTTCAGAATGTCAACAGTGTGCCAGCTTATAGGAAACCACTGAGTGATTCTCAAATGCTGAATAATAAATTACATAATTTGATTGGCTGAAAAGTTAAACATTACTTTTCCTCTATTCAAGGAAAATGAACAAATTGACATCTATAAAGTTACCTTAATTATGTTCGGGAATGAGTGAATGTGAAGATCGCCATGACAGTCAAGACTGGGAAGCTAGGTGATATGCAGATTCTCCGGAATGGATTAGTTTAAGCCATTTATTGAAGACCTAGAAGACCTGAATGCATGACATTATTCCTTTTCTGCACGGTACATTGACTTAATAACTACCACCCAGGACTTACATGGTGGAAACCCCAGTGGTGCTCTAAATAACATGACACTGTACCAGGTCTGGGTGTAAGCAGCAACTAGATTGACTGCTTGATGATTATCTTTAATATGGGAAGAAAGCACATGTTACCCACATGAGAGAGAATTGGTTGTAAATAAAGTTTCCAATAATTTCTTACATGATCACTTTCCAGCATTGTGATTTGCTGAATAATATACTACATAATGTGATTGGTTACAAGTTACAACACTACTTTTCCACAATCAAGTCACATCATCATAAACGCTGCGATATATCTGGAATACTGTTGAAAGCGGCGTTAAACCCAACTCACTCACATCATCATAATGGCCTTGATAAGAGTTTGTCAGAATGACATACCGTATTCGACCCAATAAGTGCCCAGGGCGCTTAAAACAAAGACAGAAGGGGTGGGCTTTTATTGGGACCAATTCGGAGTCAAACTGGCGTAAATTCATCAGTAAGCCTTACCGTATTTTCTTGAGAATAGTGCACACTTTTTTTCCAAAAAACACAGCTGTGTAGAAGGGGGTGCGCATTATACACGAATTAATGAGTTTTGATGTTTTTTCCCCCCATGGAAAGACATTACTGTGAGCACGTAACACCGGAAATACCATGTCAACAAATCCATACTGAAGTTCGCAAATTATTCATGTAATTACACTGTCTGGCTATAAAAAGTGTTCTTTGTATATCTGGATCTGATTTTAGATCTAACTTACTTCATTAATTTTATTCAAAAATCCTTTTGATATTGTTTTAATTAATTACAGTGAAATCGTGTGTGATCGCAACACTCACCGTTTTGAACAGCAACCACGGTCAGATTACCGCTATTGACGACTAGAAACGAACTTAAGTTGATAGAGAATGGATACATATATCATAAATGCCATACTTTGATTCGTTAAAAGTCATATTTGTTTTTGGTGGACGATTCTATGTCAACACGTAATTCTCGCGATCACCCGATCACGTGCACGGGAGCCTTGACTGTGACTGGTCAGACTGGTTTCATGTAAAAAATAATACCCATCAAAAGCGATCAGCTGCTTCGCTTAGGGTTATTATTATTTTATATATGTTTAGTGAAAGCTGCATCTAAATTAACAAGATATTGGAATATATTATTCCTGATAAAAAAATAGTTTCAGATACAACTTTTGCCGATCCTTGCATTTAAAATCCTGTAAAGTTATATCATTGGGTGTGTCTTGACCGAATCACCGGTAGATTCCAAGAAAATGTGTGTACAGCTGATTGCTGTGTCCAGCTTAGTTTACGAGAAAATACACAAGGTAATCTTAATCCCTGGATATAAAACAATGCCTAGCTGAACAAAAAATACAATTTAAACAGTAAATCAACATGTCTGGTGATTTTTTATCTCAAATTTTGAATTTGTACTGACGAAGTTTCTCATCAACTGTTCATTTGCTGAAGGACTTTGCTGAAGGGGTACGGTGTAATTATTTTCTGCGCATAATATTCAAAGTCACACATATCTAAAATAAACAGAATACAGTCATGCCCCACTTATACGGACTTCAAATATCTGGAAACCTCGGTTCCCGGACGATTTTCATTTAAAACGAAATAATTACTATATAAATTTTCAGAACCGGGGGGGAAGGGGGGGGCGCTTATTGGGGGAGGGGCCCTTATTGAGTCGAATACGGTAATAACACTCTATATAACTTTACAACTAAAACATGGATGTATTCTTGAGCAATGATTATTAAGGAATTATAAACATTGCTTTTGTCGTTATCTTCTGTGCTTACAAGCAATAATCTTCAAACATTTGAACCCCTCCGGATGCCGGGGTCCAATTGGTCCCGAGCAGCTTTATTATAACATTGGTTGTTAAAGGCGAATTGTGTATTAAGTGGACAGACTCGGTGACTTGGTTGATTACGTCATACCCCAGCGGTGTTGTTTGTTGCTCACAATATCAATCACTGGATTGTCTGGGTGAGAGGCCATCGTCACTGATCCCAGAATATAAACATGAATCAGTACATGGGAAGGCGTATCATGTATCGTACTGTCAGGTGTAAATTATCAATATATCGATGTATGGGAGTGTGTATCATGTATCGTATTGTCAGGTGTAAATTAGCAATATATCAATACATGGAAGGGTGTATCATGTATCGTATTGTCAGGTGTAAATCAGCAATATATCAATACATGGAAGGGTGTATCATGTATCGTATTGTCAGGTGTAAATCAGCAATATATATCGATACATGGGAGGGTGTATCATGTTTTGTATTGTCACGTGTAAATCAGCAATATATCGATACATGGAAGGGTGTATCATGTATCGTATTGTCAGGTGTAAATTAGCAATATATCAATACATGGAAGGGTGTATCATGTATCGTATTGTCAGGTGTAAATCAGCAATATATCAATACATGGAAGGGTGTATCATGTATCATATTGTCAGGTGTAAATCAGCAATATATATTGATCAATGGGAGGGCTTATCACGTATCATATTGTCAGGTGTAAATGAGCAAAATATCGATGTACATGATGTATGGGAGGGCGTTTCATGTTTTGTATTGTCAGGTGTAAATTAGCAGAATTTTGATACATTAGCAATGCATCAATGGTGATTGTGTGTCATCATGCCCCAGTGACTTGGATCATTGCTCATACTATTAACCATTGGTTTCCTGACTAAAACTTGGACTTGGTCTCGTAATTGTTTACAGGATGCTGTATGGTATAGCTGGAATAGTTGCGACTGTGGCAGAAAACTACATTCACTCATTCAAATACTGAAACACTTCCTTGTCAGAGAATGTGAGATGTATGAGTGAGTGAGTCCGGTTTTACGCCGCTTTTAGCAGTATTCCAACAATATCATGGCTGGGGACACCAGAAATGGGCTTCACACATTGTACCCATGTGGGGATTGAACCTGGACTTTTGGTGTGAATGATCAAACTCTTTAACTACTAACTACCTCACTGTCTGGAAAGGGACGGTTTTGATGACACCCTGTTCATCAAAGTTAGCACAGCCTTTAAGAGGCCTTGGTTGGAATCTCCCTTGAATATCACTATCTGCTTATCAATAATATTCCTTGTTAAGGCTTGAATTTTGGCAACCATTGTTTACTCTGCTGTTAAATAAATGTGTGCAACTATTTGTTTCTCTGATAATGCGGGGGCGGTCGGGTAGCCTAGTGGTTAAAGCGTTCGCTCGTCACGCCGAAGACCCGGGTTCGATTCCCGACATGGGTACAATGTGTGAAGCCCATTCTGGTGTCCCCCGCCGTGATATTGCTGGAATATTGCTAAAAGCGGTGTAAAACATACTCACTCACTCACTCTGATAATGCGTGATGACATCAAATAGCAAAGGATTAATTGATCAATTGATTATATGAACCTGGGCTTTTGGCATGATGATTGAAAGCTTAAACTAGTAACTACCCCACTGCCTCGTGACAGTCAGTCATATCGTCAAAGAAACTGAGTGAAACTACATAGCACTCAGAAATGCCGTTATTCTATGTGGACATTGCACATAAATATCACTGTGTACATTGAATAAACAATAATTTGGCTCTCAGAAATGCACACTTCAGTGATACACGCATTGACGAGTTGCCCCGCCCAACTTTACAAACTTTGTTTTGGCACAATATACGGTGTGTAGAACAAACAAGTATCTCGTAAAGATAAGAACGTGGTGTGTACTCTCGCTTTTATTATCCAGCCATGGATCCATTTGTTGCTGTTGGTATGATTTCGAACACTTCCAAGATCTGAGAACAAAGCTTGCTGAACTAGCTGTGCATGGATATCACAATGGCTACCTAAACATCTCGCCTAGTTTCAGAGCTTTTCCTCATCTTATATTTTATCTATCGTCTGCTGATAATGTTGTCAGTTTTGTGTGCACAGTAGTTAAATATTCTCAAGCTATACAGGAAATATGTTTTGAAGGCCTGCACATGTTGCAGCTTTTTCTGGCATCCTATTCATCAAAGTTGGCACATGCTTTAACTCTTTCATCCCTAGCTGCCCCAGAGTTATGTCCCTTGAAACCCTGCAGTCCCTGACACTGACAAGGCCTGCACACTGGCCTCCCTGGCAGTATTATTGGAAAATCACACTATCATTTTTGATGCACTTTTTCTACCAGAAACTTGCTTTTAATATACATTTATCATATACCATTGTAAAGAGGATTAAGTATATTGTAATATTCCTTGTTGTTATTGTCTCTAAACTTTGTTATTTTCTAATTACAGGTGTTTACAAGTGAAATAAAACTTGAAAACACTGAAAAAATGAAAACAGACAATGAATTTTGGCTCAAATTGTATTAAAAATCACAAAAACCCTACCAAGGTTGGACTTGGACAGTAGCTGTCCGATTTTTTGGGCAGCCAGGTACTGGGCCACAGTTTATGCTGCCCGATAAATCGGGCAGTCGGGGCGAAAGGGTTAAAAGGCGTTAGATTTTAATCTCAATATCTGCATATCAATAATATGCCTTGTTAAGGTTGTGGATTTTGGCAACCACTGTTTACTATGCTGTTAAATAAATGTGTGGAAGTATTTGTTTCTTTGATAATGTGTGATGAAATCAAATAGCAAAGGATTAATTGATCAATTAATGATATTGAGATAACGATGTGTCTTCTTGAATATTTTGGTTGTTTTAAGCCGAGTATGATATAAGCTTAGAAAATGTCCCAGTTCATCTGTTTGAAAGCACACCTGTGTCTTACTTTGGGCCTTGAACAGTGGGATCATTGCCATGGAAGGACCTAAAATTGGTGGTTCGGTTTCGGTATGAATCATGTAGTCATGGTTCCAATTGTAAGGTGCCAATGGATTTTATTTGTCAGTGAGAATTATAAAAGGTTACAAATCAGGTAAAGCTAGGCAACATTGGCCTTATAGAGTCGAGGTGAGGTGAAATGGCGTTTAAAATCACATCCAAGATAATTGCACTTATATAGCGACGTGCATGTACGTGTGTGTTTGGCTGCTTGTACTAGTCTGGACTGATGCTAGCCCACTGAGATACCATGCTGCAGTTTAACATGAATACCCCACTCAGACGCAGCATATGGACTCCTAGCCGACCAGTCCTTGTTTTAGCCCCTTAATGACGAGTACCAGACAGGGTAACAACAAGTGCCATCTTTTGATGTTTGTTATGATGCGCCCAGGGATCGAACCCCGGACCTTCCGCTCTCTGGGTAGACGTCTCTTCCACTAGACTAGGAAGGCAGTTGGTCTCGTAGAGTAGTTGGATGGATGACAGGGTTCAGCAGCTTGACTCCTGAGACTTACTAGGGCCTCGGTCCTGCCCCATACTGAAGCACATATAGCACATGTAGCACATATAGCACATGTAGCACATGTAGCACATGCAGCACATATAGCACATGTCGTGTCTCCTTGGTGAAGTGGTTCACCCAGTGTATGGGTGGGTACCTAGTAGGATGAGATGGTAATGTGACTTCTAGCACCTTACAGGGAACTTGGGGTGTATACTTCCCAGGGAGCTGAGAGTGAAAATAGAGTGCACACTAGACTATTGACCGGAGTAATAATGTAGCGCATTTAGCATGCTTTAAGGTGTGGATTTGGCACTTTATAAATTTACACATTGTTATTAACTTCAAACTTGTTGGTTGTTTGTTTGTTGTTTAACGCCGCACTCAGCAATATTTCAGCTATATGACGGCGGTCTGTGAAATATTTGAGTTTGGACCAGACAATCCAGTGATTGACATCATGACCAATTGGGATCGATGACATGTATCAACCAAGTCAGCGAACCTGACTACCCGATCCCGTTAGTCGCCTTTTACGACAAGTATAGTATGGTAAGTATGGGTTGCTGAAGACCTATTCTACCCCAGAATCTTCACGGATCCAAAGTCACTATGACTGTCCAGACCAAGAAAGCTAGGTTATATGTAGATTCTCATGAATGTATTGGTTAAAGCTATTTGTATTTTCTTTAATTATATCCCTGACCTTCAAGGGTGGGAGTATATAGTCATAACAAGTTCATCTGTCCATCCTTCAGAATACATTTTGTGTGACCTTTAACATAGATTCTTTTCAAACTTGATGAACACGTTTTATACCTATAAGAGAGGTCTAGTGCGAAGTTTGAATTCAATGTTTGAATTTTCTGAAAAAATACAGCTTTTTCATTTTTTTTACTGAGAAATTGTTTACTGAAACATTTGTGTGACCTTTTACTGGAAAACTACTGCATGTTTTTTTCAAATTTAGGGAACAGTTTCCATACTTATAGAAGAAGTGCAGTGCAAAGTTTAATTTTGATATGTGTATGTGTTTTTAACTCAGAATATGTTTATAAATTCCCATCCAACCAAAAGCTGCTACCTGCACATCTGTTGTTTGTGTAAACAGCCAATCATCCGCCTCACAAGGCATGATAACTGGTGTCAGGTGGGATCGAACTAGTGGTCAGTTCCACACGGCTTGACGGTCAGTTGATGTCCTTGATGTTGGCTTGAATTTGACCCCAACTTTGAGTCTTCTATCAGCAGGATTTATTGCTTCCGCATCTGTTCCACATACTAATTTGGAAACAGTTTCAGCATCAACGTGCAATTGTCTGGTTCAAATAGCAGTTGCCAAACTGTAACAGCTGACCATTCATCAACATGGAGGAACTGTAATATTAAATCACTCATTCTTAAGGAATTCGTTACATGGAAGAATACCATCAACTCAGGGTTCTCAACTATTTGGTTTTATGTACCTGTGAACACACAATGCCATTTTAGGAATGGTCAAATGGGATAACACTTTCTGAGTAAAGTGCAGATAGGGGTCCACAAATTGTGTTATCTAGACTACTAGTTGTCGGACTTTCCTATTTTGTGGAAGCCTCGGTGGCTAAGTGGGTTAGATCACTGACTTTGTGTGCTGGCGATTAGGTGCCTCACACTGGCAGTGTGGGTTCGAATCCCGGACGGGACTCAACCCCAAAAAGTATGAGAATCTGTACTTTACTCAGAAAGTGTTCTCCCAAATATAAGATTTGTTACATTAGTGTACCTGTGTAGTGAATTATGTGTTCTGTCAAAAACCCAGTACCAAACAAATTCACTTTTGTGAAATCTCATAAGCCATCTGATTGTCCAGCCACCATATTGTAAGACAACCCATGGAGAAGAATGAGATCATAACAATTGATGCGACTACTTGAATCTGACATTTATTCTGTCGTAAAAATGGTGAGTGTTGACTGTAGGGCCACAAATGGATTTCATTTGTATACAAATATTTCTATCGTGATAAATTTAATGCATGTGTCATGATATATTGTGTAATGGAAGTTACAAGCTGGTGGGAGTACATTGTACTTCTTATGTGTGATGTGCACAAAACCATTCACCTCATAAAACCTGACACAATTGTGTACCGGTAACTCATATCACGTTTACACTTTAAAGAATCCAGCTGTCTGATTGGCCAGGCACAGTCTTGTGACCAAAACCTGTGGACATAATGAGATCATAAAGTTTGATTCAACAACACTTCCTTGACATCTAACTATTAACTCTCTTGTAAAATTGGTTAGTGGAGGGCTACAATTTAATTTGTATACGGATACGTATATTTATATTGTCATAAATTTGTTGCATGTGTTAGTAGTGTCTCATAGATTTTAAAAGCTGGTCTTGTATTCCCTGTGTATGATGTGTATAAAACCATTTACCTAACGGCTTACACAAGGCTACTGGCGCACGTAACTAATATTATCTTTTTGTGTTATCATGTTGGACTTCACCTCCTTGTTTGCATCTCGAGTTACCATACTGAGAATCTGATTAGTATCTTAGTGTCACACACAAAAATTCACCCAAAATAAATTCCTTGTAACATGTTAAAATTATAATGACAAATTTGTTACATGTCCCTCGGTGAGAATTGATCCCCAGCAGTCTATGCTGGTTGTAAGAGGCGACAAATGGATCAGGTGGTCAGACTCAGTGTCTTTGTTGATTGTATGTCTTCGTAGCCCGATAGCGTGATGGTTGCTCACATTATTAACCACTGTATTGTCTGGTCCAGACTGTCGTCATATAGTTGGATTTGCATGATATTACAGCGAGAGCCCACCTAAATGAGGAGGGTGGGCTATGTTGAAAGATGTACGACGCGATGAATGGCTGTATGAAAGTGATGAGTAGATACAGTGACGTACTTGAAGAAGCAGTGATGACGTAGAATTGTAAACATAGGATGATATACCTGCAATAAAACATTTAGTCGCTAGTACTAAATGGTTATATTGCTGAGTGCAGCGTTAAACAACAATCAAATTAACAAACAAACAAACAAACAAACAAACACTAGCTGGATGTACAGGGGTTCACAATTAGAATGTTTGTGTACATCCCTCAACGTTCACTCTCATGGTGGACATGATATTGACACATCATCTCATGCTGCTAAAATTAACCAATAACTAAAGTTCATACGGTACATTTTTTTTAAATGTGTAAAATCTAAAAGAGCAATATAGTCAAGATATTATAATTCGTGTTGGCTGTTCAACAGCTTATATCGCAGTCTCACACATCAACACATGGGAATATGGAAATGCAACTGGGTCTACATGTCAGGTGTACGTACAATGTACTTTCTCATCTGTATTTGTTTAGCTGCACCGACTCCTGTATAAGCTCACAAGACAAGTGGAGCTTACATTAAACTGAAGTGCAAGACGTCTTTACCTGTGGCGAGTCATGTAATGTTGGGAACATGAAACCCCATGTCAACAGACATTTAGTATATTTAGTGCAATAACAAGTCATATATTGAAATAGTGTTCAGCATTACAAGTATATATACAAAGGTTCTTCATCGGTTTTTCAGTTATTACATAAAAATATGAAATGGTATTGTCAGTTTGTTGAAATTAGCAAAAGTGAAGTTGAAGAAAAACAAATTTGAGTTACCGGTACTCCCATCATCTTATCTTTGAACTTTGTTTTCACTATAGAAACTAGTAAAAAAATTAATTTCAGACATTTAAAAAATGGAAAAAAATATAGAAAGATATGTTGTTGAAATGTAGATTATGAAATATCTTTAAATGTTTTTGACAAAATATAATGTAACATATGACACAAGGCACTTATGTATAGGCTTTAAAGTGTATCATGTATAATTTGTGGTAAGTATGTTGCAAACACTTACAATGTTGAAAACCTGTCAGATTCATGAACATGTCAAGCCTCTTACACATAGGGCTGTAGGGTAGCACAGTGGCTAAAGCATTTGCTCTTCATACAAAAGGCCTGCTTACAGCAGCTAAGACTCACTCACTCACTCACTCACTTGGGGCGGTCAGGTTACCTGGTGGTTAAAGGGTTCGCTCGTCACGCTGAATACCCGGGTTCGATTCCCGACATGTGTACAATGTGTGAAGCCCATTTTCCGGTGTCCCCTGCCATGATATTGCTGGAATATTGCTAAAAGCGGCGTAAAACCTCACTCACTCACTCACTCACTCACTCATGGGTTTGTCAGCGTCATAGCCGTAGTGAGCGTCCAAGGCCAGGATCACTTCACACGTTTCCCCACATCAAGCTGACATGATGTGACATAACTGAAATAATGTTCAAGGCAGCATTAAACCCAACTAACTCACTCACTCACTCACTCACTCACTCACTCATGACTTAAGTTTCACACTGTTTCTTGTATAGTGTGGTGGGGTATCTGACATCCTAGTCATCAAGCTGCACGAATGGATCAATGTGGAAATATGTGGAATTTACAAGGACGTGTAAGTGTAATGTCAGTGGTAGTGCCATCATCAGATCTGTTCCTAAAGCTATTCATTCTGTTCCAAATCTGTTATACAGTATTCTTCCATGAATTTGGAAATTACTTGATTCTGATCAGAGGTAGCAAATCACAATAACCACCTCTAATTGAAACAGTCTATTTAACCACGGCATCACTGCAGAAGCTAATAAGTATATTTTTTTCAGTCATTGTCGGTAGGCATTTTAAAATAAAATATACATGTTCAGTTCAAATTCAATTTAGCTCATTTAAATCTACAGGAAACCTAGCTCGACAAGGAAAACACAACGTGTATATCTCCCAATTCAGTAACTTGCTGATCTAATACCACTGTTGCTACTCAGTCTGAAAAACATAATTGGGCTTCTTAGCATGGCCCCTTGGTGTACAGATACTGAACCAGAGTAACCTTATATAATGGCATACAAACATACAAGACAAGTACCATACAAAGCTTTGAACACATGCATGTCTCCCTTGTGATGGTATACGCTCCAGCTGCTTTGTGTAAAAAGAGATGACTTTTTATGCTATTGATTTATCCATTCTTACTGAAGCTTGTCGAGTTGGATAAGTGCCCATTGAGTTGCAAGTAATGGTATTAGAGCTGTTGCATGCCCCCGTGGTATTATTGTTGTACGGCTGGGAGTTACAAGCAGGAAGTAAAGACAAGGGCAACGACATGGAAAGGTTTGAAGTCAAGGTAGTCTTTTTCCATGTTGTTTTTTTTCTGATTAGAAGATGAATTTATTCTTGGTCAAAACTTTGATTGAACTACGGTAAGCATTGAAGTGTGGCTATGTTCCACAATGGGGCGTCCGTATCCTGACTTGTTTTTTGACATTGCTACAAAACAACAGGCAGCTTGGGTTCTATACTCCCCAGGGAGCTGAGAATCATTGTTGAGTGCACACTGATCCAGTGACTGGGGTAATAATATCGCTTTGAGCATGCCCCTCTGTTGTGTGGAAATATACGCAATAAAAATGGCCTATTATCATTTTGATGATGATGATGATGATGATGATGCTTGTTCTAAAATAGAGTTCTTTAGAGTGTGCTTGATAAAAATACTTCTGTCAGTTAATAACGTGACATGTTACATACAGGAGCAACAGTTACAATGAAAAAATGGAAAGCTGTGAAAAAGTATTTTTGTAAGAAATATTTTGGCTGTTAAGGGATGAAAATATCAGAAGTTATATAAATTATATTTTCTTTTGTATGAATGTTTACCAAATACCCAAAAGGCATAAATCTTTCATGAACAAATAATAATACCAGAACAGAAATTAAGTTTTCTATTTTTGTGAAAATGTTTTTAGTATCAACAAAAGGCGTCCGTCTTTCATTGAAAAACATCGTCATGTGAGTAAGTGTATACATGACACATGACACATGACACACGACGTGATACACTTCAACAGCTGGGATGTCAACAGGATATACAATAAATTGTTGAGTTCATTCAGGATGTAATCCATGGTGAATAGAGTTGTAGGTTTCAATTCTATCCATAGTACTACTTTTACAGATCGGATATTGTTAGGAGTTACAGCCGGCAAAATAAATCCTGCTTTAAGATACGAAACATCTGTGTTATTGAGTGTTGATGTGATGTAGGTCAGTCAGTATGTGGGTGCAGGGACTCACGGTGGAATATTTGATTTGTTTTTGAATTCGTAAAGTCATATATTGTGTAGAGGTGAAACGATACTTCAGTGAACTGGTATATCATGAGTTTTAATGCGCCGATACGATACACAATACATTTTTTCAGTATTGATACAAGGTGATACACTTGCTAAGATACATTACTACATGTGTCTACAGACAGCTTTTCCTTTTGAACCTGCTCTGTAAAGTCATATATTGTGTAGAGGTGAAATGATACTTCGGAGAGTGAGTGTGTGAGTGAGGTTTTACGCCGCTTTTAGCAATATTCCAGCAACATCACGGCGGGGGACACCAGAAATGGGCTTCACACATTGTACCCATGTCGGGAATCAAACCCGGGTCTTCGGCGTGACGAGCTAACGCTTTAACCACTAGGCTACCCGACCGCCCGATACTTTGGACAACCGGTACATAGTTAGTTTATATTTATAGTCAAGACATTTCCACGCGATTTGACGTAAATATGCATTTCGCAATATGTGTCATATCATGACCTTTCTGTATCGTTTCACCTCTGATATCGTAGGAGTGAGTGTTTTGCCTCTTTGAACAATATTTCTGTTGTATTATGGAGAGGGTATTTCCATGGGGATTCTGGGTAGGAATCGGTGTCCAACTTCTATGCTTGTCTTTTGAGTGGACTAGCTCAGCGATTTGGTTGACAGTTTACCCAGTGGCATTGATCATTGCTCATTATATTAATCACTGGTTTGCCTGGTCCAGATTCATTGTTTGCACTGCATAATCAGATTTAATGAAATTTAAAATAAATCAAGAACTAATTGAAATAAATACCACATGAATATGCTGCATGGAAATTTCATGCAGTACATTCACAATATATGAGAATCTTTATATCATTGCCTCGATAGCGATGCTGCATTTTACCTAGCTTTTTATTTGTATTTCACATGCATTTTGTGCACACACACACATAATTGGTGCTATTTGAATGCAATAATCTTTTACTCAACGTTTAACCCAATTTTCCCTCACATTGGGGGGCTGCAAAATATAACATGGAGGTTGATTTGGATCCACAACATTGTTGTTAGAAATACCATGTGGTTATTGCTTGTAGACATTCATTAGGTACGAGGTAAGCTACACATGCGGACTATTTGCCGAGTTAATTGATGTCAGTGTCTGCCACTTGCCACCCAGTTGGAATACAATCTTGTTGGGTCTGGTGACGGATGTTCGGTAGATTTGTCCAACATAGCAGCCTCACATGGTGTACGGTGAAGGTGAGGCTGGACAAACATCGTAAAGAGAGGGTATTTGATCTGTGAGATGGGTGTGATGTCTGGTGGGGAGGTGGGACACATTGCTACAGATTAGATACCCTTTACTGACATACGGAGGTGACAAGCTCAAGAGGCTGTGGGATTAGCGCGATTGCCTCACTGTTACTTTAGATTACATTTTAGATCACATGGAATTTGGTAGATCAATGCCAATTTTGACAAAAAAGTTGTTTTTCATCCCTCTGAATTTCTTAGTGTAAAATATCAGATTATGGTGTTTTTTGTTACTCTTATCATTGGATTTATGCAGTATGCTTCTTTTTTTTTTTAAATTGTTGTTTAACGCTGCACTCAGCAATATTACAGCTATATGACTGCAGACTGTAAATAATTGATACTGGACCAGACAATCCAGTGATTGACATCATGAGCATCGATGTACGCAATTGGGATACAAAGACATGCATCAACCAAGTCTGTGAGCCTGATCATCAGATCCCGTTAGTGTCCTCTTACGATAGTCGCCTTTTATGACAAGCATGGGTTGCTGAAGACCTGTTCTACCCCGGATCTTCACAGGTCTGCATAGTATGCTTACCAGTTTTAGTGCACACCGGTCTTACGTTTAATTATCTCCATTAACTAAAATATTGAAGTTAATTCTCAAGTTTCAAAGGATTTACAGATGTTTGTTAACATAAGCATTTCCACAATAGAAAACCCCAATCAAAGCGTACTGGGAATGTTAGTCAATAGTTTATTGAGCAAGCAGGAATTGCAGAAATGTATGGAGCTTATTAAAAGTAGTTCCTGCTGGGCGATCTGATGTGCTAATTTATTGGATTGTTATTCCAAGTTTAGCGGATTATTTGCGTAGTAACCATTTCATTATAAACAAGAGTATCAAAAGTTAATTAAATAAAAACATGTTGTGTGATAGTGTAGGCCCTGAATGAGTATTTAATGCTTCCATGTACACAATTCCTGTCATATATCAGCATAATCACATTATATCCAGGAGTTCAATAAACTTGTTTTCATACAAATTGTATTTGCAGAATTTCAGCCTGGTACTGACAGTTTTGATCTTTTGATTATTTTTATTGAGTGTTCATCAAGTTTTACTCTGTTTCTGAGAGGGACTATTTGTAGGCCTGTTGCCAGGTTGTTGGTTTAAGGCTTGGTGGGGTAGTAGAGTAGTGAAAGCATTTTCCCTGAGGTCTGGGTTTGACTCCCTGCTTTAGTGCAATGGTTTGTCTATTTCTATTGTCCCTGCTGTGATATATTGTTGGAATATATGTAAAAGCAAACTCGCTCTCTCGCTGAACCACCCTCCCATCCAGATACCCACCCGACTGGATACCCACCTGACTACCCACCCACCCACTTTATTCTGAAGCTGACAGCTGACAACATTGTTTTTGTCCTATAATTTGACAAATTATACTTTTGATATTGTCATGAAAAGATGGATTTGCTGAGGATAAATATGAAGTTATTGAAGTTAATGACTTTTCCCTGTTCTGGATACAAAAACTCAGCAATAATTCAGCCCTTCAAATATTTCTTTCATTTCATCCATGGTTTCATGCTGTGCTGAAATCAATTTTTGCTCTGAATCTGATAGAAAAAGAGTTCCACAGTCGTAGAAAATGGCAAGATAACGATCAACTCCAAACCATGGCTCTGTCACCTCAGTAGTTTTGTAACGGCAATCAGTCGTTAAATTGGAAGCGCACAGTCAACTGTGCATTTGATCATCTGCACGAGTAATGTGAGAATGGTGAGAATCTCCAATTGTCCTCATTATCTCTGGTCGTGGAGAGATCACAGAGGGCAGTATCACAGCTGTAGGTGTTGCCTTCTTTGCTGATCCGCTGGATGTTTATGGTGGTATTTCTCATGCAAGTGGGCTCAGAATTGTTGATTTATCAGCAATCTATATGTGAAATGGTCATTTTTGTGCTGGATGTGAAGATGATGCTTCAACTTATATCAAATTATATACGCTTAAAGAGGACCTAAGCTAAGGAAATTGGCAACACTTTAAGTTCGATTCAAATCGTTCAAACATCAATTTGTTTGTCTGTATCTCATAATGTATTTCATTCTTGCAGTCAGTGATTACTTTAATGGCTTGGAGACATTGTCTCAGTTTCACACAGAGCACTTAGTGCACAACAGGCCTCAGATGGGAATAAAGCTATTCTCTGTGGAGCTACATCACTTCCTTGATGTCCTTGGGCTGTACTTCATAGCCCTGTGCTTTGTTCAGATCTTGGTGTAGTGTTGTAGTTTGTACCCTGAGATACTGCTCTGTGTCATACTAATTGGGGTGGTGGGGTAGACTAGTGGTTCAAGCGTTCGCTCGTCACGCCGAAGACCTGGGTTCGATTCCCAACATGGGTATAATGTCTTAAGCCCATTTCTGGTGTCCCCCACCGTGATATTGCTGGAATATTGCTAAAAGCCCCTAAAAAGGGGCGGTGGGGTAGTCCAGTGGTTAAGGTGTTGCTTGTGTCCCCTGCCATGATATTGCTGGAATATCGCAAAAAGGAGCATAAAACCATACTCAGTCACCCTGTACATTGAATTTGTTTCCTCTTGAATTTGGGCTTTGAAACAAGACAGCTTGTCAATAAAATTTGTTGCTGTTTTCTTTAAATATTATTTTTTATATTGTTTAGAGAAATGTTATTGTTAATGCTTGAAAAGTGTGGTGGCTGGTTGACATAATCAGTGATGCCAAGGTTCTTTATGATTGTCATAATAAGAATGGGTGAGTGGGTGAGTGAGTGAGTATGGTTTTAAGCTGATTTTAGCGATATTCCAGCAATATCACGGCGGGGGACACCAGAAATGGGCTTCACACATTGTACCCATGTGGAGGATTGAACCCAGGTCTTTGGGGTGACAAATGAACGCTTTAATCACTAGTCTACCCCACCACCCCAATTAGTATGACACAGAGCAGTATCTCAGGGTACAAACTACAACACTACACCAAGATCTGAACAAAGCACAGGGCTATAAAGTATAGTCTTCTGTATGTCAAAATAGATGTCATTTTTCCTTCTTCACAAATTTGGGCTTCAGGCAAGACTGCTTGCTAACAAAATTCGAAATGTTGCTGATTTATTAAGTGATGTGATTATTTTTTATTTTAAAAAAAATATATTATTCTAATGATTGGAAAGTGCTGTCGATGTTGACATAAGCAGCCTCACCAAGGCTCTGTTGTGATTGTGATAATTTATTCCCCATGGGTGCCAGACCCAGGTGCTGAGGCCTAATCCCCGGGCCCCAGCAATCAGCATGTCTGTGTTGGAATGGCCATGAATGAACTACGTATGCCGATACAATTTGTGTTTACCTTATGCTTATAACCATTGGGGCTCTTGTATACTTCCACACTCTTCTCTGCTGGTATTGATGTTTCTGGGAGATTTCCCTTTCCTTAGAGCAGTTGCCTGGCAACTAGAATAGAATTTGAAGTGTCTGGAAAGGAATTGTCTTGACTGTTTCCAGCAGGAATGTTTAAGTTTGGACATTTGCTGTGTCGGTTTGTGAGCACGGAGCAAGGTTTTGTCAATGTTTTCTTACTGAAATCAATTCACTGTGTTTTCTGTCAAATTGTTGGATAGACTCCTCTGCATGTCGCCCAGAGTGAAGGGAAAGCAAGTGTGACTCCTTGCTCCTGAAGATGCTGTACATGAGTTAATTACATTGAAGATTGAGAAGCATGACTGCTAAAATGATACCCAAGGGATTCTAATTGTGCCCCTTGTTCAGATTTGGATCTCGTTTATTTTATTGTGGTCTGCGATGTATCTTCGGCTGGTGTTTGCGGACTAGCTATCTCGGCTGATGTTTTCTGTCGATGTTTGTGTTTGGTTCCATCACAAACAACAGGCGAGGAAGGGACGGTTGGTGGCGGGCAGCAGGTACCGGGTCAAAGGTGAGACTGGGAGCATTGAAGGGGGATTGTTGTGAGGGTGGGGTTTTGTTGTGAAGGGGGCAGCCTTGTTATAAGGGTTGGGGTATTGTGAGGAGGTATTGTTATAGGAGTGGGGACATTGTTGTGGGGGGGCATTGTTGTGAGGGTAAGGGTATTGTGAGGGGGCATTGTTGTGAGGGTGGGGGTATTGTGAGGGGGCATTGTTGTGAGGTTGGGGGTATTGTTAGGGGGCACTGTTGTGAGGTTGGGGGTCTTGTGAGGGGGCATTGTTATGAGGGTGGGGGTATTGTGAGCAGGCATTGTTGTGAGGGTTGGGGCACTGTTGTGAGGGTACTTTGAGGGGGCATTGTTGTGAGGGTGGAGGCACTGTTGTGAGGGTGGGGGTATCATGAGGGGGCACTGTTGTGAGGGGACATTGTTGTGAGGTGGTGGTATTGTTGTGTGTGTGTGTGGGGGGGGCATTGTTGCGGGGGTGAGGGCACTGTTGTGGGGGTCGGGTCATTGTTGTGTTGGTTGGGGCACTGTTGTGGGGGTGGGGGCACTGTTGTGAGGGTGGGGGGTATTATTGTCAGAGGGAGGGCATTATTGTCCTACTAGCCTATGTATTATGACTTTATACTGTGTTGTTATGGGAGTAATAGTATCAGGGGAATCACAGCATATTTTTGTATTGTTGTGATGTGTGAGGATATTGTTGTGAGTAGGGATATATATGATGTGATATTGTGAGTAGGGATATATATCATGTCATATTGTTGTGGTGAGTAGGGATATATATATGATGTGATATTGTGAGTAGGGATTTATATGTGATGGGACATTGTGAGTGGGGATATATATACGAGATATGATGTGATATTGTGAGTAGGGATATATGTCATGTCATATTGTTGTGAGTGGGGATATATATGATGTGATATTGTTGTGGTGGATGGGAATATATCTTATTGTATAGTGATAGACTGAGGTTGATACTCTGCCAGGCTATTGTAAACATGTCAACATGATCAATATCTTCTGTTGGTCACAAACTGAGGTAGATGAGCTGAATTGCCCATGTCATATATATTCTTTGGCAGGCTATTCTCAGTATTGACAGTGCAGTAAATAAATGGATCACTTTAGACTGGATTCAAGGAGTGTTCCGGCTGTTGCAAACTCAATCACATTGAGTCTAATGTCTCATCAGTCCATGGCCATGTTGTTGATTGGCAGCAAGAGATGAGACAAGATTCATTGTGTCCTTGGATATACTCCACAGAATAAGACACTTCTTCATTGATCAGTTCTGCAACTTCCTGAGGAGAGTTACCTCCCTTGGACCTGATCTGCTGATCCTATGTTCAAACTCCTGATTGGTCTGCTAGCATGGTACCTGTGTAGACAGGTTCTCCCCAAGTCTATCCCCTGGTATCTGTAATTATCCCAAATCCATATAAGGTGGCTGGATACAACTGAATTCTGATTGGTCAGTCAGAGGTTTCAAATCACAATAACCACCTCTGATTGAAACAGTATCACCTGCATCACCACGGAAGCCAATATTTATGGAAAAGTACTTTATCACTCATTATCAGATGGCATTTTGAAATATTGACATGTACAATTATGGAGTTACAAAGAGCTGTGGGTACTGCAATATACAAAGTATGTGTGGAAATATATTTTGAACATAAAAGAAACAAGGATTGTTTATCTGAAGTTTTGGTGACAACAGAGAGCTCGAAATTTGATGTATATATTGCAGATCTCTTCAATAATTATTCATTTGATCAAATTGAAAACACAAAAGTGTTCAAATATAAATAATGAATAGAAATGGGATCATGGAAAATGTTGAAGAACTATTATAGTTACAGAGTTACCTCCCTTGTGGGCAAGGCTCTGCTGGTTTGAATCCCAGATTTGGTTCATTCATGCTTCTGGGATTTGCAGCACCAGACTTGTTGGTTGGTGTCACAATCCAGTAATCATCTACAACTTCAGCATCAGTTTGGGCTTTCCTCCCACTTAATCTGAACTGCTGTAGCTGATGTAACTGCAGTATCCAATGTCAGGATTGAACTCTACCCACTTGAATATTCAGGACAATCGCTGATTGTCCTTCCCCAGTTGTCATCATATTCATGTTTGTTGGTTTAGCAAGTGATATAAGATAGCTACACGATAAATCGCAAAGAGCAATGTAAAACGAAACATAGTTTATTTCACGATAACAGTGTTCTATCATGACGTCATTTCTGGAGATTAGAATGTGTGCTTGCAGCTTGATGACGTCATATATTGGACCACGTTATTTTTGAGAGAGAAGTGTCTGGTGAGTTCTTCTCCGTAGATGTAGCTGGGGTATGCAGGTTAAGGCAGTGGCCGAACAGTTGCATCCAAAAGTTGGAGAGATATGATAATGAGTATTAGGAGGATAGGAACAGATAATCGATGTGAGGATTTGAGAATATGCGGGAAATACCAAACTTACCCCCCCTGTTCATTAAATGGACTTGTCGGACATTGCCAAGGTCGTATTCTGTTCAGGGAGTCATCATTAATATAATTAAGGTAACTATATTTAAAGCTTGTACATTTAATCAACATCCTTAAAGAGGCTGTACATAATGTTGATCTCTCTTATAAGAAAATACGACTCATGGTCATTGTTTATGTAACAATAAAACACTGCAGGGAAAATAAACCACGAGGGGCTGCGATAAACAACGGCCATGAGTCCTTTATTTCTTAAGTAAACAGCCTCATTTGGGACTTTCTTGCCACCTGATGCTGACATGCAGGAATATGACTGAAATGTCACATGTCAAATCAGCTTTCAACCCAACTCACTTCATCCTCAGAACAATCATTTCAGCAAAAATCAATCAAGACTAGATCAAAACAAATAATGTTCATGTCTGCCTACCCTGGTTTAATAATGTGTTTTTTGTTGTGTATGAATCTTTCAGAGACTTTATATATTAGTTTAACTTGGATATACATTGCCAGACACCGGACCGAGGATGCATTGATCTGCCTCCTGAATCCCAGCGTGCCGCCTGTACTGTAATCGTCTACTTCCATCAGTATCAGGCAGCTGGCTCTGCCTCTCAGCACAGGAATCCTTAACGTTAATATTTTGTAATAACAGAATTGATTAGGGCGGCACCGAAATTCCATTATTACCTACGTCCAGACAGCGCCAGTCCCCACCCTGTACCAGGTGTATTGATGTTGTCCATAATGGCTGGTGGCCAGGACTTTAAGTATTGATTTCATGTAAAGAGGACTAAATGATGTTCTTCAGAAAACAGTTTGTCAGGGGGCAAGGTTAGAATTATCACAGAGTATTTTACCAGCTGACATCTGTAGAATGCTGTGACTTATTTTATTTGTGGGGCTTCTAAGTGACAAAAGGTCCCCAGTGTCTCGTGCGTCTTTGTGCTCTCTAAAATGGAGATTGGTTGGGCTGGTTCTGTAAGATGGGGATCGTAGCTCTTGCTTTCAGCCATTCTTTTGTTGAACAAGCCTTGATTGTAAAGTTACTGTCATGGTTGGAGTATTGCTGACTGCAGAATGAAGCATTCACACATCTCCTATGATGCAGATGGACTGCCTTGGTGGTCTAGTGGATGGAGTGTCTGCCCGGAGAGCGGAAGGTCCGGGGTCCGATCCCCGGCCGCGTCATACCAAAAGACGTTAAAAGATGGTACTTATTGTTACCCTGCCTGCTGCTTGGTATAAAGGGGCTCAATCAAGGACTGGTAGGCTTGGAGTCAGTATGCTATGTCTGAAAGGGGTATTCATGTTAAACTGAGACATGGTATCTCAGTGGACTAGCACTGTAAAATTGTCATTAGTCCAGACTAGTACAAGCTGCCACACACACACACAAGTGCATGCACGTCACTATATAAGTGCAGTTATCTTGGACGTGACGTCAAAACCCCATTTCATATTTTATTGATGCAGATGGGAAGTAGAGAGCATGGCACCCCTTAAGAGAAAATTTACAAAGATGAGTCTACATGAAGTTGACAACATAAGAAATCAAGATATTCCTAAAATAACAAGTGTAAATTATAACACTACTTTTTTGATTTTCTAAAAACGGCTCTACCTTACTCTTTTATATTTTTTTACACCCTTCATTTAATCGCAGATATAATAATGGGGAGAATTACAATCATAAATTTTTTCTAGGCCCAGGGCTTAATCGAGGACCCGGCTTTAAATCGAGGAAGTATGGGGTGTGTGTGTGTTATTTTGATTTAACGTTGGAAATAGGTTTGATACAAATCCATAGAACAAAAAACATAGACAGAATTTAGACTATAGTTGATAAATATCAAAATATTTTATGATGCAGAACCTGAATGCCTCCATGAATAGTGCATTTAAATTGAACAGTGAGAGAAAATGTTTTTTATGCTGCTTTTAGCAATATTCTGTCAATAAAAGGACCAGGGACACCAGAAATTGGCTTTACACATTGAACACATTGAAGGGGGATATGACGGGTCAGTGCTTCGCCTATGAGGCTACCCCACTGCCCCCATATTGAAGAGATAGTCTTGTGAGCACTGTGGTGTAATGTGTCATTCCTCAGACAGACAGGTTGTATTTCATCTAACCACTGTACATCATTGAAAGACCAGTGGAGATCCGGATTAGAATAGGTCTTCAGCAACCCATGGTTGTCGTAAAAGGTGACCATGCTTGCCGTAAGAGGCGACTAACGGGATCGGGTGGTCAGGCTTGCTGACTTTGTTGATGCATGTCCTCGTAACCCAATGGCATGGATCAATGTTCATGATTTCAATCACTGGATTGTCTGGTCCAGATTTGATTATTTACAGACCGCCGTCATATAGCTAGAATATTGCTGTGTGTGGTGTTGACCAACAAATAAGCAAACAAACAAACAAACAAACAAACAAACAAAACAACCTTAAAAACCTGCCTTTATGCCTTAAAATTTGTTATGTGACACTCCTGTAAAGTTATGAGAGAAGATGCAAAAATAGATGTTATCCACAAATACAAATATTTACCCATACAAGAAATGCTTTCTTCATTGTAATATTAAAAAGCAGGTTTTGACTATGGTATGTCATACGTGTCTCCACATCATACAGTCATAATACCTGACAGTCATTGGGAAAGAAAATGATCATTAGCATCGTTTACGAACATCTAAGTATTTGTTAACGAGCATCCCTAATCTCCTAAGTAGAGGCGCATGCACATCCCCTGTAAAATAGCTGCCCTGCCTATGTGAGGGATGTACTTATTTCTGACTCAGCCACTAATGACATTAAGTCATGTGAGGGCTTGGCACGATCAATGGAAGTGCTTTACCAATGTGCACACACAGGATCATATATGTATTGATTTGTTATAGCGGGCTGTCAGTCTGGAATGACTTAAGAACCCTCTTCCCGCCATGTATTCCTGTAGACTGCAGACTGATTTGTTGGTTTTGAAGCATTGTATATCAAGTTATCGTCAATAAAACAGCTTACTGTCGTTCATTTCTGTGAAATTGAAATTGATTGCCATTCATTTCGTCACTTTATTGGCAGACGATATCATTAAATCAGTTCTTCTCCTACCCTGAGTTAATTGATTTTATTTTTGTAAATTCTTTAGTGATTTCGTTTGGTTTTGATTGAGTTTATATCTATTGAGGGCGATATCTGATCAATATTCAGTATCCTGTTTGAGCAGGAATGGTGCAGTGCTAACAAGTCAGTCATAAAAGTGTATCAGAGGTTTTGTAAACTATATTTTTTAACTGAGTGTTTGTGTACTAGCCTTGACATTTAGTCTCATGGCGTGCAACCCATTCTTCTTGTAAAATCCTATACACTGCTATTAGGGGTCATGGGGGGTCCGGTCGTCTAAGGTGATCAATTTCCTGTGTAGAGTAGTGTCCCTTGGGCATGCCTGAAATCTGGTTTGAATCCCGGTTGGCCTCAGTTATGTTTCGAGGTTTGTCAACACCATACCTGTACTCATTGGTTTGCCCAAAGTGCTAAACATCTAAAACCTGTATCAGTTCAGGCTTTCCTCCCACATCAAGCTGACACAATGTAATAAAACTTGAATACTGTTCAATCGGCATAAAACCTAACTCACTCACTCATGCAATCCTGAAAGTGCAGAGTATGTTGTAAAGTAAATTTTCTGAGCGGAATGATCGTGAACTCACCTTCACCTTCTGTCTCAAGGTGTACAAACCCATTCTTCTTGTAAAATCCTGTACATTGCTATCATGACAATTGTAGCTTTTGTAATGCTTAAAAAAATAAGCTATATATGGATAGGTAGGAAGGTATGCTTTTTGCATGGTGCTTAAAATTTAGAAAGTAAGGGGTGTTTATAGGAGCAAAGTGCTTAATGAAAGACAAGGCTTTTGTCAAATGGTCTTACCCTAATCGTAGACAGAGTGTCATGCAATGCTCTGTACCTACATCTCGACAGAAACTGGAAATGGAAAACAGCCCCATTTAATGTGTGGTATATGAGATGTAGTTTCTATAGGTACTCATATTCATATCTATAACATCAGTTGATCACATTATCATGAATAGTCCCTGAGATTTTCCTGCATTCTAATAACACTATTTTATGAACTTGATTACTTTATAATGAATGTGCCCTGTGTGGTTTGATGGTGTTTTAAACAATTTTGTCAATCGATCTGTTGAATTGTCATTTATATAAATATTTCCACTTTTGGGTATGATAGGATTATTTACACAGTATAATACAATCTACAATATAATCTACCAAAGGACAGTCTACATTATGCACAGATAACTTCCTCTATCACCATGAAATTGAAATAAATCCAAACTTAATGACACTTTTCATACTGACACATGCAAGAGTTGATTGATTCAATTCCTGTGAATGCCATGAATTGCTCTATGATGGGTGTATTCTACTTCAAGCATTACATAGCCTCCCCTTGATACTTGTTGGGGGGTACTTTGTGGCTGCTATTTACCAAAAGGGCCACTGCCACCTTTTGGTTTTGAATTATTGATGTATTGATCTAGATATTGCATTATATTAGTATATATTTCCTTTATGGCCTTTGGAATGTGTTTGTCCATCTTATCACTTCTGTCATAGGTCAAGGTCGTTTTGTAGGTCAGTCTTAAAAATAAAATGAATGTGATAAGTCAAGAAGTATGGGTACTGTTGGTCAATGAAACTTGGTACATAGGTCATCCTTTTGACAGAGGTGGAAACAAACTGACCTTAAGTGACTTGTGGAGGGTCAAGGTCACTGAAGGTTATTCTTCGGGTGGTCAATGTGCTGTTTTTTTCCTCAGATAGTTTGATACCTTAGGTTACTGTGCATGATAAAATGGTTTCAGTTACAGTGATAGAGTATTGTACCGTGATACGAAGCCCACAATATAATACATCAATTTTACCATGTTGTATCCTGATACATATGATACATTATGTTACAAGTTATATTGGTCTAAAACCATGTGAATAATAACAGAAACTGTTCAACCAGCAGCTTACACAGGTTCTCCAGTATTTTCCAGTTGGCTACAAATAGCGTAACATTCACATTGCCCACTCCCAATATGTTTCTGCCCTACAATATCCCATCTTTGATGTGTGAAAATTAAATAAGAAATGATTCACGGTTGTGATTCACTTGCAAATAGAAAGAATATCAACTTGTGAAATAGAAGTACTGTATCGGGATACGAATCATATCACACCCATAGTGTCAGGATATGTATTGTATCACAACCCCACCGTATCATTACACCTCTAGGTTTCTAACAGTAGTGTCATATGTTGAGCTGGGTCTGTTATACAGTCTATTGCATGCAGTAGTTATGTGATTTGTGCATTTCAGTGATGACAGGTGATGACTGGTTTGTCATACCTGTGATTGTGACCTACTTTTAAAGAGACACACATGCTTTTGCAGTTGTTTCGCACTTACAGATTGAAGTATTAATCATATACATCATGACCTTTAACATTTGAGGTCAAGGTCACATTAAGGTTATAATAATATTATAATTATTTATATTATATCATATTATCTTGTAGAACCGATTTTTGATAAAGGTATCAGAGTTAAGTTTCATGAAGCTTTTCAGAGGTCTTCCATAACCTCAAATCCTGACTTTGTTTGTGATCATGGTACAAGGGGAATACAGGGACAAGGTCGCAGCAAAGGTCGCAGGGAAGGTCTTACTGTATGATGATGCATTTTAGTTTCTTCGAACATTTTCATCATGGTGTACTTGTTCAGGGTGTAGTGTACAGAGTGGAGCTGTTCAGGTCAAGACAAGGGGCATTGTGTGAACCTGTAGTTACCAACCTCTTCTGTTGTTGCAGGTGGCTATGAGGCCTCGACTATGCTGAAGATGTACACACAATACAGCCAGATCATCAACTTCTCCGAGCTCCCAGACCCGGTGGAGGAATGGGAGCTGGAGGACCTGATTGGCGAGGGCACATATGGAGAGGTGTACATGGCCAAGAACAAGAAGACAAGTAAGGAACACTGTCCAGGGAAGGACAATTCACTTGGTGCAGCTTATATGATTTTCCAGAGCATTATTTATTTCAACCATCGCCCCCATTCCATTCTTATCGCCTTCTCATCCCTGGCAGCCTGTACTCATCCCCTTCTCAGCTCTAGCAGCCAGTACTCATCCCCTTCTCAGCTCTAGCAGCCAGTACTCATCCCCTTCTCAGCTCCAGCAGCCTGTACTCATCCCCTTCTCAGCTCCAGCAGCCTGTACTCATCCCCTTCTCAGCTCTAGCAGCCTGTACACATCCCCTTCTCAGCTCTAGCAGCCTATGCTCATCCCCTTCTCAGCTCTAGCAGCCTATGCTCATCCCCTTCTCAGATCTAGCAGCCTATGCTCATCCCCTTCTCAGATCTAGCAGCCTATGCTCATCCCCTTCTCAGATCTAGCAGCCTATGCTCATCCCCTTCGCAGATCTAGCAGCCTATGCTCATCCCCTTCTCAGATCTATCAGCCTATGCTCATCCCCTTCTCAGATCTATCAGCCTATGCTCATCCCCTTCTCAGCTCTAGCAGCCTATACTCATCCCCTTCTCAGCTCTAGCAGCCAGTACTCATCCCCTTCTCAGCTCTAGCAGCCTGTACACATCCCCTTCTCAGCTCTAGCAGCCTGTACTCATCCCCTTCTCAGATCTATCAGCCTATGCTCATCCCTTTCTCAGCTCTAGCAGCCTATAATCATCCCCTTCTCAGCTCTAGCAGACTATACTCATCCCCTTCTCAGCTCTAGCAGCCTATACTCATCCCCTTCTCAGCTCTAGCAGCCAGTACTCATCCCCTTCTCAGCCCCAGCAACCTATAATCATCCCCTTCTCAGCTCTAGCAGCCTATACTCATCCCCTTCTCAGCTCTAGCAGCCTATACTCATCCCCTTCTCAGCTCTAGCAGCCTACACTCATCCCCTTCTCAGCTCAAGCAGCCTACACTCATCCCCTTCTCAGCTCTAGCAGCCAGTACTTACCCCCTTCTCAGCTCTAGCAGCCACTACTTACCCCCTTCTCAGCTCTAGCAGCCTACACTCATCCCCTTCTCAGCTCTAGCAGCCAGTACTTACCCCCTTCTCAGCTCTAGCAGCCTACATCTTGTGCCATGGCTAACTATTTCAAATCAATATTGCTTGGTCAAAATATAGGTTCCAGGTGAAATAAGGACAACCTTAGAAATCACATTTTTGGAAATAAGAAGTATTTGTGATTTGTATGAAGCCAGTGATATGTGTACTCTGGACAAGTAGACTGGACAAACGCATGGTAAAAAATGAACACATGTAATGAGCAGCGTTTTAAATAAACTACTTTTTTTCTTAATGGAAAAGTATTCTTGGCACATTTTAAACCCAAAGGGCAGACCTAAATGTTCAATGTCGCACTCAGCAATATTCCAGCTATATGACAGTGGTCTGTAAATAATCCAGTCCGGACCAGACAATCCAGTGATTGACATCATGATCATCGATACTACGCAGTTAGGATGCAACGACATGCATCAACCTAGTTAGCGGGCCTTACCACCCAGTCCTGTTAATCGCCTCTTACGACAAGCATGGTCACCTTTTACGGCAAGCATTGGTTGCTGAAGACCTATTCTACCCCGGATCTGCATGGGACTAGTGCCCTGGGGCACCCTTGAAGACACTATACTGCTCTCCCTGTTTTGTAATCATTTGCAAAGTTGAACCCTTGAATATGACATTTCAATGGTTGATGGAATGTCAGCATTAATAAAATCAAATTTATGAACCTTTTTTTTGCAGTTTTAATTCAGGATGTCTTGATAATGCTTACTGTGATATATTCCTCCTTCAACTTTGACCAGAACTGCTTAAAGTACATGTTGAATTCCTAAAATCAATCTCACAGAGTGTTGAAAATGAATTAAAATTCATTATTCATGTTTTGCTTCAGAACAAACTAATTAGTTCCTTCATAATTAACCATCAGGAAAAAAGACAATAAACAAGCATCTAAACTGGACCAGAGTGTGATTTCTTTAGATAGATATATTTGTCCCATTGTACCTACATTCTAAATAAACAGATCTTGCTACAGGTCAACAACTTGAGTCGTGTGATTGCATTAAGTTATCCAAACTCGTTCATCATCTTGAGAGTGAGCTTCAGTAGATTGTAGGTGTATTTAGTGGTTTATTTTGAGTTTAGACCAATATGTTGTCCTGTTTTATGGATCTTCTAGGTCAGTTTGCCAAGAGACAGGATGCAAAATTATGAAAGAAATATGGTCAAGGATGATTTGAGGTTAATTATCAGAAGAAAAAACAACTAAAAGCATTAGAAACAGTCCTCAAAAGCATGATTTAATCAAAGACACCATGTGAATTTTGTTTTTGCTTTGAAATTTATTTTAGTAGGTTCCTCCATAATTTTTCAAAAATCATATAATAATGTGGTCGAGCATTATTTTATTTTTCTTCAGCTTCATTCTACAGATTTCATGCAATTGGAAATAGCCTTCATTTCATGTAATTAGGTGCATCTGAGAATGTTTCTTGTCCTTCCAGGAGTCCAGGCTGCCGCGAAGGTGATGGAGTCCATCCATGAGGTCCTGGAGGAGGTGGAGGAGGAGTTTCAGGTGCTCCGAGACCTCAGCACGCATCCCAACATCCCCGACTTCTTCGGGATGTATCTCAAGCGGGACGGAAGCTCGGAGGACCAGATATGGCTTGTGATGGAGGTAGGTGTCATCACTTTGTCCGAGCTTCCAGACATTGGTGTCATTGCTGTACATAATACAGACAGATGATCACTTTGTCCGAGCTTCCAGACATTGTATCATTGCTGTACATAATACACACGGATGATCACTTTGTCCGAGCTTCCAGACATTGTGTCATTATGGTACATTATACAGACAGATCATCACTTTGTCCGAGCTTCCAGACATGTTAGGAGGAAGAGCAGCTTCAGAAGGAGAAGTGTAGCTCTTGTGGCATTATCATGAACTTCTCCATGCTTCAGAAGGAGAAGATGTCATGATTATGAACATTTCATATGAATTGTATATCCTTTGATTGTGCTTTGTAATGTTTTTTCTGAAGGAGGAAAAGTAAGGTGAACATTAATTTGAGATCTGTCCTTTAGCCCAGCTTTTGGAAACTGATCAGAAGATTTGTGACTTGTTGCATCCTGCTGATGTATGTTTCCAGATGTGTGGAGGTGGAACTGTGACGGACCTGAGCCGGGCTCTCATCAAGGACAGTAAACGACTGGAAGAGGGACTCATAGGCCACATACTTAGGGAGACATTGAAGGTAGGGAGCTCTACATTTTCTCAATCTTTGTTTTGGTCAACAGCAATGCCACTGATGATTCTGACAATGCATTTGCAACATTCTCTCAAAATGATGGCATTTAACAGTGTGTGTCTGGACATTTAGTTGAGTTTCAACAACAATAAGAACAATTTATGTTCTTTGTGGCCATATTTCTGATCTGGGATGTGTGTGTGTTTATTCTGATGTGGCATGTGTGTGTTTATTCTGGTCTATGATGTGTGTGTTTATTCTGGTTTGGGATATGTGTGTATATTTTCATTTCGGATATGTGTGTTTATTCTGATGTGGCATGTTTGAGTTTATTCTGGTCGATGATGTGTGTTTTTTCTGATTCTGAATGCTCACAATTCTGAATGTCTGCTGCAGGCTCTGAACCATCTCCACAGCAACAACGTCATGCACAGAGACATCAAAGGTCACAACATCCTTATCACTGAGTCCGGGGAGATCAAATTAGTGGACTTTGGTATGTACATAGTTTACACTGCAAGACACTTCCTGGATCTGTTCATCTGTGGTTTGAAAACCTTAGGCCTTTATGTTTTCTTTTCTTTTTGTAAAAAAGGGATGTGGAATGAGGACATTTTTTTTTAATATTTTCTCTTTGGCATTTTCTGAAATGTGACAGGAATTTCGAATATTTTATAGCTTCATTACTTAATATCAGTGCAGCTATGAACAGTATTTAAGCAAACATTTGACAGGTCATTGATGAGGTAAGGCTTGTCTCAGTCAGGCAGGGAAACAATTCGTGATTTTTATGTTTAGGAGGGATAAAAACACCCTTTAGCCTGTAACTTTGTTTTTGTTAACTTTACTTATTTTCTAGGTTCATAAACCATGTAATGATAAATGAAACAATATTCATAACATCTCAGTGTCGGTTCCAAAAATTGGTGATGGCTAACCCTTTTAGTCTGGGACCAGTTACTATGGTAACATTGCCTTCTGGACTATTTGTTTTTATGGCTAAAATGGATAGAACTATCATTAAACCGCCCACAAGCTATCAGAAATGAGCGGGCCACTGTAACTTGATAATGCACTCATATTGCTTGATGACGGGCCATTATCACACCCGTTGTTAGTTGCCTTCATGGGTATAGGGATAGATGATGTCACGTTCAATAGAGACGTCATCTGGTTTGTTCTATGACGTTTCCATATTCGTAAAAGTGGGTCAGTGAAATTTGTGTTGATTGCAGTAAATGTTTCAATCTTTTCAACTGCCCTCCTATGTCGGGCAGTTATTGGAAGACCTCGGGCTTCTGCAAATGATGATGCCCTTAAAAAGAGCAATACCCTTACAGTAACATGTATGTATTTGCAAATGGGCATTGATAAGACCAATGAAGATCCAGGGTAGAATAGGTCTTCAGCAACCCATGCTTGCCATAAAAGGTGATTTTGCTTTTCGTAAGAAGGGACTAACGGGATCGTGTGGTCAGGCTCGCTGACTTGGTTGATGCAAGTCATCGACCACAATTGCGTGGATCAATGCACATATCAATCACTGGATTGTCAGGTCCAGACAGATTATTTACAGACCCTTTCATATAGCTGGAATATTGCTGAGTTCGGCATTAAACAACAAACCAACCAAACCATGATAACTAATCCTGAAAGTTGTAAAATTTGATGATTTTCATGTTAGCAATATCATCAGGATTAACCAAGTTGCTTTTTTATTAAAATTACTTATACCTTGATGAATGAAGGGCATCTTTCAGCTTTTTTTGCTGTTTGATCATTCGCAAAATATGTTTATAAAGTTGTTTGTGTGTATAGGTGTGTCTGGTCATCTTGATCGAGCTCTTGGGCGGCGGAAAACTCACGTTGGGACCCCGTACTGGATGGCACCTGAGGTACTTATCTCCTTGTTCCCCGTGGGTAGCTGCCACTGCTGTTAGGGACCACTACTTAATATTCTGAGGGGGATGAGATTTCATTGAGATAAAAAATGGTCCCAGAAAATTCTTGAAAAAAATAAATATGCTTCAGACTGCTGAAAGAAAAAGAAATTGCCTGCCACAAAAATTACATTGTTGCAGGGTGTTTTCCTTCAAAAGTTCAGGCTGACAGTTTTTAATATAAAATATCTGGTTTTGTAGCTGTAGCTGAAAAGATTTCATTCTCGATACAAAATCCCAGCCCCCTCCCCTCAGAATTTTAAAGGGGCGGTCGGGTAGCCTAGTGGTTAAAGCGTTCGCTCGTCACGCCGAAGACCCGCGTTCGATTCCCGACATGGGTACAATGTGTGAAGCCCATTTCTGGTGTCCCCCGCAGTGATATAGCTGGAATATTGCTAAAAGCGGCGTAAAACCATACTCACTCACTCACTCACTCACTCACTCACTCACACAATTTTAAAAGATCGGTCCCTTCACATACTGCGATTCGGAAACTTATACCCGAATGTGCTTTGCACCTTCGCAGCACGTAAACAAGTGATCCATGGCTTTTGAGAAACTGTACTGTGAAGAACGTGCTTTGCATTGACATTCAAGTATGCAATGGTATGGTTGTCTGTTCGAACCAAAAGTTTTAAAATTTACCTTTGATAATGATGCTATTGTATATATATAGCAAGGGCTTGTTCAGAGGAGGCCAGGATTTTGTATGTTCCATGCCGAAACACGGTCAGAAGAGGCATTTTGATTGGTTGAATCATGATCGAGAGACATTCTGTGCCAAGTTGGTAATTGGAGAGATGGAGCTGTGATGTCTCTTCTGAAATGGTGGCAAATAGGTCCCATGTATCTATCTGAATAGCATATGATGAACTTGCTGATTCCAAGTGTGTCGCGAAGATGTGTAATTGTTACACCCAATCTGTGCAACTAACTATTGCATTCATTTGGCAGGCCGTTTGCTCAATGTGTGCAATGTGCAAACAAGTATCTGCTCATTGCACGCAATGGGCAGTTGCACAGATTTGGTGTAACATATACAGGGGTGTCGGGTAGCCTTGTGGTTAAAGCGTTCGCTCGTCACGCAAAAGACCCGGGTTCGATTCCCGACATGGGTACAATGTGTGAAGCCCATTTCTGGTGTCCCCTGCCGTGATATTGCTGGAATATTGCTAAAAGCGGCGTAAAACCATACTCACTCACTCACTCACTGTAACATATACATGAAAAATGTCTACAGATAAAATCAAGGTGTTTTTTGTTGTTTTATTTTGTGTTGGTTCTCACATATACAAGCCACTATTTCATAATTAGCCCTTACATGCCTACTTGGCTTGTGTGACTTAGGTTTTGTCTGTTCTGTTAGGGAAGACAATATAATCAAGTTTGTATGAATGTGTTCAGGTGATTGCCTGTGAGCAGCAGATCGAGTACTCCTACGACATCCGCTGTGACATATGGTCCCTGGGGATTACTGCCATCGAGCTGGCTGACGGAGCACCCCCCCTGGCTGACATTGACCCTCGGAGAGCCCTTTTTAAGATAGCCAGGTGAGATCATTATCAACACCATATCCAAATTCATTTTCATGAACAACACATTTTTTTCGTTGGTTTCATATTATAATTGTATTAGGGAGTATTTTGGGGTGTTATTTTGAGAATACTTTTTTGTTTGATTTTAAAAAATGATAATGAAAATATTTATAGAAGTCTGTTGATAACATGTTGTGTCTTTTGCTCGGGATGGTCGTTCATTTCATTTTCAATATTCGGGATACCAAAGAAAACCCGAGGCAAGGGAGTTAACTGACTTCATAAGTCCAGTTTCCACCCTTGCCGAACTAGGCTGGAATTCCTGGGCTCAATCATAGCTCCACCAGTGGCTACTACGAGTTATGTCCCTTCTAAGCCTCTCTTTTGGACGAATGAAATCCCACCTCTCGTATCACTTGCATTTGCTTCAAAGCAAATGGCGGCGCTCAGTCAAATCGATCTAATAAAAAATCAAGATCTATACTGTGATAAAACGGGTCTCACATCGCGAAGTGCATCAAATCACGTGAGCACCTTGATTAAAAACATGAAAAGATTTGGAAAATATCTGTTGACAACGAGTTGGCAGTGCACATGCTTTGTAAATCATGCAATCGACCAAAATCTGCACGTCATTTTACAAACCGGATTTCAATTTCGTTGTGAGATTTTGATTGGACTATGCATAGACTTGTTAGTCCAGCCAAAATGTTACTCCGTAATACCAGCCTAGTTCAGCAAGGGTGGAAACTGGACTTTTATAGTCAGTTAACTCCCTTGACTCGGGAAGATGCCAAAGTGTGAATATTTACACACTTTAGAAATAGCCAGACAGAATACAAAAGATGACACAATCTCATAAAGTTTGCATTGTATGGCATGTTGAAGTTGTGAGAAATGACACTCACCACATTCGTGCCTTCTTAATGTGCCTCTAATGTTCTTCGTGCCTTATTGACTGCCAGCGAGTTCCGTAACAGATCTGTGCTTGTGCATTTGGTTTGTTGCAGTCTGCATGATTTACTGTGTCAGGTTCCATTGAATGTGTCAGGTTTTAATGTGTCGGGTTTTAATCATTACTATGCAAACTTCATGGGATTGTGTCCTTGTTTGTAACGTTTGTGGTTATTTCTATTTACAGTTTGTACATATTCCGTAGTTTGAAGGCTCTCTGCTGGTTTTCTTTGGTAGACCTGTATTAAAACTAGAAATGTAGATTCTTCAAAGGCCCACTGAACATCCCAAACCCTGTATCACCCTGTAACCAGCTGCTGGTCTGGAATGTGTGTCGGTTGTAATGGACATCATCATACGATAGCTATAACCGAGGATGTATTTTTTAAATGTCAACATTTCAGCTACATAAAACCGTCCCCTGAAAGAGGGTGAGATTTTAGACATGCTTCAAATATTTATACATATATATGCTTTTATGTTATTTCATCAGTTCATTCAGACCAGAACTATGGATGTTATAAGGACATTTTATGGACATTATAGGGACATTAAATGGACGTTATATGGACATTGTAAGGACATTATATGGACATTATAAGGACATTATATGGACATTTTATGTACATTATAGGGACGTTATATGGACATTGTAAGGACATTACATGGACATTATATGGACATTATAAGGACATTATATGGACATTTTGTGGACATAGAGCTGGCCCCCTGTAGCCTTCTTGAATGAACTTGTGACATTCCAGTGGTCTTCCATTTACTATTTTGCTAAGGAAATATCTCAATATTATTAATAATAAACAGTATTTGGAGTGTTTGTGTGAAATTCAAATTCATTTATGACTGCAATATAATCTTTCATCATTATTTTGATAACTGAATGAACTGGATAACATGATGTAGATCTGAAACCTCCCAGCTCTGCTATATATGAACTGAGAACTGATGTAGATCTGAAACCTCCCAGCTCTGCTATATATGAACTGAGAACTGATGTAGTCAAAGGACATTGGATATGATAATTGAGAGGCTGCATATTTTCAACTTTCAGGGGAATGGATGTCAATGAATTTATGAGTAAATGTATTTGGCTCATATAGCATTGTTGTAAATAAACTGCTAGATTTTTTAAACTCATGTGACTTGAAAAAATAACAGCTCATGCCTCTATTGTTTGACCAAAGATATTTAACATCAATCTAGCAATTTATGTTACATGGAAACAATATTTGATGAAATGCGCTTACATCTCCCAAAGTGTTGATAACTACTGGTAAGTGAGGATACGTTGAGGTGAGACCTGACAATTAACTCCTTAGGACTATGTATGAGGTCCGCCCTCTGGCATGTACCATTGGGAAGAAGGGACTAGCAGGTGGTTCGCGACAGGTAGTATGATGGATATGTACATGTCCTGTCTCGACTAACGAGTTCTAGGCAAGTTCAATAGCACATAATAGTATCTGCTGATGTGAGGTACCGAATGACCATGAAAACGGTGACAGCAAATTTGCATTGAAAACACAAATTGAGAATTATCGTGACAATGAAGGAAATCTGTTTGGCTATAAAAATGGAATACTATTTTTACCCCAGAGATCAATAATGAAACAGTGTCATGTCAATCATCAAAATGTACACTATTTCTCAATGTTATTTATGACATAGGCTAATTCTTGAGCCTGATAATGTATGATTAGGCCATGCTTACCTAGCTTTGACAAGTTTGTTCGTAATTAGCTTCTATCAAATGACTTTTTGAGAATTCTGGTATCGACTTGTCACACCGACCTCTTGATAGTCTTATGAGCGACATGTGTGTCTTCAGGAGCGTAGTCAATTTCATCGTCATGACCTGCACATGCACAGCATGCGTACACCCTCTCTACCTGTAACAAACCAAATATGTTTGCCCAAATTCTGTGCACCACCTGCTTGTCTCAAACGTGTTTTGTGGGTTGGTTCAACACGTCCTGGCTTACCAGTACAGATCACAAGGTATATTTTCATTAAATAATTGGTCTAAGCTGTACAGAGTTGCACCCCTTTGCTGTGTCAGGATCTTTGGTTTGAATTCCAGATTCCCTAAACATCATACTCAAAAGAAGTTAAGGACCACATGATTCTTTCATATTACTAGATTTAACTTTCATGGCATGACAGTTAACATGTGCAGTAATATGAAAGAATCGGGTTGTCCTTAACTTCTTTTGAGTAGCATATTAAATTGGTCCCAGGGACTTTCCATCTACATTTAGACAATACCCCAGTTATAACCAAACTAGGGGGCACGGGCGGCCCAGTCGTCTAAGGCGCCGAGATTCGCTGTGCGAGTTGCGCCCCTTGGGCACGCCAGAAAACTATGATTGTGGGTTCGAATCCCAGTTCGCCCCAATTATGTTTCTAGGTTTGTCAGCACCATACCTGTGCTCGTGGGTTTCACCAGAGTGGTAAACATGCTGAGACCTGCATCACTTCTGGCTTTCCTCCCACAATAAGCTGACACGCCACGATATAACTGGAATACTGTTAAAAACTCACTTCAAATTAAGAGTAAAATCAGATCACATCAATATGAAGTCAGTGCATCACGGTAAATCCTGCTGACATGGGCAACATGCTGGGGAGATGTTTGTACACACACACGACACAGATAATGAACAGCATGGACCCATATCACCTACTTGCTTAGCTTCAGTTGGACACAATATGGATGGCAGTTATAACCTAGTTGTGTGTGTGTGCATCAGATCTGCTTGTCATGTGTCGCTTCATCTATGTAAGCATGTTGTATTTATCACCTTGATATTGCCTGCATGTTTAGAGGAACATTGGAAATGCAGTGGTCATTTACATGATGTATATATAGAAAATAACTCACACAAAATGTGTACAGCTAATTTGAGATGATCCTGCCATTTTACTTCCAGCTTTCTATTGCTGAATATTGATTTTCTTTTTCACCATGTCTAAACTTTATTTGCAGATATTATGTAGCATGAATAAGGAAATCTGATAGAACAGTTGACATCGCCAGTGGAATCTGAAAAAGCTTGAAAAACCCCATAAAATCTTCCGACCCGTGCATAGTATGAACCCCTTTCATCATCTCTCATTCTAGGTACAAAAAACTCACATCACTGACAGCAATATACCGTATTCAACGTAATAAGCGCCCAGGGCGCTCTCAAAATTAGAAATAGGGGGCGCTTATTAGAATATTATTTTGAGTTGAAAGATCGTAAATTTCGTGGTTTATGCTAACAGCCTGAAATGTTTACGTACGACAGATATATTTTTCAAGAATTTAATTGCCCATAATTAAGGGTGATATAACACACGAGTGTGTATTATTCACGAATAAATAAGTCTTGTGTACATGGATCAATCGGAAGGGGTGCTGATTGGGATTGTTCACTAGCTAATATATTAGCAAATATCGCCGTGGGCGCTTATTAGAGCTGGGCGCTTATTATGTCGAATACGGTAAAGTATATTTATATGGACATCCAGGGCTAAGAGGATTCCACAATGCTAAGATTTTAATGATGTGACAATTGTTATTCTCAGTCTATTGCATGGATGTAAGATGACCATTACAATATTGCTTTCTGGAGAGTCTGATCCATGAGCTTATTCCAGAAAGCAGTTGTAGCACTATATTGTTTCCCCCAAGTTTTGTTTGTGGTTCTTACTATGAGTAATATGTTATTTATAACAACACGGTAAGCTAGTGGTATAAGTAGTTTTGGCAACTTGGCTACAGAAGTCCTAGCTATTTCAGCTCAAAAGTCAATCTGTGTTTCCTGCAAAGTTGTCTCCCTTTCTCTAGCTATCACTAAGATGTCCTAGTGATCCCAGTTATTCATAGAGTTGTCTCCCTTTCTCCAGCAATCACAAACATATTCAATTGATTCCCGTTACTCATGGAGAGTTGTCTCCCTTTCTCCAGCAATCACAAACACGTTCACGTGATCCCATGCAGTTACTCATAGGGAGTTGTCTCCCTTTATCCAGCAATCACCAAGCTCCTTCCCAGCGCGTGACACCTTCGTTACACTCTCGGTAACATCGCTGCCACCAGTGTGGGTGCGGTCATTACAAGAATCTTGAAATTTGGCCTCTAACCCCAAATGTAGTAACGTTCATACTTTTGTTTATATCTTTGGGAATGCCATCATAGTGAATTTTGAAAAGGTTTATGACTGACCATGTTTTCCAGATGAACTTACTTTGTTGTTTGTATCATCAGATCGGTTCGAGACTGCAGACTAACGGAAAATCAACCAACTTCTCCCTTACATTCTTACTCTATCAATAACATGATAGTTTTAATGAAATAGACATTCAAATTGACAAACAAAGAAAGTAATTTAGCAGGGGTAAGTGTATTCGGCGTCAAGACAGTCGTCATTTGTTTGTAAACATAACAGTCATTCGGTTGCGAGTTCAACTCCAAGCATGGTTGGGGCCACCTATCACAAGTTTTGACTGGTGGCAGCGATAGTATAGAGAGCTCCGCAAACAGGCTATGGCTGTGAGGAGCTTGAGCAATCACAACACGTTCAAGTGATGCCAATTCTCATTTAGTTGTCTCCCTTTCTCCAGCAATCACAAACACATTCAAGTGATCCCAATTCTCATTTAGGTGTCTCCCTTTCTCCAGCAATCACAAACACATTCAAGTGATCCCAATTCTCATAGAGTTGTCTCCCTTTCTCCAGCAATCACAAACACGTTCAAGTGATCCCAATTCTCATAGAGTTGTCTCCCTTCCTCCAGCAATCACAAACACGTTCAAGTGATCCCAATTCTCATAGAGTTGTCTCCCTTCCTCCAGCAATCACAAACACGTTCAAGTGATCCCAATTCTCATAGAGTTGTTTCCCTTTCTACAGCAATCACAAACACGTTCAAGTGACCCCAATTCTCATAGAGTTGTCTCCCTTTCTCCAGCAATCACAAACACGTTCAAGTGATCCCAATTCTCATAGAGTTGTCTCCCTTCCTCCAGCAATGACAAACACGTTCAAGTGATCCCAATTCTCATATAGTTATCTCCCTTTCTCCAGCAATGACAAACACATTCAAGTGATCCCAATTCTCATATTGTTATCTCCCTTTCTCCAGCAATCACAAACACGTTCAAGGGATCCCAATTATCATGTACTTGTCTCCCTTTCTCCAGCAATCACAAACACGTCCAAGTGATCCCATTTCTAATAGAGTTGTCTCCCTTTCTCCAGCAATCACAAACACGTTCAAGTGATCCCAATTCTCATGTAGTGGTCTCCCTTTCTCCAGCAATCACAAACACGTTCAAGTGAACCCAATTCTCATAGTCTTGTTGCTAGGTGAGACACAAAGTGGCACACATGCACACCAGGGCCTTTAGGACGTGCCATGGCTGCATTGTTCTGTACCATGATAACCCAAACAAATCTCTCCATGTGGAATCAACTTTATTAGTTGATTTCTAAATCAACAAATTACTTTACAGCGTTACTTCCTTTGTATTTGCACAAACATTTACAACAGCAAAATGTCCTTAAAGAAGGTTTCCAGATTATCAAGATTTCAGTGTGTTCAAATTAGGGCTGGGACGAGTCCAAATTTACTACCCGGGTACCCACCACGCTACTACCAGACCCTACCCGAATACCCGCTATATGTCTCAAGACTTGGGTGTAATAAGTCCGATTGGGAATAGTGTGACCGTAGCCCTGGTAAAATGTATTTAGATACATGTATAAAACAATCTGGTCATGCATACACAGAAGTTGACTGAAGTTTTGTCTTTAATTCAAACCCATAAAGGTCAGAAGGAATGGATGCATAGTCAGAAAGAAATGTGAACAATAGTGACTTGTAGTGTAGCCATAGAGTTTTAGATATTTTTTTCAATAAACAATAATATCACGTGACTAACCACGGGTCCGGGTAGTCCTGCGGGTACCTGGGTCCTACTCAGTACCCACCCGACCCGAGTACCCTAGTTACCCGTCCCAGCCCTAGTTCAAATCTCAGTCTGCAGCTTCATGTGAACCACTATGTTGATGTGGAAAGTCTTGTGTTAATCCTGGCATTGACATCAGCAGGATATAAGGTAAAATTACTGCTAAAAAACTTGACATCCATGACCACATGCCTATTTACAGACACATATCCTTTTGGAGTTGCTCAGCAAAGTTGATGCTCCCTAAATGACACATTTCAATTTTCACACTGGCTTGTTTTCAGAATCCAAAATTGGAACACAAACACTATGAGGCTTGAATTAGAACCACAGCAAGTGTGTACAATGTCCTCTCATGCTTTCGCTGCCAAGTGTTTTCACTTGTGATTGTGAGAACCTCATTAAGTTCAGAAAGTTATTTGAATTTTTTAAAAGTTTGCCTCCTACATATCTTCTTTGCATATTGACAAGAATATCATAAACACAAAATATATGACAAAATATGTCTGAGACATTCTTTAAGGATGTCTGAGGATAATGCTACCATGGGGACCAAGGCCACATCCTCTTTCATATTTCCAGTTAATTTCATCTGGAAAAAAACCCAAAAGACAAATATGAAATAAAGTACTCTAAAATTCTATCTTTAATGGATTAAAAATTATGAAGATGCAGCTGCAAAAAATAGACAAAATGTAACTGTTAACTTTTTAACTAATAATTGATCAATGTGTCTGTATATAGTGTCTGGCCATGTCTGGACATGTCTGGCCATGCAACACATCAAGAGCATGCTCTGTTATGAGAGGAGTAAATACATCAGGAGCTTGATAAAACATAACAAACATCCTTCACGGAGGACTTCTTTTTTTTCAATTTACAAATTAATCTGACACTCACACACAAAACGAATGAAATGCTTTAAATTTATTTATGCTTGTTTGATCTTTCTATTGTTGTTAAACATTTAGAAAAAAATAAATGAACTTTATTAAATTATAATTGATTTGATATAATATATTTGATATAGTCTCTGGCTACTGCAAACACCTTACAAAAAGAACAAATAAGGACTTCTCTGTAAGTACTTCATGTTTGGTGAGTCAGATGTTGAGAGATTGAAATGGGAACGTGTGACATTCATGTTTATTTCCACCATGGTATACATGACTGATAGTGAGACTTGTACACATTTAGTGATGATGTCATGATATGCTAATATAGTATAGGTCATAGGTCATAGGTCAAGGTGTCTGGACAATACATGACAGTTGTTGCTGTAAATATCGTAAAAAACCTTCATTAAAAAAGAATTAATATTTATTATTTCCCACAAACTGACTGACCCAATCCACTTTATGTCAAATATATAGCAAAAAATTGAAAGCCACAAAGTTTATTGAAAATTGATTATAAAAAGTATTACAATTGTGAAAAATAATATAAAATATGAAAAGCGTGGCTGAAGTGTAGAGTCATTCTGTTTATGAAGGGCTTGGTTTATTCATGTCTCATGTTTCGATCCAAACGTCTGGTGTCTTCTAGGTGTGGTCACATTCCCTGACGATACTTCTATTGAATAACCCACACAGACACATTAGCCTTTTTAAGATTGCGCAGTATTGATAAATGTCTCCCATTCCCTAACCCTGTTGGGGGTCATTGGCTATATTTGGGTTGTTTAAATGTAGAGTAAACTTAAGATATTTGATTATAGGCATTCTAACATTTAACATTAAATAACACATCATCAAATTTAAAACAAGAAAAATATACTACTCAATTCCTGATAAGGATACTGTGCTAGCTCACATGCTTGCGAAAGTTGGGAGACAACGTTTATAAATGTTTACTTTTGTTTATTATTGCTTGAAATGAAGCTTAACATGCGTCTGTTTCATGACCAAATTGCATCCAATTCGTACAACATCACGCATCACCAAACAACCAATCAGATTTATCCCATCCTGGATACTCAGAATATCCCTATCATATGTTGGGTAGGATATTAAACCATGTTCAGAAGTCCTCATTTCTGAGTTTTGAAGTAAATTGACCAGTCAGTTTGGATATCTACTCTAACAACAGATTGCCATTTTTAACCAATCAGATTACAGCTTACATGTGTTTAACAACCCACGTCCCCACGTCTGCCTGCACCACACTGTGACACTGATAAGAGGGTATATGTTTTGTGCTTGTCACATGCCCCCAGCAGTATATATGTAGGTGCTGATAAGTAGGGAATCACTTCCTAGTTGTACACGTATAAAGATTAATAGCAGTGTCGATAGTGTTTTGGGAACACGTAACAATGTAGTCAAGCTCTCCTACTTGTGGGGACAAGTCTGATGTTCATTTGCAGTGAAGGCTATGTTTTGATTTGAAGAAACATGATATTTACTTTTATTAGATAAAATTCGAATAAAATAATCCTTAAATTGATTATAAGAATTAATAAGAAACAGTATTAAGTGAGTATTTTCAGACACGTTTATTTTGATTTACACGAGCTATACCTAAACTTTTCAAAAGTTAAAAATTAAAAACAAATTCTGTGCTTGTTTGAAAAAATATTTTTTCTTCTTTTGCTTAATGTTTTATTTGAAGATATTACAAAAATTTGCCTCAAATCAAATGAATTTAAACAAAAGAAGATTTTTTAAAAGAATCTTCATGTCGCCAAGGCAACAATGTACAAAATAAATAAAATTATGTCTTAAATGCTGTGTAGTTAAAAAATGCTCACTTGAACACTCTTGACACATTTAATGGTGTTTGATGATTTATCATTTCAAAGTTCATTCTTAATCCCTGAATCACAATATTCTTGACATATCTATAAAATACATAGAAATATGTATGTTGCACACCTGAGCAATCTCTGATAGATATGTAGGTGTGACGCAACCCGCTCAACTGGGCGTCTTATCAGATACATATTATAGTTGGGTTCATTGGGGTCAAATCAGGCTTAGCACTTCTACAGGTTGGTGATCTGAGATAGGCCCGATCTAACGTGACACAATACATTGTGTGTGACTGTGTAGAAGGAAGCCCAGGTTTGTTTTAAGACTGGGTAGTGTCAGTGATCTGTCACTGGAGTATAGTTATGTATTCCTTGGGCAGGTCATGCTGACATACAAGTTGTAAGAGTATGTGGCACTTTCAGGATTATGGTTCTATTTATATCGGATATATTTTGTAGATTTATTCACTTATGATCAATGATTTTGTTCTTTCAGATTTTGACTTTATTGTTTCAGGTGTAAGTTTTCTGTAGTATCTAAATGAAGTCAAATTGTAATGTTTTTTTGTTTATGTGCATGTTTCTTAACAATTTGACATGACTTTAAAATGTTATGGTTATATTTGTGATAAGCATGTCCACATGCTGTGATCTGTGATATTTATTGTTTGTCAAGTGTGTTTATTCACTGTCAGAGTGAGTAATCACAGTGCAATGTCAAGTTTCACCTGTATATCACCTTAGGAAAATTTTATATTTTTAATTCAGATTTGTATTATTCCAAAACCATTTGCTTATATATCTTTCGAAATCAATGTTACAGTTTGTAATTCATTTCATAGATTTTGAATGAACACTTTTGTGTGGTTGTAGACAATGTAGATATGTGCAGACTTAACACTTTTGTGTGGTTGTAGACTTTGTAGATATGTGCAGAATGAACACTTTTGTGTGGTTGTAGACAATGTAGATATGTGCAGAATGAACACTTTTGTGTGGTTGTAGACAATGTAGATATGTGCAGAATGAACACTTTTGTGTGGTTGTAGACTTTGTAGATATGTGCAGAATGAACACTTTTGTGTGGTTGTAGACAATGTAGATATGTGCAGAATGAACACTTTTGTGTGGTTGTAGACAATGTAGATATGTGCAGACTTAACACTTTTGTGTGGTTGTAGACAATGTAGATATGTGCAGAATGAACACTTTTGTGTGGTTGTAGACAATGTAGATATGTGCAGAATGAACACTTTTGTGTGGTTGTAGACAATGTAGATATGTGCAGAATGAACACTTTTGTGTGGTTGTAGACAATGTAGATATGTGCAGACTTAACACTTGTGTGTGGTTGTAGACAATGTAGATATTGCATGAGCTGCTGATCATCAGTGACAGATATGGATGTGTTTTTTTTATGGATGTATATTGCACTCTGTGTGTTGTATATTGCACCCTATCTGTCATATATGGCAGGAGGTAAGTTGTATATTGCATCTTTGTATATTTCAGGTCACCGCCACCCACATTCAGGCAGCCTGATCTCTGGTCACAAAACTTTAAGGATTTTGTTAAAAAGTAAGCATTTATAATAAATAGAATTGTTTTTGAATATTGAATTGTGTATAGATGTTAACTTGATGGCAACAAATTACTAGCTAATTTGGTAATGATTCTTAGTCTGTATATACCCATATTCACCAAGATAATGATCCTTGGTCTGTATGTAACCATATTCACTATAATAATTACCCTTGATCCGTATGTACCCATATTCACCAAGATAATGATCATTGGTCTGTATATACCCATATTCACCATGATAATGATCAGGGGTCCGGAAATCGTCATATGCGCCGAACATGTCCGATTGGGAATCTCAAATGTCCGGTTTAAAATATTGCTTACCGGACATTTAAATTTTTCTGTCCGGGCATTTTAAAAAGTATTGTCCGGACATTCTTAAATTTCGACTGGACATGATCAACAGTTTCTGTCTGCAGTTGTAACACAATAAAGATTATCTACACTGACAAACTTTGTTTGTTTTGATTGTTGTAAATACACCGTACCTACATGATAGTCCAATCGGTCAATCACTGTAATAGGCAATAAACTGAGTTGACACTGATTAAACAAGGATTAATTACTGAGAACATCTTGTTAATTTGTGTGAAAGATGTTTACAACTGTACATAAATACCTTGCATCATCGATGTACCTCATTATCCCCACAATGCTACGATATGTAACCTCAGACAAGAAGCGAAAGCGTGACGACAGCCAGTCGACCGATGCAGATCGGTCGAGCGGATCTGCCAAACCCTCAAAGTCTGGACGATCATTTTGTAAGTCGTGGCTAACGACTTTCTCTTGGTTGACATACAATGAGGATTTGCAGATTTTATTGTTTTCAGTAGCTAGTCATATATTGAATCTTAATTGACTGCCATTTTGCTTTCTGTGACGATCAATATCAATTTTTTTTATGGTCAATAATTAAGTACAGATGAAAAAAGTATTCAAATAACTATTGCTATCAACAATATTTTAGTATTTGTGATTATACTATCTGTCTTGTTTTTAAATAATCTTTAGTTAAAAAAACAACACTTTTCCCGTGAGGTCACTTGATAACCAAACATGGGATAATAGTCTCGATCCAAATGTTACAACGCATACACTTGAGCAGACTCATGAATGTAACTCATGAACATTAATTAGACTGTTCACTATGTTAACAGATCGTTATTATAAACGTTATCAGAAACAAACGTATGTTTTCCATATATATCTAAAATGATATTATTTATTATTAATTGTCCGGTGAATTAAACAATTTAAATTGAAACAGTTCATAATTCATCATATTATGAATACGTAGATCTAACAATTTGTTAAGTGTGTGAAAGGTCGTACTGAAATACGCTATTTGAAGGGGACGTGGCCTAAATGCAAATGTCTGATTGGGATTTTAAATTTTCCGGACCCCTGATAATGATCCTTGATCCGTATATACCCATATTCACCATGAAAATGAGCCTTGGTCTGTATGTACCCATATTCACCATGATAATGAGCCTTGATCCGTATGTACCCATATTCACCATGATAATGAGCCTTGGTCTGTATGTACCCATATTCACCATGATAATGAGCCTTGGTCTGTATGTACCCATATTCACCATGATAATGAGCCTGGGTCTGTATGTACCCATACTCACCATGATAATGATCCTTGGTCTGTATGTACCCATATTCACCATGATAATGATCCTTAATCCGTATGTACCCATATTCACCATGATAATGAGCCTTGGTCTGTATGTACCCATATTCACCATGATAATGAGCGTTGGTCTGTATGTACCCATATTCACCATGATAATGAGCCTTGGTCTGTATGTACCCATATTCACCATGATAATGATCCTTGATCCGTATGTACCCATATTTGTCCTCCTACATTAGGAAGACCAACTGTATTTGAAATAAAGTAATAAGCTGTGTCAAGCCCCCACTCACACACACTGTCATAGTTACACAGATATTTCCTTCCACAGATGCCTGATTAAAGATTTTGAGGAAAGACCATTCACAGAAGGTCTTCTGAATCATCCATTCATAGAAGACCTGCCACAAGACCCAACTGAGGTTGGTGTTCCCCAGATTTATGATTTAAGATTGACAAATTGATGGAAATATATGCGACAAAACCCTTTCCATAATCACAGGAAATCTCTGCTGAAACCCGAGTCCATTGTATGATTCTGACCATGTCATGAACATTGTTAGTGGACCACCGTCAAATAGTGATGATACCAGATGTTCCTGAAAAGATAAGGGTATCCTGCCCCTCTGGTAGCACCTGTTACAAACACATGCAAAGGCAAGTCAGTTGGTCACCTGAAAAAACATGGGAAAATATGGTACACGTAAACATAGGGAATTGCATTGAACATAATTTTTGTCACTCATGAATCAATTTACAATGAGAGTCTGATTTGGGATAGGATCAACAGTAGTAATATTTTAACTTCTATGAAAGCAGTTGTGTATTGAGGTTCCATGTTGAAGAGTAATGATCGATATATCCCAACTGTTGGATAACGCTCTACTCAGTATGCATACCTCCTGTCGTGAATGCCAGGAACTGTTACTGTAATTATGGACTAAACTTCATTGGTGGATGTTTCAGTACAAGGAGAAACTGAAACAACTTACATCAGAGATGGAGCGGACCATCCACGAGCCGGACATCACGACCAAACATGGCCGCATGAAGTCCCGTCGCAAGTCTAGACGAGAAGCAATACAGACAGCAGATGATCTTGCCTCTCTGGAGACATTAGATGATGTAAGTAGAGGCATATATTCACAATGAACAAAATAAACTTGTTTATTGAATTAATGGGGATTGAAAGTCAAATATCAATAAGATTAAGAATATCTTGCTTGTTTTTGTTTTTAGGTTGCCATGTTTTAGAATGTTTGTTCCTGTTTTTTTATCATATGATGATTGTGTCAGAATAGCAGTGTTCCTGTTTACTGGTAATTACCAGTTTTTACTGGTAAAATTTGGCTTTGACCAGTAATTTATGTGACTGTCAGTCTGAGGGACCAGCAGATAAAGTACCTTATGAATCTTTGTTGATGAACAAAACATTGGTGATATTCATATAAGTATATTTTTCAAACAAAGTCAGCTTGTCTGTTACCATCATGGTTGCTTCAAGGTTAAATATATATTTGTAGCGACTAGAAAAAATTTAGAAAAAAAAAGAAGGGAAAATTGTGACTGAGCTTTGTGCGATTGACGTGTAGATCTATGTTACTTCAGAGATGACATTGCATTGAACATGATGGAATTAAAACCAGGTAATTTTCACACGTTTTTTTATTTGTTGAAAGTTGGGACTGACAAAAATTAGGGAGGACTGGTAATTTGAAAATCCTATTGAAACACTGATATAGTACCAAGAATCCTGTGATTATTGTACGAGCTGATGGATCAGGAGTGGGTGGTTGCAGTGTGTGACATCGCTGTGTCGTCATGCTCAACAGCATGGATTGTACCTCAAGCTGTTGACCATTGGTTGCATAGTCCTGATTCAGTTATTTACAGGCTGTTGCGAAATAACTGCAATACCGCTGACTGGCGTAAAACAACATACACTCACTCAGACTTGCATTCTGGCTAATTTGGATCTTTAATTAATTGGCTGTTTGGTATTCATTTATGTGCTGCCTCATTTTCATTGCCAGGGCCCGTTCCACAAAGCAATCTAAGTGCTAAGTTGGTCGTAACTCCCATACTTTATCATAGGCTTACGATCAACGTAGCACTAAGATCGCTTTGTGGAACAGGGCCCAGGTGATATTTGTGTTGGACATTGTTTGTTTATGTAGTTTTGTTTGTATTGCAGGACGTGATTGTGTCCCAGTTGTTCAACAGGTACGGCCAGAATCTCATCTACACGTATATCGGGGACATCTTGCTGGCTGTCAACCCCTTCACCTTCATGACAATATACTCCGACGAGGTGGGTACTGTACTGATGGCGTGAGCTGGTGGGATTTAGTTGGCTTGTTAATAGGTAGTGTATAATTGTTCCGGTATGACTCTATATGTGCAATCTGTTGTGTTGCAGTACTCCAAGAAGTACATGAACGCCCCGAAGGACAGCTTGCCACCTCACATCTTCGCTGTTGCCGATCAGTCCTTCCAGATGATGATGCATAATAAACACAACCAGGTGAGTTCAGCAATGTCTCATTAATTGACGTGGGTGGAGTGCGTGGTGTGGTGGCGCAGGTGGCACGGGTCAGTTGTTTCATTCATACAATTCCCTGTGCAGAGTGCGTCCCTTGGGTGTGCCAGAACCCTATCATTGGTGGTGTGGATAGTCCAGTTGTTTTATTCATACAATTCACTGTGCAGAGTGCGTCCCTTGGGTGTGCCAGAACCCTATGATTGGTAGTGTGGATAGTCCAGTTGTTTTATTCACCACAATTCCCTGTGCAGGGTGCGTCCCTTGGGTGTGCCAGAACCCTATGATTGGTGGTGTGGATAGTCCAGTTGTTTCATTCATGCAATTCCCTGTGCAGGGTGCATTCCTTGGGTGTGCCAGAACCCTATGATTTCAATTCCATGTTTGCTCTGACTATATACCTAGGTGTGTCACCACCATATCCATGCTTGTGTTTTTCACCAAGGTGGCTATTGACTCCATCATTTTGGGCTTCTCTCCCACATCAAGCTGACACGCTGTGTTGTGGCTGAAAAACTGTTCAAGGCAGTGTTAAACCCAACTCACTCACTGCAATTTTCTGCTACTGTGACAGTTTCTGAGATCTGATTGGTCCACATGATCTTGGTAAAATGCTATGTATCCCGCCTTGGGAGGAAATAAATTTCTCCGCGGGTGAATAAATACCTTATACCCTGGCACGATCAAGTCAGGCTGCATGTGGATTTCTGAGATGGAGAATAAATCCCTTATACCCCGCTTCGATGCGAAAAGCTGCACGCTTTTTCCGAGTCAATGAAAGTCACGTGATATATATAGCTCAAGTTAACCTCAGCTCATTAGAACAGCTGTTTTCTATCAGTTTTGAATTTGTTTTTATTCTTTGACAATGTTATATTAAAACATGTTGGTAAGATAGTTTTGTTGTAGGAGGATCACAAAGGGTACATCAGGTTTTATGCATCCCTAGGTTTTATACCATGAGCATATGGTATAAAACCTAATGTGGGATGCATAAAACCCCCGTAATCCTGCTGAACTTACAATGTGACTAGCATCACTTGACATAGACGATGAGCATAAATATGGATGTGATGAGCCTCACTTGTCATAGATGATGTTGAGTATGTTTGTGTGCTGCAGTGTATTGTGATCAGCGGGGAGTCTGGGGCCGGCAAGACAGAGAGCGCCAACCTCCTGGTCCAGCAGCTCACCCAGCTAGGCAAGGTAAGATGGAGACGATGGTGCTCAAGTCTTGGGGATGTACTATTCAGCCCTCCGACTCTCGTGTGGACCCATTACAGAGAAACTTTGTGCCTGGTCTGGTGCCCATTTACAGCCGAGAACTTAAGCCTTGAAATGAGGCATTGTCTGTTTGTAATAAAGGGAATTGATCTGCATAATATATTTTGAGTTTAGAAAACTTCTATCAAAATTGGTACATGCCTAGTTCCCCTTTAATAGTTGACCTGAATGATGTACAGGTATTTTGCTGGATGACATTTACAGAAGCCCTGATTCTTACCCAGTGTAACACCATATGTTTCTATTTGATAGTTTCTGAAGTATATATCTACCACATAAACAAAATTAACTGGCATATTTTTCACTGTCTCTACTAAGATCTGTGTTTCGACACCTAGGCACCAAATCGTACATTAGAGGAGAGGATTTTACAAGTCAACCCTTTGATGGAAGCCTTCGGTAATGCCAAGACGGTCATCAACGACAACTCCAGTCGGTTCGGGAAGTACCTTGAGATGTTCTTCACAACTCACGGAACTGTCATGGGAGGTAGGTGTTGTATAATGGATTCAGAAAATGTAGAGCAAGGGTTTTAATTCACATGGAGCACATGGCATACATGCAGGCTGACATATTGGAACTCCCCCCTTTCTTACTCACTAACTGAAGAGTACATTTTATAACCGGAGTTATCTCCCCTAGATCATACTGTGAACGCATTAAGCCGTCTGGAGTTATCTCCCATAGACCACTACATTGAGTTACATAAAGACATAACAGTGGGTACACAAACAAAATCAACAAAATCAATTGTGTTGACAGGAGATCTTTTGCTCCAATACAATACCTCTGTGTGTGATGATGTTAACACAGCTCCATAACAGGTCACTTTGAGAACCCAGTCTGGGTTCTTGAACCAATTAGATGTCAGTTTTCTAAAACATTTTAGCTTCATCTCTTGTGTGTGTGTGTCTGATAGTCCGGACTGATTCTGATTTTAGAGTGCTAGCCCACTGAGATACTATGGCTCAGTTTGACATGAATATCCCACTCAGACATAGTATACTGACTCCGAGCCGACCAGTCCTTGTTTTAGCACCTTAATGCCGAGCGCCAGAAAGGGTAACAACAAGTATCATCTTTTGCCGTCTTTTGGTGTGACGCGTCCGGGGATCGAACCCCAGACCTTCCCATCTCTTGGCAAACCCTCAACCACTAGACCACAGAGGCGGTCTCATGATGTATAGAAATGCAGGATGCATAAAGTGCCCACAATAATATGTTACAGTGGAACTCAACACTTCAGTTTGAGAGTGTGACACAGAAATCAGATATGCTTGTCTGAAAACAGTTACTTCACACACTCATAATGAGAATTTAGAACCCATGACAGTGATTGGCTGATTAGGAAGTGGGTTTCAGAAGGGAATGCCAAATGTGAACTGGGTCAATTATGACATGACAAGCAGATGACGTCACATGAAAGACTATGTCGTCATGATGGCTGTTCAGACTGGCCAAATAACTTTTATGGTGTTTTTACAAGATGGCAACTAGCAAATTAGATAGCTGGATTCTATTTAATAGATGTGGATAGAAGAACTACAGTATGAATCCTCTTCTTTGTTTCAGCCAAAATTACTGAGTATCTGCTGGAGAAGTCGCGTGTCATTCATCAAGCAAAGTGAGTATAATCTTATCAGCAAGATGACCTTCCCTGGTCCATAGGGAGTCCGTGTGAGAATATAGGCCCCTAGCAACCTATGCTTGTCATAAGAAGTGACTAAATGGATCGTGTGGCCTGACTCGGTGACTTGGTTGATGAATGTTATCATTCCCAATTATGTTGATCGATGCTCATGAACTCAATCACTGGATTATCTGGTCCAGACTTGATTATTTGCAGACCTCCCCAGGACCTCTTGAATGTATCAGACATTTTCATCTTCATAAGAATACCTTACATCTTCCTGAAGCTGTGGCTTGTGTTTAGCAGCTCTCTGTTGAGGTTTGAACACCTTCCGACGACTACACTATGTGAAGATTCCGGGGTAGAATAGGTCTTCAGCAACCCATGCTTGCCGTAAAAGGTGACCATGCTTGTCGTAAAAGGCGACTAACGGGATCTGGTGGTCAGGCTCGCTGACTTGGTTGATGCAGGTCATCGATCCCAATTGCGTGGATCGATGCTCATGATAATAATCACTGAATTGTCTGGTCCAGACTCGATTATTTTGAAGACCGCCGTCATATAGCTGGAATATTGCTGAGTGCGGCGTTAAACAACAAACCAAGCAATCCAACTAACTACACTACACCATCAGTTGTAATCTGTTCCACTTTGTAGCAATATTGAAGGATCGAGAACTGGTTCAGAATAATAGCCCTCAATACTCTTGATTTTTACTTGTCCTCAGCACAATTAAGTAGTCTGATGCTAACAGACAAGCGTGAATTTTGAAGGTGCAGAAGAAATTATTTAGGTGGAAATATAAAATTGTGTCTAGGCTTTACTCTCATTGACTATAAAACAACTTTAAACATCATACTCTCCAGGTTGTGTTACATCTAGCTTTGTGCATGGGGTCACAGAACTGTAATGTAAAGCATCTTAAAAAGATTATGATCTCCAAACGATTGGTTGGTGGAGTTTGAAGGTGATGCTTGTGTTTACTTCAGAGGGGAGCAAAGTTTCCACATCTTCTATTACGTCCATGACGGCCTGATCTCCAGTGACAATGACAAGTTCCACCTTAAGAAGAGCAAAGTGTACAAGTAAGTCTCTCCTGTTGATAGGAAATATATGAGGGCATCTCTTCTGTTCACACTACATATATTTACTGTTCTCTGTCTTTGATGTCTGTGTTTGTCATTTAGCTAATCATCAGTGTCATAAATTTCATCTGCTGCCCAAACATTTATGTGGAATTTTGAAGAAATAATTAAATAAATAAAAATGAAAGTTTTGTATTCTTGGTTGTCTGTTTCAGGTATCTCCAGGAATACACCAGTGCTCCCCCAGACATAGCCTCATTGTCAGTACACCGGGTCAAGTTCAAGGCCATTCAGACATGTTTTGATGTAATTGGTTTCCAGAAAGAGGTACAGTTTTTTATACAGTAATTCTTGAAATTAACGCGACCGTTAATTCAAGGCGAAAAATGTGAATGATACTTCACATTTATGCCTTCAAAATGACTATCAACAATAAGACGGCCTCACTGCACACTTTGGCTAGCGGAAATACCAACTTGAATATATACACAAACACGGTTTATTGAGCAGCAGTTGTAACAAGTATATAACCATGTCATTCAAACAATAGGTATTACACAATAGGCATCCAGTGAGGTATCACTGCTGGGATTAAGAGTTTTACCCACTCCTGTCAAACTAGGCATCCTTGAACTATCCAAGGTTTTTCACAGTTAAAAATTAAATCTATACACCAAGAGTCGTCTTCCAAGATCTTTAATAAGAATACATGTATTCCTCACAGGAGGTGTCGTCTGTGTATGCTATCCTGTGTGGGATCCTGCACATTGGCAACATGGAGTTCCAGGAGAAAGAGCTGTCGGACCACACCGGGGACTGCTGTGTCATCAGTGACAGGAGTCTGCTAGATATAGGTAGGTTCATAGCCTGCACTTAGGTCATCTCCTCCCCAGGAGGTAAACTGGTAGCTGAAGGTTGATGTTTTTAACCTCATCATAAGATCACCACAAACAATTTGAAATCATAAACGAGCCAATTCTCCAATATAATTTAACTTTTATAACCTTCTAATCAAGTTGTGTGTCTTCAGTTTCCTCCCTTCTTGGAGTACACTGTTCTATAGTCTTCTCATCAAGTTGTTTGTCTTCAGTATCCTCCCAGCTCGGAGTACACTGTTCTATAGTCTTCTCATCAAGCTGTTTGTCTTCAGTATCGTCCCTTCTCGGAGTACACTGTTCTGTAGTCTTCTAATCAAGTTGTTTGTCTTCAGTATCCTCCCTTCTCGGAGTACACTGTTCTGTTGTCTTCTCATCAAGTTGTTTGTCTTCAGTATCCTCCCTTCTCGGAGTACACTGTTCTGTAGTCTTCTAATCAAGTTGTTTGTCTTCAGTATCCTCCCTTCTCGGAGTACACTGTTCTGTTGTCTTCTCATCAAGTTGTTTGTTTCCAGTATCGTCCCTTCTTGGAGTACACTGTTCTGTAGTCTTCTAATCAAGTTGTTTGTCTTCAGTATCCTCCCTTCTTGGAGTACACTGTTCTGTAGTCTTCTCATCAAGTTGTTTGTCTTCAGTATCCTCCCTTCTCGGAGTACACTGTTCTATAGTCTTCTAATCAAGTTGTTTGTCTTCAGTAACCTCCCAGCTCGGAGTACACTGTTCTATAGTCTTCTAATCAAGTTGTTTGTCTTCAGTATCCTCCCATCTCGGAGTACACTGTTCTGTAGTCTTCTCATCAAGTTGTTTGTTTCCAGTATCCTCCCTGCTTGGAGTACACTCTGAGGACATTCAAGAAGCTCTCACTTCAACAGCAATGGTAGCCAAGGGTGAGCTCATTATCCGCAACAACAACCTCCGTGAGGCCTTCAACGCCAGGGACGCCATGTCAAAGGCCCTGTATGGCCGTCTCTTCAGCTGGATCGTCAACAAGATCAGTGCTCTCCTCAGACCAGCCAAAACAGAAAGATCTGAGTGAGTTCATACATACACTTCACCTGATTTGTGGCCTGTTTGTTGTCAACAGGACCACATGCCACCACGGTTCTCCTCACACTGTCCCCTCACCAAATAGACTAAGAAATTACCAGAAGCCTATTTATATATGCCATACTGTATTTATGAAGAATACATATGCGTGTATACGATACCAGTAAATGTGCCTCACTTCTTTATTCTACTTGCAACATGGCTGTCATGGCAGCCATATTGAAATGACATTTGGCCATCATTCAGCAGTTTGTAACTCAATATACAGTAACTAGATCTGTTGTTTTGAAAGATATAATTTGATATTGTACACTTTTGTGACTTTTGACATTCATGTTGTCTCTAATAGAGTGAATTAGTGAGTGAATGAGTAATGTTTTAAGCTGCTTTCAGCAATATTATATCAATATCACGGCTGGGCAATATCACACACCAGAAATGGGCTTCACACATTGTACCCATGTGCTTGAGTGATTCAAAAGTTGCGACATTTGAAATAAAATAAAAGTTGATGAAACTGAATGTGTATGTGTGATCACAACGACTGTGTCATTGAAATTGCTCATAGAACAGCATGGTTACCACACGTGTAATTGGTTGTTGTTGATATCAATGTGTAATATGACATACAGCATGTTTTTCTATAGTTTATGAACATGTGTTCAGTTGTGGACATTATTACCCCAAGGATAGGAACTTTATGATTACTATTTAAATGATTTGATGTATCATGTAAACATTTTGGACATTCAGATGAGCTGCAGAGCATTGTAGTTTTATTTTTTTAGAATGTTTCTTTAGAATTCCTTTTCAACTGTTTCAGTGATGAGAGCTTGGTGATTGGGCTTCTGGACATCTTTGGGTTTGAAAACTTCACACGCAACTCCTTTGAACAACTTTGTATCAACATTGCCAATGAACAAATACAGTATTATTTCAACCAGAACATCTTTGTCTGGGAGATGGTATGTGCACTATTTGTAACATGTCGCTTGAAATAATCCATGCAATAGTTGTATTTGTCATTGCCATTGGTCAAGGGTAGGTCACAATATATATTGTCAACTGAATTATTGACCAAAGTGATACCATATTTATGGATAGCAGGGTCTTCTATCATTTCGACACTTTGATAAGTCAGTGTCTTTGCTTAAAGCATATTGTTTATATACCGTATTCGACGTAATTCGGCGCTCTCAAAATTAGAAATAGGGGGCTCTTATTAAAATATTATTTTGGGGGTGAAAAAAACAGAGTTGAAAGATAAATTTCATTGTTTATGCTGACAGCCGGCAGATATATATTTCCAGAATTTAATTGCCCATTCTTAATGGTGCATATAACACAGGAGTATGTATTATACGCGAATGAACAGGTCTTGTGTACATAGATCAATTGGAAGGGATGCTAATTGTGATTGTTCATGTGCCAATATATTAGCAAATATCGCTGTGGGCACTTATTAGAGCGGGGCGCTTATTACGTCGAAAAAATACTGTATGTTAAATAATTAATTAGATATATCCCTATGATAAAATCAATTATTGTCTCTTAGTTGCTTTCATTAGTTTAGTTACGTATATTAAGAACATCATTTTTATAAGATTGTGCCAATCAGCTCCTACCTGGAATATTGCTGACAACAGTTTATACCACAAACAGTTCTGTAAAACTTTGATTGAAAGTGCCTCATGTCTGAAAAAAACTTTGATTTGTTTTTTACATGTGACTATGATGCAAATTTACATGATGACAGTGATGATAATTTACCTGTCGATATTGCAGCAAGAGTATCATAATGAAGGTATTGATGCCAAGGATGTGAGCTATGTGGACAACCGGCCCATCCTGGACATGTTCCTGATGAAGCCCATGGGTGTCCTGTGTCTGCTGGATGAAGAGAGCAACTTCCCCAAATCCACTGACCAGACTCTAGTTGGTAAGAAATACCTTTGGGTGATGTATTGCCAGACTCTAGTTGGTAAGGGACACAATTAAGTGAAGTATTGCCAGACTTTAGTTGGTAAGGGACACCTTTGTGTGATGTATTGCTAGATGCTAGTTGGCAAGGTACACCTTTGTGTGATGTATTGTCAGACTTAAGTTGGCAAGGTACACCTTTGTGTGATGTATTGTCAGGCTTTAGTTGGTAAGGGACACCTTTGTGTGATGTATTGTCAGACTTTAGTTGGCAAGGGACACCTTATGTGATGTATTGTCAGACTTTAGTTGGCAAGGGACACCTTATGTGATGTATTGTCAGACTTTAGTTGGTAAGGGACACCTTTGTGTGATGTATTGCTAGACGCTAGTTGGCAAGGTACACCTTTGTGTGATGTATTGTCAGACTTTAGTTGGCAAGGGACACCTTGTGTGAGGTATTGCTAGATTCTATTTGGTAAAGGACAACTTTGGGTGAGGTATTGCCAGATTCTAGGTATAGGAGAAACCATTTCTACGAGGGACTTTTACCTTGGAGAAAATTATTCAATCGTACTGACTGCAATTTCTGTTTTAACATGTGTCTTGGATGTTATGTTATATGTAACCATTTGTTTCTGTAGAGAAGTTCCATCAGAACATCAACTCGCCCTACTACACAAGACCGAAGGCTGACAATCTCAAGTTTGCTATCGAGCATTATGCTGGCAAGGTGAGATCCACTTTAATGAAGTTTTGGAATGTTTGTCCCGAGATATTTATTTGAAGGCGACCCTGAAATAATGAATGAGTAGCACACGACTATTCTTACTTTTTTGTTAGCATTTCTAAAAATGAATTTGTGGAAGAGTGCCTCCCTTTCATAGTCAAGTACTGGTGCTCTTATCAGACAGTGTTGAGTGGCATCCCCGTATGATATATCCATCCAGAAGGTGAGCAACGCCTCAGGTATAACAGGATATACTGTGCTGAGTAGAATCCCTGTCTATCCATCCACCAGGTGATGTACGATGCCTCTGGCTTCCTGGAGAAGAACAGAGATCGACTTCCTGTTGAGATCGTTGACATCCTGCGCCAGTCCAGCAACTCTGTGGTCAAGGCTCTGTTCCAGACGCCCCTCACAAAGACAGGTACACCGGGGTGTAGGTGTGGCAGATACAGAACTGGGATGGGTTCTGCTATATGTTCTGTTCTTCTCTGCAAATGAAAGATATTCACAGTTGTATTTACATTGTGCGTACATGAGCCATTGTCCTTACAAACTGTGTCCATTGTTTTTCAATTTGTTCTCCAGGTGAAGTACAAATGGCATGTATGGATACAGAGGGGGGGGTTTCGAAAAAAATCTTTATTTCTGTATAAATTACCACCAAAGACAATAAATAGATCTTAATTGAATTGTGCACCCCCCATTTTCAAAAAAGCTGTATCCGCCCATGAATGGCATATATTTTCATTCTTATTAGGTTGAACATTTACAACTGTCACAGAACAAAAGTCTTAAGATGCCATGACAGATTAACGAAAGAATCGGTGGTCCTTAACTTTTTTTGAGTAGAATATTCAATTATATTTTGTTTCTTCTTCCATAAGTACTGGGCTGTCAGCCCAATACCTATACAACTAAAGTGGTAAATACGACCCTCTTTCCCTTCCACATTGAGTAACGAACCAGGACATGACAGTAATTTCACTTCAAAGAATCATTCCAGCAACCTCTCTCACTCTTCAACAGGAAACCTGGCTACAGGTAGTCTCAAGTCCAACTTCAACAGCACCAAATCCAGTGCATTTAACTCTCCCATGAGCACCAACAGCGGGTTTACAATCCAGAGTTACCAGCCTCAGAGCAGATCAGCATTTGGAGGCAGCAGGGTGTGTATACCTACCTACAATGCAGACATTGTTATAAGGTTATCTTTTAGATAGTGGTAAAGTAATTATAGACTGACTAAAGTAATGCTAAATGTATTGTGTTGCCATGGATTGATATGTAAAATATCGTATATCCTTATATTACCTACAAGGGTAAAATGATCATGTTTAATCATTTCCAATATTTGCACATGTGCGGTTTTGCCGTCCCTTGTTCATAACATTATAAATTGTTAACATCACATTATCGGAACAGTAGGTTAGAATAGTTTTTCAGGAACACATGCTTGCCATTAGAGGCGACTGTGCTTGCCGTAAGAGGCGACTAACGGGATCTGGTGGTAAGACTCGCTGAATTGGTTGATGCATGTCGTCATATCTCAATTGTGTAGATCAATGCTCATGATGTCAACCACTGGATTGTCTGGTCCAGACTCGATTATTTACAGACTGCCGTCAAATAGCTGGAAAATTGCTGACAAACAAACAAACAAACAAACAAACAAACAAACAAACAAACAAACAAACTAAGTAGGCTGCTTCAGTGATGTTTCTCTGTTGGGTTGACCTTTCGTACTTTTTCTCTTCATTTTCTCTCTTAAAATCTCAGTGAGTAATACATGTGTATATAGAATAACCTGCTCGAAACTCAGAATTCCTGATTATCTGTCCCTCGTTAACGAATGCTGTCCCTTGCCAAAGGTTTGAGATTGACACCATTCATTCATTCGGGACAATAATTCATAATTCCTCATAGAACATTGGTTAATCTCTATTTTATGTTAGTCAGAGAGACCTATTTTTCTATCAGTAGACCCTTTTTCTTATGATGGGGTTTCAGCCTTTTCATTAAGAATGAAAACATTTTCTTTAGCAATACATAATTCCTCAATTACAATGAAATCTTGTGAACTGTGAGCAGAACCTTCTTAAATCCACATTGTTGTTTGATATGGGCATTTTGTATGGCTTGAACTGCAGTTGACACCCATGTGGATCTCCTGTTATGGTAGTTCCGCAGCACTCTGTTGCTTGTCGTAAGATGCCACTAACTTGGGACAGGTGGTCAGTTTTGGTGACTTGACTGACTGCAAGACATTGTATCCCAGTGGGTTGGGGATGGTGCTCATGCTGTCAGTCACTGGTTTGCCTGGTCAGATTGGATTACTCACAGGCTGCCATACTGGTAGCTGGAATGTTGCTGACTGCTCATCTTCCTGAGGCAAGAGAGTTAACTGACTTTTAAAGTCCAGTTTCCAGCCTTACTGAACTAGGCTGGAATTCCTGGTCTTGATCGTGGCGCCATCAGTGGCTATTACGAGTTCTATGCCTCTCCTATGGACCAATCAGATTCCACCTCTTGTTTCACTTGCATTTGCTTCAAACAAAACGGTGACGCCCTGTCAAGATGATCTGATCGATAATCAAGATCTATATTGTGATAAAACGAGTCTTACATTACGGAGTGCATCTAATCATGCAAGCACCTTGATTAAAAACATGAAAAGGTTTGGAAAATATCTGTTGACAACGAGTTAGCGGTGCACATGCTTTGCAAATCCTCCAATCGACCGAAATCTGCATGACAGTTTACGAATCGGATTTCGATTTCGGACCGCGATTTTGATTGGACTAAGACTTGTTAGTCCAGCCAAAATGTTACTCCATAATATCAGCTTAGTTTGTCAAGGGTGGAAACTGGACTTTTAAAGCCAGTTAACTCTCTTGCCTCGGGAAGATGCTGACAAACATTTAACTCAATATATCTTTTGTGGTGCCTTTTGAGTTAACAAAGTCTAACTGTACGCAAAAAGTCATTTTGTGTAGGGACTTGATACTGATATTCTCAGAATTCAGTAGTGTTGGCAGTGTCCTGTACTCTCTGGACAAAGATGGCCCAGTGGTCAATGGCACCACATTTTACTGTGCCAGGAACCTATGGTTTGGGGTTTGAATCCCGGTACTCCAGATGTGTTTCTCAACACTATACCCATACTCGTAGGTTTCACCAAAGTGGTAAAGGACTCAGACCTGCATCACTTCTGGCTCTCCTCCAACATAAAGTTGAAGCTGTGATATAACTGGAATACTGTTCCAAGCAGCATTAAACCCCACTCACTCACTCACTCACTCACTCACTCACTCACTCACTCACTCACTCACTCACTCACTCACTCCTGTCTGTATCTGCAGCTGAGATTTCCTACTTCAACTGAATAAGAACTACAACTTGATTGATCTATTTTGTGTTTACAACATGTGTAGCTGTAGTAACTGATTTGTGTCAGTGTTGTGTTAGAGTTGTGTTAGAGTTGTGTTCGACTATGTCTTACAGATTTATTTGAATGCTCTTGTAAGTATCATAACGTTTGCCGTGATCTGCCTCAATGTAGCGCTTTTTCTGTCACAGAGTTCAGCCTCTTCTTAGACATCGGGAAACAATTAGTTCAGAGACTTGATCCAGTTCTTGAATATATCCTGTGTGGCTTACAAACTCCTTCCTGCTGTATTTGAACCTTCCAACACTGTTTTATTCCCCATGTATTCTCCTTGCATTCATTCATCATTATCATGTCTGTTTTTTATTGAAAAAAGTAACATCACTCAAACTCTACCACTTAATTTCTGACATGAAATGTTTTTTAAATTTTTCACTTCAGGTAATTTAGAGTAAGATTATATTACTGCTTCAATATTTTATTTTTTACTCGTTTGATAAAATTATCTGTCCTGGAATTTGTTACTGCTTCAAAATTGTGTTTATCCAGTGTTTACGAGCTAATTCAGTTAATATGTTTGGAATTTATTTAGGTTAATATTCAAATTGTTCTTAATCCAGGCTGCTACTAGGTGATAGAATAGAACTTTAAGAGCAATCATTGAGATAAGTATTATCATTATATTAAAAGTAGAAAAGACCTATTTTATCATTAAAAGCATTGTATTGACAGGAGTATGTGACCTATCTTAGAGGGCAGTAAATGTATTATGTTGACAGGAGTATGTGACCTATCTTAGAGGGGAGTAAATGTATTATGTTGACAGGAGTATGTGACCTATCTTAGAGGGGAGTAAATGTATTATGTTGACAGGAGTATGTGACCTATCTTAGAGGGCAGTAAATGTATTATGTTGACAGGAGTATGTGACCTATCTTAGAGGGCAGTAAATGTATTATATTGACAGGAGTATGAGACCTATCTCAGAGGGAAGTAAATGTATTATGTTGACAGGAGTATGTGACCTATCTTAGAGGGCAGTAAATGTATTATGTGGACAGGAGTATGTGACCTATCTTAGAGGGGAGTAAATGTATTATGTTGACAGGAGTATGTGACCTATCTTAGAGGGCAGTAAATGCATTATATTGACAGGAGTATGTGACCTATCTTAGAGGGGAGTAAATGTATTATGTTGACAGGAGTATGTGACCTATCTTAGAGGGGAGTAAATGTATTATGTTGTCAGGAGTATATGACCTATCTTAGAGGGGAGTAAATGTATTATACTGACAGGAGTATATGACCTATCTCAGAGGGATGTAAATGTATTATATTGACAGGAGTATATGACCTATCTCAGAGGGAAGTAAATGTATTATATTGACAGGAGTATATGACCTATCTTAGAGGGCAGTAAATGTATTACATTGACAGGAGTATGAGACCTATCTCAGAGGGGAGTAAATGTATTATATTGACAGGAGTATATGACCTATCTTAGAGGGGAGTAAATGTATTATGTTGTCAGGAGTATGTGACCTATCTTAGAGGGGAGTAAATGTATTACCGTATTCAACGTAATAAGCGCCCAGGGCGCTCTCAAAATTAGAAAGAGGGGGCTCTTATTAGAATATTATTTTGGTGAAAAAAACAGAGTTGAAAGATAAATATTGTGATTTATGTTGACAGCCTGAAATGTTTATGTACGACAGATATATTTTTCAAGAATTTAATTGCCCATAATTGAGGGTGCATATAACACACGCGTGCATATTATACGTGAAAAAATGTCTTGGGTACATTGATCAATCGGAAGGGGTGCCAATTGGGATTGTTCACTAGCCAATATATTAGCAAATATCTCCGTGGGCGCTTATTAGAGCGGGGTGCTTATTACATCTAATACGGTATGTATATTGAAAGTATCTGAACAACCACTGAGAGCTATCATGAAACCTCATCACACACTATATTCACTTTTCATGTCATTTTGCTTCCATTTAATATTTTCTCGATTTATTTAATAATATTGATTATGATGAAATAGTAGATGCAACATTTGATTTAAAAAAAGGACAGTTTTGAGGTCCTATTTTAGACAAAACACACATACAACCTAGTAGAAATAGCCAATCATTGATGATCAGTAACAATCTTTAAGTCTGATCAAGCGCTAAAACTGAGTTAATTTTTTTTAAAAAGCATAGTAATTGAATTTTTTTGTGTGATGTGAAATGTGATAATTATTTTAGCGCTTTGCCCACTTGAATAGCATTAATATTGTGTTGAGGTTAGAGTTAGCAGGCTTGTGCATAAATGAAAGTAGACAATGGAAACCTGGGAGTAATTGCACAGTTCACAGTAGGCACTCCAAGAAAATGTGATTAGCAAAATAAATTTCAAAATGTATGAAATTAAAGGATTGCATGGCTGATGTGTGAATCACTTGGAACATTCTAAAATACCTTCAATGGTTTTCCTATTCTTGTATTAGATGTTACAGAAAAACAAATGAATATTGTGCAATAAAGAAAGCCTCAGCTCTGAAAAGGATGTATTTTGTTTAACGTTTGAATAGGACTTCAGTTTTAAATGAGACTCTTTGAAATCAGATGTTAGTGCTCACTACTGCTAAACAAAGATCTGAGGACATCCCATTACATCTCATGTCAGAACGATCTTTCATGAACTTTGACCAACCAATGAAATGACTAACAAGAAGTCTACTTTAGCCAATCAGAAAGCAGCTTTCTAAAGCTTTACACCACTAGTTTCGAACTGGTGTCTTCCATGCCTGACTTTGCTTTGAAAAATATGATTCAAAATTGAAAAACTGAATAACAGAGAGATTCTTGAATGTCTAATAGGGCTATAGAAAGTGTCTTCCATTTCAATGTTTATAGGGGCGGTCGAGTAGCCTTGTGGTTAAAGCTTTCAATCGTCACGCCGAAGATCCGGGTTCGTTTCCCGACATGGGTACAATGTGTGAAGCCCATTTCTGGTGTCCTCCGCCATGATGTTGCTGGAATATTGCTAAAAGCGGCGTAAAACCATACTCACTCACTCACTCACATAATGTTTATATCATTTAAGCATGAGATAGACGATGATTTTTACAGCCCGTAACTGTTGTTGAATAAATACTCTGTGTTAACTTTTTCAAGGTTGCACAATTAGAAAACACATTCCGACTGTCACTTTCCTGCTCTGATTGGTCGAATGAAAGGTTGTTCTGATATATTCTGATGTTATGGGATGTCTTCAGATCTTTGTTTGCAGGTGGTGAGAACTAAGATCTGAATTCAATGAGATTGGTCTTACATAAATTTGTTGTGCATGATGTGTGAAGCATGATTATTTAAAGGACATGTTTTTGTGTATTCATATATTTTCATTGAAGAAACGTTATGTCCATGAGATGTAAATCTCAATAACAGTGAAACTGTGTTATTCAGGATTTACACCATTCTTTGTGAATTTTGCTAAAAGTTGTGTGAAACCCCACTCCCTCATTCCTTGGAGTACAGAGTGATGTCCCTTTATATATTCATGTATGATCGTAACAGTGTCCGTGACAGAGGGTGTCCAGATTAACAGGGTTTCAGTGTTAGGCTAAAAAATATAATAGTCTTGGTTCTCAGTTGATGATACACAACTATTTATTTGGTTACATGCTAGTTTGAACAACCCTTGCCAAAAATACACACTGCCCGTTCGCACTATTTTTTCAGAAGTTATTGCCTGAGAACCGATTCTATTATTTTTTTAAACCTAAGGGTGTTTGTATTCCCAGTATATGATGGGTATGTGACGAGTATGTGATGTCGGTTCCAGAATGCATCTGGTTCCACCAGCATGACCCGGATCCAGCAGACCGTGTCCACGTATTTCCGCTTCTCTCTTATGGACCTCCTGGCCAAGATGGTGGCTGGCTCCCCACATTTTGTCAGGTAACATTTTCTGTCATTCATTCATTTTTCACAAAATCCCTCCTCATAAAGTAACTGTAATCCAAATGTATTTAGGCTCATCATCTTATAAAAACACTGAATCTGAACCACTGTCCTGGAATAGTGAGTGAGTGAGTTTTATGCCGCTTTTAGCAATATTCCAGCAATATCACTTGCTCACTCACCTACCATTTCCCATCTTTCTAAACTTGTCTTTCTGTGCCTGTTTCCTGTACTTGCATATGTACAGTGAACCAGACCACTTGTTTTACAGATTTTATTGGTTTTCTAGGCAAACATAAAAACCTGGGGGTAGAAATAACAGGAAATTATTTTGTCAGTTTTCAAAAAATTAAGGGCAAGGTCATCTGTAAAACAAAATAACTGTCTCTTCTCTGATAAATATTTGTACATGCTCCAAAAGAAATTTGAAGAATTATAATGATATTTTGTTCACTGAAACAGATGTATCAAGCCGAACGACAAAAAGGACCCTGATCACTTCGAGTCCGAGAAGGTGATGCTTCAGCTGAAGTATACTGGCGTCCTGGAGACTACTCGGATCAGGAGGCAAGGTTATTCTCACAGGATACAGTTCAGTGAGTTCCTCAAGAGGTAGGTTTTGATGGCTTCCTCAGTCTTATCCATGGAATGTTAAAATAATGATTTTGGCATTGTCTGCTTTTGTATCATACATAAGGTGTATTTATGATTAACGTAATTTTGGCCATTATGATATTGTTATTGTCAATATCATTTTTCTGATGTGAGGGTGCTTCAAACAGTGGCTCTCCATGGTGGTCCCTGAAACCTCTGTTTGTTGTAAAAAAACTAAATGGATCATGTTGTCAGGCTTGGTGTCTTTAGTCGATAGCATGTCATTGTATCCCAAAAATCATGACTCGATGCTCATGATGTCAATCTCTGTATTGTCTTGTTCAGACTTGATTATGGCTGGAATAGTGCTGAATGCGACTTAAAGCAACATACAAACAACAAACAAACACTCAGCAGTGACTGGATGAAGACAGAGGGTTATGTCTTTAGTGTAAATCTCAAGTCAAGCTACTAAACACATTCACCAATCCAACTCCTCTCCACAACCAATGGACTCGTGAAGATTCCGGGGTAGAATAGGTCTTCAGCAACCCATGCTTGTCCTAAAAGGTGACTAACGGGATCGGGTGGTCAGGCTCGCTGACTTGGTTGATTATTTACAGACCGCCATCATATTGCTGGAATATTTCTGAGTGTGGCGTTGAACAACAAACAAACCAAACCAAACCACAACCAATGACTTGAGGGCTTGTGACCCTCATGCTTGATATCGGAGCTGTAGAGTTGATGGTTGTGTGCTCTGTGTCCCAGGTACCATGTGCTGTGCTTCCAGTGGAATGAGAAGATCCCCATCAATGCCGAGACCTGCACCGTGCTCCTGGAGAGGCTGGGGCTGCATCACTGGGCCATCGGCAGGACGAAGGTGGGCACCGGACCTCTCCTTCATTTAGTGCATATGCAGTGTTGGCATTCATTGTTTAATGCACAGATTTCCACAAAATTCATTGGCCAAAATGAAGTCAGATTGCCCGAAAAGCATATTGACTCTGATATCAGGTCTGATAATTATGGTATTGATTTGAGTTACTAAAAATAGAATGGAAATTACGTTAAAGTTGTTTTCCCCAAACATGAGCCAGCAGATGTCTCTGTGTTTTTTTAAAACTCTATATCATACAATAAAACATTCATAGACTTTATACCGGTATGAGGTCAATACCTGTTTTTGTGACTAAAAAAAAAGCGATACTGACCTTACATGCTTGACCTCAATTGTATACGATTCTTCATGTCTGCTGGTACACATGCATGTCACAAATACCTATCAGCCATGTTTGTTCAGTGCGTCTATATGTATGACAGCATGACTATTTATGAAATAGGGGATAACCCTAAAATTAGGCAGGAACATGACTGCATTCATTTGTGTGGCTTAATATGATATAACCTTAAATATTGTATATCAAAGCAGTTCATAAAAGAATCTTTAGTCACCATTCAGAACTGACTTAAAAGCAAGGATCCAGAAACTCGTTTCTGCAATGAAAATTTCAGGATCATCATTTCGTGTCTAAGATCACTTCTAACCAGGCATTTCTTCCAACAGGGCACTATCTGAAGTACCGTTGTGTTTTATATATTCGATGTAGGCATTAGGCATGTGTTTGATGAAGGACATGTGATGGCATCCTCAATGGCAGTTTCTTATCCTTCTATGTTTCTTTTGAGATGTAGGCCATGTTCTTTTTTCCGTTATCAATACTCATTACTTGAGTGGGTTTCCTCTTATGAGTAACATGTCAATACATTTGTGAGATCCACGAACACTCACTGAATGAAGATCTTGTGGATTAATATCATAAATACCGATAAATATTTGTTTGTAATTTTGCAAATGTTAAAGAAGTGAGAGAAGTGGCCTTTTCATGGATTTCTATCCTGCAGGTTTTCTTGAAGTACTACCATGTGGAGGAACTTGCTCGGAGGTACGAGAGCTTCTACGAGAAGTTGATTCTAGTCCAGGCTTGTGTGAGGCGCTGGCTCAGTCGAACACGCTTCTTCCGCATGAAGTGGCAGCGAGACAAGGCAGCGCTCATCATGCAGAAATGTAAGACATTTATTCATCCTTCACTCTTATGTATTGTGTATTATCAACATCTTTGTCATCCCAAGTAACCCATGCTTGTTTCTCCTTTGTGAGTTCTGGGGCAGAGTAGATCCCAAGTAACCTTATGCTTGTCTCCCCTTTGAGAATTCCGGGGCAGAGTAGGTCCCAAGGTGCCTAGCTATGCTTGTTTCCCCTTCGTGAATTCTAGGGCAAAGTAGGTCCCAAGGTGCCTAGCTATGCTTGTGTCCCCTTTGTGAATTCCAGGGCAGAGTAAGTCCCAAGTAAACCATGCTTGTTTCTCCTTTGTGAGTAGGTCCCAATCCCCTTATGTCTGTTTTTTTATGTACCATACCTGCTTCAGATGCCATAGTCCTCCATATATATTGCAGTTGCCCGAGGATGGCATGTGCGGAAGGAGTACCAGACAGTTGTACAGCAGAGACGCAGGGCGGCCATTGTTCTACAGAAATGTAGGTTTGCCTTAACTGTCAATTGATTGTCACCATTAACTGCTTGTGAAGGTAGGCATGAAGTTGGAAAGAATGAACCAGCACCATTATCATATCATGAAGCTGGACTGACTGTCTGGTTGAAAATCCCAAGTGATATGTGTACATGCTTGACAGCTGGCAGCCATTACCAAATTACTGTGTTTACCAGCAAACCCTGCTCAGGGAGCAGTCTGTAAGGGAGCATTCATTGATACATAACATATCAGATGTTCCTATCTGATTGTAATGATCTCCTTGACTATGCTTTTTGTGAGAGGCTCGCTTACTTTGTTGATGCATGTCATCGTATCCCAAATGCGTAGATCGATGCTCATAATGTCAGTCACTTGATTGTCTGGTCCGGACTCGATTACTTAGAGACTGTTGTCATATAGCTGTAATATTGTTGAGTGCGGCATTAAACAAAAAACATACAAAACCAAACTTTGGGGATTCCAGAACAGGATAGGTCCCGAGTACACTCAGTGCTTGTCTTTAGATGCAACTACAATGAGGATTGGTTGGTCACAATGTTTACCAACGTTACGATGTCTTTTGTCAGTGGCACGTGGGCTACATACCAGGAAGGTGTACAAGCCGGTGATCAAACAGCGCCACAATGCCGCTGTCTCCATACAAACTGCATACAGAGGTCACTTGGTGCGAAAAAGGGCCAAGGAAAACAGAAGAAATGAGGAAGAACAAGCAAGGAAAATACAAGCAGGTAAACTGTGAACTGTGATTTCTACTCTTTGTAGAGTGATGACAAAGTTACCATTCAATATTTGAATTATGTGTGGTAATGGTTACTTGATTGCTATGCATTTTATTATCCCCCGCCGCGCGAAAGCGCGAAGCGGGGGATATAGTATTCACGACCGTCCGTACGTCCGTCCGTACGTACGTCCGTACGTCCCACCTGTTTGTTGCCGCGATATCTCAAGAACTAAACACTGGATTGTCTTCATATTTGGAACTATGGTGTATATACAGACTCCGCAGACACCAGTCGGTTTTGGTGACCTTGACCCCATTTTCAAGGTCACAGCAGGCATATCTGCTTTTGGAGTTGGAAAACGGTGTTGCCGCAATATCTCAAGAACTAATCTCTGGAATGTCTTCATATTTGGAACTATGGTGTATATACAGACTCCGCAGACACCAGTCGGTTTTGGTGACCTTGACCCCATTTTCAAGGTCACAGCAGGCATATCTGCTTTTGGAGTTGGAAAACAGTGTTGCCGCGATATCTCAAGAACTAATCTCTGGATTGTCTTCATATTTGGTACTATGGTGTACAGGCGGGGGATATTTCGTCACTCTGTGACAAATACTTGTTTTATCCTTGAACTGAATCAATTTTCTGTCAACAACCAAGTCTTTGTTGGAAGAAAATGTTGTAAGTCATTGTGTATTTGGTCAGTATATCAGATGAAGATCTGTTTGAGTATGCCATATTCTTAGTTGAAAAAATCCCCATTTCAGTCAATTTAGTTATAACCAGATCATTTAATTTGATGCGATACCTCTCTGCCTGAAGATTTGAGGACACCATAGTAGGTAGCATCAGGTGTACTCTGAGTACATTTTGCACGCCCAATCTAAAGCTGACTAAACTTCAGTTTTCAAAATACAGAATGAGATATTCTGGTCTGAATTTCGGAGCCTCAATGCTGTTTGGCGCGACCTCCTATGGAGATTACCTCAGACCTTCACACAGACAGGTATCATATTGCAAAAAAAACTAACTTTATGACATTGCATTGCATTGTTCAGTCCTTGTGCATTGAAGCAAGATATCTGTTGCAGTGTTCCGAAAGAAGCAGACAAAGATGGTTGCAGAGAAGGAACAACGCAAGAATTTGTACACAGCTAAGAGAGCGGCCACTCTCATACAGACGTACTTCCGTATGTGGCGCTCCAAGGTCTTCTACAGTCAGTTGCAGGAATACAAGAACAAGAAGGAACTGGAACTCATCTACTTTGGACAGCAGGTGAGGCAGTTGTATCAGCACGTGCTGGGATTTGTAGGATGACTGCTTGGTTAGGCACTGTTTTGAACTTGTGACAGATGGATATAATCCCTGGTCACATTCCATGAAGTTACTGTAGACCTACGACTGTCAAAACTCTCATAGTATATTGTTATGTGTCAGAAGACACTATTGTGAATTAGTGTGCAGTAATTGTTAGTGGCTGCAAGTGATTGAAGTTGCTGTAAAAGGCTGAGTGCTGCTGGGGGCAGCAATGGATTAGAGTTATCTGCCCTGGTTGTTTACAAACATAGCAGGCTTGATCATTCGAGAAGTTTCCGGATAAGACAGTGTCTAGACAGCTTGTTGTATCTATATAAGAGGGCATTTCAATAGCTTTTTGATCTGACATGTTTTTTATCAACTTGCCGAGCGTGGATTGGATAACTTCTTGTAAACTCTTAGTGCCTGCCATTCAAGAACAGAGACAGCCCTGCATCAAGACATATGACCGTGACAAACTTCAGGGTTTGTTACTTGTTGTAGTTTCCACTTATTTTTTTTGAGATTTTTATTGTTCCCAGAGTTGTAGAGTAATACCGTTTTCAGTCAAGACACTTTTCGGATTGCAACATACCCGTGCTCCTGGGTTTCACCAAAGTGGAAAACACATAGGCAGATCCAGTGTGGGGGGTCCAGGATCCACCCTTATAAACATCTTAGACCTGCATCACTTTGGGCGTTCCTCCCAAAGTTAAGCTGACATGCTGTGATATAGCTGGAATACTGTTAGAAGGGGCATTAAACCCAACTCACTCTCTCACTCACTCACTCACTGAGGATCGGTACAGGAAATAATGTGATTTTATTGTACGTGTAGCAGGGCGGGAGTCATCCCACAGATGATATCCTTACCTTGTCAGCTTGCTGATGGGGTTACCTGCTTTGGTCATGTGGACAAGGCGTCCAACCTCGGATTAGAAGGTCCGTGGTACAAATCCTATCACGGGGCTTGGGGCCCGCTACACAAGCATGAGGTGCAATGATGTCACTTCCTCCTCTGTTCTCAGGTCGAAGCCTACAACATGGATGCATCTGACTGTATGCAACGAAATAACAACAAGAGGCGAAGTGTTCCTGTTGAGGTTGTGGCCTTGACACAAGGTCACACGTCAGAGGTGAAGGCCGAGGACAAGCAGGTGACCTTCCAGGAGCGCATTGCCAAGATGGACATTGATGAGGCCAGGGCGGAGCACCTGGTGAAGCTGCATGAAGAGAAGGGTCTCATGTCTGAGCAGGAGACGGGGTACTACGACAGTGTAAGTAGGAGCCACAACACTAAGTGTCATGCAAGTTTAAGTTCCATTTTAACTTACCTACTTACCGAAGATTTCAAACTACTGTCTCCAACTACTGGTGGTAAACATCTAGGACCTGCATCATCAATCTTGTAGCTATTTGCGGTGATACGGTTCAAAGTGGCATTAAACAAACTCACTCATTGATGCCAACCAAACTGCTTGGTTGCAAAAGATACCATGATGAATAAAGTGGTTTTCATATTTTCTTAAAGTGAAAGAAAAAAATTTTATTCAGCAAGAAAAGTAGTCCATGAACAGTCCACAAGATGGCAAATCTTTGAACCCAATTAAGAATAGTTTCCAACCAATAAGATTATGGCATACCTATTTTTCACAATTTTGGACAGTAGTGCAATTGTCTTCCTCAGATTGCTAACCTGGAGACAGGAGAAGGGGGTCTAGTCATTGGCACCAGCACACCAAAGACAGCTGGACAGCCCTCCACGGTGCACATGGCACCAGGGTAGGTACCTCATGTATCCTGTACTGCGACATCTTCCTGTACCCCGTCTTTCTGTACCCTTCATGCCTTGTAGTACCTGCAGACTTGAGATGCTTGTTGCTAGTTTGATGTGATAAACATCCGTTGGTCATGTTGAGTAAGATGTTGGATGTGGGATTGTTCAGGGATTTATCTTGACATTCCCAGAGGCTGACTTTCAAGCCTATGTCTATAGCAAATGTCACAAAAATTTCAAAAATCAGAATCCGGGGACTTGTTTTTGGTTGATAACGGGTTCAATAAAGAACAAGAGGCCTTAATTATTAATTTTTTATTATATCATTGAATGCATTGGTAAAATACCTTTGAAATGAAAAAATAAGAACTTAAAACAAATCCGAATTTGTAAAATAAACTTTTGGATATTTGTCACTATTTGCCTGCCAACAGCATTTAGTTTGAAGTTCCAGATAAACCTGTGTTGTGTCTGTTGTTTGGGATGGGAACCATAGGCTGTGCGTTCAGATTTAAATATTGCTGTAAAGTGTGTGACATGGTAACGGATGGATAACAGATGACATTCGTAGACCCATGTTGTGTGTCATCTTTGGTCTAATGTACAGTTCATCTCAACTTTGTGAGTTCCAGCTGTGGGAGATGGAAGCAACATGGACATTAGCCATCTGGATATTTAAATGTTAGTTCCATGTGTGAAACTGAGAATTGTCTCTGTGTAGGGTAATAATTAAATGGCCAGATGATACGCTTTGTAAAATTTGAGTTTGACATACAAAGTTGTGTTTGAATGACATGACTCCAACTTGCTAGCTGATTGGCCTGAGCTTCCCTTGGTGTTGTTTGCTAGTTGGATGTGCTAAATGGACCAGGAAAAATATGTAGTTTTCAGGTTTGTTTCTGTATATTCAAAAACTTGGAGTTTTCTATCTTATCTCTAATGAATGTTTTGGTGAACAATGAGATTTTTTTTGAAGCGATGTGAATTTTAGTTATTTTTAAATCAAACTTGAAAACTCTCCTGAGTCTTGTTCCACAAAGCGATCTTAGAGCTAAGACGATAGTAATTCCCATACTGTAACCTAGTGTTATGATAGTCGTAAACCTGAGATCGCTTTTGGGAATGACACCCTGAGATGCTGTTTTCTAGCTGTTTTTAATTTGAACCTTCAGAAAAGTTAAAACATTTCACACAGAAACCACTTGAAAACTTTTCATTATTTTCATAGGGGACTGACCATTTAATATTCTGGCCCCTTTTCATAAAGCGATCGTTGCACTGAGATGATACTGTACGTGATGATACTCCCATACTGTAACATAGACTTACAACAGTCGTAGTGCAATGATCCCTTTGTAGATCTGACCCTGGAGGGGGACCTGGGGTTTGGGTTTTTTAGATGAATGTTTTTTCAGTGAACACTTTAAGACAGGCAATTTTTTATAAAAATGATGTGAAAAATTCCAAGGTTTGCAGCATCATTACCATCATCCTACCGGGTACCCTTCCCTACTGGGTGGACAGAGACTTATTCCAAACAAAGTCTATCTCTATGTAGACACCCAATACAACATGTGTTTTAGTGTGCAGCATAACGAAGCCTGTATTTTCAGGAGCAGATATTTTATTTTTTTCAAACAATTCACCCAAAACATTCTCCACCACCCCTACCCCTAGAATATGGAATGGTGTGCACTGAAATTTCATTCTCAGCTTCCTGGGGAGTATACAACCATTTTTATCCAACCGGTACCCTTAACTACTGCATGAACAGAGGCATATTTCAAACAAGGTCTCTTTCTCTAAGGAGACACCCCATGTAACCTGTAAATGAAACAATTTCCCGAACTCTCCCTCCCACATCAGCCCCTAGAATATGGAATGGTCAGCCCCTGAGGATGCTTGTAGGGGCTAGTATTACTGCATGGTAACGTGTTGTGGGTGGTTTCAGCCTGAGTGCCAGTGTGATGGGCGAGGAGCAGAGTGAGTACTATGACTCCATGGTCAGAGAAAACAAGTGAGTGGTCCATCTCACATTATGACATTGTTACATTTTTCATCCTTGTCTTTCTCAATATCAACTCAACTTGTGAAGATATGGGTAGAATAGTTCTTCAACAACCCATGCTTGCTGTAAAAGGTGACTATGCTTGTCGTAAGAGGCGACTAACGGGATCAGGTGGACTCGCTGACTTGGTTGATGCATGTCATCGATGCCAATTGCGTGGTTCGATGCTCATGATGTCAATCACTGGATTTCCTGGTCCAGACTCGATTATTTACAGACCGCCATCATACAGCTGGTATATTGTTGAGTGCAGCGTTAAACAACAAACAACAACATCAACTCCCACTTCACATGATCTTATTGTCCCCATGTCCTTAGAGATATAGGATATTGCTAGGTACATTCCCTTCTTAAATACACCATGTACCTTATCCTATAAAACAGTCATGGGTCATGTGATTGATATCCGTAGACAGCTAGCTAATGTTCATAGATGCCTCGTTTAAAATGCCTCCACCCTTCATTTTGAATTTGGAATGTCATGGCCTTATATGGAGCTGCTAAATATGTATCATGATATTCATGCATTCGTTGCCACGTACATGGCCTATAGAGGATAGAGTGCCTACCTGGTGTGTCTAGAGCGTCTACCTGGTGTGTCTAGTGTGCCTACCTGGTGTGTCTAGTGTGCCTACCTGGTGTGTCTAGAGTGTCTACCAGTGTCTACCTGGTGTGTTTAGAGCGTCTACCTGGTGTGTCTACCTGGTGTGTCTACCTGGTGTGTCTACCTGGTGTGTCTAGAGTGTCTACCTGGTGTGTCTAGTGTGCCTACCTGGTGTGTCTAGTGTGCCTATCTGGTGTGTCTAGAGTGTCTACCTGGTGTGTCTAGAGTGTCTACCTGGTGTGTCTAGAGTGTCTACCTGGTGTGTCTACCTGGTGTGTCTAGAGTGCCTACCTGGTGTGCCTACCTGGTGTGTCTAGAGTGCCTACCTGGTGTGTCTAGAGTGCCTACCTGGTGTGTCTAGAGGATCTACCTGGTGTGTCTAGAGTGCCTACCTGGTGTGTCTAGAGTGCCTACCTGGTGTGTCTAGAGTGTCAGCCTGGTGTGTCTAGAGTGCCTACCTGGTGTGTCTAGAGTGTCAGCCTGGATGGAAGGTTGGTAGGCCAATCCCCAGCTGTCTCACACCAAGAGACATTAAATGAATGAACTTGTTGTTACCCTGCCTGGCACTCGGCATTAATGGGCTAACACAAGTTCTGGTAGGCTTGGAGTCGTATACTGTGTCTGAGTTGGGTATCCATCTTACACTGCAGCATGGTATCTTAGTGGGCAACACTATAAAACCGACATTAGTCCAGACTAGTACAAGCAGGCAGCATACATTCATTACACACAGTAAACAAAACAGTTTGCCATCTACCCCGGTGTGGGGCGGTCGGGTAGCTTAGTGGGTAAAGCATTTGTTCGTCACGCTGAAGCTCCGGGTTCAATTCCTGACATGGTAACAATGTGTGAAGCCCATTTATGGTGTCCCCCGCCATGATATTGCTGGAATATTGCTAAAAGCAGCGTAAAACAATACTCGCTCACTCTGCCCCGATGACATGACCTTATCCAATGATCACAGTAATAAGATATGAGCATTTAGTTAAATGGCAAAATTACTAATGAAGTCCATTTTGGTATTCCTGGTATGTTTATGCCTTGTCCTCCATTAAGATAATTTAATCAATAAATTGCTTTAGTCCTGAATCATTAATTTTCATGTCAGGTAGATTTGAAGACAATTATTTATCTAACGTTGCATCAGTACTATTATGAAAACCTGTTTTCATGAAAGTGTCATGTCTTCATGGTTTTCCAACTTCAAGGATCTCTGTCCTTTGTTTCAAGGAATGAACGACTGTATTCATTTATTCACCATTTATTGTCTTTTCCAGAACACACAGGCTGACAAATGGACACACTTCGCAGTAAGTCAAACGCTGTTTATAAGAATTTTAATGATAGAGTTTTACACTTTTTTTAAGATCTAAAACTTTTTTTACATTTTGTTAAAATGCTAGTATGTCATGAACAGTTTGATTAACTTTTACAGCCTTGTATTAATTCTAATATTTCGGTTTGATGAAGTAACAAACACACTAACCACCAAGCATCTATCTCTATTTTAATCTATCCTGCACTTTAATACGGAAATACTCTGTGTAGAATCAGTACGATATCAGTAGCTGTCATAACGCCACCAAGCCGAGGAGACTTTATTAAACACTACATGGTTATTCTGGGTTAGAACTGGTCTTCAGCAACTCATGCTTGTCGTAGGAGGCGACTAACGGGATCGGGTGTCCTGGCTCGCTGACTTGGTTGATGCATGTCATCGTATCCCAATTGTGTAGATCAGTGTTCATGATGTCAATCACTGGATTGTCTGGTCCAGACTTGATTATTTACAGACATCCGTCATAGCTGGAATATTGCTTGGTGCGGCGTTAAACAACAAACAAACATGTCCTTCAGTGTAGGGCAGGACCGATGTCTCAGGAGTCAATTATTTTGAGGCCACTGTCATATAGCTGAAATAGTGCTGAGTGCGGCGTTTAAACAACAAACAAACTTATTGTGAAGGATATGGGTACTGAAACTACAAATCTATATGATTGCTTTTCTTACAACAGAACTGTATTCTCAGATAACAAACACCCAATATCATTATAAGTGATATGTGTAAGTTTTTTGCATTTTAACTTGTGAGTAACTAAATTATGAAATTGATTATTTCTATTCAGAATGAACATATATAAGGCTACAAATTGTTCACAAATATTGGCATGTAACTTTGTAGGGTCCAAGCTGTGCAGGATACCAAAAGCCAATCAGCCTTGTGTTCTCGAGCACTATTAGCTCAGTCAGCAGCTCAGACTTTCCTGGCCAAGTAAATCGTTATTTATCTGTGTCTATGCCTCTCCTGGCCTCTCTTTTGTCCGTGTTGCTGCAGGCTCTGGCGCCTGTGTCATGACCAGCGTATATCATACATGTTGCATGTAACCTCAAGGAACACATCCTGTGTGACATTAACATAGTAACTGGTGTCCTGTCAGTACTTCATGGGCTTCTTTACACATCGTTCCTCTAATTCCCGTGAACATATCAATCTCATTAAAATCAGATCTTTGTTCTCACTTCTGCTAAATAAAGATCTGAGGACATCCCATTTTGGGTCACGTCAGGCCGACCTTGCGCGAACTTTGACCGACCAATGGAATGACCAATCAGAAAGCATCTTTCTCGTGCTTTACGGCACAAGTTCCAAATTGGCGACTACGCTTCGAAACATATTTTGACAAATTCTCGATTACAAATTTGAAATTTAAACTAAAAAAACATTCTGGAATGGCTAATCGATGGTCTAGATTGTAAGGATTCAGTCGTTAAACCCTTAACTATCGTTCGGAATACACCATGTTAAAGTTTTCGAGATTGCATAACTAGAAATCACATTCTGACTGTCACTTTCATAATCTGGTAAGCGATGCACTGATTGGTCGGATGAAAGGTCATTCTGACGTGACCTGTAATGGGATGGCCTCAGATCTTTGTTTAGCGGTAGCGGAGAACGAAGGTCTGATTTGAATGAGATTGGTGACCATATGCACCAAGCATGAACAGTTATTGGAACATTGTAGATTAATCCTAGTTTAGTGAATTAGTTAAATGAGTATTTATTGAAGGTTGTATACTAAATACATGTACCGATTAGCCAGTTGTCAGATTACACAGTATACTGTATTTATGAAAAGGCCCATGCCCGGGGATGATTCTTAAATGCAACATATATATATATATATACTTGACGTCAGACGGTGAGTGCACGAGGGATGACGTATTACATTGTGCACCTCCTCATGCAGTTATCATATACACTGATGTTCTTTTTCAACTTGTATTTTTTGACTGAATGGACGCCCATAATATACTGCCACATGCGGTGTAATAATGATTCAAATCTATTTTTAGGACATTTATATAATGAACTGAAGCCATGTGTGAAGGAAATAGACAAGGGGGAGTTGTTTATTGTACAATAAAACACTGTAGGGGAAATATGCCCTCGTGGTTTATCCTCCCTGCAGTGTTTTATTGTACCATAAACGACGACCAGGAGTTGTTTATTTTTCATATGAGATATCAACATTATGTAAGCCTCTTTAAGGATGTTAATAAAATGTACAAGCTTTAAAATTATTTACCCTAATTTTAATAATGATGACTCCCTGAATGCACTCAGACCATGGCAATGTTGGACAAGTTCATTTTATGAACAGGAGAGTTCAGTTTGGTATTTCCTGCATATTCTTACCATTCTCACAGTGATTATTTGTACCTTTTCTCCCAATTCTGAGTGTCATCTCTCTCCCACTTTTGGATGCGATTGTTAGGCCATTGCATTTATCTGTGTTGCCAAGCTACAGCTATAGGGAACAACTCACTACCCTCTCAAAAATAACACTGTCCAATTTACAACGTCATCAAGTTGCGAGCGTATATTGGAATCTCTAGAAATGATGTCATGATAGAACAAAGTTTTATCGTGAATTAAACCATCCCTCGTTCTTCATTGTTCTTTGCAATTCATAGCATATCTATGAAACTCAGACTCATGAAAGTCAGATGAACCCTCTACTCCATGAATAAACTTTGCGCAAATCGCTCTGTTGCCTGACATTAAAACAATGCCATTGCACATGTTGCAGATGTTGTCAAACGTTTGGTTGATCAGGGATTTATCTACTCCAACTCAGAGGACGATGTTCGGCCCCAAGTCTACAGCAAATGTCATTAAAAATTCCCAAATTGGAATCAAAATTGTCCAAATTCATGTCAATATATATAACTAATAACGCATTTTGTGGCTTTGTGGAGCCATTTCTCTGATAACAGGACCAATAAAGTGGAAGAGGTTTCATGCTTAGTGTTATGTTTTTGCATTGAATACAGTCTTGAAATACAAAGTTGAAATACTTTTGAACTAAGAAATTTAGAACTTAATTTGTTTTCCCAATTTTGAACAAAATTATTTTCCCCCCCCCCAATTTGCTTGTTTTGAATCTTACAATAATTCCTGGTGATGTAACCCGAGAACTAGGGCTGGGACAAGTCCAAATATACTACCCGGGTACCAACCCTGCTATTACCCTACCCTACCCGGGTATTCATGTGCCCTCTAGAGTTGGGTACAAAATGTCCAATTGGGAATAGTTTGACCATAGCCCTTGTAAAATGTATTTAGATAGACGTATAAAACGATCTGGTCATGCATACACTGAAGTTGACTGAAGTTTTAACTCTATTCAAACCTATAAAGGTCAGAAGGAATGGGTGCATAGTCAGAAAGAAATGCGAACATTAGTGATTTTTTTGTGTGTAACCATAGTGCTCTAGAAAATGTTTGGGATTAAACAATATATCCCGTGACTAAACACAGGTCTGGGTATTCCTGTGGGTACCTGGGTCCTACTTAGAACCCACCTGACAGAGTACCCGTGTACTTGAGTTACCCGACCCGTGTAGATCCGGGGTAGAACAGGTCTTCAGCAACCCATGCTTGGCGTAAAAGGCGACTATGCTTGTCGTAAGAGGCAACTAACGGGATCGGGTGGTCAGACTTACTGACTTGGTTGTTGCATGTCATCGTATCCCAATTGCGTGGATCGAAGCTCATGATGTCAATCACTGGATTGTCTGGTCCAGACTCGATTATTTACAGACCGCTGTCATTAAAAAACAGACAAACAAACAAACTTTACTAGAGCAAGTAAAGAAAAGTATTATCTTTATCAGTCACATGGCTGTAATATTGCTGAGTGTGGCATTAAAAAATACAAAAAAAACCACAACAAACAAACAAACAAACAAACAAACAAACCCAAGTTACCTGTCCAAGCCCTACTGAGAACTCAGTGGTCTGAGCTCTTGTTAGCTCCCTCTTCCTAGAACCAGGCTTCTGCTTAATGTGTTGGGGGGCACAGGTGGCCCAGTCGTCTAAGGCGCTGCTGTGCAGAGTTGCGTTATTACGTCGAATACGGTATGTATTCACTAGTGATGGAGGAGAAGAGTGTTTACAAGCCCATGAAGTATTGATGAGGACATTGATGGTGTGAAGTTTTAATCTGAATTATATCTCTTAATTCATTGCTTTGTAGTGTGAAGTATTTTTAATAAATATGATATAAGTGTTAATGAACAAATATTATTTTCATGGTGTGAAGTGTGTTTTGTAAAGATTATGTGAGTTTCAGGAAGTTACGGTCTGTTTGATAAGATTTGTGTACTTCATGAGTGCACTAGAACTCTCGATGTTTCCCTAGTGATGTAATTTCATGTATCAAATAGTTTTGTTGCTGTTGATAACTCATCATTTGTGCATGTGCATGCTTTTATTTGCTGTGGACTTGAGCCCTGATCAAACAATTCTCTGTAACTTAATATTCGATTCAATATATTAATTCAATATCAGAATCATATTGGCAGACAGTGGGGGCATGGGTGGCCCAGTCATCTAAGGTGCTACAGTTTGCCGAACTGATTTGGATCAATTTGGCCTGTGTGTGTGGGTTCGAATTCCGGTTCACCCTGAGTATATTTCTTGGTTTGTCAGCACCATACATACTCATGGGTTTCACCAAAGTGGTATGTCATCATATCCCAATTGCATGGATCGATTTTCATGATGTCAATCACAGGATTGTCTGGTCCAGACTCGAGAATTTACAGATCAGTGTCATATAGCTGGAATATTGATGAGTGTGGCGTTAAACAAAAAAACAAAACAAAAAAACAACATCATCACTGGCTATGGTGGAGCACAGCTGGCCAAGAGGTTGCACCTTGGCAGAGCCAGGATATGTTGGTGCTGGTTCAAATCCTGTATTATGATACACGGTTTGTCTGCACCAGTAACTAGGGCTGAGACAAGTCCAAATTTATTCTCCGGGTACCTGACCCACTATTATCTGACCCTATACTTGCTATAGGTCTCAAGATTTGGCTACAAAATATCTGCTTGGGAATTAATTTACTAGAGGACCCGTGAAGATGCGGAGTAGAATAGGTCTTCAGCTTCCCATGTTTGCAACATTAGGCAACTAACAGGATTGGGTGGTCAGGCTCGCTGACTTGGTTGATGCATGTCATTGGTCCAAATTGCGTGGATCGATGTTCATGATGTCAATCACTGGATGGTCTTGTCCAGACTTGATTATTTACAGACCTCCGTCATATAGCTGTAATATTGAGTGTGGCATTAAAAAACAGACAAACAAACAAACAAACAAACAAACAAAGCCCTGGCTAAAAGTATTGATTTACCAGAAAAAACAATGTGGTCATGCTTACACTGAAAGTGACCAATGCAAAGCTTTATCTTTATTCAAACAAATATAAATCAGAAGGAATGTGTGCACAGGCTTCTAGAAAGCAAAGCAACCATTAGTCAATTTTGTGACTTGAGTGAATTTATGTCATTGACACTATGACTTGACTAACCACGGGTCTGGGTAGTCCTGTGGGTACATGGGTCCTACTCATTACCCACCCCACAGAGCAACAAGCACCCATACTAGTGTTCACTGTTGCACCAAAGTGGCAAAGGTCTGTCACTTGGTCTTCCCTAAGGGCCGACAACAAACCCCAGAAGCAAAACTAGTTATGAGACTTTAGACTTTCTCCTGGTTAAACAATATCACCAACACATATCAGATCAAGTATTTCAGTAGCTCATTCATTAAATCAAGGCTTTCACTGTGGCCTTGGTTATAGTGACATACTGTGGTAATTGAGTACTGTTCAAGGAAGTGTAACACACTTCACTGACATACACTGTGCTTATATCGGGGGCTTCAGGTTGAGCATCCTCCTTGCCTATCCTTTCCATGCTAAACATGTGTACTGCTTATCATTTCTATAATGGATGTATATTGTTTTGTTTTATGGTATGTGGTGCTGTCCAAATATATGCAAATATATGCATGAATTAGAGCTGAAATTTGTTTCTGCTAGAAAGAAAAGATAATTTCTTATTAAGGATGATTTAGCTGCTGTGAATGTGCCATTGTACTTAAATCTTGCTTAAGATAATTTTCATCTGTACATATTTGATACAAAAGGGTTTGATTAACGATCTTGATTTTTTAACAGTTTTTATATGTGTCCTTTTGTGCTTGGTATTTGATATGTGAAGTCAATTTATATATTTTTATTTTTACAGTTGTTGTTTTCAAGCTTCAGTTGTTGCATGTTGTTGTCAGATACCTTTTGTTACAATTGTAATCTGTTAGCACCCCGCCTGTACACACTTGTATACACCATGGGTACTCTCTGATTAAAACATTTTGTGTTGTTGACTCCAGAATTAATGGATATTCACTGCAAATTAGGCTATATGGCATCGGAATATCTGCATATCACATATAGGACATTAAACACGGGATGGTACTCATGTGTTGTTTGACAAACATTTTGCATTTGTTTTTTCTAGATTTATGCTTTCTGAATTAAAAAGAAGTTGAAGCTTATTAATGTTATGCTGAATAGATAAAAACGTTTGGGATTGAGCAATGAAAATTTATGTTGGTGGGATACCCTTTATCAAGGCTTCAGTAATTCTATGAGGTTTACAGATGATTTGGACCTATGTTTTTGCAAAATAAAATCAAAATGCTGATTTAATTGAAAATATGCTCTTTTTTAAACATCCACATTTTTTTGTAAATTCTTGTATTCATAATTTTGTTTATTTATATATGCCTCAAAAGGTTGGATGTCGAAGTTGTTAGTTGAGGCTTTTTCATTCAGGAGGATGTTCACTGACAATGCAGTGCACACATGCCCAACACACTGGGAGCTGAAAGTATCAATAGAAATAGCTATTTAGAACGTATCCTTTGGTGTCGACAACCCATGGGTACCTGCCTCACTAACATTGTGTTAACTCTGTAACTCTGATGGCTCACTTCCTGTCCTGGCCTGTAGCAAGCCTTGTGACCTCCAGTCGGGTGACTCCGCCAAGCCCTTACCTAAAAACAGCAGCTCCTCTAACCTGGCCTGGGACGCTCCGTTACAATCGGCACGGGAACGGGCACTTGCATCGCAGGACATTGAGTTAGTACTGGTCTCTGTGTTGTGTGGGCTGTAGGGGAACCGCCAACAGGGGTGTGAATACATTAGTCCCTGGTGATGTGTGAATACATTAGTCCCTGGTGATGTGTGAATACATTAGTCCCTGGTGATGTGTGAATACATTAGTCCCTGGCGATGTGTGAATACATTAGTCCCTGGTGATGTGTGAATACATTAGTCCCTGATGATGTGTGAATACATTAGTCCCTGGTGATGTGTGAATACATTAGTCCCTGGTGATGTGTGAATACATTAGTCCCTGATGATGTGTGAATACATTAGTCCCTGATGATATGTGAATACATTAGGCCCTGATGTTTGAATACATTAGTCCATGGTGATGTGTGAATACATTAGTCCATGGTGATGTGTGAAGACATATGTCCCTGATGATTTGTGAATACATTAGCCCCTGGTGATGTGTGAATACATTAGTCCCTGATGATGTGTGAATACATTAGTCCCTGGTGATGTGTGTATACATTAGTCCATGGTGATATGTGAATACATTAGTCCATGGTGATATGTGAATACATTAGTCCATGGTGATATGTGAATACATTAGTCCATGGTGATATGTGAATACAGTAGTCCATTGTGATATGTGAATACATTAGTTCATGGTCACGTGTGAATGCCTTCTTATGTTGGTTTGCTTATCAACAGTGGTTATGATGATGTCCTAATGAGGAAACTTGAAGATTAGAATCTCTCTACTAATGGCGGCCTCCCAGCTTTGGAACTTGATGCCTATTGAAACATACCTAATGTCAACCCTGTATGGACTATTGTCAGCTTCTGAGATATACTCACCACCACCACTGAAGGGGCAATTGTATAATGTACATATAGATGTAAAACATCAACACCAAAGAATAAACAGTCTTCTATGGTTGGGACGAGTCCCGAGTTACCCATCCCAGCCCTACAGTCTTCATCATCCGCTGAAACAGATTCATTAGGGGCGTAAGGCGAAATTGCAGAGAAATGTATATGAATGCATCACTGAAACTCAGGGATGACTCCCTGTAAGACATGGTTGGATGGGTTAAGGCCCCGTGCATGTTGATCAGAGCTCCAGATAAGCTGCGTATCTGCGTAAAATATGCATCAGAAATGCAGACATTAAAAATAAATCCAAGCGTATCAAATACGCAACGAACATTACAGACATGCTACCAAAATAAAACTTGTGCATATCATTAAAATATTGTGAAGTAACCCTGCGTATTCGATTAGCAAATCAGCCACATATTTTGAAATCATAAACGGACATTCCGTCCTGATCAACCTTGCCAAACTCCATGATGACAGTAACATCATGATCATTTGCCATCACACTTTCTTGTGGAAGTAGCGTGGTATTTTTGAGTCCTATAAAGCTCTCGAACCCACACGACACCAGTTTGCAGGGACTAGATGAATAGTGTTTTTAAATATTTAACTTAAATACCCACATGTGTAAAAACTAATGAGTAACAGAAATTTGAATACCCAGATAGAATTACTGATACCCAATGATTTTAAAATGCACGCGTAAAATACCCACAACACCAAGACCAGATGCTGACCAGCATTCATACTACTTGGCTTCTTGACCAACTCCCTATTAAAAACTCACTATTAAAAATTCAACATTAACAACTCACCACATGTATACTGTTCAAGCACAACATGGTGACAGTGTAATTGCTTTAAATGTAGCCACAGTTGCATGTATGTTCTACTCATGGCTTGAACATGCAAAACTAGTTCACATTTTTCGTAAAAATCTAAAATTTGTAAACCTGTATTGAAAGTTTAGAGCGACAACTATGTACCCTGTAATACCAGTTGCAGATGTCACTAGTGGGGTGTACAGAATGTTATGAACTGAATTGTCTTGTTCTTCACAACACGAACATTCTGCCTGTAATTCCTATTCCCGGGTAGTGACATGCAAATTTATCATTATCACTTCAGATATTACTAGAACATATTTTTGGTAAAATATTTATGTGCAGCAATAACATCTATCCTGTGACCACCATCAAAATTTCAGAACAAATGATGAACTGAAAGTCAGTTAGGATGTGACAAGCAGTGACATTATATCAAGCATTATGATATCATAGAAACTGGCCAATTTACTTGTATGGGTTTGTACAAGATGGCAAATGGCCAATCAGATAGCTTTATTCTTTACTTATTAATGGTTATTTTCTGTACCAAAATGCCTCACAGATGGTTTATATATGATCAGAAATTCATGTGTGGACTTGATTATGTTGACAAATGATAGTAAAATTGAAGTGACAGATCAACTTTTGTAACATGAAAAAGGTGTTGTTTAACTTCTTTTGAGTAGCATATATGCACCTTCATTCAGTGGTGATGAGTATATGAAACTGTCAGATTTGACATCTGCTCCATGCAATGGAATACCATCTTTAACTAACTACTGAATTCACCTAAACAGTTTCATGTCTAGCAGCTTAAGCTTGTAAGTGAGAAATCACAGGATCAACTAGATGGTGATGGATGAAACGCAATATGCACATTTATATGCACTAATAGTTTGCATGAATGCTAGTCACTTTTAATATATGTAGCATACTAATATTTAATTGAGTTTGCATTGTTTGAATCCAGAAATTATTTCATGACAAACCTTTCAAAGGACACATACTTTAATCTATTTCCCAGCTCTGATGAAGAGATTGAGTACCCTACCAACGGACTTGTGGAGACTGACCTTACAACTGACAAGTCAGCGTTTTTCGAAGAGGATAATGACCCTCATGAAATGGCCAAGAGGTTGGAGAAGGAGATGGCGGCCAGCGTGGTCAGCTTCTGGAGGAAGAGCGTGATGCAGTCACAAGTGCATGTCGACTTCGAGGAGTACGATGAGGATGAGGAGGAAGAGAACACTTCAAATGTTTCCTATGGTCATGACCCAGATCTGCCTCCCCCACCTCCACCCCTGGAAATGACAATGGACTCACCCACAGGTGCCCCTCCTCCTCCTCCACCACCTCCACCTCCTCCACTGCCTCACTCTCAGACCATGCCCATGATGAACGGAGGGGGACATGTCACGTTGTTGGAGAATGGAACAAATGGAGACATGCAAAGGTGGGTGTGTTTGTTGCTGACTTCCCTGGAATGAACTAATTCAGTAGAACAGTTTCCTTGTTTCTTAGGCACAGTGGATTTTTATATGTGCTCCCTATGATGCAGAGATATCTTACTTATTGTCAGCTTGATGATCTTCCTACTGTTGAAGTTGGCAGGATGGATATAATTGACTAATCTATTGGTATTATTTGAGTAAATTCATTGTTTTGGTAATTTATGTTATCTAATCAGGTACAGTACACTACGGTTATAACAAACTCAAAGGGACCACTAATTTTAGTTCTTCATAACCACAGTTGGTAATATTAGCATATATACAGCACATATACAGCAAATGTCCGGGACTAAAAAATAAGTTCATTATATCTGTCAGTTTGTTATAAGCGTTTTTGTTATAAACATAGTTTACTGTAGTACCATAAAATCATAGGAGAATAAGTAACCTTCATAGGCATTCATGAAAGCATCTGTCAAAACCATGTACCCAGGATAATCGAGAGGTAAAGAGTGCATAATTTATGCCAAAGGCCACAACAAAATTGATACCTTTTTCATTTTAACCTCCCACCATTGATGATTGTATGTTTTGTATTTAATAGCAGGACAGGTATCATAATAAAAGTCTCTCATAATGAAGAAAAATCAAATACTATTAATTTAAAATGAAGATGCACTGATTTCCACTGATCCATCTAGAAAACATTTTTTGAAAATAATTTACTGAAATGTATGTTGTCATTGCAAAATGTCATGAAAGTTGGCTCCTTGCCATTATAAGAGAAAAACACCCTGCATGAACAGGGATCTAATTTGTTGTGGTCTCTAACAGAAACAGTTTGTAATGTCAGGCAGTACAGATGTGTTTTGTTTGTTGTTTAATGCCGCACTCAGCTATATTCCAGCTATATGACGGCTCTCTGTAAATAATCGAGTCTGGACTATTCAGTCCAGTGATTGACATTAAAGGCATTAATTTCCTCTACCGTGACATGCATCAACCAAGTCACCTGATCCTGTTAGTCACCTGATACGACAGCTATGGGTTGCTGAAGACCAATTCAACCAGGACCTTCACATACCAGTACTATTTTATGCAATCTGTTTGAAAGAGATATTGATTGGTTATGATTAGATGACATTATCTCTTGATATTGTTTATGATACAGACAACGATCCATTCTAAAAGAAACTGACTGATTTAATTATCTCTATCAGTGTTTGGATAACTCATCTGTAACCATGGTTACCAGGTAATCTTGAACATTTAGGCACAAGTTTGCACTCACAGGGTTTATTTACACTTAACTCACTGTCATAATGTGACTGTTTCTCCACATTTCCATCCCTTTCCCCTTGAAACTGGTTCAAACGATCTTCCGTACATGTCTAGCATTTGTAAGGACTTCAAGTGTTAAGATTTTACCTTACCAGTAGTTTCCATGTTAGATCAAATGTCACATCTATATATCTATGTTTGTATATACTGTGTTAAAAGTTCCTTTTGTGCAAAGTAACATTTTTACGATATTTGTTGGATTTTCTAATGTTAACTTCAATGATGATAATATATGATTCATTTGACGACTTCCCACATGACCTCACAATCCCACTTACCAACACATTTTATTAAAATGTCATTTCACAATGTTTGTGTTTGTTTGTTTGTTTGTTTTAAATAATGTCGCACTCAGCAATATTCCTGCTATATGACTGCGGCCTGAAAACAATCAAGTCTTTACCAGACAATCCAGTGATTGATATGGAAAACAATAATCCACACCGCCGGGGTACGATGACATGCTGTCAACCAAGTGACTGAGTCTGACCACCCGATTGGTTGCCAGCATTGCTAGTTTGCTGGGGACCTATTCTAAACTGGAATACCCACGTGGATATTTGCTTTGATTGGGGTTTATGCACATGCTAATTATAGTTCTACTCCACTGATAGCAGTTTTATGTCTGTCTTGTGGCATGTAATGTTTGAAACACTGAGTCGAAGTGTTCAACTGACCGTGAATGTCTTGCAGTTGTGTGACTAACGACAGGGTATTGGTATGAAGCCTTGATGTTACAGATATTAGTTTCTGGAACTGTTTGAGTTATCAAGAATATTTGTAAAACTACAATATTCATTTGATTCATGAGTTTGAAATGTAGAAACCTATTTTATCTAGATAACATAATTATGTGAAAAACAGTTTGTGTTCAAAACGCATATTATTTCCTTATAAGTACTGATGGTAAAGTAATGTGAATGATGTTTCTGTATCTTATGTGCAATGTGGATAATTGAATGACAAATTTGAAAATATGAATGATCTTTTTAAGAGAAAAATGTCAGAAACTATATGCTCTGCTTCTTGTTTTTCAGATCTGAAGATAGAAATGTGCCTAAGTCAAAAAGTGACAACTATATCGGAAATGATTCTCAGCTTGTGGCAAAGCAAGTTTCACTTACCGATATCCGAGCCAAACTTCGGAAAACAAACATTGATGTTGGGGAAGGAACTCTCAGAAGGGTTGTAGAATCCTCACCCTCTCAAGTTGACTTTCGTCATGTCTTAAAGAAAAAACAGCAAAAGACTCTCATGGGGAATGGTTATAACTAAGAAGCTCAGAAACTAATACATCTACAGTGACCAGTCTTCAGAAACCAATACATCCAGCTTGCTTCAGGAAGCCTTCACAATGTCCATGTTTTCAGAAACAACTACATCCTTTTGCCAAACAGTATATTTTTGAACAGACATTCTGAAATTATCCTTACTCACTAGATGTTATCTAGTGTGTAATTTTACATTATTTATTAGTTAAAATATGAATCCAAAGAATAGGACCCCTTCAATATGGAGCTTCTTCTTATGCCAAAATGTGACAGCACCTGTGTGAGTGTTTGTATGTATTATTTTTGTGTAATGACCTCAGACCTTTGTTCACCTAGATGTGAATGGCGCCTCCATATATAGTGTTGTAAAGATGGTCCATGTTAAATATAGGAATATTGTGTTTTGTGCTCTTGGCACTCACCATGTCTTAACACATGACAAAAATAACCACTCAATCACAGAGATTGAAGTAATGTTGAACAAAATTGATTTCAGTGTGTTTAGTGACAGTGATGCTATTGTAGCAGGGCGTGGAGTCAGCCCACAGATGACATCCTTACCTTGTCAGCTTGCTGACGGGGTTCACCTCTTTGGTCATGTGGACAAGGCGTCCGACCTCTGATCAGAAGGTCCGTGGTTCGAATCCCAATGGACTCGGAAATTTTATGGCCACTACACTACAAAAATTACTGTTGGTATTTGAGGAATTTATGACAGAACTGCAGTTATGTTCTTCAGTTATATCAAAGATATTGTCAGTCGAAACAATGTGAACACAAATAAAATGCCACCCAAAGTATTGAATACAAAGAGCATTAATCACATGAGGTTGATACCTACAGTGTTTGTATAGTCCACGTAGGTTTGATGGTTACCTTTGGTAATAAAACATAAAATATTAATTATTTGATTTATATATAATATTGATGAGTTCTATGTTGAAAGTGATGTCCAGTTGTCCCCTTTATACATACCCCTCAACATACGTTTGTTATACCCCGGATGTTGATCTCAGTATGACTTCGTCTTCGTTTCTTTACAAATATTGAGGACATTGTCTTTACGCTTTTCACCAAAGTTGGAGGACACTAAACGATTCAGCTTTACCAGGAGGAGGAAGCAGAGCTGTGTGTTTGATGTGTTGTTTTACTCACCATTAACTGACAGATAGACTGGATCAGAAAATCCCACTTTGCACAGATGCGCATCTGGGGTAGAACAAGGTTCCAGGATGACATGTTACAGTTTGCCTGTCTGAGTGTTCATGAACAAATGTTAATCAAAGTTTAAAGGAGGACTTGTCTCTGTGAAATCAGGCTGGGATGGCTAATAATGTTCTTTCTGAGCACTAGATGTAGAGGAATTATCCTGCATACACGTGAAGGTGACATGGCACATTCAGTAATGAGTCGATATGTTGGTTGAAAGTTCAGTCCCCAGCATTTTGGCAATTGGCTGTGACTGGCCAGTAGTGTTCAAATGTTTGAAATGTTTTTGATATAGAGAAGGTGTAATATATTTAGAAATATTTTGTAATTACCCTGTACAGTTTGATTTGGTATTCTTGTGTGAATATTGAGTATTGTAGTGAGATGAAATAGCAAGCTTTATGGGTTGGACATTGGAAGATCCTGAAAAACGAGGAAAAGGAAAATAGTAATCTACCGATAGAGTTGGCTTAAATGTACATCGTGTGATTCTAATGCCAAAATATTCTGCAAATAGAATATCCATGTGTTTTTCCACAGTTGTTTTCATCGTTTTGAATTTTACATTTGTAGTAGGAAAAATGTCCTTCAAATCTTGTAATATTTCTGAATGGTTTGTATATTCATGTAGCTGGGTTTCACAGATGTATTTGATTGTCATCTCTGCACATTTCCTATCTTGATGTTAGGTATACCAGCACATTATTGTCACAGGCAATAAGAAATGTTTACTGTTCAAAACGAGTTAAAGAGCACATGATTCTTCACATTACTATAGTCAACATGCCATGACAGATTAACTGTAGTAGCATGAAAGAATCAGGTGTTCCTGAACTTCTTTTCAGTGGTATATATGATCACTGTGACAATGTTGATTTGAGATTAAACTTAATTGTAAATTCTTAATTCACATTTAATTTGGTTTTAAAATTTCTTTAATTCACCAAAGATTTTATTCATATATGGTGTAATAGGAATAGATGTTATGCAGTCATAGGTCACAGCAACATATTTACTAAGCTAATAGAACCTTTGTGCAGATAAATAAGAGGAAAGGTAGTTATGTACAGCTTGTTGACAGGGTGTTGACCATGTAATTATGTCACTTTCAAATAACAGAAAATCAATTCCAATGGTTCAGTGTAAATATTTCTTCGTTAGGATTTGGGATTGGCAGCTTCAATTGAATTTTGATTTGTTACGGAGGTTGTTGCTTGTGAAACACTTCTCAATTGTCTGTGATACTACTAGCATTCCAACAGTTTTACTTAAGAATGTCAAAAGTGTTTTGCCTGTTATATAACTTTTAGTGCTTAACTCCATTAGTTGTGAGTGTGTTCCAGTTGAAGTTAGTTGTTTTTCATACCAATATGAAACATATCAACGGTTGTGATGAAGCTATTTTCTTGTAAACTATATACATTTGCTTGTATGTTTGATGTTGATGATTGTGTTTGTTGTAATATCTGTTTTAATGAACTTGCAGAGTTTAGAATATTTGGTGCTGATGTACAAAGTGTTGTTGAAAATAAAAAGTTTAACGTTTTAGAGACAAGAAAATGGAAAAACGAAAGTTCTTAGATAGTGACAGTGATATATTTTGGGTAATATTATTCTAGAGAGGCAATATGTCGATAATCGTATACATGTGTCTGGTGTTATATTACAATGTATCCATTGCTTACATGTTTGTTAGGATGTTTTTGTTAACATCATTGTTACAGGACTTTGTTACATGACACTTACATGACATTGTTGCATGACACATGACATTGGTACATGACAGTTACATGACACATGACATTGTTACATGACACTTACAGGACATTGTTACATGACACTATTACATGATATTGTTTTCAGTGTTATATTGTCATGTATAGCATGTACATATGATAACATTTGATCAACACTTAACATAATTTTAACAGAACAAATGAATGACCGTTTAATGTCCCTTTGTCTTGCAGGTTAGCACTTATCTTTATTACAAACAAAATTAAAATTTAGAAAGATTACGTCATTAAAAGCCTAATGTTCCAATTTGAGGAGAAAAATCTTTTGCAGATTGAATTGAACCAAGTACTTCGTAACCTTTGTCGTTATAACTTAAATGAAGACATGAAACTGTCATGGATAACAACTTTACTGTTTGTCCATGGATAACAACTTTATTGTTTGTCCATGGATAACAACTTTATTATTTGTCAATGGATAACAACTCTACTGTTTGTCCATGGATAACAACTTTACTGTTTGTCAATGGATAACAACTTTATTATTTGTCAATGGATAACAACTTTACTGTTTGTCAATGGATAACAACTTTATTGTTTGTCCATGGATAACAACTTAACTGTTTGTCAATGGATAACAACTTTATTATTTGTCAATGGATATCAACTTTACTGTTTGTCAATGGATAACAACTTTATTGTTTGTCCATGGATAACAACTTTACTGTTTGTCCATGGATAACAACTTTATTGTTTGTCCATGGATAACAACTTTACTGTTTGTCCATGGATAACAACTTTACTGTTTGTCCATGGATAACAACTTTACTGTTTGTCCATGGATAACAACTTTATTGTTTGTCCATGGATAACAACTTTACTGTTTGTCCATGGATAACAACTTTATTGTTTGTCCATGGATAACAACTTTATTGTTTGTCCATGGATAACAACTTTACTGTTTGTCAATGGATAACAACTTTACTGTTTGTCCATGGATAACAACTTTACTGTTTGTCAATGGATAACAACTTTATTGTTTTAAAATGGAATAACAGCTTCAAGTCTTCATGTTCCACCAATCTTACTGCCAATCAAACACTTGATGACTCTAGTGAATAGTGGGGATTTACTATTAATTCTGTACAGCTAAGAGACTGAACATTTATTGTGGGGTGAGTAGGTGTGCGGTCTTCCATCCAAGAGATTGCCCTCCTGCCTCTGCATTGTTTTGGGGCTGACCATCAGTAAATATTTGTCCATTTTTAACTTTCTGTCATCCGTCCACCAGTGACCTCTGAGACTGACTTCAGAAGGCCTGAGCAACAAGAATATTTAGTTTTTGAAAATACAACAAATTTAAACTTTAAACAATATAAATAATTCAAGTTTTGAATACAATGTATGTTGAAGTATCTCCTTTGGAACACCCATCCCACCATAATAAATACTGGTCCCTATCATTTGAATCCTTCCTTGATACATCAATGGCAGATAGTTATAAAGAAGGTCTGAGCAACAAGAATATTTAGTTTTTGAAAATACAACAAAGTCAAACTTTAAACAATAGATATAATTCAAGTTTTCAATACAATGAGTGTTGAAGTATCTCCTTTTGAACATTCATCCTACCATAATAAATACTGGTCCCTATCATTTGAATCCTTCCTTGACACATCAATGACAGGCAGTTATAAAGAGCATACATGTCCAATATGAAGACCATTGCATTCTCATTGTCTTTGTTACTTAATGTCCTGTGTAGTACCTTGTCACTATTAAAGTCACTAACATGTGAACAATGTCATTTAGGTATATGCAAAGACCATATACCAATAGATGGTCTCAAACATATGTCAGTCCAGTATTCATGTTAGAGTTATGTCCCTTGGCTCATTTGAAGATGGCAATCTCCCTTCTCACTTCACAATTGGTCCAACACACCCAGAGAAGTTTTAATTTCATTGATTTTACAAACAATTGAAATATATATCTAGTCTTGTTTATTCCATTTATATTTTATCTGGTTCTTTAGTGGAACAATCAGTGAAAGGACTGCACGCCCTGGAAGAATATGTCTGTCACCCATCTGACAGATAGATGCCGTAGTCCCTAGTTCGTATAACACTCTGTATCTCCTCATGCAAGTTTGTGTTCCTGATGATAGGCAGATGGTTGCATAATCTGTACAATGTCATACCTCAACACTGTACCGTTTACGTTTGTTCAATGTAGTAGGGTTGAACGATATATCAAACCATGACAAATCTATTGTGATACACTCGTCCAGATTCCATATACCGATATGGTCTCTGTCTCGTCGGATCAAAATAAACTATTTAGGATTAATTATATCAAAATTTGGATATACTTTTGTTGTTGTGAAATGTGCACTTTAGTATATGAACCCCCATTCTAGAGCCTGTGTTTATGGAACAAATGCTTTCTTCAGGATAAAGCAGTCAAAAGCAGGGTGCATGTTAGTTCAAGGCAACACTATGGGGTGGGACTGAAAAAGTTCATATACCGTATTCGACGTAATGAACGCCCGGGGCTCTCTCAAAATTAGAAAAAGGGGGCTCTTATTTGAATATAATTTTGGTAAGAAAAAAGAGTTTAAAGATCGTAAATGTTGTGGTTTTTGCTGACAGCCTGAAATGATATAAAAGAAAAGTATCATACATGACAGATATATTTTCCAGAATTTATATGCCCATAATTAATGGTGCATATAACACATGAGTGTGTATTATACATGAATAAATAAGTCTTGTGTACACTAATCAATCGGAACGGGCGCTCATTGGGATTGTTCACTATCCAATATGTTAGCAAATATCGCCGTGGGCGCTTATTAGAGTGGAGCGCTTATTACGTCGAATACGGTACTACTCTAAAGAAATAAAGGACCACATGATTCTTTCATTTTACTAATCTGTCATGCCTTTTTTTAGTTGTATGTTATAAAGCAATCATCCAATTTGAGGCTGTCCACTTTCCAGATTGTTAAGACGTATTATTTATATATTATATTACGTATTAAGTATTTCATGTTCTGACTTACATTGTGAGACACCAGTGAAGGTTATGAATCACTCAGCTCTACAATGTAGCAAGTCCCATTGTTGTGAGTGTTCAGTTCATGACTTAACTGCATGTATTCAAGTATCAAGGCTTGAACCATGCTCTGTTAGTTTATATTCTGTATGTGTCTGTCACTTGCGGAGGTTGATTGTATAGATGTTTCACTAACTGTATAACAGTGTTCACTTTGTGTTTTGTTGACTGATCCTTCTAACCTTTGACCTCAGTTCAGATAACTGATATCAGGGTTCCTTGGAGTTTGCTGTGTCCAAGTTTTACTGTGTTTGTAATTATCCATAAAAATCTTACCTTGAAAATATTTGGCAATTTGTAAGCAATATACCAGGGCAAATAATTCCAGGCTCTTAGTTGTTGCCTTCTGTGTAATGGATGCTAGTTCTCGCCTCTGTAATCCAAAATGTCTCAATAATTCCACAGGTCTTAACAAATCGGAAATTCGGAAATCCAGGATCTCATATTATTAAATTTTCCTCTTTAGATTTGTGTATTTTTATCAATAGATAACAAGATTATTGATATATGTGTGACAAAATATGTGTTAATGATGTGTAACAATGGCTGGAGGTACTATGAACTACCTGAGCTGTGACGTGCATTAACTTAAACGACAGATAGTGAAGATATATAACAATCTATCAAGATATTTGTGAGATCTTACGTTAAGTTTCTGTGAATAGGGACAGAGTTTCCAAATATTTCCCTTTTGTTTGGAAGCTCATTTTTATTAACATACATGATATTTCATTTATTGATGTTTTTAACATTTATAACAAAAGATGTGTACCCTATTTGATGTGTACAAGATGTATTTTAACACTGATATTATAGGATGGAGTGTCATCATTTGTTTTCTGTGAATATGAACAAAATTTAATTTCAGTCTTTTAAAGCAGCCTACATGCCTATGGTCATGAGGAACTGTTTACTATGGTTTGTTAACTAAATTTTTAAAGTTTTAGATATTCTTCATCAGAGTTAAAGGAAATTTTATATTTTTCAAATTTAGATACAAGTTTAAAAATATTCTCTTTTTTTTTGCCTTGCACTGTTTAAAAAAAGGGGTGCTGTGCAAAGAGCATTCCCAACACAAGTATTGACTAAAAATAGATTAATAACAATAGCATGAGAATCTGTCTCAATGTTAATAACTGTTAAGAGAGAGCTGGGAACGGTTTGTGGAAGGTGATATCATGAAGCTTATGGAACTCAGTGTGCGCACACATTAGTGATGTGCATCAGTGGATGAGGGGTTGCAGTGTTTCAGTGTTATACATTTAAGTCAGGAGTTAGTATAAAATAACTGGGTGTGCAGACAAAATATTCCTTTATTTAGATTGGCAAGAAAACACAAAATATTCACTGTTCCAGTTTGATTTTACACTTTATCTTGATTCTGCAGTACATCACTCGTTACTTCTCCCCTGTGTAATTCCAGATCGGGGTATACTTAGAAACTGAGTTTCATGTCCAAAAAAGCAAATGGTCAAAATATAATGATTCAATTGGAAAATGTCTCAAAAATATTTTAATATTTAATGAGGCATGTTTTTTTCTTTAATCAAATGGGAAAATTATTGGAATATTGGTAGGATAATTTAATTTGAGAAATAATTGCAATTGGCTAGTTTGGGATACTACAAAACAAATGGCAATGAGAATCGGTATGTATACTACTCAAAAGAAGTTAAGGATCATCCGGTTCTTTCATATTGGTAATGTTAATCTGTCATGGCATGAGAGATTAACTCTTGTAATATGAAAGAATCAGGTGATCCTTAACTTCTTTTGAGTAGTATATAAGGATCAAACGCTACACTGTTTCAACTCCTCTGACTATCTGTACATGTTGATTCAAACTTTGTGTTCGGAATTAATGTGAATGTGTACACTTATGCATAATTATGCTATACTGTCTTCACATTATGATTTCATATACATTATGCAAGCAGTTGATTTTATGGTTGAGAGGCTAACCTTTCATTTCTGTAAATGATAATTGTTCCCTCTAAGATGTAAAAGAACGAGATATGAATTGTCTTCAGAAGACCACAGTGTTATTATGTCTGAATATGAGAGATATATTTCTTGTAAACGGAAATGGTAATATCCCTTGTCAATTACAGTCAATTCACATTGGCATCCATACATGCACAGTTTTATTAACAGGAAACTGTCCATTTTGTTTACAGGCATCTGTGTTTTATTGCTCACAATTATGACGTAGTTTAACCTCCGGAAAGGGAAATGGCATTTTTTTTTTGTAAGAGACAGATTCTTTATCAAAACATGCTGAGAAAGTTGAAAGAGAAATTTGAGTTTACAGGAAACTGTGACCTGATTTTTATTTAGAAAAAAAATTGTTTATACTCCAGAATCCATTGCAAGAAAACTTAAAGACTGTAATTAGTCTGCTATTCCGCCATACGTCGGTGCAAAACCTATATATGGTTATCTGTGTTAGTTCTTCAAGTTTATGCCTGAAATAAAACATTTCCCTACAGCAAATATTTCCGTGAAGAAAAAGAAATGTGTTATTTGATAGAGCTGACAAATAGTTTTATTCTAAGGGGTATCATATCCTGGTATATATCCTTTTGTGTGTAAGATGAATACAAGTCTGTCTTTCATATATATATATATATGTATGTTGATAATGTTTTATCGGAGGGTTGTCCTTTTGTAGACAAATAAACATATCAAATATCCATTCCCATTTGGCATTCTCTTGTTTTGTTCCCAGTCTAAGTTCTAAGACGAGTGGAAAGGGTATACTGTCTAAACTGCTTGACCAGAGACCATACATAGGTATTTGGTCTCTCGCTTGACCAAGTTAATGTTTTGTTATTATTTCTGATTCAGCTGTGATGGCTGAGATCCGCCTGAAGCGCTCGTAAAACCCTTAGTACGACTAACGTTGGCGCGGACAGTGGAACGATATAAAATATGTTTTCGTCGGAATGTGGAATTTAATGCGAAGGTACGCCTGGTCGGATCCAGCATTTTAAAAGGGTTTGGGTCTAATAACAATACCCTCTCTAAATGACTGCACGATACTACATTTGGTTTTCAAAAGTGTGTGTGCGTGCGTGCGTGCGTGCGTGCGTGCGTGCGTGCGTGTGTTATGGTTTTCAAGGCGGCATTGACAACATGACCCAGACATTGTGCCTCAGACCATATGCCTGTAACCGGTATCTCTGTGCTGATCCATATAGTATTAACGATATTGATATTGACTTGTCACTTCTGGTCGCCACAGAAGTGACCTGTCCAAATCAAAATTTCTTTTTTTAACTTTATAGGGAGCAGCACAGAAATACAGTTACGGCAACTACCTCAAATGTGGACGGCAAACAACCCACCAGACATAGTTTAAAGTTACTCTGTGACATGATTTGAAATCATTTCGGTTTGATAACAATAATCATTTACTAAAGTTGGTTTAAAATGTATGCGATACAGGCTCCTTGCGAAAGAGAAAGGTCGATTGTCACAACACTGTGGGTCTCCGTGGTCTAGTGGTAGAGCGTCCGCCCGGAGAGCGGAAGGTCCGGGGCTCGATCCCCGGCCGCGTCATACCAAAAGACGTTAAAAGATGGTACTTGTTACCCTGTCTGGCGCTCGGCATTTAGGGTTTAAGCAAGGACTGGTCGGTTGGGAGTGGGGTATTCATGTTAAACTGCGGCATGGTATCTCAGTGAGCTAGCACTATAAATCGGCATCAGTCCGGTCTAGTACAAGCAGCCACACACACACACACGTGCATGCACGTCGCTATATAAGTGCAATAATCTTGGACGCGACGTTAAACCCAATTTCACCTCACCTCACCTTGATGAAAAATAGTGAAGTGTCCGTAAAATATTCTGTCCCTGCGATACTTGTTCCAAGAATGGCGAAATGGCAAACAAAAATCCATCTGGGACTTTGAAGGCATGAATTAGGCTGTTTCTGAATGAACCTAGCATGGATTGAAGCCTTTCCCCCATCATCACAACGTCCGGATGTGTTATTAACAAGACAATCCGCAGGGTGAGGTTGTTGTCACAACGACAAACACTAGCGGTTCTTTTCCAATGAATGATCGCCCTTTGTTTACCCGAGGTACACTTATATCTCGGTAAATGAAGTAAGGTCTTTTCCAGTTGATCTATACAATACTTTCCTATTTCCTGCAATAAACGCCGGATCTCCAATCGACAGCGGCCTGACCTCCAATACACATAGACGCCGGACCCCCAAGAGACGCAGGACCCCCAAAAGATGCCCGACCACCAATAGACACCTGACCACCAATAGACGCCTGACCACGAACAGACGCCGGACCACCAACAGACGACGGACCTCTAACAGACGCAGGACCTCTAACAGACCCTGGACCACCAACAGACGACGGACCTCTAACAGACGCCGGACCACCAATAGACACTGCCAGACAACCAATAGACACTACATGACCATCAATAGACGCAGGACTTCCAACAGACGCAGGACCTCCAACAGATGCCGGACCACCAATAGACACTACCAGACAACCAATAGACACTTCATGACCATAAATAGACGCAGGACTTCCAATAGACGCCGGACTACCAATACACACGGAACCACCAATAGACACTACCAGGCAACCAATAGACACTACATGACCATAAATAGACGCAGGACTTCCAACAGACGCAGGACCTCCAACAGATGCCGAACCACCAATAGACACTGCCAGACATCCAATAGACACTACATGACCATAAATTGACGCCGGACCTCTAACAGATGCCGGACTACCAATAGATGCAGAACCACCAATAGACACTGCCAGACAACCAATAGACACTACATGACCATAAATAGACGCCGGACCTCTAACAGATGCCGGACTACCAATAGATGCAGAACCACCAATAGACACTGCCAGACAACCAATTGACACTACATGACCATAAATAGACGCCGGACCTCTAACAGATGCCGGACTACCAATAGACGCAGAACCACCAATAGACACTACCAGACAACCAATAGACACTACATGACCACCAATAGACGCAGGACTTCCGATAGACGCCGGACCTCTAACAGATGCCGGACTACCAATAGAAGCAGAACCACCAATAGACACTACCAGACAACCAATAGACACTACATAACCATCAACAGACGCAGGACTTCCAACAGACGCAGGACCTCTAACAGATGCCGGACCACCAATAGACACTACCAGACAACCAACAGACACTACATGACCATCAACTGACGCCGGACTACCAATAGACGCAGAACCACCAATAGACACTACCAGACAACCAATAGACACTAAATGGTCACCAATAGACGCCGGACTACCAATAGACACGTACATCCCATCAAATAGACGCCGGACTTCCAATAGACGCCGAACCACCAATAGGCACCGGGTTTCAAATAGACGCCGGACTACCAAAAGACACGTACCAGACCTTAAATAGACACCGACCGTCCAATAGACTCCAGGTCGAGTATGGATTTACGCCACGTTTAGCAAAAATGACAGCTTGGGATATCGGTCAAACTCAGTGAATGATCCGTATTAAGATAATCAATTAATGAATGGTCCCTAAATACCGGCAACAAATGAGTGAGTATGGTTTTACGCCGCTTTTAGCAATATTCCAGCAATATCACGGCGGGGGGACACCAGAAAGGGGCTTCACACATTGTTCCCATGTCGGGAATCGAACCCGGGTCTTCGGCGTGACGAGCGAACGCTTGTTACCACTAGGTTACCCGACCGCCCTATCGGCAACAAAAAATAAAGCCCGGGTCTGGAATAACCACTGATAAACATTGGAGTGAGTAGAGTTATGTTCCTTAAATCAGATTGCAACCATATCACAGTAGAGGAGACGAACTGTAGGATTCAAACATAGTATCCATGCTGGGAATCTATCCCAGGGCTTTTGCGTGAAGAGCGAACACGTTATCCACTGGGCTACCCCCTTGGCGGATTCCACAGCATTTGCTGATGTGACAATGAAGACTTACGCTCATCCAAAACAAGAGAATATCTTCAGGCCTCACGGCGACATGGCTGCAATATTGCCGATGCGATGTAAAAAGTTAACTCACTCTCCCCAGGTTGTAAGGATCGTTTGAAATGAGGATTGGGTGGCCACAAAATATGACATATTGTGTATCACATACCCCGATGACGTAGTCGATGCTCATGCTGTCACTGGTGTACCTGTCCAGACAGCGATTACAGGCCGTCGGGGTGTAGCTGTATAGTTTTGTTGCCTAAGGCATAAAACACGATTCACTCGCTAATTTCTTTTTGAAATGAACCTTTATTAACAAACGCTTTATACAAAGTCTAACCTCTAAATGTCACGTACGCGACAATGCTACGCCTTGCCGTGACCGAGAGACATGGGGACCAGACGCCCGTGTTAAGGATGAGCCATTTCCCCTTATGATTTTCACGCCTGTGTTTTCACAAGAATTAGACCCGAAACTCGGATTTAATAAAAGGAAAACACACACAATCTGCATAACACGATTTCAAACGCCTGCTATCTATTCTCACATTAAACAATCCGACCCAAATCGACAATATTTTTATCCCCATGCAGTTGAATATCTCCGTAATTCTCTACCGGATATGATTGTCCCTTGCTATGAAGATTGCCATAAACCGCTGTAGACCAACTGTTTGAAGCCCCTCCTGGGAAGCCCTTGCTAGGCTCGGTATTTACCCTCAGATCAATACTATAGGGCTAATACACTGTCGGCTTTGTCAAGGCTAGATTATTAATGTAGAAACACTAGCAGGATGGCCCAGGTCTTCGAAGGCTTACTGGGGACAGTAGGGTCAGATGGATCAAGTGGGTGGAGCGGGACTCGGGCGTTCAAACAGTTGGGGCGGTGGGGGATTTGAAGACTCTTGCTACCTGGTCTTGGAGTAGATGGGTGTGCGATTCAACACGTGGGGAGTATTATATTTTTATTAAGATAATTGACCAAGGAAACAGAGATGTGTTTGGGGAGCCTGCTTCCTGCATGACACTACATTGATGTCTCAGGGGTTGATGATGGTGAGCTGTCTGTATTGTGGTCCCGGTGATGCTGTAGAGTAGGGCCTGATACGTTTGTACCGAGTCGTTGCGAGATTTGAATGGGTGCACTTGGAATTATTGAAAAAAAATGTTTTGATGACTTTCTAATGCTGGATGTGAATACACCATACAGTTCTAATTATTAGACGCACGACCTTGTCAACACTTCAACGATAATTAAACCACGCTAACTGCGTATTTCCATCGAAAATAGCAATTTAAGAAAATCGTATCCCGAATTTATATACTAAAAATGTTAAGGACAACCCGATTCTTACATATTACTATTATTTGATCAATCATTTGGGAAATACGTCCTTACGAAATTAGCCTCATTTTGAAGCGATCGGTTCCAAATTAAAAAAGATGTATCTACACTACAGTGGGACTACATCAAATTTCAAAAACAGTAGGTGTATTTATGTCATGACATATTAACTTTAGTAATATGAACGAATCAGGTGGTTCTTAACGTTTTTGAGTAGTAGTATTTTCTGACATTTACAATTACCTACTTTTACTGATATTTACCGAATTTGATAATGTAATGACATATTGTGTATCTTTTCCATGGCAATTGTCAGTTGTACTTCCGGTTGCTTCAGTTGAATTTTCGCTTCATGGCATAACCCAAGCTCCTCACAGCGCGAGATAGCTCGAGAGTGTATCGAAGGTGTCACGCGCTGGGAAAGAGCTTGGATATAACCTCGCGGCCATCTTGAAGAACATACATTGTCCCATTCCTATATAATCAGGTATCAGTCGTTTATTTGGGAGATGTTTTGAAAATGGATGTAGTCCCACTGTAGAGTAAATACCTCTTATTTTGATTTGGAACCGATAGCTTCAAAATGAGGCCAATTTCGTATGTGTGTATGTGTGTGTGTTTGTTGTTTAACGACGCACTCAACAATATTCCAGCTATATGACGGCGGTCTGTAAATAATCGAGTCTACAAATCCAGTGATTGACATCATGAACATTGATCCACGCAATTGGGATCGATGACATGCATCAAACAAGTCAGCGAGCCTGACCATCCGATCCCGTTAGTCGCCTTTTACGGCAAGCATGGTTGCTGAAGACCCATTTCCCCCCGGATCTTCACGGGTCATGTGTGTGTGCACACGCACGCACGCACTCGCACACACACACGCTAGTCCGATTTTATAGTGCTATCTCACTGAGAAACACTCAGTTTATCATGAATGCCCCACTTAGACACGGTATACTGACTCCCGGCCGACCAAAGCCTTGTTCTAGCCCCTAAATGTCGAGCGCTAGGCAAGATAACAACAATGCAAATGCAATGACTGCGTCTTAGACGGCTGGGTCACCCGTGCCCCATGTATTGTGGGAAACACTTATTACATATATCACCTCGTATACGGAAACACCCCTTTGGGGATTCAGGGTTACCCCCAGCAACCTGGAGAATTCGTGTCGTGAAAGGTTACTTAAAGGATCTGGTGGTCAGGCTCGGTGACTTAGTGGATTGGATGTCATCGTTTACCTGCCGACCCGGAACTTGACTCATAATATCAATCACTGGATCGTCTGGTCAAAATTGTGTTATTTGCAGGTCAACGAATAGAATATAGCTGAGTGTGGCGTTATTGAACAAAAATAAATAAATATGTAGCTAAGTACATGTATGCGAATTGTTCCCCACTGTTTTTGTCAACATGTTTACTATTTGTATTAGGACAAATCAAGCTGCGTATCAAATATATAATTCTTTTTTCATGCCATTCTATGATATTATGGATATCATGATGGATCCCCATGCGCCAAAAGAATTGTCATGTGAGTAGATTCAGGGGTGCTGGAATGTCAAACCCACACATGTTAATGATTGAAGTAAAATCTTATGTGGTTAAAATTAGTTTAATTTAAGAATGCTAAGCATTTTCTGAACTAAATATAAAAGTCTGATACCCAAAACTTTTTTTTGTCGATAGGCATCTGTCCGTCAACGCTTCGTAACCATTATTCCTTCTAATAACTACATTATTTCGAAATGGATTGAACAAGCAACCGTTGTTATCAATGAAAGAAAAACACGTAAAGAAAGCCAGACGCAAAGGGAGCACTTTTGCAATGATGCTTCTTTTATAAGAAGTGTGAGTTGGAACCATGGAATTCCCTAACTCACTCAGTCTGAACAGTTCCAGATGGATTGGCATCTCTTCCTCGTACATTGGCACGACTCCCATTGGCAATAGAACTCACGCGTGTGCAGATAAGCTGGTTTTATCCAGTCTGGAACATGTCGTGGAATGGTACAAAAAATACAATCCACAGTGTGCAATTTCTTCTGTAATTACCAACTTTTTAGGAAATGAACCTTATTTAAATTTCTATATGGAATGATTATGGGTGATTACAATATTCCAGCAATGTTGTCGACACCCAGAATAACCTGCACAATCTTGAATGTACAAATCATGGACATCATCGTAATGAAGAGATGGAACTACCATCCCAACACACCTTCCGATCTGATGCAGGGTGGGAGAAAGTTGGCGCTCATTATATATCAACTCGTGTAACTTAAACTTGAAAAAGCTAATTGCTTATAAGATTCTTGATATTGACATATTGCTTGAAGGTGCAATCCTGTGATTAAAACACTTCTTTGGAAGTGTTTGAGCCAAGTCGTTACACCAGCCGACCCAACCATCGAATCACTGTCCGCACTCAACAGTCATTTTTACTTCTAACTTTATTCGCTTCATTTTTGATGGAATGGGTTTGTTTTTGCCCCAGATTCCTAACAATACCTTTAATATTTAGTTAAACCGTTAGAACTTTAACAGAATAGGCTGTCGGTATTGTTAATCCCGAAGCAGGAAATATATCATTGACTGGTTTTAACAAAATGAAATGGAAAATACAATTCAAAACAAATCTGTAACAAATAACCCCCCAGTTCAAAACTCGGGAAAATAATCGGATACATGACTACAACACTCACACCTAATTCCAAAGTCTTTTTCGTGTAGAGAGCAAAGAAAAATCGCACCCAGCGTGTATTTGTGACGAGAAAGGGACGAAAACGATCACAACATCGCGGTCCTGCACAAAGTACACACCAACATTCTCCTGAAAGGTTACACTAGACCCACATCCTATAGCCGGAAATTTTATTACACTTGGGAGGAGGAGATCTGAGGCTACGGCAAATTGCTGCCAGAGATCCTTGTATCAATCCAAGATGGCTGCCACCTGTCCGCCATGACACTCTTTTAGCGACACCTAGCGGCCAAACAGTGGCGTCTGGTTGTGATTGATGGGGTTGATGGTTTTAAGTGGAGTCTGTATCTTTCCAATGTGTTGATCGGTAATGAAAGGTGATAGGGAGAACTCCCGGCTTGAAATAGTTACTGCACTAACAAGTAGAAGTGAATAGTGTTTGGGATACAAATATCTGTATTTTTGATCAAATTGGACCATCAAGGATCAAAGGCTGGGTTACAAATGGAACACATAAAAAAGTAAAAAAAGGAAGTCTTGAAAATCTATGGACCTTTCTTCTACTTTCATTTTGTACAAATTTACTCGTATATTTTGAAAATAAACGGTTATGATAAAAGAAACCAAACCCTTTTTCTTAAACATACCCCCACCACCACCAATTCTTTACTCCTTTGTCAGTTCAACAAAGACTCACTTGGCGTTATATCAAACTGAAGTTTAACACTTTCAAAGTTGGGGGTGATTTTTACTGTGGGACTATCGATAATGGTTATAGTGAGTTGGGTTTAAAGCCACTTTAAACAGTATTCCAGTCATATCACGGCGTGTCAGATGAATGTGAGACGAAAGTCCGAAGTGATGCGGGTCTCAGACGTGCCATGTGATGGGGAAAAATGAGCTTATAATTTAAAACCGCAATACTAACGAGTTCCAAAAATAAATTTTGTTGCATATAAGAAAGAACGCGTGTTTTTTTTGTGCATAATGCCACTGTTACGCCATGATAAATATATTGCTGTCGATGTCCATGTAGAGAGCTGTAAGAGCACTTTTTACATTTCCAGTGTTTACGTGTCATCACATAAAAGTAAAAAGCCTCACTTAGTTGCAAAGCAATCATAATTGTTCCTATGAAAATAAATCCGGATCTCGACATGACACCATTCGACATACCTCGGCCGTTTCCGACATGACACCACTCGACATACCTCGGCCATTTCCGCTACCCTCTTGCAATACCGTGCATATGACTGTATGGATAGAACGCCTGGTCAAGCTAAGACATGTAAGCATCACGAAAAGAACAATGCGTAAATCAAATACAACCACGGCACTTTTCTGGAGGCAGAGATAATTTTTTTTTTGTAATATACACTTCTCAAAAGAAGTTAAAGAACACCCGACTATAGTTAATCTGTCTTAGCGGGCGGGTAATACAACACACATCCTTTCAGTTGAGAATGTTCTTGTTTTGAGTAGTTTCTATGCCCTATTTAAGGCATACGCGTTCATATAATTAGACTCAGAGCCTCAGACATTGATTGAACTTTGACAAAGGTTTAAGGTGTGCCCGGAAAGCGATCTACTGCAGGGGAGACCCGTGAAGATCCGGGTTAGAATAGGTCTTCAGCAACCCATGCTTGCCGTAAGCGGCTACTATACTTGTCGTAAGATGCGAATAACTGGATCGGGTGGTCAGCTTCACTGACTTGGTTGATGCATGTCATCGTATCCCAACTGCATAGATTGATGCTGATGATGTCAATCACTGGAGTGTCTGGTCCAGACTCGATTATTTACAGACCGCCGTCATACAGCTGGAATATTGCTGAATGCGGCGTTAACCAACAAACAACAACAAACAAACTGCACGGGACATGCATAGTCTGTCTAACAGAACCTGAACCATATTATTTTCTCTTCAGTCCTGCCCTCACTGTAATACTATAGCTATAAAGGAAGTCTAGATTTTCAAGAAACTCCCATCTCACTGGGGCTCCTTTTCAATTTAAATGTAGTTGCATGTTTCTATCAACATTATTTATTTTCAGACTAAGCGTTAGTCTTGGGGTAGGAGTGTCCCAGCCTCTGAGTCTCCGCAATCCGGTGATAGTTGCGTCCCTCGGTTTCTAACCAAGATTCGCCCTTGTAAAGTATTGATCTTTAGTTGATCAGCCCCATACCCGTGATCGCCAGTTTGACCAAAGTGGTATAGCCGCCTCCATGCTTCACTTCGGACTGACTTCCGAAGCTGACAGGCCGTGATGTAACTGGTCAGAAAAATGTCTGAAAGCGGCGTTAAACCCAACCCTGATCCCAACAACTACATCCACTTGTACGACGTGTTGCCGTTCTCCTGTTGCGAGTGAGCAAGTGAATTTTGTTTTAGGCCGTTTTGAAAATATTTAATTTACACCTCCCCCCTCTCCCCCCTTCCAGCCCACTATAATTGGGTAAAATATGTTAAGAGTCAGTCAATATAAACTTTTGAGACTTTGATCAAATTTACGAATTATAAATCAGCGCGCAAATTAAATTAAACAATTAAAGAACATAAAATAAAAATTAAAAAACCAGATCTGATAATTTCCGCCAGGAAACTGATAAGAAATGTAAATAAATACGTGCAGAAAGGCGTCTGCAGAACAGAATAGGGACTAAAGTATTTCCCATAAAAGATCATATTTCTCCGGAAGACTTCATAAAAAACACTTGCATAACAAGGGCACATGAGTTGACGCGAATGTGCAATGTCGAGAAATAAAACAATTTTTCTCACGGAAAGGAGGCGATAATTATGAATCTTATTTTGTGGGTAAACAAAGTTTGGCCACACCTGTGTAAGCTACCCCTCCTCTCTACCCCCACAAAGTCACCTGTGGCAGGTGTAAGGGTGTTATATGTACGAGTTATATTATTCAGTTAATCCTCGCCAGTAGTAAATACGCGCAAAGTAATAGCTTGCGCCTCCCGCTATTAAAAGCGGGTCTATATGTTTCCCTCAGTCCTGTCTGGGCCGGGCTCGTGCATTTGGCAGCAATATCGCACACATATAGTTGACACGAGGCCTTTGATCGAACCTTCAAAGACTCCAGATTTCTACCACGTTTTGGCTTCAATCCCTGCTTCTTTACCAAGAGCTTTGATCCGGGCGTTTGGCAAAAACAGGGGTCTTTGATGGAACAAATACCTCTCTTACACCGACCATAAGTCACTGGGCGGCTGAACGAATAAGAGAAACTCCGACCGCCACTGAGCACCAAGCAAGTGTAAATTAAATATTTCTTTTTCCGTTTAAATATGATGAAAGTAGCGTTTGAGCAGCCCGACTTTACATATGTCAGGCGTGACTCGGAACGTTGAGGGCGGGGCTTCACACGCCGGGAGTTGACCCAGGGGAGGGAAAGAGACGGGGGAAGGGTGGGGGGTCATGTTGGGTAGGACGCTCTATTTACCCCGATAGCTTGTAGGTAAGCATTGAGGGAAGCAGGCAGTGTACGTTATCGCAGCAAGCCGAGGCTGGTTAGTGGGTTAGGGGTGAGGGGAAGAGGGATCTAACGGTGTGTTACTTATACCATACGAGCATACACGTGTGTGCGTGCCCACGTGTGTGCGTGTGCATGTGCGTGCGCGTGTGCGTGTGCGCGTGCGCGTGCGTGTGTCTGCTTTTACAAATCAGGTATAATACTGCTAGCCCTCCGAGATATCATGACGCAGTTTAACATGAATTCCCCACTCAGACACAGTATAATGACCCAGAGCCGACCAGTGAGCTCTAGGGAGGGTAACAAGTACCACCTTTTGACGGCTTTTGGTATGACTCTGGCCGGGGATCGAACCCTCGACCTTCCGCTCTCCAGGCATACTCTATCCACTAGACCAATGAGGCGGTCTAGTAGGCTGGGGAATAACAGGGGGATGGTGTGTGTGTGTGTGTGTGCGTGCGTGCGTGCGTGCGTGCGTGTGTGTGTGCGTGTGTTGGGGGTTGCGTTTGGGTGGTAAAGGGCTCTGTGAGCGTGTGTGGTGTTAGTATAGGTGTCGAACATGACATTTTACAGTGTGATTGAGTTTGGTTTAACCCGCATTCAGCTTAATGTAGAATGAAAGCCTGAAGTAATGCAGGTCTCAGGTATTCGGGATTTGATCCCACAATTATAGGTTTATGGCGTGCCCTGGAGACGACTGGGCCACCCGTACCTCTAAATGCCACAGACGTATGTTGGTTGAGAACAGAATATACACGGGATGCATGCAGTGGGCATGTGCAGTGACACCCGTTAATCCGGACGTACCGTTAATATAGTTCCGGATAAACGAATCGAGGATGTCGTTCTGTTCCATTGATTATGCACAGGCGTTATAAATGTGTAAACGTCGCAAGGAGGAGAGTTCGGCATCACAGTATTCCGACAGTGGGTGTGTCGGTTGGGCGGGACAGGGAACCAGTGGATGTGACCCGAGGGGAGGGGCTCGGTTGATACACGTGGCGATGCCGTGTCGGGGGATTAGTGTACACAGGAATGCTTACTCGGCGCTCCAGTACTTCCTGGAAACTATTGCATGTGAAGAGTATAGAGCACAGTCCGTAGGGCACTGGAGCGGGTGCCTATCACAGCACACAAATACAGTAAACTACGGTTATAACGAACTTAAAAGGACTGCTAATTTTAGTTCGTTATAACCGTAGTTCGTTATAAGCATATATACAGCATAACTACTGCAAATAGTCGGGACCAAAAAAGTAAGTTCGTTATATCCGTCAGTTCGTTATAAGCGTGTTCGTTATAACCGTAGTTTACTGTAGAACACATATCGTACCTCTGACAGAGTGAGTGGGTTTTAAAAGTATTCCAGCCAGAGGTTGCATGTGTGTCCGGATAACCAGGGCTCCGGATAAACGAGGTTTCAGAGTTAAGGGGAAGCAAATACTAGTGGTCAGTCGAGGAAAGGTTAGACATCTGTCTTAGGCAAGTTTGGATTAGTTTCAGGCAGCTTCTGAAAATGAAGATAGTCTCTGGGTTCGTTTTTATCATTATTGTATTAAGATAATTTAACCACGTTTTTCTCCTGAGACTATATGTTAGTCTACATATACTAGTATTTTTTGTTTAAGTGTAGGCCTAAATATTTCGGATAAGCGAGGTCCGGGCTACCAGCTTTCGCAGTATGTTGGCGGATGGTTGGGTGTGATGGGGTGTCCGGATAACTGGGGCTCCGAATAAGAGAGGTTTCAGAGTATGTGGAAAACAAATACTAGTAATCAGTCGGGGATATGTTAGAGCATACTCAGTCTGTTGTAGGCAAGTCTAGATTACAGTAGTTTCCCGAAAATGAAGAGTCTATGGGCTTGTTTTTATCATATTGTATGAAAATAACAGAACAACTTTTTTCTGAGACTAGATTTCAGTCTATATATACTAACAGCGGGAGATGATGGAGTACATGTGTCGTTCTGTAACACCGAACCCGTGAAGATCCGGGTTAGAATAGGTCTTCAGCAACCCATGCTTGCCAAAACAGGCGACAATGCTTGTCGCAAGAATCGACTAACGAGATCGGGTGGTCAGGTTCGCTGACTTGGTTGATGCACGTCATCGTATCCCAAATGCATAGATCGATGCTGATGATGTCAATCACTGGATTGTCTAGTCCAGACCCGATTATTTACAGACCGCCGTCATATAGCTGAGATATTGCTGAGTGTGGCGTTAAACAACAAACAAAAACTGTAACACCGGTTCAAGGCGCCAGGGATGCAGATGGCTGTTGATCCGACACACTGCAACACGGAGGGGGGCAAGTCTTCCCTGGGGTCGGGGTGGGTGCTGCAAGAATCATGGCGTCTCAGTCGTCACAGACTGACGCCAGTCGCCTGCCAGGGGCTTAAACCGTCAGGCTGGTTCAAGGTGAACAGACAATTGCAACCATTTGCCGCCTGCTGACAATTAGGGTCAGTATTTACGAGCATCGGCCGAATAATCTTGACCATAAACACATTTGTTTTGAATGGGTCGGGCAATTTCCGTGACCCCTGTGTGCCATGTCAATCTTTCTAATTACACTTTATCCCTGTAACTTGCGTCTTGCAAAGTGTTTCACCTCAACATAGCCATTTTGTATTGTGCTATTTAAGATGTTTCCACACTTACTGTTTTCGAGGAGACACAGGTGGCCCTGCCGTCAAAGGCGCTGCCATTCGCTGTACAGAGTTGCGTCCCAGAGTTGAGAAACAAATGATCATCGGTTAGAATCCTGGTTTGAAGCGATTATGTTTCTAGGTGTATCAGCACCATACCCGTGCTCGTGGGTTTCACCAAAGTGGTAAACGTCTGAGACCTGCATCACTTCGGGCTTTCCTCCCACATTAAGGTGACACGCCGTGACTTGAATACTGTTAAAAGCGGCGTTAAACCCAACTCACTCACTCACTCACTCACTCACTCATTAACTCACTCACTCTGGACCCGGTCGGGTAGCTTAGTGGTAAGAGTTCTCAACTGTTGCAAGATCGGGTTCAAATTCTTTGTCTCAAGTTTAAACTCGTTAGCAGCTTCGTGATTCATGAAACGATTATGGTGGCGTCAAATTTTTGTTCTTGCAATTGATTGTGAGCCAGGAATTCACTGGCCATTCCAAACGTGCATTTAAAACAAGTAAAACTGACTCAGCCACAGGTCATTATGCCAAATGATTCAAAACCAATATGCTACAAGACCTTTCGGGTCTATTTGCGACGGCACGCAAAGTTGTAGTCCTGCACCATGACCGTGGAATATATTTATTTTATGAAAAAAACATAATCTAGAAATGCATACAAAAGCAAGTCTAGCCAGCTCAAGCTAGCTCTATTCCACAGCATAGGGATTTTTTTTTTTAGAGTCAAGAAGGATCTTGTGTAATATAAGATTTCAGAGATTAAATGTTAGTCTAGCAAAGTTGAGACGAGTACTGGTTGTTTAATAAACGCGACAAAACCCTTTCCATGGCCACAAGAAAACAAGAATTCCGACTATATCATGAGCATATGTGATGATACCAGGTGTTCGCGAAAAGGTGAGCGTATGCTGCCCAAACGGTGGCGGCCGTCACAAATACGTGCAGAGGCAAGTCAATTGTCGCCAATCCGTACATCACGACAGAACTGTGTACTTTGAGTGGGTGTCTATTTTGAGCGTCGTGTCCTTTAAACCGGTCTCAAAACGAGGTTAAGGTAGCAAATAGGTGCAAGGTATATATCATAATAGAATGTAGATACGATACACTGGATAATCGAAGATGTACCCAGGAGGCTTATACAAAATTGAGTCTTGCCCACTCAGACCACTTGTTGTAATATGAACAACGATCCCGACCGCGACTGTGTGATGATCGACCAGGCCTCTCATCAAAGCAACCCGGTTCACATGCCAGTCGGCGCTTACAAACTTTATTAACACCATGATCCGTCCGCTTTATCTCCCGGCGGCTGTCATTGACTCTCAAATCTGGGGGTAACTTTATTGGGACAACGTACCTCAAACACCCTGAACATCGACGTCGCAGCTATTGACGACGTCAGATGGGCTCCCTACGACCGCCATGCCTCTTTGCCAGGGCCCCGTTTCACAAATCGATTTTAACGCTCAGGCGATCTAACTCCCATACTTTAACATAGGTTTACAATAGTCGTAGCGCGGAGATGGCTTTGTGGACCTGGAACCTGGTTAAAAAGCATGGCGGTCGTGCGTCGGTGGCCTAATGCCGTCTTCATTTGTAGAGCGAGCTCTCTCTAATTCGCTGTGCAGAGTTGCGTCCCTTGGGCACGCCAGAAACCTATGATTGTGGGTTCGAATCCCGGTTCGCCCCGATTATGTTTCTAGGTTTGTCAGCACCATACCCGTGCTCGTGGGTTTCACCGAAGTGGTAAACGTCTGAGACCTGCATCACTTCGGGCTTTCCTCCCACATTAAGCTGACACGCCGCGATATAACTGGAATACTGTTAAAAACGGCGATAAACCCAACTCACTCACTCACTCTCGCTAACTTGTAGCAGGATCACGAAGGGTAGATGGGGTTATATGCGTCCCGTGTTAGGTTTTATATTTATACCACGAGCCTATACAATTAACTATCGTTATTACGAACTCAAAGGGACCACTAATTTTAGTTCGTTATAACCGAAGTTCGTTATAAGCATATATACAGCATATATAAAGAAAATTGTCGGGACTAAAGATAAGTTCGTTATATCCCTCAGTACGCTATAAGCATGTTCGTTATAAACGTAGTTTACTATATATATAATCTTGAGGAAACGAAGAAAGATTTCGTCTTGCCTGCGGCGTGAACGGAGCAATAATCAATAATGTGACGTCACGTATTAATGACGTCACCGATGTAACCTAAGTTTACTCCACATGACAACTGGCGACCTATCCTGCCCCAAATCCACACAAGACACACATCCGATCACGGCAATACCTAAATCACAGAAAAGTAATTTGACTTCAACTTCATACAGCTCACGCATCCATTACTGTACATTAATAAGCGGTATAAGTAAGAGAAGGCATGTTTAGGATGGTTTGATGTGAACTTGGGTTAGTTGAACTTAACAAATGTGTTATAGATAGGCTGGTATTAGCGTCAGTATCGAAGATAAAAGTAGGAACCTTGATTGATGGCTGTTGAGGACAGGTGTTCATGTCTACTTTATTATATTCTGTCGTGGTGTGACTTTAAACGGCGTTGGTGGTGCTCGCATCAGCGATAGCGGAGATATTTGGAGTTAATTTATGTAGATTAACTATATGTAGTATATATATACATTTAATAATAGTGAGTGAGTTGGGTTTTACGCCGCTTTTAACAGTATTCCAGTTATATCACGGCGGGTCAGCTTCATGTGGGAGGAAAGCCCGAAGTGATGCAGGTCTCAGACGTTTACCACTTCGGTGAAACCCACGAGCACGGGTATGGTGCTGACAAACCTAGAAACATAATCGGGGAACCGGGATTCGAAACCACAATCATAGGTTTCTGGCGTGCCCTAGGAACGTAACCCTGCACAGCGAATGGCTGCGCCTTAGACGACTGGGCTATCCGTGCCCCATTTAATAATAATAACAATTTAACAGTAAATATTATAAAATTATATAACACTATGATGCTAATGATACAATCACATGAGAGTCGTGTTAGTAATATTATTTTTCGAAAATAATCCGTTACAGGTGAATGGTTTAATTTCGGAGAAGTGTGACAATCAAGGTTCGATTATTGACATATATTTACTGGAATATTGTTGACTGCTGTATTCGACAACATTGACTCACTCACTCACTCACTCACTCACTCACAGTCAATTCAGACAATGCATTAGTTTACTGTTCAGGATCTACTGCATAGGAATATCACATTTCATGGGTAATATTTAAGACCATGGAACAGTATCGAAATTTAAGGCGACGTATATTTTTATTGTAAGGCGTAATCATAATTCAGGAAACACAAAAATAAATAAATTAATAAATACATGAAATACATTCATTAACTTAATTGAACAAATTAAATAAATTAAATTAATCAAACGAATAAATGACCCGAAGTAAACAGATTTGTTTATGAATAATTGAACGATTATATGATGAAAGTGAATAAGTTTAATTAAATGAAGGATATGAATTGAATTCATGATGGTATTTGCACATATTTCTTCCAATTTCAACGTTTAGCGAACTGAGTGTGATAAATAACAGTTTGTTTTTCAATGTATATACACACAATTGTGATTTGGTATAAGCCATATGCTTTCTGCCAATAATGACCCTCCCACTACTGTTAGATATGAAACGCTCCATATCACTTACATTGCCTATCGTACAGTTGTTGATTTCTTGTAAACCTTGACGTGGGTCCTTTACCGTTAGATCAGCGGTATACCATCCGCGGTACGCTTGTTTATGCAAGCATAGTAAATAAAAAACGCCCACCATCTTCAAAGTTAAAAAAAAATACTAATTTGGGTGGGACGTATACGGCGTACTTGAGACTGTCAAAACACGTCTCACATCAAAGCATGTTGTTTATCAAAGATATTGAATCGATTAATGTTTTCTGGAGCTGTAACCTTATCAAATTATGAATAGAGTTAACACATGTATTTTTTCCAAATGTTTTAACTTATTGAAAGGAGAGCGTTGAGTTCTATTTGTGAAACACATGAACAGATTGCCAATGTTTCATGCATCCCGTGTTTAACTAGTAATGCGTCACGTCGAAGACCCGGGTTCGATTCCCGACATGGGTACAATGTGTGAAGCCCATTTCTGGTGTCCCCCGCCGTGATATTGCGGGAATATTGCTAAATGCGGCGTAAAACCTCACTCACTCACTCACTTAACTAGTAATGTGTTAGAAAATCAAATGTTAATTCTTATTCTGTAATTTTCTTATTCTATCAATTTTCTTAGATAAATTAAATATCAAATACATCACAACCAAGGTTTGTGTTTGGGTTTTTATGACACGGGGGGTTGGTGGAGTAGCCTAGAGGTTAAAGCGTTTGTTAGTCACGCCGAGGGACCGTGTTCGATTCTCCACATGTGAGAAGCCTGTACACATGTCAGTGTATGGTGCTGACAAACCAGTGATGATAATAAGGGAGAGTGAGTAAGTGAGTGAGTGAGTGAATTGGGTTTAACGGCGCTTTTAACAGTATTCCAGTTATATCACGGCGTGTCAGCTTAATGTGGAAGGAAAGCCTGAAGTGATGCAGGCCTCAGACGTTTACCACTTCGGTGAAACCCACGAGTACGGGTATGGTGCTAACAGCTCTGAACAGCCAATTGCAGTACGTAATACGTGCCCCGTGCCTCTGTGTGCGTGCGTGCGTGCGTGCATGCGTGCTTGTGAGACCTGGCTATAAAACTGTGTTTTTAGTATACACGATATAACAGACACCACAATACTCTAGGATACTGTAATTGGTTGTTGTAGTGTTGTTTGGCAGCTTTGGGTATTACCCAAGTTTGTCATAACATATACAGACTCCGTATATAGCTCGACATCAAGTTGACTGTTGGACCATGAAGTCTTCGGGAGAGTGTTTTGTCATTTTGAATCTAACTATAAAACAGACGAGGCGGTTTCACTGGTCTCTGCATTGAAAAAACCCCACTGCAAATGTTTGTTGGACAACAAAGCTCTAAAACAACCCATCTCCAAAATTCAAAATCGGCATACAAACCTCTAAGGTACTACACATTGTAGAGATATTTCTAATGGAACAACAAATCTCCAAATTATTGAATAGTCCAAGTTGGTAATAACTATTGTACACAACGTTAGAGCATTTCAATATATTCACTTTCTTTTATATGATGTAGATATTTTTACCATTTATGTAACTATTTCACAAATTTATGAACCTATTTCATTCTCCTAAAAGTTACCTTAAAAGTTTTAACGCTGCCACGGATATTTTTCTCACAGGAAGAAACATTTCATGCAATCATTTGTGTTTTATAAAAATCAATGTTTTTTTTCTGAATAAAACCCTTGTCGTGATTATTTTCCCAAATAGATTATTTTGCCTGATTAGGATTACCGTGCCTTATTAACTCAAAAAGGAAATGGCAGTGATGAAATTTATCCTCAGCCGACAGAAACAAAAGATGAAAGGTAGTATTAACGAACCGTGTGATCCGATTGTGGACATTGAGATTCGATTTGTGAGACCAATTTGGGCCACATATTATCTGCTTTAGTTAAGTCATGCGTATAAGACTTCCAGTATTAAAACTGTGATAGTTTTATCATGAGTGGGGTGCCATTTCAACATCGTGTAGGGCGGTCCGGGTTCGATTCTCCACATGGGTATATTATGTGAAGCCCATTTATGACGTCACCAGCCTTAATGCTGATGGAACATTACGAAATGCGCCCCCCCTCGCCATATTCAAGAGACATCTCTGCCAGAAAGAGCCCGTGAAGATCCGGGGTAGACTTGGTCAACAGCAACATGCATGACAAAAGTCATAAAAGAAATATAGATAACTATGTCTATATATTTTACTGTTTTATAGTTAGGCCTGTCTGACAATTAAACTGTTTCTCTTTCGCAGTTGCTCTGTTATCAAAGTCTACCAGACCTCTCAGATAATTCAGACTGTTAGTCTACCAGACCTCCCAGATAATTCAGACTGTTGGTCTACCAGACCTCCCAGGTAATTCAGACTGTTAGTCTACCAGACCTCCCAGATAATTCAGACTGTTAGTCTACCAGACCTCCCAGATAATTCAGACTGTTAGTCTACCAGACCTCCCAGATAATTCAGACTGTTAGTCTACCAGACCTCCCAGATAATTCAGACTGTTAGTCTACCAGACCTCCCAGATAATTCAGACTGTTAGTCTACCAGACCTCCCAGATAATTCAGACTGTTAGTCTACCAGACCTCCCAGATAATTCAGACTGTTAGTCTACCAGACCTCCCAGATAATTCAGACTGTTAGCCTACCAGACCTCCCAGGTAATTCAGACTGTTAGTCTACCAGACCTCCCAGGTAATTCAGACTGTTAGTCTACCAGACCTCCCAGATAATTCAGACTGTTAGTCTACCAGACCTCCCAGATAATTCAGACTGTTAGTCTACCAGACCTCCCAGATAATTCAGACTGTTAGTCTACCAGACCTCCCAGATAATTCAGACTGTTAGTCTACCAGACCTCCCAGATAATTCAGACTGTCGGGCTGCGATGTGGTCTGTTACGGTATATATTGTCGCCGGCATATATTGTCGCCAGTGATATATGCCTACTTTCACGGCACATATTGTTCGCTAGTCGTCACATATTATCGTCGGCGACGATATATGCCGGGGGTGCAGTGGTTTTGAAAGGCTATAAATATGATAGATCTTTACACGACACAGGATAGTATTAATGTAGAAACCATGATGAAGATGCTTTTCCGTAGTTTTTCATTTGACGTTAGGTTACGGCTATTAGATGAAATTTTTACTTCTATAAAAATCAAAGTGATCTTAAAAGTGGAAATGCAAATTTAACTAAAGATATTTATCTACGACCAGAAACCAAATATGCTTTATCTTATGAAACGGGTAGTGTTAGAATATACCTCTGATACACTAGGGGGCATGGGTGGCCCAGTCGTCTAAGGCGCCCCTTGCGTCCCTTGGGTACACCAGAAACCTATGATCGTGGGTTCGAATCCCGGTTCGCCCCGATTAATGTTTCTAGGTTTGTCAGCACCATACCCGTGCTCGTGGGTTTCACCGAAGTGGTAAACGTCTGAGACCTGCATCACTTCGGCCTTTCCTCCCACATCAAGCTGACACGCCGTGATATAACTGGAATACTGTTAAAAGCGGCGTTAAACCTAACTCACTCACTCTGATACACTAGTTATAAACTAGTTATATACAAGTGACACACTGGTTAGATTGCTGTATAATTATTTATCTGTAAAACTTTGGAATGTCTTTGTACATGTATATATTTATCTATATGACACTTTTTTGGATACCACTTCTGTTTTGCTAAGTATGTTTATGAATCTATTTTGTATAATATATGATATAATTTATATAGGAGAATGATTGTTTATAAATTCCCATCCACTATACATATCATTGTAGAAATATGTACTGTTTAAATCATATATGCTGCAACAGTTGTGTGCGTCTCAGTGAGTAGGAGACGGACGGACGAACGGACGGACAGACAGACAGCAGATACTGTCGACTATATATCGCCCCGTCGTTACATGTCGACGGATAAAAAGTCTAACGTGTTTTCTATAAATGCAATGATGATCATCATCAACTATATCGTCATCTCCAAGATTATATTTTTTGGTTTTGAACAACGCCGACAACATGTGCAGTGAATCTTGGCCCATATGCCCACCGACATAATGCGCTGGCGACAATATATGCCGTAACATGGTCTGAACTTCTTTATAATTCTGTGGTTTCACCACAGTCAGCTTGACCTTCCGTATGATTTCACTACTTTAATCCGGGAACCTTGACGATCATCTTTCTGTAATTTAAAAAAAAGTCAATTTACAATATTTTTGGACAGTTAGATACACAACGCCATGCCTCACCTGGAAAAACTGTTACTGCGGTCGGGGAGCCTAGTGGTTAAAGCGTTCGCTCGTCACGTCGAAGACCCAGGTTCGATTCCCGACATGGGTATAATATGTGGAGCCCATTTCTGGTGTCCCCCGCCATGATATTGCTGGAATATTGCTAAAAGCGGCGTAAAACCATACTCACTCACTACTGTATTGCTGCGTCATACATAGCCGATAAACTGTCTGTCTTGATTCTGCTTTATCGCTGGTGGTCCAGTCGTCTAATGCGCCGCAGTTAGATGTATAGAAACCTATGATCGTGGGTTCTAATTCCAGATTCGCCCATTGTAAATATATATAAGCGCAATAATCTTTGACGCAACTTTAAACATCATTTCACCCACCCTACAAAGTGTTTTTGTTTGTTTCGTTATTTACCGCCATACCCAGCAATATTCCTACTATATGACGAGAGCCTGTTCAAATAATCGAGTCTGGACCAGACAAGCCAGTGGTTGACATCATGAACATCAACCTACGCAATAAGGATACGATGACATGCATCAACCAAGTCAGCAAGCCTGACCACCCGATCCCATAAGTCGCTTCTTACGACAAGCAGAAGCCCAACTCTAACCCGGGTCTTCACAGGGACGCTCATTAACGGTGGCGCGTGTAGAATTGCATCCTCTATCTTGCTGGGTCTACTGGTAGTGGGATCGAATCCTACATTCTTTTGATCACGATCTATGGTGTGTCACGACCATACCCGTGGCTTCAACTTTCAAACCACATAAGCTGGTAAGCTCCCATCTAACTCAACTCCTCAATCATTTATGGGTCAGTTTAGTATCCGAGTGATCAAATTGCATAATTTCTCCATGGGACGGTGGGGTAGCCTAGTGGTTAAAGCGTTCGCTCGTCACGCCGTAGGCCCGGGTTCAATTCCCCACATGGGTATACGTGTGGTGTCAGTTATGGTGTCCTCCGTCGTGATAGTGCTGGAATATTGACAGAGCGGCGTAAAACTATAAATCACTCATTTTGTCTCCAAAAGGGGCTGTGGGGTAGCCTAGTGGTTAAAGCGTTCGCCCGTCACGCCGAAGACCCGGGATCGATTCCCGACGTGGGTACAATGTGTGAAGCCCATTTTGGGTTTCCCCCGCCGTGATATTGCTGAAATATTGCTAAAAGCGGCGTAAAATATAGAACTCACTCACATTGTCTCCAAAATAGAAAAATTTGGGTATTCATTTCTTTCTAGTTCCAGATCGGGTTGTTGCTACAAAATGGTCAGATTCTGCAGAAGACTCCAACCTAATACTTTATATGTCATTCATAAATATGCAAGTGCACAAATGAATATATTAGCATCTAATCAAACAAGCAAACACTGATTTCTAAAACAGTTGAATTATCACCGGTTCTCAGCGTCTATTTTTTCTGGATCTGTTTGCTGACAACTTGTAACACAAAACCGGTGCAAAATATTATCTTATTTACAGTAACTTAGAATATACACTTAAAGGAGGGGAAGCCTGTAAGTCCCCTCCCTATATACAAGGGTGCTCTATCTGGCAATGTTTGTTATAGCCAGGGGGTGTTTGTATATAACTGACCTCAGTAAGAGGGAGCAATTGCGCTCACAATAGCAAGGGACCAGTCTAAGAGCTCGCGGGCAGAATCCCAGTTTACCTGGCTTTCCGCCTGGGTGATCAAAGACCAGTGTAATTGAATCCGAGGGCTTTCATGTGACAGGTATGGGGATAAGTGTGAAGAGGGGAGGGAGGGGAGGGGATATCGGGTGGGAGGGGCATTGATTATTGAGGTAAACGGGTGTGGGGTATTATATTTTCTGCGTTCGATGTTAAGATGCTCTTCCCCCGAGGTAATCTGACGGAGGTGGGTCGGGCACCTGTTGCCCTCTCACACCTTGACAAAGTATGATTGATGAGCGGCTCATGAATACACAAAGACATAATCCCCAGCATCCGATAAGTCAGTGAGTGTAAGTTGTGACGTCACGTACTGATCGGTACTCGATCACTGTTTTTGGGAACATTTTATTTTAGAACTTCGAAGACAAGAACTCTATATAAGAAAGAGGTCAAGAATTAACGCGTCATACGAGTTGGAATTGAAAAAAAGGGCAAGAAACTCATGGATATATATTCTAGGTTGGTACACTTTCATCACCAATGAAAATGTGATATATCCTGCTTTAGTTTGTGTAAATCAGTGCCTAAATTCGACCTACTGATCAGTTTGTAGATACATCAAGAGCCGGATATCCACTGATCGATTATTGAAGAATCGAACCGCTCGGGGAGGGTACGTCGTTAAAGGAAGCTATCGTGCTACATCCAAAGACTTGAAGACCTAAAGTGACACGTGACCTAAATACGTCACATTGTAATTCTATATTTGCACACGATACCAGCTGCTGTTATTTATACACATCCTGCTCACAGAATAGTGGGTAGAAAACCTCTCATGTTTAAACTAGCACAATATTCTCGTTTTTGGATTAAACAGCGCTTGGAATGAACGCCCGATAGTTGCTCAGATGCTTGCTCATTCAAGTACTATTCACCATTTTCCATATGATCACCCGATCCCAGTTGATTCGCCAATGGTCGACAGGGGTATTGTTTGTCAGGTAAGGGAGACGTTGTTTTGATGCAGGATTGATAGATATGATGCTATAGAAATTATATTCCGTTGAGGTTTTTAATACAAAGGTTGCAGATAAACGTAATGCTAAGGCTGTGTTGTAAGTGGATTGGTAGATTAATAACAGGTTATATGCAGAGGTTAAATGTGTAATTTTTAGGTTATTTCTGACAAGGTTCTGTGTCTGCTCTCTTCAGAAAAGGCGTGGTTCTTTGTGACAAGGTTTTGTGACCGTGCTCCCTTCAGAAAACTTCTGAACACGTGGTTCTTTGTGATAAGGTTCTGTGACCCTGATCCCTCCTGAACACGTGGTTCTTTCTGACAAGTTTGTGTGACCATGCTCCCTTCTGAACACGTGGTTCTTTTTGACAAGGTTGTGTGACCGTGCTCCCTTCTGAACACGTGGTTCATTCTGACAATGTTCTGTGACCGTGCTCCCTTCTGAACATGTGGTTTTTTCTGACAAGGTTGTGTGACTGTGCTCCCTTCTGAACACATGGTTCTTTCTGGTAAGGTTTTGTGACTGTGCTCCCTTCTGAACACGTGGTTCTTTGTGACAATGTTCTGTGGCCGTACTCCCTTCTGAGCACGTGGTTCTTTCTGACAAGGTTGAGTGACCATGCTCCCTTCTGAACACGTGGTTCTTTTTGACAATGTTCTGTGACCGTGCTCCCTTCTGAGCACGTGGTTCTTTCTGACAAGGTTGTGTGACCATGCTCCCTTCTGAACTTGTGGTTCTTTCTGACAAGGTTTTGTGACCATGCTCCCTTCTGAACACGTGGTTCTTTCTAGTAAGGTTTTGTGACCGTGCTCCCTTCTGAACACGTGGTTCTTTGTGACAATGTTCTGTGACTGTGCTCCCTTCTGAGCACGTGGTTCTTTCTGGCAATGTTCTGTGACCGTGCTCCCTTCTGAACACGTGGTTCTTTGTGACAATGTACTGTGACCGTGCTCCCTTCTGAGCACGTGGTTCTTTCTGACAAGGTTGTGTGACTGTGCTCCCTTCTGAACACATGGTTCTTTCTGACAAGGTTGTGTGACCGTGCTCCCTTCTGAGCACATGGTTCTTTCTGACAAGGTTGTGTGACCGTGCTCCCTTCTGAACACGTGGTTCTTTCTGACAAAGTTTTGTGTCTGCTCCTTTCTGAACACGCGGTTCTTTCTGACAAGGTTGTGTGACCGTGCTCCCTTTTGAACACGTGGTTCTTTCTGACAAGGTTGTGTGACCGTGCTCCCTTCTGAACACGTGTTTCTTTCTGACAAGGGTCAGTATCTGCTCCCTTCTGAACACGTGGTTCTTTCTGGCAAGGTTTTGTGACTGTGCTTCCTTCTGAACACGTGGTTCTTTCTGACAAGGTTGTGTGACCGAGCTCCCTTCTGAACACATGGTTCTTTCTGACCACGTTCTGTTACCTTGCTCCCTTTTGAACACGTGCTTCTTTCAGACAAGGCTATGTGACTTGCTGGTCATATTGTTCTTTCTGACAAGGTCCTGTGAGCATTAACCTGCGGAACAGATAATAGTTAAATGATTAACAACGTACACCCACCATGCTGTTTTATATGCTTCAAAACAGTACGTATACTACAAACTAACAGTATCACATCGCCAGGTGGTTTATCTACAGCGTCAGTGACACTGCTTCCTCGGCACAGCTCCCAGTGAGCCAGAGTAGACAAATCAATGGGACCTATTTCCCAGCACGAGTTTGCACTACGCTGAAGGGTCACAAGTGACAGCGTCGTGTCAGTGTGGCCCGTCCGTGAATAGATCAGTCGTCTTTGATACGGTGGAGATATTTTAATTTGTGGTCAGACGTATTGCCACCGTTTATTGTCCCTCGTTATAGGATCGTTTATCAAATTGAATCAGGGGTCCAATAACTCTCCGTTATATCGACAATACAACTTCAATGGATGTGCATAGTGTGTTTAGAATGTGATTTTCATAGTTATGTTTTTCAGTTAGATCTTTAGATAAAATATGGAAATTTTGAGAGTAATAAAAGCACAAACTCTAAGGTATTTCACTACAGCGAATGGGTCTAGAATACTCTTATTATACCTGTAGCAGTTGTGTCATCTTGATGACCCAATGCCTGCCTATCCTACCTTCTGAAAGTTGATTCCAGGTATGTATGACGAACTACATATGCTTTAGCTAACTGAATACCGTCTCGGTGATATGTGGTGGTTTTGAGTAGGCTGGGGCATTACACCGTTTTACACCGATTATGGACTTCGTATGGGCAGGAGAGGCTTTTAACGCCGTTGTACATTTATTAAGGGCGTCATATGAGCAGGATAGGCTATTGACACTATTTTACATTTATTGAGGGTGCCCAAGGTACTTCTGTTTGTCGTAAATACAGACGGCAAAACCATTTCCATAATCAGAAATCAGTGTTAAAGTGTCCATTAAAAGATTCATAAACATTTGTTTATTAATCATTATCAAATAGTGATGATATCAGGTGTTAGCGAAAAGGTGAGGTAAGACACGAATAAAAGGAGAATCGGATGGTCAGATTGTGTGATACTGACTGACTGCTTTTAGTCACCGGTTTGTGTGGTCCACACTCGACGTCCTGTAGACGCAGTATTGCTGCCTGCACCGAAAAACAACATTACCATCAACTAAATAATGACAAAACCATTTATATAGGGTAAATCACGTGTACTGCCACCACTGATGCCATGATATATATGATGCATCGTGTACACAACCAGTACCAGTGCATTGATGTATATTATCTATTACATTACACGTATACAATAATCCATGTCATCATATTTTTTTATTTATCATTTATTTACATACATAAAAGCCACGATTATATAATGTGCCGTTACAAACCCACGTGACTACGGGACGGGGTGGGAAGTGGGGGTGGTGGGGGTGGGGTGTGGGGTTTGGGTGGGGGTGTGGGGGGTGTCGGGGGGGGGGGGGGGGGGGGGACATCGAAAATTGATGGGAAGGGAGGAAGTGAGAAGGGGTGAGATATAAAGTTATACATGCATAATTTCTAAATATATTTGATCGCTATAATAATGATCAGGTCGACTTAAATTTTTATCATAATTTCTCAATGTAGGATATGTGGCCTTCACTATATATGAGAAAATAAAGAAAAAGAAGTCATAAATTGTTTATTTAACATCCAACGCGTAAACCACAACAACTAATGCAGTTATGTATATCAACTATCGCGTATACTACCAACACTAATGTCATGATGCATATCAACTATCGTCTGTATTTCAATCACTCATGTCATGATGCATATCAACATTCGCGTATACTCCCAACCTCAATGTCATGATGCATATAATCTATCCCGTATACTACCAACACTGCCATGATGTATCGTGAATGGGTGAACTGGGTTTAACGCCGCTTTTGGCAGTATTCCAGTTATATCATGGGGTATCATCTATCGTGTATACTACGTTTCACAACCACTACCTTTTTCAGTAAAATCACACATGACTTCTACCAAGGAGGATGCAACTGTCTTTTCTAGAATGGCTCCAGGCGAGCACTCGTCCTCATCACTGACTACACACACAGCCTACGTCGATTCAACCATGAACAAACCATTCAAACAAGGGCCGTGAAAGATGAGGAGAACCCACTCGGAGAAGGGAGATATTAAAAGGTGAAACAGCTGCAGTGCGCAATTAATTTTTGGGAAAGATTGTCCAAACAAACATTTGTAAAGCACATCTGGGACAAAAATGCTAAATTACAAGTGTCCCTCCCTGCACGTCCTAGACGCAGTGATTTCCTTCTCCCAACTGAAGAGTTCGGCCTCTCGTCTGAGATCACGTTCTCGCACCATTCAGCGAGATGTTAACGTTTGAACTCTGTCAAATTGAGGTGTTAATTTCCTATGACAACTCTTGTATAATTTCCCCAAGCGTGACTTTTTATCCCATGCATGGCGGTTTCAGCACGTGCTTCCTGGTCTCGCCATTAGGTGGCGCTGCCAGATGTCACTGACGGCTACTAGAGGGCGCGGTATGAATACAGGGAATGTCTGTTACTGTTTGCGACTATACGTAATATGTCTGCAATGTAGAGGAAAACGTCGAAATCTTACGTTTGTCTTTGTTTCGAAAACAACTTAAACAAATTTCACTTACTGTGAACTCACATGAATAGTTGTTGACCTTTAAGGTTTTAAAATTCTAGCTTGCAAAAATCAACTGTCAATTCACTAAAATTTCGAACAAATGACTTTAATATAAACACTTGGAAATAATGTACGTAAAATGTATTAGTGGTAAGTGGTAGACGTCTAAGACCTGCAACGCTTCGTGCATATAACTGGAATAGGCGGCGTTAAACCCAGCTCCCTCACTCACCCACTGCTTTTCAGTATGAAGAATTTCCTAAGAAGGTATGGTACCTGTCATGCATTTGAGACACTGATCTCAACAAACCGCTCTTTTACTCTTACCGTGGCACTGGACCAGAGTGCAAGTCCATCATGCATCAAAGTGCCTTTGGAAAAAGCCACGATTTCATAAAAAAAACATTCAAACTAAAATATATGTTTGTGTTTTCCTTTCGTCTTGATTAAGTGAGTAAGTGAGTATTGTTTTACGCCGCTTTTAGCAATATTCCAGCAATAGCACCTGGGGGACACCAGAAATGGGCTGCACACATTGTAACCATGTGGGGATTCGAACCCGGGTCTTCGGTCTACATAAAAAAGGCATAAAAGGCGAACTATCAGTGAACATTATATGAACGGATAACATGCCAATTACATATCACTGAGCGTTATGCCGCGATCGATGTCGATTGTAAATACAGCCACAACCAAACTATTAATACTGTCATTCCTTTTGGGGTCGAGTACAAAGTTTGTATTTATCAAAGCCGGTTTAGCAAAGCGCCGAGAAAAGATAACGTCATTCAAAATTAACACAACTCACATTTTTTCCAATGTGTCCAACAACGCTTCACCCTCAAACACATTGATCAACTATTAAAACCGTTATGAAGACAAACTATGAGGTTTGAATACGTAGTGTGTGTTCATCACAACCGGGCGGCCAAAGCGCTCAGCTAACAGAACGTCAAAATTTAAACAATTGATTCCAATGTGTTCAACAGCACACTAACCATCAAACACATTGATAAACTATTAAAACCATTATAAAGGCACCTTTGATGGTTGAATACTAAGTATTTATTATCCAAAGGGTTACAATGTGCGCTCGTGCAAGTATCACAAGTGTATTGTTTTACTCTTTCGGGCAGTATTGGTGACGTCATTCGAATTATATTGTGACATAAGGGTCGGAATGACGTCACACTAGAAACGTTGTCATATCTGACGATTGTTGACGTCATTCGACAATTATGGTATTCTAAGACGGCGGTCTTTGATCAGTGCATTTTTTAATGGGGAGCTCAAAACGACTTGGAAATACATGTAAGGGGTAATAAAGAAATAATTACACTCGCTCTCGTTCGGGTAAAGCAAGAATTTTGACACTTGTTTAGTAAAACCAGTATGACATATTCTCGAATGATAATGTCTATGTGTTTTATCAAACCCGGACAGCCAAAGCGCTGAGTAAGATAAGCCATGCACAATTTGCACAACTCACATAAATTCTTATGCGTCCAACAGCGCACTAAACCTCAAACACATTGTCTAACTATTAAAACCATTATGACGACAACCTTTGAGGGCTGACTACAAAGTATGTATTTATCAAAACCGGACAACCAATGCGGCGAGCTTAGATAACGCAATGTAACACAAACGCAACACACGGTGATTCCTATGTGGCCAACAGTATACTACGACAACCCCAAACACATTGTTCAACACACACGAGTTATTGTGCATCAGCGTGGATTACGGTGTTATTTATTTAGGATATACCTAGTTTGTGCCTTAGAGACCACGTGGTCTCGTAAACATCTCCTTTGACGAGGGATATGTGTGTACATACTTACAGAAACTCCTTCTGACGGTGGCATTTGCAGGTATGGGCCGACGTTATCGTATATTTTTAAAGGTTTAACAGGTAATGCAGTAAAAGAGAAACTGATTTATCTTTTACTTCCAAAAGGGCTTCCGTGACACGGCGAGATGCTTAAAAGAAACGTGACATGTTGTTAGGTTAATGTGAGGGCGTTATAATGAGGTGAATTGTTGAAGCAAGGACGTAATGATATAATGAGACTTATATGTACATTAATACATAAACGACATGCTATAATGAGGCATATCTAATTACGTAGATCGATGCTCATGATGTGAATCACTGGATTGTCTCGTCCAGATTCGATTATTTACGGACCGTCGTCATATAGCTGGAATATTGCTGAATACGGCGTTAAACAACAAACAAACAAACAAACAAACAAACAAACAAACAAACATAAACGTTAAGCTAGATGTTAAGAATGTTAAAATTGGTCCTATCTTGTCTTATGGTATATGATCTGTTTATACATCTTGTTGTAATGAGACCTATCTAATTGCGTGGATCGATGACCATGATGTCAATCACTGGATTATCTCGTCCAGACTCGATTATTTACAGACCGCCGTCTTATAGCTGCAATATTACTGAGTGCGGCGTTACAAATTGATATTCATCATTAGTTTTCTTGGGGACACAAGTTTTCAAAATAGTTTATGTACATCTTAAACCAGATGGACCGATCATACTATACAAAGTAAATCCACGTGTAACAGTAAGATTGATTAAGAATAGGTACAATAACCCCACGTGTTTCTGTGTGCATAGTTTGTACAATAGATCCATGTCACTGTAACATATTTACACCTGAGTTATGAAGTTTGTCTATTTTAAATCAGATGGACCACTTAATACCATACACAGTAAATGCACGTACCACTGGATTATTAATATTATATAAAATAAATCCTCGTGTCACAGCAAGCATAATATGATATACAATAAACCCATTCTTACGGTAAACATAACAGTATTTGCAGCAAATATATAAATTTAAATGTATGTATGTATGTAACAGTAAATGCACTACAATCATAATTAAATCCATGTCTTAATACGATTAAATCAGTATGGCATTCCGAGCAAATAAACATAAGGTCGTCAATAAAGCTTCCCATGTGTACACCCTATCTATACAGAACGGCAATGCCATGTCCATAATCATAAATATATAATATATACGCCAGAGAATAATCAGTCTCGTTATCTGATAGAAGCAGAATCCATTGTACGATTTCCACTATATCCTGCCCTACCCGTGGTACCATCACAAACACGTGCAAAGGCCAGTCAATAGTTCGACTGAAAATAACGCCGGAACACACGCTATTTTAGGCACTGATGCGTGAAATAGGAAAATTTCAGCAATATTATGAGTGTCTCCGTGCACTATGTAGCTCTATGTACCATACTGTACGAGCATTCCGTAGCTACTATTAACTCAGTCTGTTTCGTCGGAGAAATATTACACACATCAACCAGGGTATACATTATATACAGTATATACAGTATATACAGTATATAAACTATATACATTATATACATAGTAACTTGTATAGGTAATAAGCTTCTGTCCGATCGCCCATGGCTTCTTTCTTTTCTTTCTGGCTATAGTAAAAATAAACTCTAGGTAGCCTGTCTGGTTAGCCTAAAGTTATAGCTACCGGGCTGCAATAAATAAATCTTCCTCCCCATCTGAAAATAGTGTCCATTTGAAAAGTAGGACCGCTTGTTATTCAGTTATAACAGCTTACAAGAAAAAGACGACTTTTCTCGACGGTATCCGAATGCATCCTTTCGATCTTGACTCAATTTGAAACTCGAACGTTATTGAAACTTAAAACATTTTTTTTGTGGGCTACCAGATGTCTCCTTGTATTTGGTGGGGTCAAAACCTGGCTCGTAAACAATACCCATCTGGTTGTCTGGCTAGTGCTGTTGAAAAAATATTTCACAAACTGATTATAACCAATTGATAACCATTTTAATGTTCATGATAATAATGGCTACTAGGGTCAATTCGCACGGGGAATGTGACTGCTGCATTGCCAACCTTGTCATACAGAACCAAATTTGTAAATAATAGTTAAAATTGTATGTAACACCTCTGTGATATGTACTATAGACCTGTGGCATCTAGAGCACATATGAAGATTGATTGACTGATAACAAGTTCTTGGACACCGTTCCGGGTATGACACAATGCTCAAGGTGTGGTCCTGAAACACGTGTCCAGGTGTATCAAGTATCTGTTCTGCCCTGTTATCGGTTCAATGGTCATATCTTTACGAAAACAGACTTTACTTCACTCATGATGCCTTGGCTGTGCCCCTTGTCCTGCTTAAGGCTGTATGATCATCACGTTTCTTCCAATGGTCACTGTGTATTTGATATGATTGATGATAAATTGCCAGGAAAAGTAAAATAAAACATACACTTGAAAATTGGACTTCTTTGAGATGCATTTAGAAGTTGGAGTACTAAGTAAGGATAAGATATATGGATGAAGAATTTCTTTATTACAATTAGGCTCCTAATTGTAATATAGAAGTTGTTCATCCATATATCTTATCTTTACTTGAAAACTGGATTTAACCAAAACATTACAAAGGGTATATAAATGTTATTAGGCTGGTAACAGTCGCCGAAACACTGCAGACTGTTTGATTGGCATTCTAGAAGTAGGTGAGTAAGTAAGAAAGAAGATCTAATCGAGAGAGGGACTATTTTAATTAGGATCCAATCAGCTTGTCACAACTGTTTAATCCTTATTCTCACTGTACATCTGGCTTCATTACCCGTGTGCTTCATTACCCATGTGCTTCACTACCCGTGTGCTGCATTACCATGTGCTTCACTACCCGTGTGCTTCATTACCCGTGTGCTTCATTACCTATGTGCTTCATTACCCATGTGCTTCACTACCCGTGTGCTTCATTACCCGTGTGCTTCATTACCCGTGTGCTTCACTACCCGTGTGCTTCATTACCCGTGTGCTTCATTACCCGTGTGCTTCATTACCCGTGTGCTTCCTACCCGTGTGCTTCATTACCCATGTGCTTCACTACCCGTGTGCTTCATTACCCGTGTGCTTCACTACCCGTGTGCTTCATTACCATGTGCTTCACTACCCATGTGCTTCATTACCATGTGCTTCACTACCCGTGTGCTTCATTACCCGTGTGCTTCCTACCCGTGTGCTTCCTACCCGTGTGCTTCATTACCCGTGTGCTTCCTACCCGTGTGCTTCATTACCCGTGTGCTTCACTACCCGTGTGCTTCATTACCATGTGCTTCACTACCCGTGTGCTTCATTACCATGTGCTTCACTACCCGTGTGCTTCATTACCCGTGTGCTTCCTACCCGTGTGCTTCACTACCCGTGTGCTTCATTACCCGTGTGCTTCCTACCCGTGTGCTTCACTACCCGTGTGCTTCATTACCCGTGTGCTTCCTACCCGTGTGCTTCATTACCCGTGTGCTTCATTACCCGTGTGCTTCATTACCCGTGTGCTTCATTACCCATGTGCTGCATTACCATGTGCTTCATTACCCATGTGCTTCACTACCGTGTTCTTCATTACCCGTGTGCTTCACTACCCGTGTGCTTCATTACCCATGTGCTTCATTACCTGTGTGCTTCATTACCCGTGTGCTTCATTACCCATGTGCTTCACTGCCCGTGTGCTTCCTACCCGTGTGCTTCATTACCCGTGTGCTTCATTACCCGTGTGCTTCATTACCCGTGTGCTTCATTACCATGTGCTTCATTACCTGTGTGCTTCACTACCCGTGTGCTTCATTACCCATGTGCTTCATTACCTGTGTGCTTCATTACCCGTGTGCTTCATTACCCATGTGCTTCACTACCCGTGTGCTGCATTACCATGTGCTTCACTACCCGTGTGCTGCATTACCCGTGTGCTTCACTACCGTGTTCTTCATTACCTGTGTGCTTCACTACCCGTGTGCTTCATTACCCATGTGCTTCACTACCCGTGTGCTGCATTACCCGTGTGCTTCATTACCCATGTGCTTCACTACCGTGTTCTTCATTACCTGTGTGCTTCACTACCCGTGTGCTTCATTACCCATGTGCTTCATTACCTGTGTGCTTCATTACCCGTGTGCTTCATTACCCATGTGCTTCACTACCCGTGTGCTGCATTACCATGTGCTTCACTACCCGTGTGCTTCACTACCCGTGTGCTTCATTACCTATGTGCTTCATTACCCATGTGCTTCACTACCCGTGTGCTTCATTACCCGTGTGCTTCATTACCTATGTGCTTCATTACCCATGTGCTTCACTACCCGTGTGCTGCATTACCATGTGCTTCACTACCCGTGTGCTTCATTACCTGTGTGCTCCCTACCCGTGTGCTTCATTACCCATGTGCTTCACTACCCGTGTGCTTCATTACCTGTGTGCTCCCTACCCGTGTGCTTCACTACCGTGTGCTTCCTACCCGTGTGCTTCATTACCCGTGTGCTTCATTACCCATGTGCTTCACTACCCGTGTTCTTCATTACCCATGTGCTTCACTACCCATGTGCTTCAATACCGTGTGCTTCACTACCCGTGTGCTTCATTACCCATGTGCTTCACTACCCGTGTGCTTCATTACCATGTGCTTCACTACCCGTGTGCTTCATTACCCATGTGCTTCACTACCCGTGTGCTGCATTACCATGTGCTTCACTACCCGTGTGCTTCATTACCCGTGTGCTTCACTACCCGTGTGCTTCATTACCCATGTGCTTCACTACCCGTGTGCTTCATTACCCGTGTGCTTCACTACCCGTGTGCTTCATTACCCATGTGCTTCACTACCCGTGTGCTTCATTACCCTTGTGCTTCATTACCTATGTGCTTCACTACCCGTGTGCTTCATTACCCATGTGCTTCACTACCCGTGTGCTTCACTACCCATGTGCTTCACTACCCGTGTGTTTCACTACCGTGTGCTTCATTACCCGTGTGTTTCACTACCGTGTGCTTCATTACCCATGTGCTTCACTACCCGTGTGCTTCATTACCCGTGTGCTTCATTACCCGTGTGTTTCACTACCGTGTGCTTCATTACCCGTGTGTTTCACTACCGTGTGCTTCATTACCCGTGTGTTTCACTACCGTGTGCTTCATTACCCATGTGCTTCACTACCCGTGTGCTTCCTACCCGTGTGCTTCATTACCCGTGTGTTTCACTACCGTGTGCTTCATTACCCGTGTGTTTCACTACCGTGTGCTTCATTACCCGTGTGCTTCACTACCCGTGTGCTTCATTACCCGCGTGCTTCACTACCTGTGTGCTATTTGTTATTCTCACTGTACATTTGGCTTCATCCAATTATCTGTATGTTACTTGTTATCGATTACCTGTTGTTGTATATGCTGCGTACCACATGTCATACATATATACCTCTCATCACTTGTCACTCGAGCTTGATACCGGTGTAAGAATCTACATCGAAACGTGGATGTATCCAATAAACTAGATGTTGTTATCCATAAAGTTGTACGTTGAGGTTACACCATCCAAGACCTCAGTAAAGCTTTCAAAACGTTTTATGGTAGACATTTGGGGGACATTTCCAAATTTGATGCATCAGTGACAAAAAGTATGTCCGATGCAATTCCCTTTTTGACTTGTCCCATATGTTCCCATGTTTTTTTTCAGTTGAACAATTGACTTGCCTTTACATGTGTTTGTGACGGGTGCCAGCGATGGGGCAGGATACGCTCACCTTTTCGCGAACACCTGGTATCATTACTATTTGATAGTGATTCATAAACACATGCTCATGATATATAGTCGGAGTTGTACAATCGACGCTTGATTGACAGTACGTCATGTTGCTTTCATTTTGATGAGGCATCTTAAAATAGTTAAAGTTAAATTAAGATTTCAAATACGATCACTGTACTATGCTTATGTTGCGGTGGAAGCGTTCAACTAAAAAACAAACCTATATTATGACATAATACTTTGAATTGGTACCTATGACTAGTGTAACAGAGAACGTGTTGTTTATTAAGTAATTATTTTTAAAAAGTAATTAATCTGATGAACATATCAACACAAATATGTTTCATATAAAGCTCTCCACGACAAATTAACTTTGTAAAAAACTAATCTCCCGGACCCTAGAGCATGCTAAAACAAGGAATCCAACTCAATTCTGGAATGATTTGTCAAGTGAAAATTAAGCATTGTTCTGGACGCCATTTGAATTTAATTTTTTATTTTGTAGATATATATTTCTTAATTGAGAAAAATGTAATTCTGTGACAAACTGTGAGTCTAGTTAAAAAGTAGATTGTTTAAGCATGACGTAAAGGACGATTCAGAGCAATGTCTGACTCATTCTTGGACCTGTGTCGAATTCAGCTTAATCTGTACGACCAGCCCGAGTATAGAGTGCAGGGGATTACCAAGGTAAAGGACCGTTTGTTCGTTACTGACTTTTAATGGCGACTGATTACAGTGTTGTCAGGCTTATGCAATATTGGCGCCAGGGGCCCACGGCAAATTATTTCTACCCAGGAACAAAGTGACCGTTGTTAGCTAAACCAACATGATTCCAACGTGGTAATCTGAAAATCAAGCAACATTGGGGTATCAAATCGGCGTTTGTTTGTCGGGGCACGCAGGCCAAGATGCTATACTAGAGATCACTCGCCATATTGTTCCCGCTCATTGAGGAAAATACGCCGGCTTTAATGTCGAGCTCAGACGGAGGACTAGAAAGGCGGTCTGACACTTATGTAATGGTTGTTCCCAAAAAGTCATCGAAATGGTTGAATGTGTGATAATTATAAAAGCTATTCCTTCTTCCACACCGCTCTTTCTACCAACACGTCCGAGCAATTTTAACAGCCACGTTAAAAAACCCCGGCCTATCCCGCATGCCTTACGCCGGCACTTCAAAGGCGCCAAAACGAGGCTCTCATTTAGTGCGGAGTTGTCTAATTTACTGCGGGGCTGTACTTTACAGTTTGGAGAGAGATCTAACGTGAGCTCTTTGCAAAACAAACTCTAAAGATTTCCGCCTTTTTTCCGAAAGCCATTCATGGCTGTATCTGGCGGTATGGAGCTACGCACGTGAGCGCAGTCGTCTGCTTTGAAGTGCCCCGATCAGTAGAAGCGATGTAACACAGGGAGATTATTCCGCCAGTCAGTGCGCAGTGATATGCTTGTGATTTGACTACACAGCTTCTGCACGCTACACAGTTCTAAGGACCATGCTGATACACTTCAAATTTTTACAGTGTTATGCTTATTTTAGTGAGATACCGCATTCGTCTCACGTAAATATTTGCGTTGTATTTCCAGTGTCATTGACACAAGCAGAAGTCATTCTGTTTCGATTTTCTTTGATTTTCGATAAAAACACGCCTAAGTGCTTCCTAGTTCACTACACCTCGATTTAACTTGAAATTCAGCAGATCTAGGATCTATCTACATTACTTCACGTATCAGGTGATATGCAATCCATCCATCTATCTATCTATCTATCTATCTATCTATCTATCTATCTATCTATCTATCTATCTATCTGTGTCTGTCTGTCTCTGTATGTATGTATGTATGTATGTATGTATGTATGTATGTATGTATGTATGTATGTATGTATGTATGTATGTATGTATGTATGTAACTACACACATAAAAAACAAACAAACAAACAAACAAACAAACACACACACACACACACATGTATGTGTGGATAAAAGAGTTTTGACAAGCACGAATATCTGGACCTGTTTTTTGTGTATATTTAATACTTATACACCTGATGAAATCACTAATTTATATATATATATATATATGTGCATGCGATGTCTGCCTGTCTGTCTCTATGTATGTATCCTGTGTATGCATTGTCGACAATGTGACCTTGAAAGCAAATATAACTTGACTAGAACCAGGTAAAACCGGTGAAACGCTTTATTACCCGATCTGTATTTTACTTAAGCAAGCCTATAAACAACTTCATTATTCAATAAATACCGTCACGATAAAGCACAAATTGTAAACTTAAAAACGTGTCATATGGCGTGATTGTTATATACAATTGCATTAAAAGTGTAAACTATACCCTTATAACCACACGTTTAAGTTTAAATTAACACAGCCTGACTCCTAAAAGTTATTCACAAAGTATTCTGTCCCCAAATCAGGTATCAATCACTTGCTTGGCGTGACTGTAGAGCGTTCCCAGTTGAGGCTTGGACGAAACGTTACAGACGCTACCGTGTCACCCCTCTGCTAAGTGCGAAGCCAACAAGTCAATCAAAGCACTGCGACTCATCAAAACGAAATTAACGGGTTAACCAAACACAACCAAGTGATCCAACCGAAGAGGCGCAATCGTCCTCGACAGATCTTTATGTAATTGGCATTTGATCGGTTTGGTCCGTCACCTTAAGTGTAAAGCAATCGGGACAAGTCAACATAAAGTGGCCTGATGGGGATCCGAAGTCACGACTCGACGTAATGTTAGAGACGGGAAGACGTTACCGGCGGCCATTACCTATGACCGTTTGGAAACGCAGGATTTGACTGCAGACACTGGTAATGAGGACTTGCAGAAATGTGTCAAGCGTTTAATTATCCCGACGTTTTTTTCACAAAAAGACCAGCCTGTCCACGAAACCACGAGTGAGGTTGGTATAGACCCTGTTTAACTAACACAGGCGACGTTGTGTGTGTGAATGTTGTCCAGATTGCGCTGACTTATGGGCGTCCAGCGTAGAGCGTGTTCTGCGCCGTCTTGTCAACGTGAAATAGACGTCGGATGAACGCTTTCGTTTGTTGACGACCATTTAAGTTAGGAACACCAGTTTTATAAAGGAAATACAAAATTTGGACCAGATATGAGTGCACTTTTGTTTATTTTCGTATTGATGGGAAGGTCGATGGTCACAATGAAAATGAGAACGGTCAACAGCCGGTTGGTAGCAGGAATATATTGCCATATGGTTTGTTTGTTTGCTGTTTAACGCCGCACTTAGCAATATTCCAGCTATATCATATGACGGTGGTCTGTAAAATAATCGAGTCTGATTCAGACAATCATGTGATTGACATCATGAGCATCGATCCACGCAATTGGGATCGATGACATGCATCAACCAAGTCAGCGAGCCTGTCAACCCGATCCCGTTAGTCGCCATTTACGACACGCATAGTCGCCTTTTACGGCATGTATGGGTTGCTGAAAACCTATTCTACCCCGGAATCTTCACGGGCCTATTGCCATATGGAAACATTATCACAACCATATTGCCATATGGGGTTAGGGTTGTGATAATGTTTCCTTAACCTTTTTTGAAAATATATTTTCCTCTATTCTTAAATATGAAACTTCAATGCCAGAGAATAACCATTCTCGATTATCCGACAAAACATATTCCATCGGTGAAAATTATAGGAATGGATCGATGAAAATCAGTGGCGACACCAGGTGTTCGAGACAGAAAGAAAATAAATTGTCACATGAGGATTGAACTTGGGAAGGATTTTGCGAAAACTTAGTTAAAATGAAAGGATCACTGAAAATCAGTGAGTGAGTGAGGGAATTTAACGCCGCTTTTAACAGTATTACAGTTATAACGCGGCGTGTCAGCTTAATGTGGGAGGAAAGCCCGAAGTGGTGCAGGTCTCAGATGTTTACCACTACGGTGAAACCCACGAGCACGGGTATGTTGCTGACAAACCTAGAAACATAATCGGTGCAAACCCACAATCATAGGTTTCTGGCGTGCACATGGGACGCAACTCTGCACAGCGAATCGCGGCGCCTTAGGCGACTGAGCCTCCCAATGCTGCCCCCCTTAAAAATCAGTGGTGACACCAGGTGTTCGCGCAAAGAGTTAGCATGTCCTGTCCTGAACGGTCAAAAAACACCCCAGCTAGGATATGCAATGACTTATCGGTTATGGCATATTTCAATGTTTAAGACCCGTGAAGATCCGGGTTAGAATAAGTCTTCAGCAGCCCATGCTTGACGTGAAAGGCGACTATGCTTGTCGTAAGAGGCGACTCACGGGATCCTGTAGTCAGGCTTGCTGACTTGGTTGATGCTTGTCATCGTATCCCAATCTCGTCCAGACTCGACTGTTTAGAGATCGCCGTCATATAGCTGGAATATTGCTGAGTGCGGCGTTAAACAAACCAAACCAAACCATATAATGTTTAAGGTGTATATACTTGCATTCAAGGTGTATGCATGCACGCTGCATGCATCAATAATTGCATTACCCTTATTTACCAGTGACACGGACTCGCGTGTATTTTTCGACAAGAGTACAGAAATATGAGACATCCGTGGCATCCAACAGAAATTGTAAACAACATGAACGTCAACACCGTTGGAATGAACAAAGTTAATTTTCAGCAAGTAAAACATTTTTAGCTATAATTTAAACATTTTATTCCACCCACATAGAAATATTCTTCTGTTTTTCATGTCACCGTCAAACACTTTCCCACCCAAATTCCCCCTCCTTCACTTGAAATTTCAGTCTCGTGGCCATTGAAGCTGTATCAGGTAGTTGTGCGCATGCGCCTCTCCCAACTCTCCTCGTGCTTCGCAAACCCGAAGTCAACCTAAAGATTCGTCGACCCTCAATCATCTGCGGCATCGGGATGTTTCGAGCGGATATTCCCCGAGTTGTCATTTACAGAATGTGGACTTGGCAAAGTCAACATCTCGCCGCAGTTAATAAGAGGCAACATCTTGGGTCGGTCGACTGTTCGAGATGAAAGGGTGACGTTGACTTAGATCTAAGATCAGACCAGTCGCAGACATGCGTACAATGTGCCTTTATTAATGCTTGATGGCGAAGGATTTAAAGGATAAATTCCCAACGACCTCAGTAAACCTTAAAGACTGTTAACAAACTCGCCTGTGTCCTAACCAGCGGAGGATTATTGAAATATTGCATACCTCCGACATTGGACCACACGGGAAGGCATGTGTGACGTCACAGCTCGTGCTGAACGTGCAGTGAACTTGTTGCCGTCTTCTTCGCGGACTGAATCAGACTGGGCTACCGTTTGGTCTTCAGCTATGGCACATTTGATGTGGTTAGGGATGACTGGTACGCTAGCGACATTGTCATGCTATATCCCACGTTGAGGCTTTACTGCATGTACAGAGAGTGACGGCCCCCAAAGACTGGACAGCATATCAAAGTCTTCCTCCATGGCGTTGTTAGAATGAAACTATTTAGGAAGGAAACACTTAAAGGGTTAGTGGCCTTATTGGTGGTCTAAATGAGAAGTTTGTTCTTGAAGAATATTTCTGAAGTTTTTACTTATACGGGAGACCCAGATTGATATTTTATTTAAAGCATTAATTGGTAACACTCGGCACGTTCTTTTAAAAAAAACCCCAACAACTTATACTACCGTTATTTTGAAAATGCTAAACTATTTAATCACGATGAATTCCTGTACCCTGAAATGCATATATTGTCCTTGCCTCTCCCACGGACCTATATAACTCTCCATAAGGATTGTCTGAACAAAGTCAAGAGTGACTTTTAAAACCAGTATTTTTATCAACGAAAGATTGAATGATTCTGAAAAACGTAATTATGAAAGCAATGGAATAAATATTGTTATAATGTTAAACGCTCCAGACAAATAACCCGGATATTTTATAGTCATGATAATTTGCATATTTATCTGTGTTTGTGTACACAAATTAAATGCATCCTTTTTCAGACATGACAATATTATTTCAATTAAACGTTAATTCCCACGAATCTCTCTGGAACACGGTCCCAATTATAAACGTAAAACGTCAACGCCTTGGAATAAAAAAAAGTATTTTTAAGCCACCGAAACAAATTCCATCGGGCGCTAATGGGAACACAGCGGTAAAAAAGTATATGAATGTAGCACTGAAAATCAGTACTGACACCAGGTGTTCGTGAAATGGTGAGCATATCCTGCTCTACCTGTAAATAATGTCCGGTTGCCACATTCTTATGTGACCCATCTAACCTCAGACAAAAATATACATTGCTTTTTAAAAACGTATTGCACAAGATGGCTTGACACTTTAAGATTTTATGATTTCTCTAAGTATGTGTCGCACTAATCTTTCGCGATATTTGTCACATCTCGCGTTATCTCGCGTGACTATCGTCTAGCGGTGGTGAAAGGCCAGAGTTTACAATTAGAGATAACAAACAAAGGGATACGTGGCCCGCGTTCTACAGGTGTGAAGATAGGAGTAATCCCAGAGATTACTCCACAAGTGTTCCAACACTTTATTAAAAGAACATCACTCTTTGTGTAAATCCGTGTCGCGCTATCTCCACTTACATATAAACATACATCCTGTTGATGGCTTTCTACGTATTTGTTTGAGTAACGCCTAACCTAGCGAGGGGCGTGTTTGACGGATTTTATTATACAATGATGTTGGACTTGGGAATATCATAGAGACCCTGTTTATCCAGCCCCGTCCCGTCGGGACAACTGCGGTTGTGACCATGTCCATAAACCATGGAGGTATTTTTTTTTATTGAGATACCAACTTTTATTGACTAGACATGTTTATATTGTGTACACAGAAGTATAAACGTAATAATTCTAATGTTTACAATATAAGTAGTTCATTGTTTGTCACGGTATTATTTCGAATTATTTTCATAGGTTTATTTTCAAGGTTTGTACGTGGACATAAGATTAAAAGAGTATAAATAAAGGAAATACCTCTCCCGTTTTTGCGAATAACATTATTTTTTGTCGCTTAAGATAAGAAAAGGTGTAGAAATCGTTTCGTTTAAATGTCACTCATTTCACTGTTCAGCAATTGAAGAAATGTACATCAAAAGATTCTTAAGTCGTTTGTGTATCATGGATTAAGTTAATCCAATTCCAAATAGGACAAACCTTTATTTGCTTTAATGGCCAGGTGAAAGATGCAATAATTCAGAGTAGATTTAAGTATCGCTCGACAGACGCACAAGAAAAGCATTCTTTGTAATGTAATAAATAGCCGGACCTACAAGCAAACGTATTTATACAAAGGTTGTTGAAAGGGATCTTATATGAATACAGACACTGTATTGATCTCGTGTTAGATTTATGGTCGTGTGTATAGGAATAGGCAGAGGAAGATTTGTATGCTAAACTGGAGTTTGTTCTTCTCATAAACAGAGCATACTTTGAGAAGAAGCAATGGACATGTCAAGTTGACCTTTCGGGGATTTCAAACGACACGAAATATTGACCTAATCATTGGGTCCCCATTTCTGTCAAAAGCGATCAGGACGAAACTCTAACGGAAAATTGTTTTCAAGACATTGCCCTCAAAGCAATAGCGTTTTAAAGGGGAAATTGAATGTAGTGGAACCAGCGCTGAAGTTTAAAACAGTTTATTCATTATAAAATTTCAAAATTATTCTCTGCATGTATACTGACAAGCGACGAGGCCCTTGGTATATCGACGTCTCCCATGACGACCATAACGGGGAAGCGAGGGCGCTGCTGCCACGCTGGAATGGTAACCAGCGTTGCGTTAACAATTAGGCGAGACTGTACTACCCCTGTGTTCAGTGTTCCAACCAAACTTCGTTGTACTTGAGACCGCCTCCGTGGTCTAGTGGTAGAGCGGTCCGGGGTTCGATCTCCGACCGCGTCATATCAAAAGATGGTAGCTGTTGTTACCCTGTCTGGCGCTCGGCATCAAGGGGCTAAAACAAGGACTGGTCGGCTCGGAGTCAGTATACTGTGTCTGAGGGGGGTATTCATGTTAAACTGCGCCATGGTATCTCAGTGAGCTAGCACTATAAATCGGCATCAGTCCGGACTAGTACAAGCAGCCACACAAACACACACACGTACATGCACGTCGCTATATGAGTGCAATAATCTTGGACGCGACGTTAAACCTAATTTCACCTCACCTCGTTGAACTTGAGGTATCCAGCAATCTTCCTTATATACATCTAGAGATATGCAAAGCGTCCCTTATTCGTTTTGTCTATATCCCGAACATCTATTAATGTTTTGATGATTTCAGATGATTTTAAAGAGCGTCATTCGACTCTCGCTCAAAAGTTGTTTGATCAGGGTTATACATTCAAAGCATCAGTAAAGCTTCCAAAAACGTTTCACAGTTGACATGTGGACATTTACAAATTTCACGCACCAGTGACCATAATTATACCGATGCAACTACCATATGTCCTGTGTTTCAGGTAAACGATTGACTTGCCTTTGCGTGTGTTTGTGACAAGTGCTACCGCTTCACCTTTTCGCGAACACCTGTATCATTACTAGTTGATGCTGATCTTTAAACAGATGCTGATGATATAATCGGAATCATACAATGGACTCTGCTTTAAGTAGAGATGTCTTGTGATCATGGAAATGTTTTTTGTCGCTTTTAATAGGACAGCTGACATGACACCGATGCCATGTTAAAAAATGTATAAGATACCACAATATCTGAAGAAGAACTGGAACAGGAACTCTATATGGTTCTTTGGTGGAAGTATATCATATACTGCTCAAAAAAGTTACGGACGACCCGATTCTTTCATATTACTATAGTTAATCTGTAATGTCCTTAACGTTTAGTTGAGTAGTATATGCTACAAAAAAGCAGGGGAAGCACCTGAAATGCACCTGAAATAATTCAATAAAAGCGACGAAACCATTTCCAAACTATTAAGAAATCTCTGTTAAAGCAGAAATCGCTGTACAATTCATACACTGTGTATCTCGGTTTGTGTATGTGAAAAATGATTTGGTCAGAAAATTAATAATTACAAATTATATGGAAATATATAGAAATCAGCACGATTTTTTCCAGGTGCGCGTATCATTATATGACTGGACCGCCTCTGTGGCGTAGTGGCTAGAGCGTCTGCCTGGAGAGCGGAAGGTCGCTGGTGCCATCTCCGGCTACGTCATACCTTAAGACGTTAAGGGGCGGTCGGGTAGCCTAGTGGTTAAAGCGTTCGCTCGTCACGCCGAAGACCCGGGTTCGATTCCCGACATGGGTACAATGTGTGAAGCCTATTTCTGGTGTCCCCCGCCGTGATATTGCTGGAATATTGCTAAAAGCGGCGTAAAACCAAACTCACTCACTCATTAAGACGTTAAAGTTGGTACTAGCTGTTACCCTGTTTGGAGTTTGGTATTAAGGGGCTGAACAAGGACTGGTCGGCTCGGAGTTAGTGCACTGAGTCTGAAACACCTTGGTTTTGAAAACAAAACAGATAATCCTTGGTCAAGCATACTATTTTTAAAGATTCCAATATGTAATAAAATCCTTTGTATTACAGCCTTCGTGTCACGGGTGGCTCATTTGCTTGGCGTTTGGTATCAAGACGATAGGGCTGGTTGGCTCGGAGTCAGAATACTATGTCAGCGAACATTATCTTAGTCCGGACTGATACAAGTGTACAAGACCCGTGAAGATTCCGGGGTAGAATAGGTCTTCAGCAACCCATGTTGCCGTAAAAGGCGACTATGCTAGTCGTAAAAGGCGACTAACGGGATCGGGTGGTCTGGCTCGCTGACTTGGTTGATGCATGTCATCGATCCCAATTGCGTGGATCGATGCTCATGATATCAATCACTGGATTGTCTGGTCCAGACTCAATTATTTACAGACAGCCGTCATATAGCTGGAATATTGCTGAGTGCGGCGTTAAACAACAAACAAACAAACAAACAAACAAACAAACAAACAAGTGTACAACAGAAACTGTCTTGACAAACCGAGTGTCGACACAGATCATAATACAACATTATCATTGTTAACTCGAATGCAAGGAACCATGACATTATAGACCATAGTCGAATTAGCAGAGGCCCAGCAGGATGCGCTATATTATATAATAATGCAATCTACAGGGAACAAAGAACACGATGTGTGAGTAATGTACTTGTTGTTTACGAGTGAGTGAGTGAGTTTTCGTTTTCAGTAATGATCCAGCAATACCACGGCAGGGACCACCAGAAATGGGCTTCACACATTGTACCCATGTGATAATCGAACTCGGGGTTTCGGCGTGATGAGCGAACACTTTTACCACTTAACCACTCGTCCGCCCCTTACTGCTAACTAAATGCCATTAGCAATACAATGACATCAAGGCAACGAAAGGCACGCGGTAACCTTAATCTCACTACTTCGGCGTCCATATATTGATAATCCACCAACGCGAATCTGTAAGTCTGTCGCATCGTGTAAGTGAAAATGGCTGCTTCGGCTAGGGTTCTTTTTCTATGTATTTTGACTTCTTATCCGATATATCAACGCATCCGTTCAACAATAACACGTTGGTCATATAATATGAGGATTGACTGTATGTATAACAATCTTCCACAGATTTCGATACAGAAAAGCTCATTAATATAGGTAAACCACTGAAAGATGCAGTACCTGTAAGATAAAATGATTATATTGATCATGAATGAGTTTTGTTTGGTCCGCGTTTACCAATATGTCTTACAGTAAATTACGTTTATAACGAACACGCTTATAACGAACTGACGGATATAACGAACTTATTTTTTAGTCCCGGCCATTTGTTGTATATGTGCTGTATGTATGATTATAACGAAAAACGGTTATTACGAACTAAAATTAGTGGTCCCCTCGAGTTCGTTATAACCGTAGTTTAATGTACTTCGATTGGGAGATCATGAATGGGCGTCAAACGTTTTATCCATGTGGGGAATCGAACCCGTGTCTTCAAAATGACCAGCCAACACCTTAGTCATTTTGCCACCTTAACACACACTTAATGAATTAAACCATGACTCCTTACTTGGTGTATAAGCAGATATATCGGGTATCAATTTGTCTAACCAACCAAGATGTTCGTGATTTAAAAAATACAATTTTTAGTGACTCACGGTGCATTAAACACCTTGAATATGAAACATGTTCATATTTTTTTTTAAAAAGAATAATTTAAAACAAATAAATGCACACTTAGGATATTTAGTAGAGCTGGGTTAAGACTCAACCGCGCTGAACTGAATTGGGAACCGAAAGCGTAGCCATGATTAGCTGACGCTGCGGCCGTCAAATCAGCGGTTTCAATCAGAGGTGGTTGTTGTGATTTGAAACCTCTGGTTGACCATTCAGAATCGCTGTATCCATCTTGACGTGTCATATTGGATTCTGTCAGTGATCTTAAACCATATTTTTTGCTTAATTGTTTTATATTATAAAACCCCCAGTCAATTTTAATACATTAAAAAAAATCTGTCTCTTAGCTCATTGTAGAATGAGCATTTTACACGAAAATGGATCATGACATTCTTAGCGTTAGTTACCACAAGATGTACAATCTTTAACTTAACGGTGTAATTGACGTCGTGTTTCAGCTTCGTCCAGTGTTGAGAGGCAGGTTTCCACATGTAAGTGACGCTAGTAATCTTCTCTGTTGTTTGAATATGGGCATTCCAACATAGGCTGAAATAAACTGCCGAGCAAATGAAAGTATACACTTAAAGATTAGATTTGACCAAAACATTACTAAAATTATCAGACGTAAGGTCCAAAACACAACTATAGTACCCCATCGAATAACCATTTCTTGTTTCATGTTTAGCCACCATCAAACATGGTTGTAGACTTTCTTTTGGCCTGCATTTTAGACATACATGGTTTTTAGTTTATTACCACTTGAGAATTAATCAGATCAGAGTGCCACACCCCCATACCATATGTATCCTGCATTGTTAATGCAATGGGAGCTGTTAGTAGTAGTGCAATAACACGCTGATCACTAAGTTCAAGTGGTAGTTTTTTTCATAAATTCTGCAACCCCGTGGTTATACGAAGAGGAAGAGAAATTCTTGGCAGAGATCATCTGTGAACGACTGACGTTGCGGAATCACGAATCGGGTCAGTGACATCCTTTGAAGAAACCGCTGGTTTCAGTGACACACTGAGTTTATATCAGCGTTCAGGCAGCTTGGCTCCTGAGAGTTTCCAGGGCTTTGGCCCTGCCCATTACCGAAACACATGTAGCACATGTGGTGTCTCCTCGGGCAAGTCAGGGGGCACGGGTGGCCCAGTCGTCTAAGGCGCCGCGATTCGCTATGCAGAGTTGCCTCCCTTGGGCATGCCAGAAACCTATGATTGTGGGTTCGAATCCCGGTTCGTCCCGATTATGTTTCTAGGTTTGTCAGCACCATACCCGTGCTCGTGGGTTTCACCGAAGTGGTAACCGTCTAAAGCCTGCATCACTTCGGGCTTTCTTTCCTTCCACATTAAGCTGACACGCCGTGATATAACTGTAATACTGTTAAAAGCGGCGTTAAACCCAACTCACTCACTCGGGCAAGTAACTTTGTTCAAAATGTGACTCTGTTCCCCAAGCAGTAAATGGGTACCCGGTTGGATGAGATGGCAATGTGGTTGTTAACGTTCTAGCGCCTAACAGACGGCTTGGGTTGTGTACTCGCCAGGGAGCTGAGAATGATTGTTGTGTGCACACTGATTCAGTGACCGGGGTGATAATAGCGCTTTGAGCATGCCCCTGTGTGGCGTGGAAATATACACAATATAAATGGCCTATTATTTATAATTATTTTCATTATTATCATTATATGATTGACCGCCTCTGTGGCGTAGCGGCTAGAGCGTCTGCCCGGAGAGCGGAAGGTTGCTGGTTCGATCTCCGACTGCGTCATACCAAGAGACCTTCACTGATGGTTTGTTTATTTGTTGCTAAATGCCGCACTCAGCAATATTCCAGCTATATGACGGCGGTCTGTACATAATCGAGTGTGGACCTGACAGACCAGTGATTGACATCATGAGCTTCGATCTAGGCAAATGGGATACCATGACATGTATTAACCAAGTCAGTGAGCCTGACCAACCGATCCTGTTAGTCGCCTCTTACAACACAGCCTCTGTGGTGCCGCTGTTACCATGGTGATCACTGTAACCTGAACATCACACTGAAGGCCATCATGTAGAACGCTGTGTTTCAACCATGGCTGCATTTACTCGGTCCCATTTTTCTTATATGTCTAAATTAATCATCAAAGGTCAAGAGGTGAAATTACCCAAGTGCAGTTCGTAGAAAATGTCCCAAACTGGAAGGATCTGGTTTTGTTGGTTGGTTGGTTGATTGTTTAACGCCTTACTCAGCAATATTCCAACTATATGACGGCGGTCTGTAAATAATCGAGTCTGGACCAGACAATCCAGTGATTGATACCATGAGCATCGATTCACGCAATTGGGATACGATGACATGCATCAACCAATCAACAAGCCTTACCACCCGATCCCGTCTGGTTTTGTAATAAAACTGTCAGGTCAATACCATTTGGTCAGCAGGTATTCTTCACCCAATGCCGAGCTTGACACTAGGCAGTATCATATAACGATAAACAAAAGAAACTGGTGCCCTGCTAATATAAAAAAAACTAAGTTTGCATCACAACCATATCAGATCTATGCAACGGAAGAGCTAGGGCCAGGGGGTATTAGAATACTTAGGAGTACAATATACGAATACAATTTTGTCTTTGTTCCAGTACAAGTTTAGAAACGTCTGTTTCGAACTAACTACGAAACACGTTACTGGCACCAGATGAAAGATCAAGGTTGCGGTGGCCCAAGTATCAAGTATATCATATCTCTATTATGATAAACCGCCTGGACGCACCACCTAGGCTTCGTTTTGAACCCGATTCGAATTACAGGCTAAACATAAGCTACCAGTCAAATTGCTCTCATGAGCGAGAGAACTGTGCGACGTTACTGATAGGATAGATATAATACACTGGATAGTCGAAGATGGCTGTCTAGTCCTGAATGCACGCCGATGTTCTCATAACTGAGGTTATTTCTACACCACATTATATAGTAAAACCATCATTTAATAATAATGTGTTTTCATTCACAAATATGCACATTATTAAAGGAATGCAGAATGTTAAAACCGACGCGGTGCACTTACTGAACCGGAACCTATTAAGACTCGTGTTGAGAAGAGGTCTTCAGCAGCCCATGCTTGCTGTAAAAGGCGACTATGCTTGTCGTAAGAGGCGACTAACAGATCGGGTGGTCAGACTCGCTGACTTGGATGATTCATGTCATCATATCCCAAATGCGTGGATCGATGCTCATGATGTCAATCACTGGATGGTCTGGTCCAGACACGATTATTTACAGACCGCCGTCATATAGCAGGAATATTGCTGAGTGCGGCGTTAACAACAAATAAACAAACAAACAAACACCGAACCGGGCAGTGTAAAGCAGACATGAACCTAAAACCTCATAGGCCGTCAAATATGTATTCAAGGCATTTCGACTGATCGTTGTGTACATGACATTGGAAGGATTTATCTTAGGACTTTATCCAATGATAAAGGTATAAATGTGGACATGTTGGAAGTTCAGCATTTATTGAGTGCGTGTTGTGAAAATGTTACAACCATGTTGATTTAATGGACACACTTCATAGGAGGCACGCGTGGCCCAGTCGTCACTGGCATCGCAAATCGCTGACCACAGATCGCCGTTAGGTGAGTCAGAAACTTATGGACGCAAGTTCGATCCGAGATTCGTGCTGGTTTCTTGGTTTGTCAATACCCGTGCACTAAGACTTCACCAAAGTGTTACACGTGTGTGCCATGCATCACTACAGGCTTGACTCCGTGATAGATCTAAACTCCTGTTCAAAGCTGCGTTAAACCAAATTCATAAGACAAAATAGTCCGCCCTGAAACAGAACTATCTATAATACATGTATATAGTTTCTTTGAGAGGCATTGGGAGGACCAAGTAAGGATAAGTTATCATTCGTGACCAACTCGTGTTATTCCGGGACAAGCCGAATAGCTCTTTTTGCAGGTTACGGAAAGGGGCGAGTGGTGACGAATGGATAAGTTATATTGATGAAATACTTCTTTATTACAACTAGGAGCGACGTTTCGGTGTAGGCTCTAACACCGTTATCAAGCAAGCGATGTACTTAGTATTGTTGACAAGCATATATACCTACATCGAAACGTCGCTCCTAAATGTAATAAAAAAGTTCTTCCAACTATATTTTCCTTATCTATAATAGTGGAAAGTCTAGATTACTGCAATTTCTAAAAAAAGAAAAGTCTCTCGACTCCTTTAATTATATTTTATGAAGTTAATTTAAGAACTTTTTTTTGTATAATATTTTCATTTCAGAGACAAGATATAGTCTAATAACAGAACAGCAAAATTATATTCGACAATATGATTTTATTCTTTTATGATGTAATATACGTTGCTTTCAATGTACAAACTGAGATCAATGTTACAAACACCAACAAGCGTAGAAACCTGTAACAACTAATGCATACGAATAACACCACAGAACTGGGGGTGCCATAGTCAACAGTGCACCAGTCAACGTGCGTATCTGGAATGCTAGTGTAAAATATCCATCTATGTAATTTAACAAACATTTCGTTATCATATTTGATAAGAAACCATCGGGGACATCTTCCATCTGTAAATACTGATGCATATACAATACATTCATTCACGTTAATCCGGTAGTGCCGTTCTTAGTGACATAATTCGGATTATTACACTTGGGTTTAGCTATTAATACGACGTCATGTTTGAATTATGTTTTTTCAACAGCAGCCGTGCGGAGAGCGGGCTTTCATGACTAACGGTACATAACTGTACGCATTGCAAATGTATCACAGCCAAGATTACACATTTGCTTAAAGATATATTTGATATGCAAGATTGCATAGAATATCTGTGTTTATGAAACAGTACTAGGTGTTAAAAAAAGACAATTGTCTTAATGCATTCCGATATGTTTTAAGCAAAATGTTCAACAGCACTGGTTAACTTTGAATAATCCAAAAGAAATAACAAGCACTTTTTTATGTCCATGCATGTACTGGTTCTACAATGCAGGGGAATCAAGGGAGGTAATTTGTTCATCCACTCTCTCAAGTTCTATATTGTCCGAGGAAAAATCAGATTCCACATCCACGTCAATGTCTTCATCATCAGAAACGTCACTGGCGTCGTCATCACGTGACGTACTCTTCACGCGCTTGTTCTCGTGCGTCTTCACGTGCTTGCTGAGGTGGTCACTGCGCATGAACCGTTTTCCGCATTCCTGGCAAGCAAATCTCTTCTCCCCTGTGTGTGTCCGTAGATGACGCTGAAGCTCATCAGAACGAGTGAAACTCTTCCCACAGAACAACCAGTTGCACACAAACGGGCGTTCCCCCGTGTGCCACCTCAGGTGGGCCTTCAGGTGGGATGTCTTCCCGTACACCTTCCCACATCCGGGTATGTGACAGATATGTTGCTTCCTCTTAGCGGGGTTGCCTGAGTTGCCACTGTTCTGGCAGTTTGGGCAGCGACATCGACGACAACGTCTCGTAGGAGCGACTCCACCCGCAGTCTTCATCCCATGTAGCACAGATGCCATTTGCATTTCGGAGCTATGAAACACAAGACCCGATGACACTGCTAGTCTTTCTGGGGAGAGGTTTGGCCCCGGGGTGTGCGTCTGTACACTCCACCAGGGTATCTCCGCTTCAGACGCAGGGGGTGGGGAAAGCTGTTTGGGGATGTTGGAGGGTGTTGGGGGAGGGAGGGGAGACACCGGTCCTGACGCCATGGTCACTTGTGGGGTTGCAATAAACGTATGTCCGGCAGCTATTAAGTTCTGTTGCATTAATCTGGCTTGGTAGAGTTCGTAGTTGAAAGGATGTGACGTGACGGGAGACTGGGCCGGGGCTCGCAGACTTCCGCTCATGGTAGCCACCGGATGTTGGATCTGCACGTGCTGTGACGTCACATCCGTGAAGACCGGTGCTGTGTGACAATGGGAGGTCGTCCATGATGGCGGAAGCTGTAGGAAGGTAGGGAGGGGCTTGTGGATGTCATGGAGACCCGACCGGAGACGGTTACACGGCAACATCGCCATCGGATGTTCACAGGGGTCCTAGAACAAACAAAAATCAGACGTCAGCATACAAAGATGGCAATATATACAATACAGTTGGGTCAGATGGCCTGCAGCACCCTCGACATTGAATAAGCGGATAACACTTCATGTGACGGCGGAAATTATGGATGTGAATTATATATTTTGATTCAGTCCTGATGAGACAACATCAGCACGATACACTAAAATTACCAATCACATCAGTCCTTACATCTTATAATATATCCCTTAGGGGTTCCGGAGTAGAAGAGGTCTCCAGTAACCCATGAATGTCCCAAGAGCTGACTAATGAGGATCGGATGGATACAATGGTGACCTGGCCGACCGAGTGTCAACGTGTCAAGCCTATGTATCATTGCTTATGCTAGCAACCATTGGTTTTCCTGGCACAGACCCAGTATCTAAAGACGTGGTGCTAAAGTTGTTATATTTCTAACAGTGGATTAAAACATGATTCACTTCCTCTTTCCGGATTAAAAATACCCTCCCTCTTTGTGGCTTAAAAGAGGATTCACTCCCTCTTTGTGGCTTAAAATTAGATTCAAACCCACTTTTTGACAATGACATACATATAATTGATACAGTAAAATTTATTTGAACACGTCTCTCTATGTGGCCTGTATATCTACCCATTCCCTCGAACATATCGAGAGATCCATAGTTCGGTACAAACGTAGTGATGATTTTAGCCCACAGTGAAATATTGTGATCTTTACATCTATTGTATACTGTGAAATCTCGTTTCCACGAGAATATCGAGTGATCAGTGGCGGACCAAAAAGGTGAATGAGGGCTTGGGGTGGCTACACACTCTTTTTCACATCTGATGACATTTTGTATTGACATTCCCTACCATGGTAACATGTTGATTTGGTTGAGGAACGTTGTCATGTTTTACCTCATAGTGACCAACGGCGTGTTTGCTTGGACTACATTGTCGCAAATAACGTGTAGGGTACATGGTGTTTTACTGTTAACAAGTTGTTGTATCTGGTCCCCGCGCATCCTTAACACGTACATGGTGTCACAAGTCACGCACAACTGTGACAGGGGACCGTCATTACTGTCACAGGAGACCGTCACAGCTGTCCTTGAAACTAACGTGACACCATGTATGTACACGCATAACACCTTCCCATATCGACCACACGTCGTACTAAGGCATTTATTGGTTTTGAAAAAAATGTGGTATTATAAATTATATTATATTATTTATGCAGAGATTTCTATTGGATATGAAAAGGGTTTTGTCGCGTTTTTGCATAAAGCTGGATCCGGGATAGAATAGGCCTTTAACAACCCATGCTTGTTGTAAAAGGCGACTAACGGGATTGGGTGGTCTGGCTCGCTGACTTGGTTGATGCATGTCATCGATCCCAATTGCGTGGATCGATGCTCATGATGTCAACCACTGGATTGTCTGGTCCAGACTCGATTATTTACAGACCACCGTCATATAGCTGGAATATTGCTGAGTGCGGCGTTAAACAACAAACAAACAAACAAACAAACAAAGCATAAAGCTGACCTAAATACTACCACTATATAACGCCTTAATATCTGGTTCTGTACAATCAAAATGTTTATCTCATGCATTGCACTCTTGGCCAAGTGGCCTTTCATACCTAATAAACATCTTCTTTGTACTATCAAATTATGATGATGACAATAACGTTGAATAACGTCACATACAGGAGTATAGCGTTCTATGATAACGAGTGGTGAGATGATACACGCTGTGGTTAGTCTGTTGTCCCTTTACAAATAGCCATACCGCAAGCATAACGTAAACTAAATACTGTTTTTCACCTAACATTAAAAAAACAATTAAAATAAACAACTTTAATTACAAAGTATATATCATTATGAAAAGCTCGTGTTAGTTCTCTACTATGAGAACTTATACCATTATTATCTTATAATTTATGGCCGATAAAGTGAAACATCCATTAGTACATAGATGTCAGCGAGCAAAGCGTTTGTAAATACATTACTTTACCTGCTTCAGAAACCACTAACGTAAATACACATATCTCTTCACAGTTACATACAAAGCATAGTAAAGATACTGATCATATATTTTAGCACCTCCTTCACACGGTCAGACAACATACATTGACTTTGTAAGTATTGCATTTTTGTTGTGTCTGTCAAAGCGTTTTTTTTATAACCACTGATTCATCCAGTGATAAAATGAAAACTGAACATGATAATTCATTTGTAATTAATATACATTTTTTCGACTTAGTATAACAAAACACACGTTGCTAATTTTGAGTTTTGTTCTCATGGTCAGGCATGGTCTCTGCCTCATGGCATTCATTTACCTGATGAAGGAGTAAGCATATACTCCGAAACGTTGTGTTCCTCATAATAAAGAAGTTGACATCCATATATTCTCTTTCTTATGTGTATCACTTCTAAATGCCTTCCAAAGACCTGATAGTTGTAGGAGTATGTCATGGCTGCTGGAGACGTTCTTACTTACGTTGATCAGCAAGGACTTTAAACTTTTCAAATTTCGGCAAATATTCCATCTTTCAATTTTATTTAAGAAAAATGCTTACACGTTTTTTTTAATCTATATACTTTGATGCTTCCTTTAAGTCCGACACAGTCTGGAGACAGGATATCAAGTTCCCATCGGAGTCATAAACCGAACAATTACTGCCAAGCAGGTTTTATCAGATTTCAGCGCGTTGTGCACAACGCTACACTTAAGCTCGTCCATTGGATGTTCAAAGTCCTCATAAAATATGTTAACATATAACGAAAAGAAATAATGACATGCTTATACGACCTTATCAACTGCAATTATAGTAAAGGGGGAAAACGAATTTGACGAAATAACGCTTTTTCATTCACATTTCAGAAACGTGTTTCTGTTCACATGTCTCTACAGCGTGATTTGAAATTGGGAGAAGAAGAAGAAGAAGAAGAAGAAGAAGAAGAAGAAGAAGAAGAAAAATAGAAAGTACTCAGCAACAGATGGGTTACATGGTGTACAGCAGTTTCAGAATACAACGTAACCGCAACGAATTAGGACGTACACATTCACACTACTAAACCAAATTGAATCTGACCAACAAATTACAAAAGTTATCATAACGTTACTTTTTTAACGTTACTTGGCTGAAAACAGTCGCCGAAACATTTCAAACTCAAGGTCCTAAACATAACTATTATACCCGTGTCAAATACATCATCATCGAATAGCCGTTCCTTGTTTGTTTCATTTCTAGACGTGGGAATATACGTTCTTGTGCTCGGCAGTTTATACATCCACTCTTGGGTTAACTACATAGGAAATGGTGTAGTACTCCATGTCGTTCCGGGCATGGTAACCCAAATATTATAATGACCATGTTCAAGGTATGCTCTCAGACAGGAATATTATCAACCCCTCCTTATCTGAGCTTAAATGGTGATAAATGAGTGAAAGTTTAAATTTAAATTGAATTATTTGTTTTTAACATTTTCTTGAATCATTAATCGGATTTTAAAATGAGTAAGCGCAAGAAAAGGATCTGACAACTTTTAAAACTATTTGAATATTATTTATTCATTATTTTGATATTTATATTTTGGTACTTTGTTCAGAATTAAGTAACGGACAGTTTTATTTATTAATATACTGAATATAGCTGTTTGAATAAGTAACAAGCAGGTGTGAAACGTGATTCATGCGTGTATTAAACTTTTGGGGGGCATATTTAGCGTCATTGAAAACATATATTCATTGCAAATTATAATCCGCGACAACGTTGTCTATATATAAAGCCCATTTTATACGTTTACTATTTAAATTGACACGTTAATGATTTCTATTGATACTTTATGAACATTATTAACAATACATATCAAACATTTTATGTACATACCATAAAGCAAATACTTGCCCAGCCCCTAACATGTTAAACAAACATTCCCACAGAATTTCAACTCGATCTGACAGTGACACACTGGGCATGGTTAAATATACAGATGCTGTTCGACATAATTGAGACGTTATATTGTAAATACCTTATATTAATTTAGGGTAAACGCTTCTGAACGACATGAACTTGGTAGGCTCCAATCCATGTTTACCCGTTAGAAATAGCATGTGCGTGCCCAGTAAGTATGCTTAGTGTTACTTTGTAAACTGTATACATTGATACAGTCTTGTCAAAAAGTGATTTAATATCGGGATGTGTAAATGACACTGACAGCAAATACCGAGATGTCTCTTAATATATATTTTATGTACATGTATGTATATTTATGGTAAGTAAATTCATCTCAATCATCCGCAAGGGTTGAGTACGTGGTACCTGTCATCGCGTCTGTCTTTCCTATCCGTTCTAAACACATAGGAACACTTGTGACATATGCTATATTATCATTATTATATTATATTCCGACTTAGAGAACTTGCAAATTCATCATTATCACGTCACTACAAGTGTCATAACATTATATATGTATTATCCGAATAACATAACAACGACAATGATTTATAAAGTTATATTTTAACGATACAAAATATACTTTTTAATCATAGTTTATGGTTCACATTATAACATGACGGTTTAATTGAAATGGTTCTTACAATACAAAATGCAAAAGCTTACAATCGTGTGTATTTATTATTATGAGTACTAGTTAAACAGTTACATTACCACCTATAAACAAATATACCATTAATATACAAAGGGTTTACCGACTACTTGGCACCCATATATCGAGACACAAGCAACTGTTTCATATTGCTTAGCCCTCACATACACACATGACACCCAGCTGTGAGTCTCTTGCAGCTGACGAGACGGCCAGCGGGCATAGTCAGCTATAATGTAGGTAAGGCGGATAACTGGTTTCAAACGTAACTGTCAGAGCGATACCATACTTAGTATGCATATTCACAAACCAATACAGGTACGCTCTGTCATTCAGCTATACAGTTGCATCATAACAATATGATATAAAGGCTTAAATAACATGAAAAAAATACGTTTTTTTTTATCTTATATCATTTTGTAGAGCAATTCAATGAATATAATTTGAAAGCATTATTAATTTTATGGGTTGTGTGATTAAATCTAGTTTATACTTATTTAATTATGGATTATTTTCAATATATTAGTGTCATCTGGTAGATGTGTAATACCAATACACGCTTCACGACTTACTCGTTACAATCACAGCACTTATACATGTATATCAATACATCGATGATAACGACCTAAGTGGAAAATTATTCTCGACCATTAAGTGCTCCTTTATCAAACACAAGGAGCACTCGAGGCTGATGACATGGACACGTACATTAATATCATACCACCAACACACGTAAATACAATAAGTATCCCAGTGATAGGTGTATCACCTACGGCGTTGTCTTGTACCTACCTGTATGTGATAAGAATGGGGACGAGGCAGGACGGCCGCCATACCGGAGACTGTATAGTTATGCGATAGTATCAACGTCCTCCAAGCGCAGTATTGTAAAGTCTACTGCCTGCCTCCCTCAACTGGCCATGGTCGTGCGATGTGTGTAATTTCTTCACTCCACTGTGAATAGGCGGTCACACTTAGTGCGGCGAGTATCGGCTCTGATCTACCGCCCTCCAATCAAAACGCGATATTTTCCCTTTGATGTTCGCCGCCAGCCAATTACGATCAATAGCGGGGTGGTTTAAAAGGAAATTAAATCCTTTCAGTCCATATGCTTCTTAGAGCGAGTGTGTTGACACGCATAATAGGGCTGATTATGGTTTGTTATTTGAGGGGCAGGCGAAGGCGGGACTGTAATCGCCTTGCAGCCAGTTTACACACTAGCATAATTGGATTTACACTTCAAAGGGACCGAGCCGACGGTACTGGTTTGTGATTGGTGGGAGACATCACGTGACGCCGGAATGCGCTAAATCCCGTCTTTGTTGGGCGCTCCCGCTTTGTTGGCGTTCGGTAGCTCACGCTAATTTACTCATTAGATAACAGTGATTGAGCTATGATGAAGTAGCGACGACGTAGAAACATGCTAATAGACGAACTCCACACACCGACTTCTCTCAGTGGATTCCGATACAATCGCACAAAGGCTCTGCAGGGAGTTGATACAATCGACAATAACGTCATGGCGTTAAATACACAGCCCTTGGCGGGTCCGCGCATCAAACACTCGTGTAATTATCTCACAATACATGGCGGCTCCCACCAAATTGGGATAACCTAGTAATAACGTCCGTAGTTCATTCACTGATAGCAGCTTTCCTGCTTCATTCAGATTTAATTCGGCTAAAATCGACGACAATCGGAAGAGTTCGTTACGTGCGATTAGCATCGACTTGCCGGTCCTCGTAACCTCGGTGCTACATTCCCGCGCTTCCATGTTTACGTTGTTATATGATTAGGGAAATTTACCAAATGGCATGCTTAGACCTTAAAGTTGTATAACCGTTTTGATATGATTGATATATGATACAATTATTGATTTATGTCTATCGATACTTAGCTTTAAAAAAACCTTTTAGGGTGAGTGAGTGAATTGGGTTAGACGCCGCTTTGAACACTATTCCAGTTACATCACTCACGTGTCCGTTTGATGTGGGAGGAAATCCCGAAGTGATGAAGGTTAAGACGAAAAAATACTTTTAGAAGCATTATGTGATAAACAAACATAATTGAAATTATCGAACGCTGTCTTTTCGAAAAGTTATGTGTGAAAACTTTGTTTGCGAGTGCAATATCACGGCGGGGGACACCACAAATTGGTTTCACTCATTGTACCCATGTGGGGAATCGAACACGAGCCTTCGGCGTGACGAGCGAAGGCTTAACCACTAGGCTACCCGACCGCCCCTGAAAACATAGTGTGTTCGAGTGAGTTATTAGCACCAGCCCGTAATTATGTCAAACTAAATTCAAATACGGATTTTTTCCAATTTACACGTGTCTCAAAAAAACAGCTTCAGATTAGATGGTGATCCTCATATGTTAAAAATCAATAGGCAAAACTCATGGATCTGTTACCGTTATGTGATTGTATAACAGTAACTTTAATTTCTCACCTTTGGTCCACCTTAGGTCCAGCCTATGGATTAAGTGAAATATCAGTATTGCAATTGCGATTATGTTACCCTTCAATAATTACATAACATTCTTGCCGGAAACATCAAATTCCATCCCACATTCGAACAGATATTCAGAAAAGAGTATTGTAATATAGCTGTTTCCTCGTAGCCTTGGCCAAATTAAGCCAATTTGTCGATGTCATAATAGCAAGGCGGGGGTTTCATCAAACAGTGCGCTATGAGAGCGCTTCCTTAACGCCCACAGGGCTCAATAACTGACCCCGACCAAACCGGCCCCTCGGGCAAGGCCCAAGTAACGACCAGACAACGCTACTGTTGTGTTAAGCGACTTAACTCAATATAAAGTTGTCAAAGCTGATTCCCATGCTAATTCTAAACCTCATTCACAAATTATCCTGGCTGTGTCGCCAACCCTGCCCCTCCCTCTCCCCTCCCCCACCCACAGGCCACACATAGCCTGTACCCTATCTAATACCTTCGATGAGCTGTCTAAATAGCGAGCCCGCACGTCCGTTACACATCAAAGGCAGCGACAACAAAGACACACAAATTAAGTCTTGGGTAGGCAAAGCCCCGCGATGTCGGCATGTTGAGTTATATGTGTGAGGTACTGACTTGGGTATGCTTGTAACGCATGGTCACGGGATTGACGGTACCTCGATCAAAAGTATAGGCGAAAATTCGATATATTTCCAACACAGCCGTCGTATATGCAATACCCGGGATTAGCGAGTGATAAAATGACACACCTGGTTAATGACGGTATCACAGGTGTGGAGTTTCTCCTGCTACTTCTCGTTTGTTCGGTGGTCATAGGAAAGTAGATGAAGGTATTTGGTTGGTCTTGTCATGTATAATTCAGCGCAGCCTTTTCTGTAATAATCTCCTTCTTGTTATATTTATTGAACAATTCGTTTGAATTACGCATATCTATTTCCCGTTTGATGAAGGAGCGGTCGGGTAGCTGAGTGGTTAAAGTGTTTGCTCGTCACGCCGAAGACCCGAGTTCGATTCCCCATATGGGTACAATGTGTAAAGCCCATTTCTGATGTCCCCCGCCGTGATATTGCTGGACTATTGCTAAAAGCGGCGCAAAACCACACTCACTCACTTTTTAATTAAGATAACTTTATTTCTGGGGCTAAATGTTAGTCAATAATCACCCCATTAGCTTCAGCAGGATATTCTCATAACCTTTTTAGCCCGTTAAACTAAGAGGCTTGATGATTTCTTTATAGAACTAGTTTAGTTAACCCCGTGGATAGTCCTGCACCATGACTGTGGAATTTATATTTGTTTTTTGTTTTTTAATACAAGCCTAGGTAAGTCAAGATCAAACTACCCAAGTCGAGTTTGCTTTATTCCACATCCAGATATGAAAACAGCGGAAGAGGAAAGGTTCTTTCGAAAAAAGATTATATTATTTTAAAGACATGTTTTCATTGACTAAGTGTTAGCCAACCCTGTGGATAACTACTTTGGCAACTACACGTGACAGACTAATATGCCTTACTTAACAGTGACAGAGTGCACATGAAGAATATATCTTCTCCTTGGGTAGTTACACATAACCATTAGTATTTTGTTTGTTAATCGAATATTATACTTGCATAAAAATTGAATATTTAATTAATACAATGCTAAATGATACGTTGACCTGGGTACATGTTTCTGGTGCTAAATACACGTTCTTCTTATTGCCATCATAGAAATAGCTATAATAACGATAGTAATTATACGAAGCTTATAACACCCCCTTGAATACTATCCCCGACCGCAGTGGTAGAAACCATTACCATATTGAAATGTCATACTTTCAAATTTTGTAAGAATATTATTACTATCAAGCATCGAATTATAATGAATCATTATTAATACGATTATTTCCAAAATGGCATATATAAAGTTATGAACAACAATCCGACCTGGTCCAGAATAAATAACAAAACATCTATTGATTTAAACAAATCGTTTGTGCCACAAAGGCTCGTCCCTATTCTTTGAGTGTATAGTCTAAAAAACAAATGGAATATTTCCAGGAGCATTTTTGTGTATACCTCACTGTATCCATTCTTCCGTCAACGAACGTTCCATCATGCTGAAGACGTTTCAAATATTCCGTTAAACGCAGGGCAAACTATCACGTTTTTGGGACTATGAGTGTTTTGCTTATTTTCCGTGAGACAGATATTTATAATGTCCCGTTATCCAAACGATCCTCAAGCAAATATGCTGCAGTTTTCCCTAAATATTTACATGATCTTGAATTTAAAAAAAATATCAACCACTCAATCGAAGACATATTTTCAACGGAATATAATTATAACACTTAAATTAATAGTAATCATATCACCACCAGTTCTTGTAACCATTTGTGAAATTATGAAAATATGTTGATGAAAATATACTTTAGTAAGATGGAGCATTCTCAAAATAAAACGAAATGAAAAAAACCGCCTGAGAATAATCAGTCGCGAATCTCTGCCCAAACAGATTCCGTTAAGCGTAAAAGACACATTATTGATGCAAATTATGGAATGGATCACTTAAAATCAGTGATGACATCAGGTGTTCTCGAAAGGGGTAAGTATGTCCTGCTCAACAGGTAGAACCCGTCACTCACTATTTTTATTAAAGAAGCAAGTGCCAGTGAATAGGGAGGTGTGAAAACTCAAAATGAGGCACACAGCATGAGAGAGCCTCTATATGTCTACCATAACGCTTCTGGAATGACTTATCTTAACTGATTGAAAAGCTTTGTTGTAAGCAAAATGTGTCTCTACATATCTGAAACAAATGTAATACTCTACAGCAGCTAGGCAATTGAGAAATGTAGACGCCATACTGTTACAGGACCACCAGCAAAGGCAATCGCTACTGCTGATTACTGTAATGTTAAGTATATCGATCAATAGTGAAAAAATGTTCACAGTTTAGAAAGAAAATTATGTAAGTCTATACGACGACACACAAACCTTTATGTTTTAAACACGTGCATGGTTCATTTTTATCTGTCTTAAAGCTGATTTGGTAAAAATAAACAAGTGAAAAATGAAATTAGAAAATTCGTTAGATACAATTCACATGCAACGGATACAAATATACACATAGGATACAAAAACACATATCCCAAGTACCTCCAGAGATGTGTTAGATTAACCAACCGTTTGATTGGCATTCTAAAAGTTGGTGGGTAAATAATATATATTTTTGCATGTAGCGACGTCTTGATTCTGACAGAACTCGTTCCTGCTTGATAACGATGTAAGAATCTACATTGAAACGTCGCTATATGCAGTAAAACAGAAGTTGTTATCCATAAAGTTGTACGTTTTTTAAGTTTAAATTAATCGAATAAAATAAAAACACATTCAATATAAATAGCATTTTTTCATGTTTTTGTGTCGAAAATATTCTAGTTTATTTGAATGTAGGTTCATGGAATGTCTCAGTAATTAGAAGAAAACCGAGAGTAAATGTTTCAGAGTGTATTGGACGTTAACACAGACAGTCTGTTAACATGCTTGAATGACAAACCATTGGACCACAACGGATTGTTTATGATTAACGAATCTCACTTTGTGATACTGTTTAGCATGACATTTAAGATTGATACGGTAATGAGAGGTGTCTGTAACTCATCTTATATGAGGGAGTCTTATATAACACATGACAAAGTTATCAAAAGGTATCAAGGATCACCAGTTCTATATATAAGTCGTTTAAGCAGGGAGTCTATATAGACGATATAGTTTTTGTATAGCCTCCCCGGTTTAACTTATAGAGATAATAAGGTCGCTATCTGTGATATTTTTTAAGTTTTATTCTTAACTCTTGGACTAAAGAAAGTATACACATGAAAATTATATTTGATAATTAGGTTGAAAACAGTCGCTGAAACACTGCAACCTTAAGGTCCAAAAAAACAACAGTGATAGCCGTATCAAATACATCACCATCGAATAACCATTTTTGTTTGTTCATTTTTAACAACCATCAAACTTGGTGTATACTTCCCTTGGGCCCGGCAGTTTAGGCCCTACAGCGAAACAGTCAATGAAACCCACCAGCAAGTACTGACGAATTAAATTACAAGATCTGTGTTAATCAAAAGCTACCACCTATTACAAACCTGTGTCTCTAAACAATTTCCTCATCATGTACTTCGATGATATATTTTGTTAGAATTAGTCCAAAATTTCAACGAATTCGCCTCCGTTTTGATGAGGTCGCGAAAATAATAAAATTGTGGATTTATGTACCATGCAATGTTAAATGGAGAAGGTTAATGTACTCCGAGTACTTCAACATACGTAGTACGCCTTCATCGCCGGCACGGGATCTAACATTACTGGTGGTACATAGGCTAAGCCTCCAAATATGCCAATACGTGTATATTTTTGTAACATTTGCTTGCTATTTCCCTCAGTAGGAAAATGCAGTGAAGTAGTTAAACCTGAAATGTCAAAGCGCATTATATGTTTATGTGTCTGATTTCAGGGTTGACTAAAACGGCGAGCTAACCAAGCCATCTTTACTTCACAGGAGTGAAAGTTTGGCAAACGTACAAGAAAAAATGTGTTTTCTTTTAAGGATCTATCACATTGCTTCTAAACACAACTTGAAACACGAACGTGTATCAGGTTCTGTTAGGTTCCACAGACTTGCACAGACTAAATGAATGGTCGTTAAAATAGCGAGACTGAAGGATAACATTATAAAAACGTCTCTGGATTTAAAGAAGAGAATTTATGGATGTCAACTTCTTTATTATGAGGAACACAACTTCGGAGTATCTACTTACTTCTTCATCTTTAATACTCCGAAACGTTGTGATCCTCATACTAAAGAAGTTGACATCCCAAAATTATCTTCCTTATGCGTATCACTTCTAGATATCATTCGAAGACTTGTCTCTGAATTTGAAATGTATTTTGATTGACCATTACGATCTTTACAATAGCATTAATTATTATTATTTATCATTAGAGCCAGTGTTATGTTTTTCAATGTGAAAGATATGTTTGTTTTTTTTTGCTTGGTCTGTTTGTTTTGTAATGTAAAAGGCGACATATAACAAGATTAATATTATTTCCATTTTTTTTATATCAAATTCGTTTTGCTTAGAATGCGCATGTTTTGTAATCTGATTTGAATTGCATAGAAAGTTTATTATCGTTTTCTGTATAAAATACTGATGACTGACATTGTGTGTTTATACGTCAGAAGTATAGCTGGGCTGTACTCGGACAGGAATAGGTGTTAATACCTAGTGCCCATTTCACGGTGTTCTGATATTGCAGTAAGAGTTAAAATATTGGCGTTAATATTTATTGACTATACTTTAAGTTTACATATTAATTAATTTAACTGAAAAGTTGTTCAAACTGACACAAATGACAATTTAACTTTTCAAATCATTTTTGGTATGTTGATTTCCACTTTTCACTTTTTTTTGTGGGCGTTTTACTGTTATTTTGATTATCACTGAACATAACCATCCCATGTTTGTATCTGCTGTAGACATGTACATCCACCGGTCTTGAGGAAGTTCTCGGTGTTTGCCTACTCGTAGCCTCCGTAAGCGGTACAGAATGTGTTACCTTGTCCCCCAATACAAGGCTGTCGATCCCTCCACTGTCCGCCTGTGCCCAACGGTAGCGGCCACCGTGACATTCCTCTGCTCCAGTGACTTAGAGATTGTCATCACATAATTACACACACGATATGTAAACAGGACGAGTTCAAATGTATCATCACCCCTGTAGAGCAGGGATGGACTGATCCGAGCGTTAATGTGCTGAGCTGCGACACTCGGGGCGGGCAACTTCAAAGGCAGTTAACTAAACAAACGCCAGTGCCACGCCTCCTGTCGCCTCTTTGAAGGGCTTAGAATCAAATACCTCTGAGGCGAGCGCAAACACGCGGACGTCAGAGAAGACGGGCTCTTAAAGGGGAACCCGTGTATGCCAGTGGCGTGTAGGGTGCTCCGGGAACTAACTCGGTGACATTTGGAAGCTTGCTGACAAATACATTTTGCTCCCTTTCTCTTACTTTGCACAATTTTCACACCCAAGCTTGTTTCAACATCTTATTAGCCACATAATTCTTTAAGATTCAGGCGTGGGTATGTAAACAATGTATAGGCGTGTTGTTTCGCACAAATGCATTTTTCTTTTCCGCTATCCAGTTAGGATAATGTCAGCCGAGCAACTAACATGTGTATCAGTGGGTAAATGTAGAGAAAGTGCATGAGGGTTAGCTGGGGATCTACATGGGGAAACTGTGGTATTAACTGTATTTTTTAATATAAAAATCGGTCGAAATATCATCTTGATAAACACGTGTATATACTTCTCATGTTCTTGGGGCATATCTAAGGTGCCAGGTTTCTCTGTGCAGAGTTGCGTCCCTTACCTATGGTCGTGGGTTCGAATCCAAAATTCGTCTTGATTTTGTTTACAGGTTTGCCAGCTTACCCATGCTTATTGGTGTCACCAGCGTGACTAAAGATCTGCTTACACATCAAACTGACACGTGGCCTAGTGGTAGAGCGTCCACCCGGAGAGTGGAAGGTCCGGGGTTCGATCCCCGGCCGCGTCATAACAAACGACGTTAAAAGACGGTACTTGTTGTTACCCTGCCTGGCGCTCGGCATTAAGGGACTAAAACAAGGACTGGTCGGCTCGGAGTCAGTATACTGTCTCTGAGTGGGGTATTCATGTTCAACTGCTGCATAGTATCTCATTGGGCTAGCTCTATGAATTGGCATCAGTCCGGACTAGTACAATCAGCTACACACACACACGTGCATGCACGTCGCTATATAAGTGCAATAATCTTGGACGCGACGTTAAACCCCATTTCACCTCACCTTGTTCGATCAGTTGAAGTGAGTGAGTGAGTATGGTTTTAAGCCGCTTTTAGCAATATTCCAGCAATATCACGGCGGGCGATCAGTTAAAGGTTGCAGTCATGTAACTTTTGTTTGTTTGTTTGTTGTTAACGCCGCACTCAGCAAAATTCCAGCTATATGACGGCGGTCTGTAAATAATCGACTCTGGACCAGACAATCCAGTGATTGTTATCATGAGCATCGATCCACGCAATTGGGATACGATGACATGTATCAACCAAGTCAGCGAACCTGACCACCCGATCCGGTTAGTCGCCTCTCTTACGACAAGCATAGTCGCCTTCTACGACAAGCATGGGTTGCTGAAGACCATCATGTATCTGCGGCATGCAACAACATTCACTCACTCATACAAATGCATTGAATTTAACAGATTTTCTCCAATGACATGTACAGGCATTCTCATGTACAGTTTGTATGCGAGTGTGTGAGTGAAGTGAGGTAACTTTAATGTCGCTTATTTCGGTTACATCATGGCTTATCAGCTTCATCTGCGAGTGATGCATTTATTCGATGTCTACCACTTTAGTGAAACCAACGAGCATGGTTGTAATGCTTACAAACGAGGATAGTATTTGGGTCGAATCTTGTATTAAAACCCACGATCAGCGGATCCTGGCAATGTTAAGGGGTGCAATTTGTGCACTCTGTAAAATAGGTATCTTTTTTCATTGTTAAAAAAATATACTTAACAAAGAAAATGCTGTTTTTTAAATAAATACAAGAAGAAAACCACAAAAGGAGAGCAGGAGAACAGAAATTAATTTTGGTCTTGTTTTATTTTTTTGCCCCCGATTATGTTTCTAGGTTTGTCAGCACCATACCCGTGCTCGTGGGTTTCACCGAAGTGGTAAACGCCTGAGACCTGCATCACTTCGGGCTTTCCTCCATCATTAAGCTGACACGCCGTGATATAACTGGAATACTGTTAAAAGCGGCGTTAAACCCAAATAACTCACTATTTTATTGCATTTCGTTTGGTTTGCAGGATTTCAGACGGCAAAAGCGATTTAGAATATTCACGGCGAAGCGACTGAGATTTTATGAACGCATCATTCGACGTGACGCACACATCAAGAAAAGTACATCATCTTATCTAATCGGAGAGGAAACAGGTAAGATAAAGATGCTTTCAAAATAGTTGATTTAAGTTATATAGTTATTATAGTTTATATAGTTGTTTTCTTTAAGTTATATCCCCCAAACAAGTCTTACATTATTGTGGCATAAGGACGCCATGAAATCCTTATTGTAGATAGAGTATTTCACTCTGACGCATTTAGATCATCAGGGTCCATTGTCGGTTTTCTCGAAGTACTGATAACTCGATCTATATACGTAGGACTTCGAGTGAACGAGTTTTGCCGATCTACAAAGGTTTTAGAGCTTTAAGTAATACAATTTTGATAAAAGCGTATTGTTTCGTCTGTTAGATTTGGATATCAATTAACTAACAAATGTACATTTCAACATTGTTTACTCACGAGTGGAACTTGGGAAATAATTGAACTAGATCATATAAGTAAATCATATACATGTGTACGATGTGTTTATAGTAATCGGTTTACTCCTTTTGATAAAAAATGTGCTTGTTACCTTAGGCGCGATTGGAACGCTGCCCTTTCGGTTCCAAATTCAATCTAGCGCGGTTAAATCTACAGGTAACCTAGCTCTATATGAAAAACACAGTATGTTTACTTCCTAATTGGTATGCTTCTAGAAAGCACTCTGCATTTGATGTAATTGCCACAATCACAGACAGTGAGATCAGTCAATTGTGTGAGAAGTGAGTTAAAAGTTTGGCGAGTGTGGGGGTGTCGACCTATTTTGAACTGTTCGAGTCATCAGGGGAATTTTATGCTTAATTTGGATACTTGGGACTCCAAAATGAATTCGAGACAACCGAGAATTCGAGACATCCAGTTCGACAGATTCGAGTATAAGTGATAAATCATATATAGAAGGAATTCGCAGGGACCAGAGATTGACGACCAGAGAATTCGACACATCCAAGTTCGCCACAACGAGGTTCGACTGTATTTATTCAGGGTCAGGGCTGGGATGATTCGACGATACATCGATACATGGCGCTACCCTGTGCTACCGTCCGCTAGTGGACATGTGTGAAATCTATTGCTGGAATATTGCAAAGTTGTAAAACCGTCTTCACTCACTTGTCGTAGTCAATCCCTACGCATTTTGAAGGCTATTTCTTCATATCTCATGTATTAAGTTATCGGGTATTATATATCTCTCTTCCTTAAGTGAGCCATCGAACGACCATAAATGCTATGGTTGTAGGATCATGTAAAACATAAACAGGGAACTACATTATACACTCAATAATTGTTTTGTTCGAAATGCACTTAATAGGATGTGGTAGTGCTTACATGTGCGGAAAGGGAACGCCATTGTGTCGTATTTTGGTCACTTTTACTTTGGTCTTCAAACATTTTAGTTCACGACTCTTTGCCCCTCTTGCCGTCACATAGCTGGAATATTGATGAATGTGGCGTTAAACAACAAACTTAACCTTATAAACTATAATGACTATATCCAACGGTGTTCCGACACTGTGGAGCATAGTCCCTTTGTAAAGAGAGGCAAAGATTGTTTATTTGTTTGTTTGTTGTTTAACGCCGCACTCAGTAATATTCCAGCTATATGACGTCAAGAGAGGCAAAGATTCGTGAACTAAAATGACGGCGATGCGTAAATAATCGAGTCCGGACCGGTTGGTCCAGTGATTGACATCATGAGCATCGATCCACACAGTTAGGATATGATAAATTACGTCAACCAAGTCCGCCAGCGTGACCTATTTAATTGTGTAGAATAAGGGGTAAATATCTACGTGGACTATCGATCTAATATTATGACTATAATAAGTAAAGCGTAGTAAGGTTTAATTACTCTATAACGAGGATGATAACTAAAACATATGACTAACAAACCGTATTATTAATAATCAAAAGTGGACTTACACAAAAAAACAAAGATATTATTTTTTGTGGCAGGGAGTCAATTTAATATACGACTTTTCGACTCATTGTTAAGCAAGATCATTCACAAGAGCTCAAGGTGTTTTCTCAATCACTATGAATTGTTAGGTGTAGAAAAAAATGCCCCAAAATAAATAAAATAAAGATAACACATATGACCCGATAATTTAGGATTCGAACCCCTCTTGATGATCTACCATGACTGACACGTAAAGAAACGTGTGAACATTTTCCCGCCATAAAGTTAACGAAATGATTAAGAGTTACTTCCCTTACATTGGGTCAAAGAAGAACGAACACATGCGTGCAGCTCGCGGCACATGCGGAACGCGACAGTGTGGAGTCAGATGGCTAGCATGCTCTTTGATAAGCACACAAGGGATGACATCTACATGCATCCATCAACCATACCAATGATGAAGCTGAAGAGGAAGATAACCTAGCTATTTGACATAGGGGTCTCATTATCACACACGACATGCGAGCCGTCAAGTGCGCTACTTTCATTGTTTTAGCGAACGCGTGTGACAGCTTCTTTCTATTTGAAAACATCCGAATACATTTTTATTCACATGCATGTATTAATTTCCTTGTGAGGTTGACATGGTCTATTGCAGCAGTTGCCTAAGAAAATGTCGTGAGGCAGGTAAGAGGTAGCGTGGCCGAGCGGTCTAAGGCGCTGGTTTTAGGCACCAGTCTCTCAGGAGGCGTGGGTTCGAATCCCACCGCTGCCAGATACTTTTTTTATATTTTCGTATACACAATACTCGAATTTTTGTCTCTCTACTTTTTCGTATTCAATATGTTGGACGTGATCAAGGTATCACTTTAAACTCATTGTGAAACGTCTGTATACTTTCATTGAATGCATCAAGGGGATAGGGTTTAGGGGGCTATGTCAAACGCTCATCCTTAGCTGGTAGATTGTGTCTTTTTATAGAACTAGGGGCGATCTGGTAGCCTAGAGGTTAAGGCGTTCGCTAGTCATGCCGAACATCCGGGTTCGATTCCCGACATGGATACAATGTGTGAACCCCATTTCAGGTGTCTGCCGCTGGAATATATATTATAATGATATAATTGCATCGATCTATCTTTGGTATTTGGAGCGAAACGTTAATCTTTATTCCTTTTATTTTTTCCATTGCGGACAAGCCACGTCGTGTTCCGTGCCAACTTGCATCAAAAAATCTGTTTTGGAAATCGATAACAGTTATTTCTATTCGGACGATCATGCAGCTATATCTTGGAACCTTTAACGGTAAATCCCGTTGAACTCGTCAACCAATCAATACTCCAAACACGGTGTCTTGAAAGCATGGAGTGTGGAAGAGAAAGAGGATACAGAGAATAAAGTTGCTATCCCTGAAACAAGTGTCACTTATTCAGGTTCTTCCAACTTCTAAATGCCCTTGAAAACGAGAAGATAGTCGACATCAAGAGTATACACTTGCAACAGACATAATGGCACAAAATATACAATTACTGAAGACTGATGGAATTCCACACAGAATGCTATATGAATCATGGGAATCCTATGAATCGGGATATAAATTCTGCTAACTCATGTACGTGTTGCCGGAGTGAAGTGAAATGGGGCTTATGCACTCCTATAGCTAGCCCCATGTGTACACCTAAACATCACTATATGCAATAGACAAAAGTTTGTTTTCATGAAGTTTTCTTTTTAACTCCCCAGCTTCTAGGTGAGGTTAAATAGGGTTTAACGTTGTGTTCAAGATTGTTGCACTTAAATAGCATGCATACACGTGTGTGTGTGTGTGTGTGTGTGTGTGTGTGTGTGTGTGTGTGTGTGTGTGTGTGTGTGTGCGTGCGTGTGATGAATACCCCACTCAGACACAGTACATTGACTCCGACCCGATCAGTCCGTATTTTAGCCCCGTAATGCCGAACGTTAGGCAGGGTAACAACAAGTACAATCTTTTGGAGCAACTCGAGCACTTTCATCAACCACCTAAATATTACTTGCCCATGAGCAAACATAGCCCTGATCAAGAAAACAGCAATTTCGTTTCTGTCTGAAAAGCTACCAAATCTGGTACTGTACAAATACTAGAATGCATAGAGTAACATAAGGCATAAAAAATGCATAAAACATATTTCGCAGTTCATAAACGGATTCAGAAATTAGTCCTGATGTATCTATATAATTTCACACAATGTTTCCCATGTTGCCGTGGCAGAAGACTACATTCGCTAACCTGTGGGGACTTCGCGGGTTCGAATTCCGCTGGCGACAAACGTTTTGTTACGTAACAAGATAAATGATAGGGAAAAAAAATGATTGGGTCGATTAAAACAAAAGTGTTGTTCAGCCTTGTTTTGTCCATGAGGTGATTCCGCTTCAGAATACATTGTAGGTCCCCAGCACACCTAGTCTTGTCCATTGTGTGATTCCGAGGAGGAATACATTGTAGGTCCCCAGCACACCTAGTCTTGTCCATTGTGTGATTCCGCTTCAGAATACATTGTAGGTTTCCAGCAAACCCTAGTTATGTCTAAGGGGAGATTCTGGGTTAGAATACGTTGATTGTTTCCAGTACCCCTAGTTTTGTCTACGGAGAGATTCCGGGTTAGAATACATTGTTGGTTCCCAGTACCCCTAGCTTTGTCTACGGGGAGATTCCGAGTAAGAATACATTGTAGGTTCCCAGTACCCCTAGCTTTATCTACGGGGAGATTCCGGGTAAGAATACATTGTAGGTTCCCAGTACCCCTAGCTTTATCTACGGGGAGATTCCGGGTAAGAATACATTGTAGGTTCCCAGTACCTCTAGTTCTGTCCTGGCGGTTTTTCCGAGTACCCCTAGTTTTGTCTTTTGGAAGATTCTGAGTAAGAATACATTGTAGGTTGCCGGTACCCCTAGTTTTGTCCTGGAGTTGATTCTGGGTAAGAATACATTGTAGGCCCCCAGTACCCTTAGTTTTGTCCTGGAGGTAAATGCGGGTAAGAATACATTGTTGGCTGCCAGTACCCATTGTTTTGTCCATGGGGTAATTTCGAGTTAGAATACATTGTAGGTTCCCAGCACGCCTAGTTTTGTCCAAGAGGTGAATCTGGTTTAGAATACATCGTAGGTTCCAGTACTACTAGTTGTGTCAAGGAGGTAATTCCGGGTAATAATACATTGTAGGTCCCCTGTACCCGTAGTTTTGTCCATGGCTTAATTCCAGGTAAGAATACATTCTAGGTTCCCACTACCCCTAGATTTGTCCATAGGATTTAATAAGTTAATAGATTGTTCAGCAATGTGCCCAATGTGAATAGTTTGTTGGCAGTGGTGAAACAAATGAATAGTTTGCTTTGTGGAAAATACCCAAGCGTAATTTGTTTTGTGTTAATAGTGAAAATGAATAAATTGTTTGATGGTGGTCATTAAATAAATCGCTTGTTGGATACAGCTGGTGAAAAAAATAGATTGTTCTAAAAAACATTCCCCTCCCTCCACACAAATCAAATGGATTCTCCCTTATGATGCATCCTTGATTCGTTCCCGTGAAATAACCTGTTGGCACGGGACTGTGATTTGTGATTTCTATTTACTGTGAGTTGCATTGTACTAGCGCGTCTTCAGGTTGAGCCACTCAATTCTGTTGTGAAGGAAATAGTTCGATTGGAACTAATAATAACTGAAAATCAATATGGCATTAATATTGATGTTGCGAACATTTTCAATGGATCATAGCTGTTGATGAAATGTCCAATAGTCAATGCACAAACTTTAGGAATAGTCTGTCAACCAAGTACTTAGGCGTTTGAAGCTAGGCTACTATTCAAGTCTGATAATGTCATGTTTTTTGAAAAGAAGTTTTGCAGACAAATCTTTGCTGGTCTTGACACTGATCTGCTTCTTCTGAAACACCATAAGTGCTACTGCTTGCGTCACTGATTGCTTCTGCTGCAGTTGTTCCATGGGTAGCTAATCGTTCTGGTGGCACAGCAACCTTTTTCTGCCATGTTTCTCTTGTTCCTAGTTGTGGCGATTCGGGTTGGGTGCTGTGATGGGACCACAACGTACCGAGAAATCTTTCACTGCATCACCACAGAGGATTTCCCCAATTCAGCAATCGAGGAATTCAAAACTGAATCCCAAGTAGAGTGCGCAGCTGTCTGTTCTGCGCATGTGCAATGCAAAGCCTTCCGGTTGCTTCCTACATCCGATCATGCGCAGTTCATGTGCACTCTTCACAGCAGAACACTGTTGTCTCAGACCTGTGATAAATATACCTCTACGGAGCCTGATTATAATGATGTAAGTATTGTGACAATTCTTTTTACAAAATACTATACAGCTATTAAATGGATTTAATGAAGGATAATATACCCTCATTCATGATCGGTAGTTGCCCGTTTCGCGAACACTGGGTGCCCTTAATTCAAACTTACAGCGATCAGAGAAGCAAAGGTTGGCAGTGTTGTCGGTGGTGGAGATGGACCGGTTGGAGTTTGGTTTGAGCGTCAATATTTTTCAATCAAGAATTTAAAACATAATTTTTTTTGTCTCTGGAGCAGGAACTAGACAATTTTAGTTTACTCACAATACATTTTTTTCAGAACATTTCTTTTTATAACATCTAAGGACAAATTTCCAGTTGTTTTAAGGGAACAGATTATTTCAAACCCTTCTCACTCTTGACGGAGGCCGGTACCCCTTGATCTGGCACGTTATGTTGAATAAACACGGTTCTCTGTTCTACGGAAGAAACCTTTTTGTTGTTGAAATTGAAAGTTCATTCGAAAGTTTAAATAATTATGACTTTTATGTACAGTTTAAAATGTTTTAATGTTTTTTTTTAAGATTATGTCGCCATGTGAAAACGGAGGTGTGTACAGTGAGGAATTCGGCAACTGTTCCTGCTCTGGTGGCTATGTCGGCTCTCGCTGTGAACGGCTTATGACAGGTAAGACGAGTGAACGAAATGGGTAATGTAGCATATATGGTAAGTAGTATACTTTCCATGGAACCGTGGAAACAAAGCGATTTGACTGCGATTGTGGGGTTATACAATGGAATCGTGATTCGTGTATAAAGAAAAGACCATGTCGAGTATAATGGTCGACACGGGTCAGTAGGAAGAATCAGAAGCAGTCAATGCTCCTTTCACTGTGACGTAGATCAATACGAAACTAATACATGACACGGTGGAGACGATGTCTGTTTGGCTGGAGACGAGGTCAAGTGGCGTCCGCGTGTACGGTGACATGGTGGAGACGAGGTTAAGTGGCGTCCGAGTATACGGTGACGCGGTGGAGACGAGGTCAAGTGGCGTCCGAGTGTACGGTGACACGGTGGAGACGAGGTCAAGTGGTGTACGGTGACACGGTGGAGACGAGGTTAAGTGGCGTCCGAGTGTACGGTGACACGGTGGAGACAAGGTTAAGTGGCGTCCGAGTGTACGGTGACGCGGTGGAGACGAGGTCAAGTGGCGTCCGAGTATACGGTAACATGGTGGAGACGAGGTCAAGTGGCGTCCTCGTCTCCACCGTGTCACCGTTCACATGGACGCCACTGGACCTCGTCACCGCCCATACAGACTTCGTCTCCACCGTGTCACCGTTCACACGGAGGCCACTTGACCTCGTCACCGCCCATACAGACTTCGTCTCCACCGTGTCAGCGTACACTTGGACGCCACTTGACCTCGTCACCGCCCATACAGACTTCGTCTCCACCGTGTCAGCGTACACTTGGACGCCACTTGACCTCGTCTCCACCCATACAGACTTCGTCTCCACCGTGTCAGCGTACACTCGGGCGCCGCTTGACCTCGTCTCCACCCATACAGATCTCGTCTCCACCGTGTCATGTATTTGTTTTGTATTGATCTACGTCACAGTGAAAGGAGCACTGACTTGTTCGTTTCCAACTCGAATTCCCCCTGCCCTGCTTTTAAATCTTTCTACTTGACCCGTGTGGGCCAGTTTCCTCAACATTGTTTTATTGACTACGAATGACGATTTCATTGTATTACCTCACAATCGCAGATAAATCCCTTATCACGGTTATATCGAAAGCACACAACAATGGTATTTGCCGCTACGCGCATCACTAGTCTTGTCAATTAAGAAGTTTAGCTGAGTCCGACGATAATCTACAAAATGTGTTGAGCTATTCCAAATGTTTTTGAGTCTTGTTTTCTTGTTTACAGTCGTTTACTCACTCGGCTATGAAAATTGAGGCGCATTTTCAGTTTGTATGTTTCTGAGAATAGGTCTTCAGCAACCCATGCTCGTCGTAAAAGGCGACTATGCTTGTAAGATTCGACAAAGGGATCGGGTGGTCAGGCTCGCTGACTTGGTTGAAGCATGTCATCGTATCCCAATTGAGTAGATCGATGCTCATGATGTCAATCATTAGATTTTCTGGTCCAGACTCGATTATTTATAGACCGCCGTCATTGGTGAGTGCGGCGTTAAACAAACAAACAAACAAACAAACAAACAAACAAACATCGGTACCACTGGTGCAGTTCAGTGGCTACTAAGTGCTGGCTATCGTCAGCTATCAATATTCAAACCCTATAATCTCCAAACTATTTTGACAATGATATAAGTAAAACAGTATATGTATTAAAATTAGCCTTCAACTCACACACTTAAAGGTATATTTGGATACCACGATTCAGGATCAAGATTTCACCCCATCACGTGCATTATTGATGAAAGGCATGGCTTGGACACTGACTCTTACTTGCCCATGACTAAATCTAACTTGTAATCTTTATCATTGCAAGAATCCGTCACTGTGCTTGATCACTGCGTCCACGTGACTATGAATTATGAATTATGATTATGGATTATGAATGTCATTGCAGTTAAACCTGGTGAATTCCATATTAAATCCACAAAAGAAGAATGTTGTGTTTTGTATTGCTTTGTGGCTGTAGATTTTGTTATAGGATCAAATCGTGTTAAGTCTTTTTTCGTATGAAGGCCATATGAATGTGTATGTACTGAATTCAAACATAACTTACCACAAAACTAATATTTTTCTTAAACCTTTTCCCTTACAAATAAGCGTCAGAATCTCTGCACTGTTACACAGCAGACGCAATTCAAAAGTAACATGTCGTTATTATAAGTTTCAACAACATCAGTACATGCACTATTGTGTCACGGACTTCACGATCACTGAATTGTCTGGTTTGTCTACAGGCCGCCGTCGCATGGCAGGAGCACTCATGTGCGGCGACAGACAATGAATACTTCCTTTTTATGCAAATTGTGTGAATAGCGGGTTCTACCGGTAGGACTTTCGCGAACACCTGGTGTTATCACTGATTTTCAGTGGTCCATTCATAAAATTTTCACCGCTATTTTGCCCCTTTCGCCACATCTTAATCTGTTTCGGTGGATAATCTTGACTGGCTGCATTGGCAATTTATATACTGAACAACAAAAGTTCCTGTGACATTGAATACGATTTAATGCAAAGTTATGTTTTTTACCAATTCTGAAACAATTTCGGTTTGCAACAGATAAAAGACTCCTGTAAAAGTTCAAATGGTTTAATTTGCCATACTGACTTCAGAAAATGCGTGATTTCATAAAAAAACCCATGAACATGCCAAAATGTTAATTTACAAATTAATAGCGTGTGTGTCCACCTTTGGTTGCGATGCAAGCAACACATCTTCGTCTCATTAAATGGACCAGGCGTCGCACAAAGTCCTGTGGGATATCTGTCCATATCTGCTGGAGCATGTATTAAAGTTCCTGGAGTGTCTGTGGAACACGTGGTTGACGTCGAAGGCGCCGATCAATCTCATCCCACATGTGCTTGACTGGTGAGAGATCAGGGGAGCGAGCCGGCCAGGGGATGACATTCACGTTGTTTTGTTGAAGAGAATCCTGAAGAAGTCGAGCAATAGGAGGCCGGGTGTTGTTATGTTGAAATGTTATGCTTGGGACATGACGACGCAAGAACGATATAACAACAGGGCCGATGATCTTGCCGCGGTAGCGCTGTCCATTGAGATTTCCCTTTACCACTGTCAAACGGGTCCTCTGTCTTGCTGTTATCCCACCCCATACCATAACGCTGCCGCCCCCGAACCGATTGACGTAACGTTCACCTCGACGTCGGTACACTCAAATCCGTCCATCCTGTGGCTGAGGTGAAAACGAGACTCGTCAGTGAATAGAACTTGTCCCCACTGCATGGCCGTCCAGCGTCGACGCTGTCTGCACCAGTGTAGACGTCCCTGACAGTGGTGTCATGTCAAAATGGGACGTCTGGCGGGTCTTCTGGCGACAATCCCTGCACATCTGAGGCGACGACGTACGGTTTGTGAAGATATTCGTCGAAGACCAGGGATGCTTCTTGCAGTCACTGTTGCTGGCTTGAATCGATTTCGTAGGTGTGTTGTTCGAATCCAGTTGTCCTGTCGATTATTGGTTACGCGTGGCCTGCCACTCCGAGGATAGTCTCTGACTGTATTCGTCTGTTGCCAATGTTGCCATAAACACCAAATGGTGTTTCTGTGGACGTTAAATTGTCTTGCAACATCACATAAACTCGATTCCGCTTGAAGCATACCAATGGCTCGCAGACGCTCATTTTCGGACAGGCGTGGCATTTCGTAATGCTGAATAATTTTGTTGTTTTTCTGAGTGGTTTTGTCAGCACATGCTAAACAATGCATATGGAATCCCGTTAACGCACATGTTTTTATACCCATTCTTGGGTAGTGAAATGCATGGGGCTTGCATAAAAGTCAACTTTTGCATGGAATGCATACTTTTCTGTAGCAGTTGCTTTTTTGTGACTTGATTCCATACATGTACTTCAATATTGAAAACCAAACTTTACTTGTTTGAAAAATACACTAAAATATTGGTGTCACAGGAACTTTTGCTGTTGAGTATATTTATGATCAACGTTGCGCTAAGCTCGGTTTGGGCGAGTGGGCCCTGGGCAGTTCAAGAAGAATTATGTCCCTCTAGGTGCAGGTACTGGGTGGTATTAGATCATATAAAGAAGCAGAGGATTCAATTGAAAATGCAGTTAACTACGTTTATAACGAACATGCTTATAACGAACTTATTTTTTAGTTTCTCCATTTGTTGTATACAGTAAACAACGGTTATAACGAACACGCTTATAACGAACTGACGGATATAACGAACTACTTTTTTGGTCCCGACTGTAGTTATGCTGTATATATGCTTATAACGAACTACGGTTAAAACGAACTAAAATTAGTAGTCCCTTTGAGTTCGTTATAACCGTACTTTACTGTATATGCTGTATATATATTTATAACGAACCAGGGGGGAACGAATGGCCCAGTCGTCTAAGGCGCCGCAACTGGCTGGGCAATGAACGTATGTTGTGAGTTCGAATCCCGATTCGCGCCAATCATGTTTCTAGGTTTGCCAGCACCATACCCGTGCTCGTGGGTTTCACCGAAGCGGTAAACGTCTGACACCTGCATCACGTCGGGCTTTCCTAGAACATGAAGCTGACACGCCGTGATATACCTGGAATACTGTGAAATGCGGCGTTGAACGAGACTCACTCACTCACTATAACGAACTACGGTTATTACGAACTAAAATTGGTTCTTTCTTTGAGTTCGTTATAACTGTAGTTTACTGTATAGTTAAATGACTATTGGCTTGGAACAGTTAGACCATCGATCTCTGTTTCTATCTGTCAATATTAGCTTGTCATTTTTCAAACCAATAAATGTATTTTGTTTTTGAAAATTTCATATACTAACTCATATAAATGGAAGGCAAACAACCAAATGAACAGCGGATTTGATGCGTGAAGGGGTAGACCTATATAAAGTTTACTCAGCTAGCGGTGCTTAACTTTTTAGTAGGTGTATAGGTAAACCTTTCTCACAGACTTGTACGGATTGCGAGGTGTCCGGAACAACAGGGTTTCGCTGAATAGAGTTGTTTTTTTCTAGACTGTGCTGAAGGCTTTGAACTGGGGCACTACGTGGAGGAGAAGATGGTGTTCATGATCCACCCCATCGGGGCTCCGCGACCCTTCCTCGTCTACTGCGACATAGGCCAATATGGAGCCAGGATGTTCACTATGCGCCACGAGGGGATCCTGGACTTTTCCCGACCATGGGTAGACTACAAAACAGGCTTTGGAAATCTGTCTGGAGACTTCTGGCTTGGTCTGGATCATATTCACTATCTGACCAACTCACGACCAATGAAACTGATTGTCAGGATCACCACCCGCATGCCCAGTGACGCGTATCCTGAACGGTAAGACGCTAACACCTATGTCACATCACCACTTGTATGTCTTGTGACGCTTATCCTCAACGGTAACACGCTAACACCTATGTCACATCACCACTTGTATGTCCAGTGACGCTTATCCTACACGGTAGTACTCTCACACCTATGTCACATCACCACTTGCATGTCGAGTGACTCTATCCTACACGGTAATACTCTCACACCTATGTCACATCACTACTAGCATGTCTAGTGACTCTATCCTACACGGTAATACTCTCACACCTATGTCACATCACTACTTGCATGTCTAGTGACTCTATCCTACCCGGTAATACTCTCACACCTATGTCACATCACTACTTGCATGTCGAGTGACTCTATCCTACACAGTAATACTCTCACACCTATGTCACATCACTACTTGCATGTCTAGTGACTCTATCCTACATGGTAATACTCTCACACCTATGTCACATCACCACTTGCATGTCGAGTGACTCTATCCTACACGGTAATACTCTCACATCTATGTCACATCACAACTTGCATGTCCAGTGACTCTATCCTACACGGTAATACTCTCACATCTATGTCACATCACCACTTGCATGTCTAGTGACTCTATCCTACACGGTAATACTCTCACACCTATGTCACATCACCACTTGCATGTCCAGTGACTCTATCCTACATGGTATTACTCTCACACCTATGTCACATCACCACTTGCATGTCCAGTGACTCTATCCTACACGGTAATACTCTCATGCCTATGTCACATCACCACTTGCATGTCGCGTGACTCTATCCTACAAGGTAATACTCTCACACCTATGTCACATCACCACTTGCATGTCCAGTGACTCTATCCTACACGGTAATACTCTCACACCTATGTCACATCACCACTTGCATGTCTAGTGACTCTATCCTACACGGTAATACTCTCACACCTATGTCACATCACCATTTGCATGTCGAGTGACTCTATCCTACACGGTAATACCCTCACACCTATGTCACATCACCACTTGCATGTCCAGTGACTCTATCCTACACGGTAATACTCTCACACCTATGTCACATCACCATTTGCATGTCGAGTGACTCTATCCTACACGGTAATACTCTCACACCTATGTCACATCACCACTTGCATGTCCAGTGACTCTATCCTACACGGTAATACTCTCACACCTATGTCACATCACCACTTGCATGTCCAGTGACTCTATCCTACACGGTAATACGCTCACACTTATGTCACATCACCACTTGCATGTCCAGTGACTCTATCCTACACGGTAATACTCTCACACCTATGTCACATCACCACTTGCATGTCCAGTGACTCTATCCTACACGGTAATACTCTCACACCTATGTCACATCACCACTTGCATGTCCAGTGACTCTATCCTACACGGTAATACTCTCACACCTATGTCACATCACCACTTGCATGTCCAGTGACTCTATCCTACACGGTAATACTCTCACACCTATGTCACATCACCACTTGCATGTCCAGTGACTCTATCCTACACGGTAATACGCTCACACTTATGTCACATCACCACTTGCATGTCGAGTGACTCTATCCTACCCGGTAATACTCTCACACCTATGTCACATCACTACTAGCATGTCTAGTGACTCTATCCTACACGGTAATACTCTCATACCTATGTCACATCACTACTTGCATGTCGAGTGACTCTATCCTACACGGTAGTACTCTCATACCTATGTCACATCACCACTTGCATGTCGAGTGACTCTATCCTACACGGTAGTACTCTCATACCTATGTCACATCACCACTTGCATGTCTAGTGACTCTATCCTACACGGTAATACTCTCACACCTATGTCACATCACTACTTGCATGTCTAGTGTCTCTATCCTACACAGTAATACTCTCACACCTATGTCACATCACCACTTGCATTTCTAGTGACTCTACCCAACACGGTAGTACTCTCACACCTATGTCACATCACCACTTGCATGTCCAGTGACTCTATCCTACACGGTAGTACTCTCACACCTATGTCACATCACCACTTGCATGTCCAGTGACTCTATCCCACACGGTAATACTCTCACACCTATGTCACATCGCCACTTGCATGTCCAGTGACTCTATCCTACACGGTAGTACTCTCACACCTATGTCACATCACCACTTGCATGTCCAGTGACTCTATCCTACACGGTAATACTCTTACACCTATGTCACATCACCACTTGCATGTCGAGTGACTCTATCCTACACGGTAATACTCTCACACCTATGTCACATCACCACTTGCATGTCTAGTGACTCTATCCTACACGGTAATACTCTCACACCTATGTCACATTATTTAGGACTGCGCCCGTCATGGTTAATGTCTCCTGCAGTGTTTTATTGTACGATAAAGAACTCCCATTTGTTTTTTTCTCAAATATTGATTTTACGTACATAAAAAGGAGTTTCGTCAAGGATGATGTTGTCCATATAGATCGTTCCAGTTGAATATCTATATTCTCATTAGATTGAATGCGACCTTGGTGTATGACAAGGGTGCGTTCTCAGCCCAAATGGGATTTGTTTATTGATGAATTATCTCTAGAAACATGACATAACTGAAACCCGAAATCCAAATATTATTCAGTTGTTATTAAAATAATTTGCAAATATCATTTTTATACGAGTGGCCAGGTCCACTAAGGCGATGCCATGCACTGTGCAGAGTTGCGTCCCTTACTCGTTCCAGGATCCTATACACATGGGTTCGAATCGCAGATTCAACCTGATTACCATCTTTAGATTCTCAGCATTGGCATAGCACCACTTCCGGGTAGTCCACCATGAAGCTGACACATCGTGATGTTTTCAACAGCGACGTTAAACCCAAACTCACTCACTCTTTCAGTAAACACACCTACAGACACCTAACCGTGGGCGACGAATCGACTGGCTACGTCCTAAATTTCAACTCCACTTGGGCTCACGTGGGCACCTACACCCTAGGCGACTGCTTGACACCCATGAGGGGGAAGAAGTTCAGCACCTATGACGTCGACAACGACGACGACCCCGGCCAAAACTGCGCCGCTGTCCACCAGGGGGCGTGGTGGTTCACGGCGTGTGGAGAGTGCAACCCGACCGGACCGATAATCAATCAGACATCAGGATATCTTTCGAACATCCCAGACGAGGCCTTCTGGCATCCTGGCATACCAACGTACTCACTCACCAAAGTCGAGATGTTTTTAAAGTGATGCAATTTTTAATTTGAAGTTTACACGATATACAGCTTTTCCATTATACGAGAGGTCGGTCACAAGAACGTCAAATTCACTTTCATAAGTGTTTGCACGACAGAATTTGACGTTTTTCACGAGACTGTATTCTTGAAATGATGTAAACACGGAGGCACTACTTCAACATTCCTGGCGGAACCCGTGCGAATTCCTAAACACGAATACACACAGAAGTGTTGTTTCTGATTATTTAGACGCTTAAATCTTGCGTTTTAGTGTACATTTAGAAACGTCAGAGACTTTGACTGCACGATCGTTCACGAATATCCTTGATACGACCCATCCCCGTGAACCAGAGACCATACAAAAAAATATCATATGGTGTTTGGTTCTCTAGGATGTGTCGTAGCAAAGAATATTCGTGATATAGATATATATTATATGGTCTGTGTAGTGAACAAAACGAAGAAATGCAAATCCACACTATCTTAGTATCGATTCGATCCGTGTCTACGCTGACAGTGACAGTCTACAGCAATCTATGAATTTACTTTAGTGTCTATTTGACACATCTTTAATCAACTTTCAATGATCGGCCAATTGATCATTGATGACTTAAACATATAAACGCCACAGATTCATTAACAACTCTCCCGTCACGTTTATCGTGTTGGCCGTTTTGACGTCTTGTACTTGATGTAAATGTATTACGACGCGCCATGATTGTGACTGACTTACTGAGGTTCTGATCTAATGAGGATATTATTTGAATTGTCTGTCGTTTGAGACGTTTCTGAAGAACAAGTTAAGCATACATGCACTCATGTCTCCTCTCTATTAGAGGAACTATTTTTTCCCGCGAAACAGCTGGTAGTTGTATGGCTGTCAGTGTAAATATGAAGCCACACGTTCTAGGTAAAATTGTATAGAGGCCTACATCCTTTGAGGCAAAAACATATGACAAAAGCTCCAACGTTCATACAGTTTGGCCTGCACTTTATGAAGGTTCATACTCCAATAATCTCACACAAAGTGACAGTCAATTCATAATTGAACTTGTTCAAGCGAATTTGTGGCTTGTCTGTTGCCCGTCTCTCTGTCCTACGGCGGTGATATCATAGTTATTCTGTTGTTCGTTAGGAGCGGATGGGTAGTCAAGTGGTAACCGTTATCGTTCGTCATGCTCGCAACCTGGGTTCGATTCCCCATAACACGCATCTTGTGAAGCCTATTCTCAGCGTCTCGTTTGACACTACTGGAAGGGTGGTCGGGTAGCCTAGTGGTTAAAGCTTTTGCTCGTCACGCCGAAGACCCGGGTTCGATTCCCGACATGGGTACAATGTGTGAAGCCCATTTCTGGTGTCGCTCGCCGTGATGTTGCTGGAATATTGCTTAAAGCGGCGTAAAACCATACTCACTCACTCACTCACTTAGATTGACTCGGCTCCATTCATTTTGGACCTCAGTAAGCGTTGCCAGGAACCCATGTTGTATATAGTTTCGTGCACTTGACTACCGACTTTCCACTTGGGTTTGTGTTTATGTAACTAGGCAACCTACAAACATGATTAACTGCACATTCTGTGTGCATTTTCATGATTTATTTTTCAAAATCGAATAATCCTCTTATCTGCAGATGTCGAATTTGATATCAGACAGTCCAGTAATTGACATCTTGAGCATCGATTTACGCACTTGGGATACAATGACATGCATCAACCACCCGATCCCGTTAGCCGCCTTCTACGTCAAGCATGTGTTCCTGAAGACTAGTTCAAAGTTTGTTTTACAAATAATTATGTAAGAAAATGCACAAAGAGGTTATACAATCCATTGAATCTGAGCTACTGTGTGCTGACTGTTGTAATGCAATTGATGTTATAACAAACGTAAATGACAAAATAAGTGATGTGCCGCTTCAAACTGCTGGCAAAGTGTTTGGATTTGTTAAAAAGAGTAAGAGAAATTCAACATACCACAAGCGTTCTAAAATTAGGTTTTATAAACAATGTTATATCGCCCGTGGAAAATACTTTGAAGTCAAGAGAAATTTAAAAAGTAATCAAACATTCCAAAATAAAAAAGCGACTAGTTAATGCAAGTAAAAGTTATAAAAACTGCATTCATAAATTTTCAAATATGCATTGAAAAAAAATTCAAGAAAAATTATATAATGTCGAAAGAAATGACCCCCGTTCATTTTGGAAACTTCGTAAGCAGTCTGGCGATGAAAACCTACCAGATTGTCATTATTCAGCTTTTTTGAATCTTTGAATGTAGTTTCGGCACATGACGACTTTGATATTGATAATCTAAGTGAAGTAAACATGGAAGAAGGCACAATACTTAATGCAGCTGTAACAAGAGGTTAGATTATAAACTGTGTGCAGAATTTAAAACAAAGCTGCTGGTCTTGATAATATAATTAATGAATATACTATTAAACATAGTTCTTGATACTGGTACCATCCCAGGAAAATGGTTTGTGAGTGTTGTGAAACACATTTGAAGGGTAAAGGTGAACCACAAAACCCCGAAAATTGCAGACCTATCACTCTGCTGAGCTGTTCAGGTAAACTTTTTACAGCAGTTTTAAATAACCGTTTGCAAACATTCATCGAAACGAACTCTATACTGTCGGAAGCTCAGGCAGTTTTGAGAAAGGGTAATTCTACCAGTGATCACATTTTTGCTCTATATAATCTCATGGAATTATTAATAGCTAGAAAAAGAAATTATTTTGTGCGTTTATAGATTTGATTAATTAAAATAGATTAAAAAGCATTTGCTACAGTTTGACGATCAGGACTTTGGCAAAAACTATTTCAAAATAACGTATATGGAGAGTGTTTTAACGTTATCTATAATATGTACTAGAATATCAAATCATGTGTTTCCTGTAATGGTAATTTAACAAGTTTCTTTTGATGAAAATTTGGAGTAAGACAAGGAGAAAACCTGTCGTCTGTCTTGTTTGCAATATTTTTAAATGACCTCGAAGCGGCACTTGTACAGAATTTATATAAATGTATCCAATTGAAACCAGATGAATTCTATGATCGAATCGAAAATATTATCACAATATTTCTATTACTGTACGCAGATGATGCAGTGTTATTGACCACAAATGCTTATGATATAAAACATATGTTAGACTCATTTCATTACTATTGTCTACATTGGAGGCTTAAGGTTAATACTACCAAAACAAAAATATTAATATTTGGTGGATCAAAACATGACTATAAACAAAATTTGAAAATTGGTCATGATGTTTGGGAAAAAAATGATTCCTTCAACTACCTTGGTGTTATCTTTCCAAAAAAATCCAAATTCACTTTAACAAAGAAAAAGCTAATAGAATATCAACGAAAGCTATGTTCTATGTTTTATGCCGAGGACGGAAGTTACATTTGTCACTTAAATGTCAACTGCGGCTTTTTGACAGTATGGTTGTACCAGTTCTTCTCGGATGCGAAGTATGGGGACTTGAAACATCTCAGCTCTAGAAAGTTTACATTTGATTTCCTAAAATATCTTTTTTTATTAAGAAAATGTACTCCAAATTTCATGGTACATGGGTAACTTGGAAGACTCCATCTGTCACACATCGTCAAAATGAGAATGATAAGTTTTGGGGCAAAATTACTTTCCGGGAAATCATCTAAATTATCCTTTCTTGTATACAAGTTGTTATTTAATGACGACCTATTTGGAACATGTAAACATACATGGATTACATACATCAAGCGAGCTTTTGATGAACTTAGACCTAGACACATCTGTTTTTTTACAAAGATTCGAAAATCCTACTTATCTAAAACATTTAGTCCATGAAAAATTAAATGACATTAACCTACAGTGTTGCACAAGTGCAAGAGATAAGTCTTCAAAGGGCACAATCTATAGTATCATCAAAAAATGATTGCCTAAATTTTGAATATTATTTAAACGTACTGCAGGAAAACGTTTGGCGAGTCTTTCTTAAGTTTCGAATTTACCATAATCTACCTATTGAAACTGGGAGAGGGAGTAAAATACCTTTAACCGAAAGGAAATGTCCACTTTGTAAATTATCTGACATACGTGATGAATTCCATTATTTGTTTATTTGTCCATCTTTAGAAAACGAAAGAAAACATTTTTACACAGATTCTACTACGTCAAACACAACATGCATCAAATGAATTTACTTTTCAATAAATGACGATTAGGAACATTGAGAAAACTGTCCAAATTCTGTAAAATCATCATGTCATTGTAAATCAAGTTAATCTCCCTCTTATTTGATTGCACATAAATTGCTACCCCGGTGAATCTGTATAAATATGCATGCATGCTCGGCCAAGATGTTTTTACATCTATTCTATATTTACATGTATTCGTATTATGTTGTTGAAATATAAATTGTACCTCTGATGCACGGTGACAGCGGTCTGAGTGTAAATAAAGTTCAGTTCAGTTCAGTTCAGTTCAGTTCAGCCTTACCTAGCTAGACAGTCTAGCTATGCTAGCTGGTTTCAAATTCTGTGTACTGAAGCTATACTCTGTGTACACAGCTCCGGGTGACGGAATAGGAATACTTAGTCATGGTTATGGCGAAGGTCTTTCCCAGCTACATGTATTGCACCACTGCTTGAAATATTACTTAAACAGGGCTGCCGCTGGTGAAAAGTACACTAAAATACTGGTGTCACAGGAACTTTTGTTGTTGAGTATATATTCAGTACAATGCCCCTCATTCAGTCTTACTTGACAACGGCATGAGGATCTATACCGAAACGTCGCCTTTTTAAGTATTAAAGAAGTGGTTATCCATCAAATTGTGTCTACCTTGTCATCCGTCAACTTCTAAGTAATGCCAATCAAACAATCTGATCCATGAGGTTTGTTAAAGGGAAACTACGGTCGGCTGAATGGCAGTGCCAGCAAATTTGATTTACATCCCAGAAATGACAGTTTCTTGGTCTGCTAGTTCAAATGTTATTGTGTGTGCCAATTTAGCAGTTAATGATAGCTCTATTTAGAAAGTGATAGTGTCTAAGTTTTACATGTATTGATGACATAGGCAGAACATGGGCACCATACCGAGGTGCAGAGTCGCACTTTGAAGGCAGACTGGGCTCCAACTAGTGGCCATTTCCGGTCCAGATCCTCTCTCTCTCTGTAATGTTAAATCTTTTAGTACCTTCCCAAGGTTACTGCCAGTATTTATGCCACTAGGTTATATTCTATTTTTTACAGCAAATACAATGTTGTTTTTCTACATTGTGACGTGTGTTTAGTTTAGACACACAAATTAAGAAGTACACCCTGCAGAAATATTAAATGTTTGTATATTCTTTGACTATGGTTTTCCCCTGTGTTGAGACGAGAGAAAAACAAATATCAATACCCCGGAACCATTGACGTTTCTAATTCAGGCTATATATTCATGCCTATTTAGAGACCCATCCATGTAAGGCGCCGCATATCGCGGTTGCGTCCCTTTGGCGTGCAAGAATCCTCAAGCTCCTTCCCAGCGCGTGACACCTTCGTTACACTCTCGGTAACACTCTCGATAGTATAGAGAGCTCCGCGAACGGGCTATCGCTGTGAGGAGCTTGAAGAATCCTATGATCGTAGGTTCTAATCCCAGATTGGGTCTGACTTGGATTCGTGGTTTGTCAGCTCAGTGCTCTCGGGGATCACCAAAGTGATTAACGTCCTAGACTTGACCATTATCGTTTCCGCTATACTCGCCTTGTCAGAACGGAGGTTTCCTGGAAGTGGAAACTGCACGTACTTCGGTGGCTAGGTTGGATTTCGCTGTGAAAGCCTGATGTTAGGTTAGATAAATATTCATCCTAAAGTTTGTTTTACGTTTTGCTGTTTAAAGTCGCCCGCCAATATTCAAGTTACGAGGGTTGATTGATAAGTTCTGAGCCACACATAGAAAGACCTGACCTGAAGACATTAGAATGATATATTTCTCAACATAATCCATGTCCACATTGATACATTTTTACCAACGATGTTGGGGGGCGTTTATGCTAGTTACGTAGAAATCCTTCTCTTGGCTGTCCAAAAGTCGAATCTTTGAGTCGAAATAGTTTCTGCCTATAGCTTTCTTCGTGTTTGGGAAAAGATGGAAGGAGCGAGATCAGGAGACTATGGTGGGCGCTAAAGAAGTTCAAAGCCAGGTTCGTCTAATGGAAGCGCATACCATTTCACAGCTTCTCAAGTCTCTTAATCATCCCGTTATTGCCTCACAAGTGCAGCAGAATATGCACCGTTTATTGCCTGACCTTTGGGGAGATAGTCGATCATGATGACACCATCGGAAGCAGAACACGGAGGGCATAACCTTTCGAGATGATGGGACAGTCTTTGATGGGGCATGTGAAATGCTTACAATGTTTTGATTGTTTATTGTTTCAGGTTGGAAGTAGTGAACCCAGATTTCACCGATAGTCCCAAATCATTGCAAGAACCTTTCAGGATCAGCTTCAAACAGAGCTAGATTATCACGCAACATGTTGTCCCTGGTGCTTTTTTGATCAGATCCCTATCAGCAGATACTTTCTTCATTGCCAAATGAGGGAATGAACTCAACCCTGGGAAATGTATACTGAACTAGGAATATGACACATTTAGGCAAGAAGAAGGTATCCACATTGGCACCAATTGTGCTCCCTTTCTTGATGATCTGTTTCTTTAAGCTTATGAATCAAAACAGGGGAATTTAGCCAAAACGTTAAGCTACAGGTATAGCGATAATCTGCTATCGCCCAATAACGACTGTATGACAAGAAGGATTACTCCAACTTGTCCTTATGTCGAGCAATATTCCTGCAGCTCCAGCGGTTGGTGTCTACATTTCACAGATTTTGAGATACAATAAAGCTGTGCTCTTTCTACGAAGATTTTAAATAGCGTCATATCTCCACGGTAGACATGAGGAATTTTACAAATCTGACGCATCAGTGACCAAATTTATGTCCAATGCAATTCCCTATTTGACTTGTACCACACTGTTCCCGTGTTTTTTAAGGTGAACAATTTGACTTACCTTTGCATGTGTTTGTGAGGAGTGCCACTGGTGGGGCAGGATACGTTCGCGAACGCCAGGTGTCATCACTATTTCCTGAACGACAAATTTCCCACAGTATTGAACAATCCATGACGTGTGTGTTTGTCCGCTTGTACTAGTCTGGACAAATGCAGGTTTGATAGTGCTAGCCCACTGAAATACCATGCCACAGTCCCTGAAGTATCCTTTTATGATACCACACAACGGATAGGGTAACACGTACCATCTTTTAACATCGTAATCAATGGCCTAGATCATTGCTCAAGCTGTCAACCACTGGTTTCTCTGGTCAATATTTGATATTTTACAGGCCACAGTGATCAAGTTGGAATATGAGTGAGTGAGTGAGTTTGATTTTACGCCGCTTTTAGCAATATTCCAGCAATATCACGGCGGGGGACACCAGAAATGGGCTTCACACATTGTACCCATGTTGGGATTCGAACCCGGGTCTTTGGCGTGACGAGCGAACGCTTTAACCACTAGGCTACCCGACCGCCCCAGTTGGAATATGAACATTCACTCACTCCATGTGGTATGCCTGGCCATGGGGGTGGGGAGTGGGGTCCAAGTCCAGAATAAACAGTTATTAGGAGTGTCAATAATACAAACAGACATTATGTCAGACTTGATGTGTGTGTGTGTGTGTGTGCGTGTGCGTGTGCGTGTGTGTTTGCGTCTGCGTGCGTGTTGCTACTTGTACTAGTCCCGATATACTAACAGCTGCAGTAATCTAGACTCGCCAACCATCATAAACTTGCATAGGCTGCATTGGATATATTGGTTTCAGGGTCTGTGTGCCAGACTATAGTCCGGACTAACGCCGTTTTTATAGTGCTAGTCCACTGAGATACCATGCATCAGTTTAACACGGATACCCTACTCAGACACAGTACACAGTCTCGGAGCCGACCAGCCGCTGTTTTATTGTCTTAATATTATGCCGAGCGCGAGGCAGGGTAACAACACGAAGCATCTTTCAACGTCTTTTGTTATGACGTGACCACCGATTTTCCGCTACCCGGGCAAACGCTCTATTCACTACACCACATGCGGTGTATGCGCAAGATAGTATTGAATGTGCGACACAGATGATGCTTATCATACGACTATTGTGCCATCCGTCACTGTATCGATACTCTGTCACAACCCCCCGCATGCTATTCATTCATTTTAACACGGAATTCGACTTAAGCTCCGTGTTATGTTTCATGTTTCAGATCTCATGTCAATAGTGTTATAATTTTCTTCTGTACGTGCAGGTGTGTGTATGATGTGTTTCATCAATAAATCCCAACCAATTTCAGGTCTACACCGAATTGACATGTGCTGAGCTTATGATTGTTTTATACATTTCTTATTTACCATGTTGACGTGTTGATTTGAAAGGAAGCAATCAATAGGTATCGACACTTTCAACAGCATCAGTTGTGTAGTTTCCGATGGGGTCGTACGATATTGACCGATTTTTTTGCCTTGACATTCCGAGAAACAATGGTTGTCGAGTTTGCATTCTATACACAATTCTATGTACAATGTTCATACAAAAAAACAACACTACTGTACTATAGGTCATATGGCCTAAAATATTGAATAAACTTCTGTCTGTCTGTCTGTCTGTCTGAAACAATGGTTGACTGTATGACTTTACCGACATGATTCAAGAAAACAGCTCGATACCCAGGGCGTAGGTGTGGTGAAAGGTGGATTAACGTCGCGTTAAAGATTATTGCACTCTATAGTGCTAGCGCACTGAGATAACATGCCGCAGTTTAACATGGGTACTCTGACTAGGTATACTGATTCCAGGCAGGGCAACAACAACTAGCATCTATTGACGTGTTTTGTTATGACCCTACCGGGGTTCGAACCACCGACCTTTCGATCTCCAGGTAGACACTCCACCCACTACACCACAGAAACGGTCTCGATACCTTGGGATCCAAGGTAGTGATCAGCTTATCCACACATAAAAAACAAATGTTTTACATAGCAGTACATGCAGAACTACATAATATCTATATTTCACACTCCCATTTAATTCTTTTTATCAAATTGTGTTGTGTTGTTATTGTATTACATTGTTTCTGTTGGGATTCTGTTGAGTTCACAGCAATGTGTTTTGATAAGTGCTAGTTGTCAAGAATGTAGTACTATCTAATATAAGCAGTGGTGTGGAAGTTACTATATTTAGATGCTTTTGAAATCCAACAGGGTCTTGAATGTTCAATAACATCAAGAATGATATGGACATTTCTAGAAGGCATTTAGACTATATTATAAATGGACAAACGCATGCCTCTCTCATCTCACATTTCATCTCACATTAAATCAGGACCAGCGGATTTGTGAAGATGATTGTTTTAACCCTGAATATTCAACCTAAACCTTTTTTGAAGCTTGAGCACTGCTGCTAGGGGAACCTAATTACCACTGCCATCATAATTTATACTGCCATTGATATTGTCCTGTCCTGAATTTTGTACTACCACTCTATTGTCTACCGTCATCATAATTTCTGTGCAGTAATTTGTGTTGATTTGTAAACCTAGTTAATTTTTTAAATACAATGGTTAATTGTAAACCGTTTCTTTGTTGCTTGTTTGTTTCACACTGAATTCTTTTACGTATAGATATCTGGGGTAACTTTTTGTTTTAATGTGGACGTCTACACGTAATACGTACAGATAAGGTTAATTGTCAGAGTCAAAGATATTTATTGTATTTAAGGCCTTCGGTTACGAACAAAGCTTTGCATATTCACATAAACATCTCGGCCACATGACGGCGGTCTGTTAATAATCAAGTCTGGACATCATGAACATCAACATCAACCAGGGGCGGTCGGGTAGCCTAGTGGTTAAAGCGTTCGCTCGTCACGCCGAAGACCCAGGTTCGATTCCCGACATGGGTACAATGTGTGAAGCCCATTTCCGGTGTCCCCCGCCGTGATATCGCTGGAATATTGCTAAAAGCGGCGTAAAACCATACTCACTCACTCAACATCAACCAGGTCAGCGAGCCTCGCAATTGGGATACGATGACATGTATCAACCAAGTCAGCGAGCCTGACCACCCGATCCGGTTAGTCGCCTCTTACGACAAGCATAGTCGCCTTTTGCGATAAGCATGGGTTGCTGAAGACCTGTCCTACCCCGGATCTTCACGGGTCTTTAACATGGTATAAAGCACAACAGTATAACAGTTATAGCAGACCATTCTTCAGTAAATGGCTCTGTTTGACACAGGGTCATAGTTGCAACGTCTAGGCCTGTACTGACTACAGAGACAGTAATAGGTTCTATTTTGAGGTCTCTGCTGACAGTAAACAACACATCTTTGAGCATAGACCCTCTTTTATAACGTTCGCCTCGAGGCATAACTGTAGCAGGAAATTAATCAATCTTTTGACAAAATATTTCAATATCGATAAACAAATCCTGGTAAAACGAATATTACTGCTGGCGGCAATAGCTTCAAGTTAATGTGTATTGGAATATACGCCAGTCCTAGACGGTTACCATGTTGTCTCTGGCCAAGGTTGTTTGGCCATTGGTCACACAAAATATTCAACAAGAGTAAAATTGGCATGTATTGGGTACCTAAGGAACCGGAAGTAGTATATTTCGTATTTTAAAATATATGCGTGAGATACGATCAGCATAGATTATATGGAGAAAAATACTCACAGTGTTGATAATCGTCGGGGCAAAACGATATCGAGTGCACGTCTCAGCGAGGGTGCAAGATATTCACGAAAAGGTGACGAGGTAGGTTTTAGCGTGTTACTCCTTATACCTATAGATCTTCAGAAACATTTACCTTCAGTTTCGTTGCTTGGTGTGCTTTTGGCGGGTCTGTTGCAGCAACGAAAGACCGTTAGTGAGACTGAAAACTTTCTTTATTCAAAAGTGTGTGTACTGAACCTTATGTATGTTAATATGTCAATGTATAAAATCAGTCATTGTATAAAATGTGGTTCAATAAGGCAGTTTACAAAATGCCTAAATATTTCATTTGACAAATTTACTTATAATTTACCCTCCATTTATTTCACAGATTGAGTGACCATTATTAAGAAGTTCTAAAGGGCTTAAAAGCATCACAAAAGATTAACTATGCTAGGATTAGAAGCCAAAAATAAATAAAAAATAAATTGACTTTCGTTGTCCTTTTATGCTATCATTTTCAGTCACTGGGTGATGAAATTCAACATAAAAATGTTTGTAATTCGTTATCATAATAAACTAAATGGACAGATATCTAGTGAAGTTGTTAACCACTGAATATGGAATAATGGGATATTCTTGCGATCTCGCATTCTAGCGATCTCGACATTAGGAATCGAGCTACATATGCCCAAATGCTACACCGTCAATTATAGAAATATTCACTGGTCAGTGAGTTTCTCCATGAGGCAATAAGCATACACGGCTAGCATATTTATTAAAACAAAATTTTCACGGATCAATTTGTAGGAAAACACGAGAATGCGAGAACGCGAGACTTCTGCCAAACCTCGCGTTCTCGTGTTTTGGGCAGACAAGCGATAACACGAGACGACAAAGTGATAATATGAGACGATAAAGCGATGTGACGAAAAATTCATGTCTGAATGTTTCAAATTTCAGAAATAAAGATATACTGCTATGTTTCATCAAACTAGAAACGCAATTTTAATATTCTAGACGAGGTGTCCAAAAGGAGCCCAGTTGTTCGCCGTTTATTGAACTCCTTTTATTATGATTCTGGATATATTCAATTATGTTAGAGAAGAGTTTTGAAAGTTCGTGAAAATTATCTGTAACAACATCTTTGAGCGTCTACAGGCACGGCTATCAGTTTCGTTTTTTACACCTTTGCCAAAGTTATTGTTGTGATGTGATTTCCAAATTGAAACACAAAAATTAACCCAGAAATCGGTACGTACAGAACTAAAATGTGAAATCAGTATTTAAATGACCACACAAGATCAATGAGTAATTAACAAATGAAAAATGTATTGCAATAAACAGTTTTAGGTTTCTTAATCACAAATGGTCAAATAAATTGTTCCGGCAATAAGTAACATGCCTTACAATATATGTATGTCACTGCACACACGAATGTGCAGAAGTTGTCAGTCATATATCTGGAAATATCTTGTATCCAGAACAGTGTTGGAAGCTGGCGGGATTTGCGTTTTTTTATAGGTATCCCATCCACACTTGGCAAGTTTGTTTGTTTGTTTGTTTGTATTGCCGCACTTAGCAATATTCCAGCTATATGACTGCGGTTTGTAAATAATCGAGTCTGGACCAGACAATCCAGTGATTGTCATCATTAGCATCGATCCACGCAATTGGGATACGATGACGTGCATGAACCAAGTCAGCGAGTCTGACCACCCGATCCCGTTAATCGCCTCTTACGACAAGCATAGTCGCCTTTTACGGCAAGGATGGGTTGCTGAAGACCTATACTACCCTTCACGGGTCCTTGGCAAGTAGATAAGACGCTAACGAGACCGTAAAAGGCCCCGAAGCGCCCTCTTGTCGCTCTGATAAAGGTACATTCACACTTCCAGAAACTGTGCCCCATCTGTAATCATCTCGAACGACCTAGCCCGCCAAATCTCTCTATACGGAGTTGTGTCCCTTCGACGTACCAGGATACACTTGTTAGGAATTCAAATACTAGATTCTCCAAACTGCACTCACTGCTTTCACTTACGTGGTAAACGTCACGAAATACGTCAGCTGGTGGTAAACGTCACGAACGACGCCACGTGCGGTAAATGCCACGAACTTCGTCACTTGCGGGTAGACGTCACGTACTACGTCACTTTGTGAAGGTGGTTAAAGAACGGTAACGGCACTAAGTTTCAAAAAGAGTTATGGTAAACATGATGTGGATATTTCTGAAAACGCATCAGCGGCCGAAATGTCTCATGCAATGCCCTATTTTGACACGTACCAATCTTCCCGTGTTATTACAGTTGACTTGACTTGCATGTGTTTGTGACGGTTGTGGAGCAGAATACGCTCACCTTTAGGCGAACTCCTGGTATCATCACTATTTGACAGTGATTTATAAACACAAGCTCATTATATAGTCGGAATCGCAAAATGGACAGATTTTTTATGGTTATGGAAAGGGTTTAATCAGTTATCCTGCTTTACTTCCATATTATGCTCACACGTGATTTAACTGAAATTCTGTTACACCTAAACCACACTCTCAGTTTGCAGACATGTTCCTGGTGATCCTAGCTGTGACTGTTCTGGCGAGAAGCTGCCACGGATCCATCGGTACAGCCACTTTCGGGGAGGTTTTCCAGTGTATCTTAGCATCTAAGTACTCGGACTTCCAGATAGCGGAGACGCAGGTTAACACGCGTATTGCGTGCGCAGTTGCTTGTTCTACGCATGCTCAGTGTGAATCTCTCCGATTGTCACGTGATGCACCTTTTACGTGCACTTTATTCAACCGGACCCAGCAGTCGCAAACATGTGACCAGTACACGATGACTACATACCGCATGTACGATAATGTAAGTACGGCTATCGGCACTGTCGCCAGCAATATTTAACTATCGGATCCATGAGGTTTGTAAAAGGGAAACTACGGTCGACTGAATAGCAGTGCCAGCAAATATGACGTACATCCCTCAAATGACCGTTTGTTGGTCTGCTAGTTCAAATGTTATTGTGCGTGCCAATTTAGCAGTTAATGATAGGTCTAATTACATAGGTCTAAGTTTGACGTGTATTGATGACATAGGCAGAACATGGGCACCATACCGAGGTGCAGAGTCGCACTTTGAAGGCAGACTGGGCTCAGGCTAGTGGCCATTTCCGGTCCAGATCCTCTGTGTGTGTAATGTTAGTCATTACTGCGGCGGAGTGTGGTCAAAAACTTGACGTTGTTAGTAATTTCCTGTAAGCCACATTGTCTCACTGCACTTACAGTAATCGTTAACATCTACATCAACAAACATCGTCAACTATAAGTAAACAGACATCTGTAGTGTGATAAAATGACTTCAGACAAACTTGCCAGGAGTGCAAATATCTATGATGACTTTCCTTTTGAACTAACGGCGTTCCCAAGGTTACCGACAATATTTATTCCTCTAGGTATTCGAATCCTTGTATTGACAGCAAATCCAATGTTCTTTTTTCTACATCGTGGCGTGTGTTTAGTTTAGACACACACATTAAGAAATATACCCTGTACAAATATTAAATGTTTGTATATTATTTAAATATATTTTTTCCCGGGTTTTTCCTGACGGCATATTGTCTTATTTGGTCACCCCGGTATTTCCTTTAGATTTTGACAGAGAAAAACAAAGATCAATACCCCGGAACTATTGACGTTTCTAATTCAGGTTATATATTCATGCCTATTCAAAGACACATCCATGTTAGGCGCGGCATATCGCGGTTGCGTCCCTTCGGCGTAAAGAATCCTATGATCGTAGGTTCTTATCCCAGATTGGGCCTGACTTGGATTCGTGATTTGTCAGCTTCGTGCTCTCCAAGACTTACCTGTTATCGTTTCAGCTCAACTCGCCTTGTCGGAACGGAGGTGTTCGTGTTCCCGGAAGCGGAAACTGCACGTGCTTTGGTGGCTATGTTGGACTTCGCTGTGAAAGACTGATGCTAGGTTAGATAAATATTCACCTGTTTAACGTCGCAGGCCAATATTCAAGTTACGATTGGTTTTTGTTTGTTGTTTAACGCCGCACTCAGCAATATTCCAGCTATATGACGGCGGTCTGTAAATAACCGAGTCTGGACCAGACACTCCAGTGACTGACATCATGAGCATCGATCCCCACACATTGGGATACGATGACATGCATCAACCAAGTCAGCGAGCCTGACCACCCGATCCGGTTAGTCGCCTCTTACGACAAGCATAGTCGCCTTTTATGGCAAGCATGGTTTGCTTAATCGTAACAGTAGTAATCGAAATAGTTTCTGCCTATAGCTCTCTTCATGTTTGGGAACAGACGGAAGTCTGAAGGAGCCAGATCAGGAGGATATGGTAGGTGCTAAAGGAGCTCATAGCCAGGTTCTTCTGATGGAAGAGCATACCACTTTTAGCTTCTCAAGTCTCTTAATCATCCCGTAATAGCCCCACAAGTACAGCATAATATGTCCATTTAGTGCCTGGCCTTTGGGGAGATAGTCCACCGTGATGACACCCCCTTTGGTGGTAGTGAATCAAGTGATGTGCCTGGTGCGTTTTTGATCAAATGTCAGAACTTTTAGAACCCTATTAGCGGATAGTTTCTTCATTGCCAAAGTGTTACTAAACGAGGTGACAAATAGAGCTACATATCTGGTTTCAGGCATTCAGGACAATTCAAAACTGAATACAAATGGCATCTGAAGCTTCTGCCCCTCTTTACATCCCGTATTTTATTGTATAAAGTTCATAAGGTGTGAATGTACGCCCCCCCCCCCCCCCCCCCCCCACACACACCCTTTGTTCGCCCGCTGAGTATGTATTGTTCTAGAGAGAGAATGAATTTACCGTAGTGAAATTTTTTGTTTATTTGATTATATGTTCCACCACCCATAAACCCCCCCACCCCCTCACCCACAGCCACACACACACACACACACCTCCCTCCCTCAACAACGGACAGGGTAACACGTACCATCTTTTAAGCTATGTTTCCATTTGCCTCGATCATTGCTCATGCTGTCAACCACTGGTGTCCCTGGTCCAGATTAGATATTTTACAGGCCACAGTGATCAAGATAAGTACAGCATTCACTGTTTCCACGGGGTAGGCCTGGCATTGAGGAGGTTCCACATCCAGAATAAACAGTTATCAGGAGGGTTTTTAAAACAACCAGCCATTAAGTCAGACTCTCTCTCTCTCTTTGTGTGTGTGTGTGTGTGTTTGTGTGTGTGTGTGTGTGTGTGTGTGTGTATGTGTGTGTGCTAGTGAAATGATGCTGTTTTTTTATAGTGCTAGCCCACTGATATAACATGCCGCAGTTTAACATGGGTACTCTGACACAGCAAACCGACTCCAGGCGGGACAACAACATGTACCATCATTTAACGTATTATTATTATGTTATGTCTATACCGGGTATCGAACCACCGACCTTTCGCTCTTCAGGCAGACGCTCTACATCCACTACACCACAGAAACGGTCTGGATACCCAGGGATCCAAAGTAGTGATCAGCTTATCGACACATACAAAACAAATGTTTTATGCTCAACAAATGTTCAATGTTTAATCAAGAATATTAACCGTTTCACAACCAATGAGTTTGTAACACACACTTACATGATTGTCGCATTATTGTACACGTGGATTGGTAGGTTACGAAGTGAGTGAGTGAGTTAGTGAGTGAGTGAGTTAAAACTGAAGTGATATTCCAATTATAGGTTTCTGGCGTACCCAAGGGACACTACTCTGCACAGCGAATTGCTGAGCCTTAGACGACTATTGGAAAACATTGAAAAATATCTGATTGGTCAATCAGAGGTTTTAAATCACAATAGGGCATTCGGTTCGAAATTCAAGCTAGGGCGGCTAAATCTATATGTACCAAAGTTCTACACTAAATATAAAACGTCATCGCCACAGAATAGCTATTCTCGATTATCCGACGAAAGAGATGCCATTTGGCGCAAAAGGAATGCTGTAAAAACCGATTACTGAAAAAGCAGTGAAAAAATAGTAAGCATGTCCAACTTGAAAATCATGTTTGTCTCCTGATTCAACCACTCACCCATAACCTCTTTACTTCAGACTGTGCTGATGGTAAGGATTGGGGATTTCTACCCCCCGACAACGTTGCGATGATCCACCCTAATGGGTCTCCGAAGCCTTTCCTGGTGTTCTGTGAAGAAAACCCATGGGACACCAGGACATACATCATGGCGCGCAGTCCAGGGACGCTGGACTTCTACAGAGACTGGGCAGCCTACAAGGGAGGTTTCGGAGATTTGGATGGGGAGTTCTGGTTGGGGCTGGACAACGTCCACTATTTGACCAACTCGCTTAGTCAAAATCTGATAGCGGAAGTCCACACTAAGATGCCAAGTAACATCTATCTTTACCGGTCAGTATAATGTACATATTTCCTGGTGTTCAGAGGTACTATCCATACTATACTGAACGGCAACAGAAACGTCACCTTGGATAGACATATGATTAACCTTATTTGTCCAAACACTGTAAACATACTTTGATACATATTAAAAAGATGAAACTTGGCAAAACAGATCATCAAGGTTGAAATTAAAGTGTTAAATGTTCTTAAGGTGAAACACAACATTAGTCTCTGAGAAAATTGCATCACAAGTCAGTATTTCGTGTGTCCGCCATGTGCATTGATGACTGCCGTGCAACGTCGATACATGGAATGGATGAGGCGGTTGATGAAGGCCATAGGCACCTGAGCCCACACTCTGAGGAAAGCCTGACGCAGTTCAGCTGTAGCCTTTGTTGGAGGTCATTCAGCCTTCCTTGAATCTCGTCCCACAGGTGCTCAATGGGATTTAAATCGGGACTGAGGGCAGGCCACTGCATGGTTCTGATGCCATTCTGCTGGAGGAAGTCTCTTGTTGCGCTCGCAGTGTGGGCACGGGCGTTATTATGCTGAAACTCGTGGTTGCGGCGACGTGCCAAATGAGGTATAGCGTGTGGTCTCAAGACTTGATCAATGTACCGAGCTGCTGTGACACCATTGCCTCTCCCTGGACCGATGTTCTGGAAGACCACAGGGCCAACCCTCTGTTCAAGACCATTTTCGTCCCACACCATGATGCTCGGATCACCCCACGAGTCTCAACAAAACAAGCATCCGAATAACGTACCCATGGCGTCGCCAGACTCTCTCTCTGCCATCTGCTGTTGAGATACAGAAACGTCTCTCGTCTGAGAAGAGGACTCTTCCCCACTGCTGGTGGCGCCAATGCTGGTGCTGTGTTGCCCACTGAATAGGGTCCCGGCGATGACGTGGTGTCAGAATTGGTCCTTGGTGTGGCCTGTGACAGTGGAGGTGTCTGCTCGTCAATCGTTGACGCACGGTGGGCACTAATATGTCGCTGGTGTGTCCCAATGGTCTGTCAAACAGAAACTGCAGCAGTAACAAAGCGATCTTGAAAGCGATCTGACGATCCTGACGTCGGGTGGTGACCCTTGTTCTTCCACTACGTGGTCGGTCATCTGTAGTGTTGGTGGTCTGGTACCGTTGCTGGAGCCTGTATATGGTCCTTACGTGAACTTGAAATGCATTGGCTATTTGCGGGGCGGTTTGTCCAGCTTGCAATTGTCCAAGGGCTTGGTGTCGCTGATTTCTTGTCAATCTTGGCATGTGGTAGCAATTCGATAATGAATGAATGTCATCCGATCTCGGTGGATTTTTATAGGGCAAGAAATGGGGGAACGCATGTGCATTTCAATTTGCACGGAACTTACGTGCATCGGTTTACCTTGGCCGTTGCCGTGATACGTTTTGGCGATAGGATTTATTGTCATCTGCTTTGTTTTTATCATTGAATTTCATTTTTCCGGACAAGGTAATGTTAAATTTTAGAAACTTTGAAAAAAATTACCCAGATATTTAAATGACAACTTTTCATGCAATGTCACTTGGGGTGACGTTTCTTTTGCGGTTCAGTATATATAAATCTTGTCAATCAGTATAATGTACGAATTTCCTTGTGTTCCACACTAGGATTCCCAGCAACGCCGATACTTACAAATCAGTATAATGCACGTATTCTCGTGTGTTCCACACTAGGATTCCCGGCGACGCCTAAACTTATAAATCAGTTTAATGTACGTATTCTCGTGTGTTCCACACCAGGATGCCCAGCGACGCCTTTACGTATAAATCAGTATAATGTACGTATTCTCTTGTGTTCCACACTGGGATTCCCAGCGACGCCTATACTTATAAAATAGTATAATGTACGTATTCTCGTGTGTTCCACACTAGGATTCCCAGCGACGCCTATACGTATAAATCAGTATAATGTACGTATTCTCTTGTGTTCCACACTAGGATTCCCAGCGACGCCTATACTTATAAATCAGTATAATGTACGTATTCTCTTGTGTTCCACACTAGGATTCCCAGCGACGCCTTTACTTATAAATCAGTACAATGTACGTATTCTCTTGTGTTCCACACTAGGATTCCCAGCGACGCCTATCCTTATAAATCAGTATAATGTACGTATTCTCTTGTGTTCCACACTAGGATTCCCAGCGACGCCTATACTTATAAATCAGTATAATGTACGTATTCTCTTGTGTTCCACACTAGGATTCCCAGCGACGCCTTTACTTATAAATCAGTATAATGTACGTATTCTCTTGTGTTCCACACTAGGATTCCCAGCGACGCCTTTACTTATAAATCAGTATAATGTACGCATTCTTGTGTGTTCCACACTAGGATTCCCAGCGACGCCTATCCTTATAAATCAGTACAATGTACGCATTCTAAGCATAAATGTCAATCAAGTAAAGTCAATTTCTTCATGTTCATTCAAATGAAAGTGTATATTATGCATTGCACATATTGTCCAATGAGAACGCAGCGATAGCCAATGGTTATCGTACTTCTGTTGATGTAATTATTTTCATGTAGGAATTTTGAGACTCGGTCGTAGCGCCACAAGTGGCTATTACGAGTTATGTCCCTTCTATGTTCCTCCTACTGACCAATCAGATTCCATCGCTCATATCACTTGCAATTACTTCGAACAAAATGGCGGCGCCCAGTTGAAGACGGTCTGATCGTTATTGTAATAAAAGGGGTTTTACCCCGCAAAGTGCATCAAATCACTTAAGCACCTTGAATAAAAACATGAAAGAATTTGCAAAATATCTGTCGAAACCCAGTTGGCGGTAGACATGCTGTGCAAATCCTACAGTCGACCGAAATACGGTACGTTGAAATCCATGTTGTTTACGAACCGGATGTCTAGTTCGTTTCGCAATTTTGATTGGACTATGCATAGAGTCGTTAGTCCAGCCAAAATGTAACTCCATAATACCAGCCTAGTCGGCAAGTGTGGAAACTGGACTTTTATATTCAGCTAACTCACTTGACTCGGAAAGATGCCGTAGTGGTCACACTTCTGGTCAGTGTCCATAATAAAGGCCTTACATAAAAAAGGCTTACGTTCGATCCCACATGGTCAGTCTGTGAACTTGTTACGTCATACTTCCTTTACTATACTCAGGATAGTAAGAGGCAGAATAAACACTATTTTCATCTTCCTTCTCTAGCTGCTTCTAGCAGTTTTTCAGCTTGTATTTAACAAGTGGCTAGTCTTTCTAACTTCCTCTTGCGAGTACATTTACCTGTAACATATTTTGATTTGCGACCCCGAGTGCATTCCTGTGGCAAAACATGTACTGACCATCTTGAACTAGTGGTATGTGCACAAATCTTGGATATAAAAGTGCGGTGGAAGTTTCAATTTGAAATACATAATCACATCACGGAGACCCCTTATCCTTCTGTCTGAGGCCTTATTATATTCGGTTCTTAAATCGAGCGTTTTTCTTCAAATTGTCTTGCTTTTTGCCTCTCTAACCCATCCAGGTCTATCCATATATCCATACATTCACAAATTCTATCCCAAGACACACCAGTAACTGCAGATAGAGGTTCGTTTTCAATATGTAAAATGTGGCAAACACATTGCAGCATGGGCGCGGCCATGTTGAATGACAGGGCAAAATACTGCCCCTGAATTCTGATTGGTCAATGTTCGTCTGTAGCCATAGTGATTAGTAGAACAAAACTTGTTGCTAAAAATGTTGATATCTTATTAATGAACAGTTAATTTTGGTACAACAATGTTTTTATGTCATAACATGCATTAATGATAATAATCACCAGACAAGGTAACATGTTATATTAAAATACTTTTAACAATTCCTGGCCTCGGGCCATGGCCTAATACGCATACATTGAACACATACCGTTTCAATATGTTACAGACAACGTACGTACAGTATGTTCACGGTTGGGGCCGAATCCACGGGCTACGTCATGAGTTTCGCTTACAACTGGGAAACAGCTCCTCCGCATGATATTGGGGACTGCTTGACGCCCATGAAGGGGAAGAAGTTCAGCACCTTTGACGTCGACAACGACGACGACCCCGAAAGGAACTGCGCCGCTGTCCACCAGGGGGCGTGGTGGTTCACGGCGTGTGGGGAATGCAACCCTACAGGTCCGCTAACTCGGCCAAACGACGGGTACCTGTTCAACGTCCCTAATGAAACGTTTTGGTACCCAGGAATTCCTAACTACTCACTATTACAAGTTAAATTGTTTCTCATACGGCACTGAGGCAAAAAATGTCTCCCAAATCTCCGATATCTCAAAGTATCCACACCAATACCTCTCTGCGTGAAGATCTCACGAAACATCCGTGTTTTTAAAAAAAAATTCTTGAAAATATTGCCTTTATAACTGTTTCGTTATCTGGTCCGAGTTTAAAGGTATTACGGAAATAGTGTTAAACCTGGTGCCACCAAAATGGTTATCATCATTAATAATATAAGACTAGAAAACAAATAAAACCTAACCGACCGAACATGTTTATAGTGATGAGAACAAGGAAGGCATATTGTGTTGTGAACACCCAGTCATCTCTGATTTCAGTGACCATTTATGTAATATTCACCGCCTTTTACGCCCAATGGAATCTGATGCGTATTGATGCGTACTAGTACAACATTCTAAAAAGAATGTATCTTCTACGTAGATGATACTCCTCACATGGTAGAAGAAAGTATCACTTCTCTGGCTTATATTAATTAATAATGACCTATTTTCTTGACTTTCAGCCTTGACATGTCTTTATTGGGTTATTATCTAAACATTGAATGAAGTAACTCTTTATTTAAACATGGTGAAGTTATTGACAAGAGACTAGAACCAGGTCAAGTCCAGGATGGTCATGGGATATTTGACCGATTTTTTTTCTAGTTGGCCGATTTTCTAACTTGGCCTTCCATTTATGAAGGCCTGTTAAAGGACCCACATTAAGTCAAAACCATCAATATTTGTCGATGTTAACATCATCGAACCAAAACGTGAGCGTGGTTCGTCTGGTAGCTCGTCCAACCCTCTTATGGCCGTAATAAAGAAAGGAGAGTACACAAATCTACAAATTGTTCAGAATTCGTTAAAAAGTAATTAACTCTTTAGCAATGTAATGTCACGCTTTTGTTATTCCAGTTGCATATCGTCCAGGAGTTAACTGGCCTTTTTGAACCTGCTTTATGTGGAAGGAAAACTGACGCAACCAAAGGTCGTTATGCAAAATTGTAACGAAATGATACATCAACCATAACATGATTTAGTTCGGAGAAATTTCTCGAATCTGTTGATTCTCATGATTTTTCCTTTACGGAAGTTAGGTTTTAGACGTGAAACATGAATATGAAGGGATGAGAATCACCCAAGCTATAAAAACTGATACCCATCATAATGAAATGAAGCACTTTAGGTACAACTCTGCTGGTTTGTAAAATGCTCGTATATGTTGTCTTTTTAGCGTTGATAGTTTGAGAATTTGAAATGTCTGAGTATGCTGTAAAATACGGAAAACGTCAAATGAAAAAAAACCGACCATCATGCTGCCAACCACCCTTATTAAATATATAATGTTTGTATGAACTTTGTCCAACTAGGATCGCAAATTCACAAGACAATATCACTGTCTGATTAACGATACGCATGATTATAATATCATTTACGCAGATGAAGTATCTTCTGCGTAGCTGTGAGTAATATATACCATATTTTGTGGCATTAATACGCTTCCATAGTTTCGGCAGATACTCGAGACTAATTAATCTCTGACGTTGGCGTTTCATATTTGTTGCCTCAGGGGTGAAAGTATGGGAGGCAGTTTTGTTGCTTCTTCACGTATCAGTCCCCCAAGAATTAAAAACTGATTTCACGGTATGTTTTACTGTAGTCAACTGAGCCTTTGTTGCATCCCTGCATCCTGTCTCTTGTCTCATGTTACGTGTCTAGAACTCGAGTGCATTAGTGGTTTGGGGAGTTTCGTTTTTCGTTTTTCATGTTTAATTTCCCACAAGTTTCACAGAAATGAACATCAACTTAATAAACATAATAGTTTAAAATGTTATATGGCAGTGTAATGTATTGTTAAACAATGTTGTAATTGTATTACTTTGTTTCTTCAGTGGGAAAGCATTGGGTTGTGACAAATGTTAGTTGTCAAGAATGTAGTATTGTCGAATATAAGCAGTGGTGTGGAAGTTACGATATTTAGATGCTTTTGAAATCCAACGCGGTCTGGAATCTTGTAGAACAGCTACAGACTAATCCAAAATGATGTGGAAGTTTTTTAAAGGTATTTAGACTATATTATAAGTGGGCAAATGCATGGCTCTCTCATCTCACATTACATCAAGACCGGCTGATGTGTGAAGATAATTTTTTTGAACTCTGAATATTCAGCCTAGGCCCCTTTTTTTGAAGATTGAGGACTGTTGCTGTTAGGGGAACCTAATTACCACTGCCATCAAAATTTATACTGCCATTGGAATTGTCCTGCCACTGAATTTTGTACTACTACCACTCTACTGTGTAATTTCTGTGCAGTAATTTGTATTGATTTGTAAACCTAGTTAATTTAAAAATACAATGGTTAATTGTAAACCATTTCTTTGTTGTTTGTTGGTTTCACACTGAATTTAATATTCTACATGTCTGCGTAATTTCATAGCCGGATGTAGATCCAGTGTCGCTTCAGCACAACGTTCACTTTTCAGATCTGAGCGAAATGTGCGTCAGTGAAAAAGCTCGGCATCCAGCAGGTTAAATGACGTCATAATGACTGTCGCATGATGTCATCGTTGCTGTTACAGGAAGTAATAATCAGTGTTGAATTTAGTTCAAATTCTAAATATACTGGGCTGTACACTCGAATTGAAAGTACATTTTCTAAGAATTGACTTTCACTTTATTTGCGTATGAACCTTCATAGAGTGAGGGCGAAGCTGCATGAACGTCGGATCTTTCTCACAATGTTTTATATCACGTTTTTTTACCTCTAAGGATGTAGCACTAGATCTGTACACAATATGAAAATAACTAATGAACTACTAGGAATTACGGTTTATCTTACCCAATGGAAGTGATGTCATAGATCCCGAGTGAGCACATAAACAGTGAGTCGCAAAAAAGCGAATTTTAATTCAATCAAATTCTAAGAGAAATAGTATGAACAACAAAGCGAAATGTCTTTGAATATTGTAACCAGGTTCAATTCTACGACTCTTGGTTATCCATACGAACACTGTTTACAAATACTGTTTCAGAATGAACGGATTGAAATTCGTATCTTTATCTGTAATGTATATAGCGACTCACTGTACATATGATTTGTTCAGTGATTAACGAGATTTGTAGGCATATTTGGGGCATTAGTATGTGTGCCTTTGAATCCACATATACTATGTTCCAATGCTCTGTGGTTGAGTGAATTCCGTGATCCGTGCTGACGTAGAGGCACCCACAAAGAACCAAAATACGTCGTCACTCGGTAGTTTTACATGCAAATGTGACAAGGCAGCTCCTTCACAAGTAAGAGTTCAATCCCCAAGGCCCTGTCCCACAAAGAGATCTTAGTGCTAAGACGATCGCAACTCCAATACTTTAACTCAGACTTACGACAATCGTGGCGCTAAGAAAACGTTGTGGAACGTGGCCCTGAGGACGTGTTTCCCAGTCGAGTTACGGTTGGTTGGTTGGTTTGTTGTTTAACGCCGCACTCAGCAATATTCCAGCTATATGACAGCGGTCTGTAAATAATCGAGTCTGGACCTGACAATCCAGTGATTGATATCATGAGCATCGATCCACGCAATTGGGATCGATGACAGTGCATCAACCAAGTCAGCGAGCCTGACCACCCGATCCCGTTAGTCGCCTTTTACGACAAGCATAGTCGCCTTTTACGGCAAGCATGGGTTGCTGAAGAACTATTCTACCCCGGAATCTTCACGGGAACACTAGCGTTTGAGCATCAGTACACTACCACAATGACTTCCATACGCAGAGCCCCAAAGCAGCGGTGTTACACTCAATAGCATTTTACAAGCACAAGATTCACTTCTGGATCAAATGGTATCAGAAGATGCCAAAGTAATAAGAACAGCAGCGTCTCATTTTGGCACCTTTCGCCATACTCAACGTACTCAACGTCCACAACGACTTCGTGGTCAACGTTTTCAGAAAACACAGAGAGTATTTTTCTTGTGTAAGCAGGTAGGACTCTCCAACACAACCACAATCTGAGCGAGTGTTTATTTCTGCCTGAAACTGACCGGAAGTACATGGCCGCGCTCCCCAAAGCTTTCACATATTGAGTGAAGATGATATAGTGAAACTGTTCCATGTGAGATTACAACGGAATCTGTCAATATCTGACACTACTAGTTCCGCTTCCATTCTCCGCATAAGTATTGGCCAGTCCCCACACAAGAGAGTGTTCTATCAGCATCATCTTTCGTCTCACAGTGGACGGTGGTGTGACAGGTAACATGGTTTACTTGACAGCAGCCTATACACATGGCGCACCTAAAGAAAAGGGCTCATAGTCAGCTTATCAGGCTGATGGTTGCTCACCTCTTAAAGTCGTCGGCGAAACTAAACTTATCTTAAGTCGGGTCAAACGATCCTTTGCCTTTGAAGGGTTAGTTGTTAAAAATCTTGATGTTGAAAATGTCAGCGGGTACTCCATTCATGGAAGTGAACGATATTGCAGTACGTCTAGCCAAGAATTATCATTTTGGCACAACATATGAGTATGGATCCTATGACAAGTCTACGTCACAGCACAAAGGCATGCACATTTACTCCGTGCCCCTGATACTTCCACAACATGTTGACCAAAGGACTACATTGAGATTGGACTTCCTGATGATATGTTTGCCTTAGAACCTCTGGTAACAACTGATAACGCAGAAATAGTACCCAGTGTGTCAGAAAAGAATCGCATTGCCAAACTTACATATGAACCCCCATGACCCGAAGAAAGGTACACATTTCTGCCAAGATCAACGAGTACGTGTCACAGTCAACCAGTCACAACTAACAAGCTCACAACAATGTATCCTTGATCCACGCAGTACATTTCAACCCAATGTGAGAAAAGAAATTTTGAGCCTTAAATGAAGAATATGATGAAGTCTTCGACCCTCACATCCCAGGATTCAATGATACATCAGGACCATTCAACACGGGACCTGTTCAACCAACTCATTGCAAGGACCGCGTACCACAGTACTCGACCTTTCGCCAAATTGCGTTGTGGAAACATTTAATTACCTCAGATCTGACAAGTGCCTTCTACCAAAATACCTCTGTCACGCAATTCAATATAATACTGAGGCGTAGATACACACTTCCGTGACGTAAGGGTTCATATTATATTCGCAATGGGTATGCCTGACTCTGAGGCGGCTTTAGAAGAATATATGTGCCGAGTCCTCAGACATTTATTCGAGGACGGCACCATTGGCAAAGCTTGCAGATCTTCACTGTCGAGGTAACACAACACAGAGTGCCTTCCAGCGTAACAATCTTAGTTTGGCTAAACGGTACCATCCTTGCAAAAATCTCTACACTCTCTACTTGTATTCTTTCTTCTAGCGCCTAAGGATTAAGATGGTTTATAATTGGTGCCTATAGAGTACTGACTCGAGTGATTCCAGGATGTTGAGTGAGTGAGAGAGTATGGTTTTACGCCGCTTTTAGCAATATTAAAGCAACATCACGGCAGGGGACACCAGAAATGGGCTTCACACATTGTACCCATGTCGGGAATCGAACCCGGGTCTTCGGCGTGACGAGCGAACGCTTTAACCACTAGGCTGCCCGACTGCCCCTCCAGGATGTTGAGGCATTTTAGCTACTCTTGATGACAATCAGGCTGGTCGGCTATCTCAAAATGCAGTTGAGTGAGGATCAAGTCATGGCATGAAACAATTGTCCTTCCTCGACAAGATGATTAGCTTTGGACAGTTACTGACGTGCAAGTAAAGAGTCGGGGCATTGGTGCCACACTCTAGGTGAAGCCCCCCAAAGACAAACAATGTCTGTGAGTACGAGAAGGTAAAGTGATGTTGTTACCTTGTGAAATAGAGGCCCTGTGTTTCGCAGTTGCCACCAGATATGATAGACCGTTTACTATCCTGTCATAACACAAGGCCTGTATGCTTACAGTTAGTAAGCCATGTGTCCAGGCCTTCGAAAAACTTTGCCAAGGAGAGTTTTTTGCAAGTCCACGAGTTTCAGTTCCTGTCTTCCATTTGACATCACATGTCATGGGACTGCACGTGTTCCTTAAGACTCGTAATGCATCTGATCGTGTCCCGCTAACTTGTCGTATATGCATCTTCGTTAGACGTACAGAAGACTCAGTCATTCATAACATCTCGATTTCAGACATATTATCAGCCCATGCGGAACTTCCTTTAACAGGCACAGTTGCTTGGCTAGCTATTCAGTCTGTGTCTCGTGGCCTACGTCGGACTCATTACCATCTCAAACAACGAACTCGACCCTAAAAGAAACAGACCAAGGTTAGGGATGTTAAACTTTACTTGAATGAAGCTACGATCGCTGAAGATGGACTGTCAGTTGTCCGCAGGGAAGAGGCTCTGATATCCCCGAGAAGACTGTATTGTGGCACCTCGCACGGTGCTGGGTGGTCATATTACATCTTTGCATATCCAGCTTAATCATCCCTCCAGTCACCAACTTAAGGTTGTTTTCAGTTACTTCTATGCTTTTGGTCTTGGTAAATCGAGTGAAAGGGTGTCTAACTGAAGAAGGTTCCTCATGTGAGCCAGTCCACAGAAGATCCAAAACTTTTGGCGCTGAAACTCTGAAACGTGAGAGACAATTAATTCTGGTCCAGAGAAAAAATGTAACTTCATTTACATGTTCTTGCATTGCTGGAAATGAGCACACGGAGGCTCTCTGAGATGCAATGGTACGTCTGCTTCTCGTTAATGGTCCTTTGGCAGTAATCAGAACAGATTCTGCCACAGGTTTCAAATCCTTAATCCAAGATGATTTACTTTCTAGTCTTTGTAATGAAATTCGTCAAACGCAGGGCCTGGTGAGTGTGTATTTGTATAGGTAGTAAAAAATAAGTCTAAAGCCCGTGATCGCTATACGGTTGTTCCTACTGATGGGCCTAAAGAGTTAACAAGTCTCATTACTACAAAGTGCCACATGCTCAATTCAGTTTTACCTTGCCCCACATGCTTAGAAATGCCACGGATCAATTCATCAGACACTGAGAACAATGTTGATTGCAATAAACAGCTTCCCCCCCTCCCCCCCCACCCTCCACCCCACACCCCACCCCACACCCGATCCTGAATACCGCAAGAGCTCTCTGTATCCCTAGATACTCAAACGCTGACTGTCACAGCGAATCCTTGCATACTTCAGTCGAGGATTCAGTCGAGGATTCCAACTTTTCTGAGCCTGACGGTGTTGATTCTCGTGCACCCCCTGCCCCCCAAGCCAACGCTAAGGCGTTCCTCGCGTAAGAGTCGCCTACCAGACTGCCTCATTATTGACTTTAAGTTCCTCATAAATAATACACACCTTTATGATCATTTCCATATATGATTATTGCTGCTGTTTTTGAGGCCTAATGTTCTCATAATGAGATGCCAAATGATTTGACTTTTAATATTATCTTTTTTCAGATAATAGTATCTCCTTCATTTGTTTTTGACAGATTACCAGTTTGTGTGATATGTAATGTCCTGTGTTTATTCATTGTTTTTCCACAAACACAAAGAACAAAGTGGTTGCGTCATTAGTGGTATGCACGTTATGTAACTCTACCTCCATCATTGAGGATTACCTCCCTTCCCTAGTATCAACCATGGCAGTTCAATATACCCATGTTCCAATGCCCTGTGGTTGTCCATCGTCCGTACTGGCGATACTAAAAACCTATTATCTGTTTATCAGTTCTTGCCACTTATTGTTAAATTTAGAAGTAGTATAATGTATTGCTATGTATTTTTTAATCTTAAATATATCTTTCAAAATATATATAAATGTTATAAGAAATTGCATTTGTGTTTTTGTACTAGAGACATAAATATATCTCTTTGTGGCCAGGATTGTATAATTAATCATGGCATATTTTAGTTCAACTCCAAACAATATGTCAAAAACTCCCAACAAATTTGATTCAAGTCATTGTATATTCCGCATCATTCATAAGAGATAAAGCTTGGTATTTTCCACATCCAAAAGTGGAATTCAGTGCATCTTGAATAAACCATTTTGTACCCATTGGCTGTTTCTTGTTTTGCACAGGCTAAAAAACATTGGTTGCCTTCAGCCGTGTGTTTTGGGTAGCTTTATCCGTCACCTTCCATCTTGCATTTTATAATGGTGGTCGTCTATTGTTCCTGTACCATATAAGCATCCAACCAGTGTGACATAGGCATAAACAACATGTTCTTCAACTGTTAATCATGCTGTCAACAAAATCAGAGCTACTGACGCGTGTTGGCATATGTCCATACCCTACCCACCCTACTAAACTTTATGGATAACAACTTCTGGTTCATTGCACTTAAATTTTAGTTATTTATAAAATTGTATGTGTTGTTATTTATTTATTCTTATTATGCTCTTGTATGTGTTCTCACCAACTCCCAGAATACCAATCAAACTTCTTTAATAACGTTCGCCAGCCCCATGAGACAAACATGCAGCCAATTAGCAATTCCATTGACTAACTATTTCAATATCGGCAAACAAATACAGGTAATAACGACTAAAGTACTGCTAGAGGCAATAGCGTCAAGTTAATGTGTACGCCAACCATAGACGATTTCAATGTTGTCTCTGGTCCATAGGTTGCACAATTATTCTACGAGATTAATAGTGGCATTGATTGGATGCTTTAAACGACCAAAATGAGAACTGATTGCCAGTCCTGCAGTGAACATACGCACGCACGCACGAACGAACGCACGCACGCACACACACAAACACGCACACACGTACGCACACAAACACACCTACACACGCACGCACGCACGCACACACGCGCACGCACACACACACGCACGCACACGCGCACACGCATGCACACGCACACGAACGCACGCACGCACGCACGCACGCACACAAAATCGTGACTTGAGGTGGCAACCAGTAACTGACATTGTAAGCAACAATGCACGACGTCAGGGAAAGATGGCACGAAACCAAGTGAACGTATCTGACCACCCCATCCAATAGGTCGCCTCTTACGACATGCATATGTGTTTTGGGGATCCCCCGGGGTTTGAATATTAAAATGGTCATACTATGTTGTTGGTATATATTTAGAAATCCTTCTATCCATCTCTAGATGTGGTGGACATGGCATTCCTTCAAAGTGTTATTGTAATGAATTCTTATAATTTGTGTATACTATGTGTCATCAAATAAATAAGTATTAAATTGCCGTTTCAAGCAAGGGAAATGCGAAATCAAAAATGTCACTGTTATCTGAATATGTCTGAGAAATTCAGTATTGAAGTTATTTAAAAGCGAAAACAACCTTCGTCTTGTCGTGCCCGTGTGACTGATATGGAACGCACAAGAATGGGATATAGGACACGTGTGACTGATATGGAAGACACAAGAATGGTATATAGGACACGTGTGACTGATATGGAACACACAATAATGTGATTTAGGACACGTGTGACTGATATGGAACACACAATAATGGTATATAGGACACGTGTGACTGATATGGAACACACAATAATGGTATATAGGACACGTGTGACTGATATGGAACACACAAGAATGGAATATAGGACACGTGTGACTGATATGGAACACACAAGAATGGGATATAGGACACGTGTGACTGATATGGAACACACAATAATGGTATATAGGACACGTGTGACTGATATGGAACACACAATAATGGTATATAGGACATGTGTGACTGATATGGAACACACAAGAATGGGATATAGGACACGTGTGACTGATATGGAACACACAATAATGGTATATAGGACACGTGTGACTGATATGGAACACACAATAATGGTATATAGGACATGTGTGACTGATATGGAACACACAAGAATGGGATATAGGACACGTGTTTCTGATATGGAGCACACAATAATGGGATAAAGGACACGTGTGACTGATATGGAACACACAAGAATGGGATATAGGACACGTGTTTCTGATATGGAGCACACAATAATGGGATAAAGGACACGTGTGACTCATATGGAACACACAAGAATGGGATATAGGACACGTGTGACTCATATGGAACACACAAGAATGGGATTTAGGACACGTGTGACTGATATGGAACACACAAGAATGGGATATAGGACACGTGTGACTGATATGGAACACACAATAATGGGATAAAGGACACGTGTGACTCATATGGAACACACAAGAATGGAATATAGGACACGTGTGACTGATATGGAACACACAATAATGGGATATAGGACATGTGTGACTGATATGGAACACACATGAATGGGATATAGGACACGTGTGACTGATATGGAACACACATGAGTGGGATATAGGACACGTGTGACTGATATGGAACACACAAGAATGGGATATAGGACACGTGTTACTGATATGGAACACACAAGAATGGGATATAGGACATGTGTGACTGATATGGAACACACATGAATGGGATATAGGACACGTGTGACTGATATGGAACACACATGAATGGGATATAGGACACGTGTGACTGATATGGAACACACAAGAATGGGATATAGGACACGTGTGACTGATATGGAACACACAATAATGGTATATAGGACACGTGTGACTGATATGGAACACACATGAATGGGATATAGGACACGTGTGACTGATATGGAACGCACAATAATGGTATATAGGACACGTGTGACTGATAGGGAACACACAAGTATGGGATATAGGACACGTGTGACTGATATGGAACACACAAGAATGTGATTTAGGACACGTGTGACTGATATGGAACGCACAAGAATGGGATTTAGGACACGTGTGACTGATATGGAACGCACAAGAATGGGATATAGGACACGTGTGACTGATATGGAACACACAATAATGGGATATAGGACACGTGTGACTGATATGGAACACACAAGGATGGGATATAGGACACGTGTTTCTGATATGGAGCACACAAGAATGGGATATAGGACACGTGTGACTCATATGGAACACACAAGAATGGGATATAGGACACGTGTGACTCATATGGAACACACAAGAATGGTATATAGGACACGTGTGACTGATATGGAACACACAAGAATGTGATGTAGGACACGTGTGACTGATAGGGAACACACAAGAATGGGATATAGGACACGTGTGACTGATATGGAACACACAATAATGGGATATAGGACACGTGTGACTGATATGGAACACACAATAATGGGATAAAGGACACATGTGACTCATATGGAACACACATGAATGGGATATAGGACACGTGTGGCTGATATGGAACACACAAGAATGGGATAAAGGACACGTGTGACTGATATGGAACACACAATAATGGTATATAGGACACGTGTGACTGATATGGAACACACATGAATGGGATATAGGACACGTGTGACTGATATGGAACACACATGAATGGGATATAGGACACGTGTGACTGATATGGAACACACAATAATGGTATATAGGACACGTGTGACTGATAGGGAACACACATGAATGGGATATAGGACACGTGTGACTGATATGGAACACACAATAATGGTATATAGGACGCGTGTGACTGATAGGGAACACACATGAATGGGATATAGGACACGTGTGACTGATATGGAACACACAATAATGGGATTTAGGACACGTGTGACTGTTATGGAACACACAAGAATGGGATTTATCATACAAAACTGGCTCCCACAGGAGATATCGCTTGGATGAGATCAAGCGATATCTACGTTGTAGATATCGCTGCAATGAAATTGCATCACAATGCTTTTCAGACCATTGCTCAGTAGTGGCTCTGCCACTGAAGCTGTTAGCAGTTCTTTTTTTACGCTTAAGACGCTGCTTATTACTGTTAACAAACTGAAAAAAAGGAAGAATGATGTTGGATGATAACTAAAATCTCACTCGAGTATCTTTTGATATCCAATATATCAACACTCGTTGATATATTTGATTGCAAAAGACACTCGGTGAGATTCTCTATATAGGACACGTGTGACTGTTATATGAAGGGCGATAGGACACGTGTGATTGATATGGAACACACGAAAATGGGATAAAGGACAGATGTGACTGTTATGGAACTCAGAATAGTGGGATATACGATATGCGAAGTTGTTCTGTAAAACACTGGCACGCGATCCTACGATCTACAGTCATCGTTGTCCTTAGAGCTTAATACGTACGTCATGATATCACGGGAAGATTGGAGAATGCGCCCTTAAACCCTGTGGGATTCCGGGTAAGACTATAATACTTGGTTGATTGTATGTAATCGTATCCCAATTGCGTGGATCGATGCTTATGATATAAATCACTGGATTGTCTGGCCCAGACTTAATTACTTACTGACTGCCGTCATATAGCTGTATTATTGCTTAGTGCGGCGTTAAACGACAAAACAGACGACCCCCCCCCCCCCCCCCCCCCCACCCACCCATCACCCCCTCCCCTCCTCTCTCCATGAAGCAAAACTTGGACGGAGTCCTGACTGAGACAGTACCTTCAAATATGGTAGATTTTACGGGCGCTTCCAAATATGATTTTTGAACATATAAATATATGTATCATTAGGTAATGATATATTTAGTTTCCAATGAGGAGTTTATTGACTTAAATGTCCGAGACTTTGTATTCAGGTGGATGCTTGTAATTCTATTTTTTTGCGTGCATTCGTGTACGTTAAAATTGTGCATTCAAGAAAACTAATTATGCATTAAGAGTATATTATTGCTCAAAACACATTTGGTGCTTATGTTGGTATTGAATGTGAAATTGTGGATAAAAGACGTAAGTTGGAAAGGTAACAGTTAACCAAGAGTGTTGAATACGAAATACAGCTGTCAAGTTTATGCCCGATCTTACACGCAAATGAACTTCGGCTACTTCCGTACATTTCCGTCGAACTACTTCCGTCAGGTGCGCGATGAAGCGGAACAATATATCATGGAGTCTAGCATGACTGTGTTTTGGTGTGTGGTGTGATTTTGTCGACCAGGGCTGTGTCCCTTACGTCCAGGTAACGTGATCTCAACATAAACAGAACATTCGATGAATAACAACTTCAATATGTCGAGAATTCCGACATATTCGGAGGTCACGGAGAAAAAAAATCCACTTGTCGCTGACGTATTTTGTTCTCGATTCCGACATAAACAAAGCCAAACTATAGACTGCGACCGACATGCTTGAGAGACTCACGGCTGACAATAGACTGGTGTTTTGTCTTGTAACACCCACACCCGTCGAAATGTTGTCTGTTTACTTCGTGACTCAGTCAGATATGACTGGGACACGAGTATTAGTGCCGTGTTTATTTTTATGCAGGCATTTAAATAAAATCAATTCTAGAATACCATCTGCATTTGAAAGAGATTTTCATAAATCGGAATGCAGAAATGGAAAATCTCTAAGTGCCCCTGTCTGTCTGGGCCTTGTCCTATTTGTTGTGTATGTGTTTATTTTTGTATGCATTCCGAATTGGTTTAGTCACCAAATGTCTGAGTGTGGTTCTGAGTAAATATGGCAGAAAGTGGACAGATTTACTTCACTAAGCCAATGGTCCATGTGTTGTAATGGTTTGGTGCAGTGTCCTCAGTCTATATTGTATATATGGTGTATGTTTTAAGGCCAAATATGGTACCAGATGGCACAAAGAGGCAGCACTAAACAGGGTTAGAATTAAACAGGAGCCCGCTAGCCCTGGGTTAATACAAATTCGTGCAGGCTTGTACAAATTTCTCCATTGTTTCAACATTACACAGACATCTGATCTTCACCCGGGCTACTAAAGCTTTTGAGCTAACCCTGCTAAACTTGTTGAAATCACCATAAACATGATAAATGTCAGGTGTTAATCAACTGATTTTATCTAATGCTTACATGAGGACTGATGAATTGCACCTTATACTCGACTGAAATGTGTCATCAATATCAATATCTGATCATGTTTATACAAGCGCACAACACACTGGGTTGTTGTATTTGTGAGTGATTTGTTATATTTTAGATCAAAGTCAGCGTTACCCGTGGCGATTGTATCGCCTTTCTTTGCCATATTATTATTAGTACTATGTTGTTAAAACAATGTTTATTATTTGTAGTTAACATGTTTGATGGATAAAGTTCAATTTGCTTAATGATTGACCCAGACAGAAGGGATGCTGGCCTTCTATATTCCAATCCCTTTGAATTTTAGAAGCTTTGGCTTAGTGAGATAGCTTTAGTGTATACTGCCGGTACAGCAATACATAATACCTGTATCATCTTATCAGTATTAATCAGAAAATGGCTTCCAAAATATATCATCTATATTTTTATTATCAGAACAGTAGCCTTAGTGTTGTCTGAGAATGATTAATGAAATTTTACTCGGAGGTTTCTATTTTATTTGGGTTATTACATTTTTCATTAGGTAACCAATATTTTTCGCTCATCTATTCCTCATTCTATTGGGTTTTTCACAAAATGATTTAACATTTTCAGATTTAAAAAAAATAAAATAATGTTTTAGATGTATATAAGGGTTCTTACTACAGGCTTAACCTGGAAAGTAAATTAGCTCGTTATTGTGTTTTGGAAATTTGCCCCATTGTGCGCATGCTGAAAAAGCTTCATTGGGTATTTACACGTGCTGTTTTTATACATTTGAGTTTTTCATTTAATGCATGCGTTTCTGTACGCAAGTTAATTGAAAGTAATTGGGTTTTGAATATTTGTTTTTGGTATTTTAAGCAAATACGCAGCATATCTGTAGCTCTGCAAACGGGAGGACCTATCAACGTAATATTTGTGTTCTTTGTGGGTTTTCATTTGTACTGATCAAAATTTCTGAATCGAGGTGGTAAAAGAATTAAGCCAAATTGTATAAGAAAGCCCGATTGGCTTAGAACCCACACAGACTACATTTAGATTAGGCAATCAAGTTCACCTGACGTGACCTTCTATGGAGGTGTCCTCAGATCTTAATCATATTAATATAGAGAGGTATCATATCGAAATAACTGATTTTTCATTTTAATGACATTAAATTTCACACATGGCTCTAACTACGGCATCTAGACGTAGACAGGATACAAGCAGATCTTGGCACAGGTTTCTCTTTAAGTCACATGACTTCAAACCCAAATGGCCTTTCGGAAGACCTCATCAACAATCCTGGCCACTATATTTCCTGGCAACAAAGCAAAATTCTCAATACCCTACATCAATGATTGGAAAATGAGGTAACCAGCCAGCCATTAACAGACCAAGGCATCGTCCTACCCAACATCATGTACTGTAGTGTGCTATAACAAATCATACCCGCAAATGGTCATCTTGATTATCTTGTGATATTGTTAAACAAGGCATCTCTTTCTTATCTTGACCGCCTCCGTGGTCAAGTGGTAGAGCGTCTGCCTGGAGAGCAGGAGGTCTAGGGTTTGATCCCCAGCCGTGTCATACCAAAAGACGTTAAAAGATGGTACTTGCTGTTACCCTGGCTGGCACTCAGCATTAAAGTGCTAAAACAAGAACTGGTCGGCTCCGAATCAGTATACTGTGTCTGGGTGGGGTATTCATGTTAAACTGCGGCATGGTATCTCAGTGGGATAGCACTATAAAATCAGCATTAAACCGGACTAGTAGTAGTACACGCAGCCACACACACACATGCACATCACTACATAAGTGAAATAATCTTGGAGGTGATGTTAAACTCCAATTCACTTCACCTCACCTCTTTGTTATCTCATAAACGAATACACTGTGAGGAAAATACGATTCATATCACGATTATAGGGTAACGAATATGAATATTAATTTACAATTACAATAACAAGTCAGCAGTTTATGTAGTATTTATTATGTTCAGTGAAACAGTAATATCATAAACTATTTGACATGGTTTGTTAATTATTGATAAATTATACATTCATATACTGCACTTATCCAGGTACTAGTATCTGCTCAACTGCGACAATGACCAGTGACAATACTGTCAAATTAAATATTATTAGAGTGTTGTCATTGACAGAAATCTATGCATTTTATATGTTGTTATGGATATTTTTAGGTACAGGGTAAGTAAATATACATGATAGCATATTCATAAATATTCGATTCTAGTGGCCACGAATAACCAATTCAATTCCTGAATGGTTACGGTTCGATTCACCGAATATGTAACAGCCCTAATAATCATATTGTTAACTTTGTACATTTCTGTGTGAAAATATCAGCATGTATATTAGCTCAGTTTGATTACTCAGTATTCAAGTGGTGAAGGGGCAAGAAGTAGCTGAAACGTCATTTAAAAAAATGAAAGAGGGTCATGTCTATATGATAAATATTTACTAAATACCCCCTTTTGGGGGGAGGGGGGGAGAGGGCGTGGTTTACAAGCCCCATTCAAAAGATCCCTGAAATTAGGAAAAAACTGCATTTTTTTGTCTGACTCTGTTCATCAATTAGGTGAAATGAAACTAAATGCTTTAAATTTTTTATCAGCACTGTTATTCTAACAAAAAAACTACAGTCAAATCTAAGTTTAGGTATCGTTCCAAATCTTTTTACGTTTTTAATTGTGTTTAAGTGACATGGTGCACTTCGCGGGGTAAAAGCCGTTTTATTACAATAAAGGTCTTTAATGTCGATGAGATCATCTTGATTGGGCGCCGCCAATTTATTTGAAAAAAATGCAAGTGGTATGAGAGGTTCAATCTGATTGGTCTGTAGGGGGGAATTGAAGGTACATAACTCGCAATGGCCACTGGTGGCGCTACAACTGAACCCAAAAATTCCAGCCTAGTTCGGCAAGGGTGGAAACTGGACTTTTAAAGTCAGTTAAATCCTTTGCCTCGGGAGGATGTCTACGTTGAATTTTAGGTCGGTTATTTTTGTAAACCAGCTAATAGAAATAAGAGGCCCTGTGTACATTACAAGTACTTTATGGATTGAAACTTGACCAAGGAGACTCCTATTGTTTTATTTTTCTTTGGTCAGCATGCACAATGCTCAAGACCGCCGACAGTCTGAAGCACAGTTTTTTACTGTCAGAGTTAGAAATTAAGAATTAAAGTAAATGAACTTAGGAATGAGAATAAAGGGGTCCTTGTAATAGCCCTTTAACATGAACGATTTACGATTAAGAAAACTGAGAACCCCAACACTAACACTGTTTACTATGTTCCATCTCTGTTGTTCCACAGACTGCATGCACGGGACTCAGGAGGATGGGGAGCGCATCTTCCAAGTTCCGCAAGCATCTCCAGAATGGGGACGAGGTGATGGCCTTGCAGCTGTATGGGAATAACAGTGACCTGCGCAAGGCTCTCGACCCCAACTGTTCCTATGGAGACTCCCACCAGCATGAGACTCCATTGCACTACGCTGCCCGGCATGGCATGAAGGGATTACTCAGGTATAGACTCATATGCAACCCTATACACAGCTTTTTTTTAATGAAAGAAAACACGCGTGAAGATCCAGCTTAGAATTGATCTTCAGCAATCCATTATTGTCGTAAGAGGCGGCTAACGGAATCAGGTGGTCAGACTCACTGATTTGGGTCATGCATGTTATCATATCCCAATTGCGTAGATAGATGCTCATAATGTCAATCACTGGATTGTCTGATCCAGACTCGAATCTTAACAGACCGTTGTCATTTAGTGCAGCATTATGCAAACAAATGAAAGAAGATATGGTAATGCATTTGATGATTCAGATCTGATGAATCCTCTTGAGTAATGTGTGCCACTGATTGATGTTATTGATCCCATTATGTTAATTCTACTTCATTAGGGGCCTATTATCTATGGTAGACCTTTCGATATAGGTCACGGGCAAACTATGCTGGTCAAAATAGGTGATTAAATGAATCAGGTGGCCAGGCTCAATGTCTAACTTGATTGAATGTTTGGGTATCCCAATTGCATGGATCGATGTCAATCACTGGATTGACTGGTCAGGCTTGATTATTTGCAGACTGCCGTCATGTAGCTAGAATATTGCTGAGTGAGGCATTAAACAATTATGTTGATGGCAGATCAACATGAACAATCGTTACAGGGTTATATGTGAACTGGCGCCAAATTAAGTGTTTAAGGTTTTGTGTCGTGCACCAGTGAATCTCGACATCACTACTATGCTGGTGAGGGGGAACTTTGAAGGGGGGGCTCAGGCTCGGTGTCTTGGTTGATGGCATGTTCATCACTGGATTGTCCGGTCCAGACTCGACTATTTACAGGCGGTTGTCATATAGCTGAAATATTGATGAGTGTGGCGTTAAACCATAAGCGCACATACATCCCAATGTTCAATGTTCAGCCAATTCTCGTGTTAGCAGTGGTAATTTGTTAGTCAGCACCATGCTCACTGATGATAAGTTGATATGCCATGTTATACCTGCATAATATTTTACCCATCTCACTGTTTTAGTTGCTTTTAATGGTAGCTATTGGGTACAATGAAGGCATTGTATAACAAACCACACAGACAAATTAATTGCATGTTGTGCAAGATGCGTTCAGTTAAGATGTTGTACTGGTGCAGTAAGTGAATTCCGCTTTTGCTATGTGTTATTTTAGATATTCCCGACTCGATGACTGTATTTAAGGAAAGGATGGATGATTATAGGAGATTTGCTGTTTAAAGGATTCCCCACAGTGCTTGTTTCTTATCTTTTGGCTTTCTGAACAATAAATGGAAAAGACATCTAATTCTTTAGATAATATTATTGGTAAATTGAATGTGAGCCATAGTAAGATGATATACTGTACTTCCTCTAATAGATGCTGAGCCTCAAATGCATACCGACCTCAATTTGACCTGTCGAAAAATTAGAGGCCAGTCCTCTGTGAGAAGCTGGCTTCTGATACTGTGATTAATAATGACATTTCCTGCAAATGTACCCTTTGTATGACCAGAATTTGGGATTTGGTAAGGTAGTGAGTTGCCACTGTGCCAGCATTAAACAGTATAGACGCAGGGCCTCTAATACACACCTGCCTCAGATAGATGACAGGTCAACAGCTTGCACGAAATTAGTAGATGCCCAGGTGTCTAATAGAGGAAATACGGTAAACCCAAATATGTTGCTTTCAGAATATTTTTGGAACGAGGTGGAAATCCCAATAAGACCAATGGCAAGAAGGAGACCTCCCTCCACTGTGTGTGCATGGAGAAGAGCACCCAGTTCTATGTGCGACAGCGCAGAGCAGACAGTCTGCTACTTATTCTTAAGTGGCGAGGGGCGACCCTACAGGAAGGAGAGATGGAGAAAGCTGACCTTGCCGCCCAAGATGAGGTGGGGTGTTTTGTGCTGTATCTGTGCTGTGTCTGTGGAACCTTTTGTGTCAATCGTCCCAAACTTTTCTTTCAGAGTCTTTCTCACCTCATTTTAGAAGGTAGTTTCCTTGACAGTCTTCATGAACATGCATATAACTCTCAAAATGCATGTCCTCTCACTGCAAACCACATCTCCTCAGAAACCACTTGGTCAGTGATGCTGAATCTTCACATGTTTGTACCCTAGATCATGTCAATGCAGAAAATGTTTGAAAATCAGTGTGACTCCAACTTTCGTTAAGTGTCTGTCTTTGTTGGCATTTTAAGCTGTTGATTAAATGATAAGCAACTATGTTACTATATAAGCTACTATGTCACTGAAAACATGATATAAATGTATTCATTTCTATATTTCCAGAAGAAGAACACGTCCCTTCACTATGCTGCAGCATCTGGTCTCAAGAAATGTGTAGAGGTAAGACCAAGATGACTATCTCAAGTACTTCAGTGTGTTTGCAGTAATAAGCAATCATATGGGCAAGTGGTCAAAAGCACCAAGCTAGCAAGCCCCAGGTGCTGAGATCGTATCCCGCTAGTGACCGGGTTGTAATTCAGCCTTGGGACCAACCATGTTTACTGGTCTTTACAGTGTTGTCACTACCCCTAGTGTACAGTACATACACCCTGTGCACTCGAAAGAACACACTCGTCCAATTGTTGATGACCAGATGGTGGAAACATGAATACGTACATACACCTGAAACACAAGTGTAAACATGTGTGGTGTCACCCTAGGCATGTGACTTAGTTCAAATGTGCCTCTGTTCACCCAGCAGGGAATGGGTACCCGCTATGTGAGGTGGAAGTAAAAACCTTCTAGTGCCCCTGGGCAGCTTGGGTTGTATACTCCCCAGGGAGTTGAGAATGGTCACTGGAATGCAAATTGATTGACTGGTCGGGGAACAAATAAAACCACATTTGAGCAGATAGTAGTACCTGGTTACCTGTGGTATATAAATGTGTAGTTTGATTAATATTACATCAGATGTTTTACTGTGATACAATACCTCTCTGTGTGAAGATCTAAGGAAACCCCCATAGAAGGACCTGTCCGATGAACCCTAAGCAGACTCTGACCACACAATCTAATATATGATAAGGTTGCATGGGTTCTTGAGCCAATCAGGTGTTACTTTCCTTAAAGAATTTAGCTTAATTTCTTTACCATTTCTATCTTAGCAAAAAGACCTGCCACAGAGCACAAATATTCCCTCTATAGATTAGCTGTTTGAGTGTAGATGCTGAGACATTCTACAACAGGAAACAACGGGATGGATAAAATACCTACAACAAAGTAGCGTGGCAATACATTTTTGGCATTCTGAACTTCTTATAATACTTGTTTTCAAGATAAAGAAAACAGATATGCTCGTCTGAATGCTTCACTCACACCAAGAATTCAACTGCTTCAATGCTGATTGGCTGATAAGAGAAAGTTCATTTGACGCAATCTTCCGTTGAGTTGTCCTCTGTTCTTTTGTTTATCATTATTATTTTTAAAAAATATGTTTGAGAGTAATGTTATTTTTTTCAACAGTGGCTGGTCCATCATGGTGCTCCTCTGTTCATTGAAAATGATGACAATTTGACCCCATGTGACTTGGCAGAGAAAAACGGACACTCAGACATAGCTCTCTATCTGGAATCAAAGATGGTATTTTCGGTGAGTAGTTCAGGAGTGATTCTGGTAGTTAAGACAAATGTTAACATGGTTAATATATGGTCATTACTGGATCCAGGAGGGGTGCAGGGGTGGCCATTCCTGGATGTTGAAAGGGTGGAAGTGTGGGCTTTCCTGGATCTGGAAGGGGTGGGAATTCCTGGATCCAGAAAAGGTGCAGTGGACATTCCTGGATCCTGTAGGGGTCCATGGGTAGCCATTCCTGAATCGGGGAAAGTGTGGAGGGGTAGGCATTCCTGGATCCAAAAGTGATGCAGGGTTGGGCATTCCTGGCTGCTGTGTTAATGTCCTCCCTTTGTTATCAGACTGATGGTGTGCCTGAAGAGGAAGAAGATGATTTCACCTTGTCACCAATTGAGGTAATGGCGTACATGATCCATCTTTGAATTGTGGGTATTCAGTTCAGCCTGATAAGTAGTTGTCATATAGAGAGTTTACTCTCTTCTTTATCATTGAGATTGACAGTACCCTCTCAACATCCATTTCGTTAGATCATAGGGTTTCGGATGTCATACATTTTCGGACAGCCATGTTTATCACGATTACTCACACTATAACGGGGGGTGTAGCATCACACAGATATTGTAAATACTCAGATGATGGCTTGTTTTTAAGAGAAAGTTGTCTTTTATAACTTAATGAGATGTTTTACATTTGTTCATGTGATTAGAGAGAAAACTACAAATGTTTCTTAAGCGTCCGAAAACCCATAACATCGGGATACTCAGAGGCAAAAGTTATCATGGTTATTGTGACATGGAATGTTTTCATTGGTAACCTTGTGAATGAATTTTTGTATTTAAACCAGAGAAAGAGTGTGTTAAAATTGAAGAAATGCAACCAACTGTCTGAATTGGATGAAATTGGCAAGAAGCGTGACATATTCACGGCAGTAAATGTTTAACACTGATTCTGTTTGTAATTTGTGTTTCACTACAAATCTTACCTTGAGTATATATCCTCAGGTTTATTTTGTGACCGATTCATGCGTTACTTTTCCATGTACATGTCTAGTTACACATAGGAAGTGCGTTTATCATTGACTTCATATAACACAAACAATAGTCACAACATGATCATTCATCAACTAACAGTACCACTGAGTTGCAGTGTAAGTATGTGTCAGTAGCAGGAATTTTCTTCAGAAAGAAATGCGACATGTTGCGTTTTTTGTGATTGCTCCCAGTTACTTGGAGGCATTCTGTTTATGTTCTGTGTATTGCAGGAGTACTCTGGTCTGCGGGCTCAGGACTTGCAGGAAGCCAAGGATCAGCTGCTGGTGGAGACGGCCGACATGTTGAGTGTGCCGCTCTTCACAGCAGAGGCCCTGCTCAGGAACCATGGTAGGCTGCTGTTCTTACTTAATTAGGGTCGGTACGGGTGACTCAGTTGTCTTAAGGTGCCACAATTCACTGCGCAGAGTTACATTGCTCAGGTGGGCGTTGGTTTGAATCCCAGATTTGGTCTGAATTGGACAAGTTCCACAAAATAATCCTGTTGGTTTAACTGTGAGGAGTTGCCTCTGTTAGGCATAACAGAAACGTAAGATCGTGTATTTGAATCCTGTGTTGCCCTGATTATGTTTAGGACCCGTGAAGATCCAGGGTAGATCCAGTTAGAAAAATAGGTCTTCAGCAATCCTTTCTTGCTGTAAAAGGCGACTGTGCTTGTTGTAAGAGGCGACTAACGGGATCAGGTGGTCGGGCTTGCTGACTTGGTGGATGCATGTCATCATCGATGCTCATTATGTCAATCACTGGATTGTCTGGTTCAGACTCGATATTTACAGATCGCTGTCATATAGCGGGAACATAATTGAGTGCGGTGTTAAACAACAAACAAACAAACAAATAATTATGGTTAGGTGTGTCAACACCAAGGTAGTAAATCGAAGACCTTCATCACTGCATTGTATAACTGAAATATCTGAAATACTATCAAAACTTACTAACTTATATTGAATTGATGCATGTTTTATGATGCTGTCAGCAGTATTCAACCTTTGTAAAGACTGCCTGTGAATAATTGATCCATGTAGTTGAGGTTGACATTGTGCATGTTGACATGCAATAAGCAAGGTCACACATGCTCATTTTAGTCTTCTCTAATGAACCGCCTCCGTGGTCCAGTGGTAGAGTGTTCGCCTGGAGAGCGGAAGGTCCGGGGTTTGATCCCTGCCCTCGTCATACCAAAATATGTTAAAAGATGGTACTTGTTGTTACCCTAATACCCGTCATTACGGGGCTTAAACAAGGCCTGTTCGGCTCGGAGTCAGTATACTGTGTCTGAGTTGGGTATTCATGTTCACTTCGGCATGGTATCTCAGTGGGCTAGCACTATAAAATCGGCATCACTCCAGACTAGTACAAGCAGCTACACAGCACCTGTGCATGCACATTGCTATATAAGTGCATTAAACCCCAATTCACCTCACTCTTCTTGTATGACTGGCACAGGGTACTGGGATGATCTATTCTTCCCAAGAATCCATTATTGTGTCTTTTGATATTCGGTAAGTTTGGAGAATTGTAACTCTTTGAATTATTCATTTATTCTTATGGATACATAGGAAATAATCCTGTGGGAATTCTGGGTTGTCTCCAGCAACCTATGATGGTTGTAAGTGGCGACTCATTGGAATGAATGCTCAGGGTTAGTGACTTGGTTGATTGCGTGTCATCCATCATACCCCGACAGCATGGATCATTCTTCACTATAAGAATCACCAGCATGTTTATTTACAGGCCCCCATTTATAGTGAAATAACTTCATTACATTCTTCAGAAGCCATTTTCTGACACATTTGAATTCCTCTTCTTAGAATGGTCACGGGAGGCGTTGCTTGAATCATGGATGACCGATGCTTTTGCTTGCTGTGAGCGATGCGGAGTTACCCCCCCTGCCACACTGTTCAGTGAGAAGCCCCAAGTTCAGGAACATCTAGCAAGTCCTCTGCCAAGTCCCAGCAAGTCGGAGCCAGCCAGTCCTGATACTGAGGCATGTTGACATGACAACAAACGATGTCTCAATCAAATTTAGAAACATGACTTGGCTAATAATAGAGTAGACCTAGAAGGCCTTTGGATATTGAAATGATCTTAGGGCTACGGTTATTGTAAAGTGATCGCAAGGATTCAGACAATGTTAAGATATAGTCATAATGTCATGAACCTCATGATAGCTCCATATCGTTCGTAACCCATAGAACGCTATCTTAGCATCAAATGATGAATCATTTTAAGCATATTAATTTGCCCCATGTCTTTTGGTATTTTGTCGTCAATCCAATGCTTTATATTTATTTATTTTTAAATCTCAAATCCCGGATTTTGGGGTTACCTCCCTTAGAAACAAGGATAAACTAGAGCAACAATCTCATTAAAATCAGACTTTAGTTCTCACTACGGCTAAACAAAGATCTGAGGACATCCCATTAGGGGTCACGTCAGAAGGGAAAATGATTTTAGATTCTTTTATTTATACTTCTCCATCAACAGTTAGTCACAGCTTTACACCTTTGATCTACCTATAACACAAAATTAACAAACGGTTACCATGGTTACTGTTATGATGTTAATACCCAAGTCCTATTATAAACTGACACAGTTACAGACTGAAATAATAATATGACTGTTGTGACTGTTCTTGCAGTGTGAAATTTGTGCCTGTACTTTTCCCATTTCGGATGAACCAGTCCACATGACGTGTGACCACGACTTTTGCCGAGAATGCTGGGAAAGGTGGGTAGTTCCTGAATATTTCCAGCTCACAATAAACATAATTGTTCCGTACATAAATGAGAGCTGTCATCTCCCATGATGTAATCATGATTTCAGATTTTCATGTACTTCTTAATTGTAAACATGTTTTGCTGGATAGCATCTGCCCGGAGAGCAGAAAGTCGGTGGTTTTATTCCTTGGCCGTATCATACCAAATGACAGTAAAAGATGGTACTTGTTGTTTCTCTGCCTGGCTCTCAGCATTAAGGGAACTAAGGGGTTAAAACAAGCGCTGACTGACTCGGAGATGGTATTATGTGTCTGAGTGTGGTATCCATGTTAAACTGTGGCATGGTATCTCAGTGGGCTAGGCACAAGAAGTCTGGACTAATACCAGCAGCCACACAAACAAGTGCTTGCACTTGTCTTTATAAGTGAACTAATCTCATCCAATTTAAACAACATCTAATTTTTTTTGGGGGGGGGGGGGGCAGGCGGTGGTCGGGTAGCCTAGTGGTTAAAGTGTTCGATCGTCACGCCGAAGACCCGGGTTTGAATCCCGACATTGGTACAATGTGTAAGCCCATTTCTGGTGTCCCCCGCCGTGATATTGCTGGAATATTGCTAAAAGCGGAGTAAAACCAAACTCACTCACTCTAATTTTTTTTGGCATTATAATGATGAAAAGTCATAATATTGTTAATCAGTGAATGAATTCTTTTACATCATTTCATCCCAATGATGTACTCTAAGTCTTAGATTTAGGTAGACTTTAATCTATTCTTGCAACCGTCAATAATCCGCTGTCATGTTTGTAGATACCTGAACTTGAAGATCCAAGAGGGCGACGCCCACCACATTACCTGCCCAGCATTTGACTGCACCATGCTGGTACCTGTAGATGTGATAGAGAGTGTTGTGTCCAGAGACATGGCCCTCAGGTACCTGCAGTTTGATATCAAGGTAATGTGCTGTTTTTTTATCATGTTTACGCTCAAGTGTTGACTTAGTCAAAAGAGGGAATAGTATTACAGGACCACAAATGAACCATTTCAAAAGCAGCAGTTTTCTTTTTGGAATAATTTCCCTTTTCATGTTGGATCATTGCTCACAATATGAATCACTGGATTGTCTAGTCCTGACCCAATAATTTAGAGGCTGCAGTCATATAACTGGATATGTTTAACTTTTCCTGCATTACGTATTGCGCATTGTTCTTACTACCGAGGGGCGGTCGGGTAGTTAAAGCGTTCACTCGTCACGTCGAAGACCCGGGTTCGATTCCCGACATGGGTACAACGTGGGAAGCCCATTTCTGGTGTCCCCCGTCGTGATATTGCTAGAATATTGCTAAAAGCAGCATAAAACCAAACTCACTCACTCACTCACTCACTCTTACTACCGAAGTCCTAACTGGAAATGCATGATGATCTATCAGGGTCTTCAGTAACTCTACTGCCCAAAATGACCCCTGACCCCATGACATCTTGTGTCCCCATCTGGTGTCGGAAGACATGCCTGCCTATATAATTTCAACACCCACCAGGGCGGCTACCAGCCATGTGTGAATTCCCTTTGAGGCAGGAATCATGAGGTGGAACCAGCATTGGCGGCCGATTGGGGTTCTCAGGGAGGAAAGGCTCGAATAAGTGTTATGTTAATTTTATAGACTTATCCTACATTACCCAAGGGCCATCCCGTGACTATTGTCTTCCTCAGCATTGTACCATCAGTCCTGAGAGACGTTTTGAAGACAGTAGCAACATAAAGGGTGCATGTCTTCCGACACCAGATGTCACAATGGTCTGGGACGTCATATTGGGTGAATGAGTTACTGAAGATGCTGATAGATCGTCATTCCATTCCAGTCAGGACTTTGGTAGTAAGAGCAATATATAATGCAGGATAAGTATATAAAACAAACATAACACTCTGATTATGGAATTATTGCTGAATCAAACAACTTGATGATGACAGTGGCTGCAGGTAGCCAGGACAAGTACGTAAAGCTGAAGGGGTCGTCGGCACAGGTATTTCAGAAATGTACCCCAGGTACGTTTCTGAATACAGAAATGTACCCTAGCCAAAATCAGAATACAGAAACGCACCCTAGGATGAGTCCATTCTGCCGCAGGGCCGAAGGGCGCAATGCGCGTAACCGGTTCTTCAGCGTTAGAAATTGGCACTTGTCCTGTAGTCCTTGCCAAATTGCCCAATAGTTAAGGTATCATAAGGACTAGTAGAAATTTTCCCTTTTTAAGGGTTTTGCTACATGTTATCATTAAAAGGACTAGTGGTCCAAACCTGTTAGTTTCTACTGCTGTTCTTTACATATTCGTCATTTTCTGTGTGCCAAACCGCGGTTAATTCAACATGGCAGTACTCCTGAGATGAATTCCAGCGTATCATATAGGAAACAGTCATACACAGTGACACACATACATTAATCTAATATTCCGGCAATATTCCGCGATGCACGCATGCTATCATAATCAGGCGAACCAGAACTCCAGTATGAACCGGTTTCGGTTATGGGTTTGGGGAATATGGACTCATCTGCCATTTAGGGTAGCAGGTACGTTTGTGTATTCTAATCTTGACTCGGGTACATGTCTGTATTCAGAAATGTACCTGTGCCGACAACGACCCCTTCGACGTTAGTAAGAAACCAAGATGGTCAGACCAAGGTTACTTTATCATATCATATGACTGCTTTTCCAGGCATTCGTGGACAGCAACCCGGACATGAAATGGTGCCCTTATCCTGGCTGTGGCCGAGCAGTCAAACTGCCAGACTTGGACAACCAGGCCGCGTCATCGTCGTCATCAGGCCCCCAGGGGCGGATCAAGATCCCAAGTGACACCTCCCGGGGGGTCGACTGTGGGGCAGGGCATTACTTCTGTTGGTAGGTTGGGCAAGAGGAAAATAGGACATGTGGTATGAGTAATGTGGTCAGCTGTGAGGGTAATTTCATGAACACAGCTTTTACCAGAACGTTACTTCTCAAACTGGGACTTTAATACATTTGAGGACCTTTTAACATCGAAAGATGATACCATACAATATAATCTTGCTTTGTATATATCCCTTGTCTTAATTTTGCTGACTGGTATTCTGAAATGTATATGATCAATGTGATATAAATAACATGGAAGTATGTCCAAATGTGGAACTTACCAAAATGTTTTTTGGCATAAATCATTTCTTACAATAAATAAATGGTTGATTTCCCTGATATTAGAAATTTGCTTCCTGCCTTCATTTTATTATTTTTATGAGGTAATAAATTAAGTATTCAGAAGCTTAACAATGTTTCAGTGTAGTGATTAATAACTGGAGCATGGCCACACATTATTCTTTGAAGAAGGTTTGTTTGAATTTAGCGGCTTTATGATCACAAGGAACAACAAGGCCTGGTTTCAGCAAGTCATATTAATGCTGTGGTGTCTGTGAGCCTATGGGACAACCATAGCTAAGATTCCTTTGTGAAGCAGGAGAAATGTTTTCTGTCTTTCTGCACCAGGAGTATCCCTGCTCCTGCTAAGTAACTATAAAAAATAGCCTGGAAGGTAATTCAAGGTACCGACGTTTACTACAATATCTGAAAAAACTATCGGACCTACTCCAGTCAAAGTTGGTATGAGATTATTAAACAGTCATACATAACTGGATATTACATTTAAAGACAATCGGTGCATGAATAAAAAATCTGTCTATTTAGCTATCACTATGTTTCATCAACAACCAGACCTGTTTGTCACTGGTGGAACGAGCATTCATTGTAACAGCCATCTGCATAATGCTACCCCTGCATCACAGGGCCATATGACACAGTTGAACCAATCAACTCAACTCGAAGGGGTGCACAGGAATCACGCACGCACAAATACGGTGTTAGCATTGGGCGTCTCAAGATTACAATGAATGCTCGTTCCACCCGTGACGAACAGGTCTGGTTGTTGATGAAATATAGTGATAGCTAAATAGACAGATTTTTTATTCATGCCCGGATTGTCTTTAAATGTAATATCCAATTATGTATGACTGTTTAATAATCTCACACCAACTTTGACTGGAGTAGGTCCGATAGTTTTTCAGATATTGTAGTAAACGTCGGTATCTTGAATTACCTTCCAGACTATACAGTGTGTGAAGTATGTGACATTAGCAGGTGCGTCTTGTGTCCCCAGGGAGTGTCTGGAGGATGCCCACGAACCCTGTAGCTGTGATAACTGGAAGAAGTGGGCCCTGAAGGTGTCGGAGGTGAAGCCTGAGCAGTGTAAGAGTATGTTCTTTCTCTTGAGAGTGTACACTCTGTTCTTCGGCTGTAGAAACTAACTTGCCATTGGGACATGTATATTTTTTCAGTTTCTCCTCTCTCTGCTCCCGCCCTGGATATTTTCTGAATTTGCTGTTCCATGAACAAATCTGAGCTGTAGTTCATCTAAAGATGTTACAATAAGGGAGGTAACTCAGCCTATTGCTTTGTTTTCTTCTTTCCGTTGATTTTGTCTTGGAAGGCATGAAAAACACTGGTGCAGCAAAATTGGAATATATCACAAGAACAATTCCATTGTGATCCAGTTTTGCACATAACTTAAACAACAGGCATCTTGTCAGTTGTAGCCTCAACTAAAGGCTGGCATTAGTTTTCTTTTCTGAATCGGAGCATTGAGAGGAGAAACACATAAAATAATATGGATGACCTTATGATGAGGTACAGTGTACCATGCCAGTCCAGATCCTGTTGGTATGGAAACCCAGTCAGTCAGGAACATGATTATTATGGACATTATATGTACAGTATTAAGGATTTCCTGATGAATTTGCCCAGATGGCTTCACTGTATATCATGATACATTGTTAACCCTTAACCCTAACCCTTAGGATTGTGACATGGGATTTACGTCTAGTACTAGTTTCTAGCATTGGCACTTACTTATTTGGAAACGAAGCTGTATGAGAAACCGCATCTCATTTCATTCGCTTATATTAAAACTGCTAGATGTCTCTTGTCAAGGTCTATGATGAAGCTGAAGTAAGAATGGAACCATATTCATTCATTCATTCATTCATTCATTCATTCATTCATTCACTCACTCACTCACTCACTCACTCACTCACTCACTCACTCACTCACTCACTCACTCACTCACTCACTCACTCACTCACTCACTCACACCATAAAACTGTGTACAGGAAATGATATAATATGTTTATGGTCTTAAGTTCTTGCTTAGCTCACCTGAACCAAAAGTTCCTGTGAGCTTATGGCATGGTCCATCATGAACATTTACCTTGTCATCATGTCCTCCCAATGTCATGTTAACAACCTTCATCGTGTATTGAGACGCATTTTGTATTCAGGACTAGGAGTGGCGCCATAGTCGGCTATATTCCCAATATACCATGACTACCTTTAGATGATAGACAATGCAACTGGTGACTGGTAGCATGAGGAATTATTTATTGGGGTACAATGACATGCAATCAGTTACTGTTAGCATGAGGAATTATTTATAGGGATACAATGACACGCAATCAGTTACTGTTAGCATGAGGAATTATTTATTGGGGGACGATGACATGCAATCAGTTACTGTTAGCATGAGGTATTATTTATCGGGGTACAATGACACGCAATCAGTTACTGTTAGCATGAGGAATTATTTATAGGGATACAATGACACGCAATCAGTTACTGTTAGCATGAGGAATTATTTATCAGGGTACAATGACATGCAATCAGTTACTGTTAGCATGAGGAATTATTTATCAGGGTTTCAGTTAGATATTCTTCAGTACCTTTGCCAATTATCAAAGGATTCTTAAAGGCATTTTATTATGTTTAGTTATAACAGAAACAATGTCCTAAAAATACTACTCCATGATGCACAAAACTGATTCTCTTAATGTGTCAAGTATTTGTTTAAATAGTTAAGACCTTGAACCTTTTTTTAGCCTCTCTTCTAGTCACATCACATATTGTAACCATTCTCTAAAATCATAGCGTTGATGAAGCTAGACTGGAACTAACAAAGTAACATTGTCATTAAAATTGTTTTCATCATTCTGAACCAATTTTTATATGGCCACCTAGCCTACCATGTTAAACATGTAAATTTGACCCCCTGCTTCGGCATTTGTGGAGGTATCAGTGTCTAATGTAACATTTGTGTTAACATATGAAGATTCAGAATGTTTGATTATGACCCTAGTATGACCTTCCTTTTCCAAATTAAAACGTACCCCATGATCTATAATGTTGCAGATGCTCCAGGGAATTCAGGTGAGCTACAGAGTGCCTCCATTTTATTACTCACCCCCAGCTTACTGTTTCCTCCTGATATTTATACACAGACATGTAATGAAAGTCTCAATAAAGTGAAATGGATATCATTAATAATGCGCTGAATTAACAGCTTGGTGAAACTTTTGAGTTGTTTGACTAATGATGAGTTGCAGAGTAGAGTTACCGATGTTGAGATTTGTGTGGATGTTTCAGTGAATGGTGTAGAGATTTGTGTGTATGTTTCAGTGAATGGTGTAGAGATTTGTGTGGATGTTTCAGTGAATGGTGTAGAGATTTGTGTGGATGTTTCAGTGAATAGTGTAGAGATTTGTGTGGATGTTTCAGTGAATGGTGTAGAGATTTGTGTGTATGTTTCAGTGAATGGTGTAGAGATTTGTGTGGATGTTTCAGTGAATGGTGTAGGGATTTGTGTGAATGTTTCAGTGAATTGTGTTGTAGAGTGAGGTACTGATGGAGAGGCTGTGTGAGTGTTTCAGTGAATGGTGTGGAGGTTGTGCAAATGTTTCAGTGACTGGTGTTGTAGAGTAGAGGTACTGATTTAGAGGTTGTGTGAATGTTTCAGTGAATGGTGTTGTAGAGTGAGACACTGATGTAGAGGTGTGAATGTTTTAGTGAATGGTGTTGTAGAGTGAGACACTGATGTAGGGTTTGTGTGAATGTTTCAGTGAATGGTGTTGTAGAGATACTGATGTAGAGGTTGTGAATGTTTCAGTGAATGGTGTTGTAGAGACACTGATGTAGGGTTTGTGTGAATGTTTCAGTGAATGGTGTTGTAGAGATACTGATGTAGAGGTTGTGAATGTTTCAGTGAATGGTGTTGTAGAGATACTGATGTTGACGTTGTGAATGTTTTAGTGAATGGTGTTGTAGAGATACTGATGTAGAGGTGTGAATGTTTCAGTGAATGGTGTAGAATAGAGGTACTGATGACAAGATTTGTGTGGATGTTTCAGTGAATGGTGTAGAGATTTGTGTGAATGTTTCAGTGAATGGTGTAGAGATTTGTGTGAATGTTTCAGTGACTGGTGTTGTAGAGTAGAGATACTGATGTAGAGGTTTTGAATGTTTCAGTAAATGGTACGGAGGAGGAGACTGAGACAGCAGCCAACTGCCTGTGGCTGGTGACCAACTCCAAACCCTGCCCCAACTGTAAGTCTCCTATACAGAAGAATGAGGGCTGTAACCACATGAAGTGTTCAAAGGTAAATCACAAAGATACTGCCTTCTTCTTGTTAGAATATACCGTGTAACCATGGTAACTCATAGTTGCGGATTATTCCTCATATTAAATCACTCTTTCTCCACATTTGTTTCCCATCAGTATTCAGTTGAAAGTCCTTGATAAGATGCTTCTGACAAGAATAATTGCTTCAAGAAATTATAAAAGATAATGATTTAGAGTCCTACCTTGGCAGAATTAACACATTGAGCTGTATAAGTGTTTAACAATGTTGATGTTTCCAGTGCAAGCACGACTTCTGCTGGGTGTGCCTGGAGCAGTGGAAGCGCCACAACTCCAGCACGGGGGGGTATTTCAAGTGTAATAGATACGAAGCCGTGAAGAAAGTGGAGGAGAAGACAGCCCAACTGGTCACAGAGGTAGGGCAGGCTTTATCGCGTGTTCAGTATGTTGGCAAGAAATAAATGTTAGGACTTCTTCATGATTTGTACAGCTTTTGATGGACATTCTTCCATATTGCCATGGTTTATAACAATCTTCAAGATAGTTTGACTGGCATTTATTTAGTGAACTGGGTCCCTTCCCACAAAGCCATCTTAACGCTAAGGTGATCGTAACTCCCATACTTTAACGAGGACTTATAACAGTCGTAGTGCTGGACGACTGTTAGTCTCATACTTTAACATAGATTTGCGACAGTCGTAGTGCTGGATGATCGTAACTCCTGTACTTTAAAGTAGACATAGGACAGTGGTAGTGCTGAACGTCGGTAACTCCTGTACTTTAACATAGACTTATGATAGTTGTTGTGGATGTTTTAGTCAGGAGATAAACATGTGTTTTCAGATTTGCAGGTGGTATTGAGCATATACTGCCCATAGATGTTCTGATAAATATTGACATTTCACAAATGATGTATCATTGTCTTTCAAATTGGGGATTGAGAAAAAAATAAACTTATCAAGTAACGTATCAAGGCGCCAAGAGCAGGGTCCAATTTAGTGATAAACATTTAATTGTGTGTTTTCGGAATTATGGTGTTATTGTGTTTTTGAGATTTCATTTGGGACTGACGTTAGGAATTAAGAACCAAAACAAGTGATATCAGTGAATAACTGAACATCTTTGGTATCAACGTTGGACTTTAAATTTGGTGAAAACTGCGTTGTTTATTTTTTCAGTCAAGATGTTTTTTATCATAAATCATATGTGGTAAATGTCAGTGTTAATCGTTTGTTTGTTGTTAAACACCGCAATCAGCAATATGACAACATTCTGTAAGTAATCGAGCATGACCCAGTCAATCCAATGTTTCCATGCTATCAAACAAGTCAGCAGGCCTGACCACACAATCAGGGTGGTGGGGTAGCCTGGTGGTTAAAGTGTTCGCTCATCACACCGCAGATCCGGGTTCGATTCTATACATGGGTGCAATGTGTGAAGACCATTTCTGGTGTCCCCATGGGTGATATTGCTGGAATATTGCTAAAAGTGGTGTAAAACTACACTCACTCACTGACCACACAATCCATTTAGTTGTCTCTAACGACCAGCACAGGTTACTGTGGACCTATATTCTTCCCCGGATCCCGATGTGACTAGCAGTGTTGAAGATATGGATTATATGTTTCAGGCTGAGGAGAAGAACACTAAACTACAAGAACTAAATCGTTTTGTTCACTACTACACAAGATTCAAGAACCATGAAAACAGTTACAAAGTAAGAAGGCTTGAACATAGATACGATTTTTTTCAAAGTCATGTTGGACCCAACTGATATCAAAATTTCACACTTAACGTTTTCTGTTTCATGATACAGTCTTATTTATTTTTCTGTGCTCAACATTGCTTGTAGTATCTTTAACTTTTATGTTTTGTAGCTTGAAGAACCCCTGTTAAAAACAGCGAAGAATAAGATGATGAAATTAGCACAGGCAGTGACTGATACAGGTAGGTGTGGAGGAGAAAGTTGATCAGGGTGCTTCTCACCTGATGTTGGGCGGTCGGGTAGTCTAGTGGTTAAAGCGTTTGCTCGTCACGCCGAAGACCCGTGTTTGATTCCCGACATGGGTACAATGTGTGAAGCCCATTACTGGTGTCCCCTGCCGTGATATTGCTTGAATATTGCTAAAAGCGGCGTAAAGCCAAACTCACTCACTCACTCAGCTGATGTTACTCAACTACTGCAGTTTCAATGAGCTAGACAGCGTCTTTTGTGATTGCTTTTCGTGCATCTTTGTCAGTGCTTATAATCTGAGGCATAATTCACCATTGTGTCTCTGTAAACAGCTACTGCTAACACTGTCCTAGGTTAATCCTAAGGTATGATTCATCATTGTGTCTATATCGGCAGCTACCACTAACACTGTCCTAGGTTAATCTGAGGTATAGTTCCTCCTTGTGTCTATATCAACAGCTACTGCTAACACTGTTTTAGTTAATCTGAGGTATAATTCATGATTGTGTCAATGCCAACAGTTACTGCTAACACTGTCCTTGGCTAATCAAACTGCCTCCGTGGTCTAGTGGTCGAGCGTCCGCCCATAGAGCGGAAGGTCAGGGGCTCGATCCCCAGCTGCGTCATACAAAAAGACGTTAAAAGATGGTACTTGTTGTTACCCTGTCTGGCGCTCGGCATTAAGGGGCTAAAACAAGGACTGGTCATCTCGGAGTCAGTATACTGTGTCTGAGTAGGGTATTCATGTTAAACTGCGGCATGGTATCTCAGTGTGCTAACACTATAAATTGGCATCAGTCCAGACTAGTACAAGCAGCCACACACACACACATGCATGTCGCTATATAAGTGCAATAATCTTGGACGCTACGTTTAACCTAATTTCACCTCACCTCACCTTGGCCAATCGAAGGTACAATTCATCATTGTGTCTATGCCAACAGCTACTGCTAACACCGTCCTTGGCTAATCGAAGGTACAATTCATCATTGTGTCTATGCCAACAGCTACTGCTAACACTGTCCTTGGCTAATCGAAGGTACAATTCATCATTGTGTCTATGCCAACAGCTACTGCTAACACTGTCCTTGGCTAATCGAAGGTACAATTCATCATTGTGTCTATGCCAACAGCTACTGCTAACACTGTCCTTGGCTAATCGAAGGTACAATTCATCATTGTGTCTATGCCAACAGCTACTGCTAACACTGTCCTTGGCTAATCGAAAGTACAATTCATCATTGTGTCTATGCCAACAGCTACTGCTAACACTGTCCTTGTCTAATCGAAGGTACAATTCATCATTGTGTCTATGCCAACAGCTACTGCTAACACTGTCCTTGGCTTATCGAAGGTACAATTCATCATTGTGTCTATGCCAACAGCTACTGCTATCACTGTCCTTGGCTAATCGAAGGTACAATTCATCATTGTGTCTATGCCAACAGCTACTGCTAACACCGTCCTTGGCTAATCGAAGGTACAATTCATCATTGTGTCTATGCCAACAGCTACTGCTAACACTGTCCTTGGCTAATCGAAGGTACAATTCATCATTGTGTCTATGTCAACAGCTACTGCTAACACTGTCCTTGGCTAATCGAAGGTACATTTCATCATTGTGTCTATGCCAACAGCTACTGCTAACACTGTCCTTGGCTAATCGAAGGTACAATTCATCATTGTGTCTATGCCAACAGCTACTGCTAACACTGTCCTTGGCTTATCGAAGGTACAATTCATCATTGTGTCTATGCCAACAGCTACTGCTAACACTGTCCTTGGCTAATCGAAGGTACAATTCATCATTGTGTCTATGCCAACAGCTACTGCCAACACAGAGACGAAGTTTGTGGAGGATGCAGTACACCAGCTGCTGAAGGCCAGACTGGTGCTCAAGTGCTCCTATGTGTATGGCTATTACCTGGACGGGCCTGGCTATAAGAAGATTGTGTTTGAGTTCATGCAGGTAGGTATTCACATGATAATGGAAACAATCTCATTATAATCATATCTTTGTGCTCTGTATCTGCCAGATCTGTTTGGAATAACCTCCGTGGTCCAGTGGTAGAACATCCTCCTGGAGAGCGGAAGATCAAGGATTTGATCCCCGGCCGTGTCATACCAAAAGACGTTAAAAGATGGTACTTCTTGTTACCCTGCCCGGTGCTCCCTATTTAGGGGCTAAAACAAGGACTGGTCGACTTGGAGTCAGTATGCTGTGACTTAGATTTCATTATATTTTTGCATTAATGGAGGTGTTGATGTGAAATGTGATATACAGACTTGACTACATGGATTTGCACAGTGTTGTTCATACCCCCATAAACACACCAAATATTGAAGTCAATTCTTCAATAAACTTCTGTTTCAGACTGAGTTGGAGGAGGGTATTGAGATTCTTTCCCAGATGGTGAATCGTCTGTATCTGCGCACACCACGGAAGAAGATCATAGACCAGGCACATATTGTTCAGCGTAAACGACTTGAGTTCATCACCGCCATTTCAATGGGGCTGGTGCCTCCTGAGACTCCGCCATCAATGAGGAAGAAGAAGAGGAAGAAATACAGCATGGAAACAGAGGATGTGAGTCCATTTGATTTTTTTGCCAAGACATTGCCATTTATGAGGCTGAACTACTGTTTTCAGCAGAATAGCTTGGGTTTGTCTTAACTAAGTTAGGTGGCTCAGATAGCCCAGTTGTCTAAGGCGCTGTGTTTCACTGTGCAGAGTTACGTCCCTTTGCACCGTCAGAAACCTATGATGGTGGGTTCAAATCCCGGTTTTTGCCGATTATGTTTCTAGGTTTGTCTGCAGTATACCCGTGCTCATGGGTTTCACTGAAGTGGTAAATGTCTGAGACCTGCATCACTTTGGGCTTTCATCCCACATAAAGCTGACATGCCATGATATAACTGGAATCCTGTTAAAATCAGACTTAAACCCAACTCACTCACTTAGCTAAGTTTGCTAGAAAGCAATTTACAAATCTCAATGACTTGATGAACTGACATGATGACCTGACATGATCTGGCAGTATGACCTGACATTATCTGACAACGACCTGACATGATCTGACTTCATGACATGACCTGCCTTCATATACTGATATGATGAAATGATATCATGACCTGACAGGATCTCACATCATGACCTGACATGATCTGACTTCATGACCTAACATGATCTGTCACCATGACCTCACATAATCTGACTTCATGACCTGACATGATCTGACATGATTACCTGACATGATTTGCCTTCATGACCTGACATGATTTGACATGATTACCTGACATGATTTGCCTTCATGACCTGACATGATCTGCCTTTATGACCTGACATGATCTGCCTTCATGATCTGACATGACCCCCCTTATGACCTGACACTATGATCTGCCTTCATGACCTGTCTTCTTCACCTGACATCATGACCTGTCCATGACATGACATCATGACCTGTCTTCTTGACATGACACCATGACCTGTCCATGACCTGACATCATGACCTGTCTTTTTGACATGATATCATGACCTGTCTTCTTGACCTGACATCATGACCTGTCTTCTTGACCTGACATCATGACCTGTCCATGACATGACATCATGACCTGTCTTCATGACATGACACCATGACCTGTCTTCTTGATCTGACATCATGATCTGTCTTCATATCCTGTCTACATATCCTTACATGACCTGACATCATGACCTGTCTTCTTGACCTGACATCATGACCTGTCCATGACATGTCATCATGACCTGACATGATCTGTCATGATTACCTGACATGATTTGCCTTCATGACATGACATGATCTGACATTATGACCTGAAATGACCTGCCTTCATGACATGACATGATCTGACCTCATTACCTGATATGATGACCTGACATGATGACCTGTCTTCATGACATGACATCATGACCTGACATGATCTGACTTCATGACATGACCTGCCTCCATATACTGATATGATGAAATGATATCATGACCTAACATGATCTGACACCATGACCTCACATAATCTGACTTGATGACATGACCTGCCTTCATGACCTGACATGACCTGCCTTCATGACCTGACATGATTTGCCATCATGACCTGACATGATTTGCCTTTATGACCTGACATGACCTGCCTTCATGACCTGACATGATCTGACATGATTACCTGACATGATTTGCCTTCATGACATGACATGATCTGACATTATGACCTGAAATGACCTGCCTTCATGACATGACATGATCTGACATTATGACCTGACATGATGACCTGTCTTCATGACATGACATCATGACCCGACATGATCTGCCATTGACCTGACATGACCTGCCTTCATGACCTGTCTTCTTGACCTGACATCATGACCTGTCTTCATGACATGACACCATGACATGACACCATGACCTGTCTTCTTGATCTGACATCATGACCTGTCTTCAAATCCTGTCTACATATCCTGACATGACCTGACATCATGACCTGTCCATGACATGATATCATGACCTGTCTTCTTGACCTGACATCATGACCTGTCTTTTTGACCTGGCATCATGACCTGTCCATGACCTGACATCATGACCTGTCTTCTTGACCTGACATCATGACCTGTCTTTTTGACATGACATCATGACCTGTCCATGACATGACATCATGACCTGTTCTCTTGACCTGACAACATGACCTGTCTTCTTGACCTGACATCATGACCTGTCTCCTTGACCTGATTTCATGACCTGTCTTCTTCACCTGACTTCATGACCTGTCCATGACATGACATCATGACCTGTCTTCTTGATCTGACATCATGACCTGTCTTCATATCCTGTCTATATATCCTGACATGACATGACATCATGACATGTCTTCTTGACCTGACATCATGACCTGTCTCCATGACATGGCATCATGACCTGTCTTCATGACATGATATCATGACCTGTCCATGACATGACATCATGACCTGTCTTCTTGACCTGACATCATGATGTGTCTTTTTGACCTGACATCATGACCTGTCCATGACATGACATCATGACTTGTCTTCTTGACCTGACATCATGATGTGTCTTTTTGACCTGACATCATGACCTGTCCATGACCTGACATCATGACCTGTCTCCTTGACCTGACATCATGACCTGTCTTCATGACCTGATGTGATCTGTCATGACCTAATGTCATGATCTGACATCATGACCTCACATGATCTGACTTCATGACCTGATTTCATGACCTGACTTTATTGCCTAACTTCATGAGCTGGAATCTTGCCATCATGAACTGACATGATTTCCTGATATCCCTTACTGAAAACACCCTTGCTGAAATTTCATCATCCATTATTCAAGTGCATAACCTAATGGTATGGTTGTTTGCAGGAGGACCTCCGCAAGGCCATACTAGCCTCCATACAAGAAGTGGACCCAGCAAACCCCTGGATCAAGGACGCTTCAGGCCGACACACCAACGTCATGGCCTACCTCGAGTGGCCAGCGGAGGACAGCGATGATTCCGACACTGACATATCTGTCTCAGCACTCAGAACATATGGTAACATCATTCTTCCTCTGCAATATGATCAGCCACAAATCTGTCTGTACATCAGGGTCACATGTGGAAATTCCCACTGAGAATATAGGTTCCCAGCAACCCATGCTTGTTGTAAGAGGCTACTAAATGGACTGGGTTTTCTGGATTGCTGACTTACTTGATTACATGTCATCGTATCCCAATAGCATGGCTTGATGCTCATTATGTCAATCACTGGATTAGTATCAAAAACAGTATCAGTGTACGTGACTTTAATCTCCAACATCTTGAAATATGGGTGGTTCAGTTCAATTTAACTGTTTCAATCGCATTCTAGAAGTCGGTGAGTAAATAAGAATATATACAAAATTAAGGGTAACTTCTTGTTTATTGCTTTTAATGACGTCTTGCTGTAGATTCCCGCCAGCATGATAATGGTGTAAGATTTTACATTGAAACATCCCTATATGCAATAAACCAGGGGTTGTTATCCCTTAAGTTCTGTGATGTCTCAGTTCAATCTGTTGTGCAGAGTTGCATCCCATAATAATTTTTTAATTTGACGTTTACACGATATGCAGCTTTTCCATTGGACGAGAGGTCGTTCACATGACCGCGAAGTTGACGTTCATAAGTGTATGAACGACACAATTTGACGTTCATACGTTCATACGTAAACACTGACGGAATACTTCCACATCCCTGGGGAAACCCCTGGGAATTCCCTAACACGAAAACATACATAAGCATTATTTCTGATCACTTAGAACCTTTAATCTTGGTCTCAGCATTTCAGTATACATTGAGAAACATAAGAGAGCTTGACTGCAAGCTCCGACGTTCATACAGTTTGGCCCTCACTCTATGCAGGTTCATACTCCAATGAACTCACACAAAGTGAAGGTCAATTCTTAAGTGATTCCAGGATCTGCTGATCCTGCTTCAGAATTATGATTAAAAGCAGATTAAAAGCGGCATAATATTAAGTCGCTCACTCAATGACGAATCAGTAAGATTGACATTGCAGCAAGCTATGTTTTGTGTTTAAGTTAAGCAGTTTCATGATTAATTTGCCTGGCTCATGAATGGCATGTGACATTTGTGACTGACACCTTGCCTCTTCTCCTAGGCAAATGTTGTCGCCCTGGCTGCAGCCGCCCCCGCGCCCCCAACCCCCGCACTGGGGACATCCACGACTACTGCAGTCTTAGCTGTCTGAGGCGGGACCAGGAGGAAAAGGTGGAGCAGGAACACCAGGGTGAGTTACCATGGTAATGACCAGATAGTGTGTCAGCATCTTATCAGTAGCGTAGATTCATTTACTGAGAAATGTATGAGTTGTTTCGGAACTGTGAACGCCTTGTACTTCCCAAAGGCGAATGAGGCCTTACAATATGTTTCAGCTGGTTTACAAGACTGACTGAAAGAACCCAACTAAAATTAGAAAACAAATGACATAGCATTTGACAGTTAAATTTTTGGCCAGCTCATTTTCATGTAGGTTAAGTGGAAAAAAAAGCACATAATAAAACAAACTCACTTTGATGTGGCCATAGAAAGGTTGAAACGATTCACCGAAATGCTGAGCACTGTGAGACATGACCTTCAAGACGATAACGATACACAGGACATGTATTGCGACGCATGACGATACAAAAGACAGTTATGTTTTTGTTTGTTTGTCTGTTTATTCATACATCTGCTATGGGAAACCACAATATGTGATACCTGCTCCTTGACAGATGACATTCCGGAGGTGATCCTTGATGAACACATGGATCTGCTTCGGGCTCTGGAGATGTCCCGGCTCCAGTACCTGAGGGAGAGTGGACTCATTCATGTGCCGGACACAGAGGCCCCCCTGTGAGTTGATCACTTTAGGCTGCTGATCATCAATTAAAGGATTTACATTCAGTTTTTCCGAAATATCTTGTGGGATGTGATTTTGTTATATATTTGTATTTTCGCGATTTCTCTGACTTAAACCTTGGGGGCTACGGGTGGCCCAGTCGTCTAAGGCGCTGCGATTCGCTGTGCAGAGTTGCGTCTTTTGGGCACGCGAGAAACCTATGATTGTGAGTTTGAATCCCGGTTCGCCCCGATTATGTTTCTAGGTTTGTCAGTACCATACCCATGCTCGTGGGTTTCACCGAAGTGGTAAATGTCTGAGACCTGCATCACTTTGGGCTTTCATCCCACATTAAGTTGACATACCGCGATATAACTGGAATACTGTTAAAAGCGGCGTTAAACCCAACTCACTCACTCACTAAACCATGTCATGGCGAATGTATAATTTCTCTATAATTTCGCCTAACCTATACTTGCACCTGTTTTACTTGTTTAAATGCCTGTTCAGAATGGCCAATGAATTCCTGGGTCAGAATCACCTGCCAGAACAATAGCTTCACATACCAATGATTTAGGGGAACACATGTATTGATTTTCTTTTTCTGTAAGTACTTGGAGACAATCAGACGATGTTTGTAGTGAGGCGGTTAGGGACAAAAATGTAATAATTACTTTGTGATGGTCTAACCCCACCATTTAACAGAGGATGTTTTGGTTTCAAGATGTCAGTCAGTCAGTTCCTTTCTGTCCTTTCTCTCAACTCGAATTACTGTGAATGTTCATGAGCTCCTTCACTGTGCTAAGATGCTCATGCTATCATCCACTCTTTTGTTTGTTTGGTAGTTTGGCTGGCAGTGATGACAATCAAATAATTTAGTTACAATGGCCTAAACTTGGAAAAGAATGGGAGCTGGTGCCTACAGATCAGGCCTGTGTCATAACACCCAAGTCACTTCCTCACTCACTCCATTGGGGCCCATCTTCCAGGGGCAAGAGAGTAAACAGACAATACAAGTCCAGTTTCCACCCTTGCCAAACTAGGCTGGAATTCTGGCTTGACCGTAGCACCACCAGTGACTATTACCAGTTATGTCCCTTCTAAACCTCTCCTATGGACCAATCAGATTCCACCTCTCGTATCACTTGCGTTTGCTTCACATAAAATGGTGGCGCCCAGTCAGGACGATCTGATCGATAATCAAGATCTATATCGTGATAAGACGGGTCTTACATCGCGAAATGCATCAAATCACATGAGCACCTTGATTAAAAACATGAAAAGGTTTGGAAAATATCTGCTGACAATGAGTTGGTGGTGTACATCCTTTGCAAATCCTGCAATCGACCGAAATCTGCCCTGCAGTTTATGAACTGGATTTCGATTTCGGTGCACGATTTTGATTGGACTATGTATAGATTCGTTAGTCCAGCCAAAATGTAACTCCATAATACCAGCCTAGTTCTGATTGGGGCCTAACTGACTTAACATGCCGAAGAAGCTTCTGTTTCTTTTTTAGTTGGTATTCATGTCTGTCGCGAAAACATTCTTTGATGTCTTTCTGTTAAGTTGTCACTCTGACAGTAAAATGTTGCCCTCACCAATGGGATCATGTGTTTGGTGATTTGTTTATCTGATTGTGGCTTCATAAGATTATTGTGTATACATACTGACAGTGTTTTAAATGGATTAAAATGGAGTGTGCATTGTGATTCAGATCAGTCATTTTATAAAGCTAGACTAGCTGTCTGGTTGAAGTCCCATTCAACGAACCACTGACATGAGAAATAGGCTAAGGTCTGTTGACATTTTGTTTTCATGTGCTTATTTTTGTTGACAAGCCCTCCTGGCCAGTCATTTATGAAACTAATTTCTACACTGCACACGGACATTTTCTTCTGTTTACAGTGACCAGCATATGGAGAGACTGACCTACAAGAAGTCCCCTGTAGACACCGGTCGACCCCGCTCCAACTCCGAGTCCCTGCCCAAGAAGAAGGGTCTGACCCCTATGGAGGAGCTGGACCAGGAGCTGCAGAGGGTGCTGGAAATATCATCAACCATACCTAAAGGTCAGTGGTCAACTACCATAAGATAAGTCACGATAAGTCCACTAGTTAATTATTAGAGGTCAACTACCATCAGATAAGTCACGATAAGTCCAATAGTTAATTATTAGATGAGCATCCAAACGTTTCAAAATTCGAGAATTGTTTTAATTTTTTTTTTTTTAATGTTTTTTAAAGAAACTGTTCAAACGTTAAATGTCAACAACTATGATTCCAATATGGATATTTAGTTGGACAGCGTATATATGTATTTCATCAAAAACAAGAGAAGAGAACACACATTTCGACTTTCTTTCGATGCCCCCAAATCTTTTGAGGCAGGATATTTGGTGTTGAGGTGGGTGGGGACAAAAATCAAATGATCTATTATGGCCTAACCAACCAGTTTTACTGATGAGTTCAAGATGTCAATGTGTTCCTCTCTTTAACTTACCGTATATTATCCGTCTATAAAGTGGCTCCGCCTATAAGGTGGTGACTCCCTGTAAATACCTTTAACACTGATGCTAATTTACATACCCTGTCTATAAAGTGATAAGGCGATCCGGAATGAAGCACATGACCAGCCCATACACAATCCCTACATTTGCAATAAAAACATGTTTGTCTTCCATTTTGCTGATGATTGAAGCATCACAATTCCAACAAATGTCCCTGATGTTGTTACAGAGAGTGACCCCGATGGTGTCCTCAAGGTGGATGTTCAGAAGGGAGACGGTAAGATTGGACTGCACAAACGGAAATGTAGCCAGTCTCATTTTGATGAGACCACCTCGACGCTGGTCCCGAGGGTGCCTAACAAGAGCGTTGAGGACTTGTATAGAGGCGATGGCACATGGCTCACCAGCCCGCACACTCCGACCTGTGCTTGTGATAAGTGTGTTGAGAGTCTGGGAGCTTATGCTGCCCCAGACAACCCTAGAGGATTCAGTCTTCTCAGCCTTGAAAGCAATACTTTCGGTGCAATCAAGGATCTTTCAGTGTCCAATATCCATGCTACAGATGATGATAAAACCAAAGACTTTCTATCAAAAGATTTTGCTGCCCTGTTTCAAAAACAGGATGGCAGGGCTGCTTGTTCTCAATCACAAGGCAATGGTGGCAAGCTTTTTGCAGCGAACACACCTTCTGAAGATGATTGCTCTTATGTGCTGAACAGCCCGTCATCGGAAAAATCTGCCTTATCTACCCAGTTGTGGCGCCCCCGGGCTGCCATACAGTCAATATCAAGTGATCAGATTACACCAGTGGATTACGAAGCTGATCATTTAGCACTGAAGACCCCATCAGACACGTACAGTCATACGGACGAAAGCAAAGACACACCCATCTCACCACCAGAAGATCTGTTCACTGAGGCTGACATCCATTCTAACCTGGCTTCAGAACTGGATGAGATCATAGCTTCAGGGTTTGATGACTTGGTGAAATCTCCATCCGAGGCAGAACTGTTAGGTAATAAGGTGGACCTACCCGAACTCAGCGAGGCAGATATTGAGATTGCATTGAGTGAGGTGTGCCAGGTGCCGGAAGTGACGCCAGACACCAGTTACGGAGACTCCGGCCATGTATCCTTGCTGGAGATGGCCGAGAACCTGCTTCAGATGTCGGAGGACATGCACATGCAGATCGAGGACATTGATAGGATGTATGAGGGTGACAGCAGCGGGGTGGGGGTCGAGGAGGATACGCATGGGGAGGGTGCAATGGAGGGAGCAGTGGGGAGGGAGGATGAAGGGAGCACTGCCCCTGGGGTAGAGACAGACGAAGGTCAGATGGACCAGGCTGATGTGTGTTCAGGCAGTGTTGGTTGTCTTGGTGATGTGAGTGATGTGCAAGAGGATTTGTCTGTGACATCTGGTGACCTTGAAGCTGCTGGTGGCAGCGCTGATGATACCGGGATTGTGATTGTTGACTCTGCTGTGGAGGAGAAGAAAGAGGAACCGGTTAAGAGGAAGAGTAAGAAGAAGAGGAGGGAGAGACAGTCTTTCTATGTGTGACGAGGAGTTGGATCTTGGATTGAGATCAGTGATCAGGATATGTTTCTTTGATATTTCAAAAGCAAATACATGTAATAATCAATGACCCAGAAGTGGTGAACAGACTGATGGTGTCACGGTGTTATGATCATTTTATGTGCAGGAGTCATCACTTCATATTCTTCACAAAATATCTCACTGAACATGATTTTCTAGATACTTTTACAAACTAGGATACAAGTGTAATGTTTAAATGCATCAAAATGAGCCTGTCACACATACTTATCTGGTTTTCTTTTTTGAATGATCCTGTTTGACAATGTTTGAAAAATCAAAATGATTTTATTCAGGAAGAGCTGTACCGGTATTTATTGTCATCATGTACTACTAGAAAAAAGTTATGATTCACACGGTGCTTTCATGTTACTATAGTTATTCTGGCATGACCGATAAGCTATAGTTTTATGAAATAATCGGGTGTTCTTTAACACTTTTTGGCTGTACATTTACACAGTTGAAACTCAAAACTAGCATCTGACATTCTGCTCAAACTAATATTTCATCAGTTTCAAAATTATATTGGAAATAGTTGAGTGAGGACGACATGGTACCAGCCTAGAGAGGTGAATAAGAAATATGCCCTGATCATCCAGTCCTCCCATCTCAACTCCATGGGGAGAGTGCTTGCTGTGTACTATAAGAGTTTATTATAATAATCGTGTGATCGTTGCTTCGGCAGAGGCTGGTGGACTCATTAGTGTGCTTATTAGGGGATTTTGCACAAAGCCTATATATTATTCTTGGGAGTATCATAAACATGTGTGAACGCTGTGTATGCCTTTTGAAAAGTATGTGAATTTTGATATGCAATTTTTTGACAAATATTGTTTGATTTGTTTCTTGTAGAAATAACGATGCAGAGGAATATTTCTATTTTGTAAAACTGTGTGTGTTTTATGAGAATGATTGACAGTCAATATAGAAACTGTCACAGTTTAAGACTGATGAGACGTTGCTTTGTTAACATACATGTTGAGGGCCAAAGGTCGTTGTATTACTGCCCATGAGAAGGATACATATCAGCATATTCTGGTTTTATATGGATTTAATAAATCTATATAATGTTATGAGGCCTTCATCAAGTTCATTTGAAAAGTAAATTTGACATTTTGGAGTTGAATGTTTCCTTGTAGAAGATTTTTTTAATTTTTAGTACTACTGTGTGGGCACAGTTTGAATGGATTGGCATTTTGCCTAAAGAAATAGGAAGAAACGTTTTATGTGGCAACGAAGGACAAAATTTTTGTTTTGTTTTTGGAAACATCTTTAACATGGTTTAACATGTTTAATGTTACGTTTATAGTTTCTAGGTTCTATAGAATCAAAGTGCTATTATCCACAGTTTTGTAATTTATCAAACTATGTAATCATGATTATATGTATATAGGTGTTGATATTGTTGCAACAAATTATATGAATCTACTGTCGGCCACTTTGTGCTCATGTTTCCTATGACCGTTAGTATTATCTCAAATTTCAAGACTGCCTGTCCATCCTTCATATGGGTTTGTGTTGAGGATGCAGAGGTTTCCAATATCATAGTTGTCTACAACTGACTTTGATATCCAAATACTTTCTGACACACCATGATAGAACTGGAATACTGTTACAAACGATGTTGAGCCCAACTCACTCACTCACTTTATCTGAGCAAAGAGCAACGTTTGGGAGATTTTGTAGAAGTGGAGGGGGCACGGATGACCCAGTCGTCTAAGGTGCCGCGATTCGCTGTGCAGAGTTGCGTCCTTTGGGCATGCCAGAAACCTATGATTGTGGGTTCGAATCCCGATTCGCCCCCATTATGTTTCTAGGTTTGTCAGCACCATACCCGTGCTCGTGGGTTTCACCGGAGTGGTAAACGTCTGACACCTACATCACTTTGGGCTTTCCTCCCACATTAAGCTGACACGCCACGATATAACTAAAATACTGTTAAAAGCGGCGTTAAACCCAACTCACTCACTCACTTGTAGAAGTGAAGTGGCCATTCTATGCTCCTTATTCCCCTGGGTCGGCCAGTGAGAGGTATCTCTGTAACGTAAATTGTAACAAAGACTGTCTGTGCGTAATAATATATTACATTTGTTTACTGGATGACACAGAAGATATCTCTGCTCTAGAATTCTTGGTTTTAAAGGTTGTAAAACTGGCACGGGTTATTTTTGTACCCTACTGACTACTAGTTAGTGACCAAAAACATATTGTTTGCTAAATGAACACCGACTTTATATATTGAAAAAAAATGGGTAAACTACGTAATACAGAAAAGAAGACCTAAGGTGTCAAGAGGCTACTAGTATGTAATGGTTCTGTTAGAGTGTGTTCACAGGAAGATAGTACATTGTCCATATGTACACCGGGGCCTTGTGTCTTGCTGTGGCTGTGTCTCTGCTCTAGAATTCTTGGTTTTAGAGATTGTAAAACTGGCACAGGTTATTTTTGCACCTTACTGACTACTAGTTAGTGACCAAAAACATATTGTTTGCTAAATGAACACCGACTTTATATATTCTGTTCTGTTAGAGTGTGTTCACAGGAAGATAGTACACTGTCCACCTGTACACCCGGGCCTTGTGTCTGTCACAATTCAACAAAGACTCATGGCATCCATTAATGATGGCACTCACATCACCTGATAAAACAAACAGGAGTTCAGTGAGTAGAATGTTGTCTATTGCTTCAAGATGTGTACATCGAGGGAACAGATGTAAAGGCATCGACGGTTGCATGAAGAATTATTTTGAATCTTCAGAGTTTAACAGATATTCAGTGTATATTTTTGTTGGTTCTCAAGTCTGCTCATTTCTAGGCAACTCACTCAGCAGTAGGTTGTTTATATGCTACGCTAGGGGCTTGTATACGCTAGTTCCTCCATCACTTGTGAATACATATGAGCGAAAAGTGATGTAGTAGTGACCAGTGCCTATTTTAATCATTCAATCCCAGTCGTCTAAGGCGCAGTGATTCGCTGTGCAGAGTTGCGTCCCTTGGGCACGCCGGAAACCTATGATTATGGGTTCGAATCCCGGTTCGCCCCAATTATGTTTCTAGGTTTGTCAGCACCATACCCATGCTCGTGGGTTTCACCGAAGTGGTAAATGTCTGAGACCTGCATCACTTCGGGCTTTCCTCCCACATTAAGCTGACATGCCACGATTTAACTGGAATACTGTTAAAAGCGGCGTTAAACCCAACTCACTCACTCACTCAAAGGTTGATGCATATGTTGCACAGGACATCTCTGTGTGATGTAATCTGAGCACTAACTTGCCACTTGTTGGTTAAACACTGGTTTGTTTGTTAGTTTTTTAGCATCGCACTCAGCATTATTCCAGCTCTATGAAGGCAGTAATAAATAGATAATTCCGAGATTAACATCATGAGCATAGATCTTCTGAGTTGGGATATGATGACATGCATCAACCAAGTCACTGAGTCACCGCCAAATGCTGTTACTTGCATCTTATGACAAACATGGTCGCTGAGGACCCATTCTACCCCGATATTCACGGGTCTGGTTTAAAGTAGCAGCTATGACAAAGCAGCAATATGTATTGATGGATGACGGAGAAGTGAGGTGTAAAATCATGATGTATTGACGAGGCTTCCCATATAATGAAACTTCTGATTGTTAATGGACCACTCACTGCAAGTATGTGAGACATGAAACGAGAGATGGGTAGGTCTGTTCAGTCAGGGTCTCCATGACAGATTAACGATAGTAATATGAAAGAATCTGGTGGTCCTGAACTTATCTTGAGTATGTATATTGATTGACATGGGTAAATATGATGTTTGTGCATTAAAATAACTCAAGAAAATTTCACATTGAAATTTGTTGTGGACAACAAAGAGTACTTTCAAGTAGGGTTATTTATATATTTCTGCTCAGAGTAAACAGCCCATCATGTTGATGGGTCTGCTTACAAAACCAGACACAAGCCATTAGTCTTCATTTAGTCTTTGCAATGGTCTTTGTCATCCTGATGGATCAAGGATTAATCGACACCTGCTCAGAGGTCGATATTCAGCTGCAGCAAACGAGTAATTATTCCCAAACTGGAAATAAAAATGTCAAAGTTTATGTAATATAATTATATCTAATATAATAGCTTTGTGGAGGTGATTTGTTTTTTGTTGATGACAGGACCAATAAGACGCTTTAATTTATAGTTTAACATTATTTTATTGTGTGCAATGTTAAAATATGTTATTAAAAGACCTCTGAATTTAAGAAAATAATAACTTTATTTTGGGGACTGGTCATTTAATACAAGGGTGGTGGGTCAGAGGTTTTTGCTGCACAAATATACTGAAATTAATTACCGTCCCCTTACGATTGTCATATTTTTATAGGTCCCTCCCCTTTGTCCTTCTCCATTTTTATCATCACCTTCCCTGCAAAGACAAAATGCAAAAGCACTTTATATTCATGATAAAATGTTCCTTTTTCATTGACCCTCCCCTCGAGACTGTCATGTTTTGGGGTAACTCTCCCCTGGTTTCCATTTAGCACCCCTCTTCCTCCCCCCTCCCTTTTCCTAATAAATGACTGGTCCCTTTCAAAATGATGTTTCTTTAATCCATTTTCCTGCCAAGGGCATTTAGTGGAGGATCCAAGATGTACCCTGTACCCAGAGTGCCCAGAGTGTGGTATTGTCCCTTCACGTGAGTACTGATTTGTATTCATGGGCTATAGTGTCAGGCAAATAATCTTCCATGAACAAAATATCTTCAGTCTTTCAAGATTGTGTACACAGCTGTATGAATGAAATGCTCCAGACGCTGGACATGAACATGTGTTGTATACCTGCATATATATCGCACAAGGAAGAGCGGTTGGTGTGGAGCATGTTTCTCCTGTGGTTATTAAAAGTGGTTTAGTGTGTTCATTAACTCAGTATTTTGTCATTGAAAAACAACAAACAATTTTTTGTAACAATTGTTAAGGGCAGACTATTTTTTAAATTTTTTGTTTTAATCATTTTGGTCAGTATGCCAAAAGGCTGGAGCTTATATCCTTAAAAAAAATGAACTAAATATCACATCATTATATTTTTTACATTATTTAACTTACTTTTGCAAAGTTAGACTTGCAAGTAAAACAAAAGTATGAATTGACCTGCCATTAAGATTGATACCTAAGGAAAATATCCTTTGACAAATTAAGAAATTTAGAGTATTTTGCTGTTTGTTTTTTGTTTGAGAATCTTTTAAATGAGAGCGATGTATTTATCAGTGTGGCTACCTGGTTGTTCTTGGATGTAAATTTGAACTGATCACTTCAGATGTGATGATGTTAGAGGCATGTTGTGAACAATGTTAGTCTACAGTCAATGATAATTGTGTTGTTGATGTTTTTGTTGTATTTATTGTGAAAACATATATGCCAAATGAAGTTTGACTATTTTCTGCACATTACATGCATAAAGAAAATCGATAAATCGGTGTGAAAATAGAAGTAGGACATTGATTTTCAAAAGACCTGGAGAAGTCAGTACTGGTAGCTGCTTAAGTGTCCATCCTCTATTGGCCATCTCAAATACAACTGGAACAGCTTGTGGCATTATGGATTGGTCTCCCTGTTTGCCCCGATTATGTGTGGGTTTGTCAGCACCCTACCAGTGCTCATGGGTTTCATCAAAGTGGCAAACATTTGAGACCTACATCACTTCAGGCTTTCCTCCAACATCAAGCAGACATGCCTTGATGTAACTGGAATTCCGGTCACAAGTGGAGTTTAAACCCAACTCACTCTCTCTCTCATGGAAAGGACTTGCCTCACCTGAATTAGTCTTCGGGAAAGTATCTTTTCCAGCTCTAAGTCCTGTGGGGCGGTCGGGTAGCCTAGTGGTTAGAGCGTTTGCTCGTCACGCCGAGGACCCGGGTTCGATTCCCGACATGGGTACAATGTTTGAAGCCCATTTCTGGTGTCCCCCGTCGTGATATTGGTGGAATATTGCTAAAAGCGGCAGAAAGCCCCACTCACTCACTCTAAGTCATGCGATTTCATTCGGATGAGGCTGCGATTTTGAATGTAGATCTCTGCTGAGTTGGTTGTTGATGTCAAGTTGATAGGCTGGAGAAAGTATGTGCGATGTTAGTGATACGACGTATGGACCTGCTGACATCATCACTGTGGTGGGGAATTGGTCCAGGGTTGTCTCATAGAGGATGGAGTGTCATAACCATGGTCACACTTTTTATGTAATGGTTTACAGATTTTTGTTTACCAGTTAGCTTGGGTAAGTTAAAATAAATGTAAAAATAATCTTGTGTAGCTCAGTGTATCAATGTTATTTGGCTTGATGATGTTTTGGTCACTTTAGTGGGATAAATTACATGCTAATATGCATTACAATTTCAGGATGTTTTAGGAAGGTTTACAGCAACATGTATTTACCAAGTTTTCTTCTGAGAAGGTTTTGTGTTTTAGTATTGGGTTTGCAGTGGTCAGACACTACATTTAATGCATCTGATTAATCATTAGCTAATCATGTAATAGTAACTTCAATTTTGTGTGTTTTTTGTAGGCTAATTGTTTTATTCTTCTAATCCATCAAAGATGGAGCGGTTGGAAATAAAGGTATTTAAAAAATAAATAAATTCCTAGTTTGCAAGCTTTGTCTTCGGTCGTCAATTCATTTTCATATCATATCGTATCCATAACAGATGAAAGACGTATATCCCTAACTTTATCCCACGCCCCAGTCCTGTAATACTATACTGAATTTGACAAAGAGTAAAATTTTCAATTTATGAGATCGGACAGAATGGTATTGTTTTAAAGACAAACAACATCCATGTTTAACCATGTGTGTGTTTGTTGTTTAACGCCACACTCGGCAATATTCCAGCTATATGACGGCAGTCTGTATATCATCGAGTCTGGACCAGACAATCCAGTGATGGATATTGTGAGCAAAGATCCACGTCGTGCAGGTACAACACACAACCAAGTCGCAGCCTGACCACCTGATCCATTAAACCATCCCTCGCAACCAGCATAGTGTGCTGTGACCGACTCTAACCCCAAATCCCCAAGCCGTATATCACAGGACAGATACAACGTTCAGTTCTTAAAAAGTGTGCTATTGTGAATTGGTTGTAAATAATTAATCTTTCATAAAAGGTTTCGTAGTTTGACAAATGAGAAGCATAAATAATTGTTTCACCTTGTAACCTAAATACTATTTTCACACAACTGGTTACAATATTCAGAGAAGTAATATATTTCAGAGTTCATCTGTTGTGTAGTGTGTGTAAAATAGTAGCTTCATTTAGCTGTAGATACTCACTTTGTGATTTTGTAGTCACTGTACGTGTAATCATTGGCTTGTATAATAATGATATTAATTATTATGTGTATGTATTGTTGGTGGATCATGTATATTTATACATGCAGCACAGAGCATTTGCCTATTGAATTGCTGCTCGAGTACTGTAGCAGTGTTTGTTGTGTTGCTAATACAGTGACATGATAACCACCATGCATATATAACTTTCAGGCATAGTTCATTTCAGAGGCTGTTTGATTGCAGGAAAGGTTGAAGAAAATATTCATTTTTCAGGATGTTTTCTACCCTAGACTTTTGACATTTGGTTTAACATATAGATGGCACTGCATGTTGGTACGATATTTGATTTTATTTATGATGAATATCCTGATGATACTATTTGGTGAAGCGAATTTGAAATATAAAATATTAGATATGACCTGGTTGTGTGCTCCCAATGCCAGAAATATGAGATTTGTGAAGCAATGTAGCTGACAGGATATGATGGAGGTAGACATACTAAATTTCTGGTTGGATTCGCAATCATGACATTTTTCACCTTGTACAGAAATCTGGCAGCATTGTTTTCTATATTTTTGAACAGGAATAATTATTGAGGTTCTTGAAGGTGTAATATCAGAGTTGTAAATTTTTTAAAGTTCTTTTCTGATTTTGCGTTATGTGGAAAGACCGGTCCATTAATATTGTAACATGCACTGTGCTATAGGGTGTTAACAAAAGGGCATCTCACCACAGTATTCAGCTGAAAAAAATATTTAATAACATAAGAATGTCCTATCTCGTCTTTGAAAGGCATTTAGAAGTGATACTCGTAAGGAAGAGAATTTATGGATGTCAACTTCTATATTATGAGGAACACAACATTTCGGAGTATATACTTACTCCTTCATTAGGAGAAAGAAAATATTCATTTTTCAGGAAGCTTTCTACCCCTGGACATTTGGTTTTACATATAGCTAGCACTACATGTTGGTATGATATTTGTCAATTTTGAACTGATTTTTATTTATGAATAATTTATGAAAAATATCCAGATGATACTATTTGGTGAAGTGTAGTAAAAATATTCAGGTAGAGTATTCGCCTTATAAAAGAGTAAGCATTTACTCCGAGACATTGTGTTCCTCATAATAAAGAAGTTGACATCCATACATTCTCTTCCCTAATATTCTATCTGATTCATTTACCTTGCTGGAACCTAGTGGTAAAGCGTTCGCTTGTCGCACCGAAGACGGGGTTCGATTCCCGACATGGGTACAATGTGTGAGCCCATTTCTGGTGTCCCCCGCCGTGATATTGCTGGAATATTGCTAAAAGCGGCGTAAAACCATACTCACTCACTCACTCACTCACCTTGCTGGAACAAAGGTCATTGGAATATCTCATCGTATTTGTACACAAACGTTCTAGGAGGTACTCACCAGTGTTGTGCACCTTAGTTGTGCCAGGAATACAAGTCGTGTGTAGCTTAACAATGAGGAGTACCAGATCATTTGTCCTGAGTTATGTTCCAGTCTTGGTTATGTTAATTCACTAGGGACAAGGGGCGGTCGGGTAGCCTAGTGGTTAAAGCGTTCGCTCGTCACACCGAAGACCCGGGTTCGATTTCCGACATGGGTACAATGTGTGAAGCCCATTTCTGGTGTCCCCCATCGTGATATTGCTGGAATATTGCTAAAAGCGGCGTAAAACCAAACTCACCTACTCACTCACTCACTCACAAGGGACAAATCAATTGTTATTCCCTATTACAGGTACAAGATTCTACGACTTACCAGAATTCTTTTGTCTTGTGAGAACATATAGATGCCACATAGCAACCTAGTGTTCAAAAGATGTTTGGACATCATGAAAATGTTGACCGTAACTATTTGCAACAATGCACTGATATGACATCGGGCATTGGTATGTGTTGCTTTGCAAACAGTATAAACAATCAAGCAATAGGTGCAAACTGGCCAATCACAGGGATGAGAATCTTCCGCAGATCCGCAAATTTTAGTGACCACAAATTTGTTTAATTCTGATGATCCCCCCCATGAACACCCCCAAATTATGGACAACGCTCCAATGCAATAAGTAGAAATAAAATATATTGTTCTTCAAACTAATGAGTACAAGTTCCTCATGTAAGTGTCCTGTGTGGTGTTGTGTCATAAGCCAGGTAGGCCAGGTAGGGAAGTATAAGACAGTCTATCTGGTATTCTCAGCTTTGTCTCACTTGATAGTGAAACACCCAGAACAGTCACAGACAAAACATGAATAATTTGGTTCATTTCAATCATAGGTGAAAAAAGACTCCCTTGTGTGTCCATATTTTCATAATACTGTTATTGTAGAAGTGCAGTAGAGCAGTTATCTATGGAGTGAATATACATGGCGCAAAATAGATTGACTTCTCACAGGTCACATAGGTAGGTAATAGAAATGATATACATGTGGTATGCTACAGAACATTTGATAGGGATAATCAGATAATCATTCAATTCAGATATAAACTTGACTTGAGTCAGTTTTGTGAACCCTGAAAAGATAAAAATATCCCTATCAAACGTGGAGTAGTATATATAGATAAGATCAAGGTTGTTTGTAATCAGAACAAATTAGTGCTGTTTTTGGTCTGAGTCATGTCAAGGTGACTAAGAGTCACCTACATATGTTTGGAGTAATTGATGTATTTGCTGTCTGAAAGACATGTAGACTTGCTACCATGTGAAGGTGTGCGACACAAGCTTCCTTGAATAAAGCCTGAAATGTACCTTGTTTATATTTTTGTGTCGTGTATCAGTTATGTGCAACTATCATTAGTGCCATAATTTGGGGTTTGGGGCAGAAGGGTCCTGTCTGCAGAGGCGCTGCGATTCGGTGTGCAGCCTTGCGATCCTCATGCAGGTGTGTCAGAAACAGGCCTACCAAAGAAATCCAACAGAGAGCTACCGAACTATGGGATATGAACGCACTATAAATAGAAATAGACACACAAATTACAAAGACACAATCCCCATAAAGTTTGCTTTATAATGAACATTTTCAGTGGCAGCAAACACAGTAAACCATGCAGATGGTTATACGATGGTTGTAGGAGTCTGTCTTTGTGTGTTACGTGCAACTATCATTAATGCCGTCATTTTGGAATGTAGGGGCACTTAGGTGCCGAAATTCGGTGTCCAGAATTGCATCCCTTAAGTGTGCCATAAACCTGTGATCAGGGGTTCAAATCACTAGGTCTTAAGCAACCCATGCTTGCCGTAATGGGCGACTATGCTTGTCGTAAAAGGTGACTAACAGGATCGGATGGTCAGGCTCGCTGACTTGGTTCATGCATGTCATCAAACCAAATTGCGTGGATCGATGCTCATGATATTAATCACTGGATTGTCTAGCCCAGACTCGATTATTTACAGACCGCTGTCTTATAGCTGGAATATTGCTGAGTGCGGCGTTAAACAACAAACCAAACGCCCAACCAATCAGATCACAAAGGTCACACTGCACTACATACTCAAAGTTGAGCGAGTTGGGTTTAACACCCATTGGAACAGTATACTAGACCTATCAGAATGTCAGCTTGATGTGGGAGACTTTACCACTAACCTGAAACTCAAGATATGCTGCTGACAAACCTAGAAACATATTCTGGGCGAACCGGGATTCGAACCCACGATCATAACCATGGAACCTCCCTGAGCGCCATTGCTGAAGATCAATATTCTAACACGGAGCTTCCAAGGGGGATTTATTCTTTATAGTTGAATGTTAAAGTGTCTGACCGAACAGGAAACATGGTCGGGGAATACTGTTCAATCAAAACGTACTCCCACTTATTAGCATCATATCTAGTCTCTAATAAGTGCAAGGGACTCGTAAACCAAATAATTAATAAAAGGCCTAATGATACATGCAGAGTTGTTTGGTAAGTTGGATCGTTATGGAGAGTTTTGATGACAAGGGTTTGCCTTGGCAACATGGAGCAAATGTTTTTAATATTTTTTACTTTTCACGAATAAGGTCTATCTGCCCTCGATACTCCCCTCTGTCTCGAGGGCAAGCAACACAGATCTTCCTTTCCATAGCGCGGCGTCCTCATCACCGAGATGTTACAGAACAGAAGAGCAGGAGCCTGCATCAAGCCTTGTCCCAGAAAAATGAAGTCATTGTGGAAATGCCTGGGTTGAGAATACCAGAACCTAGATGGTGTCCTTGGCTGAACTCGCCATAGTTCCTGGAAGAGCTGTGGCACCTACGGCCATTGAATATACAGACACAATAATCACGAGAACAAGTAACGACGATTTGTTACAATACTGTATGTAGAAATAGTTGTTTTTGTAATGACGTAAATCTTTTGATGGCTATGAGAACTATAAGACACTGCGAAAAGGTCCAGAATGTTTTTAAGAATATATGCACACACAACCTTGGAAATCGACGATTTTAAAGAAGAAAATTGATTTAAATCATTTTCCGAAGTAAATGTTAGATGTTTATGCATGTTGATTATCTGTGTCCAAAATGTGCTAAGGCTGTCGTCCGAATCAGGAGTAGTCATCTAGAAATATACTCCAGTTGTTTGTAAAATAATTTCAATTCCCCTCCAATCAGCTTGTCACAACTGTAACATCCCTTCAATCCTTATCCTCACAGTACATCTGGCTTCACTACCTGTGTGTTTTTTTTATTCTTTCTGTATATTTGGCTTCATCCAAATATCTGCTTGTTATCTATTACCGTTGTTGTCTATGAGTGAGTGAGTTGGGTTTAACACCGCTTTTATCAGTATTTCAGTAATATCAGAGTGTGTCAGCTTGATGTGGGAGGAAAGGTCAAAGTGATGCAGGTCAAGCACATTGACCACTTTGGTGAAACCAAAACGGGTATGGTGCTAACAAACCTAGAAACAATTTGGGGTGAACCAGGATTTGAACGCGTTTCTGGCATTCCCAAGGGATGCAATGCAACACTGCACAGCAAAGTTGGTGGTCTCCCTGGAGTTTGACCTTGCTGAGAATGTGTTCTGGAGACACCTCAGTTGGGTACCTGGTGCAGGGAGGACACCAGTGCCCCCCCTACATTTTCGTGATCAGTACAAAAACAGGCCTAATAGGAAGGTCCAGGGTTCGATCCCAGGTCGCTGTGGTATTCATGTCAAACTGCGGCATGGTATCTCAGTAGACTAGCACTATAAAATGCGCAGTAGTCCGGACTAGTACAAGCAGACAGACACACCTGGATGCGTGTCACTTTATAAGTGCAATAATCTTGAACGCGATGTTAAACCTCATTTCACCTCACCACCTCAACTCTTGAGAAAACATGCACCCACATTTCGTGATCAGTACAAAATGAAACATACAGTGGTGAAAAAGAAACACAAAATCCATTGGGTTCGCCAAACATTTAATAATCTTAAATTATACAATATCAAACAGAACTGACATCAAGTGACGGAGTCGTCTGGTTTCAAGTAGGCCTTGGTCTGGATCCTGGTGACCAGTCGACGGGCGTAGAAGTCCCGATACTCGGGCGGCAGCTCCTCCAGGGCCTTCAGGGCTCGGTCCAGGATCTGGGTGGCTCTGGCAGCAGGCTGGGGGTCCTTGTTGCCGTACGTGTCCTTGTGGTCATACAGGTCCGAGCGGAGGTGTCTCCAGAACACGTTCACAGCAACGCCAAACTCCAGGGAGATCACGTTATGGAACCATAGGGCTGTGGGTAGTGACAAAGTTTGATGATTATTGAATAAACCAACTTAGAGTTCTTGCCCAATGAGAGACCATGCTACAGTTTAACATGAATACCCCACTCGTACTCAGTCAGCAGACCAGTTCTTGTTTTAGCCCCGTAATGCAGAGTGCCAGGTCTGGTAACAAGTGCCATCTTTTAAGGTCTTTTGGTAAGATGTGACAGGATTGAACCACCGACCTTCCATTCTCCAGCAAGACATTCTTTCCACTACACCATGTGTATGTGAGGAATCAGGTAAACATATATATTACTCATAAGAATTTCCATAAACATTGGAGTAATATTTCATAAGCAGCATAAGAAAAACGTTATGGTAGTGATGAAATAACTTAAGGCAGATTAAAATGAAAAACTGAGTGCACACAGCTCCATTGACTGCGTTAATTATTCTCTGTGTGTGCCCATAGGACCTGTATCGCTCACCTAGATATTTACGCAATCATGACAAAATATACATTTGCATTGTACATGTATAAAATACTGCAAATATTTCGTAAATTTGACTGTCAGCATCTAAAATGGGTGGATGACAAATCTGACAGCATGAACGTGTATTTCTCTACATACAAATGTAGCATAAAGATCTGAACTGTTTCCATGTTATGATCCAGGATATCATATCAAAGGTATTACTCTCTTCATAACAAATAATTCTATACAATATATCTGTTTATTATAGGGTGGGGATAATATCAGTTTGCATGTTATGGTTAAGATTCTGACTCCTTTAGGAGTGCCAGACAGATGAACAGCAGTGCCAGTCCTGGTAGCATATGTGCATTCCTCTCATTATACTCTCAATTGTACATATTGTTATAGACCCGTGAAGATCTGGGGTAGAATAGGTCTTCAGCAACCCATGCTTGCCGTAAAAGGTGACTATGCTTGTCGTAAAAGGCGACTAAGGGGATCGGGTGGTCAGACTCGCAGACTTGGTTGATGCATGTCATATAATATATATATGTCATATGGTTATATGATGGGGATCTTAACTGTGTCCAAGTTATAAACTCTTTTTAGCCCCGCCCCTTAGTCCCCAGTGATGGGGGTAGGGTTCAGCCCCTCCATTTCTCCAGTAGGAATCCCCACCATTGGAGAATGCTTCCAACCAAATATGGTTGATAACTATCTCTATTCCCACCACCTTGGGATGCTTCCAGTCAAATTTCATTTATTTCCAATTAGTGGTTCAGAAGAAGAAGTCATTTGAATAAGTTGTTGACATACGGATGGACTACAACGGATGGACGACGGATGGATGACGGACGCCACAGTATCCCATAAGCTCACCTTGGTCCTTCGGACCCGGTGAGCTAAAAATGCAGCAAAGAGGGTTTGGGTGATCCTGGCACAATCAGGCTGGTTAGGCTCATCATCAGCTCAGGGCCCTTGCCCCCTCTACATGCATCCCAGACAGCAAACAGGACTTCTCCCATGAAGCATCATTATCATGGCTGGATGATGCTAATTCCAGCTACATTATGAATACATCAGCTACACGGTAAAACAATTTTTTTCTTTGACACAACTATCAACTAAAACATTCAACTGAGTTTGGTGCCTATTTTCAGGAAAAGGTATATAGCTAAAGTGATGATGTAAATCCTGCTGGGGTATCATGCAGGAAGCCGAAGGTACTGTAAGTCCCCATGATCCGCCGCGATGTGGCCTAGCTTTGGTTACTGGTGGCCTATAGCCAGTGTTAACTATATACATGATATTGTTATGCTCAAATATGTTTCATAAATTGTTTTTAAATATAACTTTGCATAAATGACTCAATTGTGAATATATAAACTTGATCTCGTCGCTATATGGCTGAAATAATGCTGACGCGACGTTAAATTTTAACTCACTCACTCTCACTCACCAGGTATGAAGAGAATGTCTCCTGGCTCAAGGAATCCCTCGTGTCTCTCTGCATCTGGAAACTTGGGGAACTGCTCCAGATCAGGGCTGTCAATGTCAATGACCTCAGACTTGTCTCCTGACAACAACAGGTGGATGATAAAGGTAGCTTGGTGATGCAAGTACAGGGATTTACCTACAGTTCCAAACTACGTGGGGCACGGGTGGCCCAGTCGTCTAAGGCGCCGCTATTCGCTGTGCAGAGTTGCGTCATTCAGGCACGCCAGAAACCTGTGATTGTCGGTTCGAATCCTGGTTCGCCCCAATTATGTTTCTAGGTTTGTCAGCACCATACCCGTGCTCATGGGTTTCACCAAAGAGGTAAACGTCTGAAACATGCATCACTTCGGGCTTTCCTCCCACATTTAGCTGACACGCCACGATATTACTGGAATACTGTTAAAAGCGGCGTTAAACCCAACTCAATCACTCACTCACTCACTCCAAACTAAGTGCCCTTGTAAGCAAATTTGGAAAAGATTGTATAACTAAGCATTGAAGCCTCTTCCTTATCATCAGTCCCAGACAAATTCTGTGATTCCGTGATCGTGTGAAGATTTGCAGAAATGTTCCATCCTTGCGGGGTTGCAGAAAAATTAGCCATTTTAAAATCAATCAATATCCTAATTTTCATTAATTTCAAGATTTTCTGTCAAATTTTCAAAAACTTGAATGATGCCAACACATTTAACATGTGATACAAATATACAAAATGTGAATCCTGAATTAAAACTAAATTTGAAATAAATAATTCTCTATGTTAAACCTTCTCGTGGTATTATGACTACATAAACCATGTTTACATCTAGCCAAACATAAATATCAGTGACACTATGCATATTTATTTTTGCATAATTTTATGTCTGATCCAGTGATAACTGTTTATAATGACAGTTTGTGGAATCATTTTGTTTTGTATTTGGATTTGAGTTTTCGAAAAATGAGTTTGTATTTATTTTTTAGTGGGAGATTTGCAATTTTAGCCACAGAAATTTTACTGCAGAAATCGTCTGGGACTGTGTTATGAAAGAACTATAAGTCACTTCTGTTGAGCTATAATACAAAATACAATTTACGTGTATAAACAGCATGAATATGTCTTTTTTGTTTCTTCTTTGTTTACCTCCGCACTCAGCAATATTCCAGCTATATGAGTGCGGTCTGTAAATAATGAAGTCTTAACCCGACAATCCATTGATTGATATCATGAGCATCGATCTATGCAATTGGGATACAATGACATGCATCAAAAAAGTCCGCTAGCCTGACCACCCGATCCTGCTAGTTGCCTCTTGCAACAAGCATAGTCACCTTTTATGGCAAGCATGGGATTTCTGAAGACCTACTTTACCCCGGATCTTCACAGGCCAGGTATAACTGTAAAAACTGGTGCGAACACTGAGTAAATCTGCATAGTGGTTTTTATGTTTATACCTCCAGAAATGCAAAATCTTTAAAGTCAATTCCTATAAATACCAGGAGCCGGTTGAATAAAACTTAAATGATGCAGGTATCTAATAAACATTTGATACAACCAATTTTAATGATGACAATGACTATAAGGCTTAAAAAAATTAAACAATTGGTTCTCAGGCAAAGACTTTTGAAAATATAGTGCGGGCGGGTGGTGTTTTTGTTTTGTTTTGCTTGTTGAAACTAGTTTGTAGTCAAATAAAAAGTTGTGTACCATCAACCTGGGAAAGGGTCTCCCTACATATACAAGCATACAAACCCCTATTGCCGCCATGACCATAACACGAGATGCGCTTTAAAGCTGCGTGCGTGCAAAGATAAGTAAATGTGCTTTATTGGATATCATTGTTTTTAGTTATTAGGATTTTTTTTTTTTTTTTAAAATGGAAATATAACGAAACGGGCGGTGGACATTATGATGATGCGAGCGGTGCCTGAGAACCAAGACTATTATTCTTTTAGCCTAAAGTATCATTAGGTCTTAATGTAGCCATTAGTTAATGAAGGTTTGATATAACCGGGTCCATGTAAACAAGTCAGCAATAATAACTCAACAGACTGCTCATTTAATCATTGACACTGAAAACTGTAGATATCCATACAAAATCAGCAACATCAATCAGCACAATAGTGCAACGCAAGCCCCCCCTCCCCCCCCCCCATTGAGGAAGCAGTTGTCCGCTAGGGACGAGGCCTTATTTGTTTTCAGTTTATGGAAATGCCAAAAATTGGTTAGCCAATCAAAAGCCTTGGAATCGCTTGCAATTGTTTAAAATACATAATTCAGTGATGACAAACACATAAAAAAATACAAACCATTCAGGTATAAATTTTCCACTTCTTTGGGGCTGAATAACACCACCCGCTTGCGACCATTGACTTGTATAAGCAGGTTGTCCATCACCTATATATTGAGATGAACATGGTATCAATAACACTGAACAGAACTCATGAGTCTGACATGAACCTGGAACACAGTCAGGAAATAATCTGTCGGAATGAGTGAGGGAGTTCTATTTCATTTCAAGCTGCTTTGAACATCATCTCAGCCACATTGCTTGAAAACCAAAAGTGATGCAGGTCTTAGACACTTTGATGAAACCCATGGGCATAGGTATGGTCCTGACAAACCTTGAAACATAATCAAGGCTAACCTGGGATCCAAAGCCATGATCATAGGTTTCTGGCATGCCAGGGGCGGTCGGGTAGCCTAGTGGTTGATGCATGTGTTCGCTCCTCACGCCGAAAACCTGGGTTCGATTCCCGACATTTTTGGTGTCCCCCGCCGTGATATTGCTGGAATATTGCTAAAAGCGACGTAAAACCATACTCACCATGGGCGGATACAGAGGGGGGGGTGCCCCTTTTTATTTCGAAAAAAATCTTTATTTCTGTATAAATTACCACCAAAGACAATAAATAGATCTTAATTGTGCACCCCCCCTTTTCAAAAAAGCTGTATCCGCCAAAGCTCACTCTGGAATGCCAAATGATGCAACTCGGCACAGCTGAAACCTTTTGGTATAGACGCTACCTCTTACGGCACAGAGGGCAGGATATTACAGACCAGTGATATGATTACACCCTTACATCATAGTGGGTCCACAACTGTAGTCCGGGTGATGCAATACGAAACACGCTGGAGTAGAACTGAGATGGCTCGTAGAACTCCGGTAAGTGAATGTCCGCAGCCAGGTCAGGGAACTGATGGTGAATATCTGCTATGTCTTTTCTAGGATCATCACCAAGAGCTCTCAGGTAGTAATGCTCTTCCTGAAACAGAGTGAGTGGAAGGAGGTGAGTGAGTGAGTGAGTGAGTGAGTGAGTGAGTGAGTGAGTGAGTGGGCGGGTGTTTGAGAGTGAGTGAGTGAGTGAGTGAGTGAGTGAGTGAGTGAGTGAGTGGGTGGGCGAGTGTTTGAGAGTGAGTGAGTGGAAGGTAGTGAGTGAGTGAGTGAGTGAGTGAGTGAGTGAGTGAGTGAGTGAGTGAGTGAGTGAGTGAGTGAGTGAGTGGGTGAGTGAGTGAGTGGGTGGGCAGGTGTTTGAGAGTGAGTGGAAGGTAGTGAGTGAGTGAGTGAGTGAGTGAGTTAGTGAGTGGGTGGGCAGGTGTTTGAGAGTGAGTGAGTGGAAGGTAGTGAGTAGTGGTTGGGTGGGTGGGTGAGAGTGAGTGAGTGAGTGAGTGAGTGAGTGAGTGAGTGGGTGGGCGAGTGTTTGAGAGTGAGTGGAAGGTAGTGAGTGAGTGAGTGAGCGAGTTAGGGAGTGGGTGGGCAGGTGTTTGAGAGTGAGTGAGTGGAAGGTAGTGAGTGAGTGAGTGAGTGAGTGAGTGAGTGGGTGTTTGAGAGTGAGTGAGTGAGTGATTGGGTGGGCGGGTGTTTGAGAGTGAGTGGAAGGTAGTGAGTGAGTGAAAGAGTGAGTGAGTGAGTGAGTGGGTGTTTGAGAGTGAGTGAGTGAGTGAGTGGGTGGGCGGGTGTTTGAGAGTGAGTGAGTGGAAGGTAGTGAGTGAGTGTGAGTGAGTGAGTGAGTGAGTGAGTGACAAAGGAAGAGGGAGGAGCAAGGGAGTGTTGGTTTCCTTTTTTTTGTTTTTTTGTAATGATTTTGAAACAGTGACAGTTTACTGACAAAGAATTGTTGAATGAGTTTGAGCCTCAATCTACTCAATTGGGATATGATGACATGCATCATCCAAATCAGCAAGCCTGACCACCCAATCCTGTCAGTTGCCTCTTATGATAAGTATTGGTTACTGAAGACCAATTCTAACCCTAATCTTCACAGATCAATATAAACCATAAATTGAGGTATAGTGACATTACTCTCTTAAATGGGTAACTACAGTAAACATATGTCTTTACCTCGGAGAGGAAAAACTCGGAGTGTCTTATTTCTGCTGCCCTTTGTACAAAAGTTGAAAATGGTAATGATCTGAAATGAAAAAATAAAATTCTGGCAATTAACACTAATAATGGCTGAAGGGAAAAAGACTTATGGTTTTTATAATGATTACCATACAGGCGAGCAAAGGGTAAATGTCATTAGGTGAGAAAAGCCATACTATGTTTTTTTTAAGTACGGTAACAAACATCGTTATGTCAAACAAAGGCCCCTGTAACCTTTTTTTACGTCTAAATAGGTCAAATGGGCTTCCAACTAAACATAGTACTACAGAGTTATGAATACCGTATTTGTTTTAATAACACTATAAGTGCCCTATTGGCAGATGATGGTCTTTTAAAACCATACACAACAAGTTAAACTTGATGAAATACAAATGTTTTAAACAATGGTTACGATTAAATAACATACCCTTTCTACACTGGCGTGTTTTCTGAAAAATATCTGTAGATCTAATACATTCTTCTGTATTATCACCAAATTTTAGGATAATCCGTCAGTGTCCTTGAAAATTCCCTGAAACTCTGTGTAGCCTACCTGTAGACAAAGTTTTTCTTTAAAAAATCCATCTGTGGAGTCGTGGACACATGGATCTTGACCTCCTTGTCCCCTCCTGATTTTCTGAGATGCTCAACTGACCATTTTTCTCTGCATGGCCCAATGTCTATACCTCTCAAAATAACTGGTACTCTCTGAAAAGCCAGTTAAAACATAAGTTTACATCACAAGATCAACACTTTCATTTAGGAACATAATTGATATATGATTAAATATTTGGATAGGCATTACTTAGAAGTTGACGGATGACAAGGGTGACACAATTTTATGGATAACAACTTATTTATACTGTAAAACGTGGCGTTTTGGTATAGATCCTAATGCCAGTGTCAAGAAAGACTGAATGAGGGACAAAGTCCAAAATCCTCTCCAACGACCTCCATGATTTCACTAAAAGAAAACTAACCGAAGCAGTCCACATTCGCCGCCACAAGCTGTCAATCAATAGAGATCAAGGCTACTTCATCCCACCCGCCTACTATGAACTTATCAAGCAATAATCACTTATCCTGTTTAATTGGCTTCACATCCCAATGGTTTCCATCTATGTGTTCTCTGTCCATCGTGTTGTGACAGTATTATCCTTCTGTTGTCAACACTTACTCATGTTATCCCACTCTTGTATGCAATTGTTGTTACAGTTAATCCTCCACCTACGATATATATTCTGTACTATTCCCTCATTCAGTCTTGCTCGACAACGGTATAAGGATCTATACCGAAACGTCGCTTTATATAGTATTAAAGAAGCTGTTATCCATCAAATTGTGTCTATCTTGATATCTATGATTGTCATCAATTTTTGTGCATCAAATTTATAATTAAAAAAAAAATCTTTACGACTGTAAATTATTAGATCTATATTATATTGCATGTCATTCATTAGGGCTGTTAAGATTCACTCGCGTATTCAGTGAATTGAACCGTATCCATTCATGAATTGAATTTGTGGCCATTTACATAAAAAAAACCCCATATGAACATATTTAATGCATAGATTTCTTCATAAGACAACATTCTTATACTATTTAATTTGACAGTACTGTGGTCACTGGTCATTATTGCATTTGAGCAGATACTAGTACCTGGATAAATGCAGTATATAAATGAATAATATATTTAATAATATATTAAAAATTAACAAACCACAAACTGAACATGCTGAATATGACAAATGATACATCAACTGCTGACTTGTTATTGTATTCGTGAATTATTATTCGCATTCGTTACCCTATATTCATGATACAAATCGTATTCGCCTCATAGTGTACATTCGTTGCAGCCCTATCATTCATCCATTTCAAGGCCAAAACAGGAAATCATCTTCAACCTATACGCAGCCCAAGGGGTATTTTATGAGCGCTTCAGCCACCTGTAACAACGATGGAAGTGTACCATTAATGAGTTTACCTTTGGATATACATCATTCAAGAATATCTCCTTTGTGGCATTGTGTATTATCGGTAAATCGTAATTCGTTTTAAATATCGAGGTGGCTCTGTCATCATTCATTTGTCTTGGTTAGCAGTTCTTCTCCACATTAGTATTAGTGAGAGGAAGTGGAACTCTTTACTAAGAAAATCCAAACCGATTCTCCTGGAAGGGAGGCAACTCTAAACCAATGTGTATTTTCGAAAATGGCCTTGCGATCGATTTGGGCTCTTGGAGCGATAATTTACTCCAACATACGCCCGCGTGTTCTTACAAAACTTTCAAAACTTGGCTTGCGGACGTTTCCTTTGACACACAGTCCAAATCTGAGTCGTGTTTTGTTGTGTCAAACATCGAAATCATCTAGACAGAACTTTCCCCAGTTGTCCACCCTCACATTCACAAAGCATGAAGATGGTTTGGGTAGTAAAATTTGTGCGAGCAATGTGCCTGTCTCCAAAGTGGAACAACGCCAGAACACACGTTCTTTCTCTACAGGATTTGACGAGAGTGGGAAAAAACGTAGAATTCCATTGAAATTAATGGAATTTCCTGAAATTTTATGGCCTAATATTATAAAATCAATGAAAAATAGAATTTTTGCCTTTTTGATAACGGGTTATTTTGACAAATCATTCACGATTGACTCTTTCATAGATGGATGCATACAGGTAAATCACTTATAAGGTTTTGACACAATGCTAGATTTCAAGGTCTTATGTAAATTTAAATGCTGCACTCGGATTACTGGGAGTTTGTCATACTGACCACTACCCATCATTACGAATTGCTATTTTTATATCTACAAAATATGGCAAAACGAAATCATTGGTTACCCCTTGCATTGTAATTACAAGGTGTATCGTGTTAGGTTTGATAATCACATACTTTGTAATTTGAAGGCATCACTGATATCTCAAGGCAAAGGTGTAAATAAAGAGTTATCATTCTTTTTTATGCATGTCAATTAAACTTTTTAACTTCCAGTAATATAAGTTCAACATTGAGATTTGTGTTAGCCTTAAAATCTAGTGTTGCATACAGACCTGCTTATTAATAAATGATCATAGTTATTTGTGGTCTCATAACAGAGGGGGCGATCAGGTAGCCTAGTGGTTAAAGCCTTCGCAGAAGACCCAGGTTTGATTCCCGATATGGCTACAATGTGTGAAGCCCATTTCTGGTGTCCCCTTCCATGATATTGCTTGAATGATTGCTGAAGGCGGCGTAAAACCATACCCACTAACTCATAATAGAGTGCTCAACGTAGAAGACCTGCATGACATTTGTCAGACCCCTCCGTGGTTTAGTGGATAGATTATCTGCCTGGAGAGTGGAAGGTCGGTGGTTTGATCCCCGGATGCATCATACCTATAGACGATAAAAGCTAGTCCTTGTTACCTTAGTCAATAAGGGATAAAACAAAGATTGGTCAGGTCGGAGTCAGTATACTGTGTCTGAGCAAGTATCCATGTTAAACTGCAGCATGGTATCTCAGTGAGCTAGCACTAATAAACTGACTTTAGTCTGGATTAGTACAAGCAGCCACACACACACATGCATGCACGTCACTACTTTTGTGCAATAATCTTGAATGCATTGTTCATCTCCATTATATCTCATCTCTGACATGATAGTGTTCTATAATAGAAGTGGTGGTCCAGTGGCCTCACCAGTTGCGTTTTGCTGTGAAGAGTTGCCTCCCCTGCCCATGTCAGGAACCACAGTTCATTGGTTTAAACCTCACCTCACCAAATTGGCAAACCTGTATTGTGTCTCCGACCTGTTTCAGTAGGGGCTGCCTACCACATGCTTATAGGTCATTATATTTTCAAAAACAATATCAAATCCAACTCACAAACTGTTCTGACTTTGTACTTCAGGCCGTGTCCCTTGTATCAAGCTGCATATCAGTGGGCAACTTTGACAGCCTGCAGGGACTAGTGGAAGATGAGGTAATAAAATCCCCTCAGTGTCTCTGCTGTGTCAAGTGTTTGCATGTGTTTGTTTGTTTGTTGTTTAATGCCGCACTCAGCAATATTCCAGCTATATGGCAGCGGTCTGTAAATAATCGAGTCTGGACCAGACAATCCAGTGACTCTACCCTGGATCTTCACGGGTTTGTTTGCATGTCACGTCAGCTGATAATGAATGTGTGCTAGATTCCGGGATTAATCTGCCATCTTTTCTAAGTGTCCATGGCAGTAAATTTGGGAGAAATTTTTGTTGTACGAAGTTCTAACTCTGCTTAGAGGTATCTTTTTTTTAATTCAGAGGTGTTTTTAACATATCCATTGCCAACACATGGTCAATACTTTACAGAATATCAAAAGGTTTACCACAAAGTACAAACAAGTCGGTATGTTGATGACTTCAGTGTTGATGGATTAGATTGTAAACAATGGTTTAAATGTAGATGGCATCAATGTAATCAAACAGTAACCAGCTACCACAAAAATATTGTTAATGCTAAAACTTGTGAAATGAATTCAAGAAAAATAAGTACTGATCATGTTAACTGGTTAATGTCATACATCCAAATAATGTCGACATTCCTTGGGTAGACACCATGTTTAAATTGCACATGTCAATGTGTCATTTCAGACTTGGAAGTTCATGTCCATAGAACCAGTCCAGTATTAGCAGAGTAGTGGCCATGTTAACCTTGACTACATAGCAGTGAATAGTTTCTTCATAGTGATTAACCCCGAGAAAATGTGGATTAGAATTGGTCTTCAACAACCCATGCTTGTTGTAAGAGGCGACTAATGGGATCGGGTGGTCAGGCTCATTGACTTGGTTGATTGCATGTCAACATTTCCCAAATTGTGTAAATTGCTCATGATGTCAATCACTGGATTGTTTGGCACAGACTTGATTATTTACAGGCCACAGTCATAAAGCTGGAATATTGCTGAGTGCGATATTAAGCAACAAACAAACAAACAAACAAACAAACAAACAAACAAAAAGTCATTGTGATTTTGTGTGTATATGGGTTTCCCATCTGACCACTATTTTTTTTCAATTTTTAACAAGATGCAAAATCTGATATTGTCCTTATTTTATGTCACTGTCACCCACCCCCAAACCTGTCTACCCTATTTTTGGATGGGACCCCTGAATCTGGGGTAGAATAGGTCTTCAGCAACCCATGCTTGCCGTAAAAGGTGACTATACTTGTCGTAAAAGGCGACTAACGGGATCAGGTGGTCAGGCATGCTATGTCATGGATTGATGCTCATGATGTCAATCACGGGACTATCTGGTGCAGACAAGATTGTTTTCAGACCGCTGTCATATTGCTGGAATATTGCTGAGTTGGGCGTTAGACAACAAATATATAAACAAATGTTTTTGGATGGGCTGAAATAGAAAACAGGAAAATTGAAAGTCTTGTCAAGTACCGTATTCGACGTAATAAGCGCCCTGCTCTAATAAGCGCCCACGGCTATATTTGCTAATATATTGGCTAGTGAACAATCCCAATTCACACTCCTTCCGATTGATCAATGTACACAAGACTTATTTATTCGCGTATAATACGCACTCGTGTTTTATATGCATTCTTAATTATGGGCAATAAAATTCTGGAAATATATATCTGTTGCATATAAACATTTCAGTGTGTCAGCATAAACCACGAAATTTATCTTTCCACTCTCTTTTACCCACCAAAATAATATTCTAATAAGAGACCCCTATAACCCATTTTGAGAGCGCCCTGGGCGTTAATTACGTCGAATACGGTACTTGTTTCTGTTTACTGATTACTCTAATGTGTTAATGGGGCAGTTGTGATCATGATGTTGTACTGTTTCCTGATTACTCTAATGTGTTTATGGGGCAGTTGTGATCATGATGTTGTACTGTTTCCTGATTACTCTAATGTGTTTATGGGGCAGTTGTGATCATGAAGTTGTACTGTTTCCTGATTACTCTAATGTGTTTATGGGGCAGTTGTGATCATGATGTTGTACTGTTTCCTGATTACTCTAATGTGTTTATGGGGCAGTTGTGATCATGATGTTGTACTGTTTCCTGATTACTCTAATGTGTTTATGGGGCAGTTGTGATATGATGTTGTACTGTTTTCTGTGCTTGTATTACAGGCCATTCAGGAAATCAGGAACTCATTCGCAGATTTAGACGTGGGCCAGAGAAGATTTATCTGTGTTAACCCTCGGGATATCTTCTTCCGCTTTGTGTACGAGATCGGCATGATCTTTGATGATCACTCAGGTAAACATTACTGTGAAGATGGGACTAATGTTATCTTATTGCCATTGTTTTACTATTGTAATATAGGTACAACTATTGTGACAGTATTGCCATAGTGAAGTCCTACAAAGTAGTAGTTTTCATAATATCAATCACTTGATTATCTGGTGTCATCCCAAAGGCATGGGTAGTTACTCATGATATCAATCACTGGATTATCTGGTATCATCTCAAAGGCATGGGGGGTAGGATAGGTCTTCAGCAGCCCATGCTTGCCGTAAAAGGTGACTATGCTTGACCTAAAAGGCGACTAACGGGATCGGGTGGTCAGGCTTGCTGACTTGGTTGATGCATTTCATCAATCCCAATTGCGTGGATCGATGCTCATGATATTAATCACTGGATTGTCTGGTCCAGACTCGATTATTTACAGACTGACGTCATATAGCTGGAATATTGCTGAGTGCGGCGTTAAACAACAAACAAACCAACCAACCAACCAACTCAAAGGCTTGGCAGTTACTCATAATATCAATCACTGGATTATCTGGTGTCATCCCAAAGGCATGGGTAGTTACTCATAATATCAATCACTGGATTATCTGGTGTCATCCCAAAGGCATGGGTAGTTACTCATAATATCAATCACTGGATTATCTGGTATCATCCCAAAGGCATGGGTAGATACTCATAATATCAATCACTGAATTATCTGGTATCATCCCCAAGGAATGGGTAATTATTACTCTTAGTATCAATCACTGGATTATCTGGGCCAGATTCGATTATTTACAGGCTACTGTCATATAACTGAAATTGCTGAGCATGCTGAGTGCAGCATTAAACAACAAATACACTCTGATTTTATAAAACATAAGCATCATTTTAATGATGACCATACTATGTCTTTCAGCAGGGTCTCAACCACTCATGTGTCTCTTACGCTGGTTGTCATGACAATAAATAGAAAATAGCTTTTTGTTTTTCTGTTTCTTTCAATATGCTGTTTTTGAACTGCCAAGCTATAGTTATGTATGCCAGTACAGTGTTAATGTGAGTTGAATTGATTTTACAATATTTAAAAAATGGAGCAACTTTTCTTTCAGAGAGAAGATTTGTAGAGGTCACAGTGGTGCTTCAGGGTTTCCATGGTTACAATGAGGCCAAAGAAAAGGAGCCTGTGGAATATTACAATGAGGTTCGAGACAACCAAGAAAGATTGTATATATGCAACTATAGGTGAGTGTCTTCATAGGATTCACCAGTGTGTGTTTATATATGGGATGACACTTTCTTAGTAAAGTACAGATTCAGTACTTTTTTGGGTTGAGTCTCATCCGGGATTCGAACCCACACTGCCAGAGTGAGGCAACTAATTGCCAGCACACAACGTCAGTGATCTAACCTCGGTGGCTGAGTGGGTTAGCGCTAAGTTTCTTGAAATGTTAACTGGTACGTGTATGCCAATGTTTCTATGTCTGATTTTGTTTTCGTGTTTTTTTCTTGCAAAGAGCGAAAACCAATAAAATGTTAGGTCTAAGGTTATAAACACGTATGGTTATACATTCTATGTGAAAATCACAGGCTAATGTACTTGTACCCACTGTGTAACACTGATATAACTCAAGAGATCTTAAATCGGATGCCATGACAAATTAAGTGGTATGCCGGATGCCGAGAGTGGGGGAAGGCCGTCAAGGCATCCACTTCTATGTTTCTAGGTTTGTTGGCACCATACCACCAGGGACTGAAATGCATATTTTTTCAAGTGTGCAACAGGTCACTTCTAAAGATGTGTCAGTGTGCCAAGTAGAAGAATACTTTTGATCCATCTGTTTACTTCGTGAATGTAATTTCACTGAGAACCCATGAAGATCCGGGGTAGAATTGGTCTTCAGCCACCCTTTCTTGCCGTAAGAGGCAACTCTGCTAGCCGTAAGAGATGACAAACGGGATCAGGTGGTCAGGCTTGCTGACTTGGTTGATGATCCTATCTCAATTGCCTAGATCGATGGACCCGTGAAGATTCCGGGGTAGAATATGTCTTCAGCAACCCATACTTGCTGTAAAAGGCGACTGTGCTTGTCGTTAAAGGCGATCGGGTGATCAGGCTCGCTGACTTGGTTGATACATGTCATCGATCCCAATATTGAGTGGATCGATGTTCATGATATTAATCACTGGATTGTCTGGTCCATATAGCTTGAATATTGCTGAGTGCGACGTTAAACAACAAACCAACCAACAACCAAAGCCTAGATCGATGCTCAAGATGTCAATCACTGGATTGTCTGGTCCAGACTTGATTATTTACAGACTGTCGTCATATAGCTGGAATATTTGCTGAGTGCGGGGTTAAACAACAAACAAACAAACAAACAAACAACACTGTGATGTGAGCCAAACTCTCTGTCTCTCAATTGTTTCAGGTTTATCCGAGAGTTCACAAAAGGCATGGAAGGAGATTGGAGCATCAACAAGCTCAACCACTTCTCTCCCAAAGAATTTACAATGATATGAAAGACTTGTGATGGACAATATGTACAATTTAGATTAGACAACTTGTTTAATTTGGCACTGGGAAATAGGGAGAGCAGTTGTGCCCTAACACAGTTTTACGGTGGGAATATCATGCTATACACAAAACTTGTTTACGGTAGAGACTATGAAAAGAATCTTTACTGCTTCTAAAGTCATTCTTAAATTTGTTGTTGTGTTGCTTAAGTTGTTGAATTGATTTTTTTTAACAATGGTTTGTTTTTTCGACATGTACATTTGTGATTCCAGTGAACACTGCTAGAGCAAGGTATTAAATGATGTTGAGAGTATTGATTCTCTGATCAAAATGGCTGACAGTGATGGAAAAGTGCGCCTGCTTGTTTGAGATGTTCAGGGATAGACACAGTTACTATTCCGCTAGTTAAAGACTAGTGAAGGTCTGGAAGTACTAGTTTTTTTAAGCATGAAGGTACTAGTCCACTAGGAGCAGTGGACTACATATGTAGTTGGATTTAACTCAAGGTGTCGATCCCTGCTGGAGATTAAGCCATGGAATGTTCGATTTCGATACAGTCAACCTGGGCTGAAGACACCTAATAGTGACATTTAAGGGACCGGTCATTTATTACAAGTGTGTGTTTGGGTCTGTGTGCTTGTACTAGTCCGGACTAATGTTGGTTTTATAGTGCTAGCCCACTGTGTGTGTGTTTGTGTGTTTGTGTCTGTGTATGAAATTTCCATGCACTAAACATGCTAAAGTACTGAAAATAATTTTATTATAAAATGTCCATTTTTTTATGATCCTCCCCCAGATATGCGTATTATATTTTTTTACCCTCCCCTAGAGACTGTCATATTGTTTGATGACCCTCCCCTCATTCTCTTTGACCCACCCACCCTTGTAAAAAGTGACTGGTCCCTAAGGCTTTAAAGTATGTTAGCTTCTTATTGCTATATGCATGAAGGGCCCAGATCGTTTGATGGAAGAGCATCACATAGCACTAAACGCGCATTTGTTTCTGGTCAAGGTTCTGCCACTCTCTGGGTAGGTAGATTCAGTCCTTCATCTCTAATTCCTGAGTTGCCAAATCCTGATCCTTGGTCTTAGTTCTGCTTGTTGGTTTCACTGAAGAGGAACATATCCATGACTCGATTCACTTTCAGATTTCCTCCCACATTAATCTGGCAGTTCTTCTTATCCATGAAATACGGTCGAAAGCAGCTAAAGGTTAACCCTGACATTACACTGACAGCCTGCAGAAACTATTAGTTGTAATTTCCTCGTTATACAATTTGTGGAAACAACTGGTTTGGTTTCTTGAGAACTGACACTTTTGTTAAGAATTGGATTTGTTAAATTGTTAATTGTGGCAGCTAATTGACTTATATCCAATGTACATCAATGGTCCATTGATTATGATTTACCTTTTCTCAGACAATGGCCCTATTTGTTCTAAAATCATTTCATTATTTCAAAATATTTTGAAGCTGAAGGGAGCCTGGCCGAACAGACCACCTCCGTGGTCTTGTGGTAGAGCGTCCGCCCGGAGTCACGTAAGGTCGGGGGTTCGATCCTCAGCCGCGTCATACCAAAAGACTTTAAAAGATGGTACTTGTTGTTACCCACAGCATTAAGGGGCTAAAACAAGGACTGCTCGGCTCAGAGTCAGTATACTGTGTCTGAGTGGGGTATTCATGTTAAACTGTGGCATAGTATCTCACTTGGCTAGCACTTTAAATCGGCATCAGTCCAGACTAGTACAAGCAGACACGGACAGACACACACACACATGCATGCGTCGCTATATAAGGGCATTAATCTTGGATGCGATGTTGAACCCAATTTCACCTCACCTCTTGGCAGAACACTATCCCCTGGTGTGTCCACACAGACTATGAAGCATCTTTGAAGTACATGTACCGTTGAAATAACCCTTACAATGTAATGGTTAGAGTCAACAGAAGGTGTTGGTGTAGCCGCGTTATGAAAGCATTCACTCTGTGTTTGATTCTCGACATGGGCACAATGTGTGAAGCCAATTTCTGGTGTCCCCTGCAGTGATATTGCCGGAATACTGCTAAAAGTGGCGTACAAACCATACTCACTTACAGTCAACATATGTTTTCAACTGCAGATTATGTCTGTATAGATAAGACTATAAATCATGAGCTGCGGGGCATGGGTGGCCAGGTCGTCATAGGCGCCGTGATTCACTGTGCAGAGTTGCCTCCCTTGGACACGCCAGAAACCTATGGTTGTGGGTTTGAATACCGGTTCGCCCCAATTATGTTTCTAGGTTTGTCAGCACCATACCCGTGCTCGTGGGTTTCACCGAAGTGGTAAACGTCTGAGACCTGCATCACTTCGGGCTTTCCTCCCACATTAAGCTGACATGCCGCGATATTACTGGAATACTGTTAAAAGCGGCGTAAAACCCAACTCACTCACTCACTCACTCATTCAGTCAGGTGTTAAAAAAAACACAGACAAAACAAAACGAAGTCAGGGAAATTTGATGTACAATCAATGGTAAACCAACATGACAAAATCCATCACAGAACATTCATTGTCCATATATGTTTTGGGTAGCACATATCTTCTGTTGATGCAAGACATCTTATGGTAGAATTACTCATAACAGACAATACATAAACTTCTTTACAAATTCCTGTAAAAGGTGAAATGGTTTGCCACAAACACATATTGAAACTTTTTGTGTACCCTTTGTATATCTTTTGAAGGGAAGTAACTCTTCCAGTAAGAAGCTGGTTTCAGTTATACGGACATTCGTTTATACGGATGAATTGTGAAATGACGCAAGTGCCCGTATAAATGAGGCGCTACTGTATATGTTATTGTTGATCTATGTTTATGAAACAGGAATAATAATCAGAAAACTGATAGCAAGTCTATATTCCTTGCAGGATCACCATGTTTCTTGTTTATGGTCACCTGGATAGGTTGTTGTGATGTACTGCAGTGTCATCAGCAGGAATCACAGGATTTGGGGACTATCAGGCCTTGACAAATTAATGTCTCAACTCAAACTCACGATGGTCTGCTGACTTTCTTGAAAAAATATCCAATTTCAATCTCTTTATGTTTTCAACATATTAGAATGATAGGAAGTAATTGGTAGTATTTTTACATGAGGCATGAGTTTTGCTTTTTTAAACTAATTTTGTGGTTTGTACATTTTCGGTTGGTCCATGATAGCTGCAGTTACTTGATCCCCTAATCTGTTCCTTGTTCAGTTTCAGTCACTAACGGATCACTAACGGATCGTCCCATAAAAGTCTGCCAAAACAATAACTAGTACAGGTTTGGGAAAACAAGATTGCATTCCCAACGAAAGAACCACCAGTTCTTGTTTTCCATCTTGAATCCTATTCAAAATTCACTTTCAATGGGAAAAAGTTTATGTAATTGAAGATTTCGGAAGAGATTGGTATATTAGATTCTAAAATTATTTTATGGAGATGTAGAAGTGGGCTGTACATGCACAAACATTTCTAACGGGACAATCCATAGTTCCTGGTAGTAACATATACAACACTGATATTAAACTAGGAACTGATGAGGGCATCTGTAATGGCAGCTAGTTCTGTGATTCCATGTGGTAATGGCCGTGATGGTGGCTCCATGCTGTCGTGATGGTGGCTCGATTCTGTCGTAATGGTGGCTCCATGCTGTCGTGATGGTGGCTCCATGCTGTCTGATGGTGGCTCCATGCTGTCGTGATGGTGGTTCCATACTCTCTGATGGTGGTTCCATGCTGTCGTGATGGTGGCTCCATGCTGTCGTGATGGTGGCTCCATGCTCTCTGATGGTGGTTCCATGCTGTCGTGATGGTGGCTCCATGCTGTCATGATGGCTCCTTGAGCTGCATTATTCAAACTTTGTTAGAACTTATTTCATATCAGGCAAGTTATGATTTTGAAGCATTCAATATGTTCATGTTTCAGTGACAAATTTATCTACCCTATGATGAAATTGATACATCACTGTTTGTTTGTTGTTTAACACCGCACTCAGCAATATTCCAGCTATATGACGGCAGTCTGTAAAATGATCGAGTCTGGACCAGACAATCCAGTGATTAATATCATGAGCATCGATCCACACAATTGGAATACGATGACATGCATCAACCAAGTCAGCGAGCCTGACCACCCTATTCTGTTAGTTGCCTTTTACGACAAGCATAGTCAACTTTTACGGCAAGCATGGGTTGCTGAAGACCTATTCTACCCCGGGATCTTCACGGGTCCAGAACGATACCTGTTGAGTTGGGGGACAAACACTGTTTCCTGTACTAAGCTTTTGTTGTAAAATGTGATTTGAGGTTTTGTGACATGATAAAACTGTTAAATGGCAATTGGGTTTTAGACTGTTGATGACTACATGTGTAAGGTGTTGAGGTTACTGAACTGGATTGGGGTGAGGTGGGGTTTGGGGTGAGGTGGGGATTGGGGTGAGGGGGGGTTTGGGATTGGTCTTCAGTAAATGACATATACCAGAGCATTCCCATGAATGTACTTGGGGATGTTGAGCAGATCTCTGTGTGCAGTAGTTTTGTCAGTTGTAAATGAGAGTAAGGATTTCCTGTGGTATTAGTAAAGTATACCTATCTGTAATTGCGTAGTCCTATGTATGTTCCAAGTTGCTGTTGATGACTTGTTTGCATTGAATGATGCGGTTATGTGAGGTGCTGTGTGCATGATGTCAAATACATTGACAAATAACAGTATTAAACTATTTTAGCCTACAATTTTTATTTGTTTTCCAGAATTTTTCAAATTAGTGAACAAAGAGTATTCATATGAGACATGAAGAAGGAACTTTGATGTAAACCTACTTGAAGAATTCTTAAATGATCATCAGCGAGGAAGATTTTTGTTCGTAGGGGACACGAAGGATTTTTCATAGAAGGCTACACGAAGCATCTTTTATTTAAAGGCCTCTGTGGTCTAGTGGCAGAGTGTCTGCCCGGAGAGTGGAAGGTCCGGGGTTTGATCCACAGCCGCGTCATACCAACAGACGTTAAAAGATGGTACTTGTTGTTACCCTGTCTGGCGCTCGGCATTAAGGGGCTAAAACAACTGGTCGGCTCAGAGTCAGTATACTGTGTCTGAGTGGGGTATTTCATGCTAAACTGCGGCATGGTATCTCAGTGAGCTAGCACTACAAATCGTCATCAGTCTGGACTAGTACAAGCAGCCACACACACACACACACACACACACACACACACACGTGCTGCATGCACGTCGCTATATAAGTGCAATAATCATGGATGCGACGTGAAATCCAATTTCACCTCACCTCACCTCAACCACACCTCCCCCCCCCCCCCCCCCCCCCCCCCCAACACACACACACGTCGCTCTATAAGTGCAATAATCTTGGACGCGACCTTAAATCCCATTTCACCTCACCACCTTATTTAAAGGGAATGTAAGAATTTTCATATTGGATGACAAAAAGGATATTTAATGTAAGGTGACAAGACTTACGAAAGATGTTTCATATTAGGCAACAAGAAGGACTGATATGACGGACATGAGAGATATTTCATATCAGGTGACAAGAATGATTCTGACATAAGGGACATTGAAGATGTTTCATATTAGATAACAAGATGTTTCATGTTAGGCAACAAGAAGCATTCTAATATAAGGGACATTCAAGATGTTTCATATTAGGTGACAAGAATGATTCTGATATATGGACATTCAATATGTTTCATATTAGGTGACAAGAATGATTCTGATATAGGGACATGAGAGATGTTTCATCAAAAAGAATGATTCTGATATAAGGACATGAAAGATCTTTCATATTAGGCGACAAGAAGGATCTGATATAAGAGAAATGAGAATATGTTTCATATTTGGTGAAAACAATGATTGTGATATAGGGGACATGAGAGATGTTTCATCAAAAAGAATGATTCTGATATAAGCGAAATGAGAATGTGTTTCATATTTGGTGACAAGAATGATTCTGACATTAGGGACATTGAAGATGTTTCATATTAGATAACAAGAATGATTCTGATAAAGGGACATGAGAGATGTTTCATATTAGGCAACAAGAAGGGTCTAATATAAGGGACAGAGAGATGTTTCATATTAGGCGACAAGAAGGATCTAATATAAGGGACAGAGAGATGTTTCATATTAGGCGACAAGAAGGATCTAATATAAGGGACAGAGAGATGTTTCATATTGAGCAACAAGGGGAGACATGAAGCATCATATCATTAAGCCAGCTACCCAGGTGCGAAATCTTGGGAGTTCTATTGAACTCAGTTCCCTGTGCAGAAGCCTATATAAATAGAATCTACAAGAAGCCATTTCATAACACCATATTTATTGGCCACATTCGCAGTTATACTGCAAAACAGCTGCTGTATTGGCCAACTCACGAGTAACATGCCATCTTGTTTACTGCAACATCCCCATTGGCTTACCCAAGCCCTTGATCCAGGAGGGGCGGTCGGGTAGCCTAGTGGTTAAAGCGTTCGCTCGTCACGCCGAAGACCCGGGTTCGATTCCCGACATGGGTACAATGTGTGAAGCCCATTTCTGGTGTTCCCCGCCGTGATATTGCTGGGATATTGCTAAAAGCGGCGTAAAACCATACTCACTCACTCACTTGATCCAGGAACTGTAGCATGTTCAGCTTGCTGCTGCTGGACTGATGGCAATATCACGAAAATTTGATCATGTTTCACCAATGGTAAGAGAACTGCACTGGCTAAAAGTCAGATGTTAAATAACTCTGCTTGTGTATGGATCGCAGAATGACCAAGCGCCAGTAAAAATCAAGGAACTGAACTATGTGTGAATACCTGACTTTTTTATGGACAATAACTTCTTGTTATTCTTTGTACGACGTTTCAGAGCCTCTTCTTGCTTCTTCACCAACTGAATCATCATTATAAAAAGAAGTTGCTATCCTTACAAAAGTGTCATGCATTTTCTCCCAACTTCGAAATGCCTATCAATCCCCTGTATACGACCTGTATGTTCGATCCCCCGGCCGCGTCACACCAGACGTTAAAAGATGGTACTTGTTACCCTGTCTGGCGCTCGACATTAAGGGGCTAAAACAAGGTTGGCTTGGAGTCAGTATACTGTGTCTGAGTGGGGTATTCATGTTACACTGCGGCATGGAATCTCAGTGAGCTAGCACTATATATCGGCATCAGTCCGTACTAGAACAAGCAGCCACACACACAGACACACACACACACACACACACACACACACGTGCATGCACGTCCCTATATAAGTGCAATAATCTTGGACGCGACGTTAAACCTAATTTCACCTCACATAACATAAGGTGACATGAAAGATTTTCAATTTATGTTGATGAGAAAAATCTTTGATAGGGGACACTATTGGTATTTAAAACACAAACGGCGTCGAAACAGGCAAATCATAAGAAGACATGGTATTTTAATTGAGGCTGAAATAGCGATACCAGTCTATTATTGACGGTGACACGATTGATCTGTATTACGAGGTGTCGAAGTTATCTTTGATGTAAGGCTACACGGGGGCTGGCATATATGATCTTGATAAAAGATGACACAAACCTAAGATAAAAGGTTCTCCCACATTAGACTGACACTCCGTGGTGTAACAAGAATACTGTTCAAAGCGGTGTCTTCTCACTCACTAAGATAAAAGACGAAAAGAGATACCAGTATTTTCATGTACATGAAATATGGCAACGAGAAAAAAGCAAATTAGGTGACAACACTGATCTTTGATTAAGGTCACAAGAACTGAATGATGTTTAACATGCAGCAATGAGAACGGTTTTTCACAAGTTCATTAAAATCAGATCTTGTTTGTCCAATTTGATACCTCTTTGCCAAGATCTGAAAACCATTCACCAGTGGTCACTGCAGACGAATCCTGGGCAAATTTTAGCAGCCCATTTAATATGAAATATGTGTGTGTGCCAATCAGATATCTACGGAAGCCTTTTAGGGCCATTTGTTTTTTGTTTTTTTTTCAATACTTTCTTGAAATTTCAAAATACTAAGTTGAAATTTCAAGAAACTAAGTTGAAATTTCAAGATCATTCACTTCAAACGTATTTTTACATCTTCGGATTTTCTTTTCTTGCAATTTCAACTTCTGTATCTTGAAATTTCAACTTAGTATCTTGAAATTTCAACTTAGTATCTTGAAATTTCAAGATAGTATCGGAAAAAACCAAATGGCCCTAAAAGGCTTCCGTAGATATCGGCTTGCTGAAGCTTTCTCAAACTCGATTATCATACAGCCGTCACACAGCTGGAATATTGCAACTGGGTTCTGCCTTAGACAACATATAAACACTTAGATAATTTATGCAAAGCGTGTTAGGGACCGGTGCTGCCGGCGGGGCATGACATGCTTACCCTTTTCGCGAACACGTGGTGACATCACTGATCTACAGTGATCATATACTTTTCATTTTGTGAAAACACCGCACCCATTAATTTGTCTGCTATATGTCGGCAGCATGTAAACAGTTAAGTCTGAACCTTATCAGTATCATGAGTAATAATCGGCGTCGTCGGGGCACGACGCCACATGGTCAACCATGTCATTAAGCATGTCCACCCGAACCATTAAAGTAAGTGCCAGTGTGATATGAAAGTTCCATGTTGAGGTCAAAACCACTTCAGCAATACCCCTACGTGATCAGTAGACTCACTTCAGCAGTACCAATACATGACCTGTAGGTTCACTTCAGCAGTACCAATATATGACCTGTAGGCTGACTTCAGCAGTACCAATACATGACCTGAAGGCTGACTTCAGCAGTACCAAAAATGATCGGTAGGATCATTTCAGCAGTGACAATACATGATCAGTAGGATCACTTCCGCAGTACCAATACGTGACCTGTAGGCTGACTTCAGCAGTACCAATATATGACCTGTAGGCTGACTTCAGCAGTACCAATACGTGACCTGTAGGATCACTTCAGCAGTACCAATACATGACCTGTAGGCTGACTTCAGCAGTACCAATACGTGACCTGTAGGATCACTTTAGCAGTACCAATACACGACCTGTAGGATCACTTCAGCAGTACCAATATACGACCTGTATATTCACTTGAGCAGTACTAATACATGACCTGTAGACGTACTAAAGCAGTACCCATACATGATCAGTAGGTTCACTCCAGCAGTACCAATACGTGACCTGTAGGCTGACTTCAGCAGTACCAATACGTGACCTGTAGGCTGACTTCAGCAGTACCCATACACGACCTGTAGGCTTACTAAAAGCAGGGTATCAATACATACATCAAATGTTGTGTGTTTTCTGTTGTCACAGTTGGCAGCAATCCATGCTTGCCATAAAAGGCAACTCTGCTTGTCGTAAGAGGCGACAAACGCTGATAAAGGCCAAGGGATTAAAATAACCATAACAGTCTGATCCTGATGGCAAGCTACGTCTAAGCACAATGTGCTGAGCGCTTTGACCAGGAACGTCGTCATGGAACAATTCCATGACACCATTGCTATTGTGACGTCACCGGACACTTTTTTTTATTATTACCGTATTCGACGTAATAAGCGCCCCGTTCTAATAAGCGCCCACGGCGATATTTGCTAATATATTAGCACCCCTTCCGATTGATCAATGTAAACACGACTTATTCATACGCGTATAATACGCACTCCTGTGTTATATGCATCATTAATTATGGGCAATTTAATTCTGGAAAAATGTATCTGACGTACATAAACATTTCAGGCTGTCAGCTTAAACCACGAAATTTATCTTTCAACAATAAGAGCCTCCTATTTCTAATTGTGAGAGCGCCCTGGGCGTCGAGTGCGGTATTGGATTTTATTCGTATTTTTTACAAATGTGTAGACTTCTAAAGTGCAGGTGGAAGAAGAAGAAGCACAACATTTACCTTTGTGTCACGGATAACATAGAAGATGACATAAAGACCAGAATTTCAAAATTTCTTGAACATGGTGTCAGAAAAAGCGTAAAATATTTATGTTATATACATGAATAATTTTCCTTGTAACACTTTTGTAAAGTGATATTTGACAAATGTTATTGGAAGATTCAGAATCCGTCGTTGTTCCGAATATAAAAACGATTCTTTAGTGTTAATTGCAATATATATTCCAGTTTTTATGAATTATTATTTATTATTTTTGTTATAGTATGGACGTCTCTATTGATAACAGGATCAGATTTGAATCGATTAGTAGTGCTAGTGCATGCGCTAACACTGTAATGAGACGATCTTGCCTTGGTGTCATTTTTTCGGCCTGCTACGTCCAACCCTCATTTCAACCCCAACTGTTTTGACGGTACTTGTCCAACAGTTGAGAAATTACACTTTTTGCTTTGTTAAACATTCGGGCAAGGTGATCGTGAGAGATATTGCCATTTTGTCTGTTCATTGAGACCGCCCGGAGAGCGGAAAGGTACGGGGTTCGATCCCCGGCCGCGTCATACCAAAAGACGTTTAAAAATGGTACTTGTTGTTACCCTGTCTGGCGCTCGGCATAAAGGGGCTAAAACAAGGACTGGTCGACTCAGAGTCAGTATACTGTGTCTGAGTGGGGTATTCACGTTAAACTGCGGCATGGTATCTCAGTGAGCTAGCACTATAAATCGGCATCAGTCCGGACTAGTACAAGCAGCCACACAAACACACACACGTACATGCACGTCGCTATATTAGTGCAATAATCTTGGACGCGACGTTAAACCCCATTTCACCTCACCTCACCTCTGCTCATTGAGATAATGTCTCGGAGGCATTTTCAAACGTATGCTCAGCTCAGCTGCTTTAGTGATTGTGAGGTCCCCTATAGGCGCACACATTTTGGCTTCTTTGTGTACGTGCATCACGTGCGGTTCATACATGAAGTGAAATTTCATTATAATTAGATGATGCATTCAGATGCAACGCCGTGGTATTGTTAATGTACACCTCAACGATAGCTACATTCAAATCCTCAGTTTAATCGACATTCCACTGATAACAAGATGTATGGATGGATGGATATCGGCTATCGGGACGATACTTGAAAAAAGATTTTTCTGGGATCCATCGGGATACCATGGTTGGTACCTTTGAAACGCTGATAACTCGCCCCACCGGAGGTTCTCAAATGCAGATAGGTGCACCCTATACACCATCAATTCCAAATGTGACAAGCTGCATCACGGGGAACTCATGGGGGGGGGGGGGGGGGGGGGGGGCAGCTTCTCTACTCAGCTGATAAGTATTCAAGGACCACAAAGAGATTACGTTTCCGGAAGTGGTGTTCATGATGTTGTCTAGATTTGCACAAATAAAATTAATGTTAACATTTATGACTAAAGTAATGGGTTTGTAAAGATATCCTGTCCTATCAGGTAGACAACGTTCTAGTTCGCTCCGGGTCGTGTCTCCCATAAGTTGACCTGAAGTCTTGAACACCAGTCATACGTCTATACACTCACAGTTGGAATACGTAGATTACACTCACAGAAACGCATTCTTACAGTTTCTGTATATAAAATGAAGAGGAACAGTTTGTAACTGTAGATTAGACATAGAAACAAACAAAGAAGACAGAACACGACCTCTTCATCAACAAATGCCTCAGACAACTGCTAAAAATAAGATGGCCTGAGAAAATATCAAACCAGGATCTTTGGAACAGAACAAACCAAGCTCCAATAATAGATACCATCAAGAAAAGGAAATGGCGGATAGATCACATCCTAAGAAGGCCGCAAGGAATCATCACGAGACAAGCACTCGACTGGAACCCACAAGGCAAGAGAAAGAGTGGAAGACCCGTAACAACCTGGCGACGAACCCTGGAATCAGAACTGAGATCAATCCACATGTCATGGGGAGAAGCTAAACGAAGAGCACAAGTCTGGAACAGATGGAGAACTGTTGTGAAGGCCCTATGTCCCTCAAGGTTACACACAACCAAATGTTTTCCCATAGACTTCTATAGTAACGTTATATCTTTTTAAAAAATAACTAGGCATTCAACAGCCATTACATTTACATATATGCACAGTCTGGCCTTAAAGCTGCAATAAAAACACAAATTTTGGCTAGGTTAATCAGCTCCTTTTCCGAGTACAGGAAGCTGAACACACCAACCCCAGTTCCGCACCAAATGTCGCCTACTTGAAATATCTGTGCTCACATAAAGCACAAGTCATCTTGTTAAAAAAGTCAGCACCAAATATTGAAAAATATGGGCAGTTTTAATTGCTGGATGGATGTACATTTAAAAGACATAAAAATCTTACACAATATCATCCAATCACAGCCTGCAGATGTCTCTTGATCTGCACTGAAGGCACCCTACGAAAACCGCACTGTCACAACCAGTTCTGATTTGGTGTAGTAGAACCTCAAGGGGTACACAGAATAAGTGTATAAATAAGGAATAAATGCAGAGGAACACATTTCTACAGTCTGAATACATTCTTAATCTTGTTTGTATCAGTAGATTAAAAGGAAAGGAATTTATTCCTGCAGTTTGCGTCTGTAGAATACATGCAGTGGTATTTATTCCTACAGTTTTGTATCTGTAGATTAAATGAAGTGGAATTTATTCCTACAGTTTGTATCTGTAGCTTAACTGTAGAGAAACATATTCCTACACAGTTTGTGTATAGTCAACCGGAACATAAACTAGTATTCCACTACTGAACTGACCCTCTTTTTGTCAAATAAATATAGCCAGCCTGCTGGTTTCTCTGTAAGGTACTGCATTTCCCTACAACAAACATGTAAGTATGTATCAAACAGTCTGTTATCTGCGATGATTTGGTGCCGTCCTGTGCACTTATATAGGTGGTTTCGAAGTCCTGACGTGATGCTGTATACCGATACCAGCGTCACATCACTGTACCAGATCAAAAGGTCGGCAACAAGGCCAATGTCTCTCGCGGTCTCTGTCTCAAATATTGTTAAAATCTAGGGGGACACAAACTTTGATTTGTTGTATTTTACCAGGAGAAATTTAACAGAGGAAGTTGTTTTCTTCTTCTTATCAACCAGTGTAGAAATACACACTAACATACGTGACTCGACATATCCTATACAATGTCTCCCCACAACATCAACAGACTCGATTATTTACAGACCGCCGTCATCTAGCTGGAATATTGTTGAGTGCGGCGTTAACCAACCAACCAACCAACCAACCAAACACAACGTCTTGATGGTTAAATATATCAAATGTTGTTAATTCTTTTCAGCATTTTGAATGAAATAAACATATTTAGTTTGCCTGTCGCAGTGGATCAGCGATAAATATGACCCACTTTCTAGAATTGTGTTTATAAATTGTCCACTTTGAAGGCTGTGTTGTGTTGAGAATAACTCTTCGAGAGAAATCTGGAAAGTTTTGTCTTTTTTTTGTAAAAAGGAAACTTGACCCAGAATCTGCAAGCGAGACATCATTATCTCGTTAGAAATTTTCCAGCAATAAGCCTAGTCTTCAAATGAAAGGAATTGATATAACTGAAGTTGATATGCAAAAACACTTAGTATTAATCATGCAATACGATCTTTATGGAATTTCCATATTGATAGTATTATTAGAAAAGTAAGTCATGTGGTGAATTGTCTACGTTGTCTCAAATCCCGCCCGTCACGCAAATCGCTAGAAATAATACACAAGTCTTCCATCGTCACGCAAATCGCTAGAAATAATGTCCAAGTCTTCCATCGTCACGCAAATCGCTAGAAATAATGTCCAAGTCTTCCATCGTCACGCAAATCGCTAGAAATAATACACAAGTCTTCCATCGTCACGCAAACCGCTAGAAATAATACACAAGTCTTCCATCGTCACGAAAACCTCTAGAAATAATGTACAAGTCTTCCATCGTCACGCAAATCGCTAGAAATAATGTTCAAGTCTTCCATCGTCGCGCAAATCGCTAGAAATAATACTCAAGTCTTCCATCGTCACGCAAATCGCTAGAAATAATATACAAGTCTTCCATCGTCGCGCAAACCGCTAGAAATAATGCTCAAGTCTTCCATCGTCACGCAAACCGCTAGAAATAATACACAAGTCTTCCATCGTCACGCAAATCGCTAGAAATAATACACAAGTCTTCCATCGTCGCGCAAATCGCTAGAAATAATGCTCAAGTCTTCCATCGTCACGCAAATCGCTAGAAATAATGTTCAAGTCTTCCATCGTCGCGCAAATCGCTAGAAATAATACACAAGTCTTCCATCGTCGCGCAAACCGCTAGAAATAATACACAAGTCTTCCATCTTCACGCAAATCGCTAGAAATAATGTCCAAGTCTTCCATCGTCGCGCAAACCGCTAGAAATAATGCTCAAGTCTTCCATCATCACGCATATCGCTAGAAATAATGTCCAAGTCTTCCATCGTCACGCAAATCGCTAGAAATAATGTCCAAGTCTACCATCGTACCAGTCCTTGATCATTGCACTCATATTTGGGATAATTGTACGAAAGAACAAGAGATGACACTTGAAAATTTACTTTGGAACTCATTAAGGGCGATTTGCGGAGCAACAAGAGGCACAATTCACGATAACTTGTATGCTGTGACAGATCTCCTACTACTAGTCCAAACAGAATTGTTGAGTTGACAGAACTCAGAACTAACTCTTTTCTATAAAATTATCAATATTGCTTCACGACTGAATATTTTTCTCGCCTAATACCTCGAAATGTCTCTGCTAACAGTAGCTATAGATGGAGAGGCAGTCAAACTAAATGAGAGGTAGGACAAATTATTATGCTAAATCGTTTTTACCAGACGCTGTTAAACATTGGAACCATTTGCCTGATGACGTTATTAATATAGAAACTGTTGGTGAATTAAAAACAGAACAAAAATACCAATTTGTATATTGATCTAAATTTTGGAAGTAGATTTTGTCATGTTGTTCATTCTCGCCTCAGACTTGGTTGTCACGATCTAAATGCCCATCGATATGGAAGACACATTTCTGACAATGCAGCTTGCTCTTGTGGTTACATGAATGAAAATGTATCACGCTATTTCTTTTCCTGTTCATTTTATAATGATATAAGACATGATTCATTCTTCTACTCTGATGCAGTTGATCTTAACACTATATTGCATGGTACGTCTGAGACCTGCATCACTTCGGGCTTTCCTCCCACATTAAGCTGACACGCAGTGATATAACTGGAATAATGTTAAAAGAGGCGTTAAACCCAACTCATTCACTCACTCACTATTGCATTGGAATGCTAATTTTACAAAAACTACTAATCTCGATATCTTAAAATCAGTACATTCGTAAATACTTCATTCCAAAGGTTTTAACCTAAGGTGAGACAATAAATCCCGCTTATATATTAATTTTTCTACTCATTACCCAAACTGTTGTCCATGGCCACCAGCTCTTGATGACGTATTTAGTTTAGTTAACTTCCAGTATCGCGTGAATATGCCAACACCACATTTTTGCTTCTTTGTGCCTCTAAAGGAAAGTCGCATGAACATGTCTGATGTTTGTCAGATGATGTTATGTTTTTGATTTCTGGCAATTCGTCAGTCAAACTGTTCACTGTTTTCTCCACAAGAATACAAGAAGAGGTGAAATCATGCTCCTGATATCGCCATTGATCAGGGGCATCTTGATTTATAACTAAATAAATGTCCATCAACGGTGACTGTCCCATCCAGATTAGAGCTGACGACGTTGATTTGCAACCACGAAGGAAAATGAAAAAAACAATATGAGCATGATTAGCAAACTGTAATGATTGCTTCTTACGGTGCCCAATGTACCCTGGGATATCCTGGCCTTTGCCATGCCTTGTGCTTGAGACTACTGTTTAACGAATGAAATATTTCCAATAACCAGTTGTTCAGCAAATGGCATTGCTGTCTTAATACGTCACAAGGGGGATGAGTACAGTGTGTGAAACCATGTCTGGTGTCCCCGCCGTGATACTGATGAAATATTGCTAAAGGCCGCGTAAAACCATACTCACTCAATCACAAGGGGGAATGGAGAATCGTGTTTACTTTCAGATGAATAAAACACAAGGCTCAGAAGGGCCGTTCATTTTCACAGATGAGATATCAGTCTTAATATCGTTAAGTTTTAATCTGAAACTTTAAAAGATTTTAAAGTTTTCATTATGGTCCCAAGATTGATGGAGAGGTCAAAGGGATGCAAGGATGTTTATGTTGTAGAAATGACCAAATCGTAACATAGTACCCGCAGTGGGTTGTGTCTGTCATGACAGGTGAAAAGGCAGCAGTGTTTCAGATGGCTGAATATATATTCCAAGTTTTAGCTCAAGTTCAAGCGGAGTTATGGTGTGTCATGTTATCTGTCATCTGTCCTTCATAAACCTTGACATTATGGAACATGTTCCTCCCATTGCGAAAGGCCTATGAGCATCCCGATACTGAAACTGTGTATTGGTGATGCCAACAGAATCACAAGTATCGATCCAACTTCAGACAGGCCTCCATTGTAGCCATTTTGAAAATGTCATTTGACCTATGTGTGTCCTCAGTTATACAATGTGTCGGTATGTGTGTCTTCAGTTACACAATGTGTCGGTATGTGTGTCTTCAGTTACACAATGTGTCGGTATGTGTGTCTTCAGTTACACAATGTGTCGGTATGTGTGTCTTCAGTTACACAATGTGTCGGTATGTGTGTCTTCAGTTACACAATGTGTCGGTATGTGTGTCTTCAGTTACACAATGTGTCGGTATGTGTGTCTTCAGTTACACAATGTGTCGGTATGTGTGTCTTCAGTTACACAATGTGTCGGTATGTGTGTCTTCAGTTACACAATGTGTCGGTATGTGTGTCTTCAGTTACACAATGTGTCGGTATGTGTGTCTTCAGTTACAAAATGTGTCGGTATGTGTGTCTTCAGTTACACAATGTGTCGGTATGTGTGTCTTCAGTTATACAATGTGTCGGTATGTGTGTCTTCAGTTGCACAATGTGTCGGTATGTGTGTCTTCAGTTACACAATGTGTCGGTATGTGTGTCTTCAGTTACACAATGTGTCTGTATGTGTGTCTTCAGTTACACAATGTGTCGGTATTTGTGGCCTCAGTTACACAATGTGTCGGTATGTGTGTCATCAGTTGCACAATGTGTGAGTATGTGTGTCCTCAGTTCTACAATGTGTCGGTATGTATGTCCTCAATTATACAATGTGTCGGTATGTGTGTTCTCAGTTACACAATGTGTCGGTATGTGTGTTCTCAGTTACACAATGTGTCGGTATGTGTGTCCTCGATTACACAATGTGTCAGTAGGTGTGTCCGTAGTTATACAATGTATCAGTAGGTGTGTCCTCAGTTGCACAATGTGTGAGTATGTCTGTCCTCAGTTACACAATGTGTCGGTATGTTTGTCCTCGGTTGCACAATGTGTCAGTATGTGTGTCCCCAGTTACACAATGTGTCGGTATTAGTGTTGGTTGCACTATGTGTCAGTATGTGTGTCCTTAGTTACACAATGTGTCGGTATTAGTGTCCTCAGTTGCACAATGTGTCGGTATGTATGTCCTCGGTTACACAATGTGTCAGTATGTGTGTCCTCAGTTACACAATGTGTCGGTATTAGTGCCCTCGGTTGCACAATGTGTCAGTATGTGTGTCCTCAGTGACACAATGTTTCGGTATTAGTGACCTCGGTTGCACAATGTGTCAGTATGTGTGTCCTCAGTGACACAATGTGTCGGTATTAGTGCCCTCGGTTGCACAATGTGTCAGTATGTGTGTCCTCAGTGACACAATGTGTCGGTATTAGTGACCTCGGTTGCACAATGTGTCAGTATGTATGTCCTCAGTTACACAATGTGTCAGTATGTGTGTCCTCAATTACACAAATCGTCAGTATGTTTGTCCTGAGTTGCACAATGTGACGGTTTGTGTGTCCTCAATTACACAAAGCGTCAGTATGTTTGTCCTGAGTTGCACAATGTGTCGGTATGTATGTCCTCAATTACACAAAGCGTCAGTATGTTTGTCCTGAGTTGCACAATGTGTCTGTATGTGTGTCCTCAGTTACACAATGTGTCAGTATGTATGTCCTCAATTACACAAAGCGTCAGTATGTTTGTCCTCAGTTGCACAATGTGACGGTTTGTGTGTTCTCAGCTGAACAATGATTCGTTACGTGTGTCCCCGTTCTGTTTGGTCAAATATTGGCATGGTTACTCGTATACAATGCTCGGTATGTTTCTCATTAGCTATACGATTTGCCTGTACGAGTGTCCTAGGTTATACAATGTGTCAGTAAGTGTCCCCTCTGTTATATGTGTCGGTATGTATGTCCACAGTTACACAATGTGTCGGTATGTGTCCCCTCTGTTATATGTGTCAGTATGTGAGTGAGAGTCCTCGGTTATACAGTGTGTCACAGAGAGCTCCAGATGTCATTCCGATAATTGAAATGAAAATATATTCATTTACACGCGGTTAACAAAATAAAAATAAGCATAAAATATTTACAATTCCACACAGCTTATCAAATACAAAAATACCTATACGATGACAGATATCCACTAAAAGATATGTATCGAAATATGTTTAGTTTGTACAGATAAAAACTACCTGTACATTATGTACATAATTGTATTATGATAATATCCCCTGTTATATAGTGTTTCAGTATATGTGTCCACAGTTCCATAATGTGTCGATATGTATACCCAGTCATACAATGTATTGTTATGTGTGTCCTCATTTATACAATGTGACGGTACGTGTATGCACAGATATACAATGTGTCGGTAAGTGTCCCCTCTGTTATACCATGTGTCGATATGTGACTGAGTATGTGTCGCTTAACGCCACCTTAAGCAATACCATGGCGAGTAACATCAGAAAAGGGCTTTACACGTATGTATGTCCGTTTTATTTCTAAAATGCACAAAACATAAATGTATTTTTCCGCTCCGTACAATTAGGGCACGTAAATATAGCGTTGCTAAAAGGCAAAGATCTCATTTATCTCGAGCGAAAACCTCAACCCTAAATATACTTGTAGATGTCTTCAGTGATGGGTATGGACGTTGAGACCAAATCGATGTACGTCAATTGTGAGCGGAATCGTGCGCTACACCCCCACAACCATTCCTTATTCTTGCTGTTCTCAAGTTGGTTCAAAAGTAATTTTGCATGCTGGTACCCATTCAATAATAAATGAAGCTAATATGTTTTTTGCTAATATTTTTTCCCCATTTACTGTTTTGCCTAACTAAAATACACTCTACTTAAAGGGCAATTTAGCACCAAAAGTGAGGGCTACGGCTGCCTAGTCAGACTACATAACCACCCATTTACATTTTCAATATTTATATATTCTGTTACGGGTGTTGAGTAGTTTATCTGGTTAAGTCAGTTAAACTTATTGTCTTTTATTTGAAAATGTGTGGTTTGTGTTTCAACCTTTTACATAAATGGTTTGCTCACTGGCTGCTGATGAGATATAGATAACAATATCTTGCCTGTGAACACACATTTAAAGTTTCCCTTACATTATACTGGGTGTGGGGCGGTCGGGTAGCCTAGTGGTTAAAGCGTTCGCTCGTCACGCCGAAGACCCGGGTTCGATTCCCGACATGGGTACAATGTGTGAAGCCCATTTCTGCCCCCCACACCCCCCCCCACACCCCCCACACCCCCCCCCCACCCCCCCCCCCCCCCCCCCCCCCCCCCACACACACACCCACACCCACACCCACACCGTGATATTGCTGGAATATTGCTCAAAGCGGCGTTAAACATCACTCACTCACTTATAATGGGTGTTGAGAGCAAATATATAAACAACAATATGTTTCAATACAACTCACAGGCTTGTCAATAGAGAGTAAAGTATTAATAACGAACGAAATACTTTAGATTAGCCCACAATTAATGTGAGGGATGCACATTTTTCCAAGTGTAGGCAAAGTGCACTAAAAACTAGCTTTACTTATAATAAATATCGGATTTCATTTGTAGCTGTTGATGCCAAAAGCATATTGTATTTGTTACGTGTAGGGTATGAAATACATTAAGTAGGTATGTACTTCTCGCGCAGTGTTTTATACCGGACACAAACCATCACAAATGTATTCATCTTCGACGTAACCTTCATTACAAAGAGTGCACAGCCTTTTATCTCTAGGAATATTATAATACCTGCCAGATTCTATTTTGAGACCATGGGAACTGCAACGAAGTTGTGCCATGGCCACGCGGAAGTTTGCAATTGTTACATGTTTAAGATATAATTCCGTTCCAAAAGTACCTTTAAAGGAAATATAATTTCTAGTTTTAGAGTTGCTGAAACGAAAGGCGTGCCTATCCTGTTAAAAAAACATACATCTTAATCTTGCCATTAATTCCCCAATAAAGGTGTCTTTACTGCTTACTGTTTGTGATTCTCATGTAAACAACATTTGTAAACAACAAATACTTCAATGTGGAAACCCAATTGTTTTGGTCATTATTTGCTGCTTGTAAAAGCATATTATAACACTTTTGGGATATCTTTCATCTGGCGTATGCAATAATCTAATCCAGAATTTCATGGAACTTTTTAGGGAAATATATACAAAAGGTGTCTGCCACATTCGCCCAATACTGTGTAATTTGGTGTTGAGATCTAAACATGTGAATGATTTCTATAATTGCTACACTGCCAACCCCCAAACTTCAGACCCATACAGTTAAATAGGCATAATTTTAGTATCAAATATCCTAAAAAACTAATAAAAACGGAAACGAGGATAAACTGAGTCATATCATTGAAACCTTCATCAATATCATCTACATGTAAACCTTTATCGTCAACTAGATAATCCTTGTTAAATATATTCATAAAATCATAATACCATTGAACTGTGTTAAAGCCTTTTGAAAACAGAACTATCCGCTTTACTAGTGTGTGTATTTTCTAACAAAGTGTTACGAGAACTGACAGTATAGTTACGTTTCTCTTCTCTGAACACTCATGTTTTCTCATTTCTTGCCTATATATATCTCTGCAATGAAACCCGATCCTTATGAGACCTGTAAACAGATAAGAGCCTATTTGTTTACAACTGAAATATTCACATTCCTTATCAAACTAGACCTGTGACATTTTCTTAAATGATTTACAAGATCCTTTCATACAATTTGCAGCATTACAAATGACATCAGTAAACACAGTGACTGCTTTATCAATATCTGCAAGTATCAATTCTGAAAAGGAGTCGAACATGTCTAGACAATCATCAGAAATTAAGTTGTCTCTGAATAAATCCTGTTTGGTTTCATCCCACACATAACGGAAGTCACAAGGGGCATCAGAGTCGGCAGATGAGTTAAAACAGCGCTGAGGAGGACACCACGTAGTCAATAACGCTTGCCCCAGAGGTACTGATGAATGTAAAGTTACCTTTTTCTGAGTCAGTACCACAGTACCAGTATAAATAGCCAGATTAAAAGCTGAACAAATATTAAGGAACTGAGTTCCTGTTTTGTTTAATATTTTTTTTCACACGAGGAACTCTTTAGATTAAGCTAATATATACCATATTCTCTGCAAATGTAGCCACCAGTACATTGGAGAAACCCTCAGACCCCCCAACACCAGACTCACAGAACATCAGACCTCTGTCAACAAACCGGACCTGAAATGCGATAATTCAGAACACATCCTCAAGAACCAAGACCATAACATCATCTGAGAAGCCACCAAAGTCCTGTCTACCAACAACAACAACTGGCGACAAAGGAAGCTACAAGAATTCATTGACATCAGGAGACCCCAGCCAGCCATGAACCGTGACCAGGGAACATGTCTGCCTAGTGCTTGGGACTTACTGCTTTGATCTTTTTCAGTGCTATCAATCTAGCTGGCTTCCATTTGCCCATTGCTAATTCTATACCTTTACCTCTATCAGTGCTAGTTACCCCCATATACTTTTGTTTTACACACACACACACACACACACACACACACACACACACACACACACACACACACACACACACACACACACACACACACACACACACACACACACACACACACACACACACACACACACACACACAAACACAGGATAGAGGTAAAGGAATAGAAAAGCAATGGGCAAATGGAAGCCAACTAGATAAATGGCATATATATATATATATATATATATATATATATATATATATATATATATATATATATATATATATATATATATATATATATATATATATATATGTGAACAACAAAAGTAATAAGATAACAAAAGATTGAAACTTGTCAAGGGAAGCCAATAGATAATTGGCGCTGGTAAGGCGATTAGCAATAGACAGTGGAAGCCAGGACTAAATTATCACTGAATGGCAATGAACAATAGGCAAACGGATATATACACCGAAACGTTGTGTTCCTCATAATAGAAAAGTTAAAATCCATAATAATCCAGCCCTCCACAATCAAGAATCCAAAAACCACCAAAAAATCCTAATACTTACTGACTCCCTAAGTGGACTACAAGCCCTCCAAAACAAAAATACAAAAAACGACCTAAATTAATAAATCAAATACTTAAAAGCTCCAACGATCTAACAAAAGCAGGCAAACAAATAACCTTCTTGTGGATACCCGCCCACGTAGGAATATACGGTAATGAAAACGCCGATAAAGCAGCTAAACTATCCCTCAAAATCCCAGAAATAAGCTTAAACTTACCCATCTCAAAATCAGAAATTAAAAGTGTAAACAAACAAAAAATCACAAAAAATGACATAACCTATACTAGTATCTAAACTCAAATAGCCAAATCAAAAGAGTGCTCAGCAAACCACTAACCAAACCAAAAATTCTCCACCCATCAAAAAAAATCGACAGAGTAATCACTAAACTCCAAACAGGACACACCAACCTAAATAACCACCTAATTTTTTTTAAAAAACACACTACAGGTAACTGCCCACACTGCAAACAACCAGAAACCCCAGAACACGCACTCATCCACTGCACACACTACCTAACACATCGAACCGCATTACAAACCACCCTCAATCTAAACAAGGCTCCCACTCTAGAAGCAATACTAAACCCACAAAATAAACTTCAAAACTTCAAGGCCTTAGGCGTATTCTTAATAAAAACAGAACTAATAAAACGCATCTAAAACCATAATAACCTACCAAATCAAAATCACATAAACAAACAATCATCCACCATACCCAGCTCCCTTAGTTCTCCTCCCCAACCCCATCGGCATCTATTCCAAATCTCAAAATTCCCAAATTCTATATAAGCAACCCCTAAAGCCCCCTCTTGGGTTGCACAGACCACCCTCGCCCCTTTAGGAAACACACGGGTGGCCCAGTCGTTTAAGGCGCCGCGATTCGCTGTGCAGAGTTGCGTCCCTTGGGCACGCCAGAAACCTATGATTGTGGGTTCGAATCCCTTCACCCCGATTATGTTTCTAGGTTTGTCAGCACCATACCCGTGCTCGTGGGTTTCACCGAAGTGGTAAACGTCCGAGACCTGCATCACTTCGGGCTTTCCTCCCACATTAAGCTGACACGCGATATAACTGGAATATTGTTAAAAGCGGCGTTAAACCCAACTCACTCACTCAGATGTACAGGATGAAAGAATTTAGATGACATTGAGTTTAAATTGTTTGAGAGGCATTACTTAGAAGTTGACGGATGACAAAGTAGACACAATTTATGGATAGCACCTTTTTAATATATGTACTGTACATGCGATGTTTCAGTACAGATCCTTACACCGTTGTCAAGCAAGTCATCTTACTTTGTATGTTGATTCAAAATAGCACAATATACACATATTTTGCGACTGTATTGCTCTTGTCTTTCCACACAATCCCACAGATCATACCCGTTTGATAAGATTTTCCAATTGGGAGGGATCCTCTGGCTTCTGAGATGAAAGACTGGATTCCAACACATATTTTAGTGTCTCAACATCTAATTTCAAGATGTCAACTTGTACACATAACAAAGATGTCAACTTGTACACATAACAACATGATAGTTTCTTAATGAACTTTCATCCAGTGATGGGAATAAAACTAATCAGCAGATACGAGGGCATAGCTGGGTACAGGGTATTCATTGCCGTGTACAATATTGCCACTTGAATGACTATTCCCCATTTTGAGTTTTTTTGCAATTCATCGTTCTCTTTTGGAATCAAACGTTCTGTTGATGGATTGTGAATTATATTAATGAAAATGTTAAATTGAAGTTGGACAATATTTTATACAGCGCTCATTCTTTTTATCAATTGTTTATTTTATTTTTTAAAGTGAACGAATTCTGGATATACGGATGTATATTGCTTAAACAAACACGATGGGGATCATCACTTGGCCACATGCTAGAAAAGTAGAAGTCACCGTTTATGGACCCAAACGGGATGTTAGTGGTAAAACGCTCATCACAGACATTAATTGTTATTTGAATTATTCACAATGTCAAGATAAAAAGGTTTCACACACTCAGCAAGGCTTGACCTCATATCGCCTACACCTCATATCGCCTACACCTCATGTCGCCTACACCCAATATGGCCTACTATAATTATAATGGTCAGTTGTACCACCCCTATCATATCGATTGGTATTACCCAACTGGCAAAACATGCTTTAATTAATGACTTACTTATCTTCTTCTTTGATCAACCATATATGTTTTGATTGTATAAACATGACTTACTTATCTTCTTCTTTGATCAACCATATATGTTCTGATTGTATAAACATGACTTACTTATCTTCTTCTTTGACCAACCATACATGTTTTTAAAGTATAAACATGACTTACTTATCTTCTTCTTTGATCAACCATATATGTTTTTATAGTATAAACATGACTTACTTATCATCTTCTTTGATCAACCATATATGTTTTGATTGTATAAACATAACTTACTCATCTTCTACAAAGCTGTTTTTCTGTGTTAGCAAGACTTGCTCATCTTATCTTATTCTATTTCGCAATATTGTATATAGACCTCTGTAAGTTTCACACTCAGCGTCAAAATGGCAAATCTTCAGAGAGCTGAGTTTGTTACTACATTACCTCATTACATCATTAGTGGAAGAGTTCACTTTTCTAAAGGTATAACAGCATTTACGTGATGTGCAGTCAACCCTAAATTTGTTTTGATAAGGGCGTAGGCGAAATGGGATGTAGGCGATATGAGGTCAGACCCTCAGCAATGCCTGCAATGTTATTTTTCTAGGATTAACAGAAATAGCAACACTTTTAGATTGACCGCTCCCTGGAGTATCTGTAAGCTGTCACAAATCAGCGATGAAAACATTGTCAAGCATCGCTCCATCGTTGCGCCGGTAGCTCATGGCCAAGCCCCTGGAATCCGATTACGGAGCGTGTGATTTCAGCACTTTCATTTGGACATTTAAATACTTTCTACGAATATTGTGATATTTATATCTCAGGAAATGACTTATTATATCTGTCCCTTTAACCTTTAACATCGTGGGGGCGGTCGGGTAGCCTAGTGGTTAAAGCGTTCGCTCGTCACGCCGAAGACACGGGTTCGAATCCCGACATGGGTACAATGTGTGAAGCCCATTTCTGGTGTCCCCCGCCGTGATATTGCTGGAATATTGCTAAAAGCGGCGTAAAACCAAACTCACTCACTTTAACATCGTGAATGAGAACCTTACCGCTGAATGAGCGTGTGAGTCAGACGCAGCATCGATCACTGTTTCATTAAGCCTTTACATGATGATACGTTTGTAAAACTGACTATCAGTCTACTTGTCTCTCGAACAGACCCTGAAACAAAAATATGCATACATCCGATGTAAGTCTATAATAGTTTGGCAAGACTAGCGGTTTTCAGTTATGGTTGAAGTGATTCTCTGGGCACCTTTGTATTATACTTTGTGAGTCAATTTAACCAAAACAAAATATAAAATCTTAATGGTCAAGGTATTACAACCAAGGATCATTGTCTGGATCATATAGAAAATCGACCAAACCACCATCGGAAAACCAGTGTCCACACCTATGATATAAATATCGGAAGAACCAAAAACATATAAGCGACACAACCTTTTCCATAATTATTCATAAGAAATCGCTGCTATCCAATAGTGATGATACCAGATGTTCGCGAAAAGGTGAGCGTATCCTGCCCCACGGACGCCATCCGTCACAAACACATGCAAAGACAAGTTAACTTTTCACCTGAAACAACATGGGAACAGAAAAGTCAGAAAAGGAAATCCGACATCATTTTGTTTTCAAATTTGGAAATGTCATCCACATGTTTTCCATAAAACTTTACTGAGGCCTTGAATGTTGTAACCTTGATCACACAACTTCTATATTTTGATATTTCAGTTGAAATTTCGACACTCCTTAACTAATCAAGGATCCTATTCAAGATTTACTGCCCAGACTACCTTCAATTGTAATTCTCTTTGAAGTGACTCGAAGCACTGTGGGGTATTTCAATGCCAGGGTCTGCAGACTACAACTGTAATGCTGCCCAGGAAATATTACTCCGCATCAGTCTCACAGACACATTAACCTTTACTCACCTCAAACCCAAGTATTGCTGGTACTGAATTATTTGCTCATTAAACTGTCACTTTTGAACATTCTCTGTTGCAAATACTATATCATTGTAGATTAATGTCAGTCGAATGTTATTTTCTGGGTGATACTTCGCATTATTGGAATTTCCTCATTCTCGTATGCATCGGTGGTTTCGGAGTCAAGGCGCCGCAATTCGCTTTGTGGAATTGCGTCCCTTAGGCGTGAGAGGTTCTTGTGATCGTTGGTTCGAATCCAGATGGCTCTGATGATAACTCCGGGCTTGTCGGTTTCACCAAAGTGGTAAACGTCTGAAACCTGCTTTAGTCTCCCACTTACACGCCTGGATATACAGGTATATGGTATATGTAGACTAAATACTGTTCTAAGTGGTGTTCGACAAAACTAACTCAATCGCATGCACTGTTTAGGATTCCGGGTCCCCAGTACATTGTATTTGTAATATCCCTGCTATAGTGAGTCACTACCTATCATACATACCGGGGCGGTCGGGTAGCCTAGTGTTTAAAGCGTTCGCTCGTCACGCCGAAGACACCGGTTTGATTCTCGACATGGGTACAATGTGTGAAGCCCATTCCCGGTGTCCCCCGCCGTGATATTGCTGGAATATTGCTAAAAGCGGCGTAAACCATACTCACCATTTGGTTACAACGGGGTCTATTGGAATGGACGTGAAATATGCTGGATTCCAGTTGATGTTTTACAATATTAATGAATGACTTCACACGTCACAACACGTTGGTACATAGAAATAATCAAATATTAATAGATATATATCTAGGGCGGCAACTACCGTGAATGAGTATGGTTTTATGCCGCAATATTCCAGCAATATCACCTCAGGTGCCACCGGAAAATTGGCTTCACACATTGTACCCACGTGAGGAATCGAACCGTGTTGGCGTGATGAGCCAACCCTTTACCACTGGGCTAACCCACCGCCTCTCGGTAACTACCGATATAAGTTGATACATTGAACACTGTTACAACCTAAACTCTAAAACATGCGTCGTGCTTGGCCTATATTTGTCGCTTGATCACACAATTATATGCTCCTACTTTGACTGAAGGATATCCATTCATATCAGAATCGTTTAGGTGAGGTGAGGTGAAATGGGGTTTAACGTCGCGTCCAAGATTATTGCACTTATTTAGCGACGTGCATGCACGTGTGTGTGTTTGTGTGGCTGCTTGTACTAGTCCGGACTGATGCCGATTTATAGTGCTAGCTCACTGAGATACCATGCCGCAGTTTAACATGAATACCCCACTCAGACACAGTATACTGACTCCGAGCCGACCAGTCCTTGTTTTAGCCCCTTAATGCCGAGCGCCAGACAGGGTAACAACAAGTACCACCTTTTAACGTCTTTTGGTATGACGCGGCTGGGGATCGAACCCCGGACCTGCCGCTCTCCGGGCGGACGCTCTACCACTAGACAACGGAGGCAGTCAGAATCGTTTAGGTGATTACCTAACGGGAATACTATCCTTGTAGGAAGTATACTGTCCTCGGAATGAAACGCACCACCGACAGTTAGCCTGATTAGTTGGCGTTGTCAAGGGATTGTATGTCTGGCTGCAATGCAGTTGTGAGAATTTCTGCTCCAACGAAAAGTGATTTCTGTCTGTAAAAGAACGTCCTCGCGGGGGCATCTACATGGAAGCAATCATCACGGGTCAAGGGGTTGCCATGGAAATCTCATTTTTTGCAAACTGTTTGTTATTTCAGATTTGACATTCGCTGAGAGACATAACTGAACAGTATGAGCGTATTAGTCTCTTAGTGAGTGAGTGAGTTTGGTTTTACGCAGCTTCTAGCAATATTCCAGCAATATCACGGCGGGGGACACCAGAAATGGGCTTCACACATTGTACCCATGTCGGGAATCGAACCCGTGTCTTCGGCGTGACGAGCGAACGCTTTAACCAGGCTACACAAACGCCCCTATTTGTCTATTAAGAAAACAATACTGATATGGAGTACGAAGTAGGATTGCGTTATTGAAAGGTACAGAGATCTTACTTTAAACTTTTGTGTCCACTCAGTTGAGAGTGATCAAGTACTGAATGATACTGTTAAGTATGAATCCACATGGATGTCCATATCAATCGTCTATAATGCCAAAAACTTATATAAATTAAACAAAACTGGGTTTCTGACGTAAGGTACTTGCTTTTTCTCAAGTTTATTTCTCATATTAGGATCTCTCAGAATGTCGCTGACAACAGAATATACTTAGAAGTATTTAGTCAAAGATTAAGATATATTTATCTCAGGGGGCACGGGTGGCCCAGTCTTCTAAGGCGCCGCGATTCGCTGTGCAGAGTTGCGTCCCTTGGGCACGCCAGAAACCTATGATTGTAGTGCGAATCCCGGTTCACCCCGATTATGTTTCTAGGTTTGTCAGCACCATACCCGTGCTTGTGGGTTTCACCGAAGGGTAAACGTCTGAGACCTGCATCACTTCGGGCTTTCCCCCCACATTAAGCTGACACGCCGTGATATAACTGGAATACTGTTAAAAGCGGCGTTAAACTCAACTCACTCACTCACTATATTTGTCTCAACCCTGACATGTTAATCCCATTCATTAGCTCATTACAATAATGTTAAAGCGTCTCTGTTAGATACTAAATGGTATATCACTCGCGTTAATAACAGACTTGGGTAAATTTAGAATTTCTTTGCATAATTTTATGTAATTAATGCTCGGAAATGTAAGACAGTATTTTATTTTTAAACTTCAGTATGTATAAATTGTGACCTCGGTGTTGTAGAAGTAGAACGTCATGCTAAGTTCATTTTCAAAAGATACGCCATCCCTGTTTGTTACGATTTTTAACCCACTAGCAATAGATAATTTGTTGAACTCTAGAAACAAGGTAATTGGGCCAAAAAGTTTAACTTAAGCTTCAAGGTATATCGATGATCTGATAGCGTTTAAAAACAATCAAATAGCCAATTCCCTTCCACTTATTTACCCCCTGAACTAGAAATAAAGGAGACCAGTGAGACCGCCTCATCTGTTTCATATTTAGAGCTATGCATAAAGAGACTTCCTCATTGATAACCTCTTTGTGAAATTTGGGGATTAGACATTTCGGCAAGAAGTAGCTTTGGTCACCAATTGTGTCCCCCTCCTTAGTGATCTGTTTCTTTATGCCAACAAATCGGAATTTCTGCTCGGTTTGGCAAAATCAAAACAAAGGAATTTGGTCAAGAAGTGTAACATTAGGAATTTTAATAATCTGACATATAATAACGGTCAAATAGCCAGCTCTTTTCAACTGATTTACTCACTAAAAATATATGAGACCAGTGAAGCCGACACATTCGTTTCGTTTCGATTGACTCATAAAGATTCAACGTGACGAAACACTCTCCACAAGATTGCATTATAAGAGCGATGACTTCAACTGTCAAATAGTCCACTTTCCCTTCATTTCTAGTAAAATTCTGCAGCTCCAGCCTTTGGTATTTACATTTCGCAACTTTTGAGATACAATCGAGCATGCTCTTTCTACCGAGATTTCAAAGAGCGTCATACGATTCTTGCTCAGAAGTTGTTTGATCAAGGTTACAACATTCAAGGCCTCAGAAAAGTTTCAAAATGTTTTATGGTAGACAGGTGGCTGAGATTTTCAAATTTGAGTGACAAAAATGATATCTGTTGGAATTCCCTCTTTTGACTTGTGTTATATGTTCCCATGTTTTTTTCGAGCGAACAATTGACTTGCCTGTGCATGTGTTTGTGACGAGTGCTACCGCTGGGGCAGGATACGCTCACCTTTTCGCTATTTTTGATAGTGATTCATAATCACATGTTCATGATATAGTCGGAATTGTACAATCGACTCTGCTTTATGCAGATATTTCTATTGGATATGGAAAGGGTTATTATTATTATTATTCATTAAAAGATCACATACGTGACTAAAACATGAGGCCATGCTACTGAATAAACTCTTGTCGTGTCTACTTTACTGATATCGAGAGACCAAACACATTCTCAACGTTTACCATCACCATGTATTGTCATTATGGAGTGAGGGAATGTTGTTTAACGACGCAGTCAGCATTACTCCAGCAATAAAGGTCACCCGCCACATGCCACACGTCAAACGTCACACGTCAAACGTCAAACCCATTAAGACGTAAAATAGTAATAACCATTACTCGTTAAGAATCTAGCTATCTGATTGGCCAGTGGCACTCTTGTAAAATCCAATAAAGTTATGACATCATGTTGTTACTTGTCACGTCACAAATGACTTCGACTTACAATACTGTGTAATGGCGGTCACAGGGTACATCTAATTATCACACAAACATTTCACTGAGAATATGACTTGTGAACCCGTAATGATAAATTCGGTACACGTTACCTACGATCTCGTTGTGTTCAAACCGACTGAGCACGTAAAATCACATAGTTCACGCAATTTGACACATGTAACACAGCATACAGGAATGGTCGATGCACTTGGGTATATAAGGATTACTAAACGAGCTACCGTGTGATACTTATGTTATGAAACGAGTGAATAGTTCTGGTATCTGACGAGTTTCATAAATTTGGTTTTACACGGGAGCGAGTTTAGTATTTTATTTATTACTGGCCATTTATAACGTTTTTGAATTATACTGTTGAGTGTGAATAGGCTGACACCTACACAATCCACGGCATAATCCAATTGAGTTTAACAAAGTAATACTTCAAACACCTCAAAAGTTGAAACGTATGAATTTAATACCATACAACGGTCCACCTTTAGAATTCAGGCGTCCGTTCCACAAAATTATCGTAGCGTATAAGGTTATCGCAACTCATATACTTTAACTTAGACCAACGACTGTCGTCGCGCTACCGCACGATCGCCTTGTGGAACGGGGCCTTGCACCTCAAAGTTGACAATCACGTCACAATACCCGATGACGTAATTTGTGGAATTTTGTTGCAAGATCCTTCGGCGAAACAATGCCATGTGACGTCAGCCTAGCAACAAGGTTGCTGGGGTCATCGAGTGTGCATAAGCTCCTCTCAGTGATCTATCATCTCCAGACGCAATGTCGTTGAATAAGCCAAGGGGTGTTGAGAGCTTTCAATATTTGTTCGTGAAACGTGTTCCGAGAATACATAAGCACGCACTGTGGTATTACACAATGTTTAATACAGCTGTATGTTTATTAAACGGGTGATCTCATCACGGGCAAGTAATAAATGCATTTTGTCAACTATTGTTAGATCATAGCCGTCAACACTGTAGCTCCTCCAGTTTATGTAACTTCACAGTAATAAAGCCATCTTCACACACGTGATAATTCCTCTTATATCATGGTTAAAATAAACTGATTTTCAGTAATCCAGTCATATTATTTTCACCACTATTTTGCCTTTTATCCTAATGGAATCTTTTTCGGCAGATAGTCGATACTGATTGTTCTCTTTCTTTGACGTAGTATATATTGGTGTATAAAAATTATAAAAGAAATCGTCTGCAAAAATGCCTTATCTTGGCTGTTTCACTGTTAATCTTGAATCGTTCATTTTGCATTTTCAATACCAACTAGAGACGAAAAGATGAAGATGCCATATTTGATCCTTTCGTGCTTTCAAAGTGCAGCTTCATAAATGCAAGTCCAGTAGTGCAAAAGAGTTCAGAAAAATTGTCAAATGGCAATATTCAATCAAGATAAAGTCAAGATAAAATAAAGATAAAACCAGTGCCCATTGTTGAACCCCGCGACCCTTTAGCGAGATAGTAAATTCCACTGTACCTTCAGAGATTAAAGGCCAATAAACGCTTCAATATGGCTGGCGTATTTCTACTGTTTGTGCTCTCCCATCACAACGGCGAGAAATTGAAGCACTTAGGAGCAGAAACTCTAAGAACAGTCGCGCTGTGATGGTTTGGTCTCTGTATGTGTCGTTTGAAGCTGAAATTTTATTACCCGATCATTTCAAGATTGAGTTTACCGACTGATAACTGTATGTACACTATGTGGATTGTGCAATAAAGACTCACCCACACAATGATCAAAGATAACATTTCCTCATCCTCTTTCAAATTACCCACTATCAAAAAATTAAATCCCAAATAATCTTCACGTTGTCGTAACCGTTTTAAAAGCGCCTCCGCGAAATATGACGTATTGCTTCAATGGATGACTTTCGTTTACCTGAAAACAGAACCTTAATGTCATCCCGCGGAATGCATTAGAGTAAACAGATTAAAACTGTGTTTGTAATTTGGAGATTATAAGTGCCAGTCGACTTCCTCCGTTGGGTATCAAATCACTTTAATTCATCTGCTATCGTTCATGTGCTTCACCTGTGTTTATTCAGCGGATTAAACTTAAACACGAAGAGCAGAAGGGCGTGGGGTTCATGGATCGATTAAATATGATGCTCTTGTAACAGTTCTGTACAAGCCTCACCTATATTTGCGCGACATCGTCGACGGTGGTCTTTGATTGATAGCTGTAGTAGTTTCTCCTTTGAACGAATTAGTGTCTTGTTTGGTTAATTTTGCAATGAGGGTTTTTACAGGTGTCACAAATGATTTGGCTCATAAAATTAACAATTTATGCTGTGTTGTCGATATTGAGGGAATAATGCGTATGCTTAATTTGCCTCTGTATTCTGATGACAGCTCTAATCGCAGAGGACGAACACTCCCTTCAGTTAATGCTAAATTGTGTTGCCAAATGGTGTGTTGGGTTGCGAATATACATTAACGTCGAAACAACTACAACTGTACATTATAGACTACCTTGTGGCTAAAACCGTCTTTATATTGAGGCGTAGTGATAATCTCGAGTTAGCTTCTGCTTAATAAATACTTTGGGGTTTGGTTACAGGAACACTTAGATTTGAGTTTCACGGCAAAAGAAATACAGTAAACTACGTTTATAACGACCACGCGTCTAACGAACTGACGGATATATCGAACTTACTTTATTGTCCCGACAATAACACCACCCACCACAGCCACAATTCAGCACCGACCTCCGTTAACACCACCCACCACAGCCACAATTCAGCACCGACCTCCGTTAACACCACCCGCCACAGCCACAATTGAGCACTCACTTCCGTTAACACCACCCACCACAGCCACAATTCAGCACTCACCTCCGTTAACACCACCTACCACAGCCACAATTCAGCACCGACCTCCGTTAACACCACCCACCACAGCCACAATTCAGCACCGACCTCCGTTAACACCACCCACCACAGCCACAATTCAGCAGCGACCTCCGTTAACACCACCCACCACAGCCACAATTCAGCACTCACCTCCGTTAACACCACCCACCACAGTCACAATTCAGCACTCACCTCCGTTAACACCACCCACCACAGTCACAATTCAGCACTCACCTCCGTTAACACTACCCACCACAACCACAATTCAGCACCAATCTCCCGTTAACATCACCCACCACAGCCACAATTCAGCACCGACCTCCGTTAACATCACCCACCACAGCCACAATTGAGCACTCACTTCCGTTAACACCACCCACCACAGCCACAATTCAGCACCGACCTCCGTTAACACTACCCACCACAACCACAATTCAGCACCGACCTCCGTTAACACCACCCACCACAGCCACAATTCAGCACCGACGTCCGTTAACATCACCCACCACAGCCACAATTGAGCACTCACTTCCGTTAACACCACCCAACAGAGCCACAAGTCAGCACCGACCTCCGTTAACACCACCCATCACAGCCACAATTCAGCACTCACCTCCGTTTACATCATCCATCACAGCCACAATTCAGCACCGACTTCCCGTTAACACCACCCACCACAGCCACAATTCAGCACCGACCTCCGTTAACACCACCCACCACAGCCACAATTGAGCACTCACTTCCGTTAACACCACCCACCACAGCCACAATTCAGCACTCACCTCCGTTAACACCACCCACCACAGTCACAATTCAGCACTCACCTCCGTTAACACAACCCACCACAGTCACAATTCAGCACTCACCTCCGTTAACATCATCCATCACAGCCAAAATACAGCACCGACCCCCGTTAACACCACCCACCACAGCCACAATTCAGCACTCACCTCCGTTAACACCACCCACCACAGCCACAATTCAGCACCGACCTCCGTTAACACCACCCACCTCGCCGCGAATAGCTGTAAAATTGCTGATGCGGCGTTAAGCAATATTCACTCACTAACACCACCCACCACAGTCACAATTCAGCACCGACCTCCGTTAACACCCTCCACCACAGTCACAATTCAGCACCGACCTCCGTTAACACCACCAACCTTAGCCACAATTCAGCAGCCACCACGAGTCAGCGCCCACCACGTTAACTTCACCATCACAGCTTCAGTTCAATATGTTTAACATTCACAACCTTGCATTTTCATTCAATCAACAATCGGATTACACGGAAACCTCCCCAACCCGGACCCTGCATATTCCAAATGAGTACAGGGAACATCTGTATGTGCACAAGCGACATGTGACCCGTGATGATCCGGGGTAGAATGGGTCTTCAGCCACCCATTGCTTGTCGTAAGAGGCGACTAACGAGATCGGGTGGTTAGGCTCGCTGATTTAGTTGATGCATGTCATCGTATCCAAATCGCGTAGATCGTTGCTCATGATGTCAGTCACTAGATTGTCTGATCCAGACTCGATTATTTACAGAGCGCTGTCATATAGCTTGAATATTGCTGGGTGAGGCGTTACCCAACTAACAAACAAACAAACAAACACACAAACAAACAAGCCACGTGATTCTTTCACATGGACATTTCTTAAACCAGACGTTTTCGCGGAGAATGCCATCTTTAAGATTAACGAGGTTCCACTATATAAAGATCGAAAATAAACAAAATGCCTAAAGAGCACAAAATGTTTTCACTCAAACAAACACATGAATTATCAAAGATTTGGTAAAAAAAGATCAATACTGATAACTATGAGAATAGGTCTGACGTATTCGTGTACTCAAATTTCACCATACCAATTCTCATGCATGTCACACATGACTAATCCATCACACAATCAACGTGATCTGTATCACTTAATAGTGTTGTTATTAACATAGCATTTCGAAATGGCCGAAACATCACGATTCCAACATGAATCTTTCACACGTGTCTGATGTTGTGACTCGAATGTACAATCGGCCTGATGTCTACAAATTAAAAAAGCTAGCGTTTAAATCCAACACCCAAGTGGGGATTCGCTAAGCTTTATGTCTCATTAATGATTAACATTTAGCAGGAAGCACCATCCCAATACACTGACAATAGGTTCGTTGGATCACTCCTCGTCCCGCGGGACTCTGCAGGAAATCTGTTATTGGGGCCTCTCAGCCGTGGCGGAACCTAATCGCGCTGTTCCATTTACTGGTGATATTTTTATTTATCCAAACCTATCAAGGCAGAGCTCGTGAAGTGTACCGGTAATTAATGAATGCATCAATTAGTGATATTACAGCGGAATTAACGATTTTCTCATGATGCAATGACACTTAGGAGTCAGTTGATGTATATAAACATCTCTTCATTGCTCAAATGATGTTCGGTCAACGCTGTGGGGGAATATAGTTCTCATTAATACTTTATTTCCGATCAAAGTGATTCAGGAATTACCACAACCGGAAATATCGTCCTTATGTACGTATCGTTTAAACTTGCCACGTCCTGGGTTCAGAATCGTGTACCAAAGTTGGAACACATAGGAGTGGTATACTATAATAGCAATATAATGATTCATTTTGTCAATTAACGAAATATTGTTATTGAGTAGTGTCTTTGAATTAAAAGATTGTATTACCCATGTACGTGTATGTGATACAAAGGTAATTATGCCAAAATGGGACAAATAAAAAAACAATAAAACATTTCGGACGGAAGTTGTCCGAAAATATTTTTTTAGTGCACATACAATTAGGGAAGTGATGCTAGTTATTTAGTTGTTTTGAGTGAACTGATAAACCAGCATAGTTAGATCTGCTGTGTATACAAGATAGCGAGGAGCGATGTAGGAGTGAGTGAGTGAGTGAGTGAGTGAGTAGGGTTTAACGCTGTTGTTAACAGTTTTACAGTTATGTTATAGCGTGTCAGTTTAATGTGGGAGGAAAGCCCCAAGTGATGCAGGGTTCCGACGTTTGCCACTTCGGTGAAACCCACGAGCACGAGTATGGTGTGACTTAGAAACATAATCTGGGAAAACCGGGATTCGAACCCACGATCATAGGTTTCTGGCATGCCCAAGGGGCGAACTCTGCACAATGAATTGCGGCGCCTTAGGGGCCTATAGTCCTCGACACATCGCGATGATAAATCAACAACCATAGCTGCAGATGTCCTCATAATTAGAAAGTGAAAACAAGCCATTCCGCCGATAGGGAATATTACTTACAAGAATGACAAAAATCACTTTTCAAGAAATGTCAATTTCCTTAGCAATAAACAGCATCATTGAATTTTGGTCACGTGGCTTTAATCCGGATGAGAATCGACAGTCAGGTGACTGCGAGAGGTTATTATTAGCAATGACCTTAGTCGATAGAGTTTTAAATACCACACCTGCACGTGTTTTTTTCAGTTTCTGCTGGTAATGTATGTCCGCCGGACACGCTGCTATACATAATCGCTCGCAGTCACTGACTGCCGATCCTCAGTCGGAGTGTAACCATGTGATAAAAACTCAATGATGATCGCTTGGAAAATTGGCATTTAAGTTATCCCTTGCCTTTTCCACTTTGGGAGTCCGCATCCCAATTGCGTGGATCGTTTCTGATGATGTCAATCACTGGATTGTCTGGTCCAGACTCGATTATTTACAGACCGCCGTCATATGGCTGCAATTTTGCTGAGTGCGACGTTGAACCGCAAAGAAACGAACAAACAGACTTTGGGAGTCTTTGGTTGATCTTCTCGATTGTTTGTCGAGGGTGCAATCCATATTATTAAAAAACATTGTCCATGGTTCAACGATACCTGTCTATTTTGAATCAATGTACTCAAATGGAGAAAGCATTAAGCAGATATAAAATTATCCAAAGCCATAGACGACAAAAATATCTTACAATTATTTTTGACAATTTCTAAATTGATTCTGTTGTCGTTAAGTCACAGGTATCTAAGCGCGGTGACAGGCGTTTTCTTATTTGCACTAAGGGGCGGTCGGGTAGCCTCGTGGTTAAAGCGTTCTCTTGTCACGCCGAAGATCCGGGTTCGATTCCCCACATGGGTACAATGTGTGAAGCCCATTTGTGGTGTCCCTCCCCCCCCCCCCCCCCCCCCCCCCCCCCCCACACACACACACACACACCTACACCCCGTAATATTGCCGGAATATTGCTAAAAAGCGGCGTAAAACCATACTCACTCACTATTTGCAGCAATATATTTGAAAGCTGTTCAGCCCAAATTACAAAGGACCCTAAATGAACTGTAAATCAAACTAGAAATGTTATTTACTTGATCGTTTGTAGTGGGTGCAACGAAACATATATCTGGCAGAACTTAAATTTAAAAGAAGAATAAATCTTCACCGTCACAAATAAAATAGCCACACAATCGCAACATTCCACTCACTTTTTGATGCACGTGGAAGCGGCAACATTTTAGTTTTCCCTCTATATAAGCTTAATTTTTTTCACGAACCTGCATTGTTTGAAAGAGAGCAACATTTCATTCATTAAATATAACTTTTTAATGTGAAGTTTATACGATATATGGCTTTTCCATTGGACTAGAGGTCGGTTACATGACCGCGAAACTGAAGTTCTAAAGTGTATGAACGACACATTTTGACGTTCATACCTTTTCACGAGAACGTATGCTTTTGAAATGACACAAGCACTGACGGACTACTTACACATTTTGGGGGAACCCCATCAACGACTACATAGATAAGCGTTGTTTCTGATCATGTAGGGGGCAGCGGGGTAGACTTGTGGTTAGAGCGTTCGCTCGTCACGCAGAAGGCCGAGTTCGATTCCCAGGATGAGTGCAACGCGTGAAGCCCATTTCCGGTGTTCCCTGTCGTGATATTGTTGGAATTTTACTAAAAGCGGTTTAAAACCACACTCTCCCACTAACACTGATCATCATGGCCCTTTAATCCTGAATTCAGCGTTTTAGCATACATTAAGAAACGTCAGAGAGTTTGACTGGATGATCGTTCACAAATGTCCCCGGAAAGACCTATCCTAGTTAACAAAGCGAAGAAATGTATATATCCAAACTATCGTAGTATCGACTCGATCCGTTTCTGGACTGACAGCAATCTATGAATTTACCTCAGTATCTTTCTGACACATCTTTATGATCACCCTTCAATGATCGGCCAATTGATAAATGATGACCAACACATTTAACCGCCACAGGTTCATTAACAACTTCAGAAATCTCTCCAGTCACGTTTATCGAGTCGGCCATTTTGACGTCTTGTTCTTGCTGTACATGGATTATGACGCGCTGTCATTGTGACTCACTTACTAAAGCAGTTCTCAACAGACTTTTCTCATTCAATGATGATATTATTTAAATACAGTTGTTGTTAACAAACTACAACAGATGTTCCTGTAAAACAAGTTTAGCATACATACTCCCACGTCACCTCTATTATTGAGGAACTATTTTATTCCGCGCCAAAACTGGACGTTGTATGGCTTTCTGTGTAAACACGAAGCCACACGAACTAAATAAATTAAAATTGTGTATATATCTAGACCTGCTCCGACGATCATACAGGTTGGGCTCACTCTTTGAAGGTTCATACTCCAATGAACTTACACAAAGTGCAAGTCATGTCTTAAGTAAAGGCGTAAGTTATTGGTCCACTGTTACCTTGGTATTGTGCCGTCACAGTTCTCATATATGTCATGACACCACGTGTCTATATGTTAGAACGTCATGTCCGTTAATCAGTTATGGCCTGATGAGACATTATTACTGTATTGCAGTTTGAGTATACATGCGCTCATGTCATCTCTCGTTTTGATGAACTGTTGTTTCCCGCAATTCAGCTGATTGACGTCACGCGCTTTAAATGACATTGTGCAAACATTGGTTACAAAATAATGAGAACTGACTTTGTGTGAGTTCATTGTTTTTTATCCATCCATCCGTCCGTCCGTTCATCTATCTATCTATCTATCTATCTATCTATCTATCCATCCATCCATCCATCCATCCATCCATCCATCCGTCCGTCCGTCCGTCCGTCCGTCTGTCCGTTCATCCATCCATCATCTATCTATCTATCTATCTATCTATCTATCTATCTATCTATCTATCTATCTATCTATCTTTCATCTATCTATTTATCTATTAAGCATCTATCACCTACCTACCTACCTACCTACCTACCTACCTACCTACCTACCTACCTACCTACCTACCTACCTACCTACCTACCTACCTACCTGCAATAGTAATGTTATTTCGGTGTCACGATAAATACGTTTCACGTGAAGTGGTTAACAATGTCGACAGAAACCACGCCCCCTATATGGTATCGTTAAGTGTAGTAGCTACAAAGACAGTAATACTATTTACTTATCGATTTCAGCTTCTTTCTTCAGGACGACGGTACAATGCTAGTACCCTTATCATACAAGATCGTTTGCTTTATAAGGGTACTAGCATCTGTGGCGGAACGTCGCATTGAAAGAAGTTGAGCTCCATACGTCATTCCTGTCTTCGGGAATCTTTGTATAATGTGGAGGTGAACAGTTGAGAAGCGAGGACAAGTGGTTAAAGGAAATAAGATATAGTTTGACAATAAACAGCCGCCAGATTTCTCAATCTACATTCAATTTACGAAAACTGTTGGTCGAACGACTGATTCTGATTTGGTGTTATAGAACCTTTACTATTGCAACACGCTTGTCATTCATGGACAGCCGCTATAGAGCTGAAACATTGCTGAAACATTCACACACTTGTTATTATAGCATGAATACATTTGAACAGTTTATTTGTTTGTTTGTTTGTTTTTTGTTGTTTAACGCCACACTCCAGCTATACATTCCAGCTATATGACGGGTCTGTAAATAACCGAGTCTGGACCAGACAATCCGGTAATTGACGTCATGAGCATCGATCCATGCAATTGGGATCAAACATGCATCAAACAAGTCAGCGAGCCTTACCACCCGACCCCGTTAGTCGCCTCTTACGACAAGCAGTCGCCTTATGGCAAGCATGGGTTGCTGAAGACCTATTCTCTACCCGGATCTACAAGATTCCAACAGATTAAACGATATATACTGTACCAAAAAAGTTAGGGATCACGAATATTTTTGGTGGTATTTGTATGAAATCGTGCTCAGTCTTCACAAATAAAATACAGTAAACTACGGTTATAGCGAACACGCTTATGACGAACTTACGGATATAACGAACTTACTTTTTTTGTCCCGACTATGTGCTGTAGTTATGCTGTATATATGCTTATAACGAACTACGGTGATAACGAACTAAAATTAGTAATCCCCTTTGAGTTCGTTATAACCGTACTATTCTCTATGCCAAATTCATATCTTTAACTCTTTGATTAGCAATTCAGATATAAACCAACAAGGTTTCACAAAGACACGGTGTTCGAAGAATAACAATATTATCGTAGTGAATGGCTCTTTAACTGTAAGCAATGTGCGGCTTTATTAACCATTTGCGTTCTAGCCTGTGGTCAGTTTAAATGTCAATTGTGACCAGCGTCTGTCTTGTAAATGCAAAGCGGTTTTCGAATTGCGCTACATTTCTCAATCAGACAAGATTATGTTGGTTCATTTTACAAGCTCCGTTTCCACCTTTGATATTTTACTATATTTTTCTTTAGACTGTTATACGTTATTGCAAGATTTTGAAATATATTTGATTTAGTGGAAAGCAGAGGATTAATAGTTCAACACGATACAGTTACAATGTCGCAGTATGATCAATTAGACGGTCATGTTTTGTCTGAGTAGAATCAAGGTGGCGTTATGTTGCACTCTAATCACAACAGGATCACGTACAAGTGCTGTAAAGTGCCAGACTGGGCCACTCCGCCACAGAATGCCATTGTTTCGCGATCACCTTATGGGTGTTTTGGTTTGAGTTTTGGTGTGAGGTGGGGTGAGATGAGGCGAGGCGAGGCGAGGCGAGGTGAGGTGAGATGAGATGAGGCCAGGCGAGGCGAGGCGAGGTGAGATGAGGCGAGGTGAGGTGAGGTGAGGTGAGGTGAGGCGAGGCGAGGCGAGGCGAGGTGAGGTGAGGTGAGGCGAGGCGAAGGGAGGCGAGGCGAGGTGAGGCGAGGCGAGGTGAGGTGAGGTGAGGTGAGGTGAGGTGAGGTGAGGTGAGGCGAGGTGAGGCGAGGCGAGGCGAGGCGAGGTAAGGTGAGGTGAGGTGAGGTGAGGCGAGGCGAAGGGAGGCGAAGCGAGGCGAGGTAAGGCGAGGTGAGGCGAGGCGAGGCGAGGCGAGGCGAGGTAAGGTGAGGTGAGGTGAGGCGAGGTGAGGCGAGGTAAGGCGAGGTGAGGTGAGGTGAGGCGAGGCGAGGCGAGGTAAGGCGAGGTAAGGTGAGGTGAGGCGAGGCGAGGTGAGGCGAGGTGAGGCGAGGCGAGGCGAAGGGAGGCGAGGCGAGGCGAGGTAAGGTGAGGCGAGGTGAGGCGAGGCGGGGTGAGGTGAAAAAGAGTTTAACGATACCCCACTCAGACACACTTTATTGACACCGACCACTCCTCATTATATTGAGACAATCTAATGTGCTTTAAACTGCGGAATGGTTGTTTTATACATAAAACCCACATTAATCCGACCAGTACGTAGTTATAGGAGTGAAATAATCTCATTTCACCTCACATAATCTCACTAACTTAAACCAAAGAATCTAAGAGTTGTCGAACTCCATAATGAAATATCCCTTCTACAAGGTGAGCACAACGGTAACCCCCCACGCAAAAGACCCGGGGTTAATTCCAAACATGGTTACAAGTGAGAACCCATCATTCTTGGTGGTCCCCGCTGTCACAGACCCGTGAAGATCCGGGATAGACTAAGTCTTCAGAAACCCTGCTTGCAATAAGAGGCGACTTTGCTTGACGTAAGAGGCGACTAACAGGATCGGGTGGTCAGGCTCACTGACTTGGTTTATGCATGTCATCGTATTCGAATTGCGTGGATCGATGCTCATGATGTCAATCACTGGATTGTCTGGTCCAGAGTATGTAGTTGGTGTGTGAGTGTCTGGTCCAGGCAGGATTATTTACAGACCGCCATCTTCTAATTGGAATATTGCTGAGTGCGGCGTTAAACAATAAACAAAACATAATTGGGCTTGAATATTGTTTAAAGCTTTAAAAGACACAGCCACTCTCTTACGTTCTCCAACGCGATCTTACGGATGCTGCTGCCTTGACTCAAATGGACCTGTATAATCGAGGTGCTAAACTTGATTTGTTGAACACAGACATTCTAGAATGTTTATACGCACATCCATTTATGATGGTATTACTCACACATCAGATGATATACTTGATACGCATCCGCCACGTTGCTCAAATACCAATTACCACAGACAGGGCCCAGTGCTTGTTTCGCCCCGACACGGAAGCTGGTTCGATTCAGCCAAGTACTGAATTATTGACCATTTATATCTCTGACACGACAATTATATGCTCGTGAAATGTCCAGGGAAATTACATTTAGAATGTGTTTGCTTCATTGATGTCATTATTGCTTTCTAAGTAAGATGGGGCGCGGGTGGACCAGTCGTCTAAAGCGCCGCGATTCGCTGTGCAGAGTTGCGTCCCTTGGGCACGCCAGAAACCCATGATTGTGGGTTTCTGGTCCCGGTTTGCTCCGATTATGTTTCTAGGTTTGTCAGCACCATACCCGTGCTCGTGGGTAATCACTAAATTCACTAAAATGGTAATCGTCCAAGACCTGCATCACCTCGGGCTTTCCTCCCACGTTAAGCTGGCACGCCGTGGAATACTGTTAAAAGCGGCGTTAAACCCAACTCACTCTCTGACTGTAAGTAAGATTTAATAAACTAAATAAAGAACACGGGCGATTGAACAATGTACGTGCGCGAGAGAGAGAGAGAGAGACAGAGAGAGAGAGAGAGAGAGAGAGAGAGAGAGAGAGAGAGAGAGAGAGAGAGAGAGAGAGAGAGAGGATGTGTATAACAATGTAATTCTATGAGTATCTAGTAGAGTAACAGGTAGTATTGTGAGAATACAGTAGTGAGTGTAGTAGATAACTCATGTAGTGGTATGAGTGTGACAGTGTGAGACTTCCATAGAATGTGATGTAGTAGTCTGAGATGTATTAGTTTCTGTATGTAGTTGAGTGAGACTGTAGTGGAGTGAGAATGTAGTGGTGTGAGAGCGTAGTGGTGTGAGGATGTAGTGGTGTGAGGATGTAGTGGTGTAAGAGCGTAGTGGTGTGAGAATGTAGTGGTGTGAGTATGTAGTGGTGTGAGAATGTAGTGGTGTGAGAATGTAGTGGTGTGAGAGCGTAGTGGTGTCAGTATGTAGTGGTGTGAGTATGTATTGGTGTCAGTATGTAGTGGTGTGAGAATGTAGTGGTGTGAGAATGTAGTGGTGTGAGAATGTAGTGGTGTGAGGATGTAGTGGTGTGAGTATGTAATGGTGTGAGTATGTAGTGGTGTGAGAATGTAGTGGTGTGAGAATGTAGTGGTGTGAGGATGTAGTGGTGTGAGAATGTAGTGGTGTGAGAATGTAGTGGTGTGAGAGCGTAATGGTGTGAGAATGTAGTGGTGTGAGTATGTAATGGTGTCAGTATGTAGTGGTGTGAGAATGTAGTGGTGTGAGAATGTAGTGGTGTGAGGATGTAATGGTGTGATGATGTAGTGGTGTGAGAATGTAGTGGTGTGATGATGTAGTGGTGTGAGTATGTAGTGGTGTGATGATGTAGTGGTGTGAGAATGTAGTGGTGTGAGAATGTAGTGGTGTGATGATGTAGTGGTGTGAGTATGTAGTGGTCTGATGATGTAGTGGTGTGAGAATGTATTGGGTGTATGTGTGTATAGTTTATGTATGTGTAGTGGTGTGAGTACGTAGTGGGTGTATGTGTATGTGGTGGTGTGAGTATGTAGTGGATGTATTTGTAGTGGATGTATGTGTAGTGGATGTATGTGTAGTGGTGTCAGTATGTAGTGGTGTCAGTATGTCGTAGATGTTTGAGCATGTAATGGGTGTGTGAATATGTTGTGGTTGTATGAATATATGGTGGGTGTATGAGTATCAACTATTCTGCATCACACATTTTCCTTTTCATAGCAGCATTAACCCAACTCTCCCTCACCCACTCACTCACTCACTCACTCAACCACTAAACCACTCTCTCAACCACCCACCTATAAATCAGACAACAACCAATCCACCTACCAGTCCACCCAACCACGCACATAGTCACTCACTCACTCAATACCCACTCACTCACACATTCTCAGTCTCATTCACGATTGAACCTGTTACAGCCCGCATGGACATTTTCACGCGATCATTGATCTCATGTGCATTTTATCAAAGCCTTAAACCGTGTCTATAGATTTGACGTAATGAAAAACCACCACCGAGACACAGCACATGCAAGTACATCGCTTATACACCATGGAATTCATTTCCTGACCGCCGCTATCTCATTGTCTGTATCCAACTAATGTTTTCTTTGACATTGTTCATTCTTTCGAAAACTGGAAACTAATCCTCGTGAACGACATCCAACACTCATATCATGAAGAGAATCCATTACCCAGGGTGGTGCGTCTCAGGCCTCATTGACATTGTGCCAAAGCTTCAAAGCATCTGGTGGGGATGCCATTTCAGTGTTGTCATATCTCCCCTATCTACAATAACTGACTTATTAGGCTCTGGTCACATGTACGTGCACAGTATAAGCAGATAATTAATCTCCCATCATCGGTTTCTTTACTCAGAGTGTACATTGATCTATAATTAAACAGACTGCTATGCTAAGATAAGTTACCTGATCTCTGGTATGTTCCTGGACGGGATTTTGCCGAACTTTCTTCAAGGTCATCTAAGCTGTAGAGAAATAAGGTGTCATCAGCGGTGCACTACAGGTAGACGTGAAATGTGATCGTAATCAAGTGATGCTCACTCGATCAGTAGACTCAGGTACGTTTTATTTTGTCCATAAATTATAAGGTGAGGTGGGTTTGGGTTTAACGTCGCGTTCAAGATTACTGCGCTTATACAGCAACGTGTGTGTGTGTGTGTGTGTGTGTGTTAGTGTGTTAGTGTGTGTGTTAGTGTGTGTTAGTGTGTGTGTGTGTGTTAGTGTGTGTGTGTGTGTGTGTGTGTGTGCGTGCGTGCGTGCGTGCGTGCGTGCGTGCGTGCGCTTGTACTAGTATGGACTAATGCCTATTTTATAGTGCTAACCCGGGGCGGTCGGGTAGCCTAGTGGTTAAAGCATTCGCTCGTCACGCCGAAGACCCGGGTTCGAATCCCGACATGGATACAATGTGTGAAGCTGTGTGTGTGTGTGTGTGTGTGTGTGTGTGTGCGTGCGTGCGTGCGCTTGTACTAGTATTGACTAATGCCTATTTTATAGTGCTAACCCGGGGCGGTCGGGTAGCCTAGTGGTTAAAGCATTCGCTCGTCACGCCGAAGACCCGGGTTCGAATCCCGACATGGGTACAATGTGTGAAGCCCATTTCTGGTGTCCCCCGCCGTGATATTGCTGGAATATTGCTAAAAGCGGCGTAAAACCATACTCACTCACTCACTAGTGCTAACCCACTGAGATACCATGCCGCAATTTGACATGAATACCCCACTCAGACACAGTGTACTGACTCCGAGCCAACCAGTCCTTGATTTAGCCCCTTAATGCCGAGCGCCAGGCAGGGTAACATGAACCACCATATTTTAACCTCGTTTGGTATGACGCTGCCGAGGATCGAACCCTCAACCTCCTGCTCTCCGCGAGGAAGCTCTACCGCGAGACCACGAAAGCGGTCATTTATTTATAAGACGCAAATGGCAAGTCATGACTGCCTTTCTGGTGAGGGGAACGGGTGGCCTGGTCGTCTAAGGCCCCGTAATTCGCTGTGCAGAGTTCCGTTCCTTGATCATGCCAGAAACCTATGATCGTTGGTTCGAATCCAGGTTCGCCCCGTAATGTTTCTAGGTTTGTCAGCACCATATCAGTGCTTTTGGTTTTCACGCACCATGTCCGTGCTTTTGGGTTTCATCAAAGTGTTGAACGTCTAAGACCTGCATCACTTCGGGCTTTCCCCATCATCAATATTGTATAAAGTGGCGTTGAACCCAACTCATTCACTTTTACTAGTATTCGATATACATGTATGAATGGAATGGAAACATTTCTTTCCTTACCTATGAATAACATCATGTTTGGCAAAGTATCAACGCTAAAATTATTTCGAAAATATATTCCGAAGAATATTAAACATGCTATGATGATTATGACAAAGGAATTTGAGTTATTGTATCGTAAGAAATACTTTGACGAAGCTGGCATTCTTAGGAGATTGGTAGAGACATTGCCAGATATTTGGTGATACGTATTATAGACGTTATTCCTACATATTCTCGCATATGTAACCGAAAACCGTCTTTGTTCACTCATTACTGGAACTTAACCGTATTTATTCAACTCTCTGGAAATAGAGTGTGTTCCGTTTTAGAAGCTGTTAACGTTTAGTCCTTACCAGAAGCTAACATTACCAACTCCTTATGGGGAGCTTGCCTTGTCTACAGCTTAGATTGTGTACTCCTCACTGGAAACTTACACTCACTCCTCCTTACCGGAGGCACACATTATCTCCTCCTTACCGGAGACACACATTATCTCCTCCTTACCGGAGACTCCCATTGTCTCCTCCTTACCAGAGACACACATCATCTCCTTCTTACTGTAAACATACTTTGTCTCCTTATCGTAAACTTACATGGTCATATCCTTCCCGGAAACTCACATTGTCTCCTCCTTACCGGGCACTCACAATTGTCTTCTCCTTACTGCAAACTTGCATTGTCTCCTACTTACCAGAAACGTACAGTGTCTCCTCCTTACCGGAGACTCACATTGTCTTCTCCTTACCGGAAACTCAGATTGTCCCCTCCTTACCGGAAACTCACATTGTCTCCTCTTTACCGCAAACTTACATTGTCTCCTCCTTACCGGAAACTCACATTGTCTCCTCTTTACCGCAAACTTACATTGTCTCCTCCTTACCGGAAACTTACACAGTCTCCTCCTTACCGCAAACTTACATTGTCTTCTCCTTGCCGTAAACTTACATTGTCTTCTCCTTGCCATAAACTCGCATCGTCTCCTCCTTACCACAAACTTACATTATCTCCTCCTTAGCCGAAACTTACATTATCTCCTCCTTACCGGAAACTTACATTGCCTCCTCCTTGTCGAAAACTTACATTGTCTTCTCCTTGCCGTAAACTTACAATGCCTCCTCCTTGTCGAAAACTCACATTGTCTCCTCCTTAGCGGAAACTTACACTGTATCCTCCTTAGCGGAAACTTACATTATCTCCTCCTTAGCGGAAACTTACATTATCTCCTCCTTAGCGGAAACTTACATTATCTCCTCCTTAGCGGAAACTTACACTGTATCCTCCTTAGCGGAAACTTACATTATCTCCTCCTTAGCGGAAACTTACATTATCTCCTCCTTAGCGGAAACTTACATTATCTCATCCTTACCGGTAACTTATACTGTATCCTCCTTACCGGAAACTTACATTTCTAACGCAACGAGTATATGGGCAGAAGATGGACGGACGCGAACGCCTACTAAAACGACTTTCCCATGCAAATGATTTAGCAAGTATCCCCACTGAGGTTCCAGGTCGATCGGATTGGCAGGCCCGACGCCGTGGTTGATAGCATGTCATCTCATCTCGAAGGCGTCGATTGTTGCTCATAATATCAATCACTGGATTGTCTTGTCCAGGTTCGATTACATGACCACCGTCATATAGCTGGAATATTGCCTAGTGCAGAGATAAGGAACAAATATTCATTTCTAACCGATGATTATCAAAGCACAATTCTCAGTTGATATATAATGAAACATATTGTACATTCTGAAACTGGTTTTAAGATCTCTGTATATTTAATCGATAGGATCGCACAAAAATATAACTTGATTTGGAAACAATAACTTCATTTCCAATGATGATAAGCAACATTAAACAGCTGGGTTTGCATTGAGATGCATCATACTCTGGTATGATGGTTAGGCATTGAAACATTCATTACACATATAGATGATATTACCAGTTGCTTCGTTTTTATACACTGGAATTAAATTAATGCTCGCAGACAGTAATACAAGAGTCCCCGATCGAGTTAATCCAACAAATTGGTCTAGTTGGCTTTGAGAAACACAGGACAATGTTTATCTTCATACTTTGTATGTGTGTGTGTAATTTCAGATACTCTTCTTCCAATACATTCAATTAGAAATATACGGTATTGCGCAAGATTATTTGTCAAGTCAATTTGAAAGACATTATAAACATATGACAATTATATTCCTTTCGCTGTTGCCATTTCAACAGATTTGTCGGCACAATGGTGATCCTTTTCCTACATTTTCATAAGTCAACGACGGAGAATAATCAGTCTCGAAACAGATTCCATTAGACGTAAAAGGCAAAATAGCGATAAAAATAATATAAATGGATATGAATTTCGCGAAAAGGATAAGCATGTCCTGCAGTACCTGTAGCACCAGCCATTCACACCATGTGCATAGTGAGTGAGTGAGTGAGTTTTTGTTGCCTGACGCCGCTCAGCACAACTCCTGCCATACAAACAATAAAGTCGCATCCTGTGCATGTTTAGTTCAACTGACTAATACTGGGTGGCACCAGAGAAGGATCTAGAGCGGTGTTGGTGAAGAGCCAACGATACTGAGTAGAAGAACACCAGGCAGACTGAGGAATATTAGTTCCTCAATGTCCACAAAGGACACACGTGGTTCATGTCGCTAAGGGAGTATCACATTTTATTTGTCGCATATATAAAATTAATGAGGCACAGTGTACATTACAAACACAATTGGCATTTATCGATATCGGAATGAATACAAAATACTAAAATGTCGTGTTCATCGGACAATAACAATGAAAAAATACTCAAATGTCGTTCTTATCGGACAATAACAATGATAAAATGCTCAAATGTCATTCTTATCAAACCATAACAATGATAAAAATACTAAAATAATGTTCCTATCGGTCTATAACAATGATAAAATGTCGTTCCTATCGGTCTATAACAATGCTAAAATGTCGTTTCTATCGGTCTATAACAATGCTAAAATGTTGTTCCTATCGGTCTATAACAATGCTAAAATGTCGTTCCTATCGGTCTATAACAATGCTAAAATGTCGTTCCTATCGGACTATAACAATGCTAAAATGTCGTTCCTATCGGACTATAACAATGCTAAAATGTCGTTCCTATCGGTCTATAACAATGCTAAAATGTCGTTCCTATCGGTCTATAACAATGCTAAAATGTCGTTCCTATTGGACTATAACAATGCTAAAATGTCGTTCCTATCGGTCTATAACAATGATAAAATTCTAAAATGTCGTTCCTATCGGTCTGTAACAATGATAAAATGTCGTTCCTATCGGACTATAACAATGCTAAAATGTCGTTCCTATCGGTCTATAACAATGATAAAATTCTAAAATGTCGTTCCTATCGGTCTGTAACAATAATAAAATTCTAAAATGTCGTTCCTATCGGTCTGTAACAATGATAAAATTCTAAAATGTCGTTCCTATCGGTCTGTAACAATGATAAAATTCTAAAATGTCGTTCCTATCGGTCTGTAACAATGATACAATTCTAAAATGTCGTTCCTATCGGTCTGTAACAATGATAAAATTCTAAAATGTCGTTCCTATCGGTCTGTAACAATGATAAAATGTCGTTCCTATCAGACTATAACAATGCTAAAATGTCGTTCCTATCGGTCTATAACAATGATAAATTTCTAAAATGTCGTTCCTATCGGTCTATAACAATGCTAAAATGTCGTTCCTATCGGACTATAACCATGATAAAATTCTAAAATGTCGTTCCTATCGGTCTGTAACAATGATAAAATTCTTAAATGTCGTTCCTATCGGTCTGTAATAATGATAAAATTCTAAAATGTCGTTCCTATCGGTCTGTAACAATGATAAAATTCTAAAATGTCCTTCCTATCGGTCTGTAACAATGATAAAATTCTATAATGTCGTTCCTATCGGTCTGTAACAATTGTAAAATGTCGTTCCTATCGGTCTGTAACAATGCTAAAATGTCGTTCCTATCGGTCTGTAACAATGCTAAAATGTCGTTCCTATCGGTCTGTAACAATTCTAAAATGTCGTTCCTATCGGTCTGTAACAATGCTAAAATGTCGTTCCTATCGGTCTGTAACAATTCTAAAATGTCGTTCCTATCGGTCTGTAACAATGCTAAAATGTCGTTCCTATCGGTCTGTAACAATGCTAAAATGTCGTTCCTATCGGTCTGTTACAATTCTAAAATGTCGTTCCCATCGTAACTTTAGTGCAGTAAGATACCTCAGTATATTGTTCGCTGGTCGTGAAATTATTCCGGGTTCAGTTTTCTACACCGTTTATTCTTAAGTTAACGAAGCCCTCTTTGAAGTTTCTTTGTATATAACATGACCTGTTAATTCCAGTATATAATTATGATATTTATGAATCGCAGGAGTGAGTTTAGCGCCGCAGAGAAAACATTTCAGTAGTATCAAATTAGGAGACGTTCGGGGCGAATCTAGGATTCGAGCTTACAACTAGCAGATCCTAAAAGCTAAGGGACGCTGTATATCATCAAATGCTTTTTACCTGCAACAGACGAATCGAATTAGAATCGAATGGCGATAACATGAATTGAAAATATCTGTGAAATAATACGAATTAATACATGCATGTTTGTAGAAAGTGCGACAAATGCTCGGTAATGGCGTGTATCAGTTGCTCAGTAGACGAGTTTACACGTGTGGGAAGGCCGTTAACTATTCATATACAAACTCATGCAAGTCAATATCATCACAGCTTCGTGATCAAAATGTACCACGAAGGATCAGTTTCAAAAGCGAATCGATTATTTCTTGAAAGCCAGGTCGCGATAATGAATGAGCCATCGTGTATCAAGAAACAATGAAGTCAAACCATCTTATCAATACTTGACCGCGATAGTCCAAGATCGAACATTAAAGCCTCGATGAACTACAGGGGAGAACGGTTTATCTCACTGCATCGACAGTATATGTTTTCTGGAGCGTGTGATACGTGATGGGAGGTCACGTGTACTCATTTCACAAACACTCTCTGACGTCACACAGAGTGTGTGATACCTTTTGGGAGGTCATGCGCACTCATTTCAAAACACTCTAACATCACACAGAGTAGGGAGCCATGTTCAATCGTTTCGCAAACACTTGAGGACCCCCCCCCCCCCCCCTCCCCCCAACGTCCGATACCCGAGAAGCCAGGTCGTCAGCAAAAAGAGCAACATTTTAACACCAACCGTCTCCATTAAAATGGATATTTTTCAAAACTAAAAACTTTAAAGCAGGATGAGATGGAGACGCTTAACCAAGCGCCTCACAGGCAGCTTGGGTTGTATACCTCTCAGGGAGCTGAGAATTTAAGTCAAATGCACACTGATCCATTAATCGCGGTAATAATGCAGCGCCTTGAGCATGTTTTAGGGTGTGAAATCTGCGCATTATAAATATGCACATTATTAAAGACAATGAGCAATTATCATAACTGCACATGTGAACTGGGGGCACGGGTGGCCCAGTCGTCTATGGCGCAGCAATTCGCTGTGCAGAGTTGCGTCCCTTTGGAACGCCAGAAACCTATGATTGTGGGTTCGAATCACGGTTCGCCCCGATTATGTTTCTAGGTTTGTCAGCACCATACCCGTGCTCGTGGGTTTCACCAAAGTGGTAAATGTCTAAGACCTGCATCACTTCGGTCTTTCCTCCCACATTAAGCGGACACGCCGTGATATAACTCGTTTGCGCTTAGACGGAACCCAGTTACAAAAAATGGCCATGAGAGGGGCACGAATGATGGTAGACATGTGGAGGAAAACTTTAGATTTGACGCATCATTGACGATGCAATTCCCCATTTTGACTCAGGTGAACAATTGACACGCACTTGCATGTGTTTGTAACAGGTGCCACCAATGAGCCGAGACACGCTAACATTTTTGCGAACACCAGTTGTCATCATAATTTTATAGTCATGAATAGGTGTGTATCATATTGTCGGAGACGTACACTCGAGATTTGTGTGGAAATGTCTGACTATGGACATCGCTTTTAATCGCTTTTACCCCAAACAGTAATCTTCAGGGAGGCGGGGTTTCCGAGCTAACGAGGTTTAGCTATGCTGCAATTCGGTATGTTCAGTCCTGACTTTCAACTGGAAGTTCTGGCTAAGGGACGCCGAGACGACTTTGTAGTTCTTTGAACTTTCGTTGCTAACTTACACACGGGCAATACCTTGTTTGGTTACTTCACTGGCTGTACCGGACATGTGTCAAATTTTCAGCATTCATGCACAGAGTAGGTATTCTGTATTGTTTTAATATCCGATGCATCGAATCGTTACAGCAATCCACCATTCGTTTGGTCTGTACAGTGAGTGAGTATTGTTTTACGCCCTTTAACAACACTCTAGCAATATCACGGCGGGTGATACCAGAAATTGGTTTTACACATTGTACCCATGTAGGGAATCGAACCCGAGTCTTCGGCGTGGAGAGAGAACGCTTAAACCACTAGGCTACCCCACCGCCCTAATTTGTACAGACCCCCGTGACAGATGTAATAATGTTGTTTGATAATATTAACTAGCTCTGCATAGCATCGTTCGAGTGAGTGAGTGAGTGAGTTGGGTTTAACGCCAATTTTAACATTATTCCAGTTATATCACGGCGTGTCAGCTTAATGTGGGAGGAAATCCCGAAGTGATGCAGGTCTCAGACGTTTACCACTTCGGTGAAACCCACGAGCACGGGTATGGGCATCGTTCGATCTTGAGCTTTGGAATCGTTCTGTATAATAAAGGCATATTGTGGATTCATTGGCAGGATATAATCCCTTGTGCCAATCCTTGGCTTAAAATCTTACTATGAAGATCAGGTGGTTCTATGTGTGTTTTGCCCGATTGTGTATTGTCATGTTCCCGTGGATCGGGACGTTGCTCATGATATCAACCACTGGTTTCTCTTGCCTAGAAAAGACTCTTACAGGTTTTATTTTTTTCATTTTACTTTAATCCATCAATATATTTTTAAATACAGATACAAGTAATATTTGTTAATGATTTTGTTTTGAAATACTTTTTATATATCAACATAAACACGAACTTTTAAATGGTAGCAAGTTATTTACTGCTGAAATACGTAAGATATTAGAATGTGTTTTGCATAAAGAAGCGCGAAAAAAGATTTATAACGTTCGAGGTATCTAATTTATAAGTGGTATTCATTTTCCTCAAATATAAGGAACCCAATTAATATTGTGAAAGTAGAAAATATCATAATTTAATAATATAAACAGTTATTATAAAACGACAAGACCAGACGATTACTAGTCTCGATTATCCGCAGAAACAGATTTCACTGGTCTTATCAGGCAAAATTGCTGTGAAAATGACATGAACGGATCACTGAATCCGGTGACACCCGGTGTTCGCGAAAATGATAGAACGGTAAAAAAAACCAATTTTTTAAATCTTTGTGAACAGATACTTGTGTTCAGGGCATTGAGTGCATAATCCAAACATTAAAGCAGAAGACATGGCGGATTCGAGGAGATAGTTTTTTACTTGAAGATAATTAGGAAATGCTAAAAACATAAATGTCAAGCCAATACCGCAAATTTAACAAACATCTAATACTGTACAATCTTTCATTCCCAATATAGGCGCTGCTGCAGCCTTCTGAATTTCATGACGTCACACAGCCTTTGTGTTTGCCAACAGGCTATTTTTAGATAAGACGTGCATGAAACCAACACTTTTTCGATTGTAATGTGGTTCCAAAAAATAATATATTTTAAAGGCATACATGTAATACGATTAATATGTGTTTTGAAACGATTTATCTGTGATATTCACTCCATTTTTGCCACTGACTCTACACTGCTGTGATACTTAATAGCGCCTATGTAACAGGGGTTATCGTGGTTGTTATCTTTACTAGACAGACACGTGAGGTACACGGACACGTTGAGGACTTTGTGGTTATTTGTAACAGAACATGATTTCGATTGCAAATACTGTTCCTTTAATCTGTGAATGTCGCCACTTTGGATTTCATTCTTCTGTTACCGTACATATGATCTTGTGGCTAGGTTGGCAACTTTCCTCTTATAGTTCATAGTGCTTAACAGATCAAAATAACTTCTAGTCTGGCTAGACGTTGGGTTTGAAAGAAACCCCAGCACCGCTTCTATAGTTGCTATGTTCACGTTGTGACAAAAACGCCTTCGTATTTGAGAGTGTATATTGGTATTTAGAAGTTGGAAAAACACATGACAAGGAATAGGTTAAAAACTTCTTTATGTATATACATGACGTTTTATGGTATATATACTATAACTTCTAATAACTCCACCATGTACTCAAACTAATCTATTGTATAATACATGCTTAAACCCTTTTCATATAATCATATGAAATATCTATTTAAATGAGAATCCATTGTACGACCCCGACTATATCATAAGCATGTGTTTATGATTCACAATCAAAAAGTGATGTTGGTAATTTTTTTGCAAAATAGTGGGCGTATCCTGCCCAAAGGTAGTACCCGTCACAAACACATGCAAGGGCAAATAAGTCGTGCAACGGAAACAACTCGGAAACATGTACAGAGGACCAGAGGCCCGTCACTATTATGATAGCTTTGACTTTGATCAAGTTAGTGTAAGGAGAGAGAGAGAGAGAGAGAGAGAGAGAGAGAGAGAGAGAGAGAGAGAGAGAGAGAGAGAGAGAGAGAGAGAGAGAGAGAGAGAGAGCTGTGAGGTCCAAGATTCAATCAAGCAAGTGTGCTTGTGACCGAAAATCCTATGACTTAAATAACCTCACAGCTCAATTGTATAACGTTAATCTTTCCTCTGTTGTTATGAGTTTGACACAATGTGTTATGAGTTTGACACAATGGTGTCTGGTCAATGTCGATAAAATTTTAGAACGAGCAGTATGAGGTAAGCAACTAGTGTCAGCCTGACCTTATGAGAGATGATATTAATTACTGTTTAGCCCGTTGTTAACATATGTCTGCTGCCAAGGGAATAGGTTTTAACTTGTCAATATATTTGCATCAGGAGAAGGGGATGGGAAGATGGTAATCTCAGTATTGCCGAACAAAAGTTGATCTTAATTATGATTTGGAAGATCGTTGAACATGCGCCTGCTGGGGTGAGAATACTTATTAGTACAGGTTATACACAACCAAATGTTTTCCCACAGACTTCGATAGTAACGCTATATTTAAAAATAATAATAATTAAGCATTCAACAGCTATTACACTGTAAGTGTGTGCACAGTTTGACCTTAGAGCAGCAATAAAAACAAAAAAATTACTAGCTTAGCCAGCTCCTTTTCCGAGTACAGGAAGCTAACCACACCAACCCCAGTTCCGCACCAAATATCACCTACTAGAGAATATCTGTGTTCACATTCAACAAAAGTCATCATGTTGAAAAAAACAGTGCTAAATATAGAAAAAAATATGGTCAGTTTTAATTACTGGATGGATGTATATTTAAAAGACATCGAAATCTTAAACAATATCATCCAATCACAGCCTACCTACCGACCTGTAAATATAAGGATTTCCGTTAAAGATAATTTGTGAAAATAATAAAAAAAGTATCAAGAAATATATGCACTGTAATACTTTGATGCAAAACATAAGCGTAAGAGCGACACATGTTGACCACGTCTTTCACGAGACTGTAACACTGACAGACCATTTCCACGTTCCTGGTGCAAACCCTGAGAATAAATACAGACGAATTGTTTCTGATCATTTAGGCTCTTTATTCGTAAACTCGGCGTTCTTGCTAGCATTGGAATAATCATTGTTTGACTACATGCCTTGTGATCCACCAATGTGATCCATCCTTGTGAACAACACGAAGAAACTGACGAAAACTATCGACTCGACCCGTGCCTAGACTGAAAGTGACAGTCAAACGATATTCTGCAGGTATCTATACATTTCGACACATCCATATTATCACCTTTGAATGATCGGCAAACTGATCAATGATGATTGACACCTAATCGACAAAGGTACATTGGCACCTTCGGCAATCTCGCTCCTCACGTTGATCGTTTTGACCATTTTGACGTCCTGTATTAAAAGTAAATATCGCATCGCATCCGATGAGGATGTTATTTATGTCTATTTGTTTTTTAAACTACAAGAAAATGACTGCAGTGCAGTTTGTGAATGCATGCCCTCATGTCATCTCTCGTTTTGGTGAACTATTTTTTACCTCGATTCAGCTGATTGACGTCACGTGCGTTAAATGGCATTGTACAAATATAGGTACAAAATAATGAGAATAGACTTTCACTTTGTGCGAGTTCAATGGGGTATGAACTTTCATAGAGTGACGCCCAAACGGTATATTTATGTATCTATGTATCTGTGTCGTTCTGTGTCTAAAATAGCTACGCGATAAATCGCAAAGTAAAATGGAGAACGTGTGGTTTATTTCAGGATAAAACATTGTTGAAGTAATTTCTGGAGATTCGAACATGCGTCGTATATTGGAGAACGCTATGTTTGAGAGTGGAGTGTCCAGTGGGTTGTTCCCCCAAGATGTACCTTGGCAACGCACATAAACGCGATAGCTGAAGGATCGCGAAGGCTGCGCCCCTCGTGGTTTATTATCCCTGCAGTGTTTTATTGTTCGATAAAAACGCCCACTTTATTGTTCGATAAAAACGCCCACTCGTCTTTTATTTCTTAAATAATCAATCTCTCTCTCTCTCTCCCTCCCCCCCCTCTCTCTCTCTCTCTCTCTCTCTCTCTCTCTCTATATATATATATATATATTCTGTCACTCTGTCATTCACCTGATGAGGTAGAAGGCACCCTGTAAGATAAAAAAAGGTTGTTACATTCACAGGTGCATTCTTGTAATGCTGTGCAGGCTGTAGTCATCTATTCCAGTCACGACAGTTGTATTCTATAGCGCCATAGAAGTTAACCTACACACCAAGTTTCATGACACTCTTGTGGATGCTGTCTTCCCATCGTTCCGATCCCACGCCACGCTAAAGCATCACGTCTGGTTCACAATTCAAAGAATCCAGGCGCCGATGACGTCACTTTACATTGTCGAAAACTAAATCAAATGATCCTGTTCGTGGTATAAATAATTAATACCACATGGTTGTACCTAGCACCTGACCCTCGGGATACGCAAACCCACCATTCAGAGGACAACTAGTGGTTGCTGACTTGAGGCAAAGTACCATCCAGTGCATATTGTTAGGATACCATCGAGAGTCAGTTCGCCACACGCTGTCCAGTCAAGAATTGTTTCGTCGGTATATATACTCTTGGGACTGTAATTTAATAAGTAATATATTGATATTTCTCACTATTCATTTCCGAAGACATTAATGGCGTATTAATCCAAGGCGAAGACAGTCTGAATGCTTACACCACCAATGCTGTCTTTATATGACATAACAATGATTGCTGCTTAGTGCATTTCTTGACTGGTGAAACATAATTAAAATACATGTAAATTAAATTCAAATGATGGAGAGAATATAATAGTTTTGAGATCAGGGTAATCGGGGAAAAATACATGATGTGAAAAAAGAATTCTTTCCTTTTGATTTGATTTCAATTTATATAATCTAATTTTGAAATTAAAATGAAACTATGGAAAGACATCATTTCTGTCATTTGGTTTCAAAGATGTGCTCTTTCATGTTGTCAACGTGTTGTAACGTCACTCACTGTGCTTGTTAATCCAATACAACGCGCCATATTTCTTCATCGTTCACAGGGTAATTTATTCCGTTAGTCCCAGAGGCATTTCGCGTTTCAGCCATGTCACAAAGCTGACACGCGGCCAATTGGAGGACAGTGTTCTTGCTGCCTAATTACGTTAACACATCAACAAATAAAAGCGATAACTTGAGAGCAGATCAATTCAAAAGCATGTCTCTTACTGTCAGTGTAAACCAATACTTTACACACTCACGTTTTCATACATGCACTTATTGGAGTTTATGCAGTTGATACATTTGCTGTGCAAAGTAAAGCGTGCCCAAACCTATGATTGTAGGTTCGAAGCCCTGTTCGCCCTGATTGATTCTAGATTTGTCAGCACTATAACCGTGCTCGACTTTCACTCTAATGGTTTGCCTCACACTTCGAGCTGACATGGCGTGAAATAACATAAATACTGTTCACTCACTCACTCACTCAGTATTAGACACCATTTAAAGTGAGAAAAAGGCGTGATTAATTTCGTAGTGTAAGGTTATATGCAGTGAATGACGCTATGTTTATGTAACGGAACTATCATAGATACCCATCCCTGGGGGATGTTAAGAATTAGTTAGTTTGTTTGCTTGTTTGTTGTTTAACGCCGTACTCAGCAATATCCCAGCTATATGACAGCGGTCTGTAAATAATCGAATCTGGACCAGACGATCCAGTGATCAGCATGGATCCAAGCAATTGGCATAAAATGACATGACATCTGCGCGCCTGACCACCCAATCCCGTGACGAGCGGACGATTTGTCCACTAGGCTTCCCCACCGCCCCTGACACCAAAACTGTTTCACACATTATACCCTTGTCAGGAATCGAACTCGGATTTTCGGCGTGACGAGCGAACACTTTAACCACAGGGCTACCCGACCGCCCCAGAAAAATCAGTAAGTCTGGGTTATAATGATATAAATCAGTGTATAAATCATTTATATGTTATTTCAGTTGAAGTTCCGACGGTAGACGCAGCGTTACAATGATTAAAAGATGGTATGTGTATTATACCACTCATCTTCAACACAGGCACTTTGAAGGCTGAGAACAACAAATACAAAGTCCAGAACAGTATCTCAACAATACACCTCACATTGTTGTCCAGACGAATAATGCCACGGTAAGAAAGTAATTATTGACTTGCTATAGCTAAATTTAGCTTAAGTGTTGTAATTTCATGGGCTAAGCGTATGGGAACCTATTTGATGAAGGTTAGAAGCCTTTATTATAGGCGAAATACATCCTAAGAATACTGTAGCGTCGAATGTTCTATTTCTGTCATTTCTAAACTCTTGAAAGCTGTATACCAGCTCATTATGAACGTCATGTCGTCGCTGATCAAAACAATTCGCTACTTGTGACGTACACTGTTTAAAATTGTTGAAGTTTGATTTGCGTTTATTCTCGTAAATGAAAGGTGTGTTATTGTTATTTGAAGTGTGAGGAGCTTACACTCTTCAAAAAAAGAAAAGCACAGCTAGATTTTTAGTAAATTTATTGTACCTAATAAAGTTGATATACTAGTATTTGATTTAATATCATAGATACAAACATGAAATTTTAGTCACATGTTGTCGTTGTACAAAGGCATTGAAAACTGTTCATTGTCACGTCACATAAGGCCACAAGGTTGCGCTGAACTCTGTATCCCGTGTGACCGCCTCGGGCAGCAATCACGGCTCTGCATCTCCAAGCACTGACTGGGTAAGTGTACGAATTCTGTCCTGCGGAATTCTTCGCCATTCTGCTTGTAACGCATTGGCCAGTTGTGGGAGTGTCTGCGGCGTGTTCTTACGTTGACGTACACGTCAATCGAGTTCATCCCAGAAGTGTTCGACTGGGTTGAGATCTGGAGATCTCGACGACCAGGGCAAAACGTTGATGTTGGCATTATGAAGGTAGTCTACCGTGACACGAGCTGTGTGCGGTGGAGCTTTGCCCTGTTCAAACAGCTCCGTCTGGCTGTCAATGATTGAATGAAGGTGTGGTTGAAGAATTTGATTCATGTAGCGATTTAATGTCAAATTTCCCTGAACCACAACCAAGTCAGATCTCGTGGTGTAGGATATGGCCCCCCACATCATGACTCTAACGCCACTGAAAATGTCGAATTCACGTACACAATGAGGGTAAAACGATCATTTCGACGACGATAAACATGTTGTCTTCCATCTCGCCAGTGAAGAAGAAATCGTGAGTCATCGCTAAACCAGACTCGTCTTCAGTTCTCACACTCGTCTCCAGGCTGTAAGGTATGGTACCAGCGCAAGCGTCGCTGTCGATGGATCTGTTGCAAAACGGGAACGATAATTGGTCTTCTGGGTCCGATTTCAGCCTCGCGAAGATGATTCCTGACAATCTGGTCCGATATCCTCCTCAAACCAGGGATACGTCCTGCAATCACTGTGCGATGAGATAGGTGGAACAGTCGAATCGAACTGTGTGTATCCATCCCAAAGGCGGCAAATGGTGCTGTGGTGGACGTTGAAGTGGCGTGCAACAGAACACTGCGATTCCCCTCTTTGGATACTTACTATGGCGATGCTCCGATCGGCATCGCTGAGTCTCGGCATTTTCGAACTTGAAAAATGTTGACAAATGAGTAAATTATTGGCTTAAGCTTGCCTTTTTATAGCCACTACCACGAGTTACGAATGCCATAACTTGCACGTGCATTTTGCTCTACTGTTTTTGCACAAGTGTGAAAACAATGCCGTTTAAGACATTGCAAATCGACAATGGCTGCGTTTTGACGCACTATAACATATATCCAGTTTAAATACCGGATTTGTTGTGTATTGAGGTTCAATGAACAACATACTACCTGTGCGTTTCTTTTTTTGAAGAGTGTATAGACGCGTAGGAGTTTCTGAGTCTATAAAATGTTGTAATGTCGAGAGAAAACAGTTAAATTATTTGGACATGAGTAAAAGTTATTGTTAATTTGATCTTGCATTTGATCTTCAACTATTACGTTGTTTCTCCGCGGGGAATAAGCCTCATATCGATATATACAGCATGTCGTAAGAGATGCCTCAGATATACATTTAGTGGCGGTTTGTCAGTCGAATATTTGATTACCGTAGCTGTAATATTACTTAATATTACCTTACAAATCATTAACTGTTTTTACCGCAAAATTATAAATTTAAAACAGATACTTAGATGTTTGTTTTGGTTAAATTGCATCATAGGTGAGGTGAAATGGGGTTTAACGTCGCGTCAAAGATTATTGCACTTATATAGCGACGTGCATGTACGTGTGTGTGTGTGTGGCTGCTTGTACTAGTCGGGACTGATGCCGATTTATAGTGCTAGCTCACTGAGATACCATGCCGCAGTTTAACATGAACACCCCGCTCAGACACAGTATACTGACTCCGAGCCGACCAGTCCTTGTTTTAGCCTCTTAATGACGAACGCCAGACAGGGTAACAACAAGTACCATCTTTTAACGTCTTTTGGTATGACCCGGCCGGGGATCGAACCCCGGACCTTCCGCTCTCCGGGCGGACGCTCTACCACTAGACCACGGAGGCGGTCAAATTGTATCATAATATGTAATGGAATATACAACGTCAACGCCAGAGATCCGTCTCGATTATCTACCGAAACATATTCCATTGGGCGTGAAAGGCAAAATAGCAGTGAAAATAGTGAACGAGTTGATAATATGATTAATAATAATATAATAATGAGACACATATTTACTCACTTACTGAATAGGTATTTCGCTGCTATTGCACTGATCAGACGAAGGGAATGTACATTCTAATTTCTTGTAAACGTATCCATGACAAATTTAAATGTCTCACCTTGCTTTTAGTAGAGATTTCTTGTGATTATCGAAAATGTTCTTTTCTTCATTATTGTTGTCATGTATAGGTTTTGTCCATCAATGTCCATCAATGTCCATCAATGATCACGCCATTTTGTAAATAAAGCCACAAAATCATTTCCATATTCTATAAACACAATATATAACGTCAACGCCAGAGAATAACCTGTCTCGACAATCTGCCGAAACAGTTTCCATTGGGCGCAAAAAGGCAAAATGGCGGTGAAAATGAAATGAATGGATCACCGCAAATCAGCGAGTCCATTGAAAAATTCCAAACCATGAGCGAATGAAGTTTTATAGTTGTATATAGTTCAGTTTCTCCATTTAAAACAAATTATAAAATCTGTAATAAATATTCCCCAGATAAAAATAAAAAAATACCCATATTAGTGTTGTCGATTTGAACATACATAACTAAAATAATGATGCAAATCCCTTTTTTGAGTTGTACCATATGTTCCTAAGGTGAACAATTGATTTGCCGTTGCATGAGTTTGTGACGGGTGCTACCGGTGGGGCAGGACAGGCTCACCTTTTCGCGAAACCTGGTATCGTCACTATTTGGTTGTGATTCATAAACACATGCTCATGATATAGTCGGAATTGTACTCTGCATTTAGTAGAGATTTCTTGTGATTATGGAAAGGGTTTTGTCGTTTTTATTTATGTCCCACTGATCGATGTTATCAAACTGACAATGCATTAACTATCTGAGATTCTTTCATGCCATTGATGCTAACAAAGAGCAAAGTAGCAGTACTGATATTCAACAACGCCCATCCATGCCCTGACTTCTTTAAACAATACCAATGTCCCCCTTCCAGAACGGTAAGAGCTTTGCAAGTGTTGACCAGACACATTGAGCTACAACAACCGCGGCAAACATTAACGAAATACACAGGTAAACCGATGAAGTAGCTAACACAGACCCTCGTTTCTATGTGCAATGATGCTGTCATACTTTTTGATATAGTCGAGTAGCACTAGAATACGTCCCAGGGCGAGGATGGGATGAATATTTCATATGTGGGAGAGAGGAGGGTCCTTGTCTAGAGCTCGTGAGCTGCACGCAACATGCACGGTAGTGTGTAGGCGAGTGGGTTCAAAGAGGAGCCGATACAAACATAAAATCTCGCCCAATGAAGACCACCGCTCAGTCTGTGACGTGATTTGAGAACGACACCGCCGACAAACAAACCCTGGCGCTGGTGGCCTTTCCAATTCTGATACTGGAGGTAGACAGACGAAATTACTCATAGAAGTTTGAAGCCACATTGCCAGTCTAAAGGTGTCTCGAAGTTTTGGACAAGAAGATAAATTTTAACGGATTTCATAACGTGAAACGACGTTATCAACCCAAAGGCCGTAGAGAAGCATTGTAGTTAAAGGTAAGTTCGTATTTTTTTGTTATAGTTTTTTTTGTATGGTAATCAATCCTCGCCTTTAAGTAATTTCCTTGTTTTGACAGGACATCATACTGTGAACTCGTGGTGCTAGATTAGTATTGATCTAGCAAACATGCTTTGTGAAGAAACGATATTGCTTGATCCTGACGTAAGGGAAACACAGTTCCATCGGAGAGGACATTAACAAAACATTTAGACAATGTATGAGTATGATATATGGTTTTCAAACTAAGTGATCTGTTTCCTTGCAAGGACAGAAATGGGAGCTATGGTGTAATTACTGAGCACATATCGTGTAATACTTCAACTTCCGACTTAATGTAAAACAGTAGTATTTATGACATGATCCACGTAACTGATGTTTGAACCGCGTGCTGGTAGAGATTGTGGCCTCCGTCATCTGTGTTCGTGTTGGAATATAGCCATGGTAGGATGGTTAACAATGTATCAGCAATTAAAGCTTTTATCGAGAGGATGTTTGACAGAACCAACTGAACTATCACAAAGGTAGGAGGAAAACAATCGTTAATTAGATTGTCGTGGCATATGATGTATAGGGATTCCGTAAACTGAATATTGCTATTATCGCTTGTGCAGACTGGTATATCTAAATATGATTGGCTGGTTTGTTGTTTAACGCCGCACTCAGCAATATTACTGCTATGCGACGGCGGTCTCTAAATAATCTGGACCAGACAATCCACTGATTGATATTATGAGCATCGATCCACGCAATTGGGATCGAAGACATGCATCAACCAAATATGAACCCACTACATGTCATAACATTTTCGGAAGTAAAATGTGTTAACATGCATTTTTTCTTGTTGGGTTAGTTTCCCCTCTCGCTTGTCTAAGTTCGTATATTTAGTTATGGTACCCACTATCTGCCATACTATTTTTTAAAAAGAAAAGTGTCTTAAAATGATTCTTGTGTTCTTGTGGGGTTGTTAGATGTTTTTGCCCAAAATAACCTTGTCGCTGAGTTATTTGAAAGAAAGAGATCCCGGATGAAAACATTTTTCCAAGAATTGTAATTGTAGAAGTAATTACAATAGGGTCAGTTCAAAAGGAAAGCACTTCTCGTGCTTCTTGAAAATATGGAAATAAGATACATACAATATTCATCAAAACCAGAGTGGCCATCACTTAACGTAACTAAAACATGTAATGTGCTTTCTTTAAAAAAACGTTTGGCATTTCGACACGGAACCGTTTGCCAACAAACTAATGCCGATTAATTTAAACATCCGGGTTACTGAACAGATCACAGAGCTCGTACTGGTAACGATGACGCTTAAGATGCGCTTTGCCCTCTGATCATTGATGTATACATATGAATGAATGCAGAATGCCTTTTAACGTCCGGATGTTGAAGGTGTCGAGAAGATGGTTTCTGTGAATTTGATATGACGGGTCTTATTTGATTTTCTCGTGATAGCTAGGTGGCAGACAACCCAGTCGACCTGAGTTTGTTTGAAAACAAGTTGTGTTTTATCATTGACGATTTGTCATGTCGGCAAATTTTTTTCTAAAGATTCTAAAGATGTCTGCGTTACATGACACTATAAGTGAGTGAGTGGTTTGGGTTTTACATCGCTATTAGCAATATACAAGCAGTACCGCGAGAAATGGTCTTCACACACTGTACACATGTGGGGAATCGAACCTAGGACTTCGGCGTGACAAGCGAACACTTTAACCACTGGGCTACCCTGAACGTCCCTTATATGTGTGACTCGTAATGTGTATTATCTTTATCTAGATCAAGTGTGTATAAAGTTTCATAAAACAATTAAAAAAAATATGGCTGAAACATTTCCGTTGTGATATTGTACACCAACTCACTCACTCATTCAAATGTACAATAATACAGAATGTAACTGGTTCATCCAAACTTTTTAACTGGCATTGTTATTTGAAGATGGTGTTTCAACTAGACTTCTGGTTATTAGAGGACAGTGTTTAAACACGAATAACTGAGTACATGCTATATAATATCTTTCCCAAACTGTGCCGTTAACTGATATGGTATCAGTTGCGTTGTTCCTGACATTAATAAATACTATGGACATATTTCCTATAACGGAGCTATATCCCAAATCGTACTTATTATGAAAGTCTGTCTATCCATTGACATTAACATGCAAAAACCTTTCGGACATCCATACTCTATCGTATCCAAGACGCCGCCGGGTGATTCAGTGGATGACCTCTACAAACAGTAAGAAGTGTCAATGTTCACGCCATGACGGAGAGTAATAAAGGAAATAGCACTGGGATGAACGAATACGTGATCGAGTTTGGTTTAACGGCTTTAATAAAAACGACAAAACCTTTCCATTGTCAGAAGAAATCTTTGCTAAAAGCAGCGTCGATTGTGTTTATGAATCACTATCAAATGGTGATGATGCCAGGTGTTCGCGAAAAGGTGAGCCTATCCTGCCCCACCGGTGGCACCGTCACAAACACATGCAAAGGCAAGTCAATTGTTCATTTAAAACACGGCATCATTATTTCAGTTATGTCACAGTGTATCAGCTTAATGGGAAGAAAACCTGAGACGAATCCTAGACGTTTACGATGTACGATGGAACCTACGGACACGTGTATGGTGCTGAAAATTATAGAATTATAGCAACAACCAGGTTTTGAACCAATGCTCATTGGTGTTTGGCATGCCTGCCACCCCTGCCCCAAAATGTCAAGAGGATGGAGCATCATATGACCTTAAGGATTTAGAAGGTCAAATATCCGTTTCAGAGATCGAAATAAAATATATCGTCTGCATGGTTACTTTAACAGATCAACCCGATTGACTTTACGTTCACTATTTGAATCCCTTAAATGCTGCTTGACCACAGTGCTTAATCCATGCTGACTGCATTTGTTGTTTCGCTCTGGCACTTCAAGGGGTATCTCAACACAAGGGATGTTGCTTTTTTATTGCCGAAACATCAGTTTTGGAATGTGTATGTTCTTTTGTCAGTTACTGTTCCACAGCTACGGTCCAGGGAGACTGACTTGAGTAAACGTGTGACTCTTGTCATATGTTTGTTTGTTTGTTTGTTTGTTGTTTAACGCCGCACTCAGCAATATTCCAGCTATATGACGGCGGTCTGTAGATAATCGAGTCTTGACCAGAAAATCCAGTGTGTGCTGCAACGGTCAAATCATACAGACAGACTATTGACATTGTTAATAAACTATCAGGCAATGGGAGTTCAAGTCTCAAAAGCTAACAACAAAGGTGTTGACACAATATATCAATAAGGAATATTTCTTTGACCAAATGCATATATTTACTTAACCCAACTTACATTAAAATACTAGCTTCTGATTGGTTAAGGAACGGGCACTTATTTTCCATGTCGCCCGCACATGTAGCCCGTTCGTGTACCCGTTGAGAAATCAATCGCAATACATCCGAGGTAACATGCATATCTCGAATAAATATTGTTAAATTCATTCGTGACCAACTCGCGTTATTACGGGACAAGCCGAATAGCGACTCGTGCCCCGCTCATCGCCATTTTTTGCGATCGGGTTTCGTCTCAACGCAAACGGGCATACCAAAAACAATTGTCAACTCGTTGTTCACTTACATTTCCCAATATTATATATATTTCAGATGTAATTTAAAGCACACCGGGACATGCGGATTTATACAGCATGATGAAACACATTTAACTGTGTCTTTGGTATATTTTTAGATGCAAGACATATGTAGTAAAATCAAAAAAAAATTCTGAGGGATTCTTTGACGAAGAACTTGAAATCATACGCGCATTCTGATTTGTTTGTCGTATTTACATAACATTCATCGATAGGGGGACGAGTCTTCTTGCAGGTTACAGAAAGGGGCGAGTGTTGACGAATGCATTGAGTTAACATAAACCGAAGTGTATCCGAATGCATTGGATAAGGGGAAGTAACTCGTTTCGTTTGCGTCGTCTGCTACGAGTCTTGATAACTCGCTGATAAATTCGCTGTCAACCGATCCCTCGGGGCATATGGTGTGATGTACCCTGTGTGTGTGCCTATGTACACCCCTGACACACAGGGTACATCACACCCTGTACACCTCGAGATCTTTTGACAACTTATAGTGTCTTTTGTTTTCCCACTTTATCATTGCACAACACTGATGATAGGAAGTTACTTAAAACACGTTAACTGTTCCTGTCTAAACTACAGATTCAATGTCTGGAAGAACAGGCGCACACATCAGATAGGAAACAACTCGCGGATCCAGCGGACGGGATTGGGTGCAGCGGGTGGGATGGGGTGCAGGGGGTTCATGGGGATGCAGGGGATGCATCCTCCTTTTGTAAATATAAATTGTCAATGCAAGAGAATAACCAGCCTAGATTTTCTGTCCATTTGGCGTAAAGGTCAAAATACCTGTGGGCGTTCTATGAATGAACCATCGATAATCAGTGATGACACCGGGTGAAAAGGGTAAAGTTGTCCTCCGCTACCAGTAGCAGCCGCCTTTCATACAATTTGGACAGCAGAACTCCTTCCATGCGACGTCAGTCTGTAAAACAAACCAGACAATCCAGTGACACGATAGTACCATTAAACTAATTAGTTGAAACTAATACAAAGGACACTATTCATGGTGACGCAACTAAATAATTTGAATGGTTTCTGAACATTCATGACATCATGAGAATCGATCCACGCAATTGGGATACGATGACATGCATCAGCCAAGTCAGCGAGCCTGACCACCCGATCCCGTTTGTCGCCTTTTACGACAAGCATAGTCGCCTTTTACCATTATGTGATATCAAATGAATGCTTAAATTATGTTTGTTTTTGCTTAACGCCGCACTCAGCAATAATCCAGCTATATGACAGCTTAAATTAAGAATGACTGTTTGAGTGGACATTACGAGTAATCCCTACTCAACTTCAAACGTGTTTTATCTCAGAATACGAAAGAATACAGCTATTACTCCTAATGTTTAGGTTCTTAAACAATACATGACAGGAATGTATTCACAATTTACGGTATAAATAATAATGATATGGCATCTCTGCTAGTTTAGATGAAGGAATTATACAAGTTGAAATAATATAATCTTGAAAAAAATCTTTTCGTTTGATACAAAGAACTTCAAAGCCAATGACAAAACACCACCGTCTTCATTCTCAAGAAACTGGGCTCTCCTCCCACAGCATACAACGTAGTCATCGTTACTGAAATAGACAGATGTCGTTATAACCTCTCTAATGTTCTTAGGTTAGAAAAGGTCGGTGGAGTAATTAGAGAGAAGTACAACCACAGAATTGACGCCATTGCTTTGTGTGTGAAGGAAGGTGTTGGGTGGTAATCGCAGAGTGCCCAAGCCCCAAATCATTGTCTCAGGTCGTGTCGATTCTGGAAACTGCTAAGAGTATAGTTATACCAATATTAATAGCAGACATGAATGGATTTGTCCACTGGAGGCTATAAACGCCGTAGAGTCTACAATTTTACTCTGCATAAACAAAATGATGTCTTGTGGTTATTTCCATACACTGCTCCATCAAAAGAAAATCATTATCTTCAAATAATATGTAACTTGAAATAAGTAATGAAAGTTTTGATGAGCTATGCTGGACAGTGTTATCACGTATTCCAGACATTTATTTAACTTAACTCATTTACCCAATTGTCTTTTTGGAATTATTCTGACCTAAACTGGAGGAATCTTTCGACGTTTTTTGTGAAACCCATTTTGCTTTATGCCTACCGTGATTGTAAATGCAGTATTGATCAAATCAGAAGTATTAAATCACCTATTTCTATCATGTAACTGAAACATTCCTTTGCAATTATTGTAAATACGCATGCCCCATTGATAACAGCGATAATCCTTTCCATCATGAGCACGTGTTTATGAATCATTTACATATTTTTGAAACCGTTATTGTCGATGCCATCGTATTTCGAAGACATAGAAAAACTAATTTATCACGTAATGGGATAGATTTTCCGCATGCTAGTCTCTACACACATAACATTAATCACTGGATGATCTGGTCCAGAATCGATTATTTACAGACCACCGTCATAGAGCTTAATATTGCTGAGTGTGGCGTTAAACAATAAAAAAACAAAAATAAACTAATTTTGCTTGAGTTCAGTCACTAAAAAATACACACAATAAGACAAGTAATTATAATCATATCAATTTATTGATAACTGAAAATTGATACTAAGTATGATAATGAGGGCATTACAGTTTTACAGACTGATAGGGATATAACCAGATATTTCATCAAAACTTTGATCAGGAATTTTAAATTTCAATACATTTTAATTGAAATGAAAATAAAAAAATGAATAAAAAAGTAAAATTCTATTTTGCCTTTCCATAGCCAAACTAAACACCAGTATAATTAATATATTCAAAGAAAAGCGTTTCGAGTTTTGTTATTCTTAACATTTATAGCATAATAATAAGAATATGATCGTAGTAATTTTGTCTTTGACTATATAAAAGTTGAAGGGTTATAAGTTTTGGTCTCGAACATGGTTCTGTTGAAATTGGCTTTAACATCGCGTTCAAGACTGTTTAACTCACGTAGCGATGTAAAACTGCTTGTACCGGTGCAGACTAAAGCCACTTTTATGCAGTGATACTTCACTCTGACACATTATACCGATTCCGTGCCGACCAGTCCTTGTTTTGTCTCGTTAATGCCAAGCCCCAGGCAGGGAAACAGCGAGTACATTCCTTTAAAGTATTTTGGTATGACGCAGCAGGGGGATCGAACCACAAACCTTCCCCTCTCCTCTGTAACGGAAACTCCCGCAAAAACTTCACACTTTATTACTTATTATTTGAAAAATAGCCTATTCCGCAAAATTAATGTCAACCGTACACCTGCTTTAACTCAGGCAGTAATGTGATAGCCGTTAAAGCATAGGCATTATCAGTATGCCTGGTTAGGCTAAACGATATGAAACTATTACTCTCACCGTAAATACTGTCAAAAAATTGTAAAAATAACACTTCTTATTTTAAACCTTTTTACTTTGTGTTTGAAGTTGAATCTATTTCTTCAAGTAGCTTGTTATAGCCATTCTGAGCGACATTATCGACGCCTAGGCGCTAAAGTTTCCTTTAATAAAACTCTCAACATCGCTTTACATTGAGCTTTAATGGAGTACGCTTGTCCGCGCCCTTTACGGATATCTTGTCCTTAAATAAATCGATCTCTGACTCTGAAGCAACAATTTGTGACATAGAAACACAAATCTCAAGTCTTAGTAGAAATTCACATGACTCTTTCCTTCCAAGAACGTTTGATTTGAGAACTTCTCTGTCCACACGTGCCTTTGTACTCCCGCCTACGATTCCGTTCAAAGAATCGTTTGTCATGCCATTGTTGCACAATTCAAAGCTTTGGCGGTGCGTAGATCTAACAGTGGTGTTTAACGCTGATGTTAAACATCAACACTTAAAAGATGGCATGGGTTCTTTAGTTCCAAGGAGTTACCTTGCATGTTACATATTTCAATTTTTGCTTTATACGGCTGACTGGATACTTTTATGAAAAAAATATTTCAATTTAGTTTGTACTATAAGATCAAAGTCTATAGATTCTAATTTCCTCCTTGTTTGAGCAATTGCTAAATTTGACCTTTCCAAGTTAGAGAGAAATAGAGATATAGAAACAGGTATCTTGAAAACTAAAGTTGCCATGATCACTGTACCAACCTTTATATTGCTGAGGTACTATTTGGCTGCAGTATATACGATGCGACTGAAATGCTTTTTTGTTCTCGTGAAGGAAAGAGATGATAAGGACCCCCCCTCCCCCCCTTTGGCTTACAGGATCCTCATGATTTAAGAAATGAGCTAAACCTTTGGAAATTGTTATGAACGTTATCAGAGATGTCAATATGAATGAAAAATATACCTTGTTCTTTACAACACTAGCATGTTTTGGATCAATGTATTTTTTCTTAGTTGATAATGACCACAAACATTAAAAAATATCATCCATGTCACATGGGTGATTTAGTGAGATTTTCTGAAGTGTCACTCATTTTAGTCATTCTTATGTATTCGAGCAATTTAATTTGACCAAGAAGTGTAACTTAAGCTTCGGGTGTATGGACGATCTTATCTCGTTCAATAACTGCAAAATAACCAATTCCCATCCGTTCATTACCAACCTGAACTAGAAATAAAGGAGACCAGTGAGACCGCCTCGTCTGTTTCGTGTCTACATCTATGCATAAAGATTCAGAGTGACAAAACATTCTCCACAAGACAGTATGACAAGTGGGATAACTTCAACTTTCAAATAGTCCACTTTCCCTTCATGTCTAGTAAAACTCCAGCAGCCTTTGGTGTCTACATTTCACAACTTCTGAGTAACGAGCATGCTCTTCCAACGAAGGTTTCAAAGAGCGCCAGACTCTTGCTCAAAGTTGATCAAGGTTACTTATTCATGGCCTTCGCAAGCTTTCCAATCGTTTCATGATAGACACGTGGAAAACATCTCTAAATGTGACGCATCAGTGACAAAAATGATGTCCGATGCAATTCCCTATCGTACCCCCACGTCAGAATGATGAGATCTGATTGGTCCACGTGACCTTGATAAAATACTGTGTAACATAGTCCCGCGTTTGTTTCTCAGGTGAACAATTGACTTGCCTTTGCAAGAGACGAGTACCACCTGGTACCATCACTATTTGATAGTGCTACATAAACACATGCTTTGTGATACAGTCGGAATCGTACAAATAAACTCAGCTTGCTGTATAGACTTCTTATGACTCTAGAAATGTTTTTTTCGCTTTTAATTTGTAAGGAAAAAAGCATCTTTCCGTGAATTTTTAATATAAATAAATTGAACTGAGTCCTGAACCCCAGGTCTAGTTTTCCTTACAATAGCTGAATACAGTAACAAATTCCAGATTTACAGATCATAGATACCGACCGCAGCGTCTTTGAACATGTTGGGCTTTAACACTGCTTTGAACAGTATTCCTGTTATATCATGGAGTGTATCTTGATGTTTGAGGAAATTCCGAAGTAATGCAGGTCTTAGACGAGCACAGGTGTAGTGCTGACAAACCCCAAAAGATGATCGGGGCGAACCGGGATTCGAACCCAAGATCGTAGGTTTCTGGCTCATCTCGGCGAACTGTAGCGCCTTAGAAGACATTGATCAATCGGAAGGGGTGCTGATTGGGATTGTTCACTAGCCAATATATTAGCAAATATCGCCGTTGGCGCTTATTAGAGCGGAGCGCTTATTACGTCGACTACGGTATATTTAATGATTAAAAACGTAATCTACGTCACAAAACAATGTTTGGGTATGTAATTACACACTAAGCGACTCCTGAAACGGAGATCCCTGTCACAAACTAATGTCATAAATGCAGCAAAATGATAAAAGTCCGTATATAAAATCTCCCATTGTAAACTTAACAAAAGCAAACAGGGAAACACGCACATGAAAGAGAAATGTTATGTGATGTTAAAGTAACAAGCACATCAATACACTTTAATGTCCTTAGTGTAAACCATTATCAGAGATTGGCGATGGCTCATTAATTCTAATGGACACACACGTTAAACAAGGCACATGCGAATGAAAAGATCATAGGGGCAGCAACGAAACATCTGACCCGTTTACTTTATGTGCGGAATTGATCAGTTTGTATTTAATTATGAATGAGACATTGTGTAACACTTCACTCATAGTTCCTTGGTTTCAAGTGAATATAAATTTGATGGAGTCAGACTGACGCCTTGCTAAACGGCTTGCCCTCTCTACAAAGCATGAGTGTGGTTTGTAATTCTCGAAGAGATTGGGATATGATTTTTCAAAATGTGAGAAATTGCATTATTGTGAGACAACATTTCAGGGCATAGGGTGAGGTGGTTAGGGTGGCCTTGCGGTTCATGCCTTCGCTGAACTGAAGTCAATTCTCTAACGAAGCTTGATTAATGAGCTCTGATCCTCACACAGAAGACTGGACCTAACAGACATGACATTACCAACAATGTTGGAAGGTTTTTAACCCAATTTCTTGGAAGTCACTCTCTCGGCTATTCAAAAAGTGCTCAAGAGATGCTATCGTTCGAATATAAATGATGTCTGGTTGGAGGTTTCTTGGGCAGGACATGCTTCCCCTTTTCGGGAACACCTGGTGTCATCACTGATTTTCAGTGGTGCATTCATATAATTTCCACAGCTATTTGCCCTTTACGCCAAGTGGGGTCTGGTTTGGTAGAAAATAACGGCTGGTTATTCTCTTGCCTTGACAATTTAGATTCATTTTTGAGAACAGCTTAAAATCCTACGGCGTCAGACCAGGAGAATAAGATGGTGCTGTAAGAGTTCCAAGTCACACTCTTGGATTGCAGTCATGACAATGACTGATTTCTGCGCTGAAGAGTACACCTTTTCTCAGCTTCCCCTGCCTCGTGGTCTTACTGTCATCCCGTAATTGTCTCAAACGTGCAGCTGCGTTTGTTGTGTGGCCATTTGGAAGAAAATCCACCATGACACCCAGAATGCATCCCAGAACGCATCCCAGAACAGTATTTGACAGTCTTTGCCTTCTTTGGTGGTGAAGATGTCAAATGCTTCCACTGTTTTCGTTGTTGTTTGTCAGGAAGTGGTGAACCCAGGTTTCATCCATAGTTGCGAACCGGTACAAGAACCTTCCTGGATCAGCTTCAAACAGAGGTAAATTACCAAGGGACATGTTTTTCTTGGTACGTGTTTTGGAACCCAACGAGCTGATATTCTCTCCATTTCTGTGATAACAGAATGGATTCTCCCTTAGGAAATGCCTGCCGATCAAGCAATATGTCTTTCGGTTATCACCATATGGTTGATTCTCTGGAACATTTCTGTTTGTGACCCCTGCTCATTTTACTGATTTGTCGCAACAATTTGCCAAAATGACTCAAGTTTGATGGATATATAAAATATGTTATGCAATTCCTTATATGTGAGGCTCCGAACTCAACCGTATGTCAATTCTTAAAGTCCCCATTTTGTATGGTCACACAAATGGTTTTCATTCATGTCATTTGCTTATCCTAAGTAATTCTGGTGCTTGTATCAATGTAAAATAGTTTCAAAAGCTATATATATATCCTTTACTGCAGGGGTATCCCTGCTCTACGAAGCATGTTCAGATCTTAAAGAAAGCCATCGACCAATACACAGGGGCTGGAAGACCTTACGTCACACGTGATCTCAATACGCCTCAGTAGAATTCCGCTTTCTCTCACGACAACTAACTCAATTAATTGAATCTATTTGGCAAAAAATGACGTGGGTATAACACACAGTAGCTCTAAAATACCACAATAATGTCAGCCTAGATTGGGGATTAAACTTCGCTTGGAATTAGCGTTCTTTGGCCGACCTTCAGGCTTAAGGCCGTTAAGGATAAGATCGTTATAATGCGCATATCGCAAAGAAGCACGTGGAATGTGCTTACGTTAGAGAGGAATCGTAAGTGAAAATATGTGTTCCCTTGGGAAGTAATACCTGCACAACAAAGTTAAACCGAAGTCCATAATTGTAATGAAATTTCAAATTTCAAGGCAGCCTGTAAGTAATCAGCCTGTAATGACGTTAAAGTGTCCATGGTTACAGCGGACCTACTTTACCTGGTTGAATGGCGTAACTGTGCATGTAGGGATGTACATAGGAATCATAAATATTTGCATGCTTAACACGTAAATACATGCTTAACGGGACCCTCTTAAGGACGTTAGGGTGGTGGGATGATTGGGTGGCAGTATGACGGGGTGCATGGGTGATGGGTAGTCCTATGGTTAAAGGGGAAGTGTACACGCAAAAATCACTTTCTTTCTTTTTCTAAACAAAACGCAATTTTAGAATTAGTTAGTATCTGTGTTTGAAAATATACACTCATTTTTTTTCACAGTGAAAGTAGGAAGCTCACAATAGTACGAAAGTGATATGCCGTTATGAGACCTTCGTTTTACGAGCAAAATAGGCCTGAGTTATCCCCCTTAGATTATGACGTAATTGGTGCCAATTCAACTGGGTCCCTGTCTATTCTCAACGCAAAAGATATCAAGGACCAGTTTGCGGTAAAACAACTTGGTCTACGACACACTCCGGCGCAGTGGTGACTAAGCATAACACAATTCTGGCTGGCATCTGAGATGCTAGAATCACAAAACTGTACCTACACCACGTGAAGCGGCTCTAACAAAGCATGATGACGTCATAATATTTATCAATTGGCACCAATGACGTCATATTGCAAGGGGCATAAGCCATGGTGTTTTTGTTATGGAAATAGAACACTTGGTAAATGTGAAAAATATAAATCGTTTTAGTGCAAAAAATATGTTAATTAAATATGATGTTTTCATATTTTTGTCTATGACACTTCTATGTTAACACTTTTAATGTGGAAAAAGTACAAGAAAAAATGGTTCATTTCCGTGTGAACTTGCCCTTTAAGCGTAAGGCCCGGGTAATTGCCTACATGAGGTTAAGCCGATTTTTGGCGTCCCCCGCCGCCGTCACTTACTCACTCACCATAATAATACTTACACTCGTAGTCATTTTAGATAAATTTATCCAACACATTTTATATAATTATAGCATGTTAAAATCTCGTAGATATTCTAACCAGTATCTACTCGGTGTTAATATGAAGAACTATCGTAGTGATCACTAATCAGGTGAAGTTAAGCAACGTCCGTCTCGGAGAGTAGATGGATGGGTGACCACGTTCAACAGCTTGACTCCTGAGAGTTTCTAGGGCTCCTAGGGTCCGGCCCCAAACTGCTGCACATGTACCACATGTGGTTTCTCCTTTGGCAAGTGACTTTGTTCGAAATGTGCCTCTGTTCACCCAGCAGTGAGTGGTTGTTAACCTTCTAGCGCCTCACAGGCTCCCCAGGGAGCTGAAAATTAAAATCAAGTGCTCATTGATCCATTGACTTGGATAAAAATGTAAGCGCCATGAGCACACGAGCTGGTATGGAGTTTGGCGCCTTACAAACGGATTATTATTATTATTATTATTATTATTATTATTATTATTTAGCATGACGTAGATATTCCTCTCTACGCGATACACTCAAGTTCCGTGAACAGAAAGAGCATGTAAGTGTTGTAATATACAAGCCCTCCCCATATACTTATACTATGCACTGTTGCCTAGAAACAAATATGTCAATCCTGGTTAGAATAGTCTGTGGCCTTTACGTGCTTGAATAAAGATTGATTTATCTATTAATATAATAGCATGGATTTCGCAATAATTTGTCCTTTCGGTATCCATCAAAATAAGAAGTAGATACTAACCATACAATTTATCCGCATATACAATATATCTTCGCTTTTAATTACCGGTTAAATCAAAGCAACAAAACACAAATTTCCTGCAAATATGTCAAAAAGCAGCGTCGATTTTTACGATTCCAACACTAACATGAGAATGTGTTATAGGAATGCGCTCTGATACCATGTGTTCGCGAAAAGGTGGGCGTATTTTGACCCACCTGTTGCATCTGGACACAAACACACGTGAAGGCAAGTCAATTATTCACGGGAATTACGCAAAAGTGAATGTATCCATGAAACGGAGTGATTAACATTCGCGCTCATAATTCCATTATAATGACAATATATACGTGTACAATAAAATACACTTTGACATAATGACAAAAAGCACTTTCACTAAACGTATTCCGAGATGCTTTTAGTAGACACGCCGAGGACTTATACCAGCTTATTACGCCAAAACGTCCCCAATGCGCCTCATATGTTACTGGTCTCACTACATCAAGCAATCACATTAACGTAGGATAATAACTCCGGACATTACACAGACCTGTGGCAAGGTATCGTTGATTATTAAACTCACAGCATGAGAATAACAATGACAGGCAATAAACTTACATTATATATGTTCTCGTGTCCCGCGACACTTCCTCATAACGAGGCGTAGAGGGAGAGGGGTCTTATATTATTTACGCTCTCGTGCGTCGGCGTGACGTCGAAAAGGGAAATAACTATTTCGGTCTTTTTGACTCTACATGGAACAGTTGGTGGGTAACTACTATTTTATTCATTAGTAGCTTTTGATAAGTGTTGGTAGCATGCAGAGAATGGAGATAGCATCGAGTGATCAGTAGGTTTGATACGTGCGTGAATCTGACAGAGCTTTCTAAACTGGCAATATAAACCCCTATGTTTGACGGTGGCTAAAATGAAACAAATTCGATGGGGATGTATTTGATAGGGTTTTGTGGACCTTAAGTTTCCCGTGTTTCTGTTTTCAGTCAAATAACGTTTTGATAACGTTTGTATGTATTTTGTTTTCAAATCCAGTTTTCAAGAGGGTACTTTCTTTTGCCCGGTAGTGTATACAGTGTATAGCTTTTTGTTTGATACTATGCTCCTTACAACACTGATGGTTTTACATTTTGTTCAGTAGGTTATCTCCCATGATAACACCCTTTTTGAATGCTCGATTTGCACCTATTTTGATGCTAAGCCACTTACGCGGTTTGCGTTAAATTAAGAAAAATACTTCATCGATTTACTTCACTTCCCCAAAACGCCCTCCCATCTCCCACCCACCCCTGGCACTCTGCGAGGTTAACCCATCCCACTCACCCATCCAATATGATTGAAATATTGCTGGCAAATCTCTTTTAAATTTCTACATCGTCCGTTTCGGGTAGCTTAGTCCCGGGTTCGATTCTCTAAATGGGTAAAGTTTCTAGCACATTCTTGCTGCCTCCGGGTTGGTAGGGTAGCCAAGTGGTTTAAACTTTAGCTCATCACGCCAAAGGCCCGGGTTTGTCCCCAAATGGATACGTTGTGTGAAGCTCATTTATAGAGTCACCTGCCGTAATGTTGCTGGAATAATGCTAAGTGCGGCGTAAAACTATACTCACTCACTCACTCACTCACTCAAATGCTTTGAAATCTAGTTTCAGATCCATCATCATGGCGTATACGACGTTATTCCTCTTCGCCTGCGTTTGCATTGTATACGTCACAGAGGGAAGATCACTTGACCAATCAGAACGACGCTTGGTAGCGCGTGGCGCCAGGAAACCACGTGCACACTATGGGATTGGCGGGTATCTGTATGGGAAAAGGTCACAGGTCACGGAAGACGATCTACTACAAACAGTTTCAAGGTGATTGCAAGGTTTCTCAGAAGATAAAGCTTATATATACACAGCGGAAGTACTTTAATCCGAGTTTAATCTCCAATACCGTTCCCTGTAAAGAAGATCGGATTAACCGATTTCATCGATTCATTACATAGACCGAGATTATTAGTCGAATGTATTTCTGTATCGTAATTGTCAGACAGACGCGTGAAGATCCGGTGTAGAATAGGTCTTCAGCAACCCAATCTTGCCATAAAAAGCGACTATGCTTGTCGTAAGAGGCAACTAACGATACCGAGTGGTCAGGTTCTCTGACTTTTTTGATGCATGTCATCGTATCCCAATTGCATAGATCGATGCTCATCATGTCAATCACTGGATTGTCTGGTCCAAACCAGTTTAAGAACTAACTGAAATATGTATCAAATGTTAAATTATGTGATCCATGTGAATGTGTGCATAGTATCAGTGGTGGTTACATAGATCATTTCACAACGAGCGGCCGTGATATACAGTGAAACCTCGCTTATCCGGACGGTAGCTTTCGTACTGAAATCATTCGGATTGATACATTCGTGACCAACTCGTGTTATTCCGGGACGAGCCGAATTCTTCTTGCAGGTTACGGAAAGGGGCGAGTGGTGACGAATGGGATTGATACTGTTCGGATTTGCGAGTATTGAAACAGACGGGATCTAGACGGGATAGAATAGGTCCTCAGCAAGTTATGCTGGTTTGCAAGAGGCAACATAATGGATCGAGTGGTCAGGCTCGATGGACTTAGTTTATTGCTTGCCATCGAATCCCGACGGCGTGAATGAGTGAGTGAGTGAGTTTGGTTTAACGCCGCTTTTAACAGTATTCCAGTTATATAACGGCGTGTCAGTTTAATGTGGGAGGAAAGCCCGAAGTGATGCAATTCGGTGAAACCAACGAGCACGGGTATGGTGCTGAAAAACCTAGAAACATAATCGTGGCGAACCGGGGCGATTCGAACCCAGAATCATAGGTTTCTGGCGTGTCCAAGGGACGCAACGCTGCACAGCGAATCGCGGCGCCTTAGACGAATGGGCCACCCGTGCCACCACGGCGTGGATGAGCGTGCAAGGATTAAACCTCGTGGATCCAAATGGATCGGGTAGTCAGGCTTTGTTGATTGCGTATAATCGTTCCCCGCACGGATCGCTCTCCCAATATCAATCACTGGGTTCTCTGGTCTAGAATCGATTATTCACAGGTTGCCATCATTTAGCTGGAATATTTCTGACTTCGGTGTCAAACAACAAACAAACGTATATCGTCCGGTATATACAGGTTTCCTGATTCATATGGCCCGGAGGGGCGGTCGGGTAGCCTTGTGGTTAAAGCGTTCGCTCGTCACGGCGAAGACCCAGGTTCGATTCCCGACATGGTTACAATGTGTGAAGCCCATTTCTGGTGTCCCCCGCCGTGATATTGCTGGAATATTGCTAAAAGCGGCGTAAAACCATTCTCAGTCAGTCAGTCATATGGCCCGGACTAACGAAGGTTTAGTCAACTGTAATATTTCTGTCTGTGACTTAATAAAACACCCCCATTCAATCAAATTTGCATCAAATTTGCATAATTTAATGTAATCAAGTCTGCTTCCACCACAGGCAATACATGACACTACAGGAGGCGGCAAACATCATGCAGAAGGACCACGCCTTTGCCATGCTGGTTGCCAAAAAGATGGATACTGACGGTAAATATCCTTACACAATATCAACAATATCTTGTGGTCTCAACACATATGATTTAAAAGAAGGTTTATTATCGTTGAGCGCATTAAATTGATGTTTGAAATGAAAGCCAGCAAGTCAAAGCTTACATGGAGACGTTGCATCCATCACTGGCCTTGAAATATAGGCTTTCCTTGATGTTAAAAACTAAAGTGGCTCTTACAAGTCAGCAAAACATATATATTAAAAGAAGTTTGCGAGTGATACCGACAGTCTCCGTGGTCAGAGAGTCTGCCCGGAGAGAGAAAGGTTCGACACCCGGCCGCGTCATACCAAAAACACGTTAGATGTTACGGTGCCTGGCTCTTGGTATTAAGGGGATAAAACAAGGGTTGGTCGGCTCGAGACAGTATACTTTGTCCGAGTACGGGATTCATGTCAAACTGAGGCATGGCATCTTATAAATATAGCTTGATAAAACCGGCATTAGTCTTGACTAGTACGAGCACGCACACACACACACACGCACACGCACGCACGCACGCACGCACGCAACTCTCTCTTTGCGTGTCTCTGTCTCTGTGTGTGTCTGTCTCTCCCTTTCTCTATGTGTGTGTCTCTCTCCCTCCCTCTCTCTCTGTGTCTCTCTCTGTCTGTCTCTCTCTCCCCCTCTCTCTCTCTACTGCGTTCCCTATTCCCTGTTTGCAAACGACGCTAGTGCCTTCACAACCATTAAAACATCCTGACTGAACATATCTTCCAAAAGAAGGCGTTATGAGTATAAAACACCGTGACGCTAAAATGTGATAAATATAGTCTAATTTTGGGAATGAGCAGCGCTTGGAATGAACGCTCGATAGTTACCGTTAAACATTGCCTATTTATTATTCTGCAGTCACAGATCAAATGACTGTGTACTCTAGGCAGAGGCACTGTATTCCAGACAATCCCTTTTTGCTCTGGAAATGAAAGTCGCTGACTTCCTTTTTGTCTAAGTGTAACGATAGCATATCAAGTCCAGACACAAACAATAACATTTACACGCTCCTGTAACAGATCGTTATGGAGCGCAAGCACATCTTATTTAGTCTCACTTGGTGTAAAACGTTTTTCGAAAACAGCACATAAAGGTTGACCTGGGTTCGGTACATCTCCCCTACCATTCCTTGGCAAACAATACCGTCCATTGCCACACAAATGTCAAAACAATTAAATTGGACATCATTTGTGAAAAATGATAACCGGCAGTTTGATCCATCCCACATCTTGCTATTTGGCTGTTGGGAGTAACTTTTAGGCGTCAAACATCCAAACACATTGTTCTGAAAATGGGCGATTAAAATCAAATAGAGACATGTGTTCATGTTTATTTGAAATGAATTCAGTGATCAATCGTTTAATATTTTGGGGGTAGGGTAAGAGAGATGGGGTGGTGGTGTGCGCAAGACATATATTTCGTCAGTCAGAGGTTTTGTTTTCAACATACATTTTTCTCAAATATATGACTAAGATCATATTCGCTTGATTTGAACCCACACTCAAATTGTACGCTATAATAATTGACATAAAGGTCTATGTCGATACCCTTGCATACACAGCAGCTGATGCAAGTATAACACTGAAATCAATAATGTGTGCTTAGATCCAAGCCAATTTGGGATGAAATCATTATAATGGATTTGATTACAAGAAACGAGCATGGAAGCTTTATGAAAAACTATTTTCATATTAGGACCAAGAATTATGCTCCTTGTTCTCAACTGCAATCTACGCGAAAACATATGTTTAGTTGCTAATGGATTTGTGCCCAAGGTTAATAGTCATCCCTTGTGAAATGAAGTACGCTCTTTTCTTAAGACGTGAATAATGCTGAATGGGTATCAGGTTTCCAAATGAAAATGAGACACAATCTTGTGATTCTAGATGTACTTAATTAAACTAGATGTTGATAAATAAGTTTCTTATGATCTCAAAGTCGGTACCTAAAAAGATTGAAATGAAGACAGCTGATCTAAATTAAAGCGTTTTTTCTCAGCTAACTGATCTTTTCTGTCATGTGACCTTATGTTGAGAGATAATACAAGGCAATGATAATGGAGTAATTAAATTCAATTGATGAAAGAAGTAAAATCCTTTACCAGGTGTGTATTGATTTATGTAGAAGGCAATTAAATCCAAGCTGACACTGCCATGATATCAACATGCAGACAACAACAAGTTCTGAAGTTCATTGTGACAACATTTGTCGAAGCGTCTAAATATAACACTGTGACCTTTCGTCTATAACATTTATAATAAATCATACATATTGCCTTTATACAGTATACAAGACATATTCATAGGTAAGAAATGTTAAAACGCAGAATGATATTTGCACCAGGATATGCCATGCGTGTACACAATAGATAAAATTCCACTAATGAGCAATAAAGAAGTTTTTGAAAATGTTACTTTGCCATGAAATAGGAACATTAGAGTATATTTAATCTTAGGTTTGAAGTGACACCATAAAAGGGACGATTAATTAACTCAACTGAATACGTGTGTTTTTTTTTTATTGTAGGTGATGGCTTCGTGCAAGTAACGGATCTACTTTAATGACGTCATGAGTAACTGACGTCAGAGCCTGATGACGTCATGAATCAAGGACCCCCTGCGTGCCTTTTATTGCCCTTATGTGTTTGTCATATCTAAGTGCTATGTACTGGCCATGTGATGAGAACAATATCAACTGATACACTGCACTGCTCCTAAATAAGAAAGAACATTTTGTCCGACAAATGATCACGCAGATCATTTCAATGTGAAAATTTCAAAGGCACAGCGGAAAATATTTGGACTGGACGCATCTGCCAGAACGTAACCCACGCAGTGGTAATAAAATTCACTTCGCTCGGAATTCCGTTGTCTCCAGGCTAATCTTTATAACAGGTAAATCAAGGCCTACAACTATGTACATAAACAGAAGCCTCATTCTTAAGGGTCAAATGCAATATTCTTTTTATTCTACAATAATGTTACTTCAAAGTGTATTTGAAATTCGGGCATTTAGAAACACTTGGAAATATTACAGAAAATGATGCTACATATACTTCTAATACTTCTATCTGTAGCATTTGAGAAAGGTATGTTTAAAACATTTATTTTTTTTCTTTTAAGAACCAAAATAAAACATTTATTTGAAATATTATTATCAATTGTCATCACTTTATTGCAATGACTGAAGTAGCAATATGTACTAGTATACGCATTTGGATGAATCATAGAACGACAAAGGATGTGGTCATTGGTGGTTGGTACCTTCTTGCCTTCTCTGGGTAACACATGATGTCGTCTCAATCAGGGATTGACATGAACAAATATTTCTCGAGTAAGACGACGACGAAGAAGAAAATGAAGACGTTTATTCTTTTGAATCACATATTTGTTTGTTGGTTTGTTGTTTAACGCCGCACACAGCAATATTCCAGCTATGTGGCAGCGATCTGTAAATAATCGAGTCTGGACCAGTGATTGACATCATGCGCATCGATCTACGCAATAGGGATACGATGACATGCATCAGCCAAGTACGAGAGCCTGACCACCCGATCACGTTAGTCGCCTTAGACAAGCATGCTCTTGAATCACATAGTCAACATACAGCTCTTGTATAGTCATTTACAAAATACATGAATAAACAGTACAGAATAAATATTATATAAATACTTACACAAATCTGCCTAGATATATGCAGCTATTTGTATCATTAATGGATGGAAATTACATTCCATAAGAAAGATATTTTTTTCTTGAGTTGGGTGTTTACAGAAATATTATGAGGGTTCTTAAGTACGAAAGACTTGGACACTCGATCTTAAGAAGGATGACTTCAAGTTTCCAATTTTCAACTTTCCATTTATGTGTACCAATTTTCATCCAGAGGTCTACGTTTCGCTACGAATATTTAAAAAAGCAATATGTGATTTTTTCTCACAAAGGTTTACAACATTCAACGCCTCAGGAAAAGTTTCAAAAAGGTCTTATAGTGGACATGTGGAGGACATTTTCTTAAAGCATCAGTAACAAAAAGGTTGGGATGTTATCGACAACAATACATTGTCCCCGAAAATACTTGAAAACAAAAATTATGCTTCAGACTGTTGAAAAATATGAATTTGTCTGCCACAAAAATTACATTGTTGCACCATGATCCTTGCACAGTCAGGCTGGTTAGGCTCATCATCAGCTCAGGGCATTTAGTCAGAGCAGTGAATCTACTTCAAGCTATACTACTCGTCACCTACAATAGTTCTACTTCATGTATGAAGCATACATACTCTTCGTGATATATGTAAAAGCGACCCTAACCAAAAGAAACTCAGCAGAGTCAGTTGTACGGTTCCCACTATATGTGTCGAATGAGATGAAAAGGCGAGCGTATCCTGCCCCACCGCTGACACCCGTCACAAACACATGCAAACACGGGAAATATAATTATAGTATAAGTTAAAATATTCAATTGCATCGGACATCAGTTTGGTCACTGATACTTAGAAATGTCCTTCACATGTCAACTTTTGAAAACTTAACTATGACACTGGATGCCGAAACACTGCTCAAGCAACTTTCGAGCAAGAGCAAGTGAATCATAGATCATCAAGGGAAAGCTGACTATTGGAAAGCTGGATTAATCCTGTTGTTATACAGTTTCGTTGGTAGTATTTTTATGCGTTAAATCTAAACATGAAACGGATGACCGGCTTCACAGGTATCTTTTATTTCTAGTTCATGTGAGTGAGTGAGTGAGTGAGTGAGTTGGGTTTAACGCTGCTTTTAACAGTATTCCAGTTATATCGCGGCGTGTCAACTTAATGTGGGAGGAAAGCCCTAAGTGATGCAGGTCTCAGACGTTTACCACTTCGGTGAAACCCACGAGCACGGGTATGGTGCTGACGAACCTAGAAACATAATCGGGGCGAACCAGGATTCGAACCCACAATCATAGGTTTCTGGCGCGCCCAAGGGACGCAACTCTGCACAGCGAATCGCGGCGCCTTAGACCACTGGGCCACCCGTGACCCCTCTAGTTCATGTGAGTTAAGCAGTTGAAGAGAACTTGCTTTTTGACCGTTATTGAATTATGTCAGATTATTGAAATTCCTGAAGTTAAACGTCTTGACCAAATTCCGTTGTTTTGATTTTGCCAATCCGAGCAGAAATTCCGATTTGTTGGCATAAAGAAACAGATCACTAAGGAGGGGACGCAATTGGTGTCCGAAGCTACTTCTTGTCGAAATGTCTAATCCCCAAATTTCACAAATAGGTTATCAATGAGGAAGTCCTACATTTCACATATTTTTTTCTCTAAGTAAACTTCATATAACATGTGCTTTCATTTTTGAGGTTTTGCCGCTGTCAAAATTAAGTTCTTCAAATGCTATCTTCAGATGACGGTGACTTTACCAAAGCAGCTGGTAAATGCATCTTTTCTCAAGGAAGTTCAGAGTTTGTCATCGTAGTCTGAAAATGATTGACATTGTACATTTTGATAAATAGATCAATATAAAATGGTTTAAGAGACCATTAGCATCAAGCGGCCTATGGCAACTATTGGCAAACGAAATGCTATGGAAAAAAGGTACTATCTTCATTCTTAAAAAAAAAAATTCAAAAGATAAGTTAAGATTTGCAAATCAAATTCTGGCAAGATGACAAACAGATTGATACTTGAAACTTCCAATTCTCAATTTTATAACATTACAATATTTTAAGTTTCTTTCCGTCAATATAAAATCGACCAGCTCTGATGTTGTTACACGTCTTTTAACATTAAAAGACAGCAAGCTTATCTATCAAATGTTGTGTTATAAAACGAGTGAACCACTTTGCCACCAAATGGGAATCTAAAGTGGGAGAACCGCTATCAAATGAACACCTCTCCATGTTTTCTATGGTCCAATGAATACAGCATCGTTTGTATCGTTTTTATACAGAATAGGAATATCTACAGACTTTAAGTGAAACTTCTGCAATGACGAATATGAGACGTTGGAGCATCTCTTCTATGACTGTCATCCAGTTTATTTCAGTCATTTGATCAATCAATTTCAAACTTGGTATCAAGCATGTTACTGAATTACTTATTCAAAATTTATAAAACACTATGTGTGCATATCTGTCTGTATGTATGTACGTATAGTGAAACTACACTAATTATCAATCAACAAAAGAATATGATAAGACAAAATTCTTTCATTTAAAAAAAAATCGAACATGGTTGCGACAACGCATCATGTCCAAACAAATGGTCAGGTGTCGCTACATATCTACAAATATATAAATACAACAATCTTCTGCATATCTATATTTCCATCTCCAATCCACTGTCACATCTATCTGACTTTAATTCTTAAAGTCCCCCGCCGTAATATTGCTGGAATATTGCTAAAAACGGCGTAAAAGCATACTCACTCACTCACTCACTCACTCACTCACTCACTCACTTCTTGAAATGTCAAAGACAAGTTCAGATCACGGTGACTAACTACTTCCTTACACGAAGTTAAGGATTTGTCAACGTTAGAAACACATTTAGGTCCAGTCATCTGAGAGTGATAGTCAAAAAATGAACATATATGATATATTATGCCACCTAACATGGCCTATCTTTATCTCACAAGTAGTTGGAGGAACTTGAAGAAGATGGACGCGTTTATGGATAAGAACTTCTTTGTTGATAGTAACGACGTCTCAAGGATAACCACAACACACTGTGAGTAGTTTTCCAGCAATATTACTGCTTCACTTGTTGTACAATGTGGACACCAGAAATGCTTTTCACATATCGTCACCATGTGAGGATTCGAACCGGGTCTTCGGCGTGACGCGCGAACGCTTGAACCACTAGGCTACCTCATCGCTCCAGTATTAAATGATGGACTTCACACGTTTCATGATGACAGAGGTCATGGTAGACAGTGGTATGAGCAATGCGCATATATCTGCTTGGTGTGTGCACACTCCATGAGCCATGAAGTAAAAACATACACATGTTCCCAGGAAGGGACGGAGCCGCTATTCTAACACTAACCAAAACAAGTAAATGTGCTTCATATTCCGTTCAATAAAAAGAAAAGTATTTTGAAATTTAATAAAACACCTTCCATTTCACATTCATGAATACATATCCTCGACTTAAAAGGTCGCTATTCACAATTTGCTGGTGCTTGTTAATTCCGGTGCACAATCTGGATGTTTGCGTGTTTGTTGGGGGCTTGATACTCACACACCTGGTTTTTGAATGTGAACAGTACATAATTGTTGTTAAATGACTTATACTCGTATTTAACTGTACATAACGTTAACGCAATGCCACGACTTGATAAAAATCGCCGGTGTAGACAGCATCTGAGATTCAGAAGACAAAACTTGGACAGTATGGTTGGTTGGTTTGTTGTTTAACGCCGCACTCAGCAATATTCCAGCTATATGACGGCGGTCTGTAAATAATCGAGTCTGGACCAGACAATCCAGTGATTAATATCATGAGCATCGACCCACGCAATTGGGATACGATGACATGCATCAACCAAGTCAGCGAGCCTGACAAACCCGATCCCGTTAGTCGCCTTTTACGACAAGCATGGTCACCTTTTACGGCAAGCATTGGTTGCTGAAGACCTATTCTACCCCAGAATCTTCACAGATGAGTCCAGGTTTCATCTGACAGCTCTGATGGTCGTGCTAGGGGCAACTGATACCCTCAGGGTGCCGTTGTACAAAGCGATCCTTGAGTGAGTGAGTTGGGTTTAACGCCGCTTTTAACATTATTCCAGTTATATCAAGGCGTGTCAGCTTAATGTGGGAGGGAAGCCCGAAGTGATGCAGGTCTCAGACGTTTACCACTTCGGTGAAACCCACCAGCACGGGTATGGTGCTGCCAAACCTGAAAACATAATTGGGGCGAACCGGGGTTCGAACCCACAATCATAGGTTTCTGGCGTTCCCAAGGGACACCAACTCTGCACAGCGAATCGCGGCTCCTTAGACCACTAGGCCATCCGTGCCCCCTACTAAGGTTGAACTTAGTTACTAAGGTTAATCTAAAGGCAAATTTAGTACTGAGGTCGTTTTGTACAACGGCACCTAGGAGAACGTTTTCGCGACAACGCATGGAGAACACAACTCATCATGTTATTTAGAATGTAAATGTCGTACGCTATCGGGACGACACCATTCGAGATCATATGCACGTTCAACCCGTTGTGCATATGCAGGGACGTAACGTCACGTTGCAGCGGCATAATGCCTCCCAGTAACATACTTTTTGAGCCAGCACAACATTGATGTACTGTCAAACCGGAAGTTTCTCCAGGCCTTTCCCCCATAGAACATATCTGGGATGGGATGGGTTGACGCCTACGCCAGGCTCAGAATCAGCCGATAACGCTAAGTCAGTTGGGCCAATCTTTGGTTGTTTGTTTTCAATCATCAATGCGCCGCCACTGTCTCGCTTGTACCAATACAAATGGTAGTCACACCCGATATTGACATTGTTAATTGTTACATTGTCACACCACCCTTCTTTAAGACTAAACCTGGCCAGGCGCTGCAAGAGGAACGGGACAGACCCCCTCAAATCTCTAATAGGGACTCATACTCGGTATGCCTCGTCGTTTAAATGAATGTTTGGCAAATCGTGGCAATATTAGACACTACTGATCCAAAAGCGTCAGCATTGAAATTTCCCATCTTTCCCTATCGTCCTTTAAGATCGTTGGCGGTCATAACCTCTTCTGTCTTACTTCACTTCTGTCTGTAACGTATTCCCAATATGTTAATTATAATCCTACAACTATTACCAGAAACTAGTAATTCTGTCAAGTTTGGAAGTTTTAAGTTATTTCTGAGTATACCCAATAACCTGTGCCACCCGCCTAGTTGCTTCTATTCCCATCCCCGCCACTGTGTTCTCGCTGTTTATCATGATGCGCTCATCTATATATTTATATTTATTGATTGTCTATGTCGAACCGCACTGTCTGTGGTTAAATACTGACTATAAATATGATAGGAACTGTTTTTTTTATCAAATGTCTGTTGCTGGGAGGATGAAATAAAACAAACTCGACAACATATAAGGATTGTTAACTGAACTTGTTTTATTAACCTCAAGAGGTTTGTCACAATCGTAGACACAATCGTAGACATTTTTATTGCTGACAGTTGATACACAGTGATGAGTATATGTTTTCTAAAACCCTGGACGGAGAAATTGATTATTCATGATGTTTATTATACAGAATTTCTAATATAGAGAAACTCATAGTTATCCAATTCTCTGAAACATCTTGACGGAATGCAAATAAACAAAAGCCTTTCTGACCGGAAGGCATGGTACTCGCTACATACCCCAAGGGAGCTAAAAAATACTCACCACTAATGAGAAGAAACAATAAGCGCTACTAAAATATCTTATTTATACACTGATACTGACTACAGTTACAATGAGGAATAACAAGTAAAACAAGTCATATGAAAGCGGTGGTTATCCATTAATCGCATATACCACTAATTATCACTACAGTAAACTACGGTTATAACGAACCCAAATGGACCACTAAATTCAGTTCGTAATAACCGTAGTTCGTTATAAAAACATATAAACAGCATATATGCAACTAATGGCTGGGACTTAAAAAAAAGTTCGTTATATCGTTCAGTTCGTTATAAGCGTGTTCGTTATAAACGTAGTTTACTGTATTTTACTTTTTTTAGCACATGGGAACTGTTTCATCGGATACTCGAAACTGGTTATGATCTGGCGTTGACGTTATATATATATTTTGCAACAAAACCTGTTTCCAAAACCATTATATGAATTATAGTCTAGATTATCCACCGAAACAGATCCCATTTGGCGTCCAGGGCAAAACAGCTGTGAAAATAATATGAATGGACCGCTGAAAATCAGTGATGACACCAGGTGTTCGCAAAAAGGGTAAGCATGGCTTACCGGTAACACCCGCCATTCACACAATTTGCAAAAAAAAGCGACGGCGTCCTGTAAACAAACCAGACAATCAAGTGACTGATGAACCAGAAAATCAAGTTACACGATAATGCATTTACTGCTTTTGCTGAAACTTACAAAAACGATATGATAATGTTGAACTACATGCTGTGTACAAGAGTTTCTGCTGCTAATAAGTAATGAAAAACGTTTTAAGAAATATATTCGTTTTGCAACACAGCGTGGGGCAGTGTTACTGTCTCGGCTCAAACATTTTGTAGCTGCCTGAGCACAGATAAATGCTACTAAGCTCATGACGAAACTCGCGGGTTTCAGTCCACCAGAAGAAACATCGACCCAGTTGTTCAGGTAAATATAAACTGTCAGTGCAAGAGAATAACCAGTCCATACAATCCGCCGAAAGACATTCCATTTGGCGCATAGGACAAAATAGCTGTGAAAATGGACCACTGCCAATCAGTGATGCTACAAGGTTATCACATCCTGCTTTATCGGTAGCACCAGCAATGCACACAGTTTGCATAAATAGTAAACATTTATTGCTTGCGGCGAACATTAGGGCTCCTGCCATGCGACCAAAATGTCATCTCTACGAAAAGCAGAGCCTATGGTTGATTCCAACTATATAAGCACGTGTCTATGAACCACTATTAAACTGGTGTTCGCGAAAAGGCGAGCGCAGCCAAACTGACCGGCGCCACCACATGAAACAACGTGGAAGAGTTTGCTACAAGTTGTTGACACATAAGTGGGTTTCTGTGTACTTTGTAAACTTGTATCATGTGATACATGCATTCCTGATGACTTCTTACAGTGGTGTAGGACGCCACAAATAGATGCGTAGAGTTGCTTCCCTTAGATATAACAGTATCCGCTGCTCTTGCTCGTGTCCATTATAATCCTAAATCCATGTTTTTCCTTGTTCATGAGACATGGGTTGAGCTGTCAACTCAGGTATTAATGTCTCATGTGGAACAAAGATGACGACGACGACGACGACGATGATGATGATGATGATGATGATGATTGTGGTAGGTATTGCGTATTTCGTAGACGCAAAACACTTTCGAGAAAACCCCAACCATGGGTATATATAGTGCGGCCAAAAATCAAGCATCATAATCAGGATGTAACTGAGATTCATCAAACCCGCGTTCAACGGAACTTTGCATCACTGCACCCAACAAGGGCGACATGTTTCTTGGTTTTATTGCTCCGTCGCGTAACCATTCCCCTTGGTGCGTGGATGGAGTGTCTGTCAGGGAAGCTGAAGGTCGGTTGTTCGGTCCCAAGCCGTGTCATCCCCAAGACGTTAAAGGGGCGGTCGGGTAGCCTAGTGGATAGAGCTTTCTCTCGCCACGCCGAAGACCCGGGATCTATTCCCGACATGGGTACAATGTGTGAAGCCCATTTCTGGTTTCCCCCGCCGTGATATTGCTGGAATATTGCTAAAAGCGGCGTAAAACCATACTCACTCACTCACCCCAAACGTTAAAAGATGGAACTTGTTGTTACCCTGCCTGGCGCTTGGCAATAATGCGATAAAGAGACGGTTGTCCAGTTCGGAGTGTAATGTGTATGAGTGGGTATCAATGTTTATCTGCGGCATGGTATTTCACCCCACTTCACCTTTGAGAACTTGTTTGCTTTGAATGGTTATTTACCTTATGTGTAAAGAGAGTCTAACTGATAAATATCCCCATGGGACCAGGCCGTTGTCACTTTTTATGGGTTCTAATGGCACTCAGCCAACGTTGGAAGGCGTGCGAGATAGCAACTGTTTGATAATCTCTTGCCAGTTCAATTTAATGGCGCAGTCGTTGCGGCTAGCATTGGTGATGGTGATGACTCTCAGAAGTGACAAAGTTAATTTGTCCAATCCTATGTGATACGCTACACATGTATGCATGACGGCTAATTCAATAACGTTAACAGCGTGGTTTCCATTGGAATATCAAAGAGTTGTACATCAAAGATGTCTCTTGGGGAAGACGCCAATGTCAAGTTCTGACCACGCGTAACGTTCCGGTAGAGTGAGTAAGTGTAAAGCCGCTTTTGACAGTATTCCAGTTACACGACAGAGTGTCAGCGTAATGTTGGAGGAAAGCCCGAAGTGATGTAGGTCTCAGACGTTTACCACCTCGGTGAAACCCACGAGCACGGGTATGGTGCTGACAAAACTAATCGGGGCGAACCGGGTATTCGAACCCACACGCAGAGGTTTCTGGCGTGCCCAAGGGACGCAGCTTTGCTCAGCGAATTATTGCGCCTTAGACAACTAGGCCCCCCCCTGTGTCCCCCGTTCCGGTAAAGATAGAGCAGCTCGTGTTCTACAGGGGTGAGCGAGTGTCGTTGTCTTATGCCGTTTTAGACCGCCTCCGTGGTCTAGTGGTAGAGCGTCCGCCCGGAGAGTGGAAGGTCCGGGGTTCGATCCCCGAACGCGTCATACCAAAAGACGTTAAAAAATGGTACTTGTTGTTAACCTGTCTGGCGCTCGGCATTAAGGGGCTAAAACAAGGACTGGTCGGCTCGGAGTATATTGTGTCTGAGTGGCGTATTCATGTTAAACTGCGGCATGGTATCAGTGAGCTAGCACTATAAATCGTCATCAGTCCGGACTAGTACAAGCAGACACACACACGAGCATGCACGTCGCTATATGAGTGCAATAATCTTGGACGCGACGTTAAACCCCATATCACCTCACCTTATGCCGTTTTAAACAAAACTTCGTCAAAATCACCATACAGACTGGGCTTCTTTTGTATCCCCGAGGAAGATATTGACCAATAAACAAAACATACTTTTAAATAAATATAATGAACTCGGAATACTAGAGAAGACAATCTATTTTCGCATCGTATTACCAGACGGGGAGTGTTTCATGTCACTACATAACTGTTTTGGGTTAGTACATAACAATTTCACTTCACTTTCGGATTTCACTTTCTGCTCAGGTCACCGGTGTTATAGCTAACAGTTAGGACTGGTGTGTAGGAAAACACGTGACAACTGTAAAGATAGTGTAAGCCTCGTTTTAGGATTAATCAACGTTTGGAATGAACGTTCGATGACTACCTCTAAAATGCTGACATTTGCATTCCCGGCCAGTTTGATTCAAGTCTCCATATTGGTATCTGGTCACTGGCCTATAATGCATAAGAACCTCGCTATCCGTTAATAACTCTCATAATTACACAGGTCACAAGAAGGTGACACAGTCTGGTTCCAAAATACGGGAAATAGTAGAGGGTTAACTATTAGTGAAAAAATATTAATAATGAAAGCGACAAAATGATTTTCATATTTATAGTCCGTTGTCCGATTCCTGCTGAATCATAGCCATGTGTTTATGAATCACTATAAAATAGAGATGGCATCAAGTTTTCGCAAATAGGTGGGCGTATCCTGTCCCACCGGTGACAAACACATGCAAAGGTAAGTCAAGTGTTCACCTGAACACATGGGAATATATATATATATGGTAAAAGTCAAAATAGAGATTTGAGACCCGTGAAGATCAGGGGTAGAATAGGTCTTCAGCAACCCATGCTTGCCCTAAAAGGCGACTATGCTTATCGTAATTACGAGGCCATTATTTACAGACCGCCGTTGTATATCTGGAATATTGCTGAGTGCGGCGTTAAACAAGAACAAACAAAACAAACAAAGTTAGTCGTCTCTTACGACAAGTATAGTCGCATCTTACGACAAGCATAGTCGCCTCCTCCGACAAGCATGGGTTGCTGAAGACCTCCTCTGACCCGGATCTTCACGAGTATCAATGGTGTTTAAACTATTATATGCCCTGAAGTAGTAAAATGCCTTCGATCGGCAACCACAGGCACAAGGCGTCCTTCTTTGAAATATGGAATATGATCGTGACGGCTTCTATATTTCGCTCAACATTACATTATATTCAGTGTTCAAAACCACACTCAAACACATCGGCCACGGGACACCTATAGGCGCGTTTCTATATTGGTAATGTGTAGAGCTAAAATAATCATTTTACGTATGGTTCATCAAATTGCTTTCATGACTATGTTTGTTTGTTGTTTAACGCCGCACTCAGCAATATTACAACTAAAGGACGGCGGTCTGTAAATAATCGAGTCTGGACCAGACAATCCACTGATTGGCATCATGAGAATCGATCCACGCAATTGGGATACGATGACATGCATCAACCAAGTCAGCGAGCCTGACCACCCGATCACGTTAGTCGCCTCTTACGCAAAGTCGCTTTCCTAAGTAAAGGGATCTATGAGGTAAAATGGGCTTTTCATTTTGCTTTAAAGATTGGTCACTTGCATTTGCTTCAAACAAAATGGCGGCGCCTGGTCAAGATGATCTGATCAAGTTATTCAGACACCCAGTGGATTGTAGCAAAACACTCGCACGTGTTGATTAAAAACAAAAAAAAAAGATTTGGAAAATATCTGTCGACGCCCAGTGGACGGTACACATGCTTTGCAAATCCTGCAGTCGCCGAAATCTGCAGTCGCCATGTTGTTTACGAACAGGGTGTCGATTTCGTTGCGCGATTTTGATTGGACTGTGCATAGACTCGCTAGTCCAGCCAAAATATAACTCCTAAATTCCAGCCAAGTTCGGCAAGGGTGGATATTCTTGAGCAATTACAAGGTAGACACATTTTTTTATGGATAACAACTTCTTTAATACTGTAAAAAGCGACGTTTCGGTATAGATCCTTATACCGTTGTCAAGCAAGACTGAATGAGGGACATAGTGCAGAATATATATAGCAAGTGGAGGATTAACAGTAGAGGATTAACAGTAACAACAAGGGCATACATGAGTGGGATAACATAGGTAGGTGTGACAACAAAGGATAATGCTATCACAACACGATGGACAGAAAACACATAGCTAGAAGCCAATGGGGCATGAAGCCAATTACAGGTGATTATTGTTTGATGAGTTCATAGTAGGCGGATGGGATGAAATAGCCTTGATCTCTGTTGATTGATGGCTTGTGGCGGCGAATGTGGACTGCTTCTGTTAGTTTTCTTTTGGTGAAATCATGGAGGTTGTTGGCGAGGATTTGGACGTTGTCCCAGTTCATGATGTGATTGGGACATGTCCAAAAACTACATTTTGTCTCCAAAAGGGGGGAGGGAGACCCCCTGGGCCGCCCTTCTGGATCCGCCAGGGGCGTCTGCCCGGAGGGCGGAAGGTCGGTGGTTCATCTGTAAATACGTTAAAAGATAGTACTTGTCCTTACCCTGCCTGGAGCTAGACATTAAGGGGATAAAACAAGTAGTCAGCATAATGTGTCTGGGTGTGGTTATCGTGTCACTGGATTTTCTGGTTCATCCGTCACTTGACTGTCTGGTTTGTTTACAGGCTCACATGGCAGGAGTACTAATACTTACTTCTTTATGCAAATTGCATGAATGGCGGGTGCTTCCGGTGGGTACACGCTTATCCTTTTCGAAAACACCTGGTGTCATCACTGATTTTCAGTGGTCCATTCATATAATTTCCACCGCTATTTTGCCCTTTGCGCCAAATGGATTCTGTTTCGGCAGAAAATCTAGGCTAGTTATTCTCTTGCATTGACAATTTATATTTACATGTCGAACTGCGGCATGGCCTACCAGCAGCCACACACACACACACGCGCGCCTGCGTTTAACCCCATTTCACCTCAACTCACTTCACTTGATGGGTCAGAGAAACATCATTATCACGAGCCAATTCCGAAGAGCACGTAAAAGATTAAGACTACGCCCGTTCATGATGTTCTCAGCCTCAACGATGAACTGTGCACGTTCCACAAAACCATATGAGCTCTGAGACGATCGTAGCTCCCACACTTTAACACAGATTTACGACAATCGTAGCCCTAAGATCGCTTTGCTGAACAGGCTCCTGGTCTATTTTCTGAATGTCCCAACTCATGGGAATTCCGGGCAGGACCAAAGTTCAGTACCTCATGTTCACGGTAACATCTGGTTTGTTTATTCGTTGTTTGACGCCGCACTCTGCAATGTTCAAGCCATAATACGGCGGTCTGTAAATAATCGAGTCTGGATCCGACCATCAAGTGATTCACATAATGAGCATCGATCTACGCAGCTGAGATACGATGACATACATCAACCAATTCAGCGAATATGACAACTGATTCTGTTAGTCGTCTCTTACGACAAACGTGGGTTGCTGAAAAACAATTCTAACCCGGATCTTATCGTGTCCTAACGTCGTGGATCGTTGCTCATTCTGCCAACCCCTGGTTTGCATTACCTATACTCGATTATTTATAGGCAGCAATGATGTAAATGTTGTATTGCTGACTGCGACGTTACATAACGTTCATTCACTCACTCCGCTATCTGTTCGTCAAAGGGTTGACACTGACTGACAACTGGAAGGTATCATTACCAACCCATGAAATAATTAGTGAAATGCAGCGGAGGCCCGTTTTCCCGGTAACCTCACAATCCGAAAGTGTACTTTTCAATGTAAGGGACATACAACGTCCTACGGTACGGGAGAGCTGGGATAACCCAGTGGTTAAAGCGTTCGGTCGTCACGCTGAAGGCCCGGGTTCGATTTCCCACATGGGTACAATGTGTGAATCCCATTTCTGGCGTCCCCCGCCGTGATATTGCAGGAAAATTTCCAAAACAATGTTCACTCACTCCTACGGTACAGTCAAGGTGAGGTGAAGAGAGGTTTAACATCACCTTCAAGATTCATGTAGCGATGTGCGTGTGCGTGTGCGTGTGCGTGTGCGTGTCTACCAATGCCGATTGTATTGTGCCAGCCCACTGAGATACCATCCCGCAGCTTAACATGAATACTCCACTCAGACACAGTGTACTAACTCCGAACCGACTAGTCCTTGTTTTAGCCCCTTAATGCAGAGCGCTAGACAGGGAAACAACAAGTACCATCTTTCAACGTCTTTCGGTATGACGCGGCCGGGGATCGAACCCCGGACCTTCCGCTCTCCGGGCGGACGCTCTACCACTAGACCAGGGAGGCGGTCCTAATATATTTCGACTGATCAGTAGTTCGTGATAAGCGGGATACTACAATATACACTTTTGCCGAAGATGATGCTATCGGAGCCTCAATGAGACATTAGAGGTTGCAGCGTACACTGTACGTGATTTGTTTGACACATGCACACGTTATTTTACTCTCATGGTTCATTTACAGCTTTGGGTGCAGAATAATGTTGTTTGCTCGACAAGCAGAAGACCGGATTCAATTCCCAACATAGGTACAATAAGTCAAACCATTCTTGGCGATTGCTGAAACTTGTGTATGACAATACTCACTCAAAGAAATGTAATGTATACAAAGACGTTTATGTATATGCTAAGGACAATATTTAAGGGAAGCCCTGTCATTTGAGCTATAAGAATGTTTGTTTATTTGTTTGTTGTTTAACGCCGAATTCAGAAATATTCCAGCTATATGACGGCGGTCTGTAAATAATCGAGTCTGGACCAGACAATCCAGTGATTGACATCATGAGCATCGATCCACGCAATTGGGATACGATGACATGCATCAACCAAGTCAGCGAGCCTGACCACCCGATCCCGTTTGTCGCCTTTTACCACAAGCATAGTCGCCCTTACGGCAAGCATGGGTTCTACCCAAGATCTTCACGGGTCAGCTATAAGAATGAAATGGCCAGCTTTGTTGCACGAGACACAGTTACTGACAGCGGTTTAAACAGGATGACACATCCGGGTTACTTGCATGTGCCAATAAAGGTCACAAGCACTAAGTTCACTGATCGAGTACAGCAAAGGGAACTGTCTCCAAAAGTGAACATGACAGAAAATGAAAACAATGCGCGCAATTGGTATGAAACTGGACACAATAACAGAATGCAGTTACCGGACACTTTGGTAGATCTAAAAGTGTGCTATCCCGACTGATGGAAAGCTACCCTCAAACGGATGGGGTTAAGATTAGGATGGGTAGAAAGACTACTCCCAGGCAGGTATTGTCGCACAACTGCGTCACCAGAACTGAGGTACAACTTCAGGGCAGCCACAGGAATCCGACTTTCGACGTCAACGATATGAAACAAGTTGAAAACTTCGGTTTAAAACCAAGACGTCCTTTCAGAGAAATGCGTAGCAGACGTGCGCCTCGGATAACAATGGGCAAAGCCGCTGGGGATTGTTAACAGCGGCATTGGGCACATACCATGTTTCCTGAAAAATCGAGGTTCTGTTTACCCTTTACAGATGGTATACAACGTGTTTGAGGACGGCGTGGAGAGAGTTACTATCCGACAGCAGTCCAAGAGCATGATGGGTAGGTGTGACAGCATTATGGTCTAGATTGGCATCACTTAAAACAACAGGACGTTTATGACTGGTCAACGTTATGTGGACCACATTTTACGTTCAGTGGTCATCCCAGCTGCCAGTGTGAAGGTCAGAATGTTGAGTTCCAGGATGACAACGCACGTCACCACAGAGGTCGAGTTGCAGTCGACTGTCTAAGGCAGCAAGGTGTCAAAACATTGCCCTGGCAAGCCAGATCTCAAGACAGGTCACGGATTGAACACCTTTGGGTATTTTGGGGTCAAAGGGTTCGCAACCGACCAAAGCTTTCCCAAAATTTGAACATCCTGGGTATGTACATGAAGTATGGCGAAGGATACCACGGGAGACAATCCGGTGTTTGATTTCCAGTATAACGGGAAGATGTCGTATCCGCATTGATGCTCACTGGGCATGGGCCAGATATTGGCTTCATCATGAAGATTAATTTACACACTTCTACAACACAGGTCATTTCTGATTAAATTCTTTGGTTCTTAAATATTGTACCTGGTATATATAAAATGCATAGAAATTCCTTTTTGTATCGCATTTCCGATGTATCCCTCCTGCCTGTGTATATGTCGAATATTGCTACAATTTAGACTCATATATTCAACTAATCAATCGATATAGTTGTTGAACTCTGAATCCGATTGTAATGTGATAGAGGTGTTATAGGAACCCTATCCATTTCTCCAGCAATTCTACAGGTATAGTCACAGATGAGACCAGTGTCCAGGTGTTATAAAGACGAACGCTGTTTTCACGTTATTGTTTTACAAGAAAAACTCCTTTTTACGTATCTTATTTCAGTCGGTAATAGTGTCCAATTTTATGCAAGGATAAACAGCAGTACTAATGTTCTCATGACGGTCTGCAGCTTTTGATTTTGAAACAAGATAATTGTCAAAGTTACCATACACAACGCCAGTACGTTATAATGTTACATGTATTTTGTATACTGTTTCATCTGAATTGAAAAGCTTTTTCGCCTGACCTGATAGAAGTATTGGTTTGCAGACATTCATTCAATACACGTACTTTTGAACAGCTTACCTAAGCATATAAGGGTTATGAAATAATAAATAGTCTTTGTGCACTCTATTCTGATTTAGATTCTGAATTAGTTGTTCTACTAATGTTTCCTTTATCTGCCGTATCCTTCTGTAGTGAAATCTAGATTTCCATACCCATCCATATCTTCCCGTGCTTTTTCCATAGTTATCCGTATTTTCCCGTTCCTAAATCTATATTTACACACCTGTCCTTATCTTCCCATACCTAAATCTGTCTTGAAATACCTATCCTTATCATAACTTACGTAACTGCCTGTCACCATCGCCAGCTCCGTTTATAACAGCCCCTAAGATTTCACCATATGTCAGAGTTGGGTCTTTGTGTTGTTAAACTCCGTTCAAAATGGTCATTGTTTGTTTGTTTGTTATTTAACGCCGCACTCATCAATATTCCAGCTACATGTATATGACGGCGGTCTGTAAATAATCAAGTCTGGACCAGACAATCCAGTGACTGACATCATGAGCATCGATCCACGCAATTGTGATCGATGACATGCATCAACCAAGTCAGCGAGTCTGACGCCCCGATCCCGATCTTAATTTAAAGTTGCACTGTAACGCCTATAATTGCAACCACTTCCGTAGTTTAGTGGATAGAGCACCTGCACGGGGATCGGAAGGTCGGTGTTTCGGCCCCTGGCCGCGTCATATCAAAATAAAAGATAGTACTTGTTGTTACCCTGCCTTGCGCAAGAGAAAACAAGGACTATTCTGAGTCACACACACACACACACACACACTCACACACACACACACACACACACACACAGAGACACGTCGTTAAATACTTGATGCAATCTTGAAAGTGAAGTTAAACTTTAAGTACATTTAATAAATGAAGTTCTTATTTTGAGGTGTGTTAACTGAAGTTTGTGAACAACCATTATTTATAACCTGAATATAATCACCGAGAGCAGTGATACAGATCACAGCCGTTAAGCCAGCAAGGAGTATCGTTACAAAGGAACCAAAAAAAGAAAATAACAACAAAGATTAGAAATATGAGAGAAATACGACTTTAGTACTCAGATTAGGTTCTGTTGAAATGTCGAGCCTATACTTTCCTTTCTAAACTATAAACTGTTTAGATTAACGTATAAATGTATAATGTTTCTGTTCGCTGTCTTTTCGTTTTTTGTATGATTGTACAATTAATGTGTTACTAGGTATATAAAATATAAAACATCAACGTCAGAGAATAATCTGTCTCGATTATCCTACCAAACAGATTACATTCGGTGTAAAAGGCAAACTAGAGGTGAAAATGATATGAATGGATAACTAAAAAAATGTCAACCCGTATACCCTTTTTAACCGACACAGTAATGTTATAACCCTTAAAGAGTAGACATTGAAATAAACTAGATGGCAAAAGAAAGTATAGGTCGAGTTCCATGATCGATAAAAAAATAACAAGATGAGGTTTTGTTGTGAATTATAATATAATCTAGGGAGGGGTAACAAATGATTGATCAACCACAGTTTGAATGAAATTGTGCAATCACAGGTAATGTAAGCTCAAGGTAAACAATGGTGGGGTAGGAAATTTCATTTTCAAAAGTTGTCTGAATTGTCACCCAAAAAATGTCAGACACACTACAAGTTCATTGTCGACACAGTTGCCTTCAATAGCATGTATGACCTCCAGCTGCTTCAATGCATGCTGTGATACGCCGCCTCATTGATGACGTCAGTCTTCTGATGACGTGGACTGGAATCCGTTGCCACTCGTCCCTCAGGGCCTGCTGCAATTATTGTCTGTTGACGGGAGGCTGATGGCGTGCTCTAATCTGTCTCACAAGATGGTCCCACAGATGTTCTATAGGATTCATATCGGGTGAGTGGGCAGGCCAGGGCAAAACGTCAACGTTCTGCTGGGTTAGAAAGTTCCGAGTCAGTCTTGCAGTATGGGGCCTGGCATTGTCGTGTTGAAACAATGTCCCCTGCTGTTGGTTTTGTAAGAACGGAAGCACAACTGGCTGCAACACTTGGTCTCTGCATAGCGTTCAGGTTTCACTGTATAATCACCAAATCAGTCTTCTGACCTCCACAAATACCACCCCACACCATGACACCTCCCCCGCCGAAAGGATGAACCTCTCGAATACACGCAGGAGCCAAACGTTCCCCTCTGCGTCGATAAACTCGTTCTCTGCCGTCATTTCGAAACAAGTTGAACCGACTTTCATCAGTAAATAGCACTCGACGCCAATTTCTCACTTGCTAGCGTCGAACCTGCCTCGCCCATCGCAGTCTTAGGCGTCGATTTTGAGCAGTCAGTACCATTCCTCGAAAAGGACGATACGCTCGGATTCCAGCAGCACGAAATCGTCGTATTACTGTACGTTGGCTAATGGGATGTCCCAACGCTGTTGCTACCGTCGCCGTCGCCGTCGCCGTTACGAATCTGTTTCGCAGGTGAATGAGCCGTATCTGACCGTCTTCCAGTGGTGTTGTCACTCGGGGTCGTCCGGTTCTAGGCCCGTCCTGTGTCCTCCCTGTCTGCCTGTACCGTTGAATCACCCTGGCTACTGTCAATGGTGCACAACCAAACCATCGGACGTGTGTTGCCCCCATTTCGGCCATACCGATGGCTCTCTCTCTCTCCCCCTGCTCCTATGACAGTCGTGGCATTTCTTTTGTGTGCCTTCATCACGTGTGGTTATACCCTGCAGACGAACGCATTTATACAGCTAACACGCACGTGCAGTTTATGCCATAGGCGGGAAACCTGTTTCACCATTTATTTGTCACCGCACGAGCGCCGTCAAAGGTGGCCCGTTCGGGTGAGGTGTTTTTTGGTACCTGTTCCTGGGCAGTCATATTCCCAATCCCTACTTTCCACTAGTTATCGCTGTTTTAAAGAAAATTACAAATTGCCAACCTATACTTTCTTTTGCCGCTTAGTTTACATTGTCAGTGTGCCTGATGAGGCTCAAGAAAATGTTACTATCACCATCAAAGGACTTTAGAAATGAAACACGTCTTTCTTTTGGCCTTTTAACTTAGTGTTTGAGGTTGAATCTATTTCAAGTCGGCTTCATGCCTTGCCGCACTTTAACATGGTTATCCCAGACAGATTATATCAGTCCGAAAGACCAATCCTTGTTTTATCTCCTAAATGCCGACCACTTGACACGGTAACAACAAGTACTATTTATAGACGTCATTTGATAGGACACAGCTAGAGGATCAAACAACCGACCTTCCGCTCGACCACAGAGGCGGTTTCTTCCACTTTGAATATCGGAGGGCCATGGTACTTTATATAAAGCCTTGTTTGCAAATACGACGATTTAAATTTATTTGTTTTTATACCCTTACCTTGGAATCATTTCTTATTTCACAGTCCTGTATTGTTGAACGAAAGAATATGGAAAACTGTACACAATTTACTAACTGTGCCAGACATGAATTTATCCTGACATTGAAAACCAAAAGTACTTGAAAGCGACTTGAAGAGGTCCAAGTTACGTTGATTTGAAACACGACTTGGAGAGGTCCAACTTACATTAATTTGAAATATGATTTGGAGAGGTCCAAGTTACATTAATTTGAAATAAGACTTGGATATGCAAAAGTACATTTGAAAGGTCCAACCTGAATAGATTGGAACAATACCTGGAGAGATCAATCTTTCATGTCTTGGAACAAGACTGCAAACCGCCATTTTGCTTTTTAAGTTTAAAAAGTGTTCTTGGTTCCTCAGAGGATTATGTAAATCACTGTTAGAAATGAATGGAGTACAAAAGAGATTTGGCTGTATACATTTCATTTTATTTTTTCAAAAAGGAAAACAAAAGATTTTTATGAGAACTAACATATGGTATATATATATAAATATATTGATGACAATAGAATGTGATCATCTAAGGCATTGTTTTGCTGCAGATGCTATGTCATAACCTGAACACCTTTATAAGAGCAACAACTACCACCCTGCCACCACAAGTATGTTGGACAAATTGCTGACACGACAGTTTAGCTTTCCAGCTTTCGAAAAACGTTCACACATACTGTGGTGTGTTCTTACAGTTCATACCAGTAGGCGGAGTGAGGTATAATCACAGTTAGAAGAAACACTAGTATGTGTCATTGATACATACATACATTCAGTTTTAATCGATCTAAATTCAAACTAATGTTGCTGAAGCGGGCTCATTCATGCAGACATACAGTCAAGTGCTTCGTATGCGAAACAGCTAATCGTATAAGGCACATCTGGAACCGTCTACTTCATCCTTCTTAAGAACTCCGCTTCGTTTATGAAACCATCACCTTAAGAAAAAACGAGACATCATGTTGCATACATAAGTCTAAACATTGAATAACGCTCAGAACAATTGAAGACATTTGTGATTATATTATTTGTTTTCGTGTTTTTGTGTGTGTACATATGACATTTGCCTGGTGACTGATCCACATAAATCAACTCTAGACTCGAAGGAAAATATTATTTCTAATTTCCAAAAATATGATTAAGTTAATAAATGTCGGTTCGCCCAGATTATGTTTCTTGGTTTGTCAGCACTATACCCGTCCTCGTGTGGTTCACCAAAATAGTAAATGTCTGGTAAACTTCAGGCTTTCCCCCAACATTAAACTGACGCGACGGGATATATAACAGGAATAGTTTTCAAAGCGGCGTTAAACCAAACTCACTCATCCACTTATGTATGACGTACAACGTATGTTTTTTGTCAATTAACGATTGTAAAGTAAATTTCTGAAGTTCAATGTTAATTACACTTAACGTTTCACATTTACAAGTAAAATAGTTGTGGACTGCTTGAGCATTACTTGTTATAAATTGAAAACACAAACCGTTTTGGTCCACAAATTCCCTGACCAAGTAAGATGCTAGTTCTGGATCCTGTGTAAGTTGGAGTACCATTTCTCTAACAGGTATTGGAATTGATGCACTGGAAAGAGAGAGGGTAATATATTAGTGACATGCAGCCAACATGTCACATATGTTTGATGTTAATGATTTACTTCTGTGATTCCAGCAGATAATTAAGACACGTGAAAACACTTGATTCTAGCATGTATACACAGTTATGCATAACATGTACCTGCATGTCTTGACTATATTGCCCAAATTTCACAAAGTTATAAATAATATAAAATCCCAAACAGAGCTCACTTCCATTAATAAAGTTATATATACTCACAGGTCAAGCCAACAACCACTGCCATTTCTTACAAGGTGAGGCTTTAAAAATTGCAGCTTGTTAGTGTCCTTCTATCTCCCTGCCCTAGAGGTGCTTACCCCCTCTACCTTCCCTACGAAAGGGGCGGGGTAATTAAAGTTTCAAGTTGTTAGATCCTTCCCTAAAACAACCCTCTTCTATCTCCCTCCCCTTCAAGTTTTTAGCCCCTCTACCTTCCCTTCAAAAGGGGCGGGGTAATCAAAGTTTCAAGTTGTTAGATCCTTCTATTTTCCTTTCCTTAAACAACCCTCTTCTATCTCCCTCCCCTAGAGATTCTTACCCCCACTACCTTCCCTACAAAAGGGGCGGGGTAAATAACGTTTCAAGGCCGTGTGCGAAATACGCATCAGTCGGAAAGCGCACGTTAAATCTCCAAAGTAAGTAAGTAAGTAACATTTCAAGTTGTTAGACCCTTCCACTTTCCTTCCCTAAAACAACCCTCTTCTATCTCCCTCCCCTTCAAGTGCTTAGCCCCTCTACCTTCCCTTCAAAAGGGGCGGGGTAAATAACGTTTCAAGTTGCTAGACCCTTCCACTTTCCTTCCCTAAAACAACCCTCTTCTATCTCCCTCCCCTAGAGGTTCTTACCCCCACTACCTCCCCTACAAAAGGGGCGGGGTAATTAAAGTTTCAAGTTGTTAGATCCTTCCACTTTCCTTCCCTGAAACAACCCTCTTCTATTTCCCTCCCCTTCAGGTGCTTACCCCCACTACCTTCCCTACAAAAGGGGCGGGGTAAATAAAGTTTCAGCTTATTCGATCCCTTCCCCTTAAGCAACATCTTCTATATCCCCCTCCTCTATAAGGTGACATTACAAGAGAAAGTCCATTTGCTTACGTTTGGAATGGTGTTGGCACAATGTAAACACACAATGTTTCCAAACATCCCAATTCATCTGGTTACATTCGCAAGCATGTCTACTTTAGAATGAAGTTTTGAAATTTCAGCATGTTAGCCCTTCGATATATGTCCTATAGCAAAGCCTGGCGTTGAAGTTTCAGGTTGTTAACCCTTTCCACCTTCCCTCTACAACAAGGTGAGGTTTTCAAGTTTAAACTTGTTAGCAGCAAATGCTTCTTACCTTTGATCAGAAGGGGTGAGTAGCATAGCGGACAGCCAATCAGGTCGCTGCTTGAAGAGGTCATTAGCGATGTTCCCCCCTGACCTTTTGAACCCCCAGTTTTGCCTATATGCACTCCCTGATTTGAAGGCACCACATGCTCGTTGAACCCCCATCGTGATGACCAGTGCAAGACAGCCTAAAACTAGAGTTAACTGCATCGTCGGGTCTGAAACATAAGAACCGCCTGTAAAATATGTTACACTGCATTTCGCATAAGCTGGTGGAAAATGGGGTTTAATATGCAAAGGCTGGTCAAAGTGTTCCCCTGAATAAACACGGGAACATATCGTCCAATTAGAGAATTTCATCAGACATAGGTTGGGTCACTGATGCTTTAAAGTTGGAAATATGCACTCCACATAAAACCCTTTGAAAGATTTACTATAGCATTGGAATATTGCAACCCTGCAACGTTTCAGCAAGATTCGTATGACGCCCTTTGAAATTGTTGTAGAAAGCGTATGTTCAATTGGACCGAAAAGTAGACATGAAGCTGAATGAAGCCCCAAATACATGTTAAATTTCAGTAGTTCCAAATATTACATCTCATACTGATAGGTTATGAAGGCAGCGCCATAATTAACATCAGTATTTTCTCATTAACTAATGACAAAATAAGATTTGTTTAGCAAATAAAATGCAGGATGCAGAATGCTGTATTCAGTTTTCGGAGAGAGAGAGAGAGAGAGAAAGAGAGAGAGAGAGAGAGAGAGAGAGAGAGAGAGAGAGAGAGAGAGAGAGAGAGAGAGAGAGAGTGAGACACACACAGAGTCATACAGACATTCCACTATGCTATACTATGATTCATCCAATCACGCACACAGACACACAGACATAGAGACACACACAGAAACATACATTCAATTATGACGGTGCTACTATCCAATGATTCGTCCAATTACACACATACGGACACACAGGGAGACACCTGCATTTACACACACAGACAGACATTCCATTATACTATCTAATGATTCATCCAATTACATACAGACATACAGACAGACAAACACATTCACGTCACTGTCTGTTAACATGTACAATATATTGTAAAATATGTAGTTCATAATTTTGTCATTTGCTCCTTTTATATTAGAACAAACATCTGCTGGCACTTATGCTGTAATCAATATTAACATGTTTTAAAAGCGACCCGACCCAATAAGGTAATCAAATATTTAAAATGTATTAGCTTTCAGTGCACAAACGTTTAAAAGTTATATGAAATACAAACGTGAATACCCTGTAGTATACACCTCGTGCCACGCTGTTTAATCTCCATGACCACCTTTCAATACCCAATACAAGGATGAACCCAATTTATATTCGCTCCACTAAGCAAACAATGTTAAGTGATTGGTGTTATTCAAAAAGCCAGGAATCACTTATGCGAAGACTATAACGGGCCACGAGAGCAATCAACGATGCATCAATACATAAATCTTCATATTTCACACTTTGCCATTTGTAGTTTGCAGCAGCTTAACTGAATGAAAACAGCCATTATAAAATCTGCGATATTAAAAACAACATCAGAAATCCATTTTGGATGAGTATTAATTATTTTTTGAAAATTGTTGAAAATACCGTCGACAATGAGGTGATACGAGTAACTACTGAAGACCAAGAATATCAACGGATGTAGAGGTTGTAAAATTTGTTACGTTTTTAACGAACATTATTTTGGACAACAAAATGCTCAGTTTAATTGTACGGTCCAACACATTGTCAGTGAATGCCCATCTTTGGAACACACACAGCATCTTAAGCGACATGATGGAATGGCTCGATCCTTTTATTACTGTCTTTGCCATGCTTGTTTGTGGTTTGGACACAGAGGCCCATCCATGGTACGACCCACAATATGTAGAGGGTGTCATTGATAAATACTATTCTCTGGAATAGGCCCTTATACACCCTCAGACCTATCCAGATCAACACACACGACCTTGTCCATTTTGATAAAAACAATATATGCATTTATATCATTGAATTTTCTGCCCCTTTTGACACTAATGTGATTGACAAGATTCAGGCAAAAACATGGAAATGTGCAGACCTCGCTTTCGAAATGTCACGCATGCATCCCATGTACCAAGCTGGCAGACTCCGGGATCCTCATTGTCTTAGGTTTTGTACCTCCCAATCTGTTGACCGACACTGGGAGAGTACCCAGGTTTGCTGCTAGTAATACAGCCCTTCTGACAATCTGGGTAATGCAAAAGGCTGCTCTTTTGGGGAGTCTTCACATTCTCGAAAATGTTCTGGGTGGGTTCGATTAGCCTTCGTTTCATGGGAGAAGTCCCATTCGCTGTCTGGGCTGCGTGCAGAGGGGGCAAGTACCTAAAGCTGATGATGAGCCTGACTGCCAGGATCACCGAAAAAAAGTACGATAATCTGTACTTAACTAAAAAAGTGTTATCCTAAATATCACATGTGTTACATTTGACCACTTTCTAAAGTGGCATTGCATGTTCACAGTAGTCCAGCTATATGACGGGTGTCTGTATATATGCAGTCAAGACAGAGCTTGATAATGACTGTGAGTATCGATCCACGATCAATAATGGTGGCAATCATGGTGTTTATCTATCAACTTCCATAGTCCAAAAGGTTTTGCATAGCTATGATTAAAACTGTACAGCAATTCAGTTCTGCCTCCGATGTTTGACTGATGTAGGTATGTCCAATCATTATGTAAACTGGTTTATGTCATATTCCTGACATTTGCCTTCATTATCGATTGAAACCTATATGTACTTTCCATCTATCATTTTCTCTCGCGAACAAACTTCCTCATTTTGACGATCCTTTGACATCATGTCTTTCGTCAAATTGACACGACATGGACAGCTATCTCAGAGAAATTGTGAAAAAAGCTTTATTTATTACCGACGACGTTCATTGAAAGGCATGCACGGCCCCTTCCCTGCATATTAGCGCGCTAGTTTAGTAAAAATAATTATATCACAAAGATGTCCAATTGACGTGAGAAGGTCTGCTTAGCGTCACAAGCCGAGGACGATTACCACATCTGTGAACTTTCTGATGAACCAAGGATCATAATGCCAGAGAATTCTGATCATCGGATCCTGGAAAGCTAAGGGACACTACTCTACACATTGAATTGGTCCAATTATGTTCAAAAGCGATGCCCGCTTACCAAATGCTGTCCTTCGGGATATCACGTGAGGAGAGGTGAAATGGGGTTCAACGTCGCGTCCAAGATTATCGAAATTGCATATAGCGACGTGTAATGCTGGTTTTATAGTGCTCTTCCACTGAGATACTATGCCGCACTGTAAAAAGGACACTCCACACACATACTGACTCCGAGCCGACCAACTCTTGTCGTATGCCCTTAATGGCGATCGCCAGGCATCAGTTATGATGCGGCAAATGGATCGAACTACCGACTTTCCGCTCTCAGGGCAGGCGCCCTGTCCAGTAGACCACGGATCCGTTCTGGGGATATAATGAACTCTATCTACCTTAAATATTAAGGCAACATGAAGGCAACTACTATTAAAAATGAAGTCCATCTTCTAACACCACCAAAATATGCTAATTATATCATCTTTAAAAATTTCATGTTTAAAAAGATATTGCGAAAAAAACATTAATTATGACCTTGCTAGTTTTCAGCTGGCTCATATCTACACTTTAGGTGCCAGTTTGCACAAAAATTGGGAAATTGTAAATCCTTTCTGGAAAGATACCCTTATAGCCTGGAGTGACTTTATGCAATCATATGACTTTGAAGACTTAGAAAAAGCAGAAATTGCTTCCCAACCCATATGGTTAAACCATTATTTAGGAGAACCAGTATTAATTTTTAATGACTGGTTTAAAAAAGGTATAGTTACGATAAAAGACTTGTATGATGAAAACAGATGGATCCCTTTCCCACGTTTACAACAACTTTATGATCTTAAAGGGACTTTTCTCGACTATAACCGTATGTTTTTTAATTTTCCAAGAAGTTGGAGACAAAATATTGATAAAAATCTACATTCCTCTTCTAATCTCACAGTATCTCCTTGGATTTATGATCTTACACGTTCTATTAAAGGAACAAAAGTGTTTTATAATAAACTGATAGGGAATTCCCTCCCTCTCCCTAAATCTTGTTTGAAATGGGAAAATCAGTTGGGATGTTCTTTTCCATGGAATCAAATATTCAGTGTATATTGCCATGGGTTAAGGGACACAAAACTCATGGATTTCCAGTTTAGATTTATTCATAAAGTAATATTTACTAAACGTGAGTTATTAAGAATGAAACTTATTGATAACGATGAGTGTTCTATGTGTCATACTCACAAAAAAATGTTTTTCATGTTTATATTGAATGTCATGTTGTTAAGAATTTCTGGTCAGATTTCTGTATTTACTTGACTCATATCTTGCATAGAAAAATCCTTATAACTGACAACGAGCTCCTCTTTGGTACCTCTGATGTATTAATCAACCATTTGATTGTAGCTGCTAAAAGATTTATCTTTGTCCAGTGTATTAAGAATGAAAAGGTTGACTTTGTTGCTTTTAAGAACACAATAAGAAGTATTTATGACGTTGAATATCATATTGCACGTAGGAATAACGACTTCTCTGCCTTTAATAGAAAATGGGCTTTGTTTACTCAAACTGTAAAATAACTTATTCACTTGATGTTTGCAACATAATTTGTTGTACCATAAATACCGCATCTTCTTAATTGTATACATAAATATGCCTTCATCTATAACATGATGTGGATTATGCCTTCATCTGTACCATGATGTGGATTATGCCTTCATCTGTACCATGATGTGGATTATGCCTTAGGCCTCCTCTGTACCATATCCTTTTGAGAAGAACCTGTATTCATAAAGCTGTATTGCTTTCCGAGTGCATATGTATCCTGTGTATATGACTGAATAAAAATTTATAAAAAAAATAAAAAAATATGCTAATTAAAGTTGGAGGAAATTGTTATTTCTGAACCATCACCATGGAGTATTTTTCATGTGGCACAAAATAGTGCAAAACTGATAAACTGATAATTGATCCTGAATTCAAGTCTAACGTTACAGCAAAAAATATACTGCACAAAACCTTTCGAAGATCTGTCATGTCAAACTAAAAACGTTATTGAAGACATTCAATGTACACTTTGTGTATTGATTTACGCTATTTAACATGTATTATAACCTTTAGACAAAGAATAAGAGAACGAATGTTATGAATGTAGCTGTCGTTCATGTACATTTACAATACCGGGGCGTTGCATCAGAACGGACCATCTGATCACAATGGAATTTTTCATCATGCATGTAATGCACGTGATGCACGTGCACACAGAAGCCCAAGTGTGTGCGCCCATAAAGGAACAATCACTGACGCAACTGATCTAAGCATACACTTAATTGCTTCCGAGACAGTATCTCAATGAACATACCAAATGGCGAATTGTGGTTCGATAAAAAGCGGGTACGTCGATATCCCAAGCTGCCCAAATGTTTGGCAAAACTAAACAGTGTAATTTATCGACTTTGGGTGGGGTTGCAATGGACGTGGCAGTCCCAAAAAACGACACCCAGACAAGATTGTCTCATCAAATTAATTGCACTACGCAAGTGATTCAAATCTACTCCTGTTATCAATAGCGAATTCCGTACAAAAACAGGTCGGCGAACTTAAACAGTTGCCGTTAAGAACCGGCTCTATGCAGCCCGCCTGACAGCAAGGTGTCCTGTGGAGGGTGTGACCCCGACAGCTTAGCATAGACGACAACACCAGGGACGGACTGTGCGCCGATGGCTTTACAGCATGTTGACAGACAAATCAAGGTGTTGCCTCCGATTCACAGATGGTAGAAAACGTTGTTAGCGACGTAGTGGCGAGCGGTAACCCAGGACACCAATTCTTGATCATGGATGAGGTATCACACATGACAGGCGAATGATTTGATTATTGTGAATGGTTATTTGACTGGCCAGCGATATGTTGACGAAATACTGCGTCCTGTCCTTGTTCCATTTCCAAATAATATCGGCAGACCTTTTGAACTGCTAGATGACAATACCAGACTAGATCGTGCAAAAGTTGCCACCGATTATCTCCGACAAGAAGGCACAGAGACATTGGACTGGCCCGAGAAGTCCCCTGACATCTCCCCAGTAGGGCAACTGTGAGATGTTCTCGGGCGGAGATTGTACGCCAGAAACACAGTACCCACCCACGTAGCCCAACAGGCAGAATGGCGGGCTATACCATGCATATGGGCAACCATACGCATGTTAATCACTAATAAGCCCAGTGGTTAAAGCGTTCGCTCGTCACGCCGATGACCCGGGTTCGATTCCAGACATGGGTACAATGTGTGATGCCCATTAGTAGTATAGGTAGTGGGGGTTCTGCCGCAAGTCCACTGGAGCCAGATTTTTATACCTATACTGCTACTACAGGGGGATTTTTTTATGTGTAAACGCTGATGCGATTTAACGATAGTCATAAGTCATATTAAAAGAAGCATCAATATTAATTAATAATGAATAAAATTTACTATAGCCCACGAGGATATTGGAAAGGTATAGGAGCAAAAAAAAAAAAATTAGCCACCGCGGCTAAGGTATCTAAAGATGTGACCAAGGATTGGGTAAAGAAACAAGCGATGCGCCAAATATACTTACCAGCACCGCGTTATATACCGAGGAAGAAGTTTGTTAGTTTTACAACGAATGAAGTTCATCAGGCTGACCTCTTGTTTCTTACCAAAGATAAGGTAAGACGCAAAACGTATAAATACGCTTTAACCGTAGTGGATGTGCCTAGTCGATACAAAGAGGCTGAGCCATTAACCTCGAAAGATTCAACAGAAGTAGCTTATGCACTGAGCCGCATATATAAACGCGGACAATTAAAATTGCCTAAGCCATTTCAAGTAGATCCTGGTCGCGAGTTTATGGGATCGGTTACTAAACTGTTAACAAAGCACGATGTCGAAATCAGGCGTGGTGAAAAAGAGGCCCAACGTAGTCAAGCTATCGTTGAAAGATTTAACAGGACATTAGCGGAACGTTTGTTTGGCTATCAGTATGGGATCGAAATGAAATCCGAGCGATTGAGATCATCCGAATGGGTGACACGATTATCAGCGCTGAATAATGAAGTAACGAGATTAATCGGGAAGAAACCATCAGATGTGATTAAAATGAAATCTGTGACTTCCGAATTTTCAGCACCGAGGAGAGGCAAAGAACATAAACTTCTGGATAGAGTAAGCGTAAGATATTTATAAAAGCCCGGTGAACTCGAAGGAGTCCTATGTCGCGCAGCCGATCCGATTTGGTCCTTTAAGACATATAACGTTAGTCGATTGGTTATGAAAGAAGGAGAGCCTATTCTTTATTATCTTAAAGATGGGCCGTGCATGGCATTTGTACGAGAAGAGTTGCTCATAGTTCCAGACGATACAGTATTGCGACCATAACCATAAGCATTACCACAAGGTATATATTATATCAGTGATGTCAAACCAACCAAATACGATCATCAATTTTTCTTTCCAATTACCGAGAAGAGTATATAGTCTGGTCTTCTAGTAAAATGAACGAATAACTTAGTAAAAATGTTGAATATCACTTCGTTAAAAATAATCGTATACCTATGAATAAAAATAATAGAGAATATTTTCATTACAATTTAGTTTAGCCTTATGACTATCGTTAAATCGCATCTGCGTTTTACACACACAAAAATCCCCCTGTAGTAGCAGGATAGGTATATACATCTGGCTCCAGTGGAGTTGGGGCAGAACCCCCATTACTTATACTACTCCATTTCTGGTGTTCCCCGCCGTGATATTGCTTGAATATTGCTAAAAGCGGCGTAAAACCATACTTACTCACTTATCACTAATATGCCATCAAGGCGTCGTCAATATGTCGACAAAAATGGTGGACACACCAGATATTGATCTCCGTGCTCGAAAATAATTTTACAGACATTTATCGTCATTACCTCTTCACTATCATTTCATCCGTCCCCCTATTCTCTGTCGGTTGTAACTTAATTGAATATGAACACCAGTCAACCAGCTCAGATCTGTCATCAACAGAAAATATTTCCAATTGTGTACACTAACATTTCAATTCTCACTCAATCCGTCGTATGGAAGTAAAGACATTAGCGAAAATATACCATTAATCTATTAGCATTGTATGCAGATGGGCTTATAGGATGTGTACTAACAAAACAAAACAGAACCTTTGGAAGTCGTTCTAACCGACGAACTGCCAACGATAATGTAGTTAGACGTCTACGCAGTCATGGTCACATGAAAGAACGAAGGTTAAAAGATGTCGTTGCTTTGGAAGAGTTGTTGCCCTTCCTTCTATAAACACTGGGACTGAACAAGGTACAAACATCACGATACTCTCTGTCGTTGAAAGAAATCAAACGACTTCACTAACTTTTGCCAATGAATGGGCCCACAAACAGTAAGTATGGACTAGCTTATCGCCCTTCCTTTTGAAACGTTTGTCCAAACTACAGATTACTCTACTTAAAAAAATACCGACTGTTTTCCCAATTGTCTCCCAATATTTCAGAGACAAACAACATGTTCCAATACAAACCCCTTATAATCGAAGTTGAATCATAGGAACGTGTTGCAGAACGCGGATGTAAACCCAACTACTTGTGGCTGCACAGGTTAAACATACTGCCACCAATCTCTTGGTCATAAAGGTCACCGGTAACCTATCTTATGTTGACAAGAACCTTCGCCATTTATTCAAATATAACACACACTATCGTGAACAGCCTTCTTTCAACTGTAATTAAAACATTAAAAGCATTATGTATTTGGTCGAAATGAGTCAAATATAATATGAACCTGTTGATTCTCTTTCGGAGTAGGTTAAATCAGTTGTTGTTATTGGTAGAATGCACAACCTAAATATGAGAAAAAAAAGAATTGGAGTAAACCTATTCTGCCTCCAACAGCTGTCATCCAAAGTCATGAAACATTTGTAGACTAGACCTGATACACATATTCGTTTCATGTAACAACCACTACATTATTTGTTTGATCACATACCGTGGCATAAGTGACACATCAAATAATGCCACATGAAAGACCAGTATATCAACTGAGGAGGACATCTACCAAAGCCACCCATCGTTGCTATCGATTTTTGGCTTAAGTCTAAGGGCATTACCATGAGCACAATACTGTTTCCATCCGAACTGATCTGTTTGTTTACAAAAGTCAACTTTCCCTTTTCCTTGTGCGATACAACAGCAGCTCCAGCTTTTGTCGTATACATTTCACATCTTTTGAGGTACAATTAAGCATCTCTTTCTATAGATATTTCAAAGAGAGTCAGTCATACGACTCTTCTTAAACAATTGTTTGATCAGGACTACACCACTCAAAGTTTTGGTAAAGTTTCCCAAATGTTTTATGATGTACCATTTGTTCCCGTATAATATTGTCGCAGTCGTACATTGGACTCGGTTTTCAACAGGGATTTCTGTCAAACATGAAAGCAAATGCCATCTGAAGTTTATTGAGAAAACAATACGTAAAATACTGGACTTCTTCATTGATACCATCTACGTAATAGTTGGGGTAAGACATTAAGGCAAGACATAGGCAAATTGTGCTCCCCTTCTTGCGGATCTGTTTCTTTCTGCTTATGGATCAGAAATTCTGTTCGAATTGGCAAAGTCAAAACAAGGTAATTTGGCCAAGAAGTGTAACTTAAGCTTCAGGTATATCGATGATCTGATATCGTTCAATAACAATCAAATAGCCAATTCCCTTCACCCACCTGAACTAGGAATAAAGGAGACCAGTTATACCGCCTCATCTGTTTCATAATTATATCTTTGCATAAAGATTCAGAGTGAAAAAACGCTTTCAACCAGACTGTATGACAAGAGGCACGACTTCAACTTTCCAATAGTCAACTTTCCCTTCATTCCGGGCAATATTTCAGCAGCCCCAGCCTTTGGTATTTACATTTCGCAGCCTTAGAGATACCATCGAGCATGCTCTTTCTACCAAGATTTCAAAGAGCGTCATACGACTCTTGCTCAGAAGTTGTTAGATCAAGGTAACAACATTCAAGGCCTCAGTAAAGCTTTCTATGGTAGACGCCCAGTGAAATCAATGAAATCTGTTTCGGCAGATAATCGAGACTGATTATCTTCTGCCGTTGACGTTTAATATTTAATTTACATTAAGGTATTAATTTTTGAATTACACATGGTGCCTGATTAGTACTCCGACAGTTTAGATCTTGCCAATCATCCCAAATCGTCACCATGACCACCACACTGGCCACTCTTGAATGAGTATTCATAAACTACGACCCTCCGCTTCACACATTAGTAACATAAAACTAATAACATCTATACTTCAAAATCGCGAACAAAGTCAATTTGGAGTTTATGACCACCCAATATAAATGGTCATTTAATCCGGTGCATCGGTGTCATGCTGGTGACTGATGCTGATTGCTTCAGCGATGACTGGATAGCCGTCCTGATTATCGGACGACTGCTGGGAGCCAAATGTTACCGCCCTGTATAGTGACATCGCTCAGCATGCACATGCACGGACCATCCAGCTTTACGTACTGTTACTTACTGGTCTGACCGGATGGGAGCCCAGTGGGGAAATATCTCTCTGATAATAAGCAATGTTTTGGCCGTAATGACTATTTGGTAATGGCATTATTTGGAACATTGGGCAAATGGTCCATCGTGTTTTAAAAGAATAGAATTTGAATCATATGTATAACGCAACCAGCTCTTACCTTCAGTGTACCTGGCTTGTTGGTATCTCCTGGCAATCGGAACAATGAGGAAGAATGAAAACGTGCGCAGGTTTTAAACCAATTTGGACAAAAGTAGGAGACGAGTGAATGATTCTGAATTATTAATAGATATGAGACATAATGGTTTCATTTTCGCATGTCGTTAAGGCGACTTCCTGTTGAAGTCATTATGCAGCGACAACTGTGAATGAGATGATATGTCGCACAACTCTAGGGAATGATTGCTACGTGGGACGATTGCAATATTAGGTAGAGGAACTCGCAGAAAACGAGAAAACATCCATAGGATATTTAATGAGTTGCAGCTAATTCCCATGGTACAAATTGAGAGGGAATGGGTTTGATGATGACAAGAGTGCCTGCGTTATTTGATTGACAAATACATCATATCCTCTTCAGTCTGAATGCTTTATCCGAAGATACAATAAATTTGAATGCATGTCATATTTCCATCAAATCTATAGAACACAAATTTTTGAATTTATTAAATGGTTACAAATAAAAGTTTGCTATTGGAAATCGACAGCCATACACGGGGAGGGTCTTGATTCCTGAGACATGAGGACATAAAAAACATTTATCCCTGGAAATGTCATGCTTGTTGATATGAAAGATTAAAAGGTAATAAACATTCAGAACAAATTATCCTTCTCTTTTAAAAAAGCTAAGCAACTCATGACCTACAAGTATAATACTAATTACTCACACACCCAACGTTGTTGACGTCATTCACCTTTCATTGTTGACGTAAAGTCTAATGACGTCGCAGTGGATAATGTACGTTTGAATGTAAATGCATGTTGAAGCCAAACATCCTTGTTTGTCAATGATGGAACTGGAACTGGATGAAGGTTACAACACTCCAGGCCTCAGTAAAGCTTTCAAATAGTTTTATGGTAGACATTTGAGGACATAACCAAATTCCACGCATCCGTGACAAAAATATTTTGTCTTGTACCAAATGTTCCCATGGTTTTTCAGGTGAACAATTGACTTGCCTTTAGATGTGTTGGTGACGGGTGCCACCGGTAGGGCAGGATACGCTCACCTTTTCGCGAACACCTGGTATCATTACTATTTGATAGTTATTCATAAACACATGCACATGATATAATCGGCATCGTGCAATCGACTTTGCTTTGTGTAGATATTTGTATTGGCTATGGAAATGGTTTTGTCGCTTTATTTACAGGATTGACTAATCAAATAGCAAGATTTTAAGAGGAGTAATGATGAAAACGTTTACCAAAACCGAGTGAATTGGAAAAGCACAAGTATGGGGCAAACAAAGCAATAGTCTCTACTAATCTGGGATTCCACGTTCAGTGGGTCCAAAGGGTTAATTCCGGATTCAGGATGAACGTATTCAACTATGATTACTGCATATGTTTCCTTTAACGCCACACACAACAATATTCCATCTATATAACGGCGGTTGGAAATAATCGAGTCTAGACATGACGAACCAGTGACTGGTATTGTGAACACCCCAGTGACTGGTATGGTGAACACGGGTCCACGCTGTCGGGGTTCGCTTAGGACAAATTCTAACCGGAAGTCCTCACGATGGCTTAAGGTAAAAACATAGAGTACCAACAGCCAGTTGCCCTGCTAAGAATATAAACCCACGAACAAGGATATCTGCATGTATTGTGGCACGTTAAATAATCCCCGTGGAAGAAGGGTGAGACAGGGTTGGATTCGCGTGATCTACTTACCCTCACAGACAGTTCATGGAACACAAATATAAATATAAATCAGAAGCAAGTACATGTATACAATACTGAAGACTTCTTCTGTATCATTCTGAGCTTCTTTCTTATATATATTATGAAGACATTTTAACCCCAAAGCATATTTAAATATGTTCATTTCAGAGACTAAATGTCAGTTTGATAATGTCATTGTCTGAGCTCCTTTCTGTTATGTATTAAAAGATCATTTAACTAAAAAACCCTATATTTTCATTTTCATGTCAAAGTGTTTGAACACCGAGAGGGAAGTCACTATTATCATTTCGTTATCATTAACAAAACTGTATTCGCCTTTTATCTAAGGGAAAGTAGCAATACAAAATTTAGCAATCATGTTAATTACGTTATTTCAAATGGCAACTACTGTCCGCTTGCTATTAAATAATATCGATGAATTGCAATGTATTTGGAGAAAAATAGAAATGTATGTAGGAAACTAATTTGCAGAGGTTGATGAATGCCGTGCTCCATGTCATATTCGAATTTTGAAAAAGTGATTGTTTGCACATGTAACCAAATATATGTAATACATCCGTAGGGTCATACAAAAAGAGATTAAAAAGGTACAGAAAAGTACTTGTCTGTATATTGGTTGCTTCCATTTTATGTGGACTAGTACAAGCGCATACACACACACGCGCACACACACATAAATATTTCACGTCACCTCACCAATGACACATATTTGCATTTAGAAAAAAGGTTATTGCTTTGATCTTATTTATCTTGTGCTTTTCTGATTGTTTTTTTTTTATGGAAGCTGTTGAGTTTATCATAACGAATCAAAGTTTGTGTTTTGAGATGGCTCCTACCCGTGTTACTCCTCAAACGGACCAGCTGTTTCTGTTTATCTGTTGATCTACAGACTTGAATCACGCTCCACATATTTATTGATGGCATACAATTATTTGCCGCATTCGCTTGCGAAAGATATAAATCACCCTGAGCTGAAAAATCATTCAAACCTAGCGTGGATCTGATCACAGGGGCTTGTTACGCCAAAAAATAGTAGCTACAAGATATATAGTCACACACACACACACACACACACACACACACACACACACACACACACACACACACACACACACACACACACACACACACACACACACACACACACACACATATATATATATATATACTATATACAAGGACAGAGATGTAATGAGGCCAACTCACCAAGTTCGTTCGAGGACAACATTCAACAATGTCAGCTGTAAATATCCCTATAAAACTATGCACTCCTATCATGCCAATTCATTTAGCTACACAATGAGACATAGATGAAGACAATCGAAGCCGTACTTTGGGAGCTGGCGTTTTCAGAAACTCAAAATACCGTGGTTTTTCGATTCCGAGCCAAAATCCCTGTGTTTATTTGGTCGTGTACACAATTACCACGCGCCAAAAAACATTGAATATATGGCACCTGTCAGCCCGCCCTTCGTCATTCTTTGCGCGACACATAAACCCGATGGAATAATGAGATTAGGTGCATCTGTTCGTCTCAGTTAGCCCATTGCCGTGCAACGTCCGCCATAGACGACCTTGGCCTTGACATACCCCGCACTCAAAAAAGTCGCGCCATTCATGTAGTTTAAAGGTGTAGAGGAGAAAAATTCTTCGTGAATAATTTATTTATAGCCAATCAGATGGCTGGCTGTTTTTCGGGGAATGTCTAGGCCAAAAGCGTCTATGGCGGACTGGGCATAGCATCTATATTTTTTTAGATATTGTAGGGGCCGTCACCATAGGCCTGTTGGTATCATAACCGTCATACTGAAACTGTCAGCGTTCAGGATTTGTGTTGTTTCCTCCACATCACAAACAATGTGATCATTTGCATAGTCAATGCACGAGTAGCACGGTTTGCAATCATATTAATCAATAACCCAGAAGGACGACAATGAACTCCTCAAACAAACCTTACTTTTAGAAAACCTCATGGCGATGTGACGTAGTATTTATTTAACCTAATGCATCTGTAAGGGATAATGACAATAATAAACCTCTCTTCACCCAAGTCTTAATTAAGTTACACATTCTCATAAACAGAGGTGCAGATCAATAGGATTAAATCACATACTTGCCAAACTTTGTAAGAATATAATACATGTTCTTAAATATATATAACCCTGAGAGCGTTGTTTACCAAGAATTCAGACGTTAGGGTGTCAGCCCACGTCATTGCCAGCACGTTCAGGATGTCTGTGACGGCGCCCACTTCCTCCAATCGTCGTTTTGCCTGCTATTGTGGGACATTGTCGCCAATACTGGGCGTTCATTTGTTAAATGGTTTGGAATGATCGTATGAAATAGAACTCCTATACTGATTTGGGTCATAGAAGGTGATACACAGATGCTATTTCACAGATGTGATACATTCTTTCGCGAACACCTGATGTCGATACTGATTTTCAGTACTGTTATAATATTTATCACTATTTGGCTTTACGCTGAATGGAATCTGTTTCGGTAGATAATCTAGGCTGATTCTGCTTGCCGTTTTGAATTTGAATGAATTTGAACTTGATAAAATCCGACCCCGATGGAGACATGGCAAGTAACTGATAGTTGTCACTTAGACGTGTATATATCTAAGTGTCATTTTAATACTGTGTCAATAAAGACAGATTTATGACATATATATTCTTTATTCTTACAATGCGAGGTAAGGTGATTAAGAAATGGATAAGACTTGGTTATATCTACTATGCAAATGAACACATGTTATGTGTATGTGTATCAGCGACAGAGAATAAGCTTGATTATCCGATGAAACTGATTCCGTTTGGCGTAAAAGTCAACAAGGAGGCGAAATGTATATGTATGGTTCATTGAAAATCAGGGATGACACCAGGTGTTACAGGGAGGCAAATGAATCCTCGTGACGAACCCGGTAGAAACAAGATGGATGATTGCAGGGTATAGTTACATGCTAACCTTTTTCGCAAGCACCTATAGCTAGTGTCATCCCTGATTTTCAGTGACCTAATCATTTAACGTTCATGGCTATTTTGCCTTTACTCCCTATGGAATCTGTTTTGGCGGATAATTGAGACTAACTAATCTTTATCACTGACGTTTTATATTAAAAATAGAAAAATGAAAGTAGAACTATTTTTTATAGTAATATCGCCAGTCTGAATACGTGGCGCAGCTTCTTTGCGACTGACAGTGGTAAAGTTGCTTTGCTTTGATCGACATCACATATGGAACACATAGAACTTCAGACGCCAATCAGGAAGGCGTTCAATTTTTAATTTACAAAACAATTATCTCCAGGTTGACATAATGCAACCATGTCCTTCTGTGTATGTCTCCTTGCAAAGACAGTACTGGATGACATGCATTTCAACCTTCAGCAAATTATATAAAATATGTTATAACACACAGCGTGTACACACACAACTGGCCATATAGAGACTAATGGCACTCCTAAAGACCGTTGCGGAGTGATATTGGAGCTGTCCGCTAACACATCAGTGTATGATAGATGATATAAAACTATTGCCGAGTACGCCAAGACGCTATGATGTGAGGTACACCTGTAACATGACGAGGCGGAAGGGGATTAACCAGGAACTACAGTTTTCATGATGATATCTTAACTGATATTTTTTTAGCAGTTAAACATTTCTATGAATTGAGACATATTTGATTATTTGCTCTATTTACATGGACTATGCAATTTTCGAAAATAATAAAAATATGAAGATTCATCACCATCGTACCCCATATATAATATATGAACATAATTCATATCACATATTAATATCGCGAACACCAAAATTATGGTCACTACTTTGCCTTCTACTCTCAATGGAATCTGTTTCGTCGGATAATCGAAATTGACTTAGCGTTCACGTTTTCATATGGTGGAGTACGATGCCACGCTCCATCGCATCACCATTTCTTCATACAAGCGAGTGAGTGAGAATGATATTACGCTGCTTTTATTAATATTCAGCAATATCACGGCGGGGGGCACCAGAAATGAGCTTTACATTGTGTACCCATGTGGAGAATCGAACCCAGGTTTTTCGCGTGACGCGAGAACACTTTGGCCACTAGGCTACCCTACCGCCCCTCACTAAAAGTGACTACAACATGTGGATGATAAAGATATCATAACATCCGTACCGGAATCCTACCGAGCATGCTTACTTGGGGTAGGAATCTATGTAATACAGAGCTCCTGACCCCGTTCAGTAAAACCAGTACTGCACGCACGCTCATAAGATAATATGAATGTAATACGCTCTCTGAATGTAACTGCTGTCACAGGTGGCTCATTCATACAGGCGTAATTCGTTATGCATAACTTCGTCTGTTTGGCGTTGAAGAAATTATCTCGGATCCTGGGTTCGATTCCCGTTTTGCCCTGATTATGTTTCTCGGTTTGTCAGCATGCCTGTGTTCGTGGGTGTCAATAAAATTGAAGTATTCAGACTTTCCAAGCTGACACGTAGTACATTAACTGGACTACTTTTCATAGCGATATTGAACCCAACTAGATACGGTATGTAAAAGTTGACAACAGACAGATTTAAGCTGACAGATGGACAGGCCAGAATTGTATTTTGGGGAGCATGTTTTGGAAATAATATGAACTACAGAGCAAGTCGAGTTTTTCACACCTGTAAACAGCGTCCCCTTTGATGTTTGGTTCAGATCTGGAACAGGTAAACCAGCGTTGATCCTCCAAGTACAATATCAAATACAGATGTTTTATTTTCATAATTTGTGTATTTTTCGAGAGCATTTACACAGTTTTGCATGACAAAATATTCACAGAAATAAAGCATGACAGCTTATAGTCTCTAAAGCAATTAATGACGGAAGTGTACTTTGTTAGCTTTTAAGATTCAGTGAGCTCCTTCTGTATTAATTGTAATGTTGGTGGATAGTATAAAATGATTCGTTTTGATAAAATAATTATAAGGTTTAAAGGATTGTTATTTTAAAATAAAGAACATTTTCTTTTGATAGTATTACCAGGTTTTGCATTTGATTTTGCGCGATATCTAAATTTCCATATCTGGATGGAGCTCACTTTGTTACATTCCCAAAATATATGTATAACATCTTCCGTTTCATTAGAACTGTAGCTACAACTGTCTACGTATCCCACATCTTCGCAAGGTTGGATTGAAAGCCAGGAGACAGCATTTGTTGGTGTACTAGCGTTCACAGCAGGAATCTGCGACAATGGAGACGAGGATGGTTTAGGGATGAATCACGTTTATCTCGTACAAAGACGGGTTTGCAATATTCTACTTGACGTCACCACTGACCATCTGCACGTCATTCGCGTGTTATTAAATCCATATGGACAAACCATATAGACAAATTTTGTCTGAATTTTCATGTTTCACAAAAATGATGATCATTCCCTTTCATGCTTTAAAACAAGCCCATTAACTGTTGAATTTATCAGCTACGCATTAAATGTTTTGGAGAGCATATTTTCTGCATCACACGTTGGGACTTTTAATTCAACTTAAACAAAAGAAAATTTGCGAAATACATGTACAGCCCATGGCTAATCGCATGTGCCCTCTTGGACGTAAACCATATAGAAGAAATCAATATACAATTCATCTTGTAAACGTCACACCCAATGAGATACACACACAGGTATACGACAAACACAGTAACAATTTCGTGACAATCCCACATATTTCTAAGTGCAATCGAAATAATATTGTCACAATACTTCTTAAACAGTATCCTCTACACCTAGATGTCTGATTGGTCAATGTCGTTACATTGTGACCTCCGTCTGGGTGGGAATGTGTGTTTTGGTCAGTAATTGCCTCTCCATAGTTGTAAATTCATCCCACGTGGTCCCCCTTCTGCAACCCCCATCACTTACGGACGCGTGAGATGTCCCCCGCCATCAGTGTAGTGTCAATACCAGCGATCAAGGTTCAATGTGAAATTAAGAATGCGCCCTGTTGCAATTGTTTGTCGCACGACCGCGGACGCACTAGCGTAAAATCATATCCCTTCGGGCCAGGAGTTAAGTCGCTATGCTTTCAATATTAAGTTTCACGCTTTGTTAGGTGTATTGACTGTTCATTTGAAGTGTAAATCGAGTAAGGAAACGCTCACTTCCCCTTGTTTTGCCACAAGTCATTGTGCATTACGCTGAAGGCTATATAGTTTTCAGTGTCGACATTAACTTGAGAAGCAGAGCTGCAGGATTCATCAGGTAGGGCGATAATTTACTTTCGTCATGACAACGTATAGACATAAACTTGCATTAGCTGTGAAGGAGCTTTCTCCTCTTTCAAAACTGATATCTTAATGTGACACGATTCTCAAAATGATTAATCAATGGATGTATGGACACATTATGAATCACCAAATTGAAAAGCGTGTTTCTTTGATATCAAAACGGGTATTCGCATTCATTACTTTAAAGTGTTGGAAACTTAAATTTACTTAAATTTAGGTGTTGAACCGCTTTCATGATAGTAGCTTGTGTGAATGTGTATATATATTTACAACTGACAAAAATATGTGAAAAACCTATTCAACATTCACGGATAACGTCAAAATCAGCTCAATTTGGTGAAATATACAACATACAAATTGTTTTTTTGAAACAATTATACTTTTTTATTCCAGTTAACAAAGATTAATGGTTAACTGGTATAACGTCTATATACAAACAAGTTCCCTAAAGAAGGCGTTGAAAGAGCCAGATTAATATTTTTCAGATCCTTGATCAGCTAGCATTTACTCCTAAATCATACCCTCACTAATGAAGACATAATTGTCATTACAACCAATAATCCGGCGCTTGTCGATTACACGCTGCGTAATACGTTTGATTTGAGTAACGTTTAATAACTTTTAACTTTTTTAACTTTTATACAGATATTTTGTATATATGATTTATATTATGTCAGTAAATGAAGCAATGTACAATGATAGCCACTTTGAATGTAAGAAATATGCGGGAACTATATAATGATTACTTAACTGTGATATTTACATGTAATATTATTGATTTACAACATCAAAATGGATTCCGAAATTAATACAGATTATAGAGGACTTAGACTTGTTGTACTATTAACAAAGTATTAAATATACAAGCAGTTTAACAATATTATTAAAGGAATACATATAGTAGAAATATAGTGATAAATAATTCATATTAATTAAAATAAAAATATGTTTTACACATTAAATTGATGAAAATATTTAAACATTGAATCATTTTGTTCTTAATTACGTGTCACATATTGCAGCAGTACACAGAAGTAAATAAAATGTGTTACATATCATGTATGTAGCACTTTGTTAAACCGCAAGGACGAGTAGTCAGCGAAACCACATTAATCTGATCAGACACGAGTGCAGTGTATTGTTGGGTGCCGCAAAACTTTACTTTTATATACAAATTTTGGCGGCTGCTACTGGTAGAGCAGGACACGCTTAATCTTCTGGTGAACACCTGGTGTCCTCACTGATTTTCAGTGATCCATTCATATATTTTTCACCGCTATTTTGCCTTAAGCTCAATAGAATCTGTTTCGGTGGATAATCGAGACTGGTTATTCTCTGGCGTTGACGTTTTATGTTTACATGTAAGACATGGTGAATTATTTCGTAATTTCATTCCCCATTTGTGATGTAAGCAATTCGAAAGTTAAAGAAAATTGATACGGCTTTATTTACCTATTGTGCAAATAATGTCATCACGCTACTCCGGTCTGTCTTGAAGAGTGCTTCACTTTGTTCACGGCTGGACTGATCAATCATTATTTTGATATCAGTTGTTCAAGTGACAAGGTGGCACTCGTTGGCCACTACGGTCTTTGCCCTTCATCATAAGTATGATGGGTTGATGAACATTACCTTTCCAGTTCCACACTCTTAGCTATGGTGCCGGGAGAGCTGTGCTTTAGACGTTGGTTCCTTAGTTATAAATAATGTGTATTAAGATTGCATTCGCATATTGTTTTGGGCATTGAAAATAAATATCGGTTAATTCCTTCCTGTACTCATATCCCTGTAAACTGTCTACTTTGTTTTCATCTGCTGTCATAGACATTTTGTACTGGAACCGGGTTGTGGCAACAGTGCAGATTAATACAGTTAGTATAATAAGCCTACCTACCATAGTACCAAATACAACTGCAATTGTTACCGTATTTGAGTCATGGGCCTGGTCTACAGTCGAAGGATTTTTGTGTTTCTCCTGACATGAACCATTTGCTCCTCAGACCAAGACTCGATGAATTTCCCCACATTCATTTTCTATAATATAGCAGAGTTCGAGGCAAACCACAATCGTTTCGCTCATTTTGCCAATGGTTACTGTCATTCAGCAACGTTCATGATATGTTACGTTTCGGCACATTAATAATGAGCTTGACACACATAGTGAATCGAACCTAGACGAACCATGGCTTTAACAAATAGCGCCCACACCCCTCTTGCCAGAGTAGATAACATTGGAAGAGAATGTCTTGATCACTGAGGCTGAGAACTGATTTTGAATAGTGTCTGCCACATTTCAAGCTGTTTCAAATCTGCTCCTTCAAATCTTCACATTTCTTACAACACATATATTCTCAGTCATTTATCAATTAGATTCTTAGTCTCTTCGATGCCTAATAAAAACGACAAAACCTTTTTCCCAGCCACAAAAAGTCTCTGCTAAAAGCAGAGTCCATTGTTCGATTCCGACGACATGTACATTATTTTCATGTGTTTATGAAACACCATTAAGTAGTGATAATACCAGTTGCTCTTGATATGGTATTACTTCCCATCGGTGGAAGCCGTCACAAACATCTGATAAGGCAAGACAATTGTGGACTTGAAAAAACACAGGAGCATATGGTAAACGTCAAAATAAGGAACTGCATCATATCTGTCACTGTTGACAATTTGGAAATGTCCTCCACATGTCTACCACAAAACATTTTGAAAGCTTTACTTAGGCCTCAGCTGCTATCACCCAGATCAAACAACTTTGGAAGAAGAGTCAAAAGTTGTGATATTTAGATACCGAAGGAAGGACTTGCTGGAATATCAATTTCATAGATAATTTAGCTTCACTGGTGGACATTGGCGGAACATTGCTAAAATTGACGTAAGACGTCCTCATTTGCCTGGCTCTTGTACACCTCACAAATATTTATTCTTTCCATTAAAAAATATTGAAACACTATACCGATTACGTGTAACCTGGTTTGAGCTCATTTTCAACACACGGCGTCAATACGCGCAGCAGACCGCCTCCGGGGTCTGATGAAGTCTGCCCGGGGAGTTGAAGGTCGAGGGTTCGATCTCTGGCCGCATCACACCAAAAATATGGTACTTGTTGTTACCCTGCCTGGCACTCGGCATTAAGGGGCTTATACAGGGACTGAGTCAGTGCAATGTGTCTTGGGGGGGGGGGGGGGGGTGCATTGATGTAACATTGCGGCATGGTTTCTAAGTGGGCTTGCACTATAAATTATTCGGCATTACCCCTGACTAGTAGCTACAAACACGCACACACACACGCACACACGCACGCACGCACGCACACGCACACGCACACACACACTGACTTGGTTGATGCATGTCAATGTCAATCACTGTATTGCCTTGATTATTTACAGACCGCCGTCATATAGATGGAATATTGCTGAGTGCGGCGTTAAACAACAAGCAAATAAACAAACCGATTTCAGAAATCTATCACATGAACCAATTTAACAAATGTATGACATGTACCAATTGAACAAATGTATCACGTGTATCAATTGAACAAATGTATCACGTGTACCAATTGATCAAATGTTTCACGTGCACGAATTGAACAAATGTATCACGTGTACCCACTGAACAAATGTACCACGTGTACCAATTGAACAAATGTATCACGTGTACCAATTGAACAAATGTATCACGTGCACCAACTGAACAAATGTATCACGTGTACCAATTGAACAAATGCATCACGTGTACCAACTGAACAAACGTATCACGTGTACCAATTGAACAAATGTATCACGTGTACCAATTGAACAAATGTATCACATGTATCAATTGAAGAAACGTATCACGTGTATCAATTGAACAAATGTATCACGTGTATCAACTGAACAAATGCATCACGTGTATCAATTAAACGAATGTATCACGTGTACCCACTGAACAAATGTATCATGTGTACCCACTGAACAAATGTATCATGTGTACCCACTGAACAAATGTATCACGTGTACCCACTGAACAAATGTATCACGTGTACCCACTGAACAAATGTATCATGTGTACCCACTGAACAAATGTATCACGTGTAGCAATTGAACAAATGTATCACGTGTACCAATTAAAAAAAATGTATCACATGTACCAATTTAACAAATGTATCACGTGTACCCACTGAACAAATGTATCACGTGTACCAATTGAACAAATGTATCACGTGTACCAATTGAACAAATGTATCACGTGTATCCGCTGAACAAATGTATCACCTGTACCAATTGAACAAATGTATCACGTGTAGCAATTAATCGAGTGCATCACATATCTCAGAGACCTGTAAATACTCGAGTCTGAACCCTACAGACCGGTGATTTACTTTACATACTATTTAATACATTATTTTACACGTCCAACACTGTCGGGATATTATTACACGGAATCAACCAAGTCACCAAGCCTGACCACCCGTTCGTTTAGTCGTTTAGACAACTGAGGACCTATTCCAACAAGGAATCTCACGGTGGCGTGTTGAAACATCAGACGATTCAATGCACTTTCGCCCTAGACTTCAGATGATAATTTCCCACATCATTAATCAACGCAAGGCGTTTGCAAAGTTTGTTTTTCTTGGGAGAAAACTACACACAACCATCAGTACAATGAGCAGATATAAAAACCGATTGTGATCTCACACGGAAGAAGCCTACTTGATGATCTCCTGTTTCTTTGAGGTCACGCAAGCACTATCCGCCCTCTTCGTGTATCTACCTTTATTGACCTCAAGATAAATGTCTCATTATTAACTCAAACATAATCATCTCGATATCGCTTTTTCAATGATACAGTTAAGATGAATGTCAGTTATTCTGAAATGTTTGCTATTTGCTTAAAAAACCTAATTCGTATGATAATAAACAAGCAAGGGTAATGGCATGCAAATATGAATACGGCAGCATAAAATATTCATTGTTCCAATGTTTCTCAATATTGAAGACAATTTTGAAGATTAAAGAGCCCCATTATAATTGAAAGGCTATAAGCTAAAAGGAACATTATTCCATTATTTTTGAAAAAGATATTAATGTAACTCGCATAATGCGCAAACGTGTATTTGGTGTTGATCTCATAGCTAACGTATGACGTCACAGATGTTAATTTCAGGAAATAGATTGTTTGTTTCAAACTTATCAGTAGCATCGCTGTAACACTGTATTGGCGAGTTAATAGATGGACAACATCTCGCATATCTGGTCAACAAATACAGCGACAAAACCGTTTCCATATCCAAAGGAAATCTCTGCATAAAGCACAGTCTATTGTACAAGTCTGACTATGTCATGAGCATGTGTTTATGAATCACTATCAAACAGTAATACCACCAGGCGAAAAGGCGAGCGCACCCCGCCCTACCGGCAGCGCCCACCACAAACACACGCAAAGTGAAGCCAACCGCCCACTTGAAGAAAACGCTCACTTATATGTACAATGTATTAAAAGTCCTGTTGCCTTGTATAAAAACAACAACCTTTTTTCAGATTCATTACAATTTCGAGAACACAATATTTCCACTGATCAATGCATATAATTTTCCCGAAGTTTGGCCTTTAACGCCCAATGGAAACTGTTCCGGCAGATCATCGAGACCGAATATTCTATGGTGATGACGTTGTATGTTCACGCAATCTGCATTAAGAGGTTCAGTGGATGGATGTATATTGTTCCAACAGGCATATTCGCAAGAAAACAAACAAGATCGTTAAATGCAAGTGCACATCTCTGTAATTATATGTGATGGGTGAGTTTTGTGATTACACTATCAACCCATTTATTATCAGTACAAAAAAGACAAAGACTCTGACCCAAGACAAAGGAAGGTTCAAATGTATAGCACCATCTAACACGGTCTAATCACGCTTTTAACCCGCATTTATATCAATAATTAAACTAATATTCATACCCATCAATGTAATCATACGCCTTGGCGTGAACGATGTGTTGCCCGTGTTTAATAATTAAGCACGAGGCGTCCATTGATCCAGCGTATTTAGCGTTGAGGAGGGCAAAGGTTTTCATTTCAATTTTCGTCTCGTTATTTCGATGATCTGTAAACAGGTTGGTGTTTTTCATGTGTCAAGTAGGATGGGAAAAGACAACAAACATCTTAGAATCAATAACACGCCACGAAACCTTGTCAAATGACCTAAATGGTTACAAACACGACGTTGTATTATCATTTACCGTGGAGAAATAACTACGCATGGTGTCTTTTGTGCGTTTCTTTGAGGGTATGTATCAATTATTTTCGTTGCAGATGACGGGTGTTTTTAAAAGTCTTTGAAGTTTTTAGCAAGCCGTTATCACAAAGTGGTTTTGAATCGAAAACATGAAGTCTCTCCCGGATTTAGTTTGGAATCCCAAAATAATCACTTTGAGAAATTCAGTGGTTCTTTAAATTATATTTTTTGACATGATGAAGAAATGTACTGAAACTACATTGTATAATCTACATGTATCTCAGTCTGTTATCCGTGTAACTCTGTTTAGGTCGTCATCTTGTTAATAGAATTTTCTATCTAATTTAAAACCAAAGCAAATTTGATATACACCAAGTTCCTGCCACACCGACACTTTTTCTGACCCCAAAGAAGGCTTCTGTTGAAAGAAATCATTATTATTCTGCACTCCATCTTCGGTCTATATTGCAAACTAGCAAATGTCACATTCATATATGTTGAAATATAAAGCTGCATGGAACTATGTAAAAACAAACCAGTCGTGTCTGAAATGTGAGGAGATATGTTTTCAGTATTTCTAATCAATACATGATATGTTTTGAAATCGGAAAGAGCAGGTCCATCTGACTCAACATTCTACATAAAACAGGATAAACCCTAATGGCTGACAAGCCTTCGTGATATTATATCCATGCTGAGGTACTTTCTCTCACGATGATAGATACAACAGGTTTCAATGCACAACAAAGTCGACGTGAATCATATCACTCAAAGGAGGATCCAAAGGGGGTGGGGGGTGGGGGGGGGGGGGGGGGGGGGGGGTGATTGGTGGTGGTGGGGGGGGGGGGGGGGGTGGTGGTTCCCCTCCCCCTTTTAAAAACCAAATGCATTTTGTTGTAGGTAGTCAAATTATTTTAGAGGGGATTTTGATATTTTGGACGCCTTCCATTTAAAACTGCATTGTCAGTTGTGGGTCGAAGGGTTACCTTGCCGCCACTGACCGCTGTGCATGCTTGAGCCCTTAGGCGTACCAGAAGAAAATGCATTGGGTTCGAATCCCAGTCGCCATGAATGTGTTTCTAGGTTTATCAGCACCATATCTTAGATCATATTTCACCCAAGTGGTAAACATCTGAGAATTGCATCAATTCGGTGTTTCCTCCCACATCAAACTGACAGGTCGTGAATTAAATGGAATTTTGTTCAAACCGGAATTGAAACTACTCACTCATTGTTAATATGTTCTTCCCATTTACCTTGTTTTTTTGTAAGAATTTGTTTTCTGCGATGAATGCAAAATACTGTACAGTCATTAAGGTGATAACAAATCTAAACAGCTGTTGAAGAGCCATCTGAACGTATTATCATTATTCTTTAGTAGTGAGAAAAAGTCATGCTTTTTAATGCCCCCTGAATTCGGGTTAGAAGTTTTGGTCCCTAGCAATCTGTGAATATATCGGGTGATCAAGCTCAGTGACTTGGTTGATTGCGTGTCATGGTACCCCACCAAAAGGGGACATTGTTGAGAATCTCAATTACTGTTTTATCTGGTCCAGACACTGTTACACAGCCATTCGTGATACAGCTGTAATGTTGGTGAGTGCGATACAAACAAACAAAAGTCCGAGTCATATCAACATATAAGCCCAGCATATGCCACAACTACATACAGTAAACTACGTTAATATCGAACACGCTTGTAACGAACTGACGGATATAACGATCATATTTTGGTCCCGGCCAGTTGCTGTGTATATATGCTGTACACATGCTTATAACGAACTACGGTTATAACGAACTTAAATTAGTTTGAGTTCGTTATAACCGTAGTTTATTGTATACACTATTAAAGAGCGACAACTTCTTACTCCATTTTGTAACGGTAGGTAGAAGGAACATAAACCTTCCATGTCTCCCTGTATCACTCATTCCACGCTGACGACTTCTGTTTCAAATGAAATAGTTACAGTCGGTGAATCTCATAATTGTAATGAAAGTGACCTTTAAAGGAGCTTCACATGTGTCTACCTTAATGAACGATGCACTATTGCCAATAAGAAATGATTTGGTGTACGAAGGTGCGTGATTTGAGGCAATTATCGTGTATTGACCGTAACATTTTACCTTGTTAGAAAGGTGTGTAGTCGGTCAGTAGTATCTACTACAATTGTAAATTGATGCTGATAATCTACTTTGTGCTCAGAATGACGCCATATACGGTAAGAAGGTAATACGTGTTTTCAGCTATTTCTTATCAAACAATCATCAACCTTTGGATCTTATGCCCCAAAGAAGCACTCAAGCACACCTATCCTTTGTCTAATCGCTACCTTGGGAAATTCTTGGAAGTCAGTGCCGGAAGGAAATGACCAAGGGGATCCCCATAAGTCAAGAACACTATTTAGTACAAAATCGCATGTCCTACACCAATGCTTCTATGGTTAAATCCATTTGGTAAAATGTTTCATACCAAATCGTAGGAAAACGCAAACCACATATAATTATCTCAATGACATATCTGTTTTGACAGTCCTAACTCAGATAATCTTACAACAACAGGGTGGCCAGTCCTGATGCGAGACATGCGCCATGTAACGTATGATAAGCCCAGATGGAAACAGTGACTTAAGTATTGACCGGTTTTCCTGAATGTATTTGGACACTGAAAAGGGTAACTTGAAAGTTCTATTGATTGCAACTGAGAGGCGATCATATGACAGTGGAGACCCTGTGACTGGATGCCATCGATATCCCACGCTCCTATCTGACATCTTATAGCTTTACCTGTTAGGTAGATCTCGCGACTTGCCGTGAACCAGTAAGGAGACAGGACGCACAGGTGAGGAAGGTTTCTTTCATTTGAGACATATTTCTTATTTCCAGGATTTGTACATGTCGATAGTATAGGCATCAGTTTAAGGTAAGACCAAAGTTACTTACAGTAATAAGAGGAAGTGGTGCAGGATGTCGTTTGAAATATGATATTTATACTGATTGCAGGTGCACGTCGCTTATAAAGATATGGTATACTTTGGTGTCATTTGATATTTATTCCTTTTCGCGAACGAGAGACTTAAAAAATACTAATCTATACGATTGTATTTTTTGTCCCAACCAACGACGGATGATAAAACTATAATAACACAATATATGTGTTTTTGTTTGTCTGTTAAGTTGACGTCTTACCGTTTACTGACTGCATTCGTGCTTTGATCCCCCGAGAATAGGGCATATCTTGTGTAAAAAAAATGAAGTTGATTGAAGTATTTGCTCAGGATTGAATAAGTTGTTTCAGTGGTGCCATGTTGAAACATGTTTGAGTTTCTAAGGATATAATGTGTATACTTTCTTAATCGTGTTGGCAAATGACTCTAGCGCTCTAGAAATATGATAAACGCATCTTACATCACACAAAATGAGATGTAATTTACATTAATGGTACAAATGATATAACACGCATATAATTCATAAATAATTAATCAGATACTCTATATCCATTACACAGAACCCACTTTTGAAGTAGCATCAAATTAGAGATGCCATGCTTATGCCTTTTACCCCCAATGGCAATCTGTTTCGACTGATAAACGAGACTGTTTATTCTCTTGCGGTGAAGGTTCATGTTATATTTGATTAAAACATTTTCAGCATTACGGGCGAATTTGTATCCTGATAGGTTAAACCGTAAGTCCACGATATGTTATACGCTACATGATACCTTTTCAATGGAGCATTACTCTCGGATAAAGTTCATTTGACACAGCAGGTTACAACAGTCAACTTTCACTTTACGTCAAGCAATATTCCAACAGCTTCATCCTTTGGATTCTACATTTCACAACATCTTTGGTACAATCGACCATGCGCTTTCCACGAAGATTTTAACAGCATCATGAGGCTCTTGCTTAAACAGTGTTTGATCATGGTCACAGAATCCAGGCCTAAGTAAAACGTTTTGAATAAGATATATGGGAGATATTTCCAAATTTTACGCATTAATGACAAAAATGATGCCCTACTTGTACCATATGTTCCAGTTTGTTTTCAGGTAAGAATTATTGGTTTAAAATTGACTTGCCGTTGCATGGGTTTGTGACGGGTGCAACCGGTGGGGCAGGATAGTAATTGAGTGAGTGAGTGAGTATGGTTTTACGCCGCTTTTAGCAATATTCCAGCAATATCACGGCTGGGGACACCAGAAATGGGCTTCACATATTGTACCCATCTCGGGAATCGAGCCCGGATGACGAGCGAACGCTTTAACCACCAGGCTATCCGACCGCCCCTAAATAGTAATTGATAAACACATACTTATAATGTAGTCGGAATCGTAAATCGTTTTTTGTCAATACCATCCGTCTAAATTGTAGATCCGCATCACCAGATATGTGAGTACCAAGCCTGTACTGTATAGACTCTCTAGGAAGTAGATGTGATTGGTAAATGTTTTTGCAGTCATGCCCCATGTCCGAAGAGATAACGTGGATGCAATCAATTTTACATATGAGCGTCCTTTGAGTAATGGCAAGTAAATAAAAGCGTCGATACCATTCCCATAACCATAAGAAATATATGCTGGTTTAGAGTTCGACTACACCATAAGCATGTGAATCCGTATCAAATAGGGATATACCTACATACATCATTTACAACATACATCACTTTACAATAAGGTTAAAACAAAGTAACGGAAACTATCGACCAAATTTCTTTATTCGTGTTTTCACTACAAATGGTAATAGTTAATGCTGAAGGTACCATCAAATAAAATTTACCGTTATTATCAAACGGGTATATGTTAGATTGCCTCATATGGATTTTCAACAATTTTCTATGTAGACAACAAAATTTACTTCTATAAAGCAATACTATGTACTCCAAATCCCATACAGTAAATGTAAGAAATATAATTTTATGGAATATGTAAAGTCTGTTTTTTTAAGCGGATACTGTCCGGGTTAGAATGGGCAGGGTTTTCGTGTAGAAAGGGGGATGAGACTGATTGCTTACAGTCAGACTCGATGGTCTTTTAAGTATAAAAAGTCCATCGGCTATGTCTTGCGATTTCACATATTTTCTCCGAATATACATAGTGGCGTCACATTATATCTGCGTTACGTGAGTGTCATTTCCAAAGATCCATCAGTTCTTCTTCGCTTATTAGTCCGTCTCCTGGAAACAAAGACATGTCATCAGAAGGGCTGAATGATACATAGATTAAATGCTCACTAGTACAGTAAACTACGTTTATAACGAACACGCTTGTCACGAACTGAAGGATATAACGAACTGTTTTTTATGTCCCGGCCATTTGCTGTATTTAAGCTTATAACGGACTTCGGTTATAACGAACTAAAATTAGTCCCTGAGTTCGTTATAACCATAGTATCATTCGTGAGCTGACAATGAATTGTATTAAAGATGGATCTTATGGTATCTTAATAAAGTATTACCTGCTTATCGATAGAAGTGTTTTCTTCATGTTTGTGTGTTCCGTTTTTGGAAACGACTTATATTAGGATTTGAAAGGGATTTTGTTTTCGTAATAACCATTGTTCGTTTTATTCATAAATATATACAGCATATATGCAACACAAAGCCGGGACTAAAACATAAGTTCGTTATATCTGACAGTTCGTTATAAACGTAGTTTCCTGAATAGAAATTCTCTGTAACAGTAAACTAGCTGTATGCAAGAACTTTTATTCAATATTTCAATTTACTTTGGCTCATTACATGACTTACTTTACATTTTGCAAGAGTTTGGATAATTTTGGCAAATAATGTTCCTCCGCTTTCTGACAACTGACTCGGCCTGTGATTAAAGCACGTTCGTAGGTTTCACAAAGCACTCGGGTTCGATATCCCACATGGGCACAATGCTTTGAGCCATTGTAGGTATCCCCGTCGTGATATTGCTGTGTTAATGCTAAAAACGACGTAAATGTATATTAACGCACTTATAACCGGGTGGTTCGGTGGTCGTTTTTGCAAATGTAGCCCACCTATTGTTTCATGAGATTGTTGTAATGCCATTTTTCATTTACAACTATTTCAATCATGCACCAAGAGAGAAAGCAAAAATAATTCCCGCTTATAAAATACTTCATTTTCACCTGCAAATTGTTTTCAAGACATAATGTTTAACGTTCATTTTCTCAGTAAAACGTAGTTTTAATCTTAATAATCCTGAAATCAGGACTTCCAGTTTCCGGAAAGGCTTCGTGCTGCTCCAATGGACACAAGATACCTTCATTTGTCAATAACATCAATTGCAATAAATTTAAAATTAACAGGGGTACTTTGTAATAATAACATTAGAAAACAACACAAGCACAGAAGCATAAAATGAATGGAACATATAACTAACTACCTTTGCATGTAAATCAATTTAAGTATAATTATAACCCCGGTGTTATCGAAATAGAGCTTTCAACAGCCAAATGATCAAAAACCAATAAAGGCGAACTGATTTTAGCGTAACTATAATATGCGATTTTAAACTGCATCGTAAAGTACTTGTAGGCAAGACAAAGAAATAAACTGGAATGCATGACAGAAGGTATTGTCTTGAAGTACCGTCTCTATCCACGAAGCGCTGGACTAATGCTTTGGCCATTGCCGGGACTTGTGATATCAGATCGGCCACGTCCTCCACAGTTACGTCAGATCTGTTAGAAAAAAAAGGAAAAGGAAAGATTTTAAACATTTACTTAGATCAACACCAAAGTTCCCCTCGTTTGCGTTCACCTAATGGACGTGATTGGGGACGTTTGTTAACGCAGTACGTTTCGCGGACATGACGCGAACATTCCGCGTCCCGGCCGCGATCATGTGAAGGTTTGTTTTGAACAGTAGTGTAACTACCTCGCGACACAGACGTTACAGAAAAACTGATAAATGGTATATGGATCGTAATACGGAAACACCACATAGAGTCCTCCTGATTTTATGTTTACTTGTGTTGAAGGTGGTGGGATGACAAAAGGGTTTAATATAATAAAAATCATTGCACTTATATAGCGACATGCATGCACGTGTTTTTGTGTGTGTGAGCGTGTGGCTGCTTGTACTAGTCAGGACTAATACCTTGTAATAGTGCTAGCCCATTGAGATATTATGACGCAGTTTAACACGAATACCCACTCAGACACAGTATACTGACTCTGATTGACCAGTCCTTGTTTTAGCCCCTTAATGCCGAGAGCCAGGCAGGGTAACAGAAACCTCTAACGTCATTTGGAATGATGTGGCCGAGATCGAACCCCCGACCTTACGCGCTACGGACAGACGTTCCATGGACTAGACCACGGCATCGCTTGTGTAAAAGACCAGATAGCAAAATCCTCTTTTAGCTTGCCACATTCAAGGCATCATAAAATATGGGTCCTTCTAGTTCATCTTCATGTCATTATGACGGTATTTGTATCGATTACGGTCCATTTATTGAATACAAAATACATCACGGAAAAAAATCACATTTATTGTTTCGGTGTTTAATAGGTTAATGAAAAACACTTAAAATTCAAATTTCCTATAAGAAATCGAAGCCAGATTTTTTAGGAAATAAATTGAGAATTACCTGACATGATGTGTAATTAAAATGTACATTGGCTATGAGACACTTGTATCCTAAGCCGAAGAGCGATCTTGAAGTTGTTAGCGTACTGCTGGCGTTTGCAACCATGTTAAACGGGCACTAAGGACTGAGAGATGACCACTTTACATTCAAATCATGATACAAATAATCAGAAGGTTGTCAATTTAAAGATTCACTTTACCGAACAAATCGCTTTATTCGCGCACAAGCTGAAGATGCTGAATTCAAGCAAGTGCCCGGAATGTGTATCAGTTGAGTCTCCAGAGACATATATGATCAAACTTTAACTGAATAGTCACAAAAGGTAAAGTATGTTCTTGTATTTAATATGCCGTATCTATCATAGCATGACGTTTCCTTGGTTGTTTGGTGAAGTTTACAGCATTCAAGTGCTCAGTAAAGCTTTCAAAAGGTTTTATGGTCTGCATTTGGACGACATTTCCAAATCTGGAGCATCAGTTACTTTGACGTGTACCACATGTACCCATGTTTTATTGGTTTACAATTGACTTGCTTTTGCATGTGTTTGTGACGCGTGTCACTGATGGAGCAGGATACACTCACCTTTTCGATAACACCTGATATCATCACCATGTGATTATGATTCATTAACACATGCCGATGATAAAGCCAGAATCGCACACTCGACTCTGTTTTTAGCAGAGAATCCTTATGAATATGGAATACGCTTTGTCGCTTTTATTTACTGTTGAACCCAAAGGTTCGTTGTGTAAACCGAAATAGTAAACTAAGCAATATGGTAAACAATTCGATGACACGATTCACGCCAAGGAAAAGCCTAAATTAGAACTCGAATCACGATAACTCGATTTCGGTTAAAGCGATGTAACAATTTTGCCCCGTCATCATCTTTAAGGGCACTGTGGTTTAATTCGGTAAATTGAAAACGTCAACGCCAGAAAATAATAAGTCTTGAATATCTGCAGGAACAGATTCATTGGAGCGAAAAAGACAAAATAGCAAGGAAAATAATGTGTATCAATAATTGAAAATCAGTGATGACACTATGATTATTGTGTTCACTGATCCAACTAATGGATAACACCCCATGCTGATTCGGGAGCAGATCAGGTCCCTTGTTACCCCTAGTCCCGAGTAATGGGGATCGACCCGTGAAGATCCGGGGTAGAATAGCTCTTCAGCAACCGATGCTGGCTGTGAAAGGCGACTGTGCTTGTCGTAAGAGGTATCGGGTGGTCAGGATCGCTGACTTGGTTGATGCATGTCATTGTATCCCAATTGCGTGGATCCATGCTCATGATCTCAATCACTGTATTTTCTGGTCAAGACTCGATTATTTACAGATCGCCGTCATATAGCTGGAATATTGCTGAGTGCGGCGTTAAACAACAAAGAAACAAATTTAAGGGGATCAGATGGACACCTGAGGATCGGCTGGCTACACTGTATTACAGAGCGGAAGGTGCGTCATCGTGCCCGGATCGGCGCTCATGCAGTCAACCACTGCATTGCCTGGCCAAGACTGTATATCCCGTCCTCCTTGATGCAACGGAACTTTAAAGGTTTGGGCGTACAGAAATATTTGCTTTCACACTAAATAGTGACTATTAATCATACATAATGCGAAGACTACGCACCGATCTGGTGGAGACAGCAATGCGCTCAGGGACTGCATGTCGCGCTTCTTGTATGGTTGTCTTCCCGCAGCGTTGTCCCAGAATGCAGCACGTGTTTCCGTGGAGTCTGTCGGCTTGATGAGACATTGAGACAAAGCAGCAACGGCGAACACGTACGCCAACATTCGGCTCCACTCAAGCATTCTGGTAACTGAAACAAGAATGCAAAATAATAATTGACTTACTGAAAGTAAGTAAGTAAGTAAGTAAGTAAGTAATGTTCACAAAACCAAATCTGTGCAAGTTGGGAACTCGTAATGATAAGATCGTTAAGTCCGTGTGCACGTGATGCTGTTATTGGTACAACGCAGAAACTACAAAAGAGGAAACAGAATTGGAATAAACCCATTCTTAGCATCAAAACATTAATTGTTTCATTAAAGAACTTGGTATAAGTGACATGTATAGCATGCATTTGGCATGTATAAAGCCTGTACTGCGATCTATATGGCCAGTATGTTAACTTAAGAAGAAACAAACGCATCGGTGCTATCAACTTGTGACTAGGCTTTAAAACCTGAAGACATGTCAATTCCTCCTTTGTACCCGTGCTCGTGGGTTTCACCTAAGTGGTAAACGTCTGAGACCTGCATCACTTCGGGCTTTCCTGCGACATTAAGCTTACACGCCGTGATATAACTGGAATACTGTTAAAAGCGGCGTAAAACACAACTCACTCACTGACTCCTCCTTTGAGACAAGTGGAGTTCATGCTATATTGATTCCCAATAGCTCAAATGTCAAAACATTGATGTTTCAACTTTGTACACCACTATCCCACACGACAACCTTAAGGAACATTATTCCGATATAGTATCATTCCCGTGTTTTAGGGTGGATTATGAACTTGCCTTTGTATGTGTTTTGTCTGGTGCTACCGGTGGGGTACTATACGCTCACCTTTTCGCGAACTCTTGATATAATCCCTCTTTGCAAGTGATTTGTAAACCCGTGGTTATGATATAGTAAAATAAATATATTGTCATTTAGGGTATAGAATTATTCAAAGGACATTACATGTAGTTGAACGTTCCTGCACTCCCACTGACCTTTTGCATCGTGGTCTCTCATTCAGTTTATTCAGGTCTTAAATCCTGTACGTCCCGCTGTTAACTTATGATACGTTTACACGTCCGTGGTGTACATATTGTCGAGGAAAAACATGATTTCTAATAAGAATATTGTACAATATTTATCAAATAAATAACGCGCCTATAATTGCTTCAGCCGTGTTGACGTATAGTATCATCCTCATCAGCCTAACCGACATCCTCCTCCTCCTCCTCCTCCTCCTGTTCCTCCTCCTCCTCCTCATCATCATCATCAACATCCTCTGCAGTGAAGTCGTTAGATACGACGTCAACGATGATATATGTATTAACAATGCTGCATGGCGCGTGAATTATTACTAGTATTACAATTATATATTTTTTCCTCAACTCGCTTAACGTAAACTATATGGATTATAATGAACTACGTTGCATTATATCCGGAAGAATCCATCCAAAGGGTAACTGCTGATAGACGCTGTATCACCTGCTGTAAAGCGGACACTACGTTTACACATGCATGAACAAGTATAAGCATATCCGTCTTGTTGATGTCGACCAAACTGACAAGCACAACGTAATCGAGAACAAACATTATGAACGGTTGAGGTCAAATGGGGTTTAACGTCACGTTAAAGATTGTTTCAGTTATACCGCGATGTGCATCCACGTGTGTGTACCAGCCCTGGCTTATGCCAGTTTGAGATACATGTACCCTGTATCAGTTTTAACATGGATACCCCACTTAGACACACTATACTGACGCCAAGTTTGCCAGTTTGTTGTATCCCCTTATAGCCGAACGTCGGGCAAGGTAACAACAAGTACCAGCTTTAAACGTCCTTTGGTATGACGCGGCCAAGGGATCGAAACTCGACCTTACGTTATCCGGACAGACGGTCTCTACACAAGACTACGGAACTATGGAATACTATGAACTGTGGTTAGGATAACTGACTTTGTAAAGCACGGTATGGCATTTGTCATGGTTACCGGACATATTTTGTTAGAAATAGCAGTCTGTTGTCATCGTTGTGTTGCCGACCAAGACCCTGAATTGCCTGTTTCAAAATTACACAACGAAAGCGGCAATACAGAATTCTAAGTAATTCGTGCTGCTTTTCTCCGAAAATTTACATTTTTATATCAATGATTGATTGGAAAAGAGAATCTGAGTAAAATGTTCCCGATATCAAATGTAGCAAACGTTTAATTCTATTCATTTTCCAAATACTGTGCTAATATTTTAACTTCTTTACATATCCATACAAAAACATAATATATTATATGTATACTGAGTCAAATTAAAAACTTCACATTTTTAAAAGTAATCCCATATATGATATACAACGGACAAATGTATCAGAGAAGGTATTTTTTAATCATTAATGTCCAAAGAAGGATTTTAATTAATGGTTGTAACCATAATTTGTTCCAAGCACCTACGGTATTCGGTAATAACATCAACAGTTTAAATCATAAGTCCCAAGCACGAGAATCTGATGGCGTGTTTCAGTAGCGTGTATGGCCACCATGTGCGTTGACAACTGCCACACAACGCCTCCACATGGACCTTGTGATGCTTGTGAAGAGATGATTGGGAAGACAACGCCATTGTTGCTGCAAAATGGTGCCAAGATCTTGCAAATTCTGTGGTTGGTTCTGGAGAGTTCACAGACGGCCAGTCCATGACGTTGACTCCCGCATTCCGAAGGAAATTCCTTGTCAAAATTGCTGTGTGGGGTCTGGCATTGTCGTGTTGGAAGATCAAACCGGGTCCATGTGCTGCCATAAAATGCAGAAGTTCTGGTGCCAGTACCTGGTCGCGGTAAGCAGCAGCGTTGAGGTTGCCACGGATGACAAGAAGCCTGGAACGTGCATTGCCACAGAAAGCACCCCACACCATGACACTTCCGCCTCGAAATCTGTCAACTTCCTGTACACAACACTGGGCGTAACGTTCATGACGGCGCCTCCAAACCCTCGCCCTACCATCAGCAAATCGAAGATTAAATCGGGATTCATCACTGAGGACGACTTGATTTCCAATTCCTCTGAGTCCATCGTAAGTGTCGCTGTGCCCACAATTGTCGTTGACGTCTGTGTAATTGAGTCAGAATCGGCCCGCAGTATGGCCGTCGTGCTTGAAGGTGAGCGATTCTCAGACGGTTTCGAACAGTTTGCGCACTCAGTCTACCCCTAAACAGTTCATTTCTGGTTGATGTAGCCGTCAAAAATCGGTTACGGGGGTGACGTAATACAATCTGACGATCCTCTGCATGTGACATCACACGTGGTCAACCTGGCCGAGGGCGATCGGCGGTGGTACCCGTTTGCTGTAGACGCGTCTGTAAATCATAAACAATCCGTCGACTACAACCCATCATCCTTGCGACTTCAGCTACGGACGTTCCCGTCTGCAATATGCCGATGGCACGTTCACGTTGCACATTTGAAAGGCGTGGCATGACAAATGGCCGTAAAGACTTTTGTTTTCTTGTGTTTTCCTTTTTTTGTTAATGACTGCTAGCAAGTATGGCTGAAAACACGTGCGGTATTATGGCCACGTGACCAGTTGCACGGGAAAAACCACTTTTGCCACTATAGTGCTGTGCACATGATTTTGATCGATTCACCTGCACAAAACGGGTGTTATCTGAAGACAATACGTGGCCATTACTGTTTAAATACACAATAAGGGCCCACAATGATAACTGGTCAAAATGTTAAAATTTTAGGATTGTGAAGTTTTTAATTTGGTTCAGTATATTTTAACCTGCTCATTGGGCAGTCAAAATGCCAAATCATGGTTATTCTACATTGCTGTCTTTTAACCTTTCGCCGACATTTTCTTTGCCTTTATTTCGGATACTGGGCAGAGTGCATTCTCTCCAATATCAACCTGTCGATTGTGGCTCATTCTTATCAGCACTTTATGTACCCTCTATGACAATTCTGACCTAACAACAGAAAACTGATAAAAAAAAGTTTGCTTAAAAACACGTGACACTGACCTCGAACACTGACAGCCATATGAAAACTATAGGCCTGTCACATGATCAGTATTTACTTCGTCTGCTAGAAAACAACATGGCGTCTGCGAGCGGCAATATACTTTCGGTCGATATTTCTTTCGAACAAGGTCAAAGCTCCGATGGGGTCAGGTTCGAGCGTCCTTGTCATCGCATTGTGACCTGGCTGAGAGCAGTTATTAGATAATTACCAATCGAATACAGCGATTCGATTACAGCGAATCGCGGCGCCTTTGACGACTGGGCCACTCGTGGCCCCGAAAATCAGTAATGACAACAGGTGTTCGCGAAAAGGGTAAACATACCCTGCCCTTCCAGTAGCACCCTCCACTCTCACAATTTGTATAAAAAATAAGCGTTTGTTTCTGCCTTACGCCGCACAGTTGCAATCCTCTTCTGCATTTGTCGTTCCGATAGCTTAACGACATTCGCATTGCTTCTCCTTAAGTAATATAGCTGGCAATGACAATACGGAAACCCGTCAAATAAGAAAAATCTCTCCATCTGCTTGAGTGCTATGAGATTAAAGTCGTGTTTTATGTGACAGAAACATCCTTTTGCGGATCAATAGAATTAAGTCTCGTCAAAGCGACGACCCGAAATGCCGTTTGTAAATCAGACCATTGTCAACCAAGCCTTCAGTAATTTATCGTTGAAATTGGATGCAATAATAATTTACGTAATAGATCAAAGTTTCTTCCAAATAATGTACGTTCGGGCACGTACTTTAGTGTAGATAACTCCAGCTATGTTAAAGTTGCACATAAAGCCACAATGCGTCACCTTGGCAGATATGTCGGTAGTTTATTGCTTTAGAAAAATAGATTGTAGGCTTTGAGTATTAGAATTCACGTTCTCTAACATTTTGATACTGATGCTGACGCTGTAACAGTAGAACACAAACGTATACAGAAATAAAATGTGTTTCGAGTTAACTGTTTTTTAGCTATTGTTACGACCACTGTTATATCACAAGGGTTTCAAATTATCACGCGAGAAGAGAACCATTAAAAACATAGATACGAATATACATTTAATCACCCGCACCAGTCTTTTCAGGTGGTCACTGATCCTGTAATATGAATCTTGAAGTATCGTAAAGACTTTGACTCTTATTGATGCACAACAGGAATAGCTCCTTAGTCTATCCTTTAAAATGTCCTTATGATTCAAGCCCACTTTTACGATGTTAGCACTTTGAGTGAGCCTGCGTTTCAAGCGCTTATTGAATGTAATTATGGTAGTTGTGATCAGCAATGCAATATTAATGTTGTCGTCATTCCTTCGAATCGTTGTCGAAGAGAATGCATTCGCTCCCACCTGGAATAAGGGGTATATAAGTATGCATATCGAAAGCAGTTACTTGATCATACTCCCTATTTCAGACAATTTTTGGGAAGTTGCCTTGTTATATTGTGAACTGTGTCAATGTCAGTTTTTGGCTTTAACCTTTTAAGATGATGCTTTGCTATGAACAGCCTAAGATATTCTTACATGTACACATTTGTGGTAAGCAGCAGTAGGTTATTCCAAATGTATCGACGTGGTGCCAGTATAAAGCTCAGCTAAACCTGCATTATGTCGGTAAAAAGTTTAGCTACACCTACATGATATCGGTAAATAGCTTAAGATACACCTACGTGATGTCGGTAAATAGCTTAAGATACACCGACATGATGTCAGTAAAAAGCTTAAGATACACCTACATGATGCCAGTAAAAAGCTCAGCTACACCTACATGATGTCAGTAAAAAGCTTAAGATACACCTACATGATGTCGGTAAAAAGCTTAAGATAAACCTACATGATGTCCGTAAAAGGCATAAGATACACCTACGTGATGTCCGTAAAAAGCATAAGATACACCTACATGATGTCAGTAAAAAGCTTAAGATACACCTACATGATGTCCGTAAAAAGCATAAGATACACCTACATGATGTCAGTAAAAAGCTTAAGATACACCTACATGATGTCCGTAAAAAGCTTAAGATACAGCTACATGATGTCAGTAAAAAGCATAAGATACACCTACATGATGTCAGTAAATAGCATTAGATACACCTACATGATGTCCGTAAACAGCTCAGCTACACCTACATGATGTCAGTAAAAAGCTTAAGATACACCTACATGATGTCAGTAATAAGCTTAAGATACACCTACATGATGTCAGTAAAAAGCTTAAGATACACCTACATGATGTCAGTAAAAAGCATTAGATACACCTACATGATGTCAGTAAAAAGCTCAGCTACACCTACATGATGTCAGTAAAAAGCTTAAGATACACCTACATGATTTCGGTAAAAAGCTTAAGATAAACCTACATGATGTCGGTAAAATGCTTAAGATAAACCTACATGATGTCCGTAAAAAGCATAAAATACACCTACGTGATGTCAGTAAAAAGCATAAGATACACCTACATGATGTCAGTAAAAAGCTTAAGATACACCTACATGATGTCCGTAAAAAGCATAAGATGCACCTACATGATGTCCGTAAAAAGCATAAGATACACCTACATGATGTCAGTAAAGAGCTTAAGATACACCTACATGATGTCAGTAAAAAGCTTAAGATACACCTACATGATGTCAGTAAAAAGCTTAAGATACACCTACATGATGTCAGTAAAAAGCATAAGATACACCTACATGATGTCAGTAAATAGCATTAGATACACCTACATGATGTCAGTAAAAAGCTCAGCTACACCTACATGATGTCAGTAAAAAGCTTAAGATACACCTACATGATGTTCGTAAAAAGCTCAGCTACACCTACGTGATGTCAGTAAAAAGCTTAAGATACACCTACATGATGTCAGTTAAAAGCATTAGATACACCTACATGATGTCAGTAAAAAGCTCAGCTACACCTACATGATGTCAGTAAAAAGCATAAGATACACCTACATGATGTCCGTAAAAAGCTTAAGATACACCTACATGATGTCAGTAAAAAGCATTAGATACACCTACATGATGTCAGTAAAAAGCTCAGCTACACCTACATGATGTCAGTAAAAAGCATTAGATACACCTACATGATGTCAGTAAAAATCTTAAGGTACACCTACATGATGTCAGTAAAAATTTTAAGATACACCTACATGATGTCAATAAAAAGCATAAGATACACCTACATGATGTCCGTAAAAAGCTTAAGATACACCTACATGATGTCAGTAAAAAGCTTAAGATACACCTACATGATGTCCGTAAAAAGCATAAGATGCACCTACATGATGTCCGTAAAAAGCATAAGATACACCTACATGATGTCAGTAAAGAGCTTAAGATACACCTACATGATGTCAGTAAAAAGCATAAGATACACCTACATGATGTCAGTAAAAAGCATAAGATACACCTACATGATGTCAGTAAATAGCATTAGATACACCTACATGATGTCAGTAAAAAGCTCAGCTACACCTACATGATGTCAGTAAAAAGCTTAAGATACACCTACATGATGTTCGTAAAAAGCTCAGCTACACCTACGTGATGTCAGTAAAAAGCTTAAGATACACCTACATGATGTCAGTTAAAAGCATTAGATACACCTACATGATGTCAGTAAAAAGCTCAGCTACACCTACATGATGTCAGTAAAAAGCATAAGATACACCTACATGATGTCCGTAAAAAGCTTAAGATACACCTACATGATGTCAGTAAAAAGCATTAGATACACCTACATGATGTCAGTAAAAAGCTCAGCTACACCTACATGATGTCAGTAAAAAGCATTAGATACACCTACATGATGTCAGTAAAAATCTTAAGGTACACCTACATGATGTCAGTAAAAATTTTAAGATACACCTACATGATGTCAATAAAAAGCATAAGATACACCTACATGATGTCCGTAAAAAGCTTAAGATACACCCACATGATGTCAGTAAAAAGCATAAGATACACCTACATGATGTCAGTAAAAAACATAAGATACACCTACATGATGTCAGTAAAGAGCTTAAGATACACCTACATGATGCCAGTAAAAGCATAAGATACACCTACATGATGTCAGTAAAGAGCTTAAGATACACCTACATGATGTCAGTAAAAAGCTTAAGATACACCTACATGATGTCAGTAAAAAGCATAAGATACACCTACATGATGTCAGTAAAAAGCTTAAGATACACCCACATGATGTCAGTAAAAAGCATAAGATACACCTACATGATGTCAGTAAAAAACATAAGATACACCTACATGATGTCAGTAAAGAGCTTAAGATACACCTACATGATGCCAGTAAAAGCATAAGATACACCTACATGATGTCAGTAAAATTCTTAAGATACACCTACATGATGTACGTAAAAAGCATAAGATACACCTACATGATGTCAGTAAAAAGCTTAAGATACACCTACTTTATGTCAGTAAAAAGCATAAGATACACCTACATGATGTCAGTAAATAACTTAAATACACCTACATGATGTCAGTAAAAAGCTTAAGATACACCTACATGATGTCAGTAAAAAGCATTAGATACACCTACATGATGTCAGTAAAGAGCTTAAGATACACCTACATGATGTCCGTAAAAAGCTCAGCTACACCTACATGATGTCAGTAAAAAGCTTAAGATACACCTACATGATGTCAGTAAATAACTGAAATACACCTACATGATGTCAGTAAAAAGCATAAGATACACCTACATGATGTCAGTAAAAAGCATAAGATACACCTACATGATGTCAGTAAAAAGCTTAAGATACACCTACTTGATGTTAGTAAAAAGCTTAAGATACACCTACATGATGTCAGTAAAGAGCTTAAGGTACGCCTACTTGATGTCAGTAAAAAGCTTAGGTACACTTACATGATGTCAGTATAAAGCTTAAGGTAAGTCTACATGATGCCAGTAGAAAGCTTAAGGATTAATGACTAAATACAACTACATACACCTGCATGTACGTAATACATCCTGGATTTGTTTCCTAATATGGTTGAGATCACATCTGGTAATGGTAAGGATGAGCCAAGTTTTTTTAAATCAACACCTTTGTCTTTAAGACATTGTAAAACTTTACAACCTACGACAGAAATATCACAGCTGACCCCCACCTCGCCGATCGGTCACTAACGCAAAGCGCCAGACAAAAGCTCACTTGCGTTTTTCCTGAATGGGCTGAATATCGATTGATATTCTGGCATGTATCCATGTATTTAAGTGACACAAGGGATGAGAAGCATGTGTGATAGTCATGTTGGCTCCATCACTGATCATTTATAAATCCCACCTCGCTAAGACCTTCGCCAACATCGCCATACATGTTCCGGTAAACCATTTCACATTAATTTCATTAAGGGTGAAATCGAAGGTGCAACGAAAGAGTATTTGATACTAATAGCGCGATATCCCACGCATGTTTTATGCAGCAACAAATCCAAAACACGTACTCCAATTTTCGTATTAGCTTTGTTGCGGAGGGCAGTTTTAACCCGTCGAGAGCGCAGAGCAAGAGTTGAAACCTTATGTTCGGCGGATGATAATAGACAGGCTGATTATTTACATCATTCTCAAATATGTGCAGATCTAGATTGAAGAGATCGATATTTTATGTGTGAAATAAATATTTATTTTGACCGAGTCCATCTTAACTTAAATGTCGTTGGAATGTAAAGTGCGATCCTTGTGAAACATGTTCCTACTTGTGATTTTCATGATGTCAGATGCTATTAATTCTGTGGTTATTAGGGCTGAGAACTTTTACACGATAACAGAAATCATGACTACCGTCCGAACGTGTCATGTTCATTTTCATCGAACACACTTCTTGCTGTCAATTACCAAATAATATTAGGGCGCGTTGCCTGGGTGTGTGCAGTGTCCAGTGTGTAAGTTGGGCATGTTGGTGGCTTGTGTGAGCTTGGCGTGTGAGTCGCGTGTGTGAGCTGGGCGTGTGGGTCGCATGTGTGAGTTGGTCGTGTGGGTCGCGTGTGTGCGCTAGGCGTGTGGGTCACTTGTGAGAGCTGGGCGTGTGGGCCGCGTGTTTGAGCTGGACGTGTGGGTGGCGTGTGTGCGCTAGGCGTGTGGGTCGCGTGTGTGAGTTGGGCCTGTGGTTCGCGTGTGTGGGCCGGGCTTGTGAGTCACGTGTGTAAGCTAGGCGTGTGGGTCGCGTGTGTGAATTGGGTATGTGGGTCGAGTGTGTGAGCTGGGCTTGTGACTCACGTGTGTGAGTTGGGCGTGTGGGTCGCGTGCGTGAGCCGGGCTTGTGAGTCACGTGTGTGAGCTAGGTGCGTGGGTCGCCTGTGTGAGTTGGGTATGTGGGTCGCGTGTGTGAGCTGGGCTTGCGAGTTGCGTGTGTGAGCTGGCCTTGTGAGTCACGTGTGTGAACTAGGCGTGTGGGTCGCGTGTGTGAGTTGGGCTTGTGGGTCACTTGTGACAGCTTGACGTGTGTGTCGCGTTTGTGAGTTGGGCGTGTGGGTCGCGTGTGTGAGCTGGCCTTGTGAGTCACGTGTGTGAACTAGGCGTGTGGGTCGCGTGTTTGAGTTGGGCTTGTGGGTCACTTGTGAGAGCTTGACATGTGAGTCGCGTGTGTAAGTTGGGCGTGTGGGTCGCGTGTGTGAGCTGGCCTTGTGAGTCACGTGTTTGAACTAGGCGTGTGGGTCGCGTGTGTGAGCTGATCTTGTGGAAAGCTGGGCGTGTGGATCGAGGATGTCAGCTTGGAATGTGTTCTGCGTGTGTGCCGCGTGTGTTAACTGGGCGTGCGTGTCGCGTGCTTGAGCTTAGCGCACGCACACGCACACACACGTGCATAATCGTTGTAATAAAAGTACAATAATCTAGAATGCATCCTTAAACCCCTTCAGGAAACTTCAGTCACAGTAAATGTGGCTGTTCAAACCAAACGTATTTACTCTCCCTGAACCATAAGAGAACAGGTCGCCTTAAGAGCCACGTGACCAGACCATATGATTTTCCAAACGGGGACTGATCAGGGGTTAAAGCCGTGGTATTGCTGTCTGTCATTTCCAGTCATTTCAATCATCATATTCCCATTTGTTCCTGACGCAGATGAGATTTCACGACCATCATCCAGTCGCCAGCTGTTTCATAGTCAATTCAATGCCCTTAGCTGTCGGAAAGCGGTGCTATGTACATTTCTCGGTAAACGCTATTCGTTCTAAATTCAATATAGAGCACTGGCTTTGATACAATGGCAGGGCAGATACCCTAGAGAATTGTTGCGGATTTCGCATGAAATAATACCTTATGACTATTGACTGTATACAGTGTCAATATGCATATAGACACAGACGGAATATCATGTTCCAAACTGCTATCTTTGTACATGAACGTTATGAGCTGATACCAACACTAACGCAGTCTTGTTTCTTGTGGCTTACATGATATCATTAGGTGGATTAAGCAACACATATTGCTCACAACAGAATGTGATGTCTGACATTGTATAAGCTCCGATACAACGTTTTAGAAAATAATATTTCGTTAATGTTGTAAAAACGTATCACCAAATGTAAAAACAAGCCTTCTTACTTATAGTATCCGCGATCACCTATAACGCTGTCGAATGTATGAGTGTTTAATATGTTTAAATAATAGGAGGGGAGGGGGAATGGACAACCCTGTAGCTCTCCTCTCGATCCGCATATGCTAAATATAAGGTTCTATTTTAAGATGACAACCATTCAAATTTCTGCCAAAGCTTTTTTAAAAAGTGGAAGTTCTTTTTAAATTAATAAAATAGTCAATTTAATATTCTTTTTTCGCGGGTATCACCGAAGTGGTAACCGTCTGAGACCTGCATCATTTCGGGCTTTCCTCTCACATTACTGTTAAAAGCGGCGTTAAACCCAACTCACTCACTCACTCACCTCCTCTAGGTCCGCGTACACTGCCATGTATAATGATAATATCACTAAAATATCAGTCAACACAATTGAATCATTTAGCCACAGGCTTGAATGCCACAAGGTGCCATCTTCGGGTGGCCGACAAACTCTTAAAGGGGAGCTAGGAGGTGACAAATGAGCAGTCCCAGCAAGTTTGATTCTAGCCGTTTAAACATAATTTTCTTTGTCTCGTACTCAATATTATGATGTACAACAATATATACAAATTGAACAGTTGCCTAATTGCATAGAAACAATGCATTATGTTCACACAAGGCACTTAATATAACTTCGGTTCCGGTAGTGAAGTGGGCACATGACCCAGGGCAGTGTGATCCTTTAATGATTATTTTATTCGTCACATCAGGGGTAGTAATTCATCTAATGACACTCGCGACCTGTGGTATTATTACAGATTCGTCACAGTTAACATATTCTGCATGTTATAGGCCTGAATTCAATGGAGTTTCCTCAAACCAGGTAGAGATGTTTTTCCTTAGCTTTCACCTACAGTATCAGTAGTGTGTGCTTTTTGCACATGAGACGAGGCATAGAGGTAATTGAAGTATTGATATGATATGAACAAAACTTAGACGGATTATTTGCAACATCTGTAACAACGATTTTCCCCACTCGTACATCATGAGTCCCAATAATCAAGGGATGACAGAAAATGTTCTGGGACAAACATGGAAAAATTTGACCTGAAGACATAAAATTATGTATTTTTCACCATTATCCGCAATGATTCACTTTTGCCAACGTTATAGGGGAATTTTATTCAGTTTCGAAGAAGTCCTTCTCTTGGTTGTTCAGAAGTTCTCCACGGCTGCTTTGACATCATATTTCGATTAGAATGGGTTCCGGCTTGAGCTTTCTTCATGTTTGGGAACAGATGCCATCTGACAGAGCCGGTCAGGGAAATAAGGTGAGTGCTGAAGGTGTTCAAAGCCACACCCCTGCATTGTCGAGATGGACGAGCACACCTTTTCTCAGATTCAAACGTCCCTTGGTTTCAAGTTCATCCCGTAATCACCTTAAAGGCGCAGTATAATATTTTCCGTTTATTTCCTGACCTTTTGGAAGATAATCTACCACGATGACACCTTCGGCATCCGAGAACAGGTGGGCCATAACCTTTCCAGCTGATGGGAGAGTCTTTTCGTTCTTTGGTGGTTATAACAGATGTCTCCAATCTTTTGACTGTTGTTTTAAACCCAGGTTTCCTCCATCGTCACAAATCGTTGCATGGTTCAGCTTCTAACAGAGCTAGAGTACCACGCGACGTGGGTTTGGTGAGTTTTTGATCAGATGGCGGAAGCTTTGGGTAATGCATACTGAACTAGCAGCATGACGCTCATTCATTCGGCGGTCGGTCATCTCCATATTGTGGATTCTCTGGAGTTCTGGTTGTGCTGACCGTCACAGGCCTTCCAGGCCCGAGATCGTCTTCAAGACTCTCTCTGCCACGTTTAAACTCTGCTCTCCACCTCTGTACGGTGTCATAGGAAGAGGCATCCTTCCCATCTGTTGTACGTGTTTTGCAAGTACTTGATCACTCCACGTTCCTCAAGTTTGTCCACATTCCAAACGTGATAGACCCCCTACTTATTTTACTGGACATTTATTTTGTTCCATTGCCTCAAGTTATTTTGTGTCTATACCTGTATGATATCATGTACTGTTCACAACATTTCTCTCCAGATCGAAGAATATACTTTGACATTTTGAAAACATGGGATACCGTATCTCTTCAAGGTGAGATGAGGTGAAATGGGGTTTAACGTCGCGTCCTAGATTATAGCACTTATATAGCGACGTGCATGCATGTGTGCGTGTGGCTGCTTGTAATAGTGCTAGCCCATTGAGATACCATGCCGCAGTTTAACATAAATACCCTCTTAGACACAGTATACTGACTCCGAGCCGACCAGTCCTTGTTATAGCCCCTTATTGCCGAGCGCCAGACAGGGTAACAACAATTACCATCTTTTAACGTCTTGGCGGACGCTCTACCTCTAGACCACGGACTATACATCTATAATATGTGAATATATCAAAATACAATTGAACTATATTACTAAATCTGTACAATACTACCTTTATGCGTTATTACTTTGATAACATTTAGTCAATACAACGGTGTTCTGGAATGACAAGAACTAAAATGAACAAATGAGTGCTTTTAAGTATGAAGTTCTTAGATTCGCTCACATCCAGTTCTGGCATTACAATGAAAAATGGCATAAATGAACCGGTGTCTGGGGAAGATTTATTGCCTGTTACACTGAAATGCTATGAAATCCTACTTGGAGGCGAAGCAATCCGTTCCACTGCTTGGCTTAGCTCTGCCATTCAACGTATTTCAAACTGAGTCAAATACACCAACTCACATATACACTAACATTTTAAAATGAAGAGAAACGAGATGTGAATTTGTTTTCACCCAGCATCAATTAAATTCACATGAACGTGAAGAAACTTAGGATTTAAAGAATAGATGTTTCCAACATACAATATTCTAGTTGATGTAAGAATGCTAAAAAGGGATTGCCAATTAATAAGTTATAAAGCCGTTTTCATTTAGAACCTACTGACTGGTGAACATTGCCTTACCTAAACTGTTCTATAAATATGTGTTTGATACGAGCTCGCACGACACGAATTAATGTTTGGCGATGGCATGACAAATTAAAATTAGTTTTTCAGCGTCTGAATCACAGGTGTAAACAAGAAAGCTAAATATCAAATTCTGTGGCTTATAATATTCTCGGCACTTTATTCTAAAGGACTGCCAATATTATTATGTTGTCCGTAAGGCTCTGTTCAAATAAAAGCAACAAACACATTTAAAAGCTTTGACGCAGATGCACTTAAATATCCAGCGTCCATCGAAATGCGAATAGAAATCACAAAACAAAGTAAATAAGTTTGTTCTTTAATATTTACCACATTATAGCAGGAGATGTTATAAATCAGTTTCCAGGCGAATTTTAACTAAATTAATGTTTTAGAATATTCAACGGAGCTGATCGACAAGAGATGTTGCGAAAAAATAGCATTTCTCGGCTAACCTACTCTTTTCGACGTGAGACGGCAGAAAACGTTTCTCAAACGTTAGAGCACCTTTATCGTCTTAAACGGCTTGGATGACAACCGAGTTCGACGGCATCCATGTATGGTAGAGTTGGTAAAATATAATTAACATGTAAGTAATGACTGACATTTCAGTGGTTTATTGTTTTGTTTATGTTTTTTGTCATGGTAACTACAAACTGTTAACAATGACTGTTCTGGCGTCATATGGTCACATTACGTTATTAATGATGGACTCCAGGGCAACCTCCTCACATTTTTGCAATAGCTCGCAATATTGCCGATGCGACGATAAACATGATAACTGACTCACTCCAGAATGATAATAATAATTTAGTACCCTGACTGAAACTGTTTGGGATTAACAAACCGCGGTTGTGCCAATTTCAATTACCCAGAATAAATTATCACACATGATTTTGAAGATAATATTTTAAAATTGACTTTTTAATTTCATTTCAATCTTTAAAGAGTTATCTTTTGTATTGTAAAAGAAGAAATTGTATTTTACAACCATAGTATCATTGTTTTTCCAGAAGGCCGGCCACATATATAAGTTAATCCATGTAAAAAGGACTATACCAATCTTTTAAAAAAACAATTAAGTGATACATTTTGGCTAGAAATCTGTAGATGTACGTGCATTTAACAAAAAAAATGTACAATAACAGATTGGATTTACCATGGCCAAAAAACTTCAATTCGCTCAGTTCTTCACCCGGATTCCTAACATCCTAAAATAATTTCCTTGATATATTATTCTCTGAAATTTGTACAAGTCCTCGAGCGTATATACATATTTAAAAGAAATGTACTGCTTCGAACTCACCTGTAGGCTGGACTGAAAATTGGATGCGGAGAAAGCTTGTCAGTGTTTTCTCATGGATCTAGCGTTGTAGTATAAGGACCCTTCTCAAGTCCATAGGCTCATGAGCTTCAAGGAAACAATGAGGGGTTCGTGTACATTTGGTAGAGATGCATGGAGCGGGTGAATAATTTATAGGAGCAAATGTGCATTCAGTAGGAGTAGTACTTGGGAACATATCTTAACCCTTCCCACGTCAAACGTCGAGATATTCATGCGCCGTCCGAAAATATTTCTAATTCATGTCTAATTAACTGATGAACTACTGAGAGATGGCGAGAGGCCAATACATTCCAAAGATTGCTCAATTAAGGTGGTAAGGTTTCACAAATATACACATGTGTATGTATCTATCTTCCAAACCTTTTATTAACATATACCCAAATGTACAAACTTTAAGATTATCAGCAAAATGTAAAAATTGGAAAAAAATAATGTACCTACATTTTTAATAGATTGTGAACAAAACATGACTGACGATTTGCGAACTTTCAGCTATGTAGGGGGCGGTCGGGTAGCCTAGTGGTTAAAACGTTCGCTCGTTACACCGAAAACGCTGGTTCGATTCCCGACATGGGTACCATGTGTGAAGCCCATTTCTGGTTTCCCCCGCAGTGATATTGCTGGAATATTGCTAAAAGCGGCGTAAAACCATACTCACTCACTCAGATATGCAGTGTAAAACATAACAATCCGACAGAAATGATAAAGTTAAAATGACAATAAAATAGCCTTGGTCCGTCAGAACTGTACCCGTTCTTGTGGGTTTCGCCATTTGTGAACATGTACGGCCTGCACACGGGAACACGCAGTGATATTACCATATTATTACGAATGGTTACTACTACTACTACTACCATTACTACTACTACTACTACCATCCAGGCCAACAAACCCGATCTTGTCCTTTTTGATAAAGCCAATGAAATCATTTTAATTTATTGAATTTACTGTCCTTTTTGACACTAATGTGATAAACAAGATTGAGGAAAAACATGGCAAAAATGCCGAGCTCGCTTTCGAAATGTCACGCTTGCATCCCAAGTACCAAGTTGTCCGGCTCCCCATTGTTCTCCGTGCCTTAGGTTTGGTACCTCTCAATATGTTGACTGACATTGTGAGAGTACCCGGGTTTGCTGCCAGGAATACAGCCCTTCTGACAATCTGGGTAATGCAGAAGGCTGTTGTGTTGGGGAGTCTTCACATTCTCCGAAAATTTCTGGGTGGGTTTGACTAGGCAGCGCTTCCTGGGAGAAGTCCCATTCGCTGTCTGGGCTGCGTGTAGAGGGGGCAAGGGCCCTGAGCTGATGATGAGCCTAACCAGCCTGACTGTGCCAGGATTACCCAAACCCTCTTTGCTGCATTTAAAAAAAATTTAATCTGTAAATACTAATAATAATATGAAAAATTATTATTTAAGCCAAACTTATTGTTTCAATCTGTGTTCACAAAGAGAACCTCCACATTTACCAGCGAATGGGCAAGAACTCGACACTTAAAATTACGTTTTGATGCGTAAATGTACCAATGACAAATAAACATTTTTGTATTTTATATGTTTCCGAAGTCAGAGGATGTTTAACTCAACAAGGGAAGGGGTAGGAGGGTTAACTTATGTGAACTCCTGTCATCGCAATTTGTAGTAATGAGAATGCTGGATAGAGCATTTACCAGCACGAGTTCTCCGTCCCGTGGCACAAGAGCTGCTGCTGATGTTGCTAACAATGTCCGCGTGCTGTTCCCGACTGAGCGAGATAAAGGAGGAAGGTTCCTCTAATTGAATTAGCGTATAATTGTTTTGTGAGACATGTGTATAAAGGAGCACCCTGCGTTGGCACATTGTAGTTATACGTGGGAGGCAAATTGATGACTTGATATTCACAATGTCGTATTTGAAATGGACAATAAAAGCGACAAAACCTTTTCCATAAAGATAAAAAAATATCCATTGTAGATTCCGACTATCATAAGCATAGTCAAATAGTGATGATACCACGTTTTGCGAAATCCTGTCCCATCGATGGCACCGCTCAGACGCATATGAAGGCAAGTTTTTTGTTTTTTTGTTTTTGTTTTTGTTTTTGCTCAGCTGAACAGACCCGTGAAATCCGGGGTGGAATAGATCTTCAGCAACCCATGCTTGCCGTAAAAGGCGACTAACGGGATTGGGTGATCAGGCTTGCTGACTTTTTTGATGCATGTCATCGATCCTAATTGCGTGGATCGATGCTCATGATGTCAATCAGTGGATTGTCTAGTCCAGACTCGATTATCTACATACCGCCGTCATATAACTGGAATATTGCTGAGTGCGGCGTTAAACAACAAACTACAAAAACAAAGTTCAGTTGAACAAACACTGGAACATATGGTACAAGTCGAAATAGGGAATCGCAGCAGACATTTTGGTCACCGATGAGTCTAATTTGGCAATGCCCTCTACCATATGTCTACCATAAAAGGCTTTACTAAGGCCGTGCATGTTACAGATCTGATCAAACAACGTTTGAGCAATAGTTACATGACACTATTTGAAATCTTCGAAGAAAGAGTATGCGCAGTTGTACCTCAAAATTTGTGAAATGACGGTGAGGTGAGGTGAGGTGAGGTGAGATGGGGTTTAACGTCGCGTCCAAGATTATTGCACTTACATAGCGACGTGCATGTACGTGTGTGTGTTTGTGTGGCTGCTTGTACTAGTCCGGACTGATGTCGATTTATAGTGCTAGCTCACAGAGATACCATGCCGCAGTTAAACATGAATACCCCACTCCGACACAGTACATTGACTCCGAGCCGACCAGTCCTTGTTTTAGCCCTTAATGCCGAGCGCAAGACAGGATAACAACAATTACCATCTTTTAACGTCTTTTGGTATGGCCGTCGGAGATCGAACCCCGGACCTTCCGCTCTCCGGGCGGACGCTCTACCACTAGACCACGGAGGCGGTCTTTGAAATGAAGACTGGAATAATGCTCGACGTATTAGGAGAGTTGATTATTGGAAAGTTGAAGTCATATAGTTTTGTGGAGATTGTTTTGTCACTCCGAATCCTAGTGTATATATCTCAATAGGAATCAGAATAGGCCATTAATCTCTTTTATTTGGACTTCATGTGAGCAAAACAGTGAAAGAGAATTAGCTGTTTCGCCGTTCTCAACTGATATCAGATTATCGATATACTTGAAACTTTAGAGGATTTACATAGAGGAAAAGTTGACTGTTGGAAAGTTGAAGTTCTCCATCTTGTCATAAAGTCTGGGTTTGAATCCCGATTCGACCCGATTATGTTTCAAGGTTTGTCAGCACCATACCCGTGCTCGTAGGTTTCAGCGAAGTGGTAATCGTGAGACCTGCATCACTTCGGGCTTTCCTCTCATATTAAGCTGACACGCCGTGATATAACTGGAATACTGTTAAAAGCGGCGTAAACTCAACTCACTCACTCACTAAGAAAATCTTGTGGATAGTTTTTGTGTCACCCTGGATCTTTATGCATTGATCTTGTTATAAAAAATGTTAAATGTTACAAAATTTAGATTTACATAATATTCTTCAATCTCAAACAAATAGTGTACTAAAAGTGATTGAAAATAGAGGACGTTATTGAAATTTTCAAATTCACTGTCTTCAACTCTCAGTAACATTGCGCTTATGAAAATACATGCAGATCGAAATATATTAATCTGTATTTGCAGTAGACACATGTTCTAACAGACATGAACAGCAATGGCGTTAACGTGAAATTCAGCTACGTCATCAACTAATCAACGACGCCGTATGTTTCCATGACAACAGAAGCGTTTAGTTAGTAGAATGAATAGAGAAATGAACTATAAAATGGTTTCCCGTCAGAGGCTAATAACATTTAAGATTAATAATGAAGAGTCATTGGTAACTCTCTGCCGAATACTGTGAATGGTCATGCACATTATAACGTCCTGAAGCTGTAAGAAACTTTTAGAACAAGGAGACTTATCGAAAATGATCAAGCATATATGGTTCCAGAGTTTATGGGAGGCTTGGAAGGGACCATATTTGTCTGGAAGTATCAATAGAGTACACTCTTTGGAACAGTCAGATTCTACAGTAATCAGCTTAGATTCTACAAAAGTCAGAAGTGTATTAAAGTAAGACGAGTTCTATGGATGAACAACTTCTTTATTACAATTAGCACTAATTGTAATTAAGAAGTTGTTCATCCATAGAACTCTTCTTACTTCATCACTCCAACTTCTAAATGCCACTGAAAGAAGTCAGAAGTGTATTGGTGAATCGACTGAAAACGAATGAGGATACTACTACTACTACTACTACTACTACTACTACTACTACTACTACTACTACTACTACTACTACTAAAGTCAAGCCGTTTCGTGACAGGTATAGGGTCAGTTGTGCACTTTGTGATAAATTCAAGAAACTTGGCACAGTTGTAGGTTATGATATTCCAAATAATTTAAGATATGTCTAAATATACGGCTATATGTCAGCCGTATATTTAGTATACATAATTGCATCGCAACATACAATTTATCTTGAAAAGGTAATCTAAAGTTTGAGAGAATCTTTATGACTTATCTCATTAAAGCCCCTTACATAGCTACAATGTAATGGTTTGGTTAGCTAGTTACAATTAATTCGATCACAGTCGCAACCGCATTTGCAAAGTGGTTCACAAATCGACTGTGTCATTCACGCCTTGCTCTGCTCCCCTGTTGGCATGACCTAGAAGCTTGTGGTAGTGTAGTCCACAAAGGCTCGTAGCCATGTGCCACTGATCTTACACATTCCCACTCATTCACGCCTTGCTCTGCTACCCCATAACTACCCGGAAACTGTTGGCATGACCTAGAAGCTTGTGGTAGTGTAGTCCACAAAGGCTCGTAGCCATGTGCTACTGATCTTATACATTCCCACTCATTCACGCCTTGCTCTGCTACCCCATAACTACCCGGAAACTGTTGGCATGACCTAGCAGCTTGTGGTAGTGTAGTCCACGAAGGCTCGTAGCCATGTGCTACTGATCTTACACATTCCAACTCATTCACGCCTTGCTCTGCTACCCCATAACTACCCGGAAACTGTTGGCATGACCTAGCAGCTTGTGGTAGTGTAGTCCACAAAGGCTCTTAGCCATGTGCTACTGATCTTACACATTCCCACTCATTCACGCCTTGCTCTGCTACCCCATAACTACCCGGAAACTGTTGGCATGACCTAGAAGCTTGTGGTAGTGTAGTCCACAAAGGCTCTTAGCCATGTGCCACTGATCTTATACATCCCCCCTCATTCACGCCTTGCTCTGCTCCCCTATACCTACCCGGAAACTGTTGGCATGACCTAGAAGCTTGTGGTAGTGTTGCCCAAAAAGGCTCACATCCATTTGCTACTGATCTTACACATCCCCTCTCATTCGGGAAGGTATGTGTCGGCCTCTAGACTTCGCCCCAAGTCGTGGCCAGTTTGAAATGCAGCTCTATGAGTGCGTGAGTGAGTTAGTATGGTTTTACGCCGCTTTTAGCAATATTCCAGCAATATCTTCGGCGGGGGACACCAGAAATGGGCTTCATACATTGTACCCATTTCGGGAATCGAACCCTGGTCTTCGGTGTGACGAGCGAACGCTTTAACCACTAGGCTACCCGACCGCCCCGCAGCTCTTTGAAGGAGGAATGACATCAATTCATTTACCTCTCTTATTAAATATATATTTGCGTGCCTCATCTACTCTTGTCAGACGCTGACCCGATCATACATTAAGACAACAAAACGCTCCATGACTTTCCTCATGTTCTTCTCATCCTGTTCGGCTGGTACATCACTACATGTGACTGCAAGCCGCTGTTGCTTCATCATACAAATTCCATGTTTCCCACGCTGTGGAACGTTGGATGCTTCCATTGATGCACGCCCAGTTTATATTTTACACTTATATTTATATGTTTCTAGTAGATGTGTATGTCAATCGTCTATTACGTCTATTGCGTGTTTTCAAGGTCTCAGTAAAGCTTTCAAAAAGTTATGTGGTAGACATGTAGAGGGAATTTCCTAATTTGACGCATCAGTGACAAAAATCATGTCCGATGCAATTCCCTATTTTGACTTGTACCATACGTTCCCATGTTTTTCAGGTGAACACTTGACTTGCCTTTGCATGTTTTTGTGACGGGTACCCCTGGTGGGACTGGAAACGCTCACCTTTTTGCGAACACCTGGTATTCACATGCTCATGATAGAGTCGGGAGTGTACAATCGACTCTGCTTTATGCAGATATTTCTATTGGATATGGTTTTGTCGATTTATTTCTTGAACCAGTCGGTAATAACAAAAACGCCCTTGGCCATGGCATTCCCTTACATTTCAAGACATGGCATGTACATAACTCCATTCCATGATCATAAAATTGTCTGCTAAAAGCAAGTGTACCATTCTTACTACAACATAAGCATGTGTTCATATGAATCAAAAAGTGATGATATCAGGTGTTCGCGCAAAGGTGAGCATATCAGTTCCCAACAGTCAGCGGCAACCGTCACAAACACATGCAAAGGCAACTGTGCACCTTAAAAAAACACGGGAGCAAAATTTTATGGTACAAGTCAAATTAGGGAATTGCATCGAACATTGTTTTTGTCACTGATACATCAATTTGACAGTAATGGCTCTCTTCCGTCGAAAGCCCAGTTTAGAATAATAATTATTCAATCATGTGCTACGTATATGTTTCATAGATCTAATCCAACTCTTTTGTTGCTGTGACCCAAAAGGTCTCTCGTCTGAACATTTCAATATCAATGTAAACTTTTTGACCAAAGTATGAGGACAGTGTCTGTAGCTTCCAGTCACGTATTGATCATTTTCATCTTCGCGATCACAATAGCGATGTTTGTATAATTGCAACCAGCCTCGGATCTTTTCTACAGATGCATTTAAAATCGCTAAGTGCAAAACAAGATATCGAAAGGGATATTTACAATCACCTTGAAATATGACTGGATAAAATTTGCGTAAATAAATTGTAAGTGTTATATAGCAGACTTTAGAACCGACAAAGGTTGTTAGCAGTATTCAAACATTTCCAAAGTATGAGTAACATTTCAATTTAGTCCCTGACGAATTTGAGAAAAAACAAAATATGAGAAAATCAAATCAAGCAGCGAAATGCAACATCTGCAAAGTTACCTCGTGTTAGTCCCAGCAAGTCAATAGCATACCATTATAGTATCAATATAAACTACTCAAAAGAAGTTAAGGATCACCCGATTCTTTCATAATGGTAAAGTTAATCTGTCATGACATGAGAGATCAACTAAAGTAATAGGAAAGAATCAGGTGATCTTTAACTTCTTTTGAGTAGTATACGAACTAAGGATCTTCTCTGACTGCATGGACATGAAGTTGAACATTGTAGATACACAGATCTTTAAGCCTTGTGATATTTATGAATAAACGATCACTGCCCTGGGCGCTGACAGTAACAGAACGTTACAAGCCCACAACGAAATCGGGATAGTATGGATAATGGTTTGTTCTTCATGTTATATGATGTTACCAACATGAAAAAGCAATAAATATATATAAATTGCATGAATGATAATTGAAGGCATTATGTTATTCTTTTCTCCAAGTCCTATTAAGTTTGTTAAATCTTCTTTAATGTAAATTATATTGAGGAGATAGCTTAATGCAATCCATAATCGCTTACACTAATGTACTAGAATGCGTTCAATTTGAATATTATGCTTCGAAATATTCATCGTGTACAGCTACGAACTAGAAAGCGGCATGCACGGATAGCCGTGGCTGGAGAATCTGGAACCTGTGTTCAACAACAAACGAACCCATCCTTCGACTCTCTGATATGATTATATATCATTAGTAAATATTAGAAATAATAAATGCAATTGATTTTAATATGTACCATTAGACAAACAGTAATGATGAGATAGTACAGTCACTCCCTCAAGTTATAGTTTCATTTTACCCGAACCAATTAATGATTAAATATGAAAACCACTCCTATTTCCTTTTGACGACTGTGGGAATGCTCCCCTACGATTTCGTTCCTCATTGGAATAATCGTTAGGATTGTAAGACCACTCGTTGTGGTACTAATATTATTTGACAGGAGTAATACAGAATAATGCAAAATATTTTGATGCTATTTATCAAACAAAAGTGAATGAATTGTCATATCAAACTTTAGTGAACCTGCGTTCTGTTCTTCTGATCATCGCGTTCTCAGGTACAGAATAGCTCTCGATGACCTGAATGAGTAAGAACGAAATCTTCTTTATGAACATTTCTTGTCGAACTTGCAAAACGGACGTTAAACCATCTTGCATATCATACGTGTTTTCAACGTTATAATTTCTTAACCTTAGTAAACCCTGTAACTTTAAGTTATTAAATATCTCCAAATGAATCAGACGCAGTCTTTTCAGTCGTTAGCAAGAGTAGGGAGAAGAATTCTGCACGACATGCCTTCGATTCAAGACTGTACAATTTCTTAATGCATCTGGCTACAAGTTTAAGTACTCGTCAAGCGGGAGTGATGAATATAAAGAAGTCGTGTAAAGTCCTAATGCTAAACTTTAAAGAGTCGCTTGGGTCGAAACTTTATACTCTTCAGAGTGGAGGAAAGAAGCTGTTATTTTTGGCGCTGCGCTAACGTCGATACTTAGGACGAATCGCCCTTCCTTCCAACGACCAAGCGATAGTCTAAAATGTACTCCCTCGATGCCAGTGGAATAGGACGTTGTGTAGACGGAAACTACATGCACATGTACAGCAACCCGTGAAGATCCGGGGTGGAATAGGTCTTCAGAAACCCATGCTTGCCGTAAAAGGCGACCATGCTTGTCGGAAGAGGCGACTAACGGAATCGGGAGGTCAATCTCCACGACTTGGTTGATGAATGTCATCGATTCCAATTGCTTAGATCGATGGTCCTGATGTCAGTTACTGTATTGCCTGGTCCAGACTCGATTATTTACAGACCCCGTCATGTAGCTGGAATATTGCTGAGTGCGGCATTTAACAACAAACAAACAAGCAAACATACAAAAACATGTACAGTATAATATCGGCTATAGAACATCGAAATATTGTTCATTTGCAATGGGCTGGGGCTTCGGGATGTGGTACATTCTCAGGCAAATAACTTTATTCGATATATATCTATGCTCACCCAGTGAATAGATACCTCGTGGGATGAGATGTGGAATGATAATATTCCAGCGCCTCACAGGTAGCTTGAGTTGTATCCTCCCCAAGAGACCTGACAACGTAAATCGTGTACACACTGATCCATTGACCGGGGTGATAATGTAGCTCTTTGAACATGCTTGATCATTATATATTATGCAAAATATTTTTAAATATAATTTTTATTTTTCTGTTGCGTTTTACATGATTTGCATAGATCCTTGCTGTTTAAAGAGGGGATGACGACTTGGCCATTATCATTATTAGTAGTAAATGCATAAATGACCCACGCTGTCGAACACAAAATCAACAGATCACACTATGTGACCATCCAATCCCCGATTCCTTGGTCTGCTCGAGGGACACTGGCCAATCCTTCGGGGGAATCCCCACGGGGATCTCTTGTAGGAAATCATTCATAGATAATTCCCACATCCTCCATGAAAATATCACTATTGCGTTCATTGGTGTTTGCCAACCTTTGATATTTTCTGAATACAGTCGCATCCGGACCGGCCTTGTCATATTCTTTCCTATATTGTGACATGCTGGGTTCGTGAATAACACCATGTTACAGCGTAATCTAGTTGACGGGTGCACTGCAGTCGGTCCGTAACAAACAATGAACAGTACTGTGAGAGCGGAACATTAAGCATGGAGGCATGGTTGCTTTAATCACGACATGGCAACCAGATGGAGCCAATGGTCGTTAAGTCGTATAGCGATGAACTTTGGCGACATGGAACAATGACAGACATATGGCAAGAGATATAACACTCAGTATGGCAACATACAGATGTTCAGACTATTGTTGTGTTGTCACTGGGATCCTAAGGGACAAATAAACATATGAATTGACGGTTGTGAATTATTGATCATTCAGATAATGTCATTATTGTATAAAGTTTCAAAGCATGATATCCGAACTGAGATTAAGCTATAATTACATGGAGCGTTTTTCACATTTATTCAGCACTTTTATATCCATTAATCAATTGATGTATATTTGGATGCATGTGACAGAATCATAATGGTTTGAAATATAAATGCCCGGCAAAAGAGAGTACAGTAGACTACGGTTATAACGAACTTAAAGGGACTAATTTTCGTTCGTTATAACCGTAGTTCGTTATAAACATGTATACAGAATAACTACAGCACATAGTCGGGACCAAAAAAGTAAGTTCGTTATATCCGTAGTTCGTTATAAACGTGTTCGTTATAACCATAGTTTACTGTATGCAATTGGATGCGACCAATAAATTTCAGACGTAATCAAAACTTTAACAGATTTAAATCAGAACCTAAGGTACAAAGCACACCCGTATCAAATACATCACCATTGGATAACCATTTCTTGTTTGTGTAATTTTTATTCACCATCAAACTTGGGTGTATACTTTCTCTTTCCCGGCAATCTTTTTACGGTGTTGCTTTTTAAGTCCAAGAATACCTGACATATTATGTAAGGGTGGTGCATCAGACGACTGTTACAAGTAAGGTATATGTGGATGTGTTCATAACCAGTATTTAACACAGCACTTCACAATATTCCAGGCTTACAAAGGCGGCCTGTAATTGAGTCTCGACCAGACAATACAGTGATTGATATTATGAACAACGATCAACGCCATCGGGGTAGGTTGACACGCCACCAACCAAGTCACCGAGCCTGACCACCAATCCTTTCAATCACCTCTTACGACCAGCAGTGGTTGTTAGGGACAAATCCTAACCGGAATTCCTGTTTACAGCTCACCGTGATATAGTTGAAATACATCTTCCCGAGGCAAGGGGGTTAACTGACTATACAAATCCAGTTTCCACCTTTGCATGACTAGGCTGGAATTATGAAGTTAGAGTTTGGCTGGACTAGGGAGTCTATGCACAACCCAATCAAATCGCCTAACGAAATCGACATCAAGTTCGTAAACCCCTGGCCACGTCTTACCAAAATGGTCCTTGATGTTGCCCTGGTTGGCGCTTAAGATTAAGGTGGTACAATAAGGACTAAGTGTCCGAGTGGAGTATCCATGTTTAGCTATAAAACCGGCATAGGTCTAGACAACACCCCCACTCCACCCACCTGCCACACATCCTCCCCACCCCCTCACATCCTCCCCACCCCCACACACCCTCCCCACTCCACCCACCCGCCACACATCCTCCCCAACCCCACACATCCTCCCCACTCCAACCCTCCCACACTCAGGCTTGATTTCTATGTCCATATATGATACTTATTACACTGCCTGACGCAGTATTTGTACCTCAGTGGGAGTGGATGTGGGTGTTGGTGGGTGTGCCTTTGGGGGTGGGGGATGGGGGAAGAGCAGTCCATTCGACGCATGTTGTTGACGGCGCTTATTCCGATTCTTTACGAGAGACAATTCAAACATAAGTTAATCAATCTAAACAAATGCATATTCAATAATATTAATTCTAAACTTAATTTCGCAGCAAATGCTTGTATGTATGTAGATGTTGGTCAATGGAGCAAAAGATGTAGATAAAAAAGTTCGGTTGGGAAAAAATGGTGGTCTTGGACCCCTCTGCTCATTCAGGCTTGCACAAGCGTGTAAATGTGTCGCTATATAATTGCTTTAATCTCGAACGCGACGCTAAACCCCATTTCACCTCACCTCACCTCACCTGATCAATTCTCAAAAGTGTAACTCCTTGTAACTCAAAAATATTCTTTTGAAGGTCGAGTTATCACCATTTGACTATACCGACATTGCTTCCTTTTTAATCGTATATGTAATATCACTTCTACATTTAGCAGGGACTAATCGAAACATAACATGCAAATATTGTTTTTTATGTTGTGATCAATACGGTTCTGAAGTGATTCCACATTAGCGGAAAACAAGAGAGAATTCTCCGATCAGGAATATCCGCTTACTGCGCCAGACCGGAAGCAGACATGCACTCTGGGTAATAGCACTCTTGAAATTGAAGTACGGAAATTGCCTGTTTTCCCGTTCCAACAATTATTCAATAAGAGTTCTATTTAGACAATTGACACTCTCAATATTTTTATGGATGTGTGAAACGCTGTTGATTTGCATGACAATAAACTGACCCACCCAAATCCGCCGTCACACAGTAAAACGCTGCGTCTGGGATGAATAATTAAATATCTCGTTTAGCACTAGTTGTAAAGGCTCGCATTGTCAACATGCATCGTAGTTTCGGGTTGGAGTTTGATTAACACCTTTCCGGTGATGCTATAATTTTAGGCAGTTACAAAAGTATTTTATTAACTCTCTCCTGGAGTGATATCAAATTGACCACGTTCACTTGTGTTTGACAGCAAGCAACTGACAATGACGTTATCTTTGGAAAGGTTTTCTCCGATTGAATACTATTCCCGATCTGATCTTCAGATAGGTATTCGATCTCATTCGTCATGAACCTTACGAACAATGTATTTGACTTCCCCGCATTCACAATTTGAGGGGGGTGGTCGGGTAGCCTAGTGGTTAAAGCGTTCGCCCGTCACGCCGAAGACCCGGGTTCGATTCCCGACATGGGTACAATGTGTGAAGCCCATTTCTGGTGTTCCCCGCCGTGATATTGCTGGAATATTGCTAAAAGCGGCGTAAAACCATACTTACTCACTTATCACTAATATGCCATTAAGGCGTCGTCAATATGTCGACAAAAATGGTGGAAACCATATTGATCTCCACGCTCGAAAATAATTTTTCAGACATTTATCGTCATTACCTCTTCACTATCATTTCATCCGTTCCCTTATTCTCTGTCGGTTGTAATATAATTGAATTTGAACACCAGTCAACCAGCTCAGTCAACCAGCTCAGTCAACTCACTCACTCACTCACTTTTTGAGGAGAAAGGGGATGAGACGAAGGCAACGGAAGCCGATGGTTGGTGTAAAACAACTGATATAAACGCTATAGCAGAAACAGTCATAATATATATTTGATATAGGTAAACAGTATTTATATTAGTTTGGTATAACGCCTTACATTTCAGTTAGGAACTGACCATATATTAGTCTAGGGTGTGAAGGCGAGTAAGGTCGTCATACGCATCCGTGACAAAAATGATGTCCGATGCAATTCCCTGTTTTGACTTGTATTATGTGTTCCCGTGTTTAATCAGGTAAACAATTGACCCGCTCTTGCTCGATATTGTGACGGGTACCAACGGTGGGGCAGGATACGCTCACGTTTTCGCGACCGATAGTCATAAGCGGGGCGAATCCAGGACTAAAACCTACAGTTAGCGGATCCCGACACAGCGCGACCGCCTCTAAGGCTTGTTGGAGATATAACTTCTGTGGGATGAATACTATCGCTACATTCCTTGAGTTTATTGACGTCCTTCATTGTATATTTCCAGTGTTGCTTGACAAGCAACAACGAGGCGGCTTAATTGATCAGGTGGTCAGGCTCGGAGATGTGTGAGGCTCATAATATCAATCACTTGTTTGTCTTTTCCAAACGCGATTATTTACAGGCCGATGTCATACTGTTGGAATATTGCGTTAGTGCGGCGTCAAAAAGACAGAGAAAACAAATAAAGATTGAGATACATTGATGCTAGATAGAAGCTGACAAAAACACCTTACCCAAATATCTGCCCGGACAAGTCAAATGTTTACCTGAAAAATCACGGAAACATATTGTACAATTCAAAAACAGAATTACATCTGACATCATTTTGGTCACCGATGCATCAAATTTGGAATGTCCTCCGCATGTCTACCACAACACTTTTTAAAAGGTTTACAAAAGCCTTAATTGTTCTAACTCTGATCAAACACCTTTTGAGCAAGAACTTTCAAACCACCCACAGGGTGCCCCAAAGAACCGATTATCTCTTCGCAAACAGTGAGCATTGAAATTTATAAAACTATGGACAACCAGTATTGTGTTTCAGAGTTATGTCCACGATCCCGGCGGGTAATATTTGGAAATATATTAAATATTAATATGATCAGTGATTGCAATTTTCGAAGAATGGCAGGATAGGGGAGATGCCATCAGACACTGACCATTAAAGCTTTTAAGAGGAACATACGGTGTTCTGAATCATGCATAAATATCACGTCAATTCCCCCTTCCCTCAGACAGCAATACGTAATTTGAGAGGAACGTCACTTGGGACATTGAAGGTAGGAGGGCAATATGTCATTCTTGTATGTCACGAGTCAAGCTATCCTTTCAGAAGAGTTCTCGCATACCACAATATTAATTTAAACTAATTTGCTGCTTTCTTCAAAGACCTAACTTCAAAATAGTCATTGCTCCACATGCATCTTGAAACTGATATGTAAACATATTTGAGGATCGAGTTTAATGTGTGTTAGGAAACCAACCAGTTCGAGGAAATTCCCTGGTCGTGAGTGATGAGTATGCACCTTAGGTGTTGTTAGTGTCAAAAGAACACATCCAGACATGGTCATTAGATAATTGGTCATGTATATTTCTCTTGTAAAATCGATAACTCCGTAGTCAGTTTGCTGCTTGAAGTCTCTCGAGTCCTGCCATAGTGGGGAGGTGGGTAGCTGAGTGGTTCAAGCTTTAACTCGTCACGCCGGACACCCGGGTTCGATTCACATGAATAATATGTGAAGCCCGTTTTTGTGAGATCCACCGGGATTTTGACGTGCTTATGCTAAAAACGGCGTAAAACCATTCTCACTCATGACACTCAGGGACTTGTTTTGGGGCGCGGATCTTGTCTTATTCATAGAAATATTGTGCGAACCAAACCGTGCAGATGTAGAGATAAAAGGTTTTGAGTTTGTTATGAGATAATCTAGAGTAGGTGAGATGAAGGTGTGAATAGATAACACCAAGCGAAACATCTTAGTTAGGTTGCCCCCCGCTCCGTCAAAATGCGCGGGGGCATACCGAGTGCAATAATTGAATGTTACAAGTTGTTTACACTAATATATTATTAATTACATGTGATAATGCTTCGTTGTATAGTATCGTTTGATGCCAGCTGGTGCATCAGGTCATGTAGGTTCTTGTCTCATCAGTCAAGGTACGGTGTGGTCATATCATATCTAGTGCATCAAGTCATGTAGGTTCTTGTCTCATCAGTCAAAGTACGGTGTGGTCATATCATATCTAGTGCCTCAGGTCATGTAGGTTCTTGTCTTATCAATCAAGGTACGGTGTGGTCATATCATATCTAGTGCATCATGTATGTTCTTGCCTCAACAGTCAGTGTTCTGTGTGGTCATAATTAGTGCAGTAAGTCATATAGGTTCCTGTCCTGTGTGGTCATATCTAGTGCATCAAGTCATGTAGGTTCTTGTCTTATCTGTCAGTGTACACTGTGGTTATGTCTAGTGCATCAAGTCGTGTGGGTTCTTGTCTCACCTGTCAGTGAACGATGTGGTTATATCTAGTGCATCAAGTCACGTAGGTTTTGTCTCATCAGTCAGTGTGCGGTGTGGTCATATCTAGTGCATCAAGTCACGTAGGTTCTTGTCTCATCAGTCAGCGTACGTAGTATTTATATCTCTTGTATCAAGTCACGTAGGTTCTTGTCTCATCAGTCAGCGTACGTAGTGTTTATATCTCTTGTATCAAGTCACGTAGGTTCTTGTCTCATCAGTCAGTGTACAGTGTGTTCCTATCATATCGATTGCATCAGTCAGTATAACGTATGGTTTTATCTGTTGCATCAACTCATGTAGATGTTTGTCTCATCAGTCAGTGTACGGTGTGGTCATATCTAGTGCATCAAGTCATGTAGGCTCTTTTCTCATCTGTCAGTGTACGATGTGTTTATATCTATTGTATCAAGTCATGTAGGTTCTTGTCTCATCTGTCATTGAACGATGTGTTTATATCTCTTGTATTAAGTCACGTAGGTTCTTGTCTCATCTGTCAGTTTACGGTGTGGCTATATCTAGTGCATCAAGTCACGTAGGTTCTTGTTTCATCAGTCAATGAACGATGTGATTATATCTCTTGTATCAAGTCACGTAGGTTCTTGTCTCATCTGTCATTGAACGATGTGTTTATATGTCTTGTATCAAGTCGCGTAGGTTCTTGTCTCATCTGTCGTTGAACGATGTGTTTATATGTCTTGTATCAAGTCACGTAGGTTCTTGTCTCATCTGTCAATGAACGATGTGGTTATATGTCTTGTATCAAGTCACGTAGGTTCTTGTCTCATCTGTCATTGAACGATGTGGTTATATGTCTTGTATCAAGTCACGTAGGTTCTTGTCTCATCTGTCATTGAACGATGTGTTTATATGTCTTGTATCAAGTCACGTAGGTTCTTGTCTCATCAGTCAGTGTACAGTGTGGTCCTATCATATCGATTGCATCAGTCAGTATAACGTATGGTTTTATCTGTTGCATCAACTCATGTAGATGTTTGTCTCATCAGTCAGTGTGCGGTGTGGTCATATCTAGTGCATCAAGTCATGTAGGCTCTTTTCTCATCTGTCAGTGTACGATGTGTTTATATCTATTGTATCAAGTCATGTAGGTTCTTGTCTCATCTGTCAGTTTACGGTGTGGCTATATCTAGTGCCTCAAGTCACGTAGGTTCTTGTTTCATCAGTCAATGAACGATGTGGTTATATCTCTTGTATCAAGTCACGTAGGTTCTTGTCTCATCTGTCATTGAACGATGTGTTTATATGTCTTGTATCAAGTCACGTAGGTTCTTGTCTCATCTGTCAGTGAACGATGTGGTTATATGTCTTGTATCAAGTCACGTAGGTTCTTGTCTCATCTGTCAATGAACGATGTGGTTATATGTCTTGTATCAAGTCACGTAGGCTCTTGTCTCATCAGTCAGCGTACGTAGTGTTTATATGTCTTGTATCAAGTCACGTAGGTTCTTGTCTCATCAGTCAGTGTACAGTGTGGTCATATCATATCGATTGCATCAGTCAGTATAACGTATGGTTTTATCTGTTGCATCAACTCATGTAGATGTTTGTCTCATCTGTCAGTGTACGGTGTGGTTATATCTATTGTACCAAGTCATGTAGGTTCTTGTCTCATCTGTCAGTGTACGGTGTGGTTATATCTAGTGCATCAAGTCATGTAGGTTCTTGTCTCATCTGTCAGTGCACGGTGTGGTTATATCTAGTGTATCAAGTCACGTAGGTTCTTGTCTCTTCTGTCAGTGTACGGAAGAGTCATTTTTAGTACATTAAAGTGGGTAGATCCTTGTCTAATCTCTAAGTATACATAACTAGTACATCAAGGTGTGTTCATCCTTGTCTGATCTCTGAGTGTACATAACTAGTACATCAAGCCGTGTACATCCTTGTCTAATATCTGAGTGTACATAACTAGTACATCAAGCCGTGTACATCCTTGTCTAATATCTGAGTGTACATAACTAATACATCAAGGCGTGTTCATCCTTGTCTGATCTCTGAGTGTACATAACTAGTACATCAAGATGTGTTGATCCTTGTCTAATCTCTCAGTGCACATAACTACAGTAAAGTACGGTTATAACGAACTCAAAGGGACTACTAATTTTAGTTCGTTATAACCGTAGTTCGTTATAAACATATATACAGCTAATTACAGCAAATAGTCGTGACCAAAAAGTAAGTTGGTCATATCCGTTAGTTCGTTATAAGCGTGTTCGTTATAACCGTAGTTTACTGTAGTACATCAAGGCATGTAGATCCTTGTCTAATCTCTCAGTCTACAGAACTGGTACATCAAGGCGTGTACATCCTTGTCTAATCTCTGAGTGTACATAACTGGTACATCAAGGCGAGTTCATCCTTGTCTAATCTCTGAGTGTACATAACTGGTACATCAAGGCGAGTTCATCCTTGTCTAATCTCTGAGTGTACAGAACTGGTACATCAAGGCGAGTTCATCCTTGTCTAATCTCTGAGTGTACATAACTGGTACATCAAGGCGTGTACATCCTTGTCTAATCTCTGAGTCTACAGAACTGGTACATCAAGGCGAGTTCATCCTTGTCTAATCTCTGAGTGTACAGAACTGGTACATCAAGGCGAGTTCATCCTTGTCTAATCTCTGAGTGTACATAACTGGTACATCAAGGCGTGTACATCCTTGTCTAATCTCTGAGTCTACAGAACTGGTACATCAAGGCGAGTTCATCCTTGTCTAATCTCTGAGTGTACATAACTGGTACATCAAGGCGAGTTCATCCTTGTCTAATCTCTGAGTGTACATAACTGGCACATCAAGGCGTGTACATCCTTGTCTAATCTCTGAGTGTACATAACTAGTACATCAAGCCGTGTACATCCTTGTCTAATATCTGAGTGTACATAACTAGTACATCAAGGCGAGTTCATCCTTGTCTAATCTCTGAGTGTACATAACTGGCACATCAAGGCGTGTACATCCTTGTCTAATCTCTGAGTGTACATAACTGGTACATCAAGGCGAGTTCATCCTTGTCTAATCTCTGAGTGTACATAACTGGTACATCAAGATGTGTACATCCTTGTCTAATATCTGAGTGTACATAACTAGTACATCAAGGCGAGTTCATCCTTGTCTAATCTCTGAGTGTACATAACTGGCACATCAAGGCGTGTACATCCTTGTCTAATCTCTGAGTGTACATAACTGGTACATCAAGGCGAGTTCATCCTTGTCTAATCTCTCAGTCTACATAACTGGTACATCAAGGCGTGTACATCCTTGTCTAATCTCTGAGTGTACATAACTATTACATCAAGATGCGTAGATTCTTGTCTAATCTCTGAGTGTACATAACTAGTACATCAAGGTGATGTGGTGTGGTGTATGTTTGTGTATGTGCGTGCGTGTGTGCGTGCGTGCATGCGTGCGCGTGTGTGTGTGTGTGTGTTATTAATTGTGTGTACTAATATAGCATGTGACTTTCTATTTTCATGAAAATGGGAAACGATGTTAAAATGAAACTCATCACCAATCGCGGTTTTCATAATTCACAGAGTCCTGTATAATCAATACATGTTCCTTCCACTTGCCGGTTTCTATTGGGGTGGGGGCACGGGTGGCCCAGACGTCTAAGGCGCCGCAATCTGCTAAGCAGAGTTGCGTCCCCTGGGCACGCCAGAAACCTATGATTGTAGGTTTGAATCCCAGTTCACCCCGATTATGTTTCTAGTTTGTCAGAACCATATCCGTGCTCGTGGGTTTCACCGAAGTGGTAAACATCTAAGACCTGCATCACTTCGAGCTTTCTTCCCACATTAAGCTGACACGCCGTGATATAACTGGAATACTGTTAAAAGCGGCGTTTAACCCAACTCACTCACACACTCATTCTATTGGGGGTTATCTATGGGTGTGAGGCGTTTAACCCAACTCACTCACACACTCATTCTATTGGAGGTTATCTATGGGTGTGAGGTACGGCTATAGCTGGTCGTGCCAGTGCATGCAGATTCATTTTCCAGGACCTGCTTTAATATGTGGTCATGTAGCGAGGGAATCAAATCGAGGGAGTCAGCATATCTCCTCATCCGCTATTGGTGCACGGCATGCGGGCTCACTTCCATCGCACCGTGTAAGCTTTAAGGGATGTACACGGCTTCGACGTAGAAGTTGTAGATATATAACATACCGTTCACTACAATCAGCACATCGGGACAATCACAGAAGTATGCGACATACTGATATATTTAAGTCCTTCCTATAACTTGATCTCTTTTACAACTTTCAACAGTACAGTTAGGGGCGGTGGGGTAGCCTAGCGGTTGAAGCGCTCGCTCATCGCACCTAAGACCCGGGTTCGATTCCCCAAGTGGGTACAGTGTGTGAAGGCAATTTCCCCCACCGTGTTATTGCTGGAATATTGCTAAAAGCAGCGTAAAACAAAACTCACTCAACAGTACAGGTACTGGGAGAGAGGGTACATGACATGAGAGTGGATGAAACAGCCCGACAGGCCTCTCTGTTGATAGTGAGTTGGTCAAAACCGGTAGTGTAGGTCACTGTACGGCAAGTCCGGCATCTGCACACAATGTTGAATGCATAATAATAGTTCCTATCATTGGATACAATTCCTGATTTTCAGAGCTACATTGAAACATATCATGAAACAATTTAATTCGTTACATGTATCAGTTGACATTAGGATAGAAAATGATCTCCGGGGTGTTTAGAAGGTGTTCAATTAGGGTGTACACCAAGAGGGAGAGAGCCAGAACGGTAGGGTCACAGCGGGGCAATCCAAAGAGTAAGGAATCAAACATGTATTTACCCATAGATATTTGCGATTCCAGTCAGTAGTTAGATAGAGACGACCCGTCTTGGAATGCCCGTTCCAATATCAGTGAGTGAGTGAGTGAGTATGATTTTACGCCGCTTTCAGCACGGCGGGGGGGGGCACGAGAAATGAGGAGCAATGGCAAAGTGTAGGTCTTCGCATATGTTTGCCATGGGGAGAAACTTGACTTCGAAAAGAAATGGTTCGAGCAAAATATTGTAACCATGCCCTTCAGCTTGACGTGCGAACGCTTTAACCACTAGGCTACCCTACGCCTCGGTGAGGGTTGTCTTAATATATAGGAAATGTCATAGATAACAACACATTGAAACCAGTAACACAATGGAAACTCGACTCCCGACAGGTACTGATTTGGAACGTGTATAAATACAGCGACATTTGTTCTTTACGTTTTGAGGGGATTTCACTGGATGGTTATTTTTCATATATGGTAAATCGAAGCCTGCACTTGCTAAAATTCCATTTTTGCATGTCCAAATATATATGACACATAGTCCTAGATATGTATCACCGTGTACATTTTTCTACACAAGATGTACACGGTGAGGGGCGTTGGGAGTAGTTAGTGGTTAAAGCATTTGCTCGTCACGCCGAAGGCCCGGGTTCAATTCCCTACATGAGCACAATGTGTGAACCCCATTTCTGATCTCCCCTGCCGTGATTTTGCTAGAATATTGCTATAAGCGGCGTAACACCCATTTGTGTAGTTTTAGTTCTTCAGTGTGTGTTGTTAGCGTGTGGTCAGTCCAGTAGCATGGACTTCATATGAGACTTCCTTCTCCCTTTCATAAAAGCGACAAAACCACTTCTATAATCATAAGAAACCCCTGCTAAAAGCAGAGTCCATTGGACCCGTGAAGATTCCTGGGTATAATAGGTCTTCAGCAACCCGGGATCGGGTGGTCAGGCTCGCTGACTAGGTTGATACATGTCATCGATCCTAATTGAGTGATTCGATGCTCATGATATCAATCACTGGATTGTCTGGCCCAGACTCGATTATTTACAGACCGCCGTCATATAGCTGGAATATTGCTGAGTGCGGCGTTAAACAACAAACAAACCAACCAACGAAAAGAGTCCATTGTAGGATTCCGACTTTATCATAAGGATGTGCTTATGTGTTAAATGTATGTGCCGCTTTTATTCAAAAATCACCAAGTCTATCAGATACGTATGATATCAGGTGTTAGCAAGAGGATGAGCGTATCCTGCTACACAAGTGACACCCGATCGATAAGATTAAGGTTCCTGAATCTCCATGGAAAAATTATGCAGTTAAATTGAATAGTTCTTGATGGGTATCAAACCGTACATGTATATATGCACTTCGTCCGGGTTAATCTAAATATTCATATACGGTCGTAAAGAAAGACGCAATTCATTATGATACCCGACGTTTAGGAATCTTGCCTTAGTCGTGCCAGAACCCTACATGAATGTTCATGGGTTCGAATCTACGATTTGAACTGATGATGTTCTTTGGTCTGTCAGCACCATACCCACAGCCGTTTCACCCCGAATCTCCTGACAATGTTTAAACTCCTAGAAACATATATGATCAGGGCCAAACTGGGATTCGAATCCACGATCAGAGGTTTTGCGCACGCCTTAGGGATGCAACCTTTCATAGGGTTTAGACGAATTGACCACCCGTGCCCTTTAATTACTACCATCCGAATAATACTGTCCCTTAATTTATCAAAATATCTACATACAACTGCCCCAGTGTATCAAAATTAATAACCACCCGCATGCCACTGACCCTTGATTTATCAAATGACCATCATTGACCAACCCCAACTGCAACGTACGTCACTGTCAACACCCACACACGCTACCATACAGGGGGGGGGGACAGGTTCATCATACATCCAGTTAAGGCGTCGGGAACTTTTCAAAAGGACGGAAAAATGCTGTCAGCTATTTTGGGCACGAGACGATGGAAGCGTGAGGCTTTCGTAAATTTTCGACAAATGAAGTGTTAATAACGAAAGAAGATGCCTTTTTCAGATAAAAAAAGTAGCTGATCAAGTTAATTTGTGTTTTTCACCAATCACAGTCTTGATCAAGCTCATAAATAGATCGGAACACCGCGCGTATTAAGTTTCTCTAATTATATCAATATTTTTATCAACATCTTATCCTATAAATTGATTGAAGTTTTGTAAAGTTTGCTCTTTGGATGCCAGATTACATGTTATTACTTAATGTGTTTTGTCATTAGTTAAACTGACATTTCACTTCAAAGAATATTTATGGTTGATTAATTGTGAACTAATTAAGTGATTCTAAGGAAGAGAATATATGGATGTCAACTGCTTTTAATCTGCGGAACACAACGTTTCGGACTATATGCTTACTCATTCATCAGGTGAATGCATGCCATGAGGCAGAGAGCATATATACTGAACCGCAAAAGAAACGTCACCATGGATATATCTATGAGAAACCTTATTTCTCCTAACACTGTAAGCATACTTTGAGACATATTAAAACGATGAAACTTGGCAAAACTGATCATCAAGGTTGCAATTAAAGTGTCAAATGTTCGTAAAGTGAAACACAACACAAGTCTCTGAGAAAATGGCGTCACAAGTATCTCGTGTGTCCGCTATGTGCATTGATGTCTGCCGTGCAACGTCGATACATGGAATGAATGAGGCGGTTGATGAAGGACATAGGCACTTGAGCCCACACTCTGAGTAACGCCTGATGCATTTCCTGCTGCAGTTGTCGGCCTTAGTCGGAGGTCATTCAGCCGCTTTTGAATCTCGTCCCACAGGTGATCAATGGGATGTAAATAAGGACTGAGGGCAGACCACTGCATGGTTCTGATGCCATTCTGCCAAGTCTCTTGTTGCTCTCGCAGTGTAGGCACAGGCGTTATCATGCTGAAACTCGTGGTTGCGGTGACGTGCCAAATGAGGTATGGCGTGTGGTCTCAAAACTTGATCAATGCACCGATGCTGTGGCACCATTGCCTCTCCCTGGACCGATGTTCTGGAAGACCACAGGGCCGACCCTCTGTGCAAGACCAATATTCCATCCCGCAGCATGATGCTCGGACCATGAGCTTCTCTCAACAACACAATCATCCGAATAACGTTCCCCACGGCGTCACCAGACTCTCTCTCTCTCTCTCTCTCTCTCTCTCTCTCTCTCTGCCATCTGCTGTTGAGATACAGTAACGGCTCACGTCTGAGAAAAGGACTCTTCTCCACTGCTGGTGCTGTGTTGCCAACTGAAGACGGTCCCGGCGATGAAGTGGTGTCAGAATTGGTCCTCGGTGTGGCCTGTGACAGTGGAGGTGCCTGCTTGTCAATCGTCGACGCACGGTGTCCGCACAAATGTTTCCCTGGTGTGTCCCCGGGTGGTGACCCTTGGACGTCGACTAGGTGGTCGGTCATCTGTAGTGTTGGTGGTCTGGTACCGTTGCTGGATCCTGTATATGGTCCTTACGTGGACTTGAAATGCTTTGGCTACTTGCCGGGCAGTTTGTCCAGCTTGCAATCGTCCAAGGGCTTGATGTCGCTGATTTCTTGTCAATCTTGGCATGTGGTAGCAACAATTACGAATCAATGTAATCTGATCTCGATGGATTTTTATAGGGCAAGAAATGGGGGAACGCATGTGCATTTCAATTTGCACGGAACTCACGTGCATCGGGTTACCATGGCCGTTGCCGTGAAGCATTTGGGCGATCGGTTTTATTGTCATTTGCTTTGGTTTTTTTTATCATGACAAACATTACTCAGGTACTTAAATGACAACTTTTCATTCAATGTTACTTTGTGTGACGTTTCTTTTGCGGTTCAGTGTATATGTACATGCAAAGACAACAATGTTAATAAGATAACAAAAGGTGGAAAATAACTAAGGGTAGAAACTAACAAGGGAAGCCAATAGATGATTGGCGCTGATAGGTGATTAGAAATAAACAATGGAAGCAAACACTTTAGAGTAATTAGCGCTGAAAGTATGGAAGCCAGTACTTAAGTTATCGTAGATAACTAATAGGTAATGGACACTGGGCAAACGGGAAGTCGGGGGTAATGAGCACTGATAGGTGAAAGAATGGACATAGCAAATGGGCAAATTGAAGCCAGCTAGGTAATTAGCACCGACAGAGATCAAAGCAATAAGTCCCAAGCACTAGGCAGATAGGTTCCCTGGTCACGATTCTACTGATGTCAATGGATTCTTGTAGTTTATAGTAGAATTTGGTTCGTTGTCAGTGTGAGGACCGATCTAAAAGAGTCTGCCGTAAAATCAATAGATGTGCTCGATGTAGAAGGCGTCGGTGTTGTGCTAGAGTACGAGGGTGCTTTTGGTGATCATCATTAGATATCATTTCACAAAATGCAAACAATAATAAGTCAGGACCCGCTCAGGTGGACCTGGGTGACTCATTTAGGCATGATCCGCTGGTCAGGTGGACCAGCATGACTCGACGGTTTAAGGAGCCATAGATCACATTGCAAGGATTCGCTGGTTAAGTGGACTCGAGTAACTCGGCGGTTTAAAGAGCCATAGATCACTAAGCCTGAATTCGCAGATCAGGTGAACCCGGGTGACGGCGGTTTAAAGAGCCACAGATCACGTATCCAGATCATATGAACCAAGGTGACTCGGTTGTGTAAGGAGACCTCACTTGTATAACCAGGATCCGATGGAAGTATCAAGTCCATCCTCAACGCTTTGATCAGTTTAGCGTCAACGATGCTTTTTCGTACGTCTAGAGTATCACAAGATGAAAACTACACACGTTACCTCATTTACCTACAATGCATACCACTTATTTAATGTCAAAAACCGAAGTGCGATGACGAAACACGAACGTATCTTGTTTCGTGAGCTGTATAACGGAATCGGATTAAAAAATGATCACACCACTCCATAAATAATCTTTCAAGAAACGAAATACCTGCATGTAAGGGCACTTTCTCGAAAACAATATTACGTTTTAATTCGCTAAGAACACATACTCACACACATTATTCTATTTTCTGTTATTAGATGCTGATGCCTGTTAAACATGAAACGGAACACTATGATATTCAATTTTCAGCTTCATGAACCAATAACTAAGCAAGTATCATTTTACAAAACAAAAGCGAGCCTTTCAAAGGTTCCTCATACACGCTGCCCACTTGTATTACTTGGTTTTTATGATAATGTCTAATCTTATATTTGGTAGATCATTTGCCTACGCGCTAAATGCCAGACACTGATGAGTATTATTGATCAAAAACATATTGTCTCATTCTTTCAGGCAGAGGTATTGAAGCTATGAAGATCATACTTGCCCTCACGATCGCCACCGTTATCTCCCTTGTTGATTCGAACGAGGAGTTAGGGACAGATGATGACAGAGACAAGAGAAGTTCTACACTCGACCGAATGCCTTTACACTATGGAAAGAGAATTCCTTCCAGATCGCTTCGGTCCGTCTTAGACAGAATGTCAGTTGGGTATGGAAAAAGGGATTCAAATGGAGGATATGAAAGGTAAGATTTAATCTAATGTATTATTGTACGTTGGAGCCAAGTTTAGATGGGGGTTTGAAGAAGATTTGCAGTTAAAAGGTCTCCGTCCCTACAAAAAAAGTTTAGATCTATTTGTTATGTTCTGACGCCAATTCAAATATGGTTTAAACGGCATTCGATGAGGATTTGCAATTGGGGCAGAAAATTAAATAGCCGGTGCCTTTCCCGCGAATAGAAATAGTGGGAACTAATTTTAAATGATTGTAACATCTCTATGTACAGTGATATTAATCACGTTCTACTTAAAGGGTACTAACGACGGTGGAGGATTTGGCAGCTATGATTTCTTCACACCCAGACTTGGCACAGAGGTTTGTTCGGAACTTCATTGATACAAATGGTAAGCTGAAACTTTCATGTCTGTTTTCTCAGCGGTGTAGTCAATGGTTCCTCTTGTAATAAGAAACGAGTTAGCGTCTCATAAGTTCTCTTAACCTTCTCTGCGGTTCAGGCAATGGTTTCTCCTGTAATACCTAACGAGTAAAAGTCCAATTTCTTCTCTTAACCTTCTCGGCGGTTTTAGTCAATGGTTTCTCCTGTAATAGCAAACGAGTTAACGTCCAATTTGTGCTCCTTACTTTCATAGCGTTGCGTCAATGGTTCCTGCTTACTTACTTACTTACTTACTTTGGAGATTTAACGTGCGCTTTCCGACTGATGCGTATTTCGCACACGGGCCCGGCCAGGCCATTTAATGTGTTTCCGAAAGGGGCGAGGGTGGTCTGTGCAACCCAAGAGGGGGCTTTAGGGGCTGCTTATATAGAATTTGGGAATTTTGAGATTTGGAATAGATGCTGATGGGGTTGGGGAGGAGAACTAAGGGAGCTGGGTATGGTGGATGATTGTTTGTTTATGTGATTTTGATTTGGTAGGTTATTATGGTTTTAGATGCGTTTTATTAGTTCCGTTTTTATTAAGAATACGCCTAAGGCCTTGAAGTTTTCTAGTTTATTTTGTGGGTTTAGTATTGCTTCTAGAGTGAGAGCCTTGTTTAGATTGAGGGTGGTTTGTAATGCGGTTCGATGTGTTAGGTAGTGTGTGCAGTGGATGAGTGCGTGTTCTGGGGTTTCTGGTTGTTTGCAGTGTGGGCAGTTACCTGTAGTGTGTTTTTTAAAATTTTTTAGGTGGTTATTTAGGTTGGTGTGTCCTGTTTGGAGTTTAGTGATTACTCTCTCGATTTTTTTTGATGGATGGAGAATTTTTGGTTTGGTTAGTGGTTTGCTGAGCACTCTTTTGATTTTGCTATTTGAGTTTAGATATAGGTTATGCCATTTTTTTGTGATTTTTTGTTTGTTTACACTTTTAATTTCTGATTTTGAGATGGGTAAGTTTAAGCTTATTTCTGGGATTTTAAGGGATAGTTTAGCTGCTTTATCGGCGTTTTCATTACCGTATATTCCTACGTGGGCGGGTATCCACAAGAAGGTTATTTGTTTGCCTGCTTTTGTTAGGTCGTTGGAGCTTTTAAGTATTTGATTTATTAATTTAGGTCGGTTTTTGGTATTTTTGTTTTGGAGGGCTTGTAGTCCACTTAGGGAGTCAGTAAGTATTAGGATTTTTTGGTTGTTTTTGGATTCTTGATTGTGGAGGGCTGAGGCCATGCCCATTAGTTCGGCCGTGAATATTGATTGGTTATTTGGGAGTCGGAAGGATTGTGTGGTTTTAGTTGGTTGTGTGGTATGGACTCCGAAACCCGTGTGTTTGGAGGTCGGATCTGAGGATCCGTCCGTGTAAATGTGACACCAATTTGGCCAATTTTTGTGTATGTATGCTAGTGTGGTAGTTTTAGCTATGTTTGGGTCGGTTTGTTTATTTATTTGGCTAGCTAGTGTTGTGTCTATTTTGGGTATTTTAAGTTTAGGGGTGAAGATATTTGATTGTTTGCAGTTTTGTTTAAGATTTTTAATTTGGTGTTCATTTAGGTAGTTTGTTATTCTTTGGGATATTGGGGTAAGTAAGGGGTGTTTACGAGCTAGAGCTTGGTTTTTAGGGCTGATGTTTTGGTTTATTAAGTTTTGGATGAGAGGGTTTGATTGGGACGCGGCCCAGAAATTTAAGCTTAGCTGTTCCCTGCGTAGACTTAGTGGCATTTCTCCTGTTAAGGCCTGAAGTGAGGTGTAGGAGGTGCCATGTTGGGTGCGTGTAATGAGTTTGAGAGCCTGATATTGTATTGAGTCAAGTTTTTTGGATAGAGAGTTGTTTAGGGTGTTGTATATGGCGCAGCCGTAGTCTAGTTTTGATCTAATTAGGGATATGTAGAGAGAGAGGAGAGTATCTTTGGAGGCTCCCCAGTTAGAGCCAGTTAGGCATCTTAGGGTGTTTAGGTCTTTACTGCATTTAGTTGTTAGGTTTTGGATGTGAGCATCCCAGGTGAGATGTTCATCGAAAATAAGTCCTAAGAATTTGGTTTGTTTTTGAAATTTGATTGTTTGGTTGTTTAGCTGGAGGATTGGGGAGGCGGGTTTCATGTTTTTATGTTTGAATACTATTCCTGTTGTTTTTTCTGAGTTAAGGGAGAAGCCCCATTTGTCAGCCCATTGTTGTATTTTATTAAGAGATTTTTGGAGTAGATTTGTGGCCATTTTCATGCTTTTAGTGCGGATCCAGATGGCTCCATCATCCGCGAATTTTGATGTGTTTACTATAGGGGATAGACCCTCGAATAGATCGTTTATCATTATATTGAAGAGGGTGGGGCTGAGGATACTGCCCTGTGGAGTGCCATTTTCTAGGGGACATTGGTCCGATAGAGTTTGGTCTATACACACGGTTATTTTACGATTGTTTAGGAAGTCCTGGATGTAGTTTATTATCTGACCTTTGAGTCCTATTTTTTTAAGTTTTTGTATTAGCCCATCGTGCCATACCATGTCGAAAGCTTTAGAGAAGTCTAAGAAGATGCCTGTGGTATATTGTTTATTTAGTTGTCCTGTCTTAATATCTTGTTCTAGTCGGGCGAGGTTATCTAGGGTTGAGCGGCCAGGAGTGAAACCGCTTTGATCTGGGTGTATGGTGTTATTTTGGGTTAAGTAATGTTGTAATCTATTTTTAGCCATTGATTCCATTACTTTACATAAGTTTGAAGTTAGGGATATTGGTCTATATGAGTTAGCTTGATTAGCTGGTTTATTAGGTTTAGGGATTGGTATGACTAGGGCCTGTTTCCAGGGTGTAGGAACCTGTCCGTTTAGGTAGATGAGATTGTATAGTTTGAGTAGTGCCTGGAGCAGTTTTAGGGGGAGTTTTTTAATTATTTGGTAAGAGGTTAGGTCTAATCCTGGGGCTGTGCCCTTTTTCCTGTTTTGGATTACGTAGAGGAGCTCCTCCATTGTGTAGGGTTGATTTATTTCTAGATTGTTATTGTTTGGTTCTTTTGTGGGTTTGTTTTCTGTTTTAAGTTTATCTTGGAATTTTTGGCTGAAGTTGCTGTTACTGCTAACGGCCGAAAAGTGGTTGGCGAGATTATTTGCTTTTTGGGCGGGGTTGGTTGAGTTGTTAATGTTAGGGTTTTTTTTATGTCGTTTTAAGCCTCTAATGGCGTGGATTTTGCGCCAGACCGTTCTGGCATCTGTACGGTTATTTATACCTTCGCAGAATTTTTTCCAGTCTCTACTTTTGGCTATTTGGACTAGTTTTTGAACCTGGTGGTTTAGTTCGTGGGCTATGTTTAAATATTTGTAGTCGCGTTTTGCTTTATTGAAGGCTGATTTACGTTTTCGTCTAGTCTGTTCTATTTCCTCATTCCACCATGGTACCGTCGGTTTGCCTGTCTTAGATACTTTGAAGGGGATGGAGGTTTTTGCTGCGTTTATTATATAGTCTGTTATGTTTTTACAATAGGTTTCTGGATCATTATTTTCTATTTCGTTTAAGTTAGCTTCGTTGCAGATATCTTGGAATTGGTCCCAGTTAGCTTTGTTGTAATGGAATTTTGGTTCTTGGTTTTCTGTTTGGATTGGTACGTTTGTATTTCCTATGGTTATGTTTATGGGGAAGTGGTCGCTACCTAGCGGGACGTCGTGCACTTCCCATTGAGTGCTTTGGGCTAGATCTGCGGTGCATATGGTTAGGTCGATAGCCGACATTTTTTGGTTTATCTTATCGTACCTCGTGGGTTGGTTGCTATTAAGGAGTACTAGGTCGTTTGTTTCTATCCATTCGGAGATTAATTTGCCATGAGTATCTATTTTATCATCTATGCTCCATGTAGGATGGTGAGCGTTAAAGTCTCCTAGGAATATAGTAGATTTATCGCTTATTTTGAGTAGTTTGTTTAGATCCTCAGGTTGGACTTTTTGTTCCGCCCAGTGGTAAATATTTATGATGTTTATGTTTCGGTTATTTAATGTGATTTTAATGCCGTTGGCTTCTAGGTTTGGCGTGTCTATTTTTATTTCTTCGTAATTTATATCTTCCCTGATAAATATGATTAGTCCTCCTGCGGCTCTTCTTGTTTTCGGTTTAGCTCTGTCAGTTCTAACTGAGTTGTAGTTAGGTAGTGTGAATTTCGATTTTTTTGAGAATTTGGTTTCCTGTATACAAGCAATGTGAGGGCCTTTATTTAGTTTAAATTTAGTTTTTAGTTCATGGCCGTGGGAGGTGAGTCCGTTGGCGTTCCACTGAAAAATATTTAGTCCTTCGAATATTGGGTTCGGGTGATTGGTGATTTAGTTTTTAGTTTTTATTTTATTCGGTGAGTTCTTTTAGATGGAGGTTAAAGAGGAAGAAGGGAAGATCGGTTAATTTTAGATTGAAAGCTACTTTGTGGAAGGATTCCATACTAGCTTTTGGTGAGTTTTGACTATGCATATATGCTAGGAGTAAGGTGAGGTTATTTAGGTTTGGGGTGTTGGCTGGTTGGGAAGTTTGGTTTGTTTTAGTTGGAGTAGTGTCTATTGTTTCCTCAGTAGTGGAGAAATCTTCGTCATGGGTTGGATTAGGTTTAGCTGGTTGAGTTTCCATGGGGGAGGCATGTGATGTGGAGGGTTGTGAAGGTGTTGGCGGGATGGGTGTAGCTGATGTTTTCTTAGTGTTTGTGTTTTGTTGTTGTGCTTGCTTGTGGGAGAGCGTTGTTGCCATATGGGCTGTAGGGTGCTTGGATGAGGGTCGTGTTGTGGTGGTCATTTTGAGGTTTGTTTTGCATGCGGGGGTTGATGTTTTGGGAGGGTTCGTGGTTGGTTGAGTGGCTGCTTGTGTGTGTGAGGTGGGTGCGGTTTCTCGGTAGGGGTCCCAGACAGAGCTGTCGGTTATGGGTGTGGTGTTTGTTTGTGGGATGGTGTTTGGGTGTGGTGTAGGGAGGAGTGGTTTAGATGCAGGTGTAGCAAATTTTCGTGTTTGGATTTTAGCCGTTTCTATGTTTATGTGTTTGTTGGCCTGCTGGGTGAGTGTGTGTCTGTGTGGGCATTGGTTTGAAAGTGAAGTGTGTTGGGTGGATTTGCAGTGGATGCACCAGGGTGTGCATGTGCCTGGGCAGTCTGTTTGTGCGCATTTTTTACATTTAGTTTTAGGGTAGGTGCATTGGGAAGCAGTGTGGTTGTATTTGAGGCACTTTGAACATTGCTTAACCTGCTTTATATAGGGTTTGACTTCTAAGTTTGTGTGGGCTCCGAAGGATATGTGTTTGGGGGCTTCAGGGAATTTAGCGGTTTTTTTAAAGTTGATTATGACAATGGAGGTTGGGACCGTTTTTCCGTTTCTAGTTGAGGTTATTCTGCGCGTGCTGGTGATTAGGGGTTGAGGGTTTTGGTCTTGGTTTATGTTAGCTTCTAGAGAGTATAATTGTAAGTCCTCAGTTGTTTCCCTTGGGTTAACCCTTATTACGCCTCGTGTATATTGTTGCCAATTAGGTGTTTGTTTGATTACCGTGACGTGGAATATTTGAGTTATTTTATTTGCTGCGTTGTAAGATTCTCGGTTAGGAAAGATTATCTGGTATCCTTTGTTGGCTTTTTTAATATTGTTGTAATTTATTTTTTGTCTTTTGAACCAAAGTCCTATTTTGTCTGCCGAAAGTTCTAGTGAGAGAGTGGTGCCTGAGCCTGCTGAGAAGAAGTAGAGGGCGAAGGTGGTGAGGAAGGCGGCCGGGGAGGGTGTTGGCGATGGAGGTGGAGTGGATGTGTCGAGTTTGCGTTTTTTGGTGTTTTGTGGTGGCGAGTTAGCTGGTTTGGTTGGGGTGGTGTATGTCGTGTTTTCGCCATACTCGGTCGGGACGATGTTTTCGAGTGACCTCCCAGAAGTGTTGTGCGCTTCCGCAGGCATGGGTGAGTAAGGAGCTGGAATGTCTGCGAGTGTGGCGTTGCGGGTGTCAGTCATATTGTTTGGGTGTTGTGTTGGAGAGCGTGTGTTGTGGTGAGTGGTGGTGGTTTTGGGGAGGTGAGTTGGTTTGTTGTTTTTACTTGGTGATTTGTGTTTAGGAGGCGGAGGAGGTTGCGGTGGTTATTTGTTGTTGGTTTTAGTAGGAGGGTTTGGGAAATGGATTATTTATTGAAGATTAAGTTTGATTCTGGAAGGCTGGGATAAGGTGAGACAAGTGGAAAGCGGGGATTAAGAGATATTTAGTCGAAGGAGTGGAGGTATGTGAGTGGTGGGCGTGGGTGGTGAGTAGGAAAGAGCGAGCGTTGTGTTTAGGAGAAGGGGGGATTAGGTGTTTTTTGCTTTTAGGAGTTGGGTCAAAGGGTGTGTTTGAGTGGTGGGCGTGGGTGTGAGTAGAAATGAGTGCGAGCTGTGTTAGGGAGATTGGGTAGGATAAGGTGTTGGTTATTTAGTGTTGTTGTTTTTTAAGGATTTAGGGGTTTTATGATTAATTCGGTGAGAGTGATTTTAAGAGTATGTGAATAAGGATAACGTGATAATTACCGATGATGGAGTTTCCTTGGCTGGCTATCAGGCAATGCTCTGTGCTGGCTTGGGAAGTGTTGCTCGCTGGGAGTACAAACTGCAACTGATTGTCTGGCCAAGACTCGTTTATTTTCAAACCGCTGTCCTGTAGCTGGAACACTGCTAGGTTCGGCGTTAAACAACAAACAAACAAACGGTGAGAGTGATTGTAAGAGTATGTGAATAAGGCTGAAAGGATGACGTGATAATTACCGATGTTGGAGTTCTCCTTGGCTGGCTATCAGGCAATGCTCTGTGCTGGCTTGGGAGGTGTTGCTCGCTTGGGGTACAAACTGCAACTGTTCCTGCTAAGGAGCAAACGAGTTAAAGGCACATAACGTCCTATGATCAGTAAATGCACTGTATTGTCACTGAAGTTTTCTGGCCCACCACTTGATTGTCTGCTTTATTTACAGGCCGCCGTCGCATGGCAGAACTGTTGTGCGACGTCAGGCAAAAAACAAACCCTTACTTTTTTTTTTATGGAAATTGAGTGACTGGCGGATGATACAGCAGGGCAGGACATACTTACCATTTTCGAAACAGCTGGTGTCATCACTAACTTTCCGTTCAAATATTTTTTTATCTCTACTTTGCCTTTCTAGTTTGTTTCGGCTGAAAATCCTGACTGGATATTCTCTGGCGTTGACGTGTTATATCCCTGTAACCTCCTTATATGAAAAAAGACTTTCGATAAAGTTTTTCTACAATGATGGGGTTTTATTAGGCCTGGGTAATCTATCCCCAAACTGATATATATAGAAAAACATAACAAAAAAGAAGCATGATTTCAAAGCTTTGAATAGCTCTGCAGATAAAGATATACGAGGTGACTTCACAGTAACTTTTAAAATAAATTAAAGAACAAACTCACTTCTGAAACCAAATCGAGTAACTTTTTCTTACATATACCAATAGTAAATCATGAACTCCATTTTCGGTATAACCCTAGGCCTCCCTTTAATATTTCTTTTGTCAAATAAAAACCTTAGGCACTTGATACGTGGTCACGTTGATCAAATATTCCGCCCGGAACTAACGGCAATAAACGAATTATGGATCTCATAGATTATTTTCATTGCCAGAAAATACATGAACGAGACAGAACAGGCCATCCATAATTGTTTGACGTTCATGTTTTGATTCACCACAATAATCAATTTCCCCCCTACAACTTGATAACAGCGTTACGGTGCCATATCGGAAGCATTGATAGCAATGGCAAGCAGTTTCAGTTGTGTCTCTGCGTTTTCAGAAGGTGTATTAAACTATTTAGCTGACTACCCCCGAGAAAGGTCAAGTGAAATGCCAGTGAAAGACTTTTATCAATAGGAAAAACCTTTTAAGTTTGAATTCAAAACAAACACCAAGTTTCAGAATTTAAAGTCTTGGTATACAGTGGGATAACGATTTTGTTACTAACTCATTTTAAACCATATTAAGCATGTAGCTGTTCACACTGTCCTGGATGTAATGCGATCTTCGACTCGGGTAACATGTATTGCTACACTTATGGGGAAAACGTAATGGAGTTCACGTTCACGTTACTGTTCGTAGCTCGGTCAAAGGGACTGCTGAACACTTAATTCTGAGTGATGCTTGTGTTAAATTAGTCTTTGTATTTCTGTTCAGTAAACGTTTCTTTATGCATTTCATTGATGTACTAGTGTGTTTTGGGAGTTATAACACAACAAGGTGTCTGAAGCTGAAGTTAGGGTAGGTTTTAACACTTTATTTATTGTCGATCATAATCACACAATCGTGAAGCAACTTCCTTGCTTCTTACTATTAGGCGACAACTGCCCTATGTATTTTACAGTGATAGAAATGAGAAATGTGTCAGAATGATGGAGGAGTGTCAGGACAATTGGTAAAACTCGAGAGTTAAACATCTGAAGTTTGCTGAGAAGACAATCTGAAATGCTGGACTTCCTCATAGATGACGCCAATATGAAATTAGGGGATAGGACGTTTAGGAAAAAAGTAGGCATCCCCATGGGCACCAATTGTGCTCACCTTCTTGCTGAACAGTTTTTGTGTGCATATGTATTGGTATTTCCGCTCGGATCGGGCAAGGGAATTTGGGAAAGAAGTTTACTTATGTAATTAGCTTCAGGTATATCCATGATCTGTTATCGTTTACTGATCGTCAATATAGATAATTCCCTTCTAGTGTGACAAAAAACTCTTCCCGAGACTGTATCACAAGAGGGACGACTGCCTTGATGGGGCCTCCTTCCCGAGGCAAGGGAGTTAACTGACTATAGAAGTCCAGTTTCCACCGTTGCTGAACTAGTCTGGAATTTCGTTGCTCGGTGATGGCGCCACCAAAGGCTATTACGAGTTATGCCAACATTCTTTGCAAATCCTGCAGTCGACCGAAACCTGCACGTTGAAACTCATGTTGATTACGAACCGGATGTATAGTTCTTTACTCGATTTTGATTGGACTATGCATAGACTCGTTTGTCCAGCCAAAATGTAACACCGGAATTCCAGTTTTGTTCGGTAAGGACGGAAACTGGACTTTTATAAAGTTAGTTAACTCCCCTGCCTCAGGAAGATGTGATGGGGCAGGACACGCTGACAGTTTCGCGAACACCTAGTATCTTCACTTTTTGATAGTGATTCATCAACACATGCTCATGATATAGTCGGAATCGTACAATGGACTCGTTTATGTATTTTGCCGCTTATATTTAACTTTCTAATAGTCAACTTTCCCTTTATGTCAAGTAATATTGAAGCAGCTCCATCTTTTGATATCTACATTTTACAACTTCTAAAGTACAATTTGACATGCTCTGTCTACGAACATTACAAAGAGTGATATACGATTATGTACAAAATTTTCCAAATTTGACGCATCTGATCTGACAAAACTGAGTTCTGATGCAGTTCGTTATTTTGACTTGTACCAACATATGTTGCCATGTTTTTTTCAAGCGAACTATTGACTCTCCTTTGCATGCGTTCGTGACGGGTGCCACCTTTTCGCGAACACTTGGTATAATCACTAATTGATAGTGATTCACTATATAGTCAGAATCTTACAATGGCTAATAGGAGATATTTCTTATGATTATAGAAAGTATTTTTTCGATTATATTTTGGTTTATCGCAGGTCTTAACACTTATGCTAATAGTAATAATAATTAGAATACTAATAGCATGAAAGACAGTGTACAATAATATAGTGTCATAATATATATAATTACGACCATCTGTATCCAGTTATATTTAGAAATAATCTTTACTGTAAATTGTGAACTTGTTTTTCTTATATATGTTACTGGGAATATGTATAATCAGGGAATATGTATAATCCCTGACATTTTCAGGGAATATATTTAATGTCTGATTCACACACTGAAAGTATAAGAATCCGTTCGAAATTTTAATGAAGATCTTAAATCTGTGTCTGAATAAGATTCAATAAGATTCGATCAGAACTTAAAACATTGTGTAATGAATGCATCAGTCGAAAACTATTTTGTTTTGGAAAAGTAAATGACAGTTAAGAGCACTGCTGAAGATTAAACGTCGTGGTTCTGTGAATTTCATTTTGAACAGTCCCAATCTTTTCGTATCAGTTTTGTCTGAAGTTTAATCAGCCTCTCTTTCTTTCACGTGTGACCGTGATCCGCCGATGGTGTGTTTCCATCCTAGTTCTAATCCAAAATTAGGACCTTTGGTCAGTCAGCATATTTTATGATTTTATCATATTTTTGATTTTCAATTGAAAATATCTTAAGTTATATTATATCCACAAAAAGAGTTTAACTGGTGCTTAGTCAGCCCTAAAAAAATACTTCTACATAGTTATGTGTTTAAAACTAATTTGGATTTAATTTTTTAAAATAAAAATATATCGTATAATGCACAACTGTTTTTTATTATCTTATACATTTGATCTTTGTAAATCAATAAGTATGCTTTTTTTGGCACAAATTTAAAACATTTCAAATATGATAGGGGGCCATGTGGCAGCAAACTCCAGTTTCATTGAACCAATTTATTTTTACACAATTAGCCAGCCACAGATTGCTTTTTGCAAACTGTCGCTTATATAAATGAGAGATTCTTATTCAATTGAATAAAAACAAACTCGGTATATTTTATTTTGCCCCCCAGTTTACACGACAACTACACCTCTTTGTTATGACTACCATAATGCTTGAGTAAATAGTTTTAATGAATATTTCGTTACCATTGTGTGTGGCAAATACACGTTTCAATATCGCGAGATCTTGGGATTCGCAGAGACATATACCAGGAGATCTCTTGGGTCTCTATTGTTGTGGTTTGACTGTTCTGCTCTTCGTTTCCAGGTGATGGACTTGTCAGTGTGAGTGAGCTGAGCGGAGAAGGACTGATGTGAATGTTATAGCGCGGGGCCATAGTTCCATCAGACAACGACGTCACGCTCTCTGCGAGTAAATACAAGCTTATCCTAGGGCAGAATCTGTACTCATTGCACACCACGGTTAAACAACCCTCCTGATATTTCATTAATTGATAAGACTCGGAACAGATTAATTTCTAACTATACACTATTTCGAATGTCAGTTGTGTCTCGACGATAGTTTGTTTGTGCAAGAATATGTTAATGTATTTACCCATGGCAACAGTGGAACCATCCCCGATGGAAGGGGACTGTGAATAAAGTCAACATGGCTGAAATGTAAATAACAAATGTCGCATTTATTCAGTCCCCCACAAGAAATAAACATTTTGTATGTGAAACTGTTTTTGTCTGTATTGAAATATTAGTGAGTGAGTGAGTGAGTTTGCCGCTGCTTTTTACCGTTTTCCAGTTATATCACGGCGTGCAAGCATACTTTTGGGAGGAAAGCAGGTCTTAGACGTTTACCACTTTGGTGAAACCCACGAGCACGGGTATAGTGCTGAGAAACCTAAAGGCATGGTTAGGGCGAAGTGAGTGAGTGAGTGAGGTGTTACGCCGCAGTTACAATCAGTCCAGCAATTTCACGGAGGATGACACCAGAAATAGGCTTCATCTATTGTTGGAAATGGAACGAACTTAACAAGTAGGCTACCCAACCACCCATTATTGAATTACGATAAACAGTCATTATTGTGTACTGTGTAATTGCCAGTGAGTATAGTAAACTACGTTTATAACGAACACGATTATAACGAATTGAGGGTTAAAACGAACTCTTCATTTTGCTCCCGTCCATTTGCTGTATATATGCTATGTATATGCTGTATATATGCTCATTGCCAACTCCGGTTATAGCGAACTAATATTAGTAGTCCCTTCGAGTTCGTTACAACCGTAGTTTACTTTGGATTTGTGTGTTTGTTTGCTGTTTAACGCCGCACAATATTCCAAATATAAGACGTCGGTCTGTATATAATGGAGTCTGAGTTTGACATCAGCATCCATGCACTTAATTAATTAGGATACGATAACATGCAATCAACCAGGTCACCGAGCCTGACCGCCTGATTCATTCAGACGTCTCTTACAAAAGCACAGATTGCTTGAAATTGCTATATTCCTACCCGGAATTCTCACGGGTCCTAATTCAGTTCTGGAGAGCACTTCTTGTATATTGCAACTCGTACAAAATCCCAAGCACACAGAGGTCGTTAACATTAACTAGTAATAGGGTACGTATTGTGCAGACAAAGGATCATTACTGGGGCAAATTGTTTGATTCTAGCCGTATCCTAGTACGGTTAAAGTTAAAAATAATGTTAATGTGCTATTTTCGGCAACTGACAACTTGCGATAATCCTCCTGATGAAATAGTGAGTGCGTGGTAGAGTGAGTGAGTGAATGAGGGAGTGAGTGAAAGTAAGGGGGTGGGATGAGTTTGTGAGTGAGTGAGGAGTTAAGCATCATTCAAGCATCATCCCGGAGGGGGACACCAGAAACGGGTTTCACATATTTTTGGGTATCGAATTCGTACAACAATTAGGCTACCCAAACTCCCATTATTTTATGAAGATAAACTGCCTGGCAAAAGAAAGTATACCCTTACACAATCACAATTATTTTTTTTGTAGTGTGAAATTGCGACCTCCATGCACGTTCACTGTTGTGAGATGCTCATTGTTATGAGGCACGTAATATCGCCTATGATACCCGTATCGAATACATAATCATCGGATGGCCTTTTCTGGTTTGTTACATTTTAGCCTCTATCAAACATATATGTATAGTATTTTTACTTTCTTTTGTCTGGCAGTTTAGTTAAGTGCGAAGCATCTGGCCTGAACACTACACTGACAAACAATCTCATGTTACAGTTGGATAGAAAAGAAAGTTGATGCTAAATACGAAGTAGCCTTCCTAAGTAGCTGCTCCGTTATTTCGTTCAGTAATCATATTTCAAGTTTATCAGTTAATTTCGTTGAATTCTGCAAACCGATATCTATAGACGTGTACTAAACTTCTTATATGTGCGAAACAAACACTAGATGGAACCAAGAATGATAATTTTCCAAAACGTTTGAAGCAGTTGACGCCGTTTGATGACGTCGGTGCCAACCATGGTGAGGTCATTGAATAGTTTAATGAAATCATACATTACCATTAACTGAAAATGATATCATGAGTGTTTGTTATGTGTCAGTAGTGACTGATGCTTTTCTATAGAGAACATGGTTATCGGGTGATTTGGTTTATGGAGAAATATCATTTATGCTTCTGTTTGATTGGCATTGTTTTGTTTGTTTACGCCCGGTCCTTAGCAACGCCATATTATACAGTGCGATGTCGTAAATAATAAATATGAATAACTTTAAGTGGCCAAACCTGCCGGGCGATGTCTCATTTTGCGATTGTCAAACAAAAACGTTTCTATATATTTTCAAGAACTGCCTAAAGAGGCAATATGAAGAATATTTTACTCGTTTATATATTTTTTTCACCTGTGAAGTTAGGTTGGAATATGTTGCCAAGGTTTTGGTTGATTCGTTAAGAGCAGATGACCCTATAACCTCCGTTATCTGATGGATGTATACCCCGAGCCTTTGGTGAGGTGAGGTGAAATTGGGTTCAAGGTTGGTGCACCTATTTCGCGACGCGCATGCACTCTGTGTGTGTGTGTGTGTGTGTGTGTGTGTGTGTGTGTGTGTGTGTGTGTGTGTGTGTGTGTGTGTGTGTGTGTGTGTGTCCGTGTGTGTGTCTGCTTGTACTAGTCAGACCCACTCAGACACAGTATACTGACTCCGAGCGGACCAGCCCTTTTTTTTGTCCCTTAATGCCAAGCGCCAGACAGGGAAACAACAAGTGCCATCTTTTTATGTCTTTCGGTATGACGCGACCGGGGATCGAGCCGGGCGGATGCTCTACCACTAGACAACGGAGGCCTTCAGTGGCACGGTGAGGTAGCCAAGTGATTAAAGCTTTGGCTCGAACGGTGGTTGTAGAATGGGCATCAATCTTAATTCTACCCTTCGGCTTTGGAAAAAAGGTCATACTAAAGGATGTGACTTGAGATTATTTACTTTCATCTGTCCATATTAGATGCTTCCTTAATGGTAAGATAACATTCACTCATGTTTGGAGCCCACAAAACACAAAACAAGTTTCATGCCACTAGGGTAGCGATCGGGATTGACTTGGATCTGGGAGAACTGATATTTCGATATAGCAGAGTTTGGTTTAACCAGATTGGACTATATTAAAACCGCGAACACATACAAAAGCACACACGTGCTTCACGCCATACTACTTGAGGACAAATCTGACAATATGTTTCCATGACTTTTGGGAAATATATATGTTTTTAAACCGTACCCTAAAAATTCAACCATACCCCATACCACGCCCTACCACAACCCCGGAATATCAATTGGCCCATTCCCGTAGCACTGGTCAAATTGACATTTGCTTAGCGATCATTTCAAACAATGGTTCTCAGTATTGAGTGAAGTTAATGATTACATTGGCAAGACTTGAACGAGCATTGACTAGTACAATCGCAATGGCATGAACTTAAATGATATAATTTTAAAGCATAGTCCAAACACCGAACTATTTTGTAAACCAAAAGAGTCAATTGGCGTAATGATGTATCACACCAATAACAATATATCATCATTTATGAATGATCATTAATGAATGTCAATTGCAATAACCTTCATTTATGACCCTTCGTGATGAAATGTAATGTTCGTTTGGAAGTTCAAATTGGTTACATCTCGCCTCCACCTTTAGTAGGCGTGTGAGATTGGCTAAACGGTATGTGAGGAAGTTCGGCATATGTTAAGTGCATGAAGCTAATCGTTTATCCCTTTGGTAAAACCCACGAGCACGGTCATTGTGCTGACAACTTTGAAGCAAGGAACTTCAGCGTCTTTAAGCACTGGCCGCCACGCAACGATGGCAAAAACGACTGATATACAAACAAATATATCCGGTAACCATAACAACGGAAATGTCATGCAGTGCTTTACCAAGTCAAATTACCTAACCATAGTTCATATTATTGTGACCGCCTCCATAGCCTAGTGGACAGAGCGTCTGCCCAGAGAGCGGAAGGTCGGTTGTTCGATACCCTGACCTGTTGAACGTCACCAGAAGACGCTAAAAGATGGTAATATTATTACTCTGCCTGGTGTTTGGCATTAATGGAATAAAACAAGGAATGGTCAGTTTGGAGTATCCATGATATCTCAGTGGGCTAGCACTATAAAACCGGCATATGTACGGACTAGCACAAGCAAGCACACACACGCGCATGTCCGCCGCTATATTAATGCAATAATCTTGAACGAAACATGAAACCCCATTTCACATAATCTCGGCTTCATCTCACCTCGTATTTCTGGGGGGCCAGGGTGGTCCAGTCGTCTAAGGCGCTGCGATTCACTGTGCAGAGTTGCGTCCCTTGGGTACGCCAGAAACCTATGATTGTTGGTTCGAATCCCAGTTCGCCCCGATTATGTTTCTAGGTTTGCTAGCACCATACCCGTGCTCGTAGGTTTCACCGAAGTAGTAAACGTCTGACACCTGCATCACATCGGGCTTTCCTCCCACATTAAGCTGACACGCAGCGATATAACTGGAATACAGTTAAAAGCGGCGTTGAACCCAACTCACTCACTCACTACATGGACACACCACCCCGTTTTACCCCCAGGCAGGGTGCCAACTTTAAACGTCTTTTGATGCGGCCAGGAGATCGAACAAACAACCTTCCGCTCTCTGAGCGGACGATCTATACATTAGACCACACGGCTTCAACCTTTAAGATATAGGTTTGTCATTTGTCGTATAGAGCAACAAACAATATCGTTAGTAAGTGTTTATACTAGTATGCAGTAATGTTTCGTCGACCTGGTGACCATCTTAAATCATCTAATTAACAGCAGTTCGAGAGAAGCGGATATTCAATATTATATTGATCGATAGTCTTTCGAGACCATAAGGTTATAAATGGAGTCGAGTTAAGGTTAATTGTGTAATATACATGTAGTGACTTTATGCTGTAAATGAGATCAACATTTTTTAGAGTGAGTGAGTGAGTAAGAAGGACAAAAAGTACCCGGGCATTTGGCGTGACGAGCCTCGGGGCCCCAACGACACGTCACGTTAACTTAGTTTTTACCGCATATATCATACGTTTTCATTTTTGATGTAAAAACTTATCTTTGAAATTTGAAATCAACCATAAGCATATTGAAAATAGACAAATAAACCAATATATTAGGAAAATAGTCATTTATTTGCATGATAGGAGAAAAGAAAGACTTCATGGTGTGTTCACAACACCGTCTGTACGAATGTATACGGTATCATTGTACGCATACTTTGCATGTGATGGTCGAAATACAATATAAATCCTCAAAGAATCCAATGATGTCATTTGTTGAAATGCGTAGCACCATTCTGTGATAGTTTATAGATAAGTGTTATCGTGCTGTTTCTACCCAATGTAACAGTTCTAACAAAACAGGCTTCACGATCCTATTGATACTGAATTCTCTTCTTCAGCTGCGACATCTCTTCCTCGTCGATCAAGTCATCACCTGAGAAGAAACGTATTGGTTAAATCATGCAAAGTAATCAGATCGTGACTGAGAGTATCAGCTTACGCTAACTCTTCTTTTAACAGCGTCTCGCATGTATCAGGGCTTGTCGGTTTTTATGGGAGGAAAGCTCAAATGACGCAGCTCAAGTGAATGAGTATGGTTTTACGCCGCTTGTAGGAATATTCCAGGAACATCCTGACAGGGGCACCAGAAATGGTCTTCCCACATTGTACCCTAATAAAGAATCGAACCTTGGATTCGGGGTGACGAGGGAACGCTCTAACTACTAGGCTATCCACCGCAGCTCAAAGACGTTTACAAATTTTGTCAAACCCAAGGGGTTGGGTATGACGCTGGCAAGTCAATAGGACTAATTTGTTGATAAAATAGATGACATCCATTAAAAAAATAACTTTTTTGGATAACAGCTGCTTTTTTGTTTGTTAAACTTTTCAGGACTACTTCTTGCCTCTCCGTCAGATGAATACTGATGATGAAGGTATTACAAACAATAAAGAAGTTACTATCTATAACACAGGGGCAAATATTTCGTCCTCAGGTCTTACAAAAACATAAATCGTCTTAAATGCTGTATGCGAAGAATGATAGTGTTCTGTGGGTAAATAAAAATATTTGGCTTCTCCTGCATAACAAATTATATGTCTTGAAGCACTGTCTGCAATTGTATTATGCCTGAAATAAACCAGCTCCCTAAAAAGTCTGAACCTAATAGAAGCATCTGCATAATGGCTTAAATGGCGTTCTTCTGTAAAAATGTAATGTGAAATATTTCCAAGACATTACGCACTGGTATATCGGGTGTCGATATATTTCAATCGTTATCCTTATAGTTTTACCTATCAAGCCTATGAAAGCTGATCAAATTTCATCTTAAGTCATCAACGTATATCATTAAAGTATTTGTTTCATTATCTGTTTAATACATTCAATAACATGATGCCATGGTGTAAAGAAAAGGTATGAGACATATAAATCTGGCTCATAACAAATGCATCAGTGTTTGGTTATCAATGATATTTGATATTCTGTTTCCAAACGAATATATAAAACATCTGTGAAATATATTTAATTTTATAACAACATATCGTGTAGCACCGATCTATGTGTCATTTTGCGAACCTTACCATTTCGGTCAATGTACGCTCTGATGATTCCTGCCAGAAGTCTTGGAGAACCAGACACCAGCTCCCGCATTTCCTCAGTAGTGTACAGAGGCCTATTTATAACATTAAGAGAAATATTAAAGGCATGGCATGTGAAGGTGTGCCTATAAAAGGACAACCTCATCTAACCGATCTGGTAATTGTAAAGTATTAAAGTTTGAATGACTTATGTATTCGCTTTTAAGTTAGACCATCACGCTTGATTCATTTACGCTCATTTTACTAATAGTCATTTGACACTTTTCCTCAAGAAGTAAAACATGTTAGGCCTTCTAAAACTGTTCTTCGTTTTAAAAGCCTACCCATGGTACGTCACAAGATTCGTGTCGATTGGTTTATGCGGAGTGATGTAAAGAGACAGCAATTTCATTAATTTTTGAAAAACGTAGAAAGTCATAATTTATTAGCCATGGACGGCATAACAGTGAAAGGAAAGACGTGTACAAGTATGTGAAACCCACACTGGCACGGTTCTGACAATTCAAGAATCATGATCATGGCGAATCTAGTAAATATATAATAAGTCAACACTACCATTTCACCTGGAAAATTTTCAAATTTCAGTCGGAATTGTACGGATAAAATTACATGAAATTTCTACATATTAGATAAACAACGCACCAATGCGAACAAAATAGATATATTTAAGACGAACAGCTTTGCACATAATAACTTTGAATAGTTTTTATCATAATAAATTTGCAAAACCTTTGCAAACTTCAGTTCTTTTTGTCAAATGAGCTTCCAATATTTGAAACATGACAGAGAAGAGAAGTAGCTGTCCAACAATTGCAACTACAGTAAACCTCGGTTATAACGAACTCAAAGGGACTTCTAATTTTAGTTCGTTATAACCGTAGTTCGTTATAAGCATATATACAGCATAACTACAGCAAATAGTCGGGACCAAAAAGTAAGTTCGTTATATCCGTCAGTTCGTTATAAGCGAGTTCGTTATAACCGTAGTTGACTGTACATCATTACACTAATGTACACAGATCACACTATACGGTGTGTAATCATTATGCAACGCAGGACGTGTCTGTGCGTACAGGATATGTTATCATGATCATCCTTGGTTTAGCTTTTAGCGGAATATCAAAAGGCAGTATGTGTCACTTACAAACCTTGCTTGAAGGGAACTTTAAGACAAGCGTTTGAGAAAAAGGTCGACAAAATATACCCCCCCCAAAAAATTAATTTCATCATAGAATGAGGTCTAGACTATTCTTTCCTTTTGACTCTGCGGATATGAAGAAAACAATTAAAGCTTAATTTCAAGAAATTATTTTTTTTTTTATTTAGACATTTGCTGAACTGCAGATACATGTACAGCCTTTCAATTCTGCGAGGTCATAATATGGAAATACTGTGTTTCACCTTTTTGACTCTTACATTTAAAGAACAACACATTTTGCCACACAAATTATCTGTAGATAGTAGCAGAATACTTGAAACCATTTGCACCGACACTCGGCACAATACAGTAGTTATAGTGCTAAATACGAAGTCATTACGTACATGAACTCGTCGCATAGCTTACGATGTTGTTACTTTGTATATTGGATATGCCAAACATATGTATTTGCAGTAAGTCGATGTGCATGACGAACACATAGGACACATAATGTGGTCCATATTATCCAAGTTCTCGAGGATGGCGAACATGTTTTTGCTTGCCTGTATGGGTGTCATCGTACTTCGACGGCAGGGATTGGTGATCATGCTATCGACCACTAGTCTGCCTGAAAAAGGCTCGATTTCTTACAGGCCAGAGTAATAAAACTCGGATATATTGAAAACTGCGGCTTTATAAGAAAGTGACAAAGATTGAAGAACAACAGGTCGAGGCCCACCCAATGCGTTCCACGGCCTGTCCCCCTGGGTTACACGAATACAAACACAGGTAGGTTTTGCATGGGCGTCATACGTCACGTCGTTGTTGTCTTCGCCGATGATGTTAATCACGTGGAAGGTAACGTCTGTTGGTAATTTATTCACAAAGCAGCAAAGTCATTCAGAATACATAATGAACTGTTCTAAGGTCGCTTGTATTGCTGCACCTAGCAACTGCTTGTTTTTGAAACTTTAAGCTAAACCTACATACCACTGCACCAATGTGTTATCCGTCAGACAAAACAATATAATCAAACTTGGTACGGTTGGTCATCAAAGGTATGAATCACAAACAAATGACACTGAGTGATCGTCCATGCGTGGAATGTTATAGAAATTATTTTGATAGATGTTCATTTGATGAAAGGTTTTTGCTTGCCAGTGAGTCAAGACATGTTATTCTCTCCTTGGCTGCGACGGTTCAAAACAGAGAAGTTTCCTTCAAGAAGAAATCAAAGCTGGGGAATTTATGTCTAAACCATTTCGAATTTTTATTCCGACATTGTATTGTTCTTTTGGGATCTAGAGTTCATCCGTAAATAACGAGAGTGATAATTATCAATGAGAATACAAATCAACACTTCACCATAATGGTCTCATAGACAACGTAACAATCTGCTTTGCTCAACGAAACCGACGTTTGTATGTAAATCACTAACAATAGGTAGCCAAGAGCTTCTCGCGACTGAAACATGTACAGCCGAACCATATGGTTTTGAACTCGGATGTGTTGAATTCTCGGTTTTGTCGAACTCCGAGCCCGGTCCCGGCAAACTCTCAATATATTTATCACTATTTTAACCCGGATATGTCGAAATGGACCTTTCAGTTAATATTATATACATGTTATTTACATAACATACACGATGGTGTGCCTTCTGGTGTTGTCTGATGGCTAGGTCAGAAGGATTTGTCAAACCCCGGATAGGTCGAACCAGGAGTTCGAGACAACGGGGTTCAAGTGTACTTTAAATGCTCTATGTCTACACGATCTTACCTTATTTTACCATTCATTCCCTCCATTTCCGTTGAGCTTCTTTTCCCATAAAATCGCCCCATCCTGTCAAATATTGTCGACCGTTTTGCTTCCACTGAGGACAGGCTGCTGAATAAATCCGACCCCTCGCGGACATCTCTGCGGAATGATTGTGACAATGATACCAATGTTGCAAACACAACACAGGCCTGGAGGGAGCGCCGAAACTGCATGGTGCTGTGTCTGTAAAGTAAATAATCCGACTGAAACATTTGAAAATGAAAAAAGTACATAGTTTCGGCTTTTGCAAAATCAAAACAGGGAAATTGGCCAAGAAGTTTAACTGAAACTTAAGTATAACCAGTCATCCGGAATCGCATCAATGTCTAATATGATGCACAATGTAAGTCCCTATTTTTGCTTGTGTTATATGTTCCCGTTTCTTTTTTCAGCAGAAAACGTGACTAGCCTGTGCATGTGTTTGTGATCCGTTCACCATTTTTCGAACGCCTGATATCATCATTGTTTGATAGTGATTCATAAACACATACTCATGGTACAGACAGAATCGAGGAACAGACAATGCTTTCAGAAATTTCTTATGAATATGAAAAGGGTTTTGTCGCCTATTGTGATGGATGCCACCAATGGGGCAGGATATGCTTACCGTTTCGCGAACACCTGATATCATAATTTGTTATCGTGATTCATAAACACATGTTATTGATATATTCGGACTCGAACAGTAGTCGCTTTTAATAAATCACTATCAAATGGTAACGATACTAGGATTTCGCGAAAAGGTGAGCATATCCTCCCCCACCGGTGACAATAAATTCAAACAAGTTGCTCTAAGAAATTAATAAAAACAGAAATTGCTTTGAAAATACATTTTTGGGATACACTTTCATGAGCACAAAAGCGTTTAAAAGTAATCCAAACAATAAGATCACAAGAATGAAAATGGAGTGCGGTTACCATGATTTGTTTACAAACTCCAAACGATCTGAACGCAGGAATATAATAAAACGTAAAACTGCTTTGCAATATTTTTTATGGGTGCATTGTTATAGTGAGCGAATGTAATAAACAGAAATCCAATGACTTTGAACAATGGAATGGAAAAGTGTCGTAATATGGATTAAATTGACAAAACAGTACCGCGCCCCAAGTAGACAATTAAAAGTGAAAGGTATGTGTACATGCCATAAATGAATAGAGTGATGAACCTAGTCTCTTACTTGTTTCCAGCAGAGTAAAGCAGCGTTGTTGATGAAAGCCTGCAATCACCCTGACGCGAGAACAACTGTGAGGTTGACCGCTGTAGTCTGTATTTACTGTCTACCTGAGTTATGAATTATTTACTGCTGTGGGTGGCAACTTCCCCACACCTGAGTGGAATGTACGCCAGGCAGGAACCGGTGAATCCCTCCTACTCTAGTATTGATCCTTGGGTGACAATGGTAATTGCATGCACTCTTCCAATGGGAACAAGTGGCTGAACATGATGAAGCAAGACCATAAAGAGCCACTGGAGTATAACCATTCATCCGGGATCGCATTCTATTACGTTAGCACTGGGCAAATGACGACATTCTACTCCCATTTTCCAAGAATGTAAAACCGTTGGTTGACGTTTTTCGGGGAAATGTGTCGAATTTCAGTGCGTCATGTACAACTCTGAACAATGAAACATAAAACATTTATCAAAAACAAATCGTGAATTTTTGGTTGTTAAATCTGCAAGATAAGGTGTTTTACTATCTTTATCGTTTATATCTCTATTATTGGCCCGTCAAGAAACAACATCTCAGCTCAATTCACGTAGATGCGTAGATCAGCGTAGGCGGGTAAATGTGCGTGTGCATGATCACATTTTTAGAAACTGATCGAGATATCTATACTTCATCATTGGATAGAAGGCTAAGAACATCACGAGAACAGATATTACGCATTGTCCATACTTCATTTGCGTCAATGTACGAGATTGTGGCAATTAACAAACACAAGGGACAGCATGATCTAATAATTGCTTACATGTAGTTTAGCTATCCCACAAATATACGCGACTGAAAACATAAAGCTCTATTCGGGTATGAGCAAATATGAGTATTTCTTAAATAGAATTATGTGATTGGCGGGTGCTACTGGTAGAGCAAGGTATGTTTACCCTTTATGGGAACACCTAGTGTCATCACTGATTTTCAGTGATCCAATCATTTTATCTCCATCACTGTTTTGCCTTTTACGCTCCATTGAATCTGTTTCGGTAGAGACCGCCTCCGTGGTCTAATGGTAGAGCGTCCGCCCGGAGAGCTGAAGGTCCGGGGTCCTGATGTTAAAAGATGGTACTTGTTGTTACCCTGTCTGGCGCTCGGCATTAAGGGGTAATACAAGGACTGGTCGGCTCGGAGTCAGTATACTGTGTCTGAGTGGGGTTTTCATGTTAAACTGCGGCATGGTATCTCAGTGAGCTAGCACTATAAATCGGCATCAGTTCGGACTGGTACAAGCAGCCACACAAACACACACACGTACATGCACGTCGCTATATAAGTGCAATAATCTTGGACGCGACTTTAAACCCCATTTCACCTCACCACACCTGTTTCGGTAGATATACGAGACCGATTTTTCTCTGGCGTTGATGTTTTGAATAGTGATGGAAATTATATGAATGGACCAAACACTCAAAACAATTTCATTTCGAAATTAACTTCCTGTGGTTAAGAAGGTATGAACACTCTATGTAAAGTTCCTGCCCACGTTGAAACACCTGTTGCATGTAGTGTCACCTTAGACAAATGACTTTATATGCCTCTGTTCACTCACGATTAAATGGAAACCCGGCAGGATGAGATGTTAACTGTTAATCTACGAGCGACGTATAGACAGCTTTCGTTGTGTACTCACCAGGAAGCTGAGAATGGAATTCGAGAGCACACTGATTCATTGACCGGTGCAATGGTGCACGCTGTCAGCATACTCTAGTGTATGTGGCTCATTATAAATACATTTCTTCTTCTTCTTCTGGATCGGTCTGATAGCTTAGTAGTTAAAGCGTTCTCTCGTCACGCCGAAGACCCAGGTTCGATTCCCCACACGGTTACAATGTGTGAAGCCCAGTTCTTGTGTCCCCCGCCGTGATATTGCTGGAATATTGCTAAAAGCGGCGTAAAACGTTCACTCACTCACTTCTTCTTCTTCCAGCATGCCATATGTATTAAATGCCTCTGAATGTCAAACGTAAAATTTCGGGAATGACTTAATCATTAGGCCTTTGAACGTACAACCTTGACAAAAAACTCTGTATTGGCTTTCATAAACTTTTATAAAAATATGCATGCTCTAATGTACATTGAGAAATGTAGATGTCAGACGCATGAGTTTGAAATGAGTGAGTGAGTATTGTTTTTACGCCGCTTTTAGCAATATTCCAGCAATATCACGGCGGGGGACACCAGAAATGGGCTTCACACAATGTACCCATGTCAGGAATCCAACCCGGGTCTTCGGCGTGACGAGCGAACGCTTTAACCACTAGGCTACCCAACCGCCCCTAGAGTTTGAAATAAAGGGGAAATTCACGATTTGAAAAACGAACTCATCATGTCACACAGCTTGTTACTGAGGTTGCCCTTAGTTTGAATTTCAATGCACAGATCCAACTAAGACACTGAATATGCTTGTTGTGTCCACCTTCACCTCCATCAGTATGGATATTCATAAATGACCCATGTTACTTTGGTTTCTAATGCTGAAGGCCGTTACTTGGATAATGGAGGCTTACGATGCTTTTAGGGCATCCCATTTCTACTATTCATGATTATTAACACATAATGACGATTATTCCAATAACATAGGCAATCATATTTGCTGGTAACATAACAATGGTACAGCGACACCCCATTATTCAGGTCAAGGCTATAATGAGACGAGTACTTAATATATTTCCTCACTGTGGTAACGGCACGAACATAACATTCCTTACAAGCGTGATGGTGACGATGATGATGATGATGATGATGATGATGATCTCATCAATTTGACATCTAATCAATGCATACTTTATTAATTCTCATGATCGTGATTGCAGTGGCGATACTATTATATGTCAGCATTATTTATATCCTGTATTGTAACAGAAGAGGTTAATATGGTTATAGTGGACCAAAGGTTGACCTGTGATTGATTAGCTTTGCCACTGATGGGTTGGTATGGTCGCCACTTTGAGTATGGTCTATTGTTTTAGGGGCTTGGACGTGTGACAGAGCCAGGGGTCGGGTTGGTATGCTCGCCACATTGAGTATGGTGTATTGTTTTAGAGACTTGGACGTGTGACAGAGCCAGGGGTCGGGTTGGTATGCTCGCCACATTGAGTATGGTGTATTGTTTTAGAGGCTTGGACGTTTGACAGAGCCAGGGGTCGGGTTGGTATGCTCGCCACATTGAGTATAGTGTATTGTTTTAGAGGCTTGGACGTGTGACAGAGCCAGGGGTCGGGTTGGTATGCTCGCCACATTGAGTATGGTGTATTGTTTTAGAGGCTTGGAGATGTGACAGAGATAGGGGTCGGGTTGGTATGCTCGCCACATTGAGTATGGTGTATTGTTTTAGAGGCTTGGACGTGTGACAGAGCCAGGGGTCGGGTTGGTATGGTCGCCACATTGAGTATGGTGTATTGTTTTAGAGGCTTGGACGTGTGACAGAGCCAGGGGTCGGGTTGGTATGCTCGCCACATTGAGTATGGGGTATTGTTTTAGAGGCTTGGAGATGTGACAGAGCTAGGGGTCGGGTTGGTATGCTCGCCACATTGAGTATGGTGTATTGTTTTAGAGGCTTGGACGTGTGACAGAGCCAGGGGTCGGGTTGGTATGCTCGCCACATTGAGTATGGTGTATTGTTTTAGAGGCTTGGAGATGTGACAGAGCTAGGGGTCGGGTTGGTATGCTCGCCACATTGAGTATGGGGTATTGTTTTAGAGGCTTGGACGTGTGACAGAGCCAGGGGTCGGGTTGGTATGGTCGCCACATTGAGTATGGTGTATTGTTTTAGAGGCTTGGAGATGTGACAGAGCTAGGGGTCGGGTTGGTATGCTCGCCACATTGAGTATGGTGTATTGTTTTAGAGGCTTGGAGATGTGACAGAGCTAGGGGTCAGGTAGGGGTCGGGTTGTGCATACCTACTCCCAGGCGTTAGAGTTGAGAGAGTTGCTCATGAGAGCTGAGACGGGTCCAGGACGGACGTCTCAAGCTTACTAGGCCCCTGTTTTGACCATGCCGGTCTGTTAGATTCCACCCAGTGGGATCGTGTGATGTATTCGGCCATGTCGGTCATTTGTCAGAGAGAGGATAGCGGAGTGAGTGAGTGAATGTTTTTACGCCGCTATTAGCAATATTCCAGCAATATCATGGCGGGAGACACGAGAACTGGGCTTCACACATTGTACCCGTGTGGGGAATCGAACCTGGGCCTTCGACGTGACGAGTGAACGCATAAACCACAAGGCTATCCTATCGCCCCTACTGGAAAGTGTAACTGTGATTTGAGAAAAATTGAGTCTATGCACAATATGTCGTTGGCTAAAGGAACTGTGATCTGAATATGTTTGTGACCAGCGCAGGATCCAGCTTGTGTCCGATTGGTGGAGTTTCTGTATCCCGTTGAATATTCACTTATTTTGCTTTGCCACATGTATGTTAGTTTGCCAGATTGTATTCGCAATTGTGTTAATTTTGAATAATTGTAGGTTTTGGTAAAAATTAAATATTCTTAATACAGTAAACTACGGTTATAACGAACATAAAGGGACCACTAATTTTAGTTCGTTATAACCGTAGTTCGTTATAAGCATATATACAGCATAATACAGCAGATAGTTTGGACAAAAAAGTAAGTTCGTTGTATCCGTCAGTTCGTTATAAGCGTGTTCGTTATAAACGTAGTTTACTGTAGTGAAAATGAGTTGGATCCTTCCTTTTGTTACTTTAGACACTCGTAACAATACCCATACCTAGTGTGCCTGGATGTGACAATAACAGTATCCGCCACAGGTGTGATTCATCAAGGCGATGATGATGATGATGATGATGATGATGATGATGATGATGATGATGATGCAAACTAGACAAGACAATACCCGTGAAGATCCGGGTTAGAAAAGGTCTTCAGCAACCCTTGCTTGCCGTAAAAGGCGACTATGCTTGTCGTAAGGGGCGACCAACGAGATCGGGTTGTCAGGTCGCTGACTTGGTTGATGCATGTCATCGTATCCCAAACTGCGTAGGCCAATGCTCATTACATCAATCACTGGATTGTCTGTTTTTTTGGGTGTCTTTTTTGTTTTTACATATTATAAATGTATTTGCATAACAGCTTCATCAATCACCTTAACATTAGCACTTTAATGATGTGAAATTAAACGTTTACAAGCCACTAATTGAGAACACAACACCATGCTCACATTAAGACATTTCACACAGAAACATCAATGCATTATAACATTTCAACAAGACAGGCATGACTGAGTAAGCGCACATCAACCAAATATGTCACTGAATGAAACATTGGTGATTTTTTTATGACTCGATTATGTACAGACTGCCTTCATATAGCTTTAAAGTTGATGAGTGAGGCGTTAAACAACAAACAAACAAAGACAAGACCAAAAAACATTTATTAAGACTCTAAAACCATCAAGCATCGACACAGACTCATGTGAATTCGCCCGACGTACGAGAAACGTATCAATTAATTACAGTCAGGAAAGTAGTCTGTTATAATTTGATTTGGAGTAGCCAATCACTGACTTGAATTAGATCTCACATATGTGTTTTATACCAGTTATCTCAAATGGGTTTCTCACCCGTATTTAAAAACCCAATTTCATTACTGCTTATGCTTTACCCGTACAAACAGAAAAAAAACTACAGTTTATGGGTCACGGTGATTTTGAGAGTATTGAACAATTCTTATTGGTACACGCAAAAAAACTTCCTAGTTTTGGCGAGACTTCCTGATTGTTATCGTGTTTTGTTTAACTTGATTTGGAAGCTGCTGCCAGAACAATATGAGTACTTGTAAATTAAAGTCCGTGTGCGTCGGGCCCCGGGGACCATGAACGCAGGACAGCTTCAGAGCCAGCGCTGTAATGTTTGACATTTCATCAATATGGTTGTGATGGAACCATTTATCAACGAGCAAACACTGCTAGCAGACAGCAGATTGGTAAATGCGATAAGAACATAAAGGAGGAGTTGGTCAGTAATTTATCATGTTCTCGCTTCATGTTTGACGTGAAGCTGGGCAGGTTATTTGCTCTCAGCGCATCCAATTTGTTTGCGTGTGTTTTTATATATATTTCGTGACAAAATGATGACACAAAGGGAATGTGAAATGAATTATTGAATAAATCCTATGGCATGGATGTGTTAGCAGAAGACATCAAGCTGGTATTTTATCAGCACATTACAAGTGTAAATCGCCACTTATAACAGAGATAGCATGTACTAAGATATGTCTATTTAAAACGTCAACGCCAGAGATTTGAATTGTGTGACAGGCATTACTTAGAAGTTGACGGATGACAAATTAGACACCATTTATGGAAAACAACTGTTGTCAAGCAAGACAGTCTTGCTTGACAACGGATTAAGGATCTATAAAGAAACGTCAACTTTACGGTATTAAAGAAGTTATTATAAATGGTGTCTACTTTGCCAGAGAATTGGCTTATATGCTTTACAGACACAGAATTTGGTGACTTTGTTTACAGACATCGCATCATGCAGGTTCGGTGGTCGCTCCGGGTCGGTGTTGTGTTTGTGGCATTGATATCATTGTCACAATCATTCAGCGGAGATGTCCCCGAGGGGTCATATAATTATTCCGTAGCCAAACCTCCGTGGAAGCAAAAGGGTGGGAAAATATTTGACAGGAGGGGCCGATTTTATGGGAAAGGTTCCACAGAAATGAAGAGAATGAATGGTAAAACGAGGTAAGATGATGATGTTAACATAGCGTATTTAAAGTAGAGTCGAACCCCGTCGTCTCGAACACGTGGGGATCCTATAAATAGTTCGACATATCAGGGGTTTGATTCCATCTTATAACCGTCTGACCTTGCCACCAAGAAATATTTAACCTTTATATAATATTAACTAAGCCATCTATTTCGACATAAAATAGTATTTCGCCTTAACCCAGAATTCGACATATCCGAGTTCGAAACAACAGGGTTCGAAAGCAGATGTATTTCAATCGCGAGAAGATTTAACAGAGTTCACTGTGTACACAAGCAAGCACGTGTTCTCTTGGGGAATGCGTATTTTTACATTGTCTATTTAAGAAATAATATGTACAGACACTTCAAGGATGTTACTCAAAATAACAATACAATGTCAAGAAAACTCTATATAAGATAGGCATAAATTTTTATGAACTTTGGTCGTGATTTCTTTACGTTGAAAGAAACTGTCCCACATCATGCGCAGCCCAGGAGGTTACGTGTTGTGAATCTCAGACGACGGCAAACCTTTCATTAAATATACATTTATCAATACAAGTCTATATAGTTCCACACATACACGGTCAGTCATTGCCATTTATTTCAGATTCACATCTTAGATATATTAATCATGCGAAGTTTGATTGTATTGTTTGTGAGACAATTCCTGTCTTACGGGCGAAACATCGGTGTGCTGGTATGTAGGTTTGGCTTTCAATGACAAGCAGTTACTAGGTACTGCAATACAATTGGCCTGAGAAAAGTTCATTGTGTATTCTGAATGACTTTGCTGCTTTGTGACTATATTCTCAACATACGTCATCAGCGTCATCGGCGAGGCAGTAACGCCGTGACGTACGGCGCCCATGCTCAAACGTAGATTCTCAAACGTCCATGATACGGTGCATGGCCATGGGGCGTCCTTGTTCCTACGCCTTTAGTTGTTCAAATTTGTGAATGAATTATCGACATACTTTACCTTCCACGTGATCAGCGTCATAGGCGGAGGAAAATCAGTGATGTGTTCGCGAAAAGCGTAAGCATGTCCTGCCCACCAACCCAATTTGCATAAAAAAGTAAACGCTTGATTGTTGTCTGACACTGCACAGTACTCCTGCCATACGATGACGGCCTGTAAACTGTCTTGAACAGAAAATCGTGTGATGGACCAAATGATCCAATGACATGATAGCGCGTTTCTCGATGTTGTTAATGTTCACGATACGTTAATTTTCAATAACGTCTGTTGTGTACACGTTCAGAGAATCTAGTGCTTATACGCCAAAGAAATTAGTTGGCTTTGCCATAATTGGGACAGTCTCGGATCCTTGGTAGTTAATTAATAAATGATATTAAACTTATGATAAAACTTTGGGACCTCTGTTCACCAGCAGAAAAAATCGAATGGTAGAAATACCGACACAACCTTTTCTATATTATAACAAATCTCGATCGTACGATTCCGACTATATCGTGAGGATATGTTTATGAATAACTATCAAATAGTGACGGTAACATATGTTCCCGAAAAGGTGATCTTATCCTGCCTAGCCGGTATCACCGACACAAACACATGCAAAGGCAAGTCAAATGTTCACCTGATGGTATAAGTATCCATTTACGAGGGGCGTTCAATAAGTTTTGCAACTTCAATATAAGACCAAGTCGCAGAACATCTTTTGAACTTAGTCTGGGAGCTAGGGTGGGTGATTAACCTGTACAACCAAGCCACCAGTGACTTTTACTGTTCCAGCAAATGAAATCTGCCCTACGTGGAAGACGCTTCCAGGATGACAAGGACATAAAGGCTGCCACAGAGGTGTGGTTAGAGGGCCAATCTGCGGATTTCGACAAAAGTGGCATTAAAAGCTTGAAGGACAAATGAAAGAGTGTATTCAGGTGAATGGAGATTATATTGAAAAATGAAAGTGCAAAAGATATTCTGCAACTTGGTCTTATATTGAAGCTGCAAAACGTATTGAACGCCCTCGTACATACATGCATATGTCAGAATTGCACTTGATTCACTAAACTTCAGGACATATATGTAGGTATCTGTACATAATTAAGAAGTATGTTTTGCTGTTTAACATAACACGAGGACACGAGCTACGTTCAGGTATTTGTTATTATCATCCTTTGCAATGAATATAAGAATATAGTAATTGTCACGGTACATTCTAAACGTACATACATTTCTCCATCAGGTTAAGCAGAGAACAGTTTGAAGGCAAAGTAAATGACTTATGGAACACTGAAGTTTCATGCTGTAAATCTATTATGAAACCCATGTTTTATACAAAAAATATCCTAGGAAACCCGTGTTGGAATATATATTGCTAAAAGCAGCCCTTAAATCTCAATCTACATACATTGCTGTAGCGACGTAAACATTTGTTCAATGTCCAACTCGCTGTCCAAAGTGTATGCAAAGCATCAACTGCTTTTCTGAAATACACGAATGTATGGGCAAAAGAAACTATACCTCTGATTTGGTTTCATATGTTTCATTTTTAATTGAAAATTAAGTGATATATCCTAAAATGAACTGTACTAGCGCTTACTCGACACTCAATAATACCTTTAGATGTTTCTCATATTTACCAAAAAATCGTAAAACTCTTAAAAGTTATAATACACAATTTCTGATAGGCACCTCATACATTTTAACCTTGAAAGACGATACATTTTATGGCACACATTTACACTATTTCAAATATGGTAGGCGTCAGGTTGTTGCAAGTTCATTTCTTACCCTATCTACATTGACACAATGTATTTTTACACATAATTACTGAGCCATAGATTACCTTTTACAAACTGTGATGGTTTCAAAAACATGATGAAATTGAACAACAGTTCTTTCAATGTTCAATTACATAAAAAAACAAACTGCTTTCTGTTGCCCCTCAGTTTATAGTGTCATCTAATCATTTGCAGTTATGCAATACAAAATGAAACCAGATTAACTGTATTGTAACTTAAAGTTTTTGATGGGCACTTTGGAAGAACATGCAGATTTGAAACTGTTATGGATACAATAAAGAAGACGTTGCAAACACGTTACCTAGCTGGCATTCATTAGGATTTCACAGCTGATTTGCCTCTTACGACCGGGGGAATCTGTTTGGGCGGATATCGAGATTATTCTAAGGGTTTGGGTTATATATTTACATATCATCACTGCCGATCAGAAACAACATAACCTGGCTAAGAAAGCTGACTATAAAGCCAAGTCCATGTTTCAGTACATGCTGGTCTTGCTAGTGACAATGACATTCGTGTGATGCTGTAGATGTGTATACAAAGCATTGCAACATACGTCCGTTAACAAAACGGTTAGAAGTATCTTGAAACTTGTACCGCTTTTGTGCCAACATGTGCTGAATCTCAAAGCAGTGTGCTTAAAGCGTACGTTCATCATAACAAAGGTAACATGTAGATTATCAATATGGGTACAATGTGTGAAGTTCACCCTTGGCGTACTGTGCTATGACATTATTGCATTAGTACAAGTAATATGAAATATATGTTCCTTTTACTATTTGAAGCTATTTCGTTTTCGAATTTATATTTACAAGATGGTAGTTTCTCTATGATTAGTGACATGCTGTGCAAAGTTGCGTCCCTTTGATTAGCAGGATGCGGAGGAGGTCGTGAGTCGAATCCCAGATCACAACTAACATTGAACTGACACGCTGTGGTATTAATGAAATATTGTTCAAATCAATATTAAATCCAGCTCCCTCTTTCATTCTAATCAGTATGATGTATACTGTACGTGGTATTGTGATTATGCTATGACGTTCACAATCCAGGAGCAGGGGCGATGAGGTAGCTTAATGGTTAAGGTGTTCGCCGAAGGCCCGTTTCGATTCCCCACATGGGTGCAATGTCTATAGTCCATTTGTGGTGTTGTGATATTGCTGGAAGAATGCTCACTCACATCGGATCTGTACCATAATGGAGATGCATAGAGATATATTAATTGAATTTGGACGTATTTAAAATATAAATTTGAAAATAATAACTCGTTTTTAAGCACTTTTTTAGAATAATATGATTGCGATAATGATTCGGCAATACTCATATTATTACATTGTCAGTTACAGCTGCATTTATAGTGGTCTCGTTATAAGTTATGTTCAACTTTGTGTACTACCTGTTTGTAGTTGATTATTCTTGTTAACGGAGCCATGTCTATCGCTCTATCTATCTGCTATGTATCTTCTGAAGAGTAAAAAATAAATGGATATCTTCTGGGTCAAAATGAAGCGACAATACACCATGCATACATCAGAAAAAGCATACAATTGGGAAATGTTCGTCTATTGGCACATTTAACGAGGTGTTTTAAAAAAGAGTCATAATGCGATTGAATCAAGAAAAAATGACAAAAATTATGGTGAACCATTATGCAGTCATGATGACTGTTTCAGTCTAATGTATTATGCACGATGTATCATTATCCCTAAATGGCGATTCTTTAGACGATTTGAACAGTTTCTTTTATCGGTAGGGAATGTTGGCAATGTCAACTCAACATTCGAAATCTGGATCAGTAGTACATCTGTACCATATGGGCATAAGCTTTGTGGAAGAAGGTGAAACACTGGAGTTCGTAAGGTACAGTGAGTTTAGGTTGAGTTGAATTGAGGTATGGTGAGGTAAGGTTCATCTGAGGTGAGGTGAGGTGAGGTAAGGTGAGTGTGTGTGTGTTTGTTGTGATGTGACGTGACGTAACGTGATGTGACATGAGGTGATGTGATGTGTTGTGACGTGACGTGTGTTGTGATGTGACGTGACGTGTGTTGTGACGTGACGTGACATGACGTGAAGTGATGTGTTGTGACGTGTGTTGTGACGTGACGTGACGTGATGTGTTGTGACGTGACGTGTGTGTTGTGGCGTGACGTGTGTTGTGACGTGATGTGAAATGACGTGACGTGTGTTGTGACGTGATGTGATATGACGTGATGTGGTGTGACGTGACGTGTGTGTTGTGACGTGACGTGTGTGTGTTGTGATGTGATGTACTCTGCATTCGAAATCTAGATCAGTAGGACATATGTACCATATGCGTATTAGCTTGTGGAAGAAGGTGAAACTCTAGAGTTCGTAAAGTATAGTGAGTTTAGGTTGAGTTGAATTGGGGTATGGTGAGGTTAGGTTAATCTGAATTGAGGTGAGATGAAGTGAGGTGTGGTGTGGTGAGGTGAGGTGAGGTGAGGTGAGGTGAGGCGAGGTAAGGTGAAGTGAGGTGAGGTGAGGTGAGGTGAGGTGTGTGTTTGTTGTAGTGTGACGTGACGTGACGTGACGTGACATGACATATAATGTACATTCACAAATTTAGTTCATACATGTCGCAAGTGTTACTTCTTGATTTTAGCAATACGCATTACAATAGAACCACATATTGTGTAAAATCAGCGTATACAAACAAATTAAATTCACCGTCCGGTATATGGGTACAACTGGATATGATCCGAGTGAGTGTATAGCCGAAGCTGTTGCAGCGTCTGGAGTCGTGGTTGACGTCGCCGGACTCGTCGATCGAGATCGTCCCAAAAGTGCCCAATGGGATTAAACTCCAGGGATTTAGACGACCCTGGAAGCACTGTGATGTTCTGATTGGTGAAGTGATGATGTGTGATGAGTAGGGCCTTGGCGTCCTGTTGAAAAATATGTCTCTGTTGATCGATAACTGGAAGAGGGTGACGTTGTTGGATTTCATCTCTGTAATGAACGGCGGTAATATTCCCTTGCACGTCCACTAGGTCGGATCTGCGGCTGTAGGAAATGGCCGTCCACATCATCACACTTCCCCCTCCAAATCTGTCCACCTCAACAACACAGTTACGGGCATTGCATCAGGAAACGTGATCCATCACTGAACAACATTCTTTGCCAGTTTCTCCAATTCCATTTTTGGACGTTTCTTCAACAACGAACACGTGACAGGCGATGATGATTTAGCAGCACAGGTCCAACATAAGGTCTTCTGCACGCAATCTTGGCATATCGAATGTCTCGGAAAAACACGAAAAGGCAAATGTCATGCACCCTGATGTCATCCCTTTATACCCCTCATCTTGCAGCACAACTACCTCAATTTTCACGTGCATCACGCTTTATGATCCTTTTTATCAGGTGGTGTGTTTTGGTGATTGGTTACGATTTGATTTGCTGTGGAACACAATTATTTCATCGTTTCAATTTACATGAAATAAAGTAAACATTTATATATCATCTGGGCTTTTCTTTGTTTGGGGAGTATATTAAGATATAAGCCACCATCATTTCCTTGAGTATTTGCAAAGTTGTTCCACTCAACGGATTGAAAACAGATTGAGCAAACGAGAGCAAGTAGCATTCAATAACTGATAGCATGATACTACAGTTGAATTTGACAACAACGCAAACACTTAATGATATAAGTCAATTTATTATGCCTGGTGTTAACAGTAAGTGCCTGTACTTGGTAAGGAGGACAGTATCAATGGCTACGGTGATAATGTGATGGTCACACAATGATATCGATGTAGTTTTCGCCTTCACCTTCACACGTGAAATATCGCCATTAATTGTTTTTTGACACTCTTTGATCTGGCTGTATCCTTGGGCTGACAGCCAACATGGAATATCGTTTTCCCAGTATGGAGCGTCAAGGCGAAGGACGATGACACAGCTGTTAGTTTATATGTAACCATCGAAAAACTGTGATGTGAGGTAAGTTGCCAGAGTTTGGGCGATTCCTTTTGGATTGAAAGGATGCAACCTGAATATTTACAGACAAAAAACAAAGATTAAACATATTTCTTTCATAGGGGATTTATTTATACCGTGCTGTTTAACTGTTCATTTCAACAGTTACCTTGGGAAACGAAGAAGAGCTGTTTTGGGTGGATGTTTGAGGAATAGCGCCAGCGACGACCAAGACAAGGCATTCGTAAATGTCAACATTAAATGAGTCCAGCTTTTGGAATCAGTTACATATATCAGCAGAATTGTCACAACGTCGTGCATTCATTAATGTTTTTTGATTTTTATAAAGGCTGCTTTGAACACTATTTTAGCTATTTGGTGACGTGTCAGCTTGAGGTGGGAGGAAAGTCCTAAGTGGTGTAGGGCTTAGAAGTTCACCACTTTGGTGAAATTCACGTGTACCAAAACATAATCACAGCGAATCTCGGATTTGTACCAAGGAATATAGAATATTTGCATGTCAAAGGGACGCAACTCTTCGCAACGAATTGCGACGCCATAGACGAGTAGGCCACCCGTGCCCCTAAACTGAAAGGAATCTGTGGAAGTGGAATGACGTTTCAAGAAGGCAATCCCCAACAAGCAAAACCTCCTTCCCAGTTCACATGACCCAATTGCGTGTAAAAAGATTCCACTGGTTAAATAACTGTTCAAGTTTTAAACTTTGTAGATATCCATGAATACAAAGTGTATTGTGCTACCCATGTTCCATGAATTCGGCACAACCTTCAGCTGTTGTATATTGTTGATGTATGTTTATCCTAGATGCGTACAATGATAACACATAGTCAAATGTTAACGTCGAACGCCACCCCTTGCTTGAAAGGCCATGATATGAAAAGGTCCCGTATCCCCTCAGAAAATGTCACATTCAAACTCTAACCGCCACCGTCAGGCACGTCTAGCTTGGTGTAGACAGAATCCGAGGTCCAGAAGACAAAACTGGGACAGTGTACTGTTCCCAGATGAGTCCAGGTTTCATCTAGACAGCACTGATGGTCGCGAAGGGTCTACAGACGTGACGGGAAACGTTTTCAGCGACGCTTGCGCTACTCAACGTCGTCAGTTTGGGGATGAAAGTGTAGTGGTAGTGGTTGGCATCACAACTCATGGGAGAGCACAAGTCAAAATTGCCAGCAGACAGCATAACATTGCTGTTCTGCCATGGACGACTGTTTTCCAGACCTCTCCCCCATAGAACATATCTAGGATGAGATGGAACGACGCCTACGACAGGATCAAAACAAGCCAATAGCGAGTGCTCAGTCGGCCGAATCTTTGTTTGGCATATGGAAAAAAAAAATCCTCCAGGCTGTTTCCAATGCGCAGCCGCTGCCTTGCCTGTATGATAGCAATTGGTGGCCAAACTCGATATTGGCAGTGTTAACTGGGTTGTAACTCCACCCGTCTTTTAAGGCTTGGCGCTCTGTGTCCTGTTACCAGCTATGGATTTTGTCAATGAATTTGTTATTGTAAGGCATTGATCAGACCAATGACCAAATATTATGTTGTTATTTTCATCGTAACGTAACATTTATACCACAATTTGTGAGGTACATTTACTTTTGTACGTTGGTATGTATAGCTTAGTGGTCGCCATACTTTTTATATCAATTTCTGTCCACACATGAGCAAGAGAAGGTGTGGCTTCCTTGCGCCTGATTCCTTGCGGATACTAGCCGATACTTACCTGAAGTACCATGTATCCGGTAGCGGATGCCTTTGCTGATAACCAGCCTTTAAAATTTCCGGCATCCGGTATCAGCTTGGTATCCGCAAAGGTGCCCAATGGTGGATATCACGGATAGGGCATCCGAAATGCCCATTTTTGGTTGCAGACAAGCAGACCGTGTCGTAAGAGGCGACTAACAGGATCGGGTGATCAGGCTCGCTTATGTGATTGATGCATGTCATCGCATCCCATTTCGTAGATCATGATATAAATCACTGGATTGTCTGGCCCAGGCTCGATTATTTACAGACCGCCATCATATAACTGGAATATTGCTGAGTGCGGCGTTAATCAACAAACAAACGAACAAACAAACAAATTATAAAAGCGTACATTACCTACACTGAAAGATGTAAGTAAATGGAAAGGTTCACCAGAGATACGATGACACCTGCGAGACTACATTGAGCGAGTGCTTCTATTGGACATACCAGTGAACTGCAGAATATGCATATATGTACATATATTAACAAAATAACATTCATAATCTTTCTGGCGTGTCCTGTTCTTCAATAGAGTGGCACCGGTACCAGTATTGCAGCTACTCACTAACTTCACACATTTCCAGTGTTAAACAGGTCACAATGTACCCGAGCACCGAAAACGATAAGCAGAAGCACAGATACATATACAGATACAAATACATCGATCGGTTGCAGGTATACAGGTTTCCATTGTCGCTATCCCGTGAAGATCCGGGGTAGAATAGCTCTTCAGCAACCCATGCTTGCCGTAAAAGACTAACAAGATCGGGTGGTCAGGCTCGCTGATTTGGTTGATGCATGTCATTGATCTAAATTGAGTGTATCGATGCACATGATGTCAATCACTGGATTGTCTGGTCCAGACTCGGTTATGTATACAGACCGCAGTCATATAGGTGGAATATTGCTGAGTGCGGCGTTAAACAACAAAGCAACCAACCAACCATTGTCGCTGGCTCTGCAAGAATAGGACATTTCATATAAGTTTGCCACAACGCTTGTTGACTATGCTGTTGAAACGCCATTAAAATCACATCTGCATGTATCTGAAAAAGATCGACGTCACATTATTCACACGAATAGGTTCGCAAATAGGGGGGTCCCTAAGTCGTGCCAGGATTTGTTGGTCTTGGTTCAAATCCCTGTTTGTGATCATTGGTTTGTCAGCACATCAACCGTGATGGAGCTGATTAGTTTAACACCACGACTGTCTCTCTTCGGAGTTTTCATTTCTTTCAACGTTCTTTATACCTGATGTTATTTTATACAATCTAGCACCAAAAGACTTTAAAAGATGGTACTTGTTGTTACCCTGTCTGGAGCTCGGCATTAAGGGGCTAAAACAA